>NC_133131.1:174510242-175710242 GCF_048418815.1 Hemitrygon akajei | reverse complement strand
CTGAACTGTCTGTGACTGTGACCTGCAGCCATTGACACTCACCTCACACTGAACTGTCTGTGACTGTGGCCTGCAGCCATTGACACTCACCTCACACTGAACTGTCTGTGACTGTGACCTGCAGCCATTGACACTCACCTCAGCACTGAACTGTCTGTGACTGTGACCTGCAGCCATTGACACTCACCTCACACTGAACTGTCCCTGTGACTGTGACCTGCAGCCATTGACACTCACCTCACACTGAACTGTCTGTGACTGTGGCCTGCAGCCATCGACACTCACCTCACACTGAACTGACTCTGTGACTGTGACCTGCAGCCATCGACACTCACCTCACACTGAACTGTCTGTGACTGTGACCTGCAGCCATCGACACTCACCTCACACTGAACTGTCTGTGACTGTGGCCTGCAGCCATTGACACTCACCTCACACTGAACTGTCTGTGTGACTGTGGCCTGCAGCCATTGACACTCACCTCACACTGAACTGTCTGTGACTGTGGCCTGCAGCCATCGCCACTCACCTCACACTGAACTGTCCCTGTGACTGTGACCTGCAGCCATTGACACTCACCTCACACTGAACTGTCTGTGACTGTGGCCTGCAGCCATCGACACTCACCTCACACTGAACTGTCTGTGACTGTGGCCTGCAGCCATTGACACTCACCTCACACTGAACTGTGTCTGTGACTGTGGCCTGCAGCCATCGACACTCCCTTAGCACTGAACTGTCTGTGACTGTGGCCTGCAGCCATCGACACTCCCTTAGCACTGAACTGTCTGTGACTGTGGCCTGCAGCCATCGACACTCCCTCAGCACTGAACTGTCTGTGACTGTGGCCTGCAGCCATCGACACTCACCTCACACTGAACTGTCTGTGACTGTGGCCTGCAGCCATTGACACTCACCTCACACTGAACTGTGTCTGTGACTGTGGCCTGCAGCCATCGACACTCCCTTAGCACTGAACTGTCTGTGACTGTGGCCTGCAGCCATCGACACTCCCTTAGCACTGAACTGACTGTGACTGTGACCTGCAGCCATCGACACTCACCTCACACTGAACTGTCTCCGTGACTGTGACCTGCAGCCATCGACACTCACCTCACACTGAACTGTCTGTGACTGTGACCTGCAGCCATCGACACTCCCTTAGCACTGAACTGTCTGTGACTGTGACCTGCAGCCATCGACACTCCCTTAGCACTGAACTGTCTGTGACTGTGGCCTGCAGCCATCGACACTCACCTCACACTGAACTGTCTGTGACTGTGGCCTGCAGCCATCGACACTCCCTTAGCACTGAACTGTCTGTGACTGTGGCCTGCAGCCATCGACACTCCCTTAGCACTGAACTGTCTGTGACTGTGGCCTGCAGCCATCGACACTCCCTTAGCACTGAACTGTCTGTGACTGTGGCCTGCAGCCATCGACACTCCCTTAGCACTGAACTGTCTGTGACTGTGGCCTGCAGCCATCGACACTCACCTCACACTGAACTGTGTCTGTGACTGTGACCTGCAGCCATCGACACTCCCTCAGCACTGAACTGTCTGTGACTGTGGCCTGCAGCCATCGACACTCACCTCACACTGAACTGTCTGTGACTGTGATCTGCAGCCATTGACACTCACCTCACACTGAACTGTCTGTGTGACTGTGGCCTGCAGCCATTGACACTCACCTCACACTGAACTGTCTGTGACTGTGGCCTGCAGCCATCGACATTCACCTCACACTGAACTGTCTGTGACTGTGACCTGCAGCCATCGACACTCACCTCACACTGAACTGTCTGTGACTGTGACCTGCAGCCATCGACACTCACCTCACACTGAACTGTCTGTGACTGTGGCCTGCAGCCATCGACACTCACCTCACACTGAACTGTCTGTGTGACTGTGACCTGCAGCCATCGACACTCACCTCACACTGAACTGTCTGTGTGACTGTGACCTGCAGCCATCGACACTCACCTCACACTGAACTGTCTGTGTGACTGTGACCTGCAGCCATCGACACTCACCTCACACTGAACTGTCTGTGACTGTGGCCTGCAGCCATTGACACTCACCTCACACTGAACTGTCTGTGACTGTGGACTGCAGCCATCGACATTCACCTCAGCACTGAACTGTCTGTGACTGTGGCCTGCAGCCATCGACACTCCCTCAGCACTGAACTGTCTGTGACTGTGGCCTGCAGCCATCGACACTCACCTCACACTGAACTGTCTCTGTGACTGTGGCCTGCAGCCATCGACACTCCCTTAGCACTGAACTGTCTGTGACTGTAGCCTGCAGCCATCGACACTCACCTCACACTGAACTGTCTGTGACTGTGGCCTGCAGCCATCGACACTCCCTTAGCACTGAACTGTCTGTGACTGTGGCCTGCAGCCATCGACACTCCCTTAGCACTGAACTGTCTGTGACTGTGGCCTGCAGCCATCGACACTCCCTTAGCACTGAACTGTCTGTGACTGTAGCCTGCAGCCATCGACACTCACCTCACACTGAACTGTCCGTGACTGTGGCCTGCAGCCATCGACACTCCCTCACACTGAACTGTCTCTGTGACTGTGGCCTGCAGCCATCGACACTCACCTCACACTGAACTGTCTCTGTGACTGTGGCCTGCAGCCATCGACACTCACCTCACACTGAACTGTCTGTGACTGTGGCCTGCAGCCATCGACACTCCCTTAGCACTGAACTGTCTGTGACTGTGGCCTGCAGCCATCGACACTCCCTTAGCACTGAACTGTCTGTGACTGTGGCCTGCAGCCATTGACACTCACCTCACACTGAACTGTCTCTGTGACTGTGACCTGCAGCCATCGACACTCCCTTAGCACTGAACTGTCTGTGACTGTGGCCTGCAGCCATTGACACTCCATCAGCACTGAACTGTCTGTGACTGTGACCTGCAGCCATCGACACTCCCTCAGCACTGAACTGTCTGTGACTGTGGCCTGCAGCCATTGACACTCCCTTAGCACTGAACTGTCTGTGACTGTGGCCTGCAGCCATCGACACTCCCTTAGCACTGAACTGTCTGTGACTGTGGCCTGCAGCCATCGACACTCCCTTAGCACTGAACTGTCTGTGACTGTGGCCTGCAGCCATTGACACTCACCTCACACTGAACTGTGTCTGTGACTGTGACCTGCAGCCATCGACACTCCCTTAGCACTGAACTGTCTGTGACTGTGGCCTGCAGCCATCGACACTCCCTTAGCACTGAACTGTCTGTGACTGTGGCCTGCAGCCATCGACACTCCCTTAGCACTGAACTGTCTGTGACTGTGGCCTGCAGCCATTGACACTCACCTCACACTGAACTGTGTCTGTGACTGTGACCTGCAGCCATCGACACTCACCTCAGCACTGAACTGTCTGTGACTGTGACCTGCAGCCATCGACACTCCCTCAGCACTGAACTGTCTGTGACTGTGGCCTGCAGCCATCGACACTCCCTTAGCACTGAACTGTCTGTGACTGTGGCCTGCAGCCATTGACACTCACCTCACACTGAACTGTGTCTGTGACTGTGACCTGCAGCCATCGACACTCCCTTAGCACTGAACTGTCTGTGACTGTGGCCTGCAGCCATTGACACTCCCTCAGCACTGAACTGTCTGTGACTGTGGCCTGCAGCCATCGACACTCCCTTAGCACTGAACTGTCTGTGACTGTGGCCTGCAGCCATCGACACTCACCTCACACTGAACTGTCTGTGACTGTGGCCTGCAGCCATCGACACTCCCTTAGCACTGAACTGTCTGTGACTGTGGCCTGCAGCCATCGACACTCCCTTAGCACTGAACTGTCTGTGACTGTGGCCTGCAGCCATCGACACTCCCTTAGCACTGAACTGTCTGTGACTGTGGCCTGCAGCCATCGACACTCCCTTAGCACTGAACTGTCTGTGACTGTGGCCTGCAGCCATCGACACTCCCTTAGCACTGAACTGTCTGTGACTGTGGCCTGCAGCCATCGACACTCACCTCACACTGAACTGTCTGTGACTGTGGCCTGCAGCCATCGACACTCACCTCACACTGAACTGACTCTGTGACTGTGACCTGCAGCCATCGACACTCACCTCACACTGAACTGTCTGTGACTGTGGCCTGCAGCCATCGACACTCACCTCACACTGAACTGTCTGTGACTGTGGCCTGCAGCCATCGACACTCACCTCACACTGAACTGACTCTGTGACTGTGGCCTGCAGCCATCGACACTCACCTCACACTGAACTGTCTGTGACTGTGGCCTGCAGCCATCGACACTCACCTCACACTGAACTGTCTGTGACTGTGATCTGCAGCCATCGACACTCACCTCACACTGAACTGTCTGTGACTGTGGCCTGCAGCCATTGACACTCACCTCAGCACTGAACTGTCTGTGTGACTGTGGCCTGCAGCCATCGACACTCACCTCACACTGAACTGTCTGTGACTGTGGCCTGCAGCCATCGACACTCACCTCACACTGAACTGTCTGTGACTGTGGCCTGCAGCCATCGACACTCACCTCACACTGAACTGTCTGTGACTGTGGCCTGCAGCCATCGACACTCACCTCACACTGAACTGTCTGTGACTGTGGCCTGCAGCCATTGACACTCACCTCAGCACTGAACTGTCTGTGACTGTGGCCTGCAGCCATTGACACTCACCTCAGCACTGAACTGTCTGTGACTGTGGCCTGCAGCCATCGACACTCCCTTAGCACTGAACTGTCTGTGACTGTGACCTGCAGCCATCGACACTCACCTCACACTGAACTGTCTGTGACTGTGGCCTGCAGCCATCGACACTCACCTCACACTGAACTGTCTGTGACTGTGGCCTGCAGCCATCGACACTCACCTCAGCACTGAACTGTCCCTGTGACTGTGACCTGCAGCCATCAACACTCACCTCAGCACTGAACTGTCTGTGACTGTGGCCTGCAGCCATCGACACTCACCTCACACTGAACTGTCTGTGACTGTGGCCTGCAGCCATCGACACTCACCTCACACTGAACTGTCTGTGACTGTGACCTGCAGCCATCGACACTCACCTCACACTGAACTGTCTGTGACTGTGGCCTGCAGCCATCGACACTCACCTCACACTGAACTGACTCTGTGACTGTGACCTGCAGCCATCGACACTCACCTCACACTGAACTGTCTGTGACTGTGGCCTGCAGCCATCGACACTCACCTCACACTGAACTGTCTGTGACTGTGGCCTGCAGCCATTGACACTCACCTCACACTGAACTGACCCTGTGACTGTGGCCTGCAGCCATCGACACTCACCTCACACTGAACTGTCTGTGTGACTGTGGCCTGCAGCCATCGACACTCACCTCACACTGAACTGTCTGTGACTGTGGCCTGCAGCCATCGACACTCACCTCACACTGAACTGTCTCTGTGACTGTGGCCTGCAGCCATCGACACTCACCTCACACTGAACTGTCTGTGACTGTGGCCTGCAGCCATCGACACTCACCTCAGCACTGAACTGTCTGTGACTGTGGCCTGCAGCCATCGACACTCACCTCAGCACTGAACTGACTGTGACTGTGGCCTGCAGCCATCGACACTCACCTCAGCACTGAACTGTCTCTGTGACTGTGGCCTGCAGCCATCGACACTCACCTCACACTGAACTGTCTGTGACTGTGGCCTGCAGCCATCGACACTCACCTCAGCACTGAACTGTCTGTGACTGTGACCTGCAGCCATCGACACTCACCTCACACTGAACTGTCTGTGACTGTGGCCTGCAGCCATCGACACTCACCTCAGCACTGAACTGTCTGTGACTGTGATCTGCAGCCATCGACACTCACCTCAGCACTGAACTGTCTGTGACTGTGGCCTGCAGCCATCGACACTCACCTCAGCACTGAACTGTCTGTGACTGTGACCTGCAGCCATCGACACTCACCTCACACTGAACTGTCTGTGACTGTGGCCTGCAGCCATCGACACTCACCTCAGCACTGAACTGTCTGTGACTGTGATCTGCAGCCATCGACACTCACCTCAGCACTGAACTGTCTGTGACTGTGGCCTGCAGCCATCGACACTCACCTCAGCACTGAACTGACTGTGACTGTGGCCTGCAGCCATCGACACTCACCTCAGCACTGAACTGTCTCTGTGACTGTGGCCTGCAGCCATCGACACTCACCTCACACTGAACTGTCTGTGACTGTGGCCTGCAGCCATCGACACTCACCTCAGCACTGAACTGTCTGTGACTGTGACCTGCAGCCATCGACACTCACCTCACACTGAACTGTCTGTGTGACTGTGGCCTGCAGCCATTGACACTCACCTCACACTGAACTGTCTGTGTGACTGTGACCTGCAGCCATCGACACTCACCTCAGCACCGAACTGTCTGTGACTGTGGCCTGCAGCCATTGACACTCACCTCACACTGAACTGTCTGTGACTGTGGCCTGCAGCCATCGACACTCACCTCACACTGAACTGTCTGTGACTGTGGCCTGCAGCCATCGACACTCACCTCACACTGAACTGTCTGTGACTGTGGCCTGCAGCCATCGACACTCACCTCACACTGAACTGTCTGTGACTGTGGCCTGCAGCCATCGACACTCACCTCACAGTGAACTGTCTCCGTGACTGTGACCTGCAGCCATCGACACTCACCTCAGCACTGAACTGTCTGTGACTGTGGCCTGCAGCCATCGACACTCACCTCACACTGAACTGTCTGTGACTGTGGCCTGCAGCCATCGACACTCACCTCACACTGAACTGTCCCTGTGACTGTGGCCTGCAGCCATCGACACTCACCTCACACTGAACTGTCTGTGACTGTGGCCTGCAGCCATCGACACTCACCTCACACTGAACTGTCTGTGACTGTGGCCTGCAGCCATTGACACTCACCTCACACTGAACTGTCCCTGTGACTGTGACCTGCAGCCATCGACACTCCCTCAGCACTGAACTGTCTGTGACTGTGACCTGCAGCCATCGACACTCCCTTAGCCCTGAACTGTCTGTGACTGTGGCCTGCAGCCATCGACACTCACCTCACACTGAACTGACTCTGTGACTGTGGCCTGCAGCCATTGACACTCACCTCACACTGAACTGACTCTGTGACTGTGACCTGCAGCCATCGACACTCACCTCACACTGAACTGTCTGTGACTGTGATGTATGAAATGCCAATAATGTTATTTTGTTGTTATTCAGTCGTTAAGTTGTGTCTGACTCTTCGTGACCTCATGGACCATAGGATCCACAGGGTTTCATGGCAGGATACGGATCACCAGGCCTTTCTTCCACGCAGATACTGCTGCCCAGGGTGGGACCCGGCCGGGTTTGAACTCAGGACCGTCTGCCTTGCAGTCCAGAGCTGATGCCACCTCACTACCAGCCAGCCTCAGTGGTGTTATACTGTTCAATCTTTGACTTGTGTCATAAATGCACATTATTATTTGTTAATTTACTAGTGGTAATATTACTTTATCTGCTGTGTGTGAGTTATTTGTACCTTTTGTGCACCTCGGTCTGGAGGAACATTGTTTTATTTGGTGGTGTAGATGTTGGAATGATAATAACTTGGACTTACAGAGTCACGCGGCACGGAAACTGATGTACCGATTACTCAAGCAAACTAAAGCTGCTAAGAGACCAGGGATTGACGCTGCGTGACGTGTTCTCCACCAATAATGTTCTCAGTCGATAAAGGAATGTTCCATCCTTCACTGAGAAACCAATAAAGATAAACAATCTTGTAACGATAAAACCAATGAAACTAAGCTAGCGATATAACGAAATAAACCGTCTAAGAGTATTCAAATGTACTCAAGCAATCTTAAACGTATTTAAACGATAAGCAAAGTGGTCAGCAAGGAAGTATCATTCCTGGCTGCCTCTAGCTAGACTAAAACCGAACCAAAGACAAAACATGAAGATATGACTATATTCTTCTCTGCCACCGCGCCCCCAACCTACGTGAGTAATTATCCATAATAAACGCACAACACAAAGTACACAACAGACGGATACAAGACAGACACATGGTCCCTTCACAGGCCCTTCAGCCCAGCTCGTCCATGCTAACCAACTTGTTCACTCAAGCTTGTCTGATCTGAATGGGTGGTGTGCAAGACAAAAGTTTCACCGTATCTCAGAAAATGTGACATTAATGAAGTTCAAAGTTCAGAGTAATATTAATTATCGGAGTACATACATGTCACCACATACAATGCTGAGATTCTTTCTCTCTGGGCAAATCTATGGGGCAGTAATTGTAAACATCAGGAACTGTAAACAATCTGTGCAAAAGCAGATATAAATAAATAGCAATAAAAACAAACCAATTTCTATACCAAACAGACAGCATCAGAATCAGAATCACCTTATTACCAATACAATAGACAATAGGTGCAGAAGTAGACCATTCAGCCCTTCGAGCCTGTACCGCCATTTTGAGATCATGGCTGATCAATTCCTATCAATACCCGGTTCCTGCCTTGTCCCCATATCCTTTGATTCCCCTATCCATAAGATACCTATCTAGCTCCTTCTTGAAAGCATCCAGAGAATTGGCCTCCACTACCTTCCGAGGCAGTGCATTCCAGACCCCCACAACTCTCTGGGAGAAGAAGTTTTTCCTTAACTCTGTCCTAAATGACCTACCCCTTATTCTCAAACCATGCCCTCTGGTACTGGACTCTCCCAGCATCTGGAACATATTTCCTGCCTCTATCTTGTCCAATCCCTTAATAATCTTATATGTTTCAATCAGATCCCCTCTCAATCTCCTTAATTCCAGCGTGTACAAGCCCAGTCTCTCTAACCTCTCTGTGTAAGACAGTCCAGACATCCCAGGAATTAACTTCGTGAATCTACGCTGCACTTCCTCTACAGCCAGGATGTCCTTCCTTAACCCTGGTGACCAAAACTGTACACAATACTCCAGGTGTGGTCTCACCAGGGCCCTGTACAAATGCAAGAGGATTTCCTTGCTCTTGTACTCAATTCCCTTTGTAATAAAGGCCAACATTCCATTAGCCTTCTTCACTGCCTGCTGCACTTGCTCATTCACCTTCAGTGACTGATGAACAAGGACTCCGAGATCTCTTTGTATTTCTCCCTTACCCAACTCTACACCATTCAGATAATAATCTGCCTTCCTGTTCTTACTCCCAAAGTGGATAACCTCACACTTATTCACATTAAACGCCATCTGCCAAGTATCTGCCCACTCACCCAGCCTATCCAAGTCACCCTGAATTCTCCTAACATCCTCATCACATGTCACACTGCCACCCAGCTTAGTATCATCAGCAAATTTGCTGATGTTATTTTCTATGCCTTCATCCAAATTGTTAATGTAAATGGTAAACAGCTGTGGTCCCAATACCGAGCCCTGTGGCACCCCACCAGTCACCACCTGCCATACCGAGAAACACCCATTCACCGTTACCCTTTGCTTTCTATCTGCCAACCAGTTTACTATCCATGTCAATGCCTTCCCCCCGATGCCCTGAGCTTTGATTTTACCCACCAATCTTCTATGTGGGACCTTATCAAATGCCTTCTGAAAATCGAGGTACACTACATCCACTGGATCTCCCCCGTCTAACTTCCTGGTTACATCCTCGAAAAACTCCAACAGATTAGTCAAGCATGATTTACCCTTGGTAAATCCATGCTGGCTCGGCCCAATCCTATCACTGCTATCTAGATATGCCACTATTTCATCCTTAATAATGGACTCTAGCATCTTTCCCACCACCGATGTCAGGCTGACAGGTCGATAGTTCTCTGTTTTCTCCTTCCCTCCTTTCTTAAAAAGTGGGATAACATTAGCCATTCTCCAATCCTCAGGAACTGATCCTGAATCTAAGGAACATTGGAAAATGATTACCAATGCATCCGCAATTTCCAGAGCCACCTCCTTTAGTACCCTAGGGTGCAGACCATCTGGGCCTGGGGAATTGTCAGCCTTCAGTCCCATCAGTCTTCTCATCACCGTTTCCTTCCGAATGTCAATCTGTTTCATTTCCTCTGTTATCCTATGTCCTTGGCCCATCCATACATCTGGGAGATTGCTTGTGTCTTCCTTAGTGAAAACAGATCTAAAGTACTCATTAAATTCTTCTGCCATTTCTCTGTTTCCCATAACAATTTCACCCAATTCATTCTTCAAGGGCCCAACATTGTTCTTAACTATCTTCTTTCTCTTCACATACCTAAAAAAGCTTTTGTTATCTTCCTTTATATTCCTGGCTAGCTTGCGTTCGTACCTCATTTTTTCTCCCCGTATTGTCTTTTTAGTTAAGTTCTGTTGTTCCTTAAAATCTTCCCAATCATCTGTCCTCCCACTCACCTTAGCTCTGTCATATTTCCTTTTTTTTTTAATGCTATACAGTCTCTGACTTCCTTTGTCAACCACTGAGGCCCCTTTCTCCCCTTTGAATCCTTCCTTCTCCGGGCGATGATCTGATTTTGCACCTTGTGCATTATTCCCAAGAATACCTGCCATTGCTGTTCCACTGCCTTTTCTGCTAGGATATCCGTCCAGTCAACTTTGGCTAGCTCCTCCCTCATGGCTCCATAGTTTCCCCTGTTCATCTGCAACACTGACACCTCTGAGCTGCCCTTATCCTTCTCAAATTGCAGATAAAAGCTTATCATATTGTGATCACTACCTCCTAATGGCTCCTTTACTGCGAGATCGCTTATCAAATCCTGTTCATTACATAACACTAAATCCAGAATAGTCTTGTTCCTGGTCGGCTCTCGTACAAGCTGTTCCAAGAATGCATCCCGTAGGCACTCTACAAACTCCCTATCCTGTGGTCCAGCACCAACCTGATTCTCCCAGTTCACCTGCATGTTGAAATCCCCCATAACTACTGCGACATTACCTTTGCCACATGCCAATGCTAACTCCCTATTCAACTTGCACCCAATATCTATGCTACTGTTTGGTGGCCTGTAGACAACACCCATTTGGGTCCTTTTGCCCTTACTGTTCCTCAGTTCTATCCACACAGACTCTACTTCTCCTGACCCTATGTCCCCCCTTGCAAAGGACTGAATCTCATTCCTCACCAACAGGGCCACCCCACCCCCTCTGCCCACATTTCTGTCCCTACGATAGCACGTATACCCTTGTACATTCATTTCCCAGGTCTGATCTCCCTGCAGCCATGTCTCCATTATCCCAACAACATCATAGTTACCCATTCGCACCTGGGCTTCAAGCTCATCCGCCTTATTTCTGACACTTAGTGCATTCAGATATAGAATTTTTAACCCATTTCTCCTCTCTCTGTTTGAATCGCTGCCTATTGTGCTTAACCCAGCTCCCCAAACTCCCATCGGGCTATACGCCCCGAGAGTTTTGTTGTCCTTCCTACATTTACTTATTCTTTCAACACATTTAACTCCATGTTCCGTCAGACCATCCCTCTGTACACGAGTCCTCCTTATCACTTGTTCCGCCCCACCTTCCTCTACTACACACTTAATATTCCGGAACCGTGTAGTCCCCACCTGTCCTTTATTCCTCCTCTCGCTATCCTCTCTCACATTCTGGATCCCCGCCCCCTGCAAATTTAGTTTAAACCCCCCCAAGAAGCTCTAACAAACATCCCTGCAAGAATGTTAGTACTGCTCCAGTTCAGGTGTAAACCGTCCCTTCGGAACAGATCCCACCTTCCCTGGAACAAGGCCCAATTATCTACAAACCTGAAGCCCTCCCTCCTGCACCATCCTCTCAGCCACGTATTAATCTTTATAATCCTCCTGTTCCTTGCCTCACTCGCACGTGGCACAGGTAGCAATCCTGAGATTGTTACCCTGGAAGTCCTGCTCTTCAGCTTCGCACCTAACTCCCTGAACTCCCTACGCAGGACACCCTCACTCATCCTACCCACATCATTGGTCTCTACATGGACCACAACACCTGGATTCTTGCCCTCCCTCTCGAGAATAACCTGCACCCGATCTGAGATGTCCCGGACCCCGGCACCAGGGAAGCAACATACCATCCGAGACTCCCGATCTTCCCCACAAAATCTCCTATCCGCCCCCCTGACTATAGAATCCCCTATCAATCCGCTCTCTTCTCTTCCCTCCTCCCCTTCCTAGTCAAGGGTCCAACCTCAGTGCCAGAGACAGGACCACTGCAGCTTGTTCCTGGTAGGTCATCCCCACCAACAGTATCCAAAACGGTATACTTATTTTTGATGGGAATGACCACAGGGGTGCTCTTCTCTCTCTGTCTGCTCCCCCTGCCTCTCTTGACTGTCACCCATTTGCCTACCTCCTGTCTTTTCGGTGTGACTGCCTCCCGATAACTCTTATCTATCTCTGCCTCCCGAATGATCCGTAGTTCATCCAGCTCCTGCTCCAATTCCCTAACTCGGTCTGATAGGAGCTGCAGCTGGATGCACCTATTGCAGGTGTGGTCATCAGGAACAACTGTGTTGACCCTGACCTCCCACATACTGCATACGGAACACACCACTGCTCTAACTGTCTGCCCCATTACCTGATCCTAGATTAGTCAGAATAAATGAAAAACAGGCTTCTTGTCGAAGTCCTCGTGTGCCGAAGCCCGCTGAGCCAAAGCCCAGCACTCTGCTCCTGCGCACTCCGCTGCCCGCACCGACGCTGCCCGCTCCTGAAAGTGGGTCGCTTTTTAAAGCCCGCGCTCGCCGCTGACGTCACCCACGCTTGCGCAGCTTTACCTTCCTCCTCAGGTATTCTCCAGGTAGGTCCGAGTGTCTCGGCCTACCTACAACGGCTGATCCTCCGATCTCCAGTCGTATGTCGATCACGAGCACTCCTTACTCCCGCTCCGCTGCTCGCACCGACACGTACCAGAATATACAAGGCCGAATATTGAAAGGACTAGATAGGGTGGATGTGGAGAGAATGTTTCCTACGTTGGGGTATCCAGAACTAGAGGACACAGCCTTAAAACTGAGGGGCAACCTTTTAGAACAAAGATTAGGAGGAATATTTTTCTTTTAGCCAGAGACTTGGACTAATTTCCACTTGGCATAATTAACTTGTTATTATTTAATTATTTATGGTTTTATATTGCTATATTTCTACACTATTCTTGGTTGGTGCGACTGTAACGAAACCCAATTTCCCTCGGGATCAATAAAGTGTGTCTGTCTGCCTGTCTGAGTAGTGAATCTGTGGAATGCTCTGTCACTGTGGTGGGGGCCGAGTCCGTGGGTATATTTAAGGTGGAAGTTGATGGTTTCCTGATCGGTCGGGGCATCAAAGGATATGGTGAGAAGGCAGGTGTATGGGGTTGAGTGGGATCCAGGATCAGCCATGATGGAATGGTGGAGCAGACTCAATGGGCTGAATGGCCTAATTCTGCTCCTATGTCTTATGGTCTTATGGACTATTTTCTAAACAGGGAGAAAATCCAAAAATCAGAACCGCAATGGGACTTGGGAGCCCTTGTGCAGGATTCCTTAAAGATTGAGTTGGTGGTGAGGAAGGCAAATGCAGTTAGCAATCATTTCAAGAGGACTAGAATATAGAGCAAGGATGTAATTTTTAGACTTTATAAAGCACTGGTGAGGCTCCACTTGGAGTATTGTGAGCAGGTTTAGGCACCTTCAAGATGTGCTGAAACTGGAGAGGGTTCAAAGGAGGTTCATGAAAATGATTCCAGGATTGAACGGCTTGTCATATGAAGAGTGTCTGATGGCTCTGGAGTTCAGAAGAATGAGGGGTGACCAATATTGATTGAAACCTATTGAACGCTGAAAGGCTTTGACAGAGTAGATGTTTCCTATGGTGGGAGAGTCTGAGACCAGAGGACACAGCCTCAGAATAGAGGGATGTCCTTTTAGAACGGAGAGAGGGAGGATTTTTTTTAGCCAGTGAATGGTGACTCTGTGGAATTCTTTGCCACAGACAGCTGCGGAGGCCAAGTCTTTATGTATATTTAAGGCAGAGGTTGATAGATCCTTGATTGGTCAGGACATGAAGGGATACGGGGAGAAGGCAGGAGATTGGGGCTGAGAGGAAAATTGGATCAGCTATGATGACATTGCAGATTAGACTTGATGGCGAAATGGCCTAATTCAGTTCCTATATCTTATGGTCTGATAGTCTTATTGTGTATATCCTGTGCTTCAGAATTTCCAGGGATTACTGCTCCACCGTCATCCCAGCCAGACATTTCTCATGGTTCTGTAATTCCTTTTACCCCACCGACACATCTCTTTAGCTTCTCCTTCCCAAATTTCAGTCAGAATTTGATGACATTGTGATCACTTTCCCCTAAGGGTTATTTTACTCTAGGCTCGCTAATCAATTCTGGTTCATAGCACAACACCCAATCCAGAATAGCTGACCCCTGAGTGGACTCAACCACAAGCTGCTCTAAAAAACCATTTCATAGGCACTCTAGAAACTCCCCCTCCTGGAATCCCACACCAAGCTGATTTTCCCGAACTACCTGCATATTGAAGTCCCTCGTGACGACTGTGCCACTGCCTTTTGACATGCCTCTTCTACCCCCCACATCCTTACTACTGTCTGTATGCACCTCCCATCGGGGCCTTGGTCTGTTGTGACGGCAGGCAAATTGGAATGGATCCAAGTCGCTCCTCAGGCAGGAATCGATATATTTCATTATCAACTTCTCAAAGCACTGGACAACAGGCATTGAGGCGGGTTACCATGTTCTTCTTAGATACAAGTGTGAGGTGATGCATTTTGGAAGGACTAACCAGAAGATTGAGTACAGGATTAATGGTCAGTTACGTAAGAGTGTGGATGGACAAAGGGACCTTGGGGTTCAAATCCATACATCCCTCAAGATCACTGTGCAGGTTGATAGGGTAGTTATGAAGGCCTATGGGATACTAGGCTTCATTAACGGGGATTGAGTTCAAGAGTAGAGAGGTCATGTTGCAACTCTACAAATCTCTGGTGAGACCGCACTTAGAGTATTGTGTTCAATTCTGGTCACCTCATTATAGGAAGGATGTGGAAGCTATGGAGAGGGTGCAGTGGAGATTTACCAGGATGTTGCCTGGTTTGGAGAACAAGTCATATGAAGCAAGGTTAGCAGAGCTGGGACTTTTCTCTTTGGAGCGTAGAAGAATGAGAGGGGACTTGATAGAGGTCTACAAGATTATGAGAGGCATAGTGTGGTGAACTACATATACCTGTCTGGACTGCTCCTGTGGCTCCTCCCACAGACCCCTGTATAAAGGCGATTGAGGCCTGAGTCCGGCCTCATTCTCCAGGATGTAGTGTTGTTCATTCTTCCAGTCAATAAAAGCCGATATCTCGCTTCTTACGTCTCAGAGTGAGTTATTGATGGTGCATCACATAGATAGGGTGGATAGCCAGTACCCGTTTCCCAGGGCACCAATAGCAAACACCAGAGGGCATATGTACAAAATAAAGGGAGGGAAGTTTAGGGGAGACATCAGGGGTAAGTTTTTTTTATGCAGAGGGTTGTGAGTGTCTGGAATGACTTGCCAGGGATGGTGGTGGAAGCTAAAACATTAGGGGTATTTAAGAGCTTCTTGGACAGGCACATGGATGAAAGAAAAATGGAGGGTTTTGGGGTAGTGTGGGTTTAGTGCTTTTTTAAAGGATTCTATGGGTCGGCACAACATGGAGGGCTGAAGGGCCTGTACTGTGCTGTAGTGTTCTATGGTTCTATACCGGTATAATTGAAGTCTGCTTACAGCAGGCGGGTTTCTCAGACTGTCAAAGCCAGAGGTTAAAGATCTCAGTGAGCACTCCAAACAGCTAATCATTAGTACCCGGCCAGATAGCTCATCTGGGCCATTTGCTTTCCGTGGCCTCTCACACATCGGGTGCAGAGACTGATATCACAGGGTCATTGGGAGTTGTGGGAGTTCCTCATATTTTGATAGTCTAAGCGAGCATAGAGGGCAGAAAACTGGGAGGTGAAGGGTGGAAAAGGCAAAGAGCTGGAGAAGAAGGAATCTGATAGGACAGGAGACTGGAACATGGGAGAAAGGGAAGGAGGAGGGGCACCAGGGGACGTGATAGGCAGGTGAGGAGAAGAGTTAAGAGGCTAGTGTGGGAAATTGAAGAAGAGGGAAGGGAGAGGAGGGGAAAATTACTGGAAGTTGGAGAAATCGATGTTCATTCCTTTAAGTTGGAGGCTACCTAGACACAATAGGTTGCTCTTCCACCCTAAGATTGGCCTCTTCATAGCAGTAGTGGAGGCCATGGACTGACATGTTGGAATGGCAATAGGGATAGGAATTAAAATGGTTGGCCATATTCTGTTTATGAGGATGGAGTGGTGCTCAAAAAACCAGTTCTCTGATCTATGTCATGCCTCACCAATGCAGAGGAGGCCACACCGGGAGCACCAGATACAATAGACGACCCCAACCGATTCACGAGTGAAGTGTTGCCTCGCCTGGAGGGACTGTTTGAGGCTGTGAATGGATGTGAGGGAGGAGGAGACGTAGGAGCAGAACCAGGCCATTCGGCCCATCGAGTCTGCTCTGCCATTCCATCATGGCTGATTTATTATCTCTCTCAACCCCATTCACCTGCCTTCTCCCCATGACCTATGACATCCTGATTAATCGAGAACCTATCAAACTCTGCCTTCAATAACTTGGACTGCACAGCCGTCCATGGCAATGAATTCCACCTCTGGCTAAAGAAATGTTTTCGCATTTCTGTTCTAAATGGACTTGCCTCACTTCTGTGACTGTTCCCTCTGGTTATAGACTTGCTCACTATAGAAAACATCCTCTCCACATCCACTCTACCTTGACCTCTCAATATTTGATAGGTTGCAATGAGATCCCCTTTCCATTCTTCAAAACCACAGTGAGTACAGTCCCAGAGCCATCAAATGCTCCTCATATGTTAACCCTTTCATTCCTGAAATCATCCTTCTGAACCTCCCTGGACCAATGCCAGCACATCTTTTCTCAGACAAGAGACCCTAAACTGCTCACCGTACTGCAAGTGTGGTCTGACCACAGCCTCAGCACTACATCGTGAATGGGCAGATGTAGTTCTAACAAGGATGCATGGTAATCGAGTGAGCTGGGTGGCTTGTGAGAGGAAATTCAGGAAAGCACCTTTCCTGAGAGGTTTTTTTGTACATAGCATCCCTGGATTCGGAAATAGAGGGTGCAAGAGATCTAAATGATGATGGAAGCTATGTTGAACCTTCAGAAAACTGTGGTAATGCTCGTTGTTATTTGAATCATGAGTTAACCAAGATTTATACCAATGAGAAAGATTCGTTTAATACATCCCAAGGAGAGTGCAAAAGGAAATGTTCCAAAGACAGCCATTATTTATTAATGAATGAAGCCATGGACGCTAAGATTTCACTGACGTCAACCTCCCCTTGCCCCTCCCCCCTTATCCACAGCGGTGTGAACGGATCAACCAATCAGAGGACGGAACAGCCGGCCGTGGCCCCGCTCTCTCCGCCCCTTCTAGAAGCCGATTGGCTTGTCGGAGCAAGGCGGCGTGCGATTGGTGGAACGTGCACCACCGAAGGCGGGGACGAAGAGCAGGAGAAAAACAAAGATGGCGGACTGATGCTGAGGCGGCGCCGGTCGGCTGCTTGGTGGTGGTGTGGAGGAGCGTGGCGCGGCGCGTTTACCACGGAAAACACCCCGTAAATCCCGGAGGAGCGGCTTCCATTTAGGGCGGAGAGTTCGAACTGAGGATGTCGGCGGTGGAGGAGAGGGAACCGGCGCCCGCGGCTTCCTCGGCTGGAGGCGGCGGGGCGGCGGCGGCCTCGGTCCCCCCGGACTCCCTCCATCACGGCCCTCCCTCTAACCCGTCGCAGGAAACCAACCGGCCCGAGCTGGAGGAAGGGCCGAGCTCGAAAAAGCGGCCGCGGCTGGAGGCCGACTCGGCCTCGGGCTCGAGTTCGGCGGGGGCGGCGGCGGGCGGTGCCAAGGCGGCCAGCGAGAACAAGCTGGAGGAGAGGCTGTACTCGGTGCTGTGTTGCACCGTGTGCCTGGACCTGCCCAAGGCCTCCGTCTACCAGGTACAGCACCCAAGCCGCCGCCACCTCCCAGCCACACTTAAAACATCTCTCCACATAGCTGCTAAATTCTCCATGATCCATTTTAATCCCGTTATTCTCATGTAGAAGGACAGGCTGTGCCATCTGACTGGACTCATCAGGTACCCAACCTCTTTTTTATTTATCTTAAAATATATATGTGTGTTATTTAATACATATTAGATATAAAATATTGTCATCATGGGAATACAACACTTCACAGAGCACTGTAAAAGGTCATTTATATTGTTTTAATTCTGTGTACTCGTGATTCTTGATCACATTTATAAAGCGTAATTTCACATGTTAAAATGTGGTCACAAGATGAGTCTGTGAAATCTAGTGCGTCTAAAGATGTTCTGTAGATGTCGGTATAGTATTTGAATTCTTATTGTCTCGGGGCTCAGGAAGACTGGGATGTGGATTAACATTTCTGTCAAAGGCGGCGTATAGGGAGTGATTTTCAGTTCTTGTAATTGTTTTCTACCAAAGAAGCAGAATTTATTACACCTGTACAAATATGTAGGCGTATATAATGTTAAATATATAGGCTAATATACAATACAGGAATTGTTATAAAACCAAACCGTTAATCCTATTCTCGACGCGCAATGCAGTGGTTGTTGGGTTAATTTTTTTTTGCAGTTGCTATGAAATGCAGTCTATTTCTTGGCACGCAAGGTGTGGCATCATGTTTTACGTACAGCTTACTGGTGGTCATGTCACTTTGACCACCAGTGGTCAGGTGTCTAGTCCGTTCCCTTTAAACTAAGGGATGCAAATTATTTAATCACATTGGTTGTGGGATGGTTGAAAAGACCTAATGAATTTCACATGAAAACTGATACCTCAAAGGTTGTTAACCTTGGCTTTAAATAGTTATCTTTTGCTTTGTCTCACTTGCAGTATTCAATCCAAAAGAATGTAATTTTTAATTTGAGTGGATTTTCAGTGTATCTTGCCCTCCCCAGTGGATCCGTTTCAATAGAAAGTTCAAAGGTAAATTTATTATTGAAGTCCATGTCACCATCGACAACCCTGAGATTCATTTCCTTGTGGGCATTCACAGCAAATACAAAGAAACACAATAAAATCAGTGAAAGACGGCACCCAACAAGCTGGACGAACATCAATGTGCAGACAGCAAAGTGTGCATATACAAAAAGAACAAATAAATAATAAATATCACGAGCATGAGATGAAGAGTCCTTGAAAGTGAGTCCATGGGTTGGGAACAGTTCGGTAATGGAGTGAGTGAAGTGATCACCCTGGGTCAGGAGCCTGATGGCTATGGGGTAATAACTGTTCCCGAACTTGGTGGTCTGGGTCTTGAGGATCCTGTACCTCCTTCCTGATAGCGGCATTGAGAAGAGAGCATGGTCTGGGTGGGGGTCCTTGATGGTTGCTGATTTCCTGCAGCAGTACTCCATGTAGATGAGTTCATTGGTGGGGAGGGCTTCACCTGTGATGGACTGGGCCAAATCCACTACTTTTTGTAGGATTTTCCATTCAAGGGCATTGGTGAAATACTTTGGAGTTAGTCATTGTAATGTGATATCTGCATAATCCCACATTAAGCATGAGTGCAGCTCTGCCTTTCGACAACTTGTGGGGTAGGTCGTACTGATGGAGAGGTCTCTCCATGGCTGACAAGCTCAAAATGTTAGAATGTGATTTGTTAGAAATTAATTTCAATTCACCTGGTCGTCTTTGAATAGGAATTGCTCCACGCACATTCCCACTCCTCCCCCTTAGTGGGAGGAAATACCAGTCAAAGCAGATTGTTTCTCCACGATTTTGTCATTTCCTGTCAGTCACCTTGTGTATAGATACTCCTGTATAGACAAAGAAACATAGAAAACGTACAGCACAGAACAGACCCTTCGGCCCACAAAATTGTGCTGAACATGTCCCTACCATAGAAATTACCTAGAGTACTCATAGCCCTCTATTTTTGAGCTCCATGTACCTATCCAGGAGTCTCTTAAAAGACATTATCATATCCGCCTTCACCACCGTTCCGGTAGCCCATTCCATGCACTCTTCACTCTGTTTTTTAAAAATAAAAACTGTAGACAAAACTTTATAGACATACATTCAATCTATGTATAGAAGCTCTGTGTTTGTATTTATGTTTGCTTATTTTTTTTGCACTGTCTGATCTAGAGTAACAATTATTTCATTCTCCTTTACACTTGTGACCTGAAAAATGATATTAAACAGTCTTGAATCTTGGCTGAGGATGAATTGAGAGAAAGCAAGGTGAGCAGCCTGGCTCCAGTCTGCAGCAGTTCCAGAGCAGGCCAGCAGGACCTCATTAGATATTCTGACCTGTTGGATGCTTGCTGTATTATTAACCCTTATCAGTATCTATTGTGCTATTGCAGTAGAGTCGCACAAGGTGAAAATAATTCACTCTGCCAGTGAAAGGTTTAATGTTTTCTCTGGGCCTGGACACTGAAAGGCTGGGATAAAATGGATCCAGAGCCCACAAACACATCCTTGGTCTTTATTTATTTAGAGATACAGCAGGAAACAGGCCCTTCCGGCCCAACGAGCCACGCCACCCAGCAACCCACAGATTTAACTCTAGCCTAATCACAGGACGATTTACCTACTAACTGACATGCCTTTGGACTGTGGGAGAGAGCTGGAGCACCTGGTTCCCAGGGAGAATGAACAAAGTGATGAAAGATGGTGCTCCACACTCCAGAATGCCTAGAGCTGTAATGGTGTTGTGCTATCTGCTATGCTACTATGGTATGGTAGTTGTGATGCTTGTTAATGCAAAATCTGCATTACACTTTCGGGCAGATGGGGCTCGTCAGCCGTGGTTGGCGGCTCTTCGAGGAGAAGGAAATCTCTGATCTCAAACCTCTGCTGCTTTGCAGCTATACCCACTCACAGGAAAGGCTTTGGGAGTAAACGCCAAGGGAAAAGTCTGGAACTGGAGTGCCTAAGGCAGTCTTACGTTGAGTTCAACACTGACTGGCAACTCCTGTGATGCTGTTGGTACCAAACTATTAGAGTATACGGGAGTTCTTGTTTCTTGTGATTTGCAGTAACTGGTAAGGGAAGTGACAATCCCGGTACTATCTGTGGAACCGGTGCTTGGTCTGTGCATTTGACCAGGTTTGCAAAGGTTTTGGGAGGGAGAAGTGAAGAGGTATTACTGCATTATAAACAAAACCCAGTAACCCAGCCTAAATGTAGATATCATTCAATCTGAGAGTGATGCTTTCCAAAAGTTTCGAGCTTGTGGCTATTTTTTCTGGATTTTACTGAACACTTGCTTAGCACCTGAGAGCTGGAGATGAGGGAAAGACATTTCTCATTGTTTTCCTTTATTGCCACTCTCAGGCTGGAGGAGCAACACCTTGTATTCAGTCTGAGTAGCTTCCAATCTGATAGCATGAACATCAATTTCTTCCACTTCCAGTAACTTTCCCAATCTCCCCATCCCCCCCTGCTTCTCCTGATCTGCCTATCACTTTGCCATCTGCCTCCTCCTTCCCTTTTTTCCATGGCGTACTTTAAAGTCAGATTTCTCCTTCTCCAGCCCTTTACCTTAACCACCTATTAGCTTCCAGCTTCTGACTTCATTCTCTCTCTCCCCCATCCATTTGGCTTCACCTTTCACCTTCTAGCGTCCTCCCTCTTCACTTTCCCCCTTCCTTTCCAGCCCTGAAGGATTTGGCCCAAAATGTCATCTATGTATTCATTTCCATTGATGCTGCCTAATCTGCTGAGTTCCTCCAGCATTTTGTGTGTGTTGCTCTGGATTTCCAGCATCTGCACAATCTCCTGTGTTTCTCACTTGGCTGCTGTAATTGTATAGTGAACTGTAGATGGGATCTTTAATGCTGTACCTCCCACCTTCACATATTTTTCATCTTACAGTCAAAGAATCTGAAATTCTACTCGTTATAGTATATTCTATTTCTTCATTTAATTGCATGTGAAGCTAAGATGATGGCTGCCTTTCACTGTTGATGCCAGCACGTGTTTGACATTTAGTGTGCCGTGTGAATACAACAAAACTGTAAACTGAAATCCCAAATATCTTAAAACAAGGCAACAATATTCAAGATTGTTTAATATCATTCTTGGTACACAAGTGTAAAGGACGCGTACGTGGAATGTGAGAGGTTGCAGTCACTCTTTGAGTTTCTCAGAGCTGCCGCTGAGGTTCCAGCTACACTTTAGTCCCACGCTGCTCATCTACGGACACCCAGTTCAGAAGGGGTGGGTTGAGAGGAGGATCTGCTGGTGGGCTTGCTCCTGGGTTTGGCCAAGATGACCATTCATGAGTCTGGACAGCAGAAGGTGGTGGGTGCTGCCTGGGCTGACTGCCTGCCCGCCCCTTTTCCGAGGATACATCCGTGCCTGGCTGTCCTTGGAGAGGGAGCACACGGTCACCATGGGCACATTGGGGGATTTTCGGGAGCAGTGGGCCCCACGGGTGTTGACTGTTTTATAAATGGTAGTAACTGTATTGTAATTTAAATGTAACTACAGTCTTGTAAATATTGATCGTCTTGTGTTTGTGTTGTAAATAAACGTTTATAGTTCTGATTTTAAAAAAAGCACAAAATAATTGTTACCTTGGATTGTTAAATCATAAGATATTGGTGCAGAATTAGGACATTTGGCCCATCGAGTCTGCACCGCCATTCCATCGTGACTGATTCATTATCCTTCTAACCCCATTCTCCTGCTTTCTCCCTGTAACCTTTGATTAATCAAGAGTCTATTGAGGCCTTCCTCCCTGTCAGTCAGCTTTGACCACGGATGTTGCG
The DNA here is from genome assembly GCF_048418815.1 of Hemitrygon akajei. NCBI lineage: Eukaryota > Metazoa > Chordata > Chondrichthyes > Myliobatiformes > Dasyatidae > Hemitrygon > Hemitrygon akajei. The sequence goes on along the minus strand of NC_133131.1, from coordinate 175,687,343 downwards.
TCCTAGCTGTCTACATTGTAGACGGAAGCTAGGGCAGAATGATATGGAGAACATTCAGCAGGCTTCCTCTCGCCACACAGCTGGTGCGTCTAAAGGAACTGATACAGTTTGGCATCAGTGGCATTGCAGGAGTTCCAAACAGTGTTGATCTCAACCTAAGATCAACTCCAGCTCTGGATTTTTATTCGGGGTTTACTCCCAAAGCCTTCCCCATCAGTGGGTATAGCCACAAGGCAGTGGAGGCTTGAGATTTCCTTCTAGATCAAGTGTGACAGTGGGAAAGTGTGTATGGAACCAGAGGAAATAGCAGAGCTACTTAATGAATACTTCAGTATTCACTATGGAAAAGGATCTTGGTGATTGTAGTGCTGACTTGCAGGAGACTGAAAAGTTTGAGCATGTAGATGTTAAGGAAGAGGATGTGCTGGAGATTTTGCAAAGCATCAAGTTAGATAAGTCGCCGGGACCGGATGAGATGTATCCCAGGCTACTGTGGGAGGTGAGGGAGGAGATTGCTGAGCCTCTGGCAATGATCTTTGTATCATCAATGGGGACAGGTGAGGTTCCGGAGGATTGGAGGGTTGCAGATGTTGTTCCCTTTTTCAAGAAAGGGAGTAGAGATAGCCCAGGAAATTATAGACCATTGTGTCTTACTTCAATGGTTGGTAAGTTGATGGAGAAGATCCTGAGAGGTAGGATTTATGAACATTTGGAGAGGTATAGTATGATTAGGAATAGTCAGCATGGCTTTGTCAAGGGCAGGTCATGCCTTATGAGCCTGATTGAATTTTTTGAGGATGTGACTAAACCCATTGATGGAAGAGCAGTAGATGTAGTGTATATGGATTTCAGCAAGGCCTTTGAGAAGGTACCCCATCGATAAAGCTTATTGAGAAAGTAAGGAGGCATGGGATCCAAGGGGACATTGCTTTGTGGATCCAGAACTGGCTTGCCCACAGAAGGCAAAGAGTAGTTGTAGACGGGTCATACTCTGCATGGAGGTCGATGACCAGTAGTGTGCCTCAGGGATCTGTTCTGGGACCCTTACTCTTCGTGATTTTTATAAATGACCTGGATGAGGAAGTGAAGGGATGGGTTAGTAAGTTTGCTGATGACACAAAGATTGGGGATGTTGTGAATGGTGTGAAGGGCTGTCAGAGGTTACAGTGGGACATTGATAGGATGCAAAACTGGGCTGAGAAGTGGCAGATGGCATTCAACCCAGATAAGTGTGAGTCCTGACGAAGGGTCTCGGCCCGAAACGTCGACAGCGCTTCTCCCTATAGATGCTGCCTGGCCTGCTGTGTTCCATCAGCATTTTGTGTTTGTTGTTTGAATTTCCAGCATCTGCAGATTTCCTCGTGTTTGCTCGTAAGTATGAAGTGGTTCATTTTGGTAGTGGCAGAATATAGTATTAATGGTAAGACTCTTGGCATTGTGGAGGATCAGAGGGATCTTGAGGTCTGAGACCATAGGATGCTCATGTGCAGGTCGACTCTATGGTTAAGAAGGCCTACAGTGTATTGGCCTTCATCAATCGTGGAATTGAATTTGGGAGCTGAGAGGTGATGTTGCAGCTATATAGGACCCTGGTCAGACCCCACTTGGAGTACTGTGCTCAGTTCTGGTTGCCTTACTACAGGAAGGATGTGGAAATTATAGAAAGGGTGCAAAGGAGATTTACAAGGATGTTACCTGGATTGAGGAGCATGCCTTATGAGAATAGGTTGAGTGAACTCGGTCTTTTCTCTTTGGAGCAACGGAGGATGAGAGGTGACCTGATAGAGGTGTTTAAGATAATAAAATGCATTGATCTTATGGATAGTCAGATGCTTTTCCCCAGGGCTGAAATGGCTAGCACAAGAGGGCATAGTTTTAAGGTGCTTGGAAGTAGGTACAGAGGAGATGTCAGGGGTAAGGTTTTTACGCAGAGTGGTGAGTGCGTGGAATGGGCTGCCTGCAGTGGAGGTGGATACAACAGGGTCTTTTAAGAGACTTTTCGATAGGTACATGGAGTTTAGGAAAATAGAGGGCTATGAGTAACCCTAGTAATTTCTAAGGTAGCGCCATGTTCCGCACAACCTTGTGGGCTGTGGGGCCTGAATTATGCTGTAGGTTTTCTGTGTTCTATGATCTACCAACCATGGTTGATGAGTCCTATGTGCCTGGAGCAATGTAGGTGCCAGTAACCCTTCTTTGCCCCTTCTGTAAGTAGAGACTGTTCCACTGGGCTTAATAGCTTAGCTACTGAAAGCACAGCAGATGAACTTGGTTGTCGGAGGCTATCTGAGACATGCTATTGGGAGCATTTAATAGGTAGTGGGAGCTTGTCCCCACTATCTCCCCTCCACCGTGGATATGACAACCTTAAGAACCTATCGTCCTCTGCTTTAAATATATGCAATGACTTGGCCTTCACAGCTGCTCATGGCAATGAATTCCACAGATTCCATTTGTAGTATCTGGGGTGGCCAAATTTTCAAAGTGTTTTAAGTGGGAAGCTCAGATGCCATTCTTTCTGATAAGTGTCAGCAAAACAGGAAACAGTTTGTACAATCAGAATGCCATTTTACTGCCTCATTGGCCATCTTGCACCCTCAATGGATTTGACACATTGTTGGACTGGCGAGAAACTATGGACCACAGAGTGCAAAGCAGATATTTAAACAAGTCTCGTCTGTGAGAAGCATAGATAGAATACAGACAGTACATTTTTCCCGGGGATGAAATGTCGGAACACCAAAGGGAATGCATTTAAGGTGAGAGAGGGTAATTTCAAAGGAGATGTGAGAGGTAAGTTTTTAGTGGTGAGTGCCTGAAATGCTCTGCCTGGGGTGGTGGTAGTGGCAGAAACTGTAGTGACTTGAGATGTTTAGATACTCATGAATGTGAGAAAAATAGAAAGATATGGGTGTCGTGTATGCAGAGGGAATTTGGTTTAGTTGGCAATTTGCTTATTAATTTAATTAGTTCATCGTGGACCAAAGGGTCTGTTCATCTGCTATACTGTTCTAAGCTTTATGCCCACAACTGACAATGACTAATACCTTTGGTCCAAGGAAAACATTCCAACTTCAGTCAGTGCAACCAGTTCTGCAAGAGCTCACTGGCAACTGGTTGTCTCCCCGGCTGCAAAAGTACATTTAAAAAAATTAGACTGACAGCAGTGGGAAGAGTTTTAATAGCAACATTCAGAGGGGAATTTGATACACACACAAAGGATGCCCTTTCAGAGTTAATGGGACTAGAGATGAAATTAAATTATTGGAAAGCTCTTTAGAACTTGCTTGGATACTCTGGCTAAGAGCCCTTGTTATTCAATTAGTTCCCTTAAGTAATGATTCCAGGAATAAAGAGGTTAAGAATATGAGCATTTGATGGCTCTGGGTCTGTACTCACTGGAATTCAGAAGAATGAAGAGGGATCTCATTGAAACCTATCAAATCTTGAAAGGCCTTGATAGAGTGGATGTGGGGAGGATCTTTCCAATAGTCGGAGAGTCTAGGACCAGAAGACACAACCTCAGAATAGAAGTGTTTCTCTAGAGCAGATGAAGAATTTCTTTAGCCAGAGGGTAGTGAATCTGTGGAATTCATTGCCACGGACGTCTGTGGAAGCCAAGTCATTGGGTATGTTTAAAGCAGAGATTTAACCCATGCAGGAAAAGAAATTGATAAATAAGTAGTACTGAAAACACGGGTTGTAGAGTCTTTAAAGGTAAGTCCATAGTTTGCAGAATGGGTTCATTGTTGGGGTGTGTGAATAATAAATAGCCACGATGAAATGGCAGAGCAGACTTGATGGATCAAATGCCCTAATCCTGTTCCTTGTTGTGGTCTAAGTGGGCCCATTTTCAGACTACGGAGGCTGTGGGCCACAGGGTCTGTTCATTAATACTATAGTATATATCCACTGCAGGTCATGAAGCTGCTGACTTCTCTGGGTTAGCATTTCAGGGTACATTTCACTAAGTGGCTGAGAGTCTGAGTATTGGATAATGGTCTCTGGATGTGGGAGGCACGGTAGCTGAGATCAGTTATCTCCTCCCAGATATCAGAGTGTGCATTTACCAGCAGGGATTGTTGAATAGCAGAGACTAGGTAAAGCTTTGACCAGTGTTTTCTCCATAGCTCTCAAGCTGCTAGGACATCTTCGGGTCTGGGTGGGATCAGGTGATTCACATTCAAGATTGTTTAAAGTAACTTCCTGTACACAAGTGCAAAGGAAAAATGAAATAATTGTTCCTCCAAATCCGATGCAGCAGAGAGAAAGAACACAATAATAAAAACACTTTAAATATAAATACTTAAGATAACTTGTATACATTTATTATATGTCCATAAAGTGATGTTAGGCTGTATATAAGGTGATTGACAGGAAATAGAGTAGTGATGAGTTAGTTCCTGTCTACCACAGTGCAGTGTCTGTACCATGCACTGATGCAGTTTGCTAAGATGCTGTCAACTTCACATCTGTAGAATGACGTGAGTATGGATGTGCAAAGTTTAGTGCTCAAGTCAGGTAGCATCTTTTGGGCTGCCTGACTGCTGAGTTCCTCCAGCACTTCATGTGTGTTCTTCTAGTTCCAGACTGCCTTTTGTGATCTGCGGACATGCTAAAACATTTTAAGGTCCAGGTGTTTTTTTCAAATGTACATTGTGGCCACTTTTTTAAGTACACCTGTACACCTGGTTGTTAAGGTAAGTATCTAATCAGCCAGTCATGTAGCAGCAACTGAATGCTAAAAGCATGTAGACGTGGTCAAGAGGTTTATTTGTTGTTCAGACCAAACATCAGAATTTTGGGAAGTAATGTGACCATGGAATTATTGTTGGTGCCAGACAGGGTGGTTTGAGTATCTCAGAAACTGCTGATCTGGGGTTTTCAGGCACAATTGTGACGAGATCTGTAATTCAGAGACAGAGAGCAACAAACAGTCTGAGCTGCCTTGGAAACGGCAAGGCGGAGCTATATGATGGACAGCTGGTGTTCAGCAGTTGTGGAATATGTACAAGGTCAACTGGCTTTGTATCAGACACACCAGAGACACACGGAAGACACTGACACTGGTTGAGCTTTGTGTGCCCACGACAAAGGTGGGGTTTTTGCTCACAGTGTGATCAAAGGGGTGACTGGTGGAAAGCTATCGGTGTGTTTAACCCTCGCCTGGGTTGATAGCTTTACCGCGTGAAAACAGCACTCTCTTTTGTGTGGTCACAGTTGGTGACTTTAATCAGGAGCAGGAGGAATACATGGAAGATTCAACGACATCGGCACTGAGAAGACTAAACATCTCCCTCTCTCTCTCTCTCTCTCCCCAAACTACTCAATTCAATATCCAGAACTGAACTGACTTCATACCTATACCATCGTTTATCACCTGAGCTGGGAGAAGTTTGGGGAACTTTATTTGCTCACTTGTATACACATATACTCTGCTAACCGGTTTGCCTTGTTTGATATTACTTTATCACGTAGTTACTAATAAAATAGTGATTACAACGGAAGATTCGGACTCCAGGCGTGTCCATTTTGGCTGGTCCTTTTTAACCTGTTATGGGGTACGTAACACAACACTCTAGTGTTTACAGAGAATGGTGCGAGAAACAGAACATCCAGTGAGTGGCAGTTCTGCGGGTGGAAAGGCCTTGTTAATGAGAGGTCAGACGAGAATGATCAGACTAATTCAGGATGACAGGAAGGTGACAGTATCTCAAATAACTACACGTTACAACAGTGATGTGCAGTAGAGCATCCCTGAACACACAATACTTCAAACCTTGAAGTGGATGGGCCACAGCAACAGAAGACCACACCAGGTTCCACTCCAGTACCTAATGAAGTGGCCTCTGAGTGTATGATGTTCTGATGAAGAGTCTTGGCCCAAAATGTCGACTTTTATTCTTTTCCGTAGATGCTGTCCGACATTTTGTGTGTGTTGCTCGAAAACAGTGATCTTGGATTATTTCCTGAGCTACATGTAAAAGAACACAGAACATTACAGGACAGTACAGGCCCCTCATTCCATGATGTTGTGCTGACCTTTCAAACTACTTTCAGATCAATGTAACGCTTCTCTCCTACATAACCCTCCATTTTCCTATTATCCATGTGCCTATCTAAGAGCCTCTTAAATGCCCCTAATGTATCTGACTTTACCATCACTCATCTGCCTACATACCCTCCAATCTGTGTAAAAAGCTTAATTCTGATATTCCCTCTTATTTTCCCCTAATCACCTTAAAATTATACCCCCTTGTATTAGCCCTTACCATCCTGGGGAAAAGTCTGTCTATCCACTTGGTCTATGCCTCCTATATTCTTGTGCACTCTATCAAGGCATCCTCCTTTGCTCCAAAGAGAAAAGCCCCAGCTCGCTCAAACTATCTTCATAAGAAGTGGGCAGACATAGACAGTCACAAAGCGATGAATTTAATGACATACTGTATGTTGGTGATAACAAGACAATGGGGTGACCCGTTGAGGCACCCTTTAAGAGAAAGGCAGTGCAGTCTGATGTGACCAGAATGAACATTAAATTTTCTTGAATGCTATTGGTATCACTTTGCTTTGGAAATTGAAAAAGAAAAACCTCAGTTTATTAAAGAAGAATGACGCGTAGCAGGGGAAATATAGCTCCTCCTCGTTTAACGAAGGACACTTTTGATGGCATCATTTCTAGTGGATCTGCCACCCTTATGCCTCTCGTCATTCTGGAGATGTGCAGTCCTTTCATCCCCCCGTCTCTTCATCTCTTTTGCTGTTTATTCTTTGTCTCTGATCTTGGAGACGTGCATTTCTCAACTCCTTTGTCTCTTCCTCTCTCCTCCTCCTGTGCCTGTTGTTGTCATTTTGGAGACATGTATGCCTCTCCTCTGTCTCTTCTCTCATTTTTGGTCCTGACTCTTTGATCTTGGAGTCGTGCGGCTCTGGCCTCATCCGATTCTTGTTCTCTCCCTCTCCTTGCCGCTTCCCAACGACGTTTGGCATCATCTCTTGACCATAATGTCCCCCTTCTCTTTCCACGAGGCATAATTAGGCTGACCGTACTTTTTTTACCCTAATGCTGGGTAGAAGATATGAAGCAGTAACACCAAAGCCTCCAGGATGCTGATTATTCTTGATGATGCGGTTGGCGCTCTCCTAAATGGACGTGATGTAGTCACCGCAGTCCTTCGACTGCAGCAAAGGGTTTGATGGGTGTCTCGAAGTACTTCATTACAATAAGATTTAATTGCAGTTGTGGGTGGCAGTTAGATCTGTCCCAATTCTGCACATGTTGATCATGGTGTCGCATCGCGGTTTCCATCTGGCTGACATTGGCTCTCGGGTGAAAGTGGGGCTGTTGATTTTGGCGAGTGAGCAATTTTATACGAATATATAACACTGTATTCTGTAAGTTAGCGCATTTTAAGTTGATTTAACTAAAAATAGTGCCGCTGTATTGCACTGTTTGCGCTAATTGGAGGTCACAAACAGAGCATGAGAGTTTTAGTAGTATATAGATAAACCTGATTCTGACTTGTATTCTGATTCTGTAATGAATTAAGCAGAGCTTGTCTTTACATGTTGATTTTGTAACAGTTCTCTCTGTGCCGAATATTGGATGTGGAGAGGATGTTTCCAACACTGGGAGAGTTAAGAACCAAAGAGCACCGTCTCAGAATAGATGGATGTCTCTTTAGAACAGGAGAGGAAGAATTTCTTTAGCCAGAGTGTGGTGAATTTGTGGAATTCATTACCACACACTGCTGTGGAGGCCAAGTCATTGGGTATTTTTAAAGTGAAAGTTGATAGGTTCTTGGTTGGTCATGCTCCTATGTCTTATGGTTTATGATTCATAAATCTCTTTGAAGGATTGATTTCACCTCCTCCCTCATTAGCTCTAAATGTTTTCTTTGTAAACCTGAAGTAGTGAATCCCTGATCACAAACAGCTTACGTCTATTTAAAAAAACGAAACTTTTTACAAGTTTGGGACAAGCGCTTTTGTAGCAATGAGTGGTTACTGCAACTAGGCGTAACTGCATTGTTTTCCTGGGTCCAAAGGAATGATTAATTGTGACCCTGTGCAAATCTGTGCATCATTTGGTGACTCTGTGATAGCTGTCCCAGAGGCCATCACAACTTCTTTCAGAGGTTAACCCTTGTGAAGTGTCAGGGTCTGATGGTCTACTTGACATTCAGTATAGTAAAGCTGATTCTGAACCTTTAAATGATTTGTCAAAATCCCCATATTAAAGTGGGAAGTGAATGAAATGGATGTATGAGCAAATAATTTAGTCATAGTACCCACAGAAGCTGTTCTTTTGGTCCACCATCTATGCTGATCATCTACCCATTAGACGTCATTCAACATTAATCCCCAAGTTAACTGTGCTTTTAACTTTGTGAATGTAGATCAGGGGTTCCCAACCTGGGGTCCATGGACCCCTTGCTTCATGATATTGGTCCATAGCATAAAAAAGGTTGGGAACCCCTGATAATTAAACTTTTCAGATTCAGATTTATTGCATGTACATTAAAATATGTGGTGAATTGTGACATTTTCTTAATTTTTGTGAATAATTGAAATGGATAATTAATCAAACCGTTCAAATTAAGGTTTATTTAGCACGTACATCAAAACATGCAATTAACAACCAACACACCCAAGCATGTGCTGGGAGCAACCCCCCAAGTGTTGCCATACATTCTGGCAACAAAATGGTATGTCAGCCATGCTCAACAGAACAAAAGAGAGTAGCTGCAAAACAAGCCCCTTTCTCACTCCCTGACATACATAGGCCTCTGGTCTTTGTTTAGCGATACAGTGCGTAAGAGGCCCTTCAAGCTGCGCCAGCTAGCAACCCTAGTCGAATCACAGGACAATTTACAATGACCAGTTAACTATGGGTCTTTGCAATGTGGAGGAAACCGGAGCACCAGAAGGAAACCCAGGCACACACAGGAAGGAGCGTACAACTTCCTTTTACGGAGGACACCAGAACTGAACTTCAGTACCCAGAGTGCACTAACCACGACACTACTGCAGGTTATAAAGCAAAGATTAGAAAGCCTGTTCAGGTTTTGTCACCCTGCCTGTAAATACACACAACCATTAAAGAAGGTATAGGAGAAAGCAGCTGGTTTGATATTACATTAATCATTGTCAGTTGGTTGTCAGTTCAAATCCCAGCACAGTAACAAATCTGAATCAGGTTTAATATCACAATCTTATGTTAAATTTGTTGTTTTGTGGCTGCAGTACCATGCAATACATATTAATAAAACAAAATTGCAGTAAGTTTATCTAAAAGAATAAGTAGTGTAATAAGAGAGGGGATAAAAACTGAGGAAGTGTCCGTGGGTTAATTGTCCATTCAGAAATCTGGTGGAGGGGAAGAAGCTGTTTCTGAAAGTGTGTGTCTTCAGGCTCCTGTACCACCACCTTGATGGTAGCAATGAGAAGGGGGCATATCCTGGGTGATGGGGCTCCTTAAAGATGGATGCTGCCTTTTTGAGGCTGGGGAAGGTATGGAGCTGGCTGAGTTTACAATTTTCAGCAGCTTTTTCTGATCCTGTGCAGTGGCCCCTTCATAGTCTTTACCAGACGCTGATGCAACCAGTTAGAATGCACTCTATAGTATAGCTGTTGAAGTTTGGAGAAATTTTACCTCCACAAATTCTGTTAGACCCATTGAGTTTTTCTAACATTTAGTTTGATGTTCCAGGTCAAGCATTTATAAGTGGAAAGTATACAGGAATGTCATAGGTAGTTTTTTGTACTGCCAGGGGTGGTGGTAGTGACAGGTGAATTACTCTAGTCCTTTCAAAATGTATGTTAACATTGCATTTGCCTTGCACACCACTGACTCAGCCTGCAAGTTAACCTTTAAGGAGTCCTGCACGAGGATTCAAGTCCTTTTGCATCTCAGATTTTTGAATTTTCTCCTCATTTAGAAAATAGTCTGCACCTTTGTTTCTTCTACCGAAGTGCATGACCATACACTTCCTGACAATGTATTCCATCTGCCATTTCTTTGTCCATTGTCCTAATTTAAGTCCTTCTGCAGGCTCAATGCTTTCTTAACACTACCCGCCTCGCCACCTCTGTTTGTGTCAATGATTTGGATGATACAAACTATGAAAAGTAGCGAAGTGTTTTGTTTCCAGCATTTACATTTTGCCTCAAATGTTCTCTTGTTGGATAGAATGCAGGGCAGCGTAGCACACAGTATGCCCTTTGACCTGCCAATCCAAACTAATCCCACCTCTGCTCTGTCTATTCAGTATTTTTATCTGCTTCTGCCCCCCTCTCTTGTTCCAGTACCAACCACTCACTGGGTGTGTATCTAAACCTTAAACCTCTGTCCTCTGGTAAAGTTTACTGTTGCTAAACTGCAGGAATGTTGGGTTGATCTTCATTGTCCTTTCATGCATGCAGTTAGGTTGAGGTGGGAAGGCTAGCTACACTGATTTTTCTTTAACAAGGCCATTCTGTGTTCCAATCCACGAGGTGAGTTGATAAATTGGACAAGGACAGAGGGTAGTAGGACCAGTCCCAGTTGAGGCATCTAATCCTGAGAAAGTCATGGAAATGGTGGAAAAAGCCACAGGGTTCATCAATAAGTATAAGGCTCGACACATTTTTTCATTCGTTCCTCAAACCCTCTCAGTCTTGAATTTATTTAAACGTTCCATTTATTGCATAAGTGGAGATACAAGCATCTTGCATTGGTCAGACTGTATTTGGAGTACTATGAGCCCCTTATCTAAGAAAAGATGTGCTGGCATTAGCGAGAGTCCAGAGAAGGCTCACAAGAATTATTCCGAGAATGAAAGGATGAATATGAGTGTTTGGCTCTGGGCCTGTACTCACTAGAGTTAAGGATAATGGGAGGATCTCATTTAAATCCTATCAAATACTGAAAGGCCTCGGCAATAGATGTGGAGAGGAATTTTCCTATGGTGGGGGAGTTTGTGACCAGAGGGCAAAGTCTCCAAATAGAGAGACATGCCTTTAGAGTGGAGATGAGGAAATTCTTTAGCTAGAAGATAGTGAATCTGTGGAATTCACTGCCACAGATGGCTGTGGAGGCCAAGTCATTGAATGTATTAAAGCAGAGGTTGATAGGTTCTTGGTTAGTCAGGGCATCAAAGGATATAGGGAGAAAGAAGGACAATGGTGTTGAGAGGGTTATAAATGGCCTAATTCTGCTCCTTAGTCTTATGGTCTTATGCATGATGAATGCATGCGTACTTCTGTTGCGGAATGCCTGGTGTTTTTACCATTCCTTCTCCAGTTTAGGGTGGCTCAGATTGATCACAATGCCTCAGATCTCTTCAAGTTAATCTCATGATCAACATGTGGGCCAGTCCCTCCGAAGGTCTTTTGCCGATTATTTTAATATGCTTTGACAGCTGAATTGCTCTCAGAAGGCGGTGATTGGTTAGCAATTTTGCTATAGATACTCCATCTGTGTTGGTATCAGTCAGTCAGCAAGATAGATATCCACTCTGATGGGGTTGGATTTGGTGTGTTCAATCCAGCTCCTAAGAGTTTCCAGAATAAGGTTTTGAGGCTGAGTGGCAGGCAACTTAAGTTGCTCGTTTCACCTTGCAACCAGTAGTAACCAAGGCAAGTTTTCACTTAAGATGACATGGTTGTCTACAATTAATCTGCTGTTAGTATGGTATTGGATGGCAGATATACTTGCTGTGTAACAGTACTAGATTTATTCTTTGTGTGTTTGAAAGAGGAATGGAAGAGGGGGTTCCAAGTCAGCATAGTGGTTTGCACAACTCTGACGAAGGGTCTCGGCCCAAAACATCGACATCGCTTCTCCCTATAGATGCTGCCTGGCCTGCTGTGTTCCACCAGCATTTTGTGTGTGTTGTTAGCACAACTCTATTACTGCTCAATTAGAGTTCAATTCCGGTGCCATGTACAAGGAGTTCGTATGTTCTCCCTGTAACCGCATGGATTTTCTCTGGGTGCTTCAGTTTCTTCCCAAATTCCAAAGACGTACTGGTGAGTAGCTTATTGTAAACTGTCCTGTGATTCGGCTAGGGTTAAATAGGTGAGTTGCTGGGCTGGAAAGGTCTGTTCCGTGCGATATCTCTAAATAAATAAAATTGGCATTTATTTACATAAATGTCACTTTTATAGGTATTTGCATTATTTAAGAAAGTTCAGTACTGGCTGGAAATAAAAAGCTGTTTGAAATGCCTCCAACCCAGTGGTATAGATTTCGATCTCTAACTTCCAGTAATTTTTCCCCCTTCCCTCTTGCATTTCCCACTGTAGTCCTTCTCTTCACCTGCTTATCACCATTCCCTGGTGCTCCTCCTCTTCCCATAGTCCACTCTCCCCTCCTATCAGATTCCTTCTTTGGCCCTTTACCTTTCCACCTATTACCTCCCAGCTTCTTGCATCATCAACCCCGCCCCCACCCACCATCACCTTTTGGCTTGTCCTCCTTTTCCTCTCCCCACCTTATTCTGGTTTCTTCCCCCTCTCGTCCTGATGAAGAGTCTCTGCTTGATTCTTTGACTGTTTATCCCTTCATAGATGCTGCCGGACCTGCTGAGTTCCTCCAGTACTTTGTGTGTGTTTTAAATACATTGGGTTTTTGCCTGCAAAATGCATTTGGGAATCTAATCAAACATCTGGGGATGTTTCAACCTTCAAGTTTGCGGGGTTTAATAAAGATACATGTCTGACATTACAGGGCATTGCTTTCATCTCTGGATGTTGTTTTGATAATTGTGATTGTTGGAGAATCCTTTGAAACTACAGATGCAGAATTGTCTGAACAATGGGTTACCAAGCTAGTGGGAATGGTAACATTGGAGAATGTTTTTCCACTCTCAAGTTCTCGCTGGAATCCCTGAGCCCCAGGAAGGACCCACGGTGTTGTGGTTGAATAGCCTGCCAATTCTGAGTCTGGTGTGAATAATACGTATGTAGCTGAAGCAACCGTGAGAGTTGAAACCCGCTCACTGGCGCTGTAAAGTGTTATGCTGGCCGCTATGCTACCATGCTACACCGTACGGTGACATCATCCATATCCTGCTGTAGTTTTAAGCAGCCTTCCTCACCGTCCTCAACACTACCAATTTATATGCCGTCAACCATCAGGCTCTTGAACCGGGGGGATAACTTCACTCACCTCAACACTGAGCTGTGCCCACAACCTATGGACTTTAATGACTCTTCATCTTGTGCTCGTTTAATTTATTATTATTTAGTTTTTTCTTTGTGTTTGTAGAATATGCCCACAAGAATATAAATCTGTATATGGAGACATTAATAAATTTTTTAATTCACTTTGAATCTACTTTACCTATCTACACTAATTTCACACAGATTAGATCCAGAAGCCTTCAAGTCCTTATCTAGATGCTTAAATGTTGCGAGACACTGCTGCATCATCTTTTCGACTGCACTTTCCAGAATATTCCAGACTCTAGCTACCCTCCAGGAAGGAGGGGAAATTCTCCCTCTGATCAAGAATCGCTAGATTCTGGAATGGTTCCGGCAGACGGGAAAATTCTGAATGTCACTCCACTCTTCAAGAAGGGAGTTAGGCAGAAGAAAGGAAATTATAGGCCATTTAGTCTGACCTCACTGGTTGGGAAGATGTTGGAGTTGATTAAGGATGTGGTTTCAGGGTACTTGGAGTCAGCATGGTTTCCTCAAGGGAAAATCTTGCCCGACAAGTCTGTTGGAATTCTTTGAAGAAACAACAAGCCGGATTGACAAAGGAGAATCGGTTGATGTTGTGTACTTGGGATTTTCAGAAGACTTTTGAGAAAGTGCCACACATGAGGCTGCTTAACAAGCTCCAAGCCCATGGTATTAGAAGCAAGATTTTTTCCTGGTTGGCTGCTGGTGACTAGTGTTCCATAGGGGTCTGTCATGGGACTGCTTTTTATGTTATGTCAGTGACTTGGAAGATGGAATTGATGGCTTTGTTGCAAAGTTTGTGGACAAAGGGGCAGGTCATTTTGGAAAAAGTAGAGAGGCTACAGAAGTACCTTGACAAATTAGGAGAATGGACAAAGATGGCAGATGGAATACAGTGTCGGGAAGTGTATGGTCATGCACTGTAATAGAAGGAATTAAAGGGTTGACTAAATGGAGAGAAAATACAAAAAACTGAGGCACCAGGGGATTTGGGAAACTTTGTGTAGCATTTGTTTCAAGAGGACTAGAGTATAAAAGCAAGGATGTAATGTTAAAAACACAAAATGCTGGCAGAACTCAGCAGGCCAGACAGCATCTATGGGAGGAGGTAGTGACGACGTTTCGGGCCGAAACCCTTCATCAGGAGTGAAGTAAGGATGTAATGTTGAGGCTTTATAAAGCACAATTGAAGCCTCACTTGGAATATTCTGGGCAGTTTTGGGTCCCTAAGAAAGGATATGCTGAAGTTGGAGAGGGTTCAAAGGAGGTTCACAGAAATGATCCCAGGATTGAACGGCTTGCCACATGAAAAGCATTTGATGGCATTCTGCTTATATTCACTGCGATTCAGAAGAATGAGAGGTGACCTTGTTGAAACCTATTGAATGTTGAAAGGCCTTGGTAGACTGGATGTGGAGAGGATGGTGGGAGAGTCTAGGACCAGCAGACATAGCCACAGAATAGAGAGGCATCCTTTTAGAATGGAGGTGAGGAATTTCTTTAGCCAGAGTGGTGAATCTGTGAAATTCTTTGCCACGGACAGCAGTGGAGGCTAAGCATTTATGTATATTTAAGGCAGAGGTTAATAAATTCTTGATTGGGATCAGCTAAGATTAAATGGCAGAGCAGACATGAAGGCCCAAATAGCCTAATTCTGCTCCTATATCTTATGGTCTTGTACCTCGTCCTCCACCATGGCAAAAAAGATTTTTATTATCTGTTTTTCTCTTAGGGTCAGAGATTGAGTTGACAGCTAGAAACCTTTTCCCAGGGCAGAGTGGCTAATATGAAGGGCATAATTGTGATTGGAGGAAGATTTAGGGGGTTGCTTTTTAACACAGTGGCTGGAACATGCTGCTGGGGCTAGTGGTAGAGACAGATACATCAGAGACATTCATGAAACAGACACATGGATGATAGAAACATGGAGGGCTATGCGGGAGGGAAAGGTTAAATTCATTGGAGTAGATTAAAATGTTGGCGCAATATTGTGTGTACTGTGTGCTGTACTGTTCAATGCTTTATATTCTTATCTATTCCTTTCATAATGTCTGGTGACCTTCAGCAGGGTCCACTCCAAGAAAAACAAACCCAGTCTATCCAGTTTCTCATAACTGAGCTATGGCAATCCTGCCAATATCCTGGTTGGTCTTCCCCTGCACCTCCTCCAGCGCAATCACTTGCTTCCCTATTGTGTAGTGACGAGAGCTGCCCACGGTACTCAGTATGTCCTAACGGGTGCTTCGTAAATTGCAGTATGACATCCCATTACAGTGGCAGGCTGAAGGTTTGGGTACCCCTGGTCAAAATTTCTGTTACTGTGAATAGCTAAGTGAGTAAAAGATGACCTGATTTTCAAAAGGCACAAAGTTAAAGATGACACATTTTAATATTTTAAGCAAGATTTCTTTTTATTTCCATCTTTTACAGTTTCAAAATAACAAAAATGGAAAGTGCCCGAAGCAAAAAGTTTGGGCACCCTGCATGGTCAGTACTTAGTAACGCCCCCTTTGGCTCAGCTTGTAAACGCTTTCTGTAGCCAGCTAAGAGTCTTTCAATTCTAGTTTGGGGGATTTTCGCCCATTCTTCCTTGCAAAAGGCTTCTAGTTCTGTGAGATTCTTGGGCCGCCTTGCATGCACTGCTCTTCTGAGGTCTATCCACAGATTTTCGATGGTCAGGGGACTGTGAGGGCCATGACAAAACCTTCAGCTTATGCCTCTTGAGGTAGTCCATTGTGGATTTTGAGGTGTGTTTAGGATCATTATCCTGTTGTAGAAGCCATCCTCTTTTCATCTTCAGCTTTTTTACAGACAATGTGATGTTTGCTTCCAGAATTTGCTGGTACTTAGTTGAATTCATTCTTCCCTCTACCAGTGAAATGTTTCCCGTACCACCGGCTGCAACACAAGTCCAAAGCATGATCGATCCACCCCCGTTCTTAACAGTTGGAGAGGTGTTCTTTTCATGAAATTCTGCTCTCTTTTTTTCTCCAAACATACCTTTCCTTATTGCAGCCAAAAAGTTCTATTTTAACTTCATCAGTCTACAGGACTTTTTTCCAAAAGGCTTGTTTAGATGTTCCTTTACAAACTTCTAACACTGAATTTTGTGGTGAGGACGCAGGAAAGGTTTTCTTCTGATGACTCTTCCATTAAGGTCATATTTGTGCAGGTGTCGCTGCACAGTAGAACAGTGCACCACCACTCCAGAGACTGCTAAATCTTCCTGAAGGTCTTTTGCAGTCAAACAGGGGTTTTGATTTGCCTTTCTAGCAATCCTACGAGCAGCTCTCTCAGAAAGTTTTCTTGGTCTTCCAGACCTCAACTTGACCTCCACCGTTCTTGTTAACTGCCATTTCTTAATTACATTACGAACTGAGGAAACGGCTATGTGAAAACACTTTGCTATCTTCTTATAGCCTTCTCCTGCTTTATGGGCATCATTTATTTTACTTTTCAGAGTGCTAGACAGCTGCTTAGAGGAACCCGTGGCTGCTGATTGTTGGGACAACGTTTGAGGAGTCAGGGTGTTTATAAAGCTTTGAAATTTGCATCACCTGGCCTTTCCTAATGATGACTGTGAGCAAGCCATAGCCCTAACAAGCTAATTAAGGTCTGATACCTTGGTAAAAGTTATCTGAGAGCTCAAATCTCTTGGGGTGCCCAAACTTTTGCATGGTGCGCCTTTCCTTTTTTTCACTCAAATTGTACAAAACAAAAATAATACACTAATCTTGCTTAAGATGTTGAAAAGAATGTTTCATTTTAACTTTTGGAAATCAGTTCATCTTCTACTCAACTATTCACAGTAACAGAAATTTTGACCAGGGTGCCCAAACTTTTGCATGCCACTGTATATTCTACATTTATTGAGTATGGGTTCAATTCCTGCCATTCTCTGTAAGGAGCTTGTCCGTTCTCCCTGTGACCATGTGCGAACCAGGTTCTCTGCTTTCCTCCCCACAGTCCAAAGACGTGGGTTAGGAGTACTGAGTTGTGGGGCGTGCTATGTTGGCACCAGAAGTATGGCGACACTTACGGCCTGACCCGAGCACAATACTTGGTATTGTGATTTGACGCAAACACCGTGTTTACGTGTGACAAAAACCAAATTGTTATTTTTTTCTTTAATCTTATGATGACTACCGAACATTGTGATGTATTAGACATTGTAAATTGCCCCAATTGAGTGGTGGAATATGCTGTGATGTTGATGGAAATTATGGACAATGAAGTGACTTAGGACATGATTAGTGTAGAAGTGGATGTTTCATGTTCGGTGGCCTTAAGGGCCTGTTTCTGTGCCTCATCTCTCTAAGAGCAGATCTATTCTAATCTGCCAGTTTGACTATGTTACTGAATCAGCATCTCGGTGCATGGTCCTGTGGCAACTCTTTGTCTCATTCCTCTAGTTCTTCAGATGGTGTTCTGACACTGAGGTGATTTAACTGTTGGTTTGGTACAGAACACCAGCTTTTCAAATTAATGTCAGTGATCAATGTGTGAGCTTGTTCCCCTGAGATATTTATTAATCTGTGTTAATCTGCTGTATTAGAATCAGGTTTAGTATCACTGGCACATGTAGTGAAATTTGTTGATTTGCAACAGCAGAACATTGCAATGCATAATAACTATAAATTACAATATGTATATATAAAAGAAAACAAAATCAGTAGTAAAAAATGTGATAGCTTACCTGCCATCAAGGACATTTATACAGAAAGGTGCCAGGAAAGGGCCAGTAACGTCAGGAAGGATCTCACCCCCCACCCCGGCTCGTGTAGTGTACCCGCTCCCATCAGGGACCAGGATATTTAGCATCCACACCAGGACTACCAGACTCAAAACAAAAAGTTACTTTCTCCAAGAAGTAATGCTGATCAACAACACCACCCACTAACCTACCCCTCTACACCCCCCAACCACCACTACTTTATCATTTCCTGTAGTCACCTTGTGCCAGTGTTACCTTATGGACATACAATCTATGTTAGTATGCTATCTTATGTATTTATATTTATTGTGGTATTATGTTCTTTCAATAACAAAACGGCTGTTGTGATGCGTCTAGTGTGGTAGGTAGTGCTCGTCACTCTCACTTTCAGCTGCTACCGCTGGCTAGCAGTCCTGCGAAAAGGAGAGCTGAACGTCTCCCTGCCTGCCAGGATGTAGCCGCTTCAGCAACAAGCCTTGTAGTGCCTCCTCGCTGGTGACACACGGAAACGGAACTCCTTTTGTTCTCAGGCTGAACTACAGAGGAAGGCAGGAGGTCTGGCCCCTGCACATGTAGCATACAGGCCCACTGGTGTGTGGACACACCCTAGTGCTCTTGCATCAGATCCCCAGCTATGGGCAAACGGCTCCACTGCCTTGTGGGCAGTCTCGGGAGAGACGAAGGCTACGGGAATAAACCCAGACAGCAAATCTGGAGTGGAGCCCCTCAGGCAGCTGGACATCATTGAACATCCGGTAGCTCCTGCAGCGAAGCTGGTGCCAAACGTATTGCTTCATAAGCTCTCCTTTGGACTACACTGGTGAGGCCAAGAGGGAGATCTCGCTGCCTGGGCACCTCAGGACCTCCATACCTTCCATCCAGGCTTGTGATGATGATCGTCATCTACCATTGTCCTTTGAGACAGATGGATACCAACCAACCAATTGTGTTCTTGTTTTTGATCTGCTTCAGATCCAGAGTAACAATCAGTTTGTTCTCTATCTCTTATTTTGTACAAGAAATTACATTAAACAATGTTTGAAGTAATGCTATGTTGTAATGTGAATTCATGTTCCAGAACTGTTAGATTTAACGTGTTAAAAACTAATGACAGTTTGGGTGGGGTAAAATTTGCTGTCATATTCTTAGGAAAGGAAATCTCCTTTCCTACCCTATGTAGCCCATACAGGTGGCCCTGTTATGGCAATTTGGGAACAAGTTCACCTCCTACAGAATTTGCAAATCAGTATCAAAAGATCTGGGAAACAGAATTAAAAACTCGTGAAATTTGTGGAAATAACTAATATTTTAACTAAAATATCTTGGAGACTGCCCAATATAATCCTCACTGATTTGACGCAAATGACGCATTTCACTGTTTTAATCACAGGTGTGCAGCAGCACAGTAACTGAAATCCCACATAGCCTTTGTTGCTCTGCAGCTGGAATTCTCTTTTGTGTAATGTTCATAGAATTTCAAATCTGTTAACATGATTGTGTAATGCTCTAATATTTATGAATATAATCTATACATTTTCTAAATATGCAGAACCTTTGAAACATTTTAGCTACTATGTGAAAAGGATCTAGTGTTTTGCCGGTGTATATGATGAATAAACCCTTCTCGGGCTTCCAGCAGGGTATAGGTATCGATTCTAGCTGACGTTTTGTTGACAAGCTCTGCAGTCTTCATCATAGATGATGCCTGGGCATGTCTAATCTGGTGGTATTAACCCTGTCGTCCATCTCTCCTGATCAGTTAGTCCTCATCCAATCAGGTTTCTGCTGTCCCGCTTATTTACAATCAAATTCCAGTTTTTATTTAGTGAGACCTTTTATCTTTGTAAAAATTCTTTTCCTCTAGATTCATTTTACCCTTCAATTACAGTCAAACAAAAGAACATGGCAGTGTACACTGGATGAATTCCATCAGCAATATCTACTAAACATAGAAAACCTACAGCACAATGCAGGCTCTTTGATATACTTGTCCAGGAGTCTGTTAAAAGACCCTATCATATCCGTCTCCACCACCATTGCCGCCAGCCCATTCCACGCACTCACCACTCTCTGCGTTTAAAAAAACAACAAACAAACTTAACCCTGACATCTCCTCTGTACCTACTCCCAAGCACCTTAAACCTGTGCCTTCTTGTGGCAGCCATTTCAGCCCTGGGTAAAAGCCTCTGACTATCCACACGATCAATGCCTCTCATCATCTTACACACCTCTATCAGGTCACCTCTCATCCTCCGTTTCTCCAAGGAAAAAAGGCCGAGTTCACTTAACCTATTCTCATAAGGCATGCTCCCCAATCTAGGCAACATCCTTGTAAATCTCCTCTGCACTCTTTCTATAGTTTCTATATCCTTTCTGTAATGAGGTGACTAGAACTGAGCACAGTACTCCAAGTGGGGTCTGACCAGGGTCCTATATAACTGCAACAAGAAAGTAATAGTTTTATAGTACTGTAGTAGTAGTATTAGTGTTCCAATTTGTTCTGCATTTTAAGTACAAAATTCCTCTGTTAAATGGCAGTTTGTCTCTTTTATAGCTTTTCACAATTTCCATGCAACTTCAGCTAATTGGGGCAGCCAACTAATTGGGCCAAAATGTACTGGTCCCAATTAACTGGAGCCCATTGTATATTCCAAAAGGATGTGACACCAGCAGCAAAGCTAGCATTAACTGTCATTTTGTGATTGAGCTCAATAAGATTATTAGCCAGCTCCACGAACCATTGTATGTAGTGATGGCATTCCCAAAATGAGTAGCTGATGCAATCAATGGCCAGGATCCTGAAGAAATACCAGATTAATGCCATCCTAAAACCCATAAGGAAGCTCTAATCACAGCTTCTGTGGGTGAAAGATGAGCTGGGACTTGGAACAGCTGCTGTTTACAGGATTTCTTGATTGGATGAGGACTGTCCAATTTGGAGAGACGGACAATGGGGGTATACATACCACCAGACTAAACATATCCAGTCATTACCTCTGAAGATGGCAGCTTGTCATCAAAACGTTGATTGAAATCAATACCCATACTGTTTGGGCAGGTGGGGACAGCAACCCACCTAGGAGAAGGAAAACACTGATTTTAAACCCCCGCTGCCTTGTGGCCATACCCACCCATGGGAAAGGCTTCAGGAGTAAACCCCGAGGAAGAAATCTGGAGCCGGGGTCCCTAAGGCAGTTTGATGTTGTTTACATCTTCACTCTGGCAACCTCTGTGACGACACTGGTGTCAAGCTGTATCAGCGCTTGCCCTTCCCTTGGACTACATCAGTGACGTGGAGAGGGGGAACCCGCTGCATGGGCAACAGCCGGTTCTTCAAATCTTCCCAGCCAGGCTTGTGCCCTGGAGAGGACACAGTCCACCAGAGGCATAAACCCATGATCTCCTGAATCAACAGCTGCTTGCCCTACCTGGCTGGAAGCCCAAGAAGAGTTTCCATGTATTTACATCGTCAGCGTTTTAAGTTGCTTATACTGTTACAAATTGTAACAATAAACACAGAATGGAAGTCAGTAGCTCATTATTAATAAACTTCCAGCCATATAAACATCTATGTCTAAGTGGACAGATAGATCAAAGGGCCTGTATTGCGCTGTAGGTTTTCTATGTTTGATGGTTTTTGCCGATGGAATTCATCTGGTGTACGCTGCCATGTTCTTTAGTTTGACTGTAAATGAACAAAATCAGTGCTGACACCTAGTGTAGATTATTGGCTGCCAGCATTGCTTTCCTGCGTGAAGTAAGGTCACAATCCAACAATAAATTTCCTGGTGTCCTGTGTAGTCGCTAGCTCAGGTTCAGATGTATCATGTTCATCACTTTCATTTTAAAAAAAAACAAAATCATGAAAAATCTTTCTGCGTAAAGAGCTCAGCAGGTCAGGCAGCACCTATGGAAAAGAGTACAGTCGATGTTTCGGGCTGAGACCCTTCGGCAAAACCTTCTTGGCCAGAAACATTGACTGTACTCTTTTCTATAGAGGCTGCTTGGCCTGCTGAGCTCCTCCAGCATTTTGTGCGTGTTGATTGGATTTCCAGCATCTGCAGATCTTCTCTTGTTTGTCATTTAAAAAATCACTGCTTTTTTGAATAAGCATGTCAGCCCAAATTGATAGTGTAACACAAACTCAAGCAACTGTGGCTATTTAAAAAGTTTGCTCTAAGCAGGGTCTTGTGTCTAATGGCCATACAGTGCAGGCAACTGACACTAGTTCGGCGACAGTCTCCTGCCCCAGATAAACGGCGCAGTGTCCCAAATAAACAAAGGGAATCCCGGCTATTTTCTTGATTAGTGTTTGTTCTTAAGAATTGTTCCAAATAAGTGACTACCCCAATTATCCAGATTCCAATATTTAAAATAAGATTGCTCAAGTCATCCGTAGAGTTATCCACCAGCATACTCTTTTATACTGTTTTTAAACATTGGTATGGGGTGAATTCATGTTGCAATCCTGATCAGAGTTATTCATTCCTTAGTAGGATTGATACCTGATATCAGTTATGACTTCAAGGTTGTCACTTTTACTGATAGGATCTTGTGAATAATTTGGCTGCTATACTTCATGACAGTGACTATACTTTAAAAATAACCTTGGCTATAATGTTCGCAGTGTTCTGAATGGGTCTTAGTTTGGTATCTGCAGTCTTTGGAGGAACTGTTCCACACTTTCAGATATGAATCTTTTAAAGTACATAATCCTGTCACCAAATTAACTTATTTTAAAGGATCATGATAATGGATTGATTTTAACATAGGATAGAACTGAAAATTTTATGAATAGAGTGGAACATTAATGGTAAAAGTTCATTTTCATACGATTGAAACTGTCTCAATAGTGTGGTAGAAGTGGGAATAAGTATAAAAGCATTGTAGCAGGAAAGAAGTCTTGTTTACAAAAAATTCTTAACTTTTTCTGCAGTTGTAACCATTTGTGATATTTGGGATTGTGCTGTTGTTAATATGTGTACCTTGGCCTCAGAAGAATGCTGTTTCGTTTGGTTATATTCATATATGGTTGATTTAAACTTGAATGTTTACCATTTGTGGTGTAATAAAGGAACTATGCTTTTCTCGCTTCACCACTTCTCTGTCTTCCCATCGCTGTGAACTCCCTCCCATAGCTTTATTTGTCATCTGTACATAGAAGTAGAGTGAAATGCGTTGTGTCTGTAATCAGTCTTTTGAGGATGTGCTAGGGACAGACTGCGACTGTTGCCAACATAGAATGTCCACGTTTTACTAATCCTAACCCATACATCTTTAGAATGTGGGAGGAAAGCAGAGCACCCAGACGAATCCCACATGGTTCTGGGCAGAATATACAAACCCTTTACAGACAACGGCGATAATTAAACCCCAATTTCTGGTGCTGTACAGTGACTGTGCTAACCACTACTGTACCTTGCTGCCCAACATTGCATTTAACATTGGAAGCCTCTCCTTTTTCCACGTGTCTTCATCACTCGTTTTTCTTGAGAGGGTAATTATAGTCAAGCTGATTAGTCTGCTTAGAGGAATGTGTTCAAATTTCATCTCGGTGGGCGAATGTTGATATGGCATCCTTGTGGCAGCTGTGTCCCTGGAGAGCCAATGTGCACTAGACCTCTGAAAGGAGCGAAAGTTTGCTACTGTGCCTTTTGGTGGAGCCCCCTTTCCTGTTGCTGTAAACTGGTTTTAAAATGTTTTTGATATTGCTAGCTACTTGGTGTTTGTTGCAATAATGTCAGCTGAAAAATTGTCCTTTTTAACATCAATTTATCAAACTTCCAGTAATTTTCTCCCTCTACCCTCTTCTATTTTCCCCTCTTGCCCCTTCTCATCTGCTATCACATCCCCTTGTGCCCTTCCTCCTTCCTCTCTCCCCACTATCTTCCTGCCCTGTCCTGTCCTGGCAAAGGGTGCTAGCCCAAAATGTCAGCTGCTTATTTATTTTTATAGATGCCTGATCTGCGGAGTTCCTCCAGTATTTTGTGTGTTGCTCTGGGATTCCAGCATCTGTAGAATCTCATGTCCTTTTTAGGATATTAGGTGTCACAACTTTTAGGACTGGGCACTGTGTCCAGCTGGTTTACTGCAAGAGAAAAAACATTCTGTAAGATGAATCTTAGAATCTGATGAAATATTTTGAGGTCCCCTTATTAACAGGAAGGCTATTAGTATTGCCTCTGTTCTTTTGGCTATTGGCCAAGTGCAGTTCTTGCTAGTGTCTATTTTCAGTGTTTGCAATGCAATGGATGTCTAATGTTGCAAGCTTTCATTGTGAATGACAG
This sequence comes from Hemitrygon akajei, assembly GCF_048418815.1. NCBI lineage: Eukaryota > Metazoa > Chordata > Chondrichthyes > Myliobatiformes > Dasyatidae > Hemitrygon > Hemitrygon akajei. The sequence continues at coordinate 175,663,172 of NC_133131.1, read as the reverse complement.
CCCCAGAAATCTCGTGACCAGTTGTCTGCCCATGGAAGTCCCTGGCAGAGTGCCCAAACAATTGCACCTTTCCAGCGAGCTCTGCATGTGTGTGCCTGCTAAGCATCACACTAAATGTCAGCACTCTAATGTTACACATTGCTGCTGTTAATTTGATATAGGTCTCACTTGGAAAAGAAGAACAAGGTACATTGTTTTCTCAGTGAAGTAATCATCAGTTCCGACCCCAAACAAGAGATAATCTGCAGATGCTGGAAATCTGTGCAACACACAAAATGCTGGAGGAACTCAGCAGACCAGGCAGCATCTATGGAAAAGAGTACAGTTGACGTTTTGGGCCGAAACCCTTCAGCAGGACTGGAGGGAAAAAGCTGAGTAGTAGATTTAAGAGGGGAGGGGTGAGAGGTGAAACCTGGAGAGGGAGGGATGAAGTAAAGAGCTGGGAAGTTCATTGGTGAAAGAGACAGTAGGCCATGGAAGAAAAAGGGGGAGGAGCACCAGAGGGAGGCAATGGGCGGGCAAGGAGATGAGGTGAGAGAGGGAAAAGGGGATGGGAACTGGTGAAGGGTGTGGGGGTGGGGGGCATTATTGGAAGTTAGTTCATGCCATTAGGTTGGAGTCTCTCAGACAGGATACAAGGTGTTGTTCCTCCAACCTAGGTGTGGCCTCATCAGCCATGGATGGACATGCTGGAATGGGAAGTGGAGTTAAAATGGGCGGCCACTAGGAGATCCTGCTTATTCTGGCTGATGGAGCATAAATGCTCGGAGAATTGCCCTCCCAATCTACGTCAGGTCTTGCCGATATACAGGAGGCCACACCTGGAGCACTGAATGTCACAGTAAGTGACCCCAACAGACTCTCAAGTGAAGTGTTGCCTTACTTGGAAGGACTGTTCAGGGCCCTGAATGGTACTGAGGGAAGTGCTGTAGGGGCAGTTGTAGCACTTACAAGGATAGGTGCTAGGAGGGAGATCAGTGGGGAGGGACTAATGGACAAGAGAGTCGTGTAGGGAGCAATCCCTGTGGAAAGCAAAAAGTGGCGGGAGGGAAAGATGTGCTTGGTGGCAGAATCCAGTTGGAGGTGGCGGAAGTTGTGGAGAATTATGTGCCGGGTGCAGAGGCTGGTGGGGGGGGTAGGTGAGGTTAAGAGCAACCCTTTCCCTGGTAGGGTGGTAAGAGTAGAAATGGAAGAGATGTGGTTGAGGGCAGCGTTTATGATGGAAGGGAAGCCCTTCTTTGAAAAACGAGGACATCTCCTTCATTCTGGAATGAAAAGCCTCATCCTGAGAGCAGATGCGGCAGAGATGAATAAATTGAGAGAAGTGGATGGCATTTTACTACTCAGCTTTTTTTTCTCCAGTCCTGCTGAAGGGTTTCGGCGCAAAACGTCAACTGTATTGTTTTTCTATAGATGCTGCCTGACCTGTTGAGTTCCTCCAGCATCAGTTCTGACTCAAAACTTTGGCTTTTACCTTTTCAGAATTGGGTTCAATATCACCAGCATATGTTGTGAAATTTGTTGTTTTGTGGCAGCAGTACTTTGCAATACAGTTTTAAAAAAAGCTATAAATTATAACAAGTGTATATAAAAAGTAGTTAAAAAATGAGGGGGGAAATAAGGTGTTCATGGGTTCACTACTCATCTAGAAATCTGATGGAGGGGAAGAAACTGTTCCTGAATCACTGAGTGTGTGTCTTCAAACTCCTGTACCTCCTCCCTGATGGTAGCAATGAGAAGAGAGCATGTCCTGGGTGATGGTGGTTTTTAATGATGAATATCACCTTTTTGAGGCATTGCCTTTTGAAGGTGTCCTCGAAGCTGGGGAGGCCAGTGTCTGTGATAGAGCTGACTGATTTACAGATTTCTGCAGCTTTTTCTAATCCTTTGCAATGGTCCCTCCATGCCAGATGGTGATGCAACCAGTTAGAATGGTCGTGGTAGAGGCAGATGCCTTATGGGCATTTAAGAAGCTCTCGAAACCATAGATGACAGATAAATGGAGTGCTATATTGGAGGGAAGGGAGGAATCAAACAAGGGATTCTGCAGATGCTGAAATCTAGAGCAACACACAAAATGCTGGAGGAACTCGGGTTAGGCAGTATCTGTGGGAAGAAATAGAGTTCCTGACCCTTCATTAGGACTCTGAAGAGACTCCAGTATTTTGTGTGTTGTAGAAGGGAAGTGTTAAGTTAATCTCAGTAGGCTAAAAGGTCGACCTGTACTGTGCTGTAGTGTTATCTTTTCTACGTTCTTCTATCCCTTTTGTTTTCAATCAACGTTCTTAATTTATGACAGTCTTAAAGTTCTGCAGTTTGTTTGGTGTTGGATGGCGGAGGATTGAAACTGAAGGAGTCATTTCTAAGGTTTTTGTAACTTGATATTTCAAGGACCGTGCTCAACTGCAGAACACACTTGGGTCTAAAAACAAATTGCTAGAATCAGCTGATGGTATCAGTGGAGGGAGAAACACTGCACCGTCTCCTCTAAATGTAAACACTCCACCCTAGGCAACGTCCTGGTGAATGTCCTCTAAATTCTGCATAATGTGGTCCCATGACTCCAATATGGAGACTAGAACTACAAATAGAATTTGTATTCTTTTCTCTGGAATATCAGAGGCAACTGGATGGAAGTGTAAGATTGACAGACAAGTCAGAATCTTTTCTCCAGTATTGAAATGTCACATTCTGGAGAGATTCTCTTAAGGTAAGAGGAGGAAAGTGAAAGTGTTGTGGCAAGTTTTTGTGTGGGAAGTGGTGGAAGCAGATACAAAAGCAGTATTGCCAAATACTTTGCCCAGATTTTGATATAAAGATAGAGATCAGCTTTGTCACATGTACATGGAAACATACATCGTGTGGTTCTGAGGCTTCATGGCATTAGACTGCAACCTTACGGAGAATGGTTAAAAACCACGTCCCTATTTGTGACATTTACTGGGAATGTTGCAAAGGGCCTGAAGCATTGAGGATCCCTACCAGCAATCCCACAATCTCTTTGACCCACCACCATCAGGAAGGATGTACAGAAGTATCAGCATTTGTACTGCCAGACGGGTAACAGCTTCTTCCCTCAGGCTGTGAGACTAATGAATACCCTGCCACCACTGAGGTCTTGTCTCTAGGACAACGAACTGTGTATTGTGCACTGTATGCATTTTGAATTACTTTAACTCATTCATGGTACAATCAGCCCACCTTATCCATGGATTCCACATGTGCGGATTCAAACAACCGCGGATCGGGAAAACCCGGAAGTTCTCTCTCCAGCACTCGTTGTTTGAGCATGTACAGACTTTTTTTCTTGTCATTATTCCCTAAACAATACAGTATAACAACTTACTTAGCATTTACATTGTATTAGTTATTATAAGTAATCTAGAAATGACTTAAAAGTACAGGCAGTCCCCGGGTTATGAATGAGTTCCATTCCTGAGTCCATCTTTAAGTCGGATTTGAAGTCGGGACTGGTACATCCGGTATTATTTAGCGTCAGTTAGTCAAACGTTTTTCTTAGTATATAGTACATATTTTACCTTTCTATGCATATAAAACACTTAAGAAACATACGTATTTCAATAATTTAACCACTGCATTACTTAGTAATAATTGTAGCTTTCATCAGGGGCAGGGCCTTTCAAATGCTCCATTAAAATTGTTCCGATTGTTGACCGACTGTAGCCTAATGCTTTTCCAATGACCGATGGCGTTTCACCTCTTTCCGATCACTTTATTGCTTCCACCTTATTTTCAATCGTGATTGTGATTATTTTCGTGAACAGAAACACCGCAGATTCAGAGCTACGCCGGGTCCTAATGTCCACTGCACTGAACATATTAAACAAAGTCCGGGGTTCCGCTGGGTCCTAAAGACAACCGCACTGATTCAGGTTAAATAAGGGACTTGAGCATCCGCGGTTTTTGGTATCCGCGGTGGGGGGGGGGGGGGGTTCTCAGAATCAATCCCTCGCGGATAAGGAGGACTGACTGTAATATTTTGTTTTGTATGTTATGCCTTGTGTGGTGCATTGTGGACCTAAGTAGCATTGTTTTGTTTGGTGACAGGAACCTTGAACATGATGTAACACAAAAGATAGCAGTAAACGTAGTCACACAAAATGTATATATATTTCCCAAGTCCCTGAGTGACATGCTCTGTAAATAAATGGTGCATAATAAAAATGGTAAATATAATATAATATAATATAAATGGTAAATAAATAAATGCTGTCGGCAAGAACAAGCCCTGAGCAGTCCACAGCCAAACACACGCATGCATGCCATCCTCTTTATTTTTGCTTGTCAGTGGCTTATCTCTCCTTGATTCCTTTAAGAAGATGCATCCTTGACTGGAAGGATTTAAGGTACTCCCACAACTAGCAGCTGTAGATACTAGAAACCTGAAATAAACAAGTGTTGAAAACCTAAAGCTGACCGTTGGAGGAACTCAGCAAGGTGAAGATCTTGGCCTGAAATGTCCACTGTTTGTTCCCTTCCACAGATGCTGTCTGACTGGAGTTTCCCCAGTGTTTTGTTTGCTGTTCAAGATTTCCAGCCTTAGCACAGATTTGTTTTTGGTAAAGCCAACCTGGTACCATTGTGCAGAGAAAGAACATTCTGGAGATACTTATCAAGTCGGGAACATTCTGTTATTTTTTTCAGCATCTGCAGTCTTTGTGATTAATTTTGTGGAGAGAATCAGGTTGTACGTTCATTAGAACTACAAAATGAGAAACCAAGTGTAGGGTGGATTCCAGTTAACTGGGACACATTGGGACCAGTGCATTTTGGCTCAAATAAGGGGCTGCCCCAATTAGATGGTTTCAAGGAAATAGTTGAGGTAAGAAAAAGACAAATTACCATTTAACTGAGTAACAAATTATGCATGTCAATGAAATGCACAACAAATTAGAACTCTGCTGATAGTACTACTGACTGTACTATGAAGCGTATTGGTTCCTAATAGTTACTAATGGAGAAATTCATCCAGTGTATGCTGCCATGTTTTTTTGACTGTAGATGAACAAAATCATTGTAGGCACCTGGTGTGGATAATGGACTGCCTTCTTGCAACAATGATCAAAAATAACTGATTTTTGAATCTGCGTCCATTGGCCCAAGTGGATAACACAACAGAAGCACATGCAACTGGCACTATTTTAAAAACTATTCACACTAAACATGATGTAGTGCACGTGATTGACACTAGTTAGAAACTGTTCAGCAATAGTCTCCTTTCCAGATTTAAGCAGCATTGTGGCCCAAATAAAGGAAGAGAATCCCAGTCACTTTCTCGATTAGTTTTTGTTTCTTAAGAGTTGTCCTAAAAAAGCAACTGGTCCAATTAACTGGGAACCACTGTTTTTTTAAACTTGGAGAGAACAATAGGATAGAGACCAAGGTTATCCAGATGCTATCTTAACAAGAATGAGGGTAGTTGAGCAGAAAAAGGGAACATGCTAGAACTTCCAGAACAGAACCAAAGGGAGGATGTAAGCTGAGTTAATGTTACAAATGGGTGACCTTGCATTAGGTTGGGTCAGTCTTGAGGCAAACCAAGTTCAGGGTACATTTATTATCAAAATGTTTATTATACAACCTTGAGATTCATCTTGCAGGCAGTCACAAAATAAACTCAAAACAAGCCATTAAAAAATCGACAAATTGTGCACAATAACACACTGTGCAAACGATAGAAGTAGCAAATAGCATTTAGAACGAAAGTAAGCCATCAGACAAAAAGCCTGAAGCAAGTTACATCCTCAGCTTCAGTTTGGTGCATCGCGGAGTAAACATCACAGTGCCCGCAGACGCAAAGCTAGAGCGGGCCTCAGAATCAGCCTCAGTGCAGTGCAGAGCGGCGGTCAGAACAGGCCTGACCTTCATGCATGCTTCTGGTCCCTTTTCAATCCACCTGGCCTGTTATTTAAATTTCTCCAAATAAAGGGTCGCTCCTCACACGGGCTGGTTATCTGAAATTGCTGAATGTAGTGTCTTAAAATCACATGAACCATTCGGTCCATGCTGACTATCAAGTACCCAGTGATTCTAATCCCATTTGCCAGCCTCGATGATTTGCATACTCATCCAAGCTTCTTGTGAGAGCCTCTGCTTTCATCATCGTCTCAAATTCCAGCCTCCCTCGGAATCCCTCAACTTTGATGCCCCTTAAAGCAGTGCCCTCTGGTTTTGAGCATCCCTGTTATGAACAACAATTTCTATTGTATGCCTCCTCTGCTCCAAGGAAATGTATATTCCGAGACCCTGAGTCCATGGACGTTGCTGGCAAGAACAAGCCTGCAGCAGTCTGAAATCTAGTTGGTCTTCGAGCGAACACTGGAGGGCAGCATTGACAGGAGGGTCCACGCCCCTCTGCCTCCAGACTCCTCCACACGTGAATACTTCATTTCATTTCTCAGGCAACGTCCTGGTAAATCTCCTTTACATCCTGTCCAATGTGGAGACCAGAATTACACAGAGAATTTGCATTGGGGCAAAATTGACAGGCAGTCGGAATCTGTTTGTCAGCATGGACATGTGACATTCTGGAGAAATTGGCTTTAAGGTAAGAGGAAGAAAGTGAAAGTGTTGCAAGTTTTTGTACACGGTGGTAGGTGTGTGGACATGTGGTGAAAGTAGATACAATAGTAACATTGCCAATACATTTGCTCAATTTTGATACAAGGGTAGTTGGGCTTTATTTGCCATGTACAGTGAAATCTGTTTGTGTCAGCAACTGAAACAATCCAAGGATGTGCTGAGGACAGTCACAAATGTTGCCATGCTTCAGGCACCAACATGGCATATCCACATATCACTAATCTACACAATGTGTGAGGCAGCCCAAGCAGTCGTGTTGGAGAACATACAAGTCCTTCCAGTCAGTGGTGGGAATTGAAACCCGGTCGCTGGCGCTGTAAAGTGTTGCTCTGCCACCATGCTGCCCTGCTTGGTGATATCATCCATATCCTGCTGTAGCTTTAAGCAGCCTTCCTCACTGTCCACAAGACTACCAGTTTATGTGCTGTCAACCATCATGATCCTGAACTTGCGCCATCACAACACCACAACCAGTGGACTCGCTTTCAACATCTCCTCATCTCACCTTCTCAATTTCCATTGCTTTATTATCTTACAGCGGGTTCTGGTTAATTGGCACATATTGGGACGAGTACATTTTGGCCCAATTAAGTGGCTGCCCCAATTAGCTGAAGTTTGATGGAAATATTTAGAAAGGTATAAATATCATGAACTATTGTTTAACTGAGTAATAAATTGTATTTAAATGAAATACAAAACAAGCTAGAACATTACCAATAGTGCAGTATTATAAAACTGTATATTAGTTTCTAATAGTTAGCGACAGAGGAATTCATCTGGTGTTTGTGGCTGTGTTTTTGATTATAAATGAACAAAGTCATGTGGACAAAGTGCAGATAATGGGCTGCCTTCATACAATGCTGTTGATGATTGTATCTTCCAAATCTTTTTCATTGTAACAGTCAAGATAATTTCAAGCTTAATTCTTCATAAGTTCCTAACTTGCAGAAGTAATGAAATAGTTTCATTGTCATTTCCAGTTGTTTCTGGCATCTCCAAGCCTGAATGCTTGAAACCACTGTGAGCAAAACAGTTCTGAATTGTCTTGCTGCTTATTTCTTACCAATTATCAGTGACAAAAATCACTCACTGCTTTTTGAACACAAACACACGCAACTTATGCTTTTTAAAAACTGTTTGCTCAAAGCAGCCACGCAGGTGCATTTGACTGACAATGATTGAAAACTGTTTGGAAACAGTCTTCTGTCCCAATTAAGTGACATAGTGTCGCAAATAAATGAAGGGAATCTTGGCTATTCTCTCAATTAGTTTTTGTTCTTCAAGAGTTGTCCCAAATAAGTGGCTGCACCGATTAAGATGGACCCATTGATCAGAATGCACTGTATTTTCTTATTTGCAGTTTATTGCCTTTAGCATGTTGGTGTTTGTCTTATCTTCATAGATTCTATTGTTTTTCTGTATTTACTGTGAATGCCTGCAAGAAAATGAATCTGTTATATATAGTTACACGTACGGTATGTTGTTTTAATAATAGATTTTAATGTTGAACTTTGATCTTCAAGCTTATTAATTGTAACTGCCAGGAAGCCTTCAGCTCAGTCTTAAATATCTGAGCCCCTTCTTTCCCCTGCCCCCATCTTAAGATCATGAGGCCAGTCTGAATTGTAACAGGGAGAAAATGTGTACTGTCCTTTTTTCAGATGTTTTAGTTATACGGCACAAACAGGCTGTTTGGCCCTACTGGCCTATACAGACCAAGATGTCTATCTGAGCTCGACTCTTTTCGCTGTGTTTGATACTCAATGGCCACTTTATTATGTACAGGAATGAAACCTGGTGTGGTCTCCTGTTGCTGTATTTGATGTGTTGGGTGTTCAGAGATACTCTACACAGCTCTATTGTAAATGTGTGGTGGTTTGAGTTATTGTTCCCTTCCTGTCAGCTTGAACCAGTCTGACCATTCTCCTCTCACCTCTCCATTAACAGTGTTTTCACTTACAGCTGCCACTCACTGGATTTTTGTTGTTTTCCCACACTAAACTCTAGAAAAGAGGATCCCAACCTTTTTTATGCCATGGACCAATACCATTAGGCAAGGGTTCATGGACCCCAGGTTGCAAACTCCTGCTCTGGAGACTGCTGAGTGTGAAAATCCCAGGAAATCAGCAGTTTCTGAGATACTGAAACCACCCTATCTAGCATCAAGAATTCCATATTCAAAGCCACTTGGATCACATTCTTTCCCCATTGTGATGTTTGGTCTGAACAACAACTGAACCTCTTGACCATGTCTGCATGGTTTTAAGCATTGAGTTGCTGCCACATGATTGGCTGATTAGATATTTGCATTAACGAGCAAATCTAATAAAGGGCAAGTGAGTGTATCTGTCTTCCCTATCCATGTACCTGTCTGAATATGTTAGAGCATTGTGATTGCTTAATTACCGTAGATTCCGGATTTTAAGCCGCTACTTTTTTCCCACATTTTGAACAGCTTTGAACTCTGCGGCCTTTAATACGGAGCGGCTAATGTATTATTTTTTTTTATGCCGCCAAAAACATTTTGCCTCGTAACAGTAGACCAATAAAATTGATGAGTAGTTCACAGAGGTCCAATGAAATTGTACGATAAATCAAGCGCACTTTCACAATTAAATTATTGTAAATCAGTCATTTGTACTCACCCTCATCAACATGGAAAACACTCGAAGAAAAGCATTGTGCTGCCTTTATGGCAGTTATTTAGTTTATAATATTTTCGCTTAGTAATTCATTTGTTAGTTAAAGTTAGAACTGTTTTAACTATATTTGTTTTCTGTACTACATCGCGGGATGCTATGACGTCACACCCGGTTTCGCCGCGTCTTGTGGGATACCGGTTTGCGATAAACGGGACGGCGGGGGGGAGCGGCGGAGCGAAAACGCTGCTTTTAAGTTAAAGGCGATCAATAACTTTTCCTGGTAGGCTGCAGTATATATATTTTTTACCAGTCGTTAGGAGATATTGGAATGTTGTTCAGTAAAGAAGTATACGCAACGTATATTTAAAAGTAGCCGCGTTACAGGCACGGTTCGAAAAAAAGCATTTGCAATATGTATTTGTTTATGTTACCATATGGATTTAATTAAAAGTTAAAAAATCCTCACGTGTAATATCTTTCTGTGTAAATATCTTATATTACAATGTGGGACACCTGCGGCCGAAAATCCGGTGCGGCCTGTACAAGTAAAAAATTGATTTTATTTCTAAAATTAGAGCCAGCGGCTTTTAATCAGGTGCGCTCTGTAGTCCGGAATCTACGGTAACTGTATCTACTGGTTTCTCTGGCAGTTGAGGAGAGATTTGAATGTGGTGATTTAAAAAGTTTGAGTTTTCTGAATCAAGATTGTGGAAGCTTTTGAGAGGGTGCAGGAGAGATCTACCAGGATGCTGCTTGGATTAGAGAGCATGTTTTATGAGGATAGGTTTAGCAAACTAGGGCTTTTCTCTTTGGACTGAAGGCGGATGTGAGGTGACTTGATAAAGATGTTCAAGATGATTAGAGACATAACTATAATGGCCAGCCATGGACTTTCTTCCTAGAAGGAAATGGGATATATGAGGGTGCACAACTTAAAAGTTTGCAGTAAAGTATGGGGGGAATGCCACAGGTAAGTTTTTTAATATGTGAGTGGGGTGCATGGTAGAGGCAGATACATTAGGGACATTTGAGACTCTTAGATAAGTACACAGATGAGAAAAATGAAGGGTTATGTAGGAGGGGAGAGTTGGATTGATTATGGAGTAGGTTAATAGGTCAGTGTAACATTGTGGGCTGTAGGGCCTGTACTGTGCTATTATGTTCTATTAAGATAATGTGCCTTTTCCCTTAAACTTGGTAATCTATGGCACATTTAAATTAATATGATCATAATCAAGAGGGAAAAGCTCCTAGATGGGGTAAGTGCTTTCCCCAAAGTGGAAATGTCAAACACTGGAAGTTGTAGATTTAGGGTGAAAGGAGAAAGTTTAAAGGAGATGAGTGAGACGAGTTGTTTTCCTTATACAGTGGTATGTAATGGAACTGTCATTGGTTCCTCTGACAGCTGTGAGGTTTAAGAGGATCAAGAGGCCATAAAAGGAGCTGTAAAAAATCAGGTGGTTGTTAGAGGTTCTGGTGAGGGGCCGAGACCATGGGGAGTTTAGAACACCAATGAAGTGTAAAATCAAGAAAAGCCACTTGCAAATTTCTACAGATGTACCGTGGAGAACATTCTGGTTGTATCACTGTCTGTGGAAGGGCCACTGCCCAGGATCAGAAAAAGCAGCAGAAAGTTGTAAACTCAGCCAGCTCCGTCATGGGCACTAACCTCCCCAGCATCACGGACGTCTTCAAAGGCGATTATTTGGTTAAATTATTATGTATTGCAATGTACTGCTACTGCAGAACAACAAACTTTAATGACATATGCCAGTGATATTCAATCGGGTTCTGAGGACAGGAAGTTGCAGTAACTTTGAGTGAAGGTAACCAAAACGTGGTGAGAGTTAGACTGTTATACAGTAGGGAAATTGGCCTTTAGTCCCACTTGCCTGTGCTGACTGGGAATCTCATTGAAACTAGGTGACTGAGATAAACCTGCCTTAGAATATAGTGATTTAGTAGGTTAGGGAATCGGGGCAAAATATGGTGGCACTGTAGTGTAATGCTATTACAGCACCAGTGATCGGGAATTTGTAAGAAGTCTGGTCATTCTTCCTGTGACTACAAGTTTCCTCCACGTTCTCCAATTTCCTCCCACGCTCCATAGACGTAAGGGTTAATTAGCCATATGGGTGTAATTCGGTGTGTGTTTGTTGGGCTGGATAGACCTGTTATGTGGGGTATATCTTAAAGGAAAACATGTATTTACAGAGCAACATGCACAAAATTCCAGAGGAACTCAACAATGGAGAATAAACAGCAGATCTTTTGGGCCAAGACCCTAACCTTAATGTAATGCTAGATTTTTACCCTTTGAGTATTGCTTCCATTTGAAATATTCATAAAACCATCACAGGAGGAACAGAAGGATCAAGTAATTTGCTTTTTTTTATATAAACTTTGAGTTGTTTCTTGATGGGCATTGGAAACGAGATGGTGCCTTACTGGCTGGGCTATTAACAATTTAAAGCAATGGTGATATGGACAAGTTCTGTAAATTTGTCATTCAGCATCTCTTCACACAGGGCAAGGAACACCTGTCAAGGGCACAAAACGGGAAATATTTTAATCTCAGTAGAGAAAAATGAAAGCATCTGCAAAAGTGAAAGGTTATTTATGTTAAATGTCTTTTCTCCTTTATTTGTACTAGGTCAATAATTTAAAGTTCCAATTAAGTTTGTTATCGAAGTTCATATGCAGTTGCATCAATTACTCATGAAATGTGGTCTGATCTTCATCTAAGTCACAATAATAAACAAACGCAATCTACCTAAACTAATAACACACAAGCAATTGCACTTCTCATGTCTTTATTGAATACATTGTTTAATCATTCAGTTCAAGCTAGAAAAAGTATGTGAACCCTTGTATTTAATAACTGGTAGAACTTCCTTTAGCGGCAATAACCTCGACCAAACGTTTCCTGTAGCTGCTGATCAGATGCCACAATGGCAAGGAGACATTTTTGACTATTCCTCCATACAAAACTCTTTCAGTTCATCAATATTTCTGGGTTGCCTTGCATGAACAGTCCTCCTCAGGTTATGCCACAGTATCTCAATGGGGTTAAAGTCTGGACTTTGACTTGGCCCTTCCAAAACATGTGTTGTCTTTTTAAACCATTCTGTTGTTGATCTACTCTTTCTGCATCATCCAACTTCTGTTAAGGTTCAGATGACAGACCGCTACACCAGCATTCTCCTGTAAAATGTCTTGTAACATTTTGAATTCATTGTTCCCTCGATGATTGCGCGCTGTCCAGGCCCTGATGCTCCTTCCACCATGCTTCACAGTTGGATGAGGTTTTGGTGTTGGTGTGTAGTGTCCTTTTTCCTCCAAACATAGCAATGTACATTTCTGCCAAACAGTTTAACTTTTGTCTCATCTGTCCACAGAACATTGAGAACATTGTTCCAGAAACATTGTGGAACATTCAGGTGGTCTTTGGCAAGCTTGAGATGTGCAGCAATGATTTTTTTTTGAGAGCAGTAGTTTCCTCTGTGGTGTCCTTCTGTGAACACTTCTTGGTCTGGGTTTTTCTTATAGTGGATGTTTGAACAGAGATTTTAATAAGTTTTAGAGATTTCTGACTTTGTGTGCCTTTATAAGGCAGGGCACCTTTACAGCCCACACCTCCAGTCTCATCTCATTGATTGGAACAGCTGATTTCAAATAGCCTTTGTAGAAGGCATTATCTGAGGTTCATGCTCTTTAATTTAGACTGTGATTGTTTAAATGATGTACTTGGTATTGATGAGAAGTACAATTGTTTGTTAGTTTAGACAGATTGTGTTTGTCCATTATTGTGAATTAGATAAAGATCAGACCACATTTTATGAGTAATTAATGCAGAAAACCAGATAATTGCAAAGGGTTCACAAACTTTATCTTGCAAGTGTGTGTCCCCGTGTACAACTCTGAGATTCATTTACTTGCGAGTATTGACAATGTATACAAAGAAACAACAGAATCAATGAAAATGCTTGCAAAAACTAACCAATGGATTTGGGAAAGTTGTGTCTCTAACTTGAAGGGATGGGGGTTGATAAGAGATAATGTGTTGGATTTAATTTGCATGGACTTTTAGCAGGACTTTTCAAGTTTCATGCCTTGGAAAGGGCACAGAAAAGATGTTGCCTGGACTGAAAAACTATTGCCCTTGAGGCTTAGCTGTGGATGTGGGAGAGTTGAAGACTCAGTTTGAGTACAATGAAGTCCCTTAGGAACAGAGGAGGAATTTCTTTATACGGAAGGTGGCGAATCTGTAGAATTCATTGCCTTAGATGGCTGTGGAGGCTGTAGTTTTAAACTAATTTTTCAAAGGTATATCCTGCATCAAAATACATCACACACAGGCATCTTAATGAGCATCTTTCACTCTTAATTATAGTAGCCTAAGGGGGAGGGGGTATGGTGCTGATGGACAGAGCTTTTATCCAGAGGACTGCCTGGAAAAGTGCTGGAGGTAGAGATGTTCGTCACCTTTAAGCGATCTTCAAAAGAGATGTGACCATCTGGTCCATGTACTGTGTTTAGTTGGTTAAAAGTGGTGAAATAGCTCCTCTGTTGTTTTTCTGCTTCAATGATGCATCCTGTTGAAGGACATGAGTTATTTTCTACTCTTCTGTCTTCAATTTTGGAATTTAATTGGCATAGTCTCAAACATAATACCTAGTTTTTAATTTCTGTAAGTTGCAATTTGTTTTATAGCTATGGGATTGCAGCAGGATGGGGTTGAAGGAGAAATCTCCAAACCTACATAGTTTTACCAAGGCGGGACTGGAGACCTGCTATAGAGACAATTGTCGTTATTTCTAAGCTCCAGCATTTTGTGTGTGTTGCTTGGATTTCAAGCATCTGCAGATTTTTTTTTTTTGTTTTAATTTCTAGCTCATTTCCCTTGGCAATGGTCAATGTTAACATTCTTCAAAAATAGCTCCACTGGCCATGTTTTCACAAAAACAGCATCATCCCATGAGACTTCTTGTCAATTGGAGCTTCTCTACATTGAAGACCTTTCTAGTCATTAATCCATGGTAGGGTTATCTTGAGCCCATTCCAAAGCTAAACAAGTTCTCTTTTATACAATGTCAGTGTTGAGTGATGCTGGATGTTTCATACCTTGAACTCCAGTCGCTGTGGTGAAAGTTGTCCCACAGTTGCAGGATTTAGACTCGGTTAAATGAAGAACTTTGGACAGGAGACGTGGCAAAGGTAGGTTACTTGCGCCCTAAAACCAGCTGCTTTTGGCTGATGGGGCTCATCAGTGGTTGGCAGTCATCGCATTCAGTGATTCAGGAACAGCTGCTTCCCCTCTGCCATCTGATTCCTAAGTGGACATTGAACCCTTGGACACTACCTCACTTTTAAAAAAATATAGTATTTCTGTTTTTGCACGATTTTTAATCTAATCAATGTACATATACTGTATAAGGTATACTGAATAAGGTTTACTTATTTAATTCTTTTCTTCTATATTATGTATTGCATTGAACTGCTGCTACGAAGTAAACAAATTTCATGTCACATACCGGTGATAATAAACTTGATTCTGATCTAGAAGGAAAACGGATCACAAACCTCTGCTGCCTTGTGGTTATACCCACTCATGGGGATGTCTTTGGGAGTAAACCAGCGGGGGTGGGGGGAGGGTGGTGAAGGAACTGGAGACCCTAAGGCAGTCCTATGCTGAGTGCAGATACAGGGTTCTGAGTTGGATGATCAGCCATGATCATACTGAATGGTGGTGCAGGCTCGAAGGGCCGAAGGGCCTACTCCTGCACTTATTTTCTATGTTTCTATGACTGTTAGGTTGACACTAAAGTTGCAACTTTGTAAAAGATTTTACAAGGTTAATGAGGAGTATCCTGGTATCCTCATACATGAAATTTTTCTCATTCATTTCTTCTCAAGTTAAATCCTCCAAGTTGTTTACTTCCCAAACACGAGATTTTGCAGATGCTGGAAATCCAGGGCAACACACACATTGCTAGATGAACCTAGCTTCAGGCAGTATGTATGGCAAGGAACGCGCAGTCGATGTTTTGGTCTGACACTCTTCAATTATTTGTTAACTACATTTCCCACTTCGTATTATGGTTTAATGTGGGGGAGGGGGGTGGTGTTGGATGACATCTGATCCCTGGAGACTGATGTAGCCCCTTCAAAGGAGTATAGCATCTGGTCTTGCTGAAGATTGCCTGAAAAGGAGTCAAGTGGTTATCAATTATCCAGTTATTAATTTATTGGTATTAAAAATTAAGAGACACAAAGCTGGGTGGCAGTGTGAAATGTGAGGAGGATGTTATGAGAATGCATGGTGACTTGGTCAGGATGGGTGAGTGGGCAGATGCATGGCAGATGCAGTTTAATGCGGATAAATATGAGGTTATCCACTTTGGTGGCAAGAACAGGAAGGCAGATTACTATCTGAATGGTGTCAAGTTAGGAAAAGGGGTAGTACAATGAGCTCTAGGTGTCCTTGTTTATCAGTCACTGAAAGTAGGCATGCAGGTACAGCAGGCCGTGAAGAAAGCTAATGGGATATTGGCCTTCATAACAAGGAGAGTTGAGTATAGGAGCAAAGAGGTCCTTCTGCAGCTGTACAGGGCCCTGGTGAGACCACACCTGGAGTATTGTGTGTAGTTTTGGACTCCAAATTTGAGGAAGGACAATCTTCCTATTGAGGGAGTGCAGCGTAGGTTCACGAGGTTAATTCCCGGGATGGCGGGACTGTCATATGTTGAAAGATTGGAGTGACTGGGCTTGTATACGCTGGAATTTAGAAGGATGAGAGGAGATCTGATTGAAACATATAAGATTATTAAGGGATTGGACACGCTAGAGGCAGGAAATATGTTCCTGATGTTGGGGGAGTCCAGAACCAGAGGCCACAGTTTAAGAATAAGGGGTAGGCCATTTAGATCGGAGTTGAGGAAAAACTTTTTCACCCAGAGAGTTGTGGATCTGTGGAATGCTCTGCCTCAGAAGGCAGTGGAGGCCAATTCTCTGGATGCTTTCAAGAAAGAGTTGGATAGAGCTCTTAAAGATAGCGGAGTCAAGGGATATAGGGAGAAGGCAGGAACGGGGTACTGATTGTGGATGATCACATTGAATGGTGGTGCTGGCTCAAAGGGTCGAATGGCCTACTGTTGAATTTAAAGTTGAATTTCCCCATGGGGATGAATAAAGTATCTATCTATCCTGCACCTATTGTGTTGCCTTACCTGAGAAATTACCTAGGGATTCCAGTACTAGGAGTTCTTGTACTATTTAGAGATATGGTGCCTCGTCCAGCATTTTCCTTCAGCTGCCACACACTGGTTAATTAGATTCTGCACTGGCCCATTGCCATAAATATTCCACTGCACTTACAAATACTTCATTGTGTGTGAAGCAGTTGAAAGCACTTGATGTATCAAGCTACATCTCTTTCATAGCACAGAACAGGCCCATCGTCCCACAATGTTGTGCAGAGCTAATTAAATTAGTAATCCAATGCCTAACCAGACTAATAACTTCTGCCTACAGTGTCTGTGATGTAAAAACAATGGGGTGTCATGGTATCGCCTAGTGGTTAGCCGGATGCTGTAACAGCTTGAGGGCTCCGATATCCTCTAAGAAAGTTTGTGTGTTCTTTCTGTGTGTGCATGGGTTTCTTCTGGTTTCCTCCCGCAGTCCGAAGATGTAGGGGTTAGTAGGTGAATTGGTCATTGTAAATTGTCCTGTGATTAGATTAAAGTTAAATCAGATTGCTTGGTGATGTGGTTCAGTGGGGTTCTCTATTCTATTTTATTTATGAATTTATTTAAACAAAACTCTTATAGATAATTATCAGGTTGGGGAGCATCTCTGATTGAGACTGCAGAATACGATTGAGAATGAGTTTGAGTCTGCTTAGGAAAAGCTTTGGAAGGTTTTTGAAAATGGGTATGACAAGTACAATGTTACATGATGTCCTTGGCTGCCTCCCCACAGATTAGTGCAATGTTAGTATTGAGATATTGTAACTTTCTAACACCAGTAAGACTTAAATCTCTTCACTCAGGTTGCTGGCATAGAAACATAGAAAGCCTACAGCAAAGGCCCACAAAGCTGTGCCGAACATGTCCTTACCTTAGAAATCACCTAGGGTTACCCATAGCCCTCTTTTTTGAGCACCGTGTACCTGTCCAGGAATCTCTTAAAAGACCCTATCGTATTCACCTCCACCACTGTCACCAGCAGCCCATTCCACGCACTCACCACTCTCTGCGTTTTTTTTAAAAAAAACTTACCCCTGACATCTCCTGTGTACCTGCTTCCAAGCATCTTAAAACTGTGCCCTCTCATGTTAGCCATTTCAACCCTGGGAAAAAGCCTTTTGACTATTCACACGATCTATGTCTCTCATCTTGTCATCGTCGTGGCTGTCCCTTGAGGTCGAGGATGATGGTCTTCGTTCCATTTCCACAGAGCAAAGACGCCTGTGCATTTATTTGTTTAATGTGTACTTGATGTTGCACTCCAAGAAGCACACGATACTTCACAAATCAACCAACTGATTCCAATGGCATGGAAACCACGACGATTGGAGCTGATGGATTTGTTGCAGCCTTCGTCCACCTGTTCCACCGTTGAGGTCTTGGTTGGATTGTTCTTTGTCAGGGACCTCACCCTCGACCTTACCGCCGTGGGTGACCCTACCAGGAGCATAGCTCCAGACGGCATCGCTTTCGGGATCTCAGGACCACACAAGCTTCTCCACCACGACAAGGTGACAATCTATGGAGAAGCATCTTGTGCACCTCTATCAGGTTACCTCTCATCCTTGTCGCTCCAAGGCCTGTATCTTTGGTCACAACAATTCCCTTTCACTGTTATTTCTTCTGAAGAGGTCCATGAATCTGTTGGAGCCCAGATGAAGGGCCTCGACCCAAAATGTCGATTGTCCATTTCTTTTAAAGTTCAAAGTAAGTTTATTATCAAAATACACACGTCACCATATCCAACCCTGAGATTTTCTTGTGGCATACTCAGTAAATCTACAGAATAACCATAACAGGATCCATGAAAGGCTGCCCACTTGGATGTTCAACCAGAGTGCAGAAGAAAGCACACTGCAAATATAAAGAGAAAATAATAAATATGGAAAATATGAGATGGCGTGTTTGAAAGTGAGTCCATAGGTTGTGGGACCATTTCAATGATGGTGGGGGTCCGTATTGATGAATGCTGCTTTCCTGCGATAGTGTTTCATGTAGTGCTTTTGCCTAACCACTGAATTCTTTCAGCATCTTGTTCCAGATTCCTACATCTTGAGTTTCTTCTGTTGCTGTGGATCATCACTTTCCTTGCTCATTAACCTGCACCTTGACAAAATGCAATCCCTATCCATAGGTTACATTAGGTCTACTTCTGTCCTCTGTGAGCTTCCAGCCAGTGAGTCACAGCTTGATGTTTGATTCCAGGGAAACTACAACTTTCAAACATATAGCACTGCTGATTCTACCCCCAACCCCAGCTTTGAGTTATAGACGGAACTTTTAATCCTGCAGTATGTCTTCACCACTCAGAACTGTACCCCATCTCATTTTGTCTACTGCTGAGTCCTCAGTAAATCATTACTGACCCAGAGACCCAGGGGGAGTTGCTGGAACATTGTTACTTTGCTACTTAAGATCTAAATATCATGCATTCTAGTTTTAAAAACCAGGCATCATGGTTAGTGTAACACTTCACAACACAGCTGTGAGATCAGGGTTCAATTCTCACCGCTGTCTCTAAGGAGTTTTGTATGTTCTGCCCGTGACCGCTTGGATTTTCTCCAGGTGCTCTGGTTTTCTCCCACATTCCAAAACAGATGTATGAGTTAGGATTAGTAAGTTGTGGGCATGCCATGTTGGTGCCAGAAACAGCAACACTTGCACATCACATCCTTGGAATGTGGCCATCGCCACAAGCGATACATTTCACTGTTCGTTGTCTATGTGACAAATCTTTCTCTCAGTGACGGTTGTAAACTCATCTGGTTAGTGCCCCATCAATCCCCCTAAGCATTGGCATATTTCTCTGTGGATTGGGCTATTTCTTAGCCTGCCTAAAAATCTATTTGGTTCAGCATGCCTTTTGTCTTGTCTTGCCTCTTCTAAATGCTCTTTGAAAAAATTATTTGATCAATTTTTATTAAAGTGAGTCTTTTACTTGCAAAAGGTAATGTGTTTAACTGAAAAGTGATGGCATTAAATGAGAGCTGTAATGTTGACAGCACAGCTGAACTTCCGGTATGGTTATCCGGGGAATTGCAGTTATGCACCCAGTCTGTCCAACATGGAATTAGCAAGTATATTTACATTCAGAAATAGCTGGCAGTAATGACATGGCTCATTTCAACCCTATGAAAATACTAAGGACTGGCAAGGTAGCCATTAGTGCATTGCTGTACAGTGCCAGTGACCAGGATTCAACTCTTGTCTTAGAGTTTGTATGTTCTCATGACAGTGTAGGTTTTCTCTGGGTGCTTCACTTTCCTCCCATGTTACAAAGATGTAGCAGGTAGTAGGTTACTTGGTCACATGTAATTGGGCAGTGCGGGCTCGTTGGGCCAGAGGGATCTGTTACTGTGCATCTCTAACTGAAATTTAAAAGCCAAGTTAAACCTGAACACCAGATTCTGTAGATGCTGGAGATCCAGAGTAATCCACAAAGTGCTAGAGGGACTCAGTAGGTCAGCGAACATCTGTAATGAGGAATAAATGGTTGATAAACGGTCAGGTTGGAATGTTTTACTTGCATTGAGTAACACACATCCAGGCAAAGAGCCAGGGCATCGCTACTGGTGTTGCTGTCTATTTATTAGTGATACAGTGCGGAAACAGATCCTTCGAGCCACTCCATCCCAGCAACCCCACAACCCCGATTAACCCTAACTTAATCACAGGATGATTTGCAATGACCAGTTAACCTTCTTGGTACGACTTTGGACTGTGGGAGGAAACCAGAGGGCCAGGAGAAAACCTTTGCAGGGAGGGAATGCAGAGACTCCTTACAGAACAGTGCTGGAATTGAATTCCAAACTTTGGGATGCCACGAGCTGTAATAGTGACACTCTAATCACTATATTACAGTGTCTATAAAAAGTTGTAAGTTTTCATGCTTTGTTGTTTACCAACATTGAATCACAATGGAATTAATTGGCTTTTTTGACAGATCAACAGAGAAGACACTTATCAAAGAAAAAACAAATTTCTACAAATCAGTCTAAATTATTTCATCATTGGCTGATCCAGTTTTCCGCTCAGCCCCAAATCTGCCTTCTCATATCCCTTTATGCCATGACCAATCAAGAATCTTTCAACCTCTGTCTTAAATGTATATGAAGACTTGGCCTCCAGAGCTGCCTATGGCAAAGAATTCCACAGATTCAGCACCCTTTGGCTCAAGAAATTCTATCATCTCCATTCTGAAAAGACACCCCTCTTCTGAGGCTGTGTCCTCTGGTCTTGGACTCTCCCACCATAGGAAACATCCACTTTTATCAATACATTTCACCATTTGATAGGTTTCAATGAGGTCACCCTCATTCTTCTGATGTCTAGTGAATAAAGGCCTAGAGCCAGCAGACAGTCTTCATGTGATAAGCCATTCAATCCTATAATCATTTTCGTGAACCTCCTTTGAACCCTCTCGAGATTCAGCACATCTTTCTAAGATGCGGCACCCAAACCTGCTAATAGTTCTCCAAGTGAGACCTCACCAGTGCTTTATAAAATCTCAACATTATATCCCTTTCTATTCTAGTCTTGAAATTAATACTAACATTGCATTGCTTTCCTCACCACAGACTCAACAAGTCGCTTTGCATCTCAGTTTTTTGTAACTTCTCTCCATTTAGAAAATAGTCAGCCCTTTTATTTCTTCTGTCAAAGTGCATGATCATATATTTCCTGACACTGTATTCCATCTGCCATTTCTTTGCCCATTTTCCTAATTTCTCTGCCCTTCTGTAACCTCTCTATTTCCTCAAAAGGCTGAGGAAAGTCCATCTCCCACCCCCCATCCTCATCACATTCTACAGGGGTTGTATTGAGAGCATCCTGAGCAGCTGCATCACTGCTTGGTTCGGAAATTGCACCATCTCGGATCGCAAGAACCTGCAGCGGATAGTGAGGTCAGCTGAGAAGATCATCGGGGTCTCTCTTCCCGCCATCATGGACATTTACACTACACGTTGCATCCGCAAAACAAACAGCATTATGAAGGACCCCACGCACCCCTCATACAAACTCTTCTTCTGCCGTCTGGGAAAAGGCACCGAAGCATTTGGGCTCTCACGACCAGACTATGTTACAGTTTCTTCCCCTAAGCTATCAGACTCCTCAATACCCAGAGCCTGGACTGACACCTTACTGCCCTATTGTTCTGTTTATTATTTATTGTAATGCCTGCACTGTTTGTGCATTTTATGCAGTCCTGGGTAGATCTGTAGTCTAGTGTAGTTGTTTTCTTACGCAGTTCAGTCTAGTTTTTGTACTGTGTCATGTAACACCATGGTCCTGAAAAAATTCTCATTTTTACTATGTACTGTACCAGCAGTTATGGTCGAAATGACAATAAAAGTGACTTGACTTGAAAATTACCTTCCCCTTCACCTATCTTCACATCATCTGCAAACTTTGCAACAAAGCCTTCAATTCCATCATCCAAACTATTGACATATAATGTAAAAAGAATCAGTCCCAACACAAACTCCTGTGGAACATCACTCATCACTGGCAGCCAACCAAAAAAGGCTCCCTTTATTCCCATTCTTTACCTCCTGCCAAATAGCCCCTGCTTTATCTGTACGAGAATCTTTCCTGTAATACCATGGGTTTGTTAAGCAGCCTCATGTGTGGCACCTTGTCAAAGGCCTTCTGAAAATCCAAGTACACAACTTCACCTAATTTTCTTCTGTCTATCCTGTTTATTTCATCGAAGAATTTCAACAGATTTGTCAGACAAGATTTTCCCATGAGGAAACCCTGCTGACTACTGTCTATTTTATCATCTACCTCTAAGTACTCCTAGACCTCATCCTTAATCAGCTCCAGCATCTTCCCAGCCATTGAGGTCAGACTAACTGGCTTAGAGTTAGTGACATTTGCAATTTTCCAGTATTCCAGAATCTAATGATTCTTTAAAGACCAATACTAATGCTTCAGCAATCTCTTCAGCCACATCCTTCAGAACCCTAGGGTGTACACCACCTGGTCTAGGTGACTTATCTACCTTCAGACCTTTCAGTTTCCCAAGAATCTTCTTTGCCAGCGTATTATTGGCTAGCTTATTTTCCTATTTCACTTTTACCTTAATGACTTTTTAGTTGCCTTCTGTTGGTTTTAAAAAGCTTCCCAATCCTCTAACTTCCAACTAATCTTTGCTCTATTATATAAGATGTGTACTTTTTTGATCCTGAATGGGAAATATTTCATTAGAGCAGCAACATTTAAAAAGACTTAGCAATATTGAGTATAATATTAACTAATGAAGTGCAGAACAATATACACAAAGTTACCAATGTTCAATACTGTGCAATAATAATGTACAAAATAATAAAACAGAAACTATTGTACTATGATGTGTTCTGCTGTTGCACAGAGATGAACTTGTCTATGCTTATTGCATTTGGTAGGAAAGATTTTCTGTAATGATCCTTGTGACAGTGGAGCTGAATGAGCTTGTTCAAAAGGGTGCTCTGCTGCTTATTCAGTAGGTTATGGAGAGGATGTGCAAGATTGTCCATAATGGATAACAGTTTATTTAGTGACCTCTCCACCACTAACTCAAGTGTCTGGGTTGTAGCCAAAGATGGATCCAGCCTTTTTGAGTTTATCATTTTGCATCACCAGCACTGATGCTGCTCCCCAACATAAAGCTGCAAAGAAGACTGCACTCACTACAACAGACTGGTAAAAGATCCAACATCCTGCTATACACATTGAAGGATCTCAGCTTCCTTAGAAAATAGTCTGCTCATCCCTTGCTTGTAAACAGCCTTGGTGTTGGTTTTCCAGTCAAGTCGGTTGTCGAAGTGAACACTCAAGTATTTGTTGTACTCCACCACTGCAACCTCTTCTCCAAGAATGTATACAGGACTCGTCACAGTCCTCTTCCTCCTAAAATTAATCCCCACCTCCCTGGTTCTGGTCACATTCAGGAGCAGGTGATTCCTTCGACACCACTCCACAAACTTGCCAACCCGTCCTCTGTACTCCAACTCCTGCCCATCTCTGATACACCCACCACCAGAGTCATCAGACAACTTTTGCAAGTGGCAAGACTCAGATTTGTACTGAAAGTGTCAACAGAGACATGACAGTCGTTGTGACACTCCAGTGCCACTCACCATCTCTGTTGGAGAACTACCCATCCATACAGACTGGGGTCTGTTTGTCAGGTAGTCATAATCCAGGAGATAGATGATTCCTATCTAAGCTTTTTGCTCAGATTGTATTGAAGCAATAGAGAAATCAAAAACTGATTCTTACAATACCACCAGCATCATCCAGGTGGGAGTTGCAGCTCCAACTCCTTAATGCAGTTTGTTGGAAGCTGCAGCTGGATGTACTTCTCACTGTTGTAGTGGAGAAGGGCACTGGAGGTCCCCCTACCTTCCCACATCCCGCAAGGGGAGTATTACACTCACTATCCTGCCTGTCATCTCTGCCTAGATGAGCAGATATAACAAAGGAAAAAAATTGTGCTTTTCTTCCCTTTTGCTTTCTGAGTGAAGAAGCCTCTTTGCTGAAGCCTTGGGATCTCCACTCTGATTATGTCCACTCAGACAATGGCTGCTGTGGCAATGTCTTTTGTGGATAGGTCTCCATCAGCTTTGCACACCTGGACACACAATTTTCCTTCATTTTCTTTACAAAACTGCTCAATTGATTATGTGGAGTGGCCTAGTCAGAGTCCACATAATCAATTCAATTGAGAATATATGGCTGGACTTGAAAAGGGCTGTTCACTCACCATCCCCATGCAACCTGACAGAGCTTGAGCAGATTTGTAAAGAAAATGGAGGAAAATGCAGCAATAATGCAGACATTAACTTTGTTTTTAAGTTGTTTCTGTGTAGCTTTGGCTTTGTGCTTGGGGTCATTGTCTTGCTAGAAATATCTTCCAAGTCACAGTTCTCTTGCAGACTGCATCAGGCTTTACTCCAGGATTTCCCTTTATTTTTGCTGCATTTATTTTACCCTCTACCTTCACAAGCCTTCCAGGACCTGCTACAGTGAAGCATCCCCACAGCACGATGCAGCCACCACCGTGCTTCACGGTAGGGATGGTGTGTTTTTGTGCATTGTTTTAGTCTGATGGCCAAAAAGCTCATTTTTGGTTTCATCAGACCATAGAACCTCCTTCCAGCTGACTTCAGAGTCTCCTACATGCCTCCTGGCAAACTCCAGCCGAGATTTCATGTGAGTTTTTGTGAACAGTGGCTTTCTCTTTGCCACTCTCCCAAAGCATCCAGGCAGCAGTTGTTGTATGTGCAGTCTCTTCCCTCTCAGCTACGGAAGCTTGTCACTCGTCCAGAGTTGTCATAGAGGCCTCTTGGTGGCCTCCCTCAGTCCCCTTACATGGTCACTTAGGGTTTGAAGACTGCCTGCTTTCAGCAGATTTACAACTGTGCCATATTATTTCCATTTCTTGATGATTGACTTAAGTGTACTCCAAGGGATATTCAGTGACTTGGAAATTTTATTGTATCCATCTCCTGACTTGTGTTTTTCAATAACCTGTGTGGAGTTGTTTGTCGTGATCTCTGTCTTCATGGTGTGGTTTGATACAAGTGTATTTTTACAACAAACCTTATCCGCACATGGTAATTGCCAATTAACTAATTATGTGACTTCTATTGATGATTTGGTGTGTCATATTAAAGGGGAGTGAATAGTTGTGCAATCAATTATTTTGTGTTTTGTAATTAATTTGGATCACTTTGAGATCTGTTCTCACTTTGACACGTTTTTTTCTCTGTTGATCAGTGTCAGAAAAACCAAATTAAATCAACTGTGATTCAGTGTTGTAAAACAATAAAAATGATAACTTCCTGGGGGGGGGGGGGAAGAAATAATTTTTTTAAGGGGTATTTAAGAGATCCTTGGGCACATGCATGAAAGAAAAACAGAGGTCAAGAATGACAGTAAACGATATTGAACTCAGACAGGTGGGGGTAGGAGGCAATTTGGAGGAAGCGAGCAGTTAAATGTGATCCACTGTCCTTTGATTTTTCGGCATGATACAGATCAAACGTTTGTAGTAATGGAAGGCACCATGTAAAACTCCTGAGTCGGGTTCTCAATATTTTTTATGCCATTTACTAAGGGGTCCATGGATCCCAGGTTGGGAACCCCTGGACTGGGGTATCATTTAACAAGCTAAGTTGTAAAAACTGGCACAGCTAGAATGAAGCAGCTGGGGTTCAAAGTGAATTTATTATCAAAGTACATATGTCACCATAAATAACCATGAGAGATTTGTTTTCTTGCAGGCATACTCAGTAAGTCCAAAAAACCATAATAGAGTCAATGAAAGACAGCACCCGCTGGATGGACTAACAAGTAACAGACAAATGGAATAAATAAATATTAAATTTCGAGAACGAGATGAACGGTCCTTGAAAATGAGTCCATAGGTTGTGGAAATTGTTCAGCATTGCGGTGAGTGAAGTTATACCCTGGTGCTTGAGGGGTTCCACCTGTTCTTGAACTTGAGGCTCCTCTACCACCTCCCTGATGGTGGCAGTGAGAAGAGCATGGCCTGGATGATGGAAGGTTCCTGATGGATGCTGCTTTCTTGCTCAATGGCTTGACCCATGATGGACTGGGCCATATCCACTACCTTTTGTACGATTTTCTGTTCAATGGCAATGGTGTTTCCATACCAGGCCATGAGGTGTTCTTGGTGAATACATAGGAGTATGGATAATGGCACACCCCTTCAGTGAATATTTACTATTTACAAATGTGCTCATATTGAATTCAGATGCTTGGGCATGGTAGCATAGCAGTTAGCATAATGCCATAACAGTGCCAGTGACCTGGGTTCAATTCTGCCGCTACCTGTAAAGAGTTTGTGCATTCTCCCTGTGACTGCATGGATTTCTGCCAGGTCCTCATGTTTCTTCTCGCATTCCAAAGACGTACGTGTTACGGTTAGTAAGTTGTGGACCAGCTGCGTGGCAATAGAAGTGTGCTGTTACTTGTGGGCTGTTCCCAGCCCATTTCAGACTGTGATCATTGACACGTAGTGCTTTTCACTGTTTGGATGGACGTGATAAATAAACCTATTCTTTAATCTCTAAAATCTCCCTCTCCCCCTCCCATTCAAAGAGAAATGTGTTAAGCCTGAATCAGAGCCAATACGAAGATTTCTCCAGTTTCCCTCTCCCCTCTTCAATGCCCCACTCTGACCTCTTACTACTTCCTCACCTGTCTATTACCTCCCTCTGTTGTCACTACTCCTTCCCTCTTGGCCATGATCCACTTTCCTCTCATAGATTCCTTCTCCAGCCCTTTAACCTGCCAGCTTCTTGCTTCATACCCTTCCCCACCCACCTGGCTTCTCCCATCACCTTTAGCCTGTACACCTTCCCCTCACCCCACCTAATTCTGGCGTTTTCTATCCTTCCTTTCCAGTCCCGACGAAGATCCCAGCCCAAAATGCCGACTGTTTATTGATTTCCATAGGTGCCGCTGGACCTGTATTTTGTTCTGTACTGGATTTCCTACATCTGCATCTCTTGTGTTTATCATTTACACTTTAATAGGTTGCAACTTGCTGTGGTCTCAGAACATTAGCCAATGTATGTGCAGAGTCATGTTCCTAAATGATGAATATTCAGTACATAGATGCAGTTGTTTCCCCAGGGTAACTGTCTGGTCTCCAGAAGCAACCCCCAGGTGCTGCATCAATAAACAGGTACAGTCGTCCCTCCTTATCTGTGGATTCTGCAGGCGCGAATTCAACCAACCGCACATTGGGAAAACCCGTAAGTGCTCTTGCAGCACTTGGTATTATAAGTAATCTAGAGATGATTTAAAGTATACGGGAGGATGTGTGTGGGTTATCGTGCATCGGAATCGAAAAAAATAGTAAGTTCTCTTACTAAGTAAGTCGGAACAGGTACATCCGGTATTATTTAGCGTCAGGTAGTCAAATGTTTGCCTTAGTATATAATATATATTTTATCTTTCTATGCATATAAAACACTTAAGAACGTATGTTTCAGCACCGGGCTTGGGAACGGAAGTTCTCGGGACTCGGGACAGATCACTCCCTAGTGTGATCTCCACTATGCCGGGTTGATGTGGGGGATCAAAAACTCAAAACCCCAAAATTAAACCACTGTGTTGCTTAGTAATAATTGTAGCTTTCATCGGGGCAGAGCCTTTCTCACTTTATCCTTTAAAATTATTCTGATCATTGGCCGACCTAGCCCAACGCTTTTCCAGTGACCGATGGCGTTTCACCTGTTTCCGATCGCTTTATTATTTCCACTTAATTTTCAATCGTGATCGTGATTATTTTCGTGAACAGAAACAGTGCGCATTCAGAGCTCTGGCACCGGGTCCTAATGTCCACCGCACTGAGACAGGTTAAATAAGGTCTGGGGTTCCGCTGGGTCCTAAGGTCCACCGCACTGAGATGTTAAATAAGGTCTGGGGTTCCGCTGGGTCCTAAGGTCCACCGGATTGAGACAGGTTGAATAAGGGACTTGAGCATCTGTGAATTTTGGTATCCGCGAGGGTCCCAGAACCAATCCCCTGCGGATAGGAGGGCCAACTGTACTCAGCTTGTGAAGCAGGATATCTGAAATAAGTGTAAAATATTCAGCTGGTCAGACAACATCTTTAGATTTAACGTCCAACTCCATATGTGTGAGGCAGAACAAAGAAAAATGGGACATTTTAAGTTGAGAAGGGGAAAGAGTGGTGAGAACAGATGGCTGTAAGTGAAGAAAGGAGATCAAGTGAAATTGAGTTGTGGTTGTAGCTGCAAAGGAGTGATGAAGGCTTGCTAATTAGATCTGATCTGTCTGGAGATGTAGTTGGAAGATAATAAATGCAAACTCAAACAGTACTGGACTGAGATTTTAAAAACCTCGCAAAACTTATAGGGTTGGAAATACCCTGCAGATCAGGCAGCAAGGGTAGAGGAAAAATAATTAATATTGATTGGTCATTCATTGGAAGTGGCTATTTCTCAAGTTCAATTGCCATTCAACGATGTGATGTTACAGCAAAACAGCATTCCTCTGGGGCCAAGGTGCAAAGCACAGTACCAGTAGCGCCTAGCACATAGAGTATTTATTGTTACGGTAAGGTGCTCTGACGCACACTTGGAAAGGCTGTTAAACAGTTTGAGAACTGTGGACTGTAATGTGTCCAGTTCAGTGGTAATGCTGTTCCTAGAGCTTGCTTTGCTCCCTGTTTCAGCAGTCATTCCTGGAAGTGGTTAATAAATGCTGATGTGCCAGAAGTTAGAGCGTCACTGTAGTGTAGTGGTTAGCGTGATGTTATTACAGCTCGGGGCATTCTGGAGTTTGGAATTCAATTCCAGCGTCCCCCTAAGGGACATTCCCCCTGTGTATGCATGGGTTTCCCTGGTGCTCACGCAGTCCAAAGATGTACTGGTTAGTAGGTCAATTGGTCATTGTAAATTATCCTATGATTAGGCTAGGTTTAACTAGGTGGATTGCAGGGCGATGGGCATATTCCACATTGCATCTCTAAATAAATTGTTCTGTAGTAATTTAGCACCAGCTCCTATTTATATGCTGAGTTTTATGATTTTTGAAAGGGTATTGGGACTAGATTCATGACTCCTACAGAAGAGAATTGAACGCATGTACAGTGCAAACCTGCGGGATTGTGTGGAAAAGGTGTGAGAATGATTGGAGATCTCTTGAAAGAGTGGGCAAGTGTAACAGAACTGGCTCCTTTGGTACTGTAAGCTTTTTCCTAAGTAGCTAAAGTTTCTGGATTTTAGAATGCCATGTTTTGCTGCCAGCCATGCACATATGCTTAGCCTATAACATGTAGGATCAGAATTAGGCCATTGAGTCTGCTTGTCCTATTCTGTTGTAATGCACCATATAGGTTGCAGGATTGTGGTAATCTGAGGTTTTAGAGCAGCTGCTGCTTTTAGCATGATGTAGCTTTATCTTAAGATGGCAATACAATGCATTCTGGTTAACTGGGACACATCGGGACCACTACATTTTGGCCCAATTAGGTGGCTTCCCCATTTAGCTTAAGCTTCATGGAGCTACCGTAGTTAAAAAGCTATAAATACAAATTGTTTAACTGAGTAACAAATTATGTATTTAAAATTCAATATAGAACAAATTGGAACACTATCAATACTACAGTACTATAAAACTGTATTAGTTCCTAATTATCAACAGAAGAATTAATCCAGTGTACGCTACAGAGTTCTTTTCATTGACTATAAAGGGCAAGATCAGCAGACACCCAGTGCCAATAATAGACTGCCTTCTTGTAGTGCTTTCTATGATTGCATCCTCCAAGATGATTGTTGGCATCTTCAAATTCTTTATAGTCCCTAACTTGAAGTAGTGAAATCATTTCTTTTTCCATTCTCGGTTGTTTCTGGCATTTCCAAGTCTGAAAGCTTGAAACCTCCGTGAGCAAAACAGTTCTGAATTGTCTTGCTGCTTATTTCTCACTAACTATCAGTGACAAAAATTTCCTTTTGAACACAAGTACATGCAACTGACACTATTTAAATAAGTTTATTCAAGCATTGTGTACCACCATCTAACTGCCAGGCAAGTGCATGTGTCTGATACCAGTTTATAAAAAATCTTTGGCAAGTCTTCTGCCCCAATTAAGTAGCATAGTGTCCCAAACAAATGAAGGGAATCCTGGCTATTTTCTGGATTAGTTTTTGTTCTTTGAGTCGAGTTGACCCAAATAAGTGGTTGCCCTGATTTACTGATTTCCCAATTAACTGGAATCCACTATTCATCCCAGTGATAGGGACTGGAAAGAAAGTTAAGGATCTTGCACTTTAGCTACTTAGGAGGATCACTTCAGTAGTAATAAGTTCTGCATGAGATGGATGATAAAATGCTAGAAACATTGAAAGTAGTTGGGTGAAGTGTTTAAAGAGCTGTCGAGTTAAATCTCTTGTTGGCTTGTATGATGTGGAGGGGAATGGGGTAGAATACTGGGCGCACTGGAAGATCTCATCTGTTTTGTACCAGGCAAATTGTGCACTTTTACTGTGACAGCTTTAAACTACAATTAAAAACATGTCTTCCATGTATTATTGCACTGTATCTTTTCCAGGTTTCATTGTTTTTAATGATCAAAATAAAATCTTATTTTAACACCATTTCATTGTGTGTGTGTTTTTTCCAATTATTTATCTTGTCTGTTTCTTTTCACTCAACATTTGACATTGGTCTGTTGCTGTCTGCAAAGAGTTTGTACATTTTGCCAGTGACCGCATGGGCTTTCTCCATGTTCTCCGGTTTTCTCCCACAGTCTCACAGTTAGTTTAATTTGTCACATGGGGGTAATTTGGCAGTACAGCTTATTGGCATGTAGGGCTCATTATTGTGCTGTATCTCTAGGCACTTGAGAGGTGCTGCAGAGGCTGAAAATCTAAGGTAATACACAATGTGATGGAGGTCAGGCAGCATCTATGGATGGCAATAAACAGTCATTGTTTCTGGCCAAGACCCTTGAAGGTTACAAACCCCTATTGTTAGTGCTGACATTGCTTCTGTTTCATACTGCAATGTTTTTGAACTTCCATTTGAAATGGAAAGAGTTGGAGAGCTTTCGGGAAATGCACTGTGCTGTCTAATATCATGCCAAAATAATTCCATTTTGAATTCTAATTGTGCAGTCTCATAGTGAAAGTAGATCATTGCTTACTGTTCCTGTGCCAAGAATGAGAGGTTATAGATTGAGCATACTTTCCAATCCCTGCAATTAAATGTTTGACTGTACAGCTTTTGTGCCTCCCATTGGTGAACAGTATATTGGTATTTAAGTGTCAAGAGCTTGTGGGTGACTGGAACATAGACAAAAGTACCGGAAATACTTTGTTGTTACAATGCACGTCATGAGGTGCAGTGCAAAAGGGCCAGTAACGTCACGAAGGATCCCACCCACCCTGCTGAAGGACTGTTTGTCCTACTCCCATCAGGTAGGAGTCTGTAGCATCTATGCTTGAACCACCAGATTCAAAAACAGTTACTTTCCCCCAGCGGTAAGGCTGACCAACACCTCCACCCACTAACCCACTCTCTACATCCCCAAACACCATGACTGTGCGTCACCTTGCCTACAGACACTTCTGTGCCTAGCATCACTTTGTGGACATACAATCTATGTATATAAAGTATCTTATGTATTTATTGTTTTTAAATTATTGTGTTCATTTTTGTGCTGCATCGGATCTGGAGTATCAATTATTTTGTTCACTTGTGTACTGGAAATGTTGAATCTTCTCCCCATCAATGCAGCTTGACTTGCTGTGCATTTCCACAATGTTCTATTTTTATTTTAGATTGGGTTGCTGCTAACTGGAATTACCATGTCCAAGCAAAGCAATTGTCAGGAGGCAAGGGTGAAAGTGAAGGGAAAAGGAGAAACATTTGGGATTCACTTAACCTGGAGAACAGGCCCTTGGTTTTTACAGTCAGCTGGTGCTCTGTGAGAAAAGAGACAATAATCAATGTTAATGTCTCTGAATATACAGGATATTTGCTCTCTTGCAATCTGGATTGATTTGGTGATAATCAGAGGTCCAGGATCATAGAATGGTGCTACCTGGAGATCTATATCCCAATGTAGAACATAAAATAGCACAGCACAGGCCTTTTGGCCCACAATGTTGTGCTGAACTTTTAGCCTACTCCAAGATCAATCTAACCCTTCCCTTCCAATTTTCTATCATCCATGTGTCTAAGAGTCTTTTAAATGTCCCTATTGTATCTGCCTTGACACCACCACCCCCCACCCCCCAGCAGGGCATTCCACACACTCACCACTCCCTATGAAAAGAACTTGGTACTGACATCCCCCTATACTTTCCTCCAATAATAGCCATTGATATTTTTCATTTCTGCCCTGGGGAAAAAGTCTCTGGCTGTCCACTTGATCTGTGCCTCTCATCTTGTACACCTCTAAGTAACCTCTCATCCTCCTCCACTCATGTAATTGATGAGTTTGTTTCTGCAGATGGGAATGGATTAATGCTCAAGTCTAATCAGTCCTCTGTTGCCATAGGCAATGCTTTAAGTACTAGATTCTGGGATGGAAGGAGAGTGGACAACCTTGCCTGATCTTGCTGTTGCTGCAGGCCTTGGTTGGTCTCCAGTTGAAATCTTTCTCCATATGGTAGTGCAGGAGCATATCAACTTAGAACGTAGAACTGTAAGCACACTACAGCTTTGTTCTGCGATGTGCTGACCTTTTAACCTACTGTAAGATCAATCTACCCCTTCCCTCTCACATAGTCCTCCATTTTTCTATCATCCACGTGCCTATCTAAGTGTTTATTAAATCCCCTAATATGTCTGCCTCTACCACCACCCCAGTAGTGCACTTATCACACTGTATTAAAAAAAAACTACCTCCATACGTTCTTCCAATCAACTTAAAATTATGCCCCCATATTAGCCATTTCTGCCATCAGAATACAGAGCTGGCTATCTACTCTATGCCTTTTATACACTTATCAAGTCACTTCTTGTCCTCCTCAGAGAAAAGCCCAGGCTCATCCATCCTCAACTTGGAACATGTGTTTGAATCTTTGAAACTGTCAGAAGATGTTTTGAAAGCATTTGTGCTTAAGTTGTCTTAAGCTTAGGCTGTCTACAAGAAGGGTCAGAGCTGTCTCTATTTCCTAAGGAAACTGAGGTCCTTTAACATCTGCCGGACGATGCTGAGGATGTTCTACAAGGCTGTGGTGGCCGGTGCTATCATGTTTGCTGTTGTGTGCTGGGGCAGCAGGCTGAGGGTAGCAGACACCAACAGAATCAACAAACTCATTCGTAAGGCCAGTGATGTTGTGGGGGTGGAACTGGACTCTCTGATGGTGGTGTCTGAAAAGAAGATGCTGTCCAAGTTGCATGCCATCTTGGACAATGACTCCCATCCACTCCATAATGTACTGGTTAGGCACAGGAGTACATTCAGCCAGAGACTCATTCCACCGAGATGTAACACTGAGCATTATAGGAAGTCATTCCTGCCTGTGGCCATCAAACTTTACAACTCCATCCTAGGAGTGTCAGACACCCTGAGCCAATAGGCTGGTCCTGGACTAATTTCCACTTGGCATTATTTCCTTATTATTATTTAATTATTTATGGTTTTATATTGCTATATTTCTACACTATCCTTGGTTGGTGTGACTGTAACGAAATCCAATTTCCCTTGGGATCAATAAAATATGTCTGTCTGTCTGTCTGATAAAGTTGAGTTTTGGGGAAGCGAGGGTCTCTCCAGGAAGGATGTAAGGACCTTTGAAAGAGTGCAAAGGAAACTTGCTGAATTGGACCAGAAATAAATAAGGAAAGGGTTACTTAAGGTTGTCATAGCTGATGGAGGTCGAGGGGATAAGTTCCAAATGCCTGTCAAATGCTCTCAAAGGTGTGCATCTCAAATAGCCCCTGACAACCAAGTCTGGCTGCTGGTCTTTGTATGTGGATTAGCTACTAAGCCTGGTGGAACAATTTCTACTGACAGGAAAAGAGGCAAAGATAGGTTACTGGCATGTTAAAAATAATGGCACTTTGGGGAGACAGGGATCATCAGCTATGGTTGGCAGCTCATCTAGGAGAAGGAAAGCTGATCTCAAATCTCTGCTGTCTTGCAGCTATACCCACACATTGGAAAGGCTAAGAGAGTAAACCCCAAGGAAAGATCCAGAACTGGAGTTCCTAAGGCAATCCTGTGAGTTCAATGCTGACTGGCAACTCCTGCGATGCCACTAGTGTCAAACTGTATTGGTTTTTCCTGTTCCTTTGGACTGGTCATCTGCATGGAGAGGGAGAGCCTGCTGTATGGGCACCAGCTTGCTCTCCCTATAGTCACAGTAAAGTACAGCACAGAAATGGGTCCTTGTTAGGCCCATTGGTCCGTGCTGACCAATTTAAATGGCCTACCCCCATCGACTTGCACCCAGACCAATGCCCTCCATATCCCTACCACCCATGTACATATCCAAACTTCTCAAATGTTAAAATTGAGCTTGCATGCACCACTTACACTGTCAGTTCAACCTTTTGAGTGAAAACATTTTCCCTCATGTTCCCTTTGGTTTAAGGGTAAAAGGTGAAAACTGTGACCTCTGGTTGTAGTTCCACCCAACCTCAATGGAAAAAGCCTACTGGCATTTACCCTATCTCTACCCTCTGACAATTTTGTATATCTCTATTAAATCTCTCAATCTTCTTCTTGTTGTTCAGCTGTTGAGTCAAGTCTGACTCCTCGTGACCTTATGGCCTCATGCACGCCAAGCCTCCTTGTTGGAAACTGTCTCTCTAAGATCCCCCAAGGTCATACACATTGAGTATATTATCTATCCATTATAGCCTCTGTTGTCCTCTCCTTCTTTTACCTTCTGTTTAACCGAACATGAGAGTCTTCTCCAAGGAATCCTGTCTTCTCATGATGTGGCCAAAATATTTGAGCTTTTGTCTCATAATAAAGCTTCCTAGTGAGCAGCCTGGCTGTATTTCTTCAAGTATTGACTTGTTGGGTCTTCTTGCTGTCCAGCGAACTCTTAACAATTTCCTCCAACATGCAAGCTCAAAGGCGTTGATTATTTTGTATTCAGCCTTACTACTAGTCCAGCTCTCTCAGCCATACATCACAACTGGAAATACCATAGGCTTGACTATATGGATCTTCGTAGACAATGTTATGTTAGTGCTCTTCAGTATTTTATCTAAATTTGCCATTGCTACCCTCCCCAGAAGTAAGCACCATTTAATTTTGTGGCTGCATTTACCATCTTTGAACCGAGGAAGACAAAATCTGTCACTGCTACCACTTCCTTTCCATTTATTGCCATGGAGTTAAGAGGGCTGGTTGCCATAATCTTGGTTTTCTTAATATTGAGCAACAAGCCAGCTTTGGCACTTACTACTTTCACTTTGATTAGAAGCTTCCTCAGATCCTTCTCACTTTCAGTCATTAGCATCTGCATATCTGAGGTTAATATTTTGTTCAGCAATTTTGAGTCCAATGTTTGAGTCCTCTAGACTAAGGAATAAAGTCCTAACCTATTCAAGCTTTCCATATAACTCAGGTCCTCCAGACCTGGAAACATCCTTGTAATTTTTTTTTGTACTTCAAACTTATTTACATCTTTCCTGTAGGTAAATGACCAAAACTACACACAATACTCCAAATTATGCCTCATCGATGTCTAATACAACTTCAACATAACATCCTATCTCCTGTACTCGTATTTTGACTTACGAAGGCCAATGTCCCAAAAGCTTTCTTTACGACCCTATCTACCTGTGGCACCACTTTCAATGAATAATGGGCCTGTATTCCCAGATCCCCTTGTTCTACTGTGATATCAGAACTTGTGTAAGACCTACCCTAGTTGGTCCTATTGAAGTGCAACACCTTGCACTTGTCTGTATTAAAATTCTATCTGCTATTTTTCAGTCCCATTTTCCCAGCAGGTCTAGATCCTCCTACAAGTCTTTCTCATGTGTCCACTACACCATGAATCTTGGTATCATCCACAAATTTGCTGATCCAGTTAACCACATTGTCATCCAAATTGTTGATATAGATGACAAACAATAGTGGACACAGCACAGATCCCTGAGGCACTCCAGTAAAAGAGACAACCATCTACCACCACCCTAACTTCTCACAAAGCCAATGTCTAATCCAATTTACACACACACAAAATGCTGGAGGAACTCAACTGGCCAGGCAGCATCTATGGGGGGTACAATCAACGTTTTGGGCTGAAACCCTTCAACAGGACCCTTTGGGTTTCTGTACTTAAAACTTATTTGCATCTTTCCTGTTGACCCTGTGCCTGCTGAGGGCCTCCAACATTTTGTGTGTATTGCTCAGATTTACAGCATTTGCAGATATTCTCTTGTT
This sequence comes from Hemitrygon akajei, assembly GCF_048418815.1. Lineage (NCBI taxonomy): Eukaryota > Metazoa > Chordata > Chondrichthyes > Myliobatiformes > Dasyatidae > Hemitrygon > Hemitrygon akajei. The sequence continues at coordinate 175,626,778 of NC_133131.1, read as the reverse complement.
TATGGTCTATTCCAATTTACTACGTCATCCTGAATGCCAAGTGACCAACCTCCCATGTGGGACCTTGTCAAATGCCTTGCTAAAGTCAATGTAGACAACATCTACATTCACCAATTTTCCTGGTAACTTCCTCTTAAAAACTTTACTTGACATTACCTACCATGTACAAAGCCTTGCTGACTATCCTTAATCAGTCCGTGTCTGTCCAAATACTCATATTTGGTCCCTTAGAATACCTTCCAGTAACTTTCCTCCTACTGACAGGCTCACTGGCCTATAATTTCCTGGTTTATTTTTAGAGCCTTTCTTAAACAGTGGAACCACATTGGCAGAACTACCCCTTCTCTCAACCCTCCTGCTCAGTAGCTCACCTGCCACTAAGGATGATTTAAATATTTCTGCTTGGGGCCCCGGCAATTTCTGCATTTGCCTCCTGCAGGATATAAGGGAAGACCTTGTCAGGCCCTGGAGATTTATCCACTCTAATTTGCCTCAATTCAGCAAACACCTCTTCCTTTGTAATTTGTATAGGGTCCGTGAAGTTGACGCTGCCTCACTCTTATAGGCTGTCTGTCTCCTGAGCAAGTGCAGATTCAAAAAATGCATTTACGATCTCACCATCTCTTTTGACTCCTCACATGGTTACCATTCTGATCTTCCAGAAGACCAATTTTTTTTCCCCTTGCAATCCTTTTGCTCTTAACATATCTGTAGAATCCTTTAGGATTCTCCTTCACCTTGTCTGCTAGGGTAACCTCATGTCATCTTTTAGCCTTCCTGATTTCTTTAAGTGTTCTCTTGCAATTATTATACTCCATAGCACCTCATTTGTTCCTACCTGCTTATACCTGCTATGCACCTCAATTTTTCTCTTAACCAGGGTCGCAATATCTTGAAAACGAAGGTTTCCCACACCTGTTATCTTACCTTTTATTCTAACAGGCATGTAGAAGCTTTGTACTCTCAAAATTTGACTTTTGAAGGCCTCCCCACTTACCAAGTACACTTGCCAGAAAACAGCTTGCCCCAATTCAGATTTGCCAGATTCTTTCTGATACCTTTCTCTTATTTAGAATCTCATCCTGCGGACCAGACCTATCTTTTTGCATTTCTACTTTGAAACTAATGCACTATAGTCACTAAACTCAAAGTATTCCCCCACACAAACTTCTGTCACCTGCCCTGTCACATTCCCTAATAGCAGATCAAGAATCACACATTCTCTCACTGGCATTTCTACATTCTGATTAAGGAAACTTCCCTGAACACATTTGACAAATTCTACCCCATCTAGTCCTTTTACAGTAAGGGAGTCCCAGTCAACATGTGGAAAGTTAAAATCACCTACTGTAACAACCTTGTTTCTTGCAACAGTCCGCACACTCTCTACAAATTTGTTCCTCTAAATCCCTAGGACTGTTGGGTGATCAGTAACATGGTCATACCTTTCTTGTTACTCAGTTCCACCCATAACACCTCACTAGATGTGATCTTGAGTCTGTCGTGGTGGAGCACTGCTGTGACATTTTCCCCCCAGTAATAACACCACCCCTCCTCTAATTCCTGCTGTTGTCACGTCTAAAACAGTGGAACCCCAGAATATTGAGCTGCCAGTCCTGCCCCTCCTGCAACCTAGTCTCACTAATGGCTATATAATTCCAGATGTTGATCCATGCCCTGAGCTCATCTGCCTTTCCTACAATACTACTTGCATTGAAATATATGCAGCTCAGGACATTAGTGTAGCACTAGCAAACCTCTCTGCAAAACCTTCCGGTTCAGGTACAAACTGTCCCTTCTGTACAGGTCCCACCTACCCTGAAAGAGAGCCCAATTATCCTACTGCTTTGGTTTGCATAGTGTCTTGTATATCACATAGACAGCTAGGATGCAACATCGATGGTGGGCCCCAACCGTCTGATCTGTTAAGTAATGAGGGTCCTAGGTTAACACACAGAAAATGCTGGAGGAACTCATCAGGTCAGGCAGCAATTGGAGGGGAATGAGACCCTTCCGCATGGAAACATTGTTATTTGTGGGATTGAGATGGTTAGTGAGAAAGTGTCTAAAGTCTTTGAAGGATTTTGATAAAAGTGAGGTGAAATTTAAAGGCAGGAGTGCAAGAAACCAGAGGGCTTACATCACATCCAAGTTATGGGAACAATGTTTTTGAAAGGGAAAAACCACAAAACAGTTTTCACAGCTGACTCTGTCACAGGTAATGCCTCCCCCACCACTGAGCACATTTACGTGGACCGTAATAGCAGGAAATCAGCATCTATCAAGGACCCCACCATTCCACATCGTTTGTCCATATTCATGTGAGGTTCTTCATTGAATCTATTGTTTCTTTCTATTTAGTGAGAATGCTTGCAAGAAAATGAATTTCAGGGCTGTACATGGTGACATATATGAACTTTGATAGTAAATTTACTCTGAACTTTGGGTTTCAGGTAATTGAAAGCATTGATGACTGAGCGAGGACATTTTTCTTGCATGGTGCAATGTACAGATCTTATTACCTCATGTTGACCATGTGGCCTTTAATGTAAGGCAGTTGCTTGCTCCCTTTTGTTTTCAGATTATTAGCTGAGTCTTTGTTTTAAAATAATTACTTAATGGTCCACAATCCATCCTTAACCTTCTCTTCAACTTGAGACTGCCCATTTTAATTTCCAGTTCTGTTAGAGGGATTCCAACTAAAATGAACTCTTACCCTTTATAGAGATGCTGCCTAGCCTGCTGAGCATTTTCTGTTTTTATTTCAGATTTTCAGCGCCTGCAGTGGACCTTGTCGATAGTTGTAACCAGAGTTGTCTTCCTGTGGTGTCTGTCCATGCCAACACTTGAAACATTGTAGAATCTCTGACTTGTAAATATGTACTTCTCTCTAGAAGACTTCCATTTGATTCAAAGGGAGTTTGCCTGTTCTCTGAGAAACTGCTTTAACTTGGTAAGAAATTACTGTATGGACATTACACACAGCCATCTGGTCACTGTGGACATGTGACCAGTGGGATCCTCACCTGGGCATAAAAGTCCTTTCTCTTTTCCCTATTGGTGGCTTTTGAGGTCTGTTATCTCTCTTGTATTGTCAACCAGAAAAAAAGGAGAATTTTAGCCTGCATGAAATCAAACTCTTCAGCTAAAGATGTATGCAAATGATGATACCATTACAAGACATGCTTTCTCTTTTCCACAATTAAAACAAGGAACAGTAGCATATTGGTTGGCGTAACACTTCACAGTGTCAGCAATCGAAGTTCCGTTCCTACCACTGTCTGAGGAGTTTGCACGTTTTCTCTGTGACTGAGTGGGTTTCCTCCAGGTTCTCTGGTTTGCTCCCACATTCCAAGACCTATGTGTTAGTTAAGTTGTGGGCATATGCTGGTGCCTGAAGTTTGGTAACACTTGCAGGCTGTCCTCAATAGATCCTCAATTGTGGTTGTTGATACAAACAAAGGTTCATTTTTATTGTCAAAGTATAATACAACTCTGATATTTGTCTTCTCCAGTTAGCCATTCAATACAGCAAGGCCATGGTTGTTGATGAAAGAAAAGGCACCAACTCCCCACCACATGAAAAAAGAAACAAAACTTGCAGACCCCAAAATTCCCCCCCTCACAATAACAATCACTGAACCCCTACACACAACAATCCCCGACCCCTTCACTCGCAGAAAAGAACTGCAACTCCCCTCCACTTACACACAAAAATTAAGAGATGACCCATTAGCCAATCAGTCACAAGAAAGAAAACACCAAAAAGCTGAAGGAAACCAAGATAAAGTACAGTACATAATCACAAATCTCAGAATATGGGAAACGTTTTTTGTCTGCATATGAGGAGAGCAGCCAAATAAACTCAGTCCTTCCATAAAGAGTGACTGTGACCTGGGTCAAATGTGTTGATCTGGCTGCTGACTCTCTTCTGTTAGGAGTCATTCCTGACCCCCTCCACATTCATCTCGATGCTTTAATCCTCCTTGCTGCTTCAAGGTGGAGTCATGACCCCACTCCTCACCTTCGGTCTTTTCCACGAGTCAGCTTGTGTTCTCGGGCCTTTTCAGTCCCACGAGGCCGCTCTAATCTCTGCACGGCAGGATCCTTCAATTGAGTTCCAAACTGTATGTCACAAGCTCGATGGACATACTGCTGCGTTCCAGCAGCATTTTGTGTGTGTTGCTTGTCACAGGCTCCACAAACAAGACAAAATGAACAAGCAAAAGGTGTAGAAAAAGTGAAATAATTGGATAGATTTGCCGTCTGACAGATGTCGCTTAAGGAATTGTTGTTCGCTGGTGCCATTTTGACCATCGGTGATGCATTTCACTGTTTTGATGTACAGTACACGTGATAAATTTAATTTCTTGATCTTCTCCTGAAGACCAGCTACAGTGTAGGGGTTCTTGCACGGATTTGCCCATTCACCCACAATAGGATAATTGACTTTACAGTTCAACCACTTACATTGACTACATGAGCCACAATCATTTTGTTCTGCATATCCCTACATTCTTGGAGCTAGCTTATTTATAGCCATCTGTTGTACGATATTAGATACCTGATTTCCAAGAACGTGTCAGTGCTGTGCCAACTTAGTTGGCTCAGATTATGTTTCATCTTTTTAAGATGGCTTGTGAGATCTGTCATTCCAATGACTGCATAAATAAGTGTTCAGTTTAGTTCCCCTAAAGCTATTTCTGCCAGTTAACCTCTTTGACTCCTAAACCCAGGTTTAATTTTCTCAGGTGACCTCCAGTGATCAAGAATCAACTTTTTTCACCATATAAATCTGTGCATATGAAAAATTTGTTGTGTATTGGTGCAATTTGCAACAAAAGACAGCATTCAACAAGTATGAATTAAAAAATAAAGTTAGTTGGTGGTTAAACTATGCATATGGAGCCAAATATGCCTAAATAGACATAAATACCAGCATATATTTACAATGTAAACATTATAAAAGTCATTTCAAAGCTCTACAGTGCAGTGTATCGGTCGCTGTAATATCTTGCCATCACATGCTTTCTTTGGCAGCTGAGTCCCAACTGTTAATTCTGTTATTTCTTGTAATTGTAGTGAAGTTAATTTTGATTTTGTTAAATCTCCAGCTGAAGTTATCTTTTATTACCTTCCTGCCAACAGTTTATCTTTCCTATTTACAGTTCCCAGTTACTGAAAATGTAACTATTTTCTACATTCTTGTTTGCACTGATTATATTTAGTTGTACATACAGTTAGTTACACATGTATAGTGGCAAAGAAAAGCTGCACTAATGTAAAAAACACGATCCAGGACACGTCCACAGTTGTGCACCATTTGCGCTAATCTTCCCAGAAACTGTGGGTCTTCACTGGGGTAAGGTCGAATGGTGCTTACAAGGAAAGGAAGTAAACTTAAATGACAAGATTTGTTCCTGTTGTATTTAAATGATTGTGTATATTTTGTGATGGGTAACCTTGAGGAAAATACCATTGTACAGTGTTTTCTAGTCCTGAAATCTACTGACTCCCATTTTCACTCCTATATCAGGCTGTGCGCTGGCTGGTGGCGTAGTGACATCAGCGCTAGACTTTGGGGCGGAAGATCCCGAGTTCGAATCCAGCCAGCTCCCGTGCACACTTACTATCCATGCTGGGTTGAGCATGGATAGAAACTCATAAAAAAGAAATTGCCTGCTACAGAAATAACAGCTCTTTCATGAGTTGAAAGGCAATTAATTACTCTCTCTCATATCCAACTGTAGCAAAACCTGGCACACTGTGCAAATACTAAAAGAAAAACAAAATAATAATAAATAAGCAATAAATAGTGTGTTATTATATTCTGAGGCTGTGCCCTCTGGTACTGAACTCCCTCCCTTAAGGAAACATCCTCTCCATGTCCACTCTATGTAGGCTTTTTAATATTTGATTGGTTTCAGTGAGATTCCCCCTCATTCTTAACTGCAGCAATCATCAAATGTTCCTCAGGCATTAACCCTTTCATTCCCAGGATTATTCTCATAAACCATCTCTGGACCTTCTCCAATGCCAGCACATCCTTTCTTAGATAAGAGGTCCAAATTGCTAACAATACTCCAAACGTGGTCTAACCAATACCTTATGAAGCCTCAATCATTTGGTCACAATACTTGTGTTTTGACTGGTTGCTTTAAGAGTTTTATCACCACTGTTTGAGTCATGTGATTGTGACTATCTGGACCAAAATTGGCACTGGTGAGAGGCTCCTCTTTGAAGATGAAGTGGGCTATTTCAGAAAGGTTGAAGCACTGTAGATGTACAATGGTTGGAATTGATGCAAAGTGTTTTGTTTAGTTACTTTTAAACCTTTGCATATCTGCAACTCAGGTGTAGCAAAGAACTAATCACCTCTCAGTTGGCCACTGCGTTACCGGCGAGGGCTATGGAATGAACTGGCCACCTGGTTGCCGGCGAGGGGGCTATGTATTGAGCTGGCTACCCGGTTACCGGTGAGGGGGCTACGGAATGAGCTGGCCACCCAGTTGCCGGCGAGGGGGCTATGGAATGAGCTGGCCACCCGGTTACTGGCGAGGGGGCTATGGAATGAGCTGGCCACCCAGTTACTGGCGAGGGGGCTATGGAATGAGCTGGCCACCTGGTTGCCAGTGAGGGGGCTATGGAATGAGCTGGCCACCCGGTTACTGGCGAGGGGGCTATGGAATGAGCTGGCCACCCGGTTGCCGGCGAGGGGGCTATGGAATGAGCTGGCCACCCGGTTGCTGGCGAGGGGGCTACGGAATGAGCTGGCTACCCGGTTACCGGCGAGGGGGCTACGGAATGAGCTGGCCACCTGGTTGCCAGTGAGGGGGCTATGGATTGAGCTGGCCACCCGGTTACCGGCGAGGGGGCTATGGAATGAGCTGGCTACCTGGTTGCCAGTGAGGGGGCTATGGAATGAGCTGGCCACCCGGTTGCCGGCGAGGGGGCTATGGATTGAGCTGGCTACCTGGTTACCGGTGAGGGGGCTACGGAATGAGCTGGCTACCCAGTTACCGGCGAGGGGGGTATGGAATGAGCTGGCTACCCGGTTACCGCCGAGGGGGCTACGGAATGAGCTGACCACCCGGTTGCCAGTGAGGGGGCTACGGAATGAGCTGGCTACCCGGTTACCGCCGAGGGGGCTACGGAATGAGCTGGCCACCCGGTTACCGGCGAGGGGGCTACGGAATGAGCTGACCACCCGGTTACCGCCGAGGGGGCTACGGAATGAGCTGGCCACCGGGTTGCCAGTGAAGGGGCTACGGAATGAGCTGACCACCGGGTTGCCAGTGAGGGGGCTATGGAATGAGCTGGCTACCCAGTTACCGGCGAGGGGGCTACGGAATGAGCTGGCCACCCGGTTACCGCCGAGGGGGCTACGGAATGAGCTGACCACCCGGTTGCCAGTGAGGGGGCTACGGAATGAGCTGGCTACCCAGTTACCGGCGAGGGGGCTACGGAATGAGCTGGCCACCTGGTTGCCAGTGAGGGGGCTATGGAATGAGCTGACCACCCTGTTACCGGCGAGGGGGCTACGGAATGAGCTGACCACCCGGTTGCCGGCGAGGGGGCTATGGAATGAGCTGGCCACCCGGTTGCCGGCGAGGGGGCTATGGAATGAGCTGACCACCGGGTTGCCGGCGAGGGGGCTACGGAATAAGCTGACCACCCGGTTACCGGCGAGGGGGCTACGGAATGAGCTGGCCACCCGGTTACCGGCGAGGGGGCTACGGAATGAGCTGGCCACCCGGTTACCGGCGAGGGGGCTATGTATTGAGCTGGCTACCCGGTTGCCAGTGAGGGGGCTACGGAATGAGCTGGCTACCCGGTTACCGCCGAGGGGGCTACGGAATGAGCTGGCCACCCGGTTACCGGCGAGGGGGCTACGGAATGAGCTGACCACCCGGTTACCGCCGAGGGGGCTACGGAATGAGCTGGCCACCGGGTTGCCAGTGAAGGGGCTACGGAATGAGCTGACCACCGGGTTGCCAGTGAGGGGGCTATGGAATGAGCTGGCTACCCAGTTACCGGCGAGGGGGCTACGGAATGAGCTGGCCACCCGGTTACCGCCGAGGGGGCTACGGAATGAGCTGACCACCCGGTTGCCAGTGAGGGGGCTACGGAATGAGCTGGCTACCCAGTTACCGGCGAGGGGGCTACGGAATGAGCTGGCCACCTGGTTGCCAGTGAGGGGGCTATGGAATGAGCTGACCACCCTGTTACCGGCGAGGGGGCTACGGAATGAGCTGACCACCCGGTTGCCGGCGAGGGGGCTATGGAATGAGCTGACCACCGGGTTGCCGGCGAGGGGGCTACGGAATAAGCTGACCACCCGGTTACCGGCGAGGGGGCTGCGGAATGAGCTGGCCACCCGGTTACCGGCGAGGGGGCTACGGAATGAGCTGGCCACCCGGTTACCGGCGAGGGGGCTACGGAATGAGCTGTCCACCGGGTTGCCAGTGAGGGGGCTACGGAATGAGCTGACCACCGGGTTGCCAGTGAGGGGGCTACGGAATGAGCTGGCCACCCAGTTACCGGCGAGGGGGCTACGGAATGAGCTGGCTACCCGGTTACCGGCAAGGGGGCTACGGAATGAGCTGACCACCGGGTTGCCAGTGAGGGGGCTACGGAATGAGCTGGCCACCCAGTTACCGGCGAGGGGGCTACGGAATGAGCTGACCACCGGGTTGCCGGTTAACTGCAGTTTCTTTGCCTTGACCAACAGTCAATGATTCTCAAAACTGGAAGAATGTTTTTTGCAAAATTAGTTACATAAAATTACCTGTTTTTAATGTAATATATACTGCTGTTCTTGAAGGTGAAGATTAGCTTTATTTGTCATATCAATTGAGCAGTGCCGATGCATGATTTAGCGTCAGTGACCAACTGTGGGCAGCACACATTTTGTTAGTGCTTCTGGCACAGCATGCTCACAGCTTACTAATTAACCCATACATCTTTGAACTGTGGGAGGAAACCTGAAATCCCACACAGTCACGGGGAGAACGTACAAACTCCTTACAGGCAGCAGCAGGAATTGAATCCGGGCCTCTGGCATTGTGCTAACCACTACACTACTGTGCCACTCTGCTATTGTATTTGGCTGTTGGGCTGAAGCTAATAGTGATTACATGACAGCAGTGAAACCTCCAGGCACGTGCGTGTCAGGAAGAACTAGTTTCTTCACTTTGACCTTTTCTTCATTGAGATGATTATTTGTCAATGTTCTTTGAAACTGAAAACCTACCTGTTTTTTTTTGCAAAATTAGGTACAGAATCTTGCCTATTTTCAACGTAGTATACACTCATTCTTAAAGTTTAGCATTATGTGTCACATGAACATCGAAATGTTGTGAAATGTATCATTTTGTGTCAACAAACAACACAGTCGAGAATGTGTCCAGGGCAGCCTGCATGTTACGTTGATGTTTCCAGTGCCAATGTAACTTACAAACTCCTACCTGTATGTCTTTGGGATGTGGGGAAAGCAGAACGCCTAGGTGGAACTGGGAGGAACGAGGTGCATCAGAAGAAAGAAAAGGACACAGAGCGTCTAGTGTGACTGAAGCTGAGAATTCAATGTTCATGCCATGGGATGGAATGTGAGGTGCTGATCATTGGGTTTGTGGTTAGCCTCACCCAAGCAGTAGAGAAGAAGACAGAAGATAGAGATGAGAAAATGGGGAACTAGAGATTGATTAGCCAAACATAGTGAGGACAGAGGCGATGGGTGGAGGCAGTATGATGGAATCTGACAGGAAAGGAAGGGGAAGGTGAAATGAAAGAAGTAGGCTGGGCAGATGGGAACCGTACAATCCAGTGGAAGGAGTGTGTGGGTGAAGGGCAGGAAACGAGACCGGAGAGCTGGAATGGAATGGGGAACCATGCAGTCACAGGGAGCATGTCCAGACCCCTTACAGGCAGCAGCAGGAATTGAACTCGGGTGCCTGGTGCTGTTGAGCTTTACACTAACTGCTACACTACTATGCTGTCCAATATTTCCAACCAACCCCCAGACTTTAGACTGCTTTAATCTGAATTCTCTACCAGCTGTCTAGAAGGCATTTTGCCATAGAAAAGCTTGCATCAAATGGAATCTTGTGTTGCTGATTAATAATCTCAAAGATTGTAGGGAGTGTTTAACTATAATAAAACTGCAGTCTTGAATTTGGAAATATAGTTTGATACTACAATCCTTTTGGTATTAAGTTTGCTTGCTTACTACCCATCACACCTGCTGGGATTTGGGGCAGCATTGAAGGTTTTCTTTCTGTCTGTCTGTCTTTGGCCACTCAGAAGTAAGGGATTCATCACTGCTGTTTCCTTAACAGTTTTGTTTTACCAGTCAGGGTTGTTAGTCCTGAGCTGAACCCCCGAACTTGGAGGACTAGTGGAGTACTCTTAGTCTGGCCCCTATGATTTGACCTGTTTGGCAAGAGCCAAAGCATAAGGACCTGACTCTAGCCAGATAGCTGTCTGGGTCATTGAGGCATGCAAGCCTCCAAACCACAACAAGATTGAGGTCTTCTTCGAGGGTATCTAGTTCAAGTTCAATTTTATTGTCATCTGACTCTACATACAACCGAACGAAACAATGTTCCTCTGGACTACAGTGCACCCACTAAACTTATAGTACACACAGCGCAACAACAAAATACTATCACAAATAAGTTAATAAAATATAATTCAGAGTGCAAGTAGTGCACAGCACAGGTAAACTGTAAACAGCTCATTGTCCCAGTGATAAGACCACCTGTCGATGGTGGCAGGGTATTCATTAGCCTCGCAGCCTGAGGGAAGAAGCTGTTACCTAGTCTGGTGGTCCTAGTCCTGATGTGCCTGTATCTCCTTCCTGATGGTAGTGGGTCAAAGAAATTATGGGATGGACAAATGGGAGGGAGGGAGATCCTGATGATCCTTTCTGCAGTGACTTGGAAATCTGGCTGATATACCTCCAGTTTTCAGTTGGATCTGAGAGGTTCCAGGACCCATGAAGATGGCCAGCTTCAGTTTGAAGTAAGAAGTGTAACAAATGGGTTAATGCTCATTTTCTTCCGAAGTCAAGGCATCTCTTATCATTCTGAAAGTAGAGATTGTTAGATTGGCTGTGAAACTTTAGATCAGTCTGACAAAAAGGTTGCGTGAACCTTGATCTCACCACATCCACAGAATTGCCTCTAGCCTCACAAATGATTGAATTCTTTATATATTCTCTAAAGACCTTTCCGTGTAGCTTCTGAATCATTAAAACTATAAGACAGATTAGGCCTTTTGACCCAGTGAGTCTGCTCTGCCATTTGATCATGGCTGATTTATTACCCTCCCCCCCCCCCCCCCAACCCCATTCTCCTGCCTTCTTCCTGTAGCCTTTGACACCTTGAATAATCACAAATTTGTCAATCTCCATTTTGCGGAGCGCCTACTAAAAGTGTTCACCCCCTCAGAAGTTTTCATGTTTTTTTTTGCTTTCCAACATTGAATCACAGTGGACTTTATTTGGCTTTTTTGACACTGATCTACAGAAAAGACTCTTGTGTCAAAGAGAAAACAAATTTCTATTATTGGTCTAAATTTATTACAATTATTAAACACAAAATAATTGATTGCATACTTACCCCTTCAAGTCGGTTTTTAGTAGATGTACCTTTGGCAGCAATTACAGCCTTGAGTTTGTGTGGATAGTTTTACACATCTGGACACTGCAATTTTTCCCCATTCTTCTTTACAAAACTGCTCAAACTCTGCCAGATTGCATGGGGATCATGAGTGAACAGCCCTTTTCAAATCCAGCCACAAATTCTCAATTGGATTGAGATCTGAACTCTGACTTGGCCACTCCAGGACATTAACTTTGTTGTTTTTAAGCCATTCCTGTGTAGCTTCGGCTTTATGCTTAGGGTCGTTGTCTTGCTGGAAAATAAATCTTCTCCCAAGTCGCAGTTCTCTTGCAGACTGCATCAGGCTTTCCTCCAGGATTTCCCTGTATTTTGCTGCATTAATTTTACCCTCTACCTTCACAAACCTTCCAGGGCCTGCTGCAGTGAAGCATACCCACAGCATGATGCAGCCACCACCATGTTTCATGGTAAGGATGATGTGTGGTGTTTTGCTTAATGTCAAACACAGGGTTTAGTCTGATAGCCAAAATGCTCAATTTTGGTTTCATCAGACCATAGAACTTTCTTCCAGCTGTCTTCAGAATCTCGCACTTACCTTCTGGCAAACTCTAGCCGAGATTTCGTGTGGAGCTTTATTTCAACAGTGGCTTTCTCTTTGCCACACTTCCATAAAGCTGTGACTGGTGAAGCACCCGGGCAACAGTTGTTGTATGCAAAGTCTCTCCCATCTCAGCCACTGAAGCTTGTAAGTCCTCCAGAGTTGTCATAGGTCTCTCGGTGGCCTCCCTCACTAATCCTTTTCTTGTATGGTCAGTTTTTGAGGATGGCCTGCTCTAGGCAGATTTACAGCTGTGCCATGTTCTTTCCATTTCTCAATGATCAACGTAACTTCTCCAAGGGATATTCAGTGACTTGGAAATATTCTTGCAACAATCTCCTGACCTGTGCTTTACAGTAACCTTTTCAGAGTTGCTTGGAGTGTTCTTTTGTCATCATGGTGTAGGTTTTGTTAAAATCTGACTCACCAGCAGTTGGACCTTCCAGATATAGTGTATTTTTGCTACAATCAATTGAAACACCTTGACTGCATACAGTGATCTCCATTTAACTAATCAAGTTAGGCCTTTATTCTTTGGAGCGTAGAAGGTTGAGGGGGGACTTGATAGAGGTATTTAAAATTATGAGGGGGATAGAGTTGACATGGATAGGCTTTTTCCATCGAGAGTAGGGGAGATTCAAACAAGAGGACATGAGTTGAGAGTTAGGGGGCAAAAGTTTAGGGGTAACGCGAGGGGGAATTTCTTTAGATAGATGATAGATAGATAGATACTTTATTCATCCCCATGGGGAAATTCAACTTTTTTTTCCAATGTCCCATACACTTGTTGTAGCAAAACTAATAACATACAATACTTAACTCAGTAAAAAAATATGATATGCATCTAAATCACTATCTCAAACAGCATTAATAATAGCTTTTAAAAAGTTCTTAAGTCCTGGCGGTTGAATTGTAAAGCCTAATGGCATTGGGGAGTATTGACCTCTTCATCCTGTCAGAGGAGCATTGCATCGATAGTAACCTGTCGCTGTTACTCAGAGAGTGGTAGCTGTGTGGAACGAGCTTCCAGTAGAAGTGGTAGAGGCAGGTTCAGTATTGTCATTTAAAGTAAAATTGGATAGGTATATGGACAGGAAAGGAATGGAGGGTTATGAGCTGAGTGCGGATCAGTGGGACTAGGTGAAAGTAAGCGTTCGGCACGGACGAGCAGAGCCGAGATGGCCGGTTTCCGTGCTGTGATTGTTATATGGTTATATGTGACTTCTAAAACCAACTGGCTGCACCAGTGATTTGGTGTGTCATATTAAAGGGAGTGAATACTTATTCAATCAATTATTTTGTGTTTTATATTTGTAATTAATTTAAATCACCTTGTTGAGATCAGTTTTCACTTTGAGACAAGTTTTTTTTCTGTTGATCATTGTTAAAAATGCCAGATTAATCCACTGTGATTCAATGTTGTAAAACAATAAAATATGAAAACTTCTAAAGGGAGGGAGGTGAATACTTATTATAGACACCTTACACATTGACTTGGTCTCCATAGCGGTCTGTGGCAATGAATTCCACAGATTCACCACCATCCAATAAAGGAAATTCATCCTCATTTGTGTTCTAAAGGGGCATCCTTGTATTTGTGAGGTTGTGCCCTCTGGTCCTATTGTCTTGTTTTGAGTGAAGACAATACCCTGCAACTGTTTTTAGCAAGCTGCAGTCTTTCTCAGAGCTTTGCTGTAGGTGTGACTTGTGTATGTGGAATGTGCAAGCTTTTCTACCTTGGATATCCGCATTGTCCAGTGAAATAATGTAAATTTTTCTTTAGTCTCTTAAAGTGATTCAAGTCCCAAGTGTGTTCCTGAGATGGTCTGGAATAGGAATTCAAGGACAAATGGATGGAAGTTTTTACTAAAACAGCAGTGATCAAAGCATGTGCACGAAAGGGCTGTTGTCTCAGATAGAGCTCATTACCTTTATTACGTTGATTTTTTAAAGGTTTTATTTTCATTTAGATTCTCAGGCCCATCTGCTACCCCCACTTGAATTGCTATTGATATTTGTTGTAAATAAGGCTAAATATTCTTGATAAATCATGTGTGGTAAATACAGTTTACCTCAGTTCTTTTCAGTAAACAAGGAAAAATATTTCCAAACAAGCCTTCATTTCAGGGACACTAATAGCACGAGATTCTGCAGATGCTGGAAATCCCGAGGAACACACAAAATGCTGGAGGAATTCAGCCTGTCAGGTAGCATCTATGGAAATGAATAAAGAGTTGACATTTTGGGCCGAGAACGGTCTCTGCTCAAAAAGTCAACTCTTTATTCCTTTCCATAGATCCTGAAGCACTAGTAGCTAGTTTATCCTGTTAAAGCTGATAATAAACTTGACATTATTTCAGTGTGGAAATAACGGTGCAGTATAAATGCTGCATCCTCCAGTATAACCAAGTACACAATAAAAATACCTTTGCATTTATAAGTCTGCGTTTACTGTGTGCATGAGATTGAATAATTAAATTTATCTGAATCAGTTTTATTATCCCTGATGTATGTTGTGAAATTCTGCAGCAGCAGTACAGTGAGCTTACGGTTGCCCTCTCGGTATTGTACTTGGTGCCACGGGCTTTTGGTTTGCAGGGAGAGCTGGAGTTCTGTGGTCCCTCCTGAAGTGGAAAAGCACATTTTCTGGTTACTGTGAAGTGATCTGAGTGGTGCTTCTGTCTGTTAACTATTGATGACAATTTTTTATTTTGCTAATAGTATTAAATTCCATCAGCTTCATTCCCAAAATCTGACCGGGTTGTGAAAAAATTTTTCATGTTTGATGGAACACAAACTGTCCTGACTACAGTCTCGAGCAGCTTCTAACCATCTTGCCAGGTTTTCGTATAGGGACCAAACCACAGCTAACTACCTTCTTCCTCATTCACCTATTTGTAGTACACTTCAGGCTAATCCCATTTTTAAATTAAAATCTGTGAATTTTCCCTCCAAAAAAAGTTTAATCGTGAAGCAAAAAATCTGAGTTCTACCTCAGTACTGTACTACGCAACAGCAAAAGATCAGTCACCCATTTTTTGGTTTAGTGTGTAATATCTGTCGATCCTCATGAAGGGTTATGAGCACTTTGCCTACCAACTTTTCAGACTTGGAATGGTTTTGATTCACATTGAAGTTTGAGTTGGAATATAATTTTTACAGAAAACATGGGAAAATGACCATAACTGAGCCTGTATTTTTCAAGTGAAGATCTCATTGGCGTTCCTCAAAATTCTTGCTGCTTTGCTTTTGATGAAAGGTGTTATCAATGGGGAGTTTCCTTGCGAAGAATCAGAAGATTTGATAAGTTTTGTTCAGTTTTGGGTGTAGATGAAACCACAACAGCACCCGAACCCCAAATCTAAAGTGAAGTGAAAACTTTTTCCAAACTTTAAATTTCTTGATGGTCAGACTGGCCTGAGAGAACGTTGGTTATGGCTGGATTAGAAATGGGCATTATTTGTAAAGCCCGGCTTTCTATTTGCAACTCTTGCTGAATGGATGGGTTCTCATGTCCAGCACCTGCAGCTCTGACCAGTATTTATTGGCCAGGTGCCTGCCAGTAGAGGAGAATCCAAGACCTTCCATGATCTTTGACCCAACTGGAACATGGATCCAGTGCTTCTTCTGGCTGACAAACTTTAGATTTGCCTTGGCATTAATGATGTCAGTGGATATTCTTATTATGTCTTGCAGACCTCGCTAATAGACATAAGATTTTAAGTCTATTGAGGTTTCTTAGTTCTGTCAACTTTTACACAGCCTTTACTTTCACTAGTCTTCATAATATTACAGGACGATGCAAAAGAGAAGGATGCCTTTAGTCTTGTGTGCATTTGCACCCATTGAAGAATACCCTCACCTTCCAGCTTGTACTCCTTCCCCTCACCACCTTATTCTGGTTTCTTTCCTCCTTCCTGTCCTGTCCTGATGAAGGGTCTCACCTGAAATGTCGTCTATTCATTCCCCTCCATAGACGCTGCTTGACCTGCCGAACTCCTCCAATATTTTGTGCGTGTTGCTGTGGTTTTCCAGCATCTCTTGATTATGCAAGAATACCAATTTATCCCCTTGCTCTTTACAAACCTGAAATTTCTTCGACCAGATTTTTGTTTAAATGATTTACCCAGTGCTTATTTAAAAGGTTTTATAATTGTATCTGTTTCTGTAATTCTGGATTGCAACAGCTCTTCTTTTACAATCTTGTTTCCTTTGGCCACCGGAAACAGTATCAAAAACATTCATGATTTTGAATTTTTCTTTAACCACCATTGCTGTGAAGCAAACTCGACTGCTCTCGCCTCTATGCATGCGATGTCCTCCATTGTCAGGATCAATCTAATGAAATTTGTTTCCTAAGCAAGATGCCTTTTCTCCAAATGGGACCTAACCCATGATATATAAGGATTACTTAAGGGCAATGATTACCTTTTCAGTAGTGTGCTTAATGAACCCCTGCAGTTGTCAAAAAGTTATGCACATTGAGCCTTGGGTCTCGCTGTTCTTGGACTCTTAAGATTGTTCCTTTAAACTTATCTGGTCTGGGTGCTGCTATGAGGAAGATGATCTTTCAGACCATTGCCAGATGGTTGCACTCCAGTCATCACATTGTCTTGAAGAACTTGCATGGTTAGCAGCAGCCGGTCGTGGTTCCAGAGAACCCTTAGCTATTGTTCATGAATGAAGATGTGGAAGTGAGAAACTGCTCCCAGTTGAAAATTTGTCTTCAAGCAGTGACCAAGTTCTTTTTAGATGACCAAATATGTAAGACTGAATATAAGAACTGAACAAGACTAATTTAATGTTGATTGTAGAGATGCAACACAATGACAGGCCCTTCTGGTCCAACGAGCCCATGCTGCCCAGTTGCGCCCATGTGATAATTAACCTACTAATCTGCAAGTCTTTGGACTGTGGAAGAGAAAGGAGCACCTAGAGGAAACGTATTCAGTCAAGGGGAGAAGGTACAAGTTCCTTACAGACAATGGCAGGAATTGAACTCTGTAAAGAGTTGCTTACTCTGTAAAGCGTTGTGCTAACCGCTATGCTTCCATGCTGAAAAATCCAAGGAGAGGGGACTTCATAATTTGAAGCTGGTGGCAACTTGTTAAATCCTAGAATAAAGAATATTGTTTATTTGGGTCAAATACAAATGTGTCTGGAGACTTTTAGTCACTATTACATGCTTTTTCAAAGCCTAAAAGGATCAAAATGGACCCTTAGTTTCAAGCTTCGACATAGATGATTCACTCGATGATGTTCTTCCTTGAGACATGTTTCCTGCAACAAGTCAAAGTTCAAGATGATCTTAACATCTGGTGCATGGTACAAACCATTAAAAAAATTATTCATCAAAAAGTTCTTCAATTCCCTCTGACATCAAGCTTAGAATTTTGTTCCTTGACCAAATGAAATTCAGTATCTTGCGTCTTGGCTACCAGTTCTGCCTTTAAAGAGGTGTTCTACTTGTATCTAAAATCTTGATTGGTAAAGGTTAAAGAGATCATTTTAGAACAGTGGTCTTGTTTCTCAACATTAGACTGTTTACTATTTAAAAATGCAGCATGACAACAGGTTCTTCTAGCCCAACAAGCCAGTACTGCTCAATTACACCCACATGATCATCTAACAGGAATGGCTTAACTGTCTCAGCTTCCTAAAGAAGGCCCAGGTCATCTAGTTTGACCTTTGTTCCTTCGTTTATCTGCATCGGTCTTGCCAGAGCAATTACTCTGATCGCTTGAACGAAGACTCCTCTGCATTTAATTCGTGTTTGGACACACTGGAATAAGTTTGAAGAAAGCTTGAGCTAAGAATTCTTATTTTTCTTCCGTTTCTTTTAGCAGTTCACTACAAACTTTGTGTTTGTCTTTGGATGTAAATGCAGGTCTCCAAACATTCCAAGTTAAAATTTAACTGTTTGTTCAACCATGCACATGAACACAGCTGAATGAGACAGCGTTCCTCCAGGACTAAGGTGCAAAATACAGAATCAAACAGCCACGCACAGCTATCATATAATTATGATAGCAGAAAAAGTTACAAAACTATTAAAAAAATTATAATACGTATAGCCCCAGTCAATGAGTGTCAGGGCCTGTAGACTGGTGGTGCCTGGATGTTGTCCTAGAGGCATGTTTCTGCAAGGACAAGCCTGCAGCAGTTCCTCATCTTGTGCAAGTGCAGATGTGACTCATTCGTCTGTGTGGTGTGTGTATTAACAGTTAGACGACAATAATCTGAAAATATCATTTTGAACATTTGATCCAGATTGTCCTCCACCATGTTACTAGCAGTCCTGAAGCACACCCTGAAGTAGATGAGGGATACGTGAATGAGGAAGAAAATGAAAACTTGTCTTTCACTCTGGTTTAACTCATTCTTTAAATGTGTTATCCTCCACATATCTCATGCAGCCTCGTATCTCACTGTTTCTAATCCCCATTTGGAATGTTTTATTAAACTTTCGCAAAATTGTTTTCCTCTGCTGTGCAAGTATAACCTACCCTGCAGGCTGTGCTCATCGATAAACGAACCACAGACCGATGTGTGGCATGGCGCCCTTGTACAGCCTAAGAGAGGGAACCCCTGAGGGACTTCAGTGAGGTTAGATGGGGCCTGAGGTATGTGGAGGATAAGGATGAGAGAGAAGGTAGGTAATTTTGCTTGAAATAACTTTCCTTGCAGACTCCTATAAATTGGTATCAACAAACATCTGGTAATATTTCTCTTGTGGTGCAACTGCTAAGTGAGCCCATCTGAGCTCAAATGCTCCTCCTAAAGCAGGGGCTCCCAACCATTTTTTTATGCCATGCACCCTCACCATTGACTGAGGGAGTCCATGGATCCCAGGTTGGGAATCCTTGCCCTAAAGGAAAGATTACCCTCACACAAAAGGTTGGAGGAACTCAGCAGGTCAGGAAGCATCTATGGAAATGAATAAGTAGTTGACACTGCAGGCTGAGACCCTTCTTCAGGACTGGAAAGAAAGGGGAAGATCCCAGAATAAGAAGGTGGGGAGGGGGAGGAGTACAAACTGGAAGATGAAAGGTGAAGGCTGGTGAGTGGGGAAGTGGAGAAGAAGAAATGTGATGGGAGAGGAGAGTGATTGATGGAAGAAAGGAGGGGAGGCACCTGGGGGAGGCAATAGGCAGGTGAGAAAAGGTAAGAGGTTAACTTTCTGTGTTCCTTCAGTCTTGCAGTGTGCAGCAAGTGTTTTGGAGTGTTAAATTTTGAGGTCCACACAAGTGATCCCTGGAATTTTGTGTTGATGAAAACTGTTGCTTTAAACTGATGCCAGAGTTTAAAATTTGCTGCAAATTATTTGTGTCCGTGCTGAGCGAAGGTTTTAGTAAGTGACTAAGATTTCATTGTTGAACAGGACAGTGCAGAGTGTTGACAATAATGCAAGAGATCTCTCTCCCAATGCACAGGTGGTCTGCGCCCAGCAGCACAGGGAGCCGTGGTTGTGCTTGCCCTAGAGAAATTGGAGAATGTTCCCATGAAGCTTCTATCCAACCACTCCCAGGCAGTATCCTCTTTTGACCAGAAGAGACATGTGAATTGGACAGTGCTTTCAGTTCCACCAGCAAACTTTACTTAACTACCTTGTGATGTTATAAAACTGCCCAAAGGCTGAAGACCACTTGGCTGCTTTATATTCCTACCCACATCTTCCCACTCTCCAAGAGCAAATGGAGTTACACCATGAAACAAAGGAGCAGAGCTAAGCTACTCAGACCATTTTTATCCCTCTCAACCCCAATCTCTTGCTGTCTCCCTGTAACCTATGCAGCCCTCAATAACCTCCACTTTAAATATATTCAATAACTTAGCCATCTGTGGCAATAAATTCCACAGATTCACCAATCTGGCTAAGGAAATCCCTTCATCTCCGTTCTGAAAGGACACCCCTGTATTCTGAGGTTGTGCCCTCTGGTCGTACACTCTCCCACCACAGGAAGCATCCTCTCCACATCTACTCTATTGAGACCTTTCACCAT
This sequence comes from Hemitrygon akajei, assembly GCF_048418815.1. Lineage (NCBI taxonomy): Eukaryota > Metazoa > Chordata > Chondrichthyes > Myliobatiformes > Dasyatidae > Hemitrygon > Hemitrygon akajei. The sequence continues at coordinate 175,606,553 of NC_133131.1, read as the reverse complement.
TCGATAGGTTTCAATGAGATCACCCCTCATTCTTTTGAATTCTAGTGAATGCAGGCCCAGAGCTCTTCATATGGCAAGCTGTTCAATCCTCAAATAAGTTTTGTGAACCTCCTTTGAACCCTCTGCAGTGCATCCTTTCTAAGATGAGGGGCCCAAAACTGCTCTCAATACTCTAAGTGAGGCCTCACCAGTTGCTTTATAAAGCCTCAGTATTACATCCTTGCTTTTATATTTTGGTCCGGAAAGTCCCTTGACACCTCAAATTTTTGAGTTTTCTCAAAAGTAGTCAACCCTTTTATTTATTCCACCAAAGCGCATGGCCATACGCTTCTTGACACTGTATTCCATCTTCCATTTCTTTGCCCATTCTCCTAATCTGTCCAAGTCCTACTGTAGCCTCTCTACTTCCTCAAACTACCTGCCCTCTACCTATCTTCGTATCATCTGCAAACTTAGCGATAAATCCGTCAATTCCATCATCCAAATCATTGACATATAATATATTAAGAATATGTCCCAACACAGACCCGTGTAGAACATCACTAGTCACTGGCAGCCAACCAGAAAAGGCTTCTTATATTCCCACTCTTTGCCTCCTGCCAATCAACTACAGCTTTATCCATGCTAGAATCTTTCCTGTAATACCATGGGCTCATAGCTTGTTAAGCAGCTTCGTGTGGCACCTTGTCCAAGCCCTTCTGAAAATCCAAGTACACAACATCAACAGGTTCTCCTTTGTCTATCCTGCTTGTTATTTCTTCAAAGAATTCCAACATATTTTCCCTTGAAGCCATGCTGACTGTGGCCTATTTTATCATGTGTCCCCAACTATCCTGAAACCACATCCTTAATAATTGCCTCCAACATCTTCCCAACCACTGAGGTCAGACTAACTAGCCTATAATTTCTCTTCTTCAGCTTCTCTCCCTTCTTGAAGAGTGGAGTGACATTTGCAATTTTCCAGTCTTCCAAAACCATTCCAGAATCTAGTGATTCTTGAAAGATCATTTCTAATACCTCCATAATCTCTTCACCCAACTCTTTCAGAACCCTGGTGTGTACACCACCTGGTTCAGGTGACATATCTACCTTCAGTTTCCCAAGAACCTTCTCTCTAGTAATGGCAACTTCACACACTTCTGACCCCTGACACCCTTGGACTTCCATCACACTGCTAGTGTCTTCCACAGTGAAAACTGATGCAAAATACTTATTCAGTTCGTCCACCATTTCCTTGTCCCCCAATTACTACCTCTTCAGCATTGTTTTCCACTGTTCCGATATCCACTCTCGCCTCTTTCTCACTATAAATGTGGATCATACCAGAGAAGGCCTAATTTGTTTTGGAAGGAAATACAGAATTTGTGTTTTGGTATAATTTTAGCTGAGTTTAGAGTTGGCCAGTGTTGTTAACAAAACTGTTACTAAAGCGTTAGAATTGACTGTGATTTTACAAACTTGCCTGAGAACATCAGTTGTGTAAACAGTTGTCCCTAGCGGCTGGGATTTGATATGCAGCAGATGGGTTCAGTCAAAGCTGAGTTGCTTCACTGCTCCCAGGGATTCCTGAGAGTGTTACCAGTGCCCTTTGAATAAATTAGTGGGGGTGGGGAGTGGGGAGAACATAAGTGTAATAAATTGTAATACATGTCTAAACACTATTGTCCTGAGTTTGTGGCTGAACAAAGGTGGAGGCAAAAGCTTTCCCCATTTCAGTGGACTGTGGAAGCCCGCCACCAGGGTATAAGATGCTCTCTATTCAGTTCTCCAAGTGAGTATTCGGTTCCTTCACCATGTGGTACTTGCTCAGCAGTCTAGATGTGAGGGATCAGGGCAGTGGGCACAGTGCAGGCATGGCGAGGGTGGGATATTTGAATGCATCAGGATCTGCTCCATTACAGTTGGTCAGTGCTGTACCTGATCTTCACAGTGCGTCATGTTTGGATGCCATGCAAAAATGTTTTCTCTCCCCCCAGCACTGTTCTCCCTACTCAAAAAATAAAATAAAAAAAAAAAGACTTGCTGCAGTGTCCAACCTGGTATAAATGTAAGTTTTCTTTCCGCCCGGCAGTGCACGAATGGTCACTTGATGTGTGCAGGCTGCTTCATTCACCTGCTGGCTGATGCCAGGCTGAAGGAGGAGCAGGCTACCTGCCCGAACTGCCGCTGCGAGATCAGCAAGAGCCTGTGCTGCAGGAACCTGGCCGTGGAAAAGGCGGTGAGCGAGCTCCCCAGTGACTGCGGCTTCTGCCTCAAGCAGTTCCCACGCTCCATTCTCGAGAGGCACCAGAAGGAGGACTGCCAGGACAGGTAATGCACTTCAACCTCAGCATCAGGCACCAGGCACAGCCCCCGTTCATCATTATTGAACAGGGTAGCAGTGACATCTTCACATGTCAAGGGGGCTTGGGACAGTAAAATTTGGGCGTCACCATATCATAGTGGTTAGCAGGAGGCTATAACAGCACAAAGTGCCACCCCAGAGTTTGGATTTCAATCCTGGCATCCCTGTGGAATACATGGGCTTCCTCTTGGGACTCCAGTTTCCTCCCTCGGTCCAAAAACATTACAGTTAGTAGGATAATTGGTCATTGTAAATTGTCCTATTATTAGGCTAGGGTTAAAGCGGGGGGCTGGGCAGCACGACTCGAAGGCCTGGAAGGCGCTTTCCGTGCTTTACCTCTAAATAAAATTAAATAAATAACATTTAAAAACATCAAAGCCATAGTGGTGCTATCACCAGGGTCAAACTGCCCAAACAACCGCTAGCCCAAGGGAGGTCCTACCTTCCCGGTTATCAGTCACGCCTTCAGGAACGTTGAAACCTGTGTTGAAACAACATTTGTTTCTACTACCCTTATGTTACTTTATTTTTAAGAACACTGGCCTCTTTCCAAATAGGTTATTGATTCTTTTTTTTCATCCAGTAATTTTTATAGATGAAAACTCACAAACATGCCCAGAAAAGAAATCCACGAGACCACTAACATTGGAGCAGAATTAGGCTATTTGGCTCATCGAGTCTGGCCTGCCAATCCATCAAGGCTGATTTATTATCCTTCTCAACCCCATTCTCTTGCCTTTTCCCCGTAACGTTTCATACCTTGATTAATCAAGAATCTATCAACCTCCATTTTAAATATACCCAATGATTTGGCCTCCGCAGCCATCCGTGGCAATGCAATTCCGCACATTCATTATGCACCGGCTAAAGAAATTTCTCCTCATTTCGGTTCTAAATAGGTGTCTCTTTGTTCTGGTCCTAGACTATTTCACTATAGGAAACATCCTCTCCACATCCACTCTGTCAACCCTTTCAATATTCGATAGGCTTCAATGAGATTCTCTCTCCCCTTCACCCCCATTCTTCTAAACAACAGTGAGTACAGGAACAATGCTCCTCATGTTAACCCTTTCGTTCCTACTCTTCATTCTCTCCAGTGCCAGCACATCCTTTCACAGATTTCTATCATACATAGCCTATCTAAGAGTTTCTCAAATGTTCCTAATGTATCTGCCTCTACCACCACCCCAGGCAGAACATTCCATGCACATACCGCTTTCTGTGTTTTTAAAAAAAAACTTGCCTGACAAACCCCAATACCTTCCTCCAGTCATCTTAGAATTATGCACCCTTGTATTAGCCTCTTCTGCCCTGGGAAAAAGGTCTTTGGCTGTCCACTTATGCCTCTTATCATCTTGTGCCCCTCTATCAAGTCATCTTAGAGGTTACGCCTTAATGAAGTAGCTTGTGTCTGGTGCAGTCCATTCAATACTGAGATCTTAAGACATCAACCAGCATAAAGCAGGAATTATAGAATCAAACCACTTAGTATTTTTATACTTGCAAGGAAGCTATTTTTTCTTTAAGGTTAATTTAACCTCCTGTCCTTGGCGATCTTGTGCATCCACCAAGGTTTCAAGTATTGCCCTTGTTTTGTTTTTATGACCTTCATTCCTATTAGATACAGAGTTTAGGTTCTCCCTCTCCTTGTAAACCATGTCCTGTAAGCGCTGAACTTGCTGTGCAACAACTGAGCACAACAAATCCTCCAGGCATCAGTGGCTACAATCGGTGCACTTCTAAATAAAGCAATTATTCCTCAAATTAAATATTTAAGAATTGAGTTAAAAACATCGTACACACTCCTCTGGCCATTTTCAGTGTTAAAATTGTACCATGGCACCCTTGGATGCCTGCTTCCCTTTTCACTCACCCTGGGCAAACACCTTGCCTTGGTGGACTATGCACTTAACAATTCCTGTTTCTTGGCACGACATGTCAGTGTAAACTGTGCAGTAGACCATAAAGTGGTTGTACGAACTGCCTCCTGGAACTCTGTCCACAAAACTCGTGTTTTGGATGGCCATTTCTAATGATTACGAGCCAATGTGTTCGTGGCCAGCTCTAGCAATAGAAATCTGGTAACTGGATGTTGAATAGGAAAATAATAGCAATGGCAGTAGGCAAACACTTCCAACATCAAATCCACAAACATGAGTTTAAAGTTGATCCTAAAATAGGCGGAGGGACAGGAGAGTCAGTGGATATTGTTTATTTGGTTCAGAAATAATTTTGGGATTGTAAGGCTTGTCACATACTCGGAATTCAGAAGAATGATGGGTGATCTCATTGGAAACCTATCGAATGGTGAAAGACCTTGATAGTGGATGTGGAGAGAGAGCCTAAGACCAGGGAACACAGCCTCAGAATAGAGGGTCATACATTTAGAACAGAGATAGGGAGGAATTTCTTTAGCCAGAGAGTGGTGAATCAGGAATTAGAACATTGAACAATACAGCACAGTACAGGCCCTTTGGCCCACAATCTTATGCTGACCCTTAAACCCTGCCTCCCATATAACCTCCCACCTTAAATTCCTCCTCCAGTAGTCTCTTAAATTTCACTAGTGTATCTGCCTCCACCACTGACTCAAGCAGTGCATTCCACGCACCACGCATGCCATAGTTGGCTGTGGAGGCCAAGTCATTGGGTATATATAAGGCAGAGAGTTTGATAGATTCTTGGTTAGTCAGGGCATGAAGGGATACAGGTAGAAGGCAGGAGATTGAGGCTGAGAGGAAATTCAGCTATGATGAAATGTCAGAGCGGACCCAGTGGGCTGAATGGCCTAATTCTGTTCCTAGATATTATGGTCTTATTTTCAGAAGGGCTTTGACAAGGTGCTGTGGTGTTACAGGAAAAACATTAGTATGGATAGAGCATTGGCTGATTGGCAAGAGGTGAAGATTGGAAATAAAGGGGGCCTGCACTCCCGGGTTCTGATGTAGGTAGCTGTAGAGATTGTGGAGGGATAAGTAGTGATTTTTTTCAAGAATCACTAGATTATGGAATACTTCAAAAGGGCTGGAAAATTGCAATTATCACTCCACTCTTCAAGAAGAGAGAGGGGCAGAAGAAAGGAAGCTATAGGTCAGTCAGTCTGACCTCAGTGGTTGAGAAAATGTTGGAGCTGATTATTAAGGATGAGGTTTCAGAGTACTTGGAGGCACATGATAACATAGATCAACGTCAGCATGGTTTCCTTAAGGAAAATTCTTGCCTGACAAATCTGGAATTTTTTGAAGAAATAACAAGCAGGATAGACAAAGGAGGGTCAGTGGATGTTGTTTACTTGGATTTTCAGTAGGCCTTTGAGAAGGTGCTGCACATGAGGCTGCTTAACTAGGTAGGAGTCCATGGTACTACAGGAAAGATACTAAATGAGTAGAGGATTGTCTGATAGGCAGGAGGCAAAGAGTGTGAATAAATGGAACAGGTGAGGAGGAATGGTGGTAAATCTCTGGAATTCATTCCCATCGATGGTTGAGATGAATAGGTTCTTGATCAATAAGCGCATCATAGGTTATGAGGAGAAGGCAGTAGAATGGAGTTGGGATGGAAAATAAATCAGCTGTGATCGTGTGACAGAGCAGAGTCTGGGTTGATTGGCATGGATGTGTTGGGCTAAAGGGTCTGCTTCCATGTTGTATGACTCCATTTTGAAATTTTACACCCAGTTTAGAAAAATCAGCAAGTACTGGCATGCAAAGTGACACTGAATGGCAGGGTGAGGGACAATCAAAGCTTAACTCAATACAAAGGTGCATAGCTAGTCAAGTCCTGGAGGGTGTCTTTACTTGCGCTGCTACCTACAAGTCTAAAACAAACACACCTGAGGTTCACTTTTTTTCTGATTTGAGCCTTACAATTCCACTCCTACCTCCAGTTTACAAGTTGAATATTTAAGTGGTGTAAAGCCTACGATTTGAGAGGCTTCCTTCAGTCTGAAGCCAAGGTCGACTTTAACCAAATTGTGCTAATGCACAAATAAGAGGTTTGTTTCATCTTGTCCACCTTTATGACTACATGACATGACAGTTTGAGAGAATTGGTTTCATTCTTTGCATGAGGCATCTGTCCATTCACAGGACATGGCTGATTGCAAGCAATTCTCAGTATTGAATTTCAGGGGTTTCTTCAATTTCAAGCCAGCTATAAACTATTAGGAGAGATCTGATAAGATTATGAGAGGCACAGATAGACCAGACAGACATCTTCTTCCCCAGAGTTGAAACATCTAATACTAGAGGGCATGAATTAAGGTGAGAGGGGTAAATTTAAAGGGAGATATGTGAGGCAGGTATTTTACACTGAATGGTGGGTGCCTTCAGTGTGCTGCCTGAGGTGGTGGTAGAGGCAGATACGGGAGGGACTTTTAGGAGACATTTAGATGTACACAGGAATGTGAGGAAACTGGGAGGATATGGACATTTATGTAAGCAGAAGACGTTAGTTTAGTTAGCCATTTCAGTACTAATTTATTTGGTTCACCTCAGCATTATGTGCTGAAAGGCCTGTTCTTGTGCTGTAATGGTCTAAGTTGTATGTAATTATCGATTTTTACACCAGGATGGTCGTTCTGTTTCTGTGTTGTTCTGGTTTGTTTGAGAAAGAATCTTCAGCTGTAGGAAAAAGAAGGTTAGTATGGCATAGGAGTAGGAATATCCCATAGCCTGTACATGGGAATTCTGCATTAACTTTCTTGGGTAAATATGTTAGGTAGATTCTGTGAATACTGTCTTGTTAAGATTATTACTTAAAGCACACAGAACCAAATTGCATGCAAATAGTGAAAAATACAACAGATTCTGCAGGTGCTGGAAGTCTTGAGCAACACACAAAATACAAGTCAGATAACATCTACCCGATCACTTTTAATATCACTCGCATATGTCATAAAATCTGTTGTTTTGCAATAGCAGTACAATCAATACCTGAAAAAAACTATAGATTGCATTAAGTATAAAAAAGAAAATTAAATTAAGTAGTGCAAGAAAAAAAGAGCGAAAAATAGTTCTTCGGTTCATTGTCCATTCAGGAATCTGGTGACAGAAGGGAAGAAGCTGTTCCTGAAACATTGAGATTGTGTCTTCAGGCTCCTGTACCACCACCTTGATAGTAGTAATGAGAAGAGGGCATGTCCTGGGTGGTGAGGGTCCTTTATAATGGATGCTGCCTATTTGAGGCAATACCTTCTGAAGATGTCCTCGATGCTGGGAAGGCTGGCTAAATTTCCAACTTTCTGCAGCTTTTTATGATCCTTCCAGTAAGATGGCAGCACATTCGATTGCATCAGCTTAAGTGGGATCAACCAAAGGTGTCATTGTCCTTTATAAATTTCTTTGATCACAAGACCCTACTGGAAATTAGAACTTAAAAGTACTGCAGGTCTACTCCATCAGCGAGTTGCTTGTTGGTGTGGAAAGTGAAGGAGCTGGAATTGGTGCAGCTCGTGCTGCTGCCTGCATCGGAGAGGCACCGGGGGAGTCAGTGCGCCAAGGCAGTGCGCATTCTAACAGCAAGTGATTGTCTTAGTTGCTTTTCTTGTGATCGCAAGACCCTGTTTGACATTGTTAATGTAGAATGCTGCAAATCTGATTCACTAATTTATTGGCGGATGGTGGGGGAGCTGTGCGGCCTTGGCTTCAAGTCATGGTGGCGCCTGTTTACAGCCGCCCAGCGGAGAGGTGTGGGAGTTGGTGTGCTCCACCAGTGTTCACTCAGCTGAAACGGGCTGTAATGTGTTTGACAGCAGACTCCTGTAACATTCATGGTCTCAGGGTCTTGCACTATAACTTTGCATGACTGTATTTTACTGATATCTTGTATGTGCTTGCTATCTTATGTGCTATATGTAGTCCCTTTTGCAGTGTGTGACTTTTGGTATTGTGTTTTGGACCCAGAGTCATGCTGTTTTGCTCAAACACGAGGAAATCTGCAGATGCTGAAAATTCAACCAACACACATAAAATACTGGTGGAATGCAGCATCTATAGGAAGAAGTACAGTCGACATTTTGGGCCGAGACCCTTTGTCAGGACTAACTTACCATCTTTTCCTTCAGTCAGTTCCACCAGCTTTTTGTGTGTGTTGCTTGTCATGTTATTTTATTTGGCTGTATTCATGGATATTCATGTATGATTGAATGTCATTTAAACTTGAACAGTAATCCCTCCATACCAGATGGTGATGTAACCAGTTTGAATGCTCTCCATGGTACATCTGTAGAAATTTGCAAGTCTTTGGTGACATCCCAATTCTTCTCAAACTCCTAATGAAATGTAGCCACTGTCATGCCCTCTTAGTAATTGTATCAATATGTTGCGCTCAGGATTGACACCCAGGAATTTGAAATGATGGAGAAAAACAGCGAGCTTAAGGTAAATGAACCCTTGCAGGAAAGTGATCATAATATGATCAAATTTGCCCTGAAATTTGAGGAGGAGGAGCTTGTCAGGTGTATCAGTATGACAGCGGAGTAAAGGGAATTACAGAGGCATGAGAGAGGAGTTGGCCAGAATTGATTGGAAAAGAACACTGGCAAGGATGACGGCAGAGCAGCAATGGCTGGAATTTCTGGAAGCAATTTGGAAGGCACAGGATATATACATCCCAAAGAGGTGAAGTATTCTGAAGGAATTGTGACTCAACCATGGCTAAAAAGAGAAGTCAAAGCCAATATAAAAACCAAAGAGAGGCCATATAGTAGAGCAAAGATTAGTGGGAAGTTAGAGGATTGAGAAGCTTTTAAAAAAACCAATAGAAGGCAACTAAAAAAGTCATTTAGATGGTAAAGGTGGAATACAAAAGTAAGCTAGCCAATAATATTAAAGAGGATACCAAAAGTTTCTTCCGATGCATAATGTGTAAGAGAGAAGTGAGAGTGGATATTGGACCACAGGAAAACGATGCTGGAGAGGTAGTAATGGGAGACAAGGCAATAACGGACAAACTGAATAAGTATTTTGCATCAGTCTTCACTGTGGAAGACACTAGCAGTATGGTGGAAGTTCCAGGTGTCAGGGGGCAGGAAGTGTGTGATGTTACAATAGCTAGAGAGAAGCTTCTTGGAAAACTAAAAGGTCTGGAGGTAGATAAGACACCTGGACCAGATATTGTACATGCCAGCATTCTGAAAGAGGTGGCTGAAGAGATTGTGGAGGCATTAGTAATGACCTTTCAAGAATCACTAGATTCTGGAATGGTTCCGGAAGACTGGAAAACTGCAAACATCACTCCACCCTTCAGGAAGGGAGAGAGGGATAAGAAAGGAAACTGTAGGTCAGTTAGTCTGACCTCAGTGGTTGGAAAGATGTCTATTATTAAGGATGAGGTTTCGGTACTTGATAAAATAGGCCATAGTCAGCATGGTTTCCTCAAGGGAAAATCTTGTCTGATAAATCTGATAGAATTCTTTGATTAAGTAAGAAGCAGGATAGACAAAGGAGAATCGATTGATGTGTACTTGGATTTTCAGAAAGCTTTTGACAAGGTGCTTAACAAACTATGAGCCCATGGTATTACAGGAAAGATTCTATCATGGATACAGCAGTGGCTGATTGGCAGGAGGCAAAGAATGGGAATAAAGTGATCCTTTTCTGGTTGGCTGCCAGTGTCTTGTGGTGTTCCATAGGGAACTGTTGGGACCAATTCTTTTTACATTATATGTCAATGATTTGGATAATGGAATTGATGTGTTTCTTTTACTAAATTTGCAGAAATGAAGATAGGTGGAAGAGCAAGTAGTTTTGAGGAAGTAAAGAGACTACAGAAGGACAGACAGGTTAGAAGAATGGGCAAAGAAATGGCAGATGGAATAGAGTGTCGGGAAGTGTATGGTTATGCACTTTAGTAGAAGAATTGAAAGAGTTGACTATTTTCTAAATGGAGAGAAAATATAAAAAGCTGAGACGTAAAGGATTCGCTGCAGGTAAATTCACAGGTTCAGTCTGTGGTGAGGAAGGCAAATGCAATGTTGGCATTCATTTCAAGAGGACTAGAATATAAAAGCAAGGATGTAATGTTGACAAAGCACTGGTGAGGCCTTACTTAGGGTATTGTGAGCAGATTTGGGTCCCTTATCTTAGAAAGGATGTGCTGAAACTGGAGAGGGTTTAAAAATGATTCCAGCACCCTTGTCATACGAAGGGTGTTTGATGGCTCTGGCCTGTATTCACTGGAATTCAGAAGTATGGGGGTGACCTCATTGAATGGTGAAATGTCTTGATAGAGTTGATATGGAGAGGATGTTTCCAGTGGTGGGAAAGTCTGAGACCAGAGGACACAGCCTCAGAATAGAGGGATGTCCTTTCAGAATGGAGGTGAGAAAATTTTTTGGCCAGAGAGTGCTGAAGGCTATGTCTTTATGTATATTTAAGACAGAAATTGATAGATTCTTGATTAGTCAGGGCATGAATGGATACAGGGAGAAGGCAGGAGTTCGGGGTTGAGAGTAAAATTGGATCAGCCATGATTGAATGGCGGAGCAGGCTCGATGGGCCAGATGGCCTAATCCTGCTTCTATATCTTATGGTCTTACACAGTGGACCTTTTGGGTTGAGGCCTAATGTTGATATCACAAATGACACACAGGAAACTGAGCAACACCTACGAAGTGTTGGGGGAACTCAGCAAGTCAGCAGAGTCTCTGGAGGGGAATAAATGGTTGATCTTTTGGACCAAGACCTTTCATCAGCGTCACAGTTTGAAACATCGATTGTTCAAAGTAAATTTGTTATAAATTTTTGTCACCATATACAACCCTGAGATTTGCTTTCAAGTGGGCACTCACAGGAAATCCAAGAAACACAATAGAATTAATGAAAGACCACTCTCAACAGGATGGAGAACAACTTGTGTGCAAAAGACAAACTGCAAATACAAAAGAGATAAAATAAATAATAAATGAGCAATAAATATAGAAGTCATGAGATGCAGAGTTGTTGAAAGTGATTCTTTAGGTTGTGGGGCAAGTAAAGTTATCCCTTCTGGCAATCCCCTCTGTAGATGCTGAGGTAGCCATTTTGTTTTTGTGTGTGTCGGTGAGTGGAAGGAGATGATGGGAATGACAAAGGAAGGAGAAAGTAGAATGTGTCATGGTTCTCATCCCTGATCCACTCTCCTTAACTGAAGAATTGTACACTTACAAACATTCTAAGACCTCAAGGCAGGAGCTGAACTAAGCCATTTGGCCCATTGTGTCTGCTGTGCCATTTCATCATGGCTGATCCATATCCCCCTCAACCCATTCTCCTGCCTTCTCTCCACAACCTTCCATACCCTGACTAATCAACCTCTGCCTTAAATCAATCCTTTCGTTCCCAGAATTCACTGAAGCCGTACCCAGCCCTTATTTCATCCGTCCCAGGCATTTGCCCAAAGAATAATTCTCTCTATGATGTCTTTTTTGAAAGGAGCATTAGACAAAAATAAAATTGCTGAACCCTCAGCAGCATTTATTAGCAGGCCAGGTGTCAGCCAACGTTCCTAATGGTGTGATTCCTGATCTCCTGCTCAGTCATTTCCCCAGCCCTCAATTTGAAAATGACAGTGAGCAGCTTCTCTGCTGGATTGCTCCTTCCTGGCAATAGGGTAGTGTAATAATGATGGTGTTACTGGTGGGTAGGGCATTAAGTACCGTAGTGAATTTTGGGAGCCTCTTAGTGTCCTGTCTAGGCTACTGATACATAATTTTTAAATCCTCAACACCTGTCCACCCTTCCATGACTCAGATTTTGAGCTGTGCTTGCCGCTGTTCCTGTCTGGATGTTTAGGATTACTGCTGAAGTCATTGTCACAGACTTGTTTGGTTCCCTTGCCGTGTACTCTGCGGAGAACTATTCAGAAACATCTGGAAGGAAGATCGAACATCAAAGTATACAGTGAAATGTGTCATTTGCATCAATGACCAGCGCACAGGCAGATGTGCTGGGGACAACTCACAGGAGTCAGCACACTTCCGACGCCAATGTTCAAAGTTCAGATTCAATTGTCAAAGTACATATATGACATCACATATGGTCCTGCGATTCCTTTTCTTGTGGGTATTCTCAATAAATCTATGGAATAATAGCCATATCAGGATCAATGAAAAACCATACCCACCTAGGGCATTCAGCCAGAGTGCAGAAAACAACAAACTGCATTTAAAAAAGAAGAAATAATAATAATAAATAAACAATAAACATTGAGGACATGAGATGAAGAATCCTTGAAAGTGAGTTCATTGGTTGTGAGAACATTTCAATGATGGGGCAAGTGAAATTATCTCCTTTTGTTCAAGAGGCTGATGGTTGAGGGTTAATAACTCAATCAAATCAAATTCAAGTTTACTTGTCATTTAACCATACATCAATATAGCCAATTGAAGCAGCGTTCCTTGGGGGCCAGCGGCCAAGGTCCAAAACATACATAGCACGTTCAAGATTGCGAGCACATGTACAGTCAATCAAAATGATATATAACCCAAGTCCCTGAGTGATACATCCCACAAATTGATGGGCAGTTCCTGGCAGTCCACAGATGAACAGACAGACAGACATACTTTATTGATCCCGAGGGAAATTGGGTTTCATTACAGTTGCACCAGCCAAGAATAGAGTAGAAATATAGCAAAATAAAAACAGAAATAATTAAATAATAAGTAAATTATGCCAAGTGGAAATAAGTCCAGGAACAGCTATGGGCTCAGAGTGTCTGACACTCCGAGGGAGGAGTTAGATAGATAGATAGATACTTTATTCATCCCCATGGGGAAATTCAACATTTTTTTTCCAATGTCCCATACACTTATTGTAGCAAAACTAATTACATACAATACTTAACTCAGTAAAAATATGATATGCATCTAAAATCACCCTCTCAAAAAGCATTAATAATAGCTTTTAAAAAGTTCTTAAGTAGTTTACTTAAATACATTGAGTCCTAACCCCGGCACTTTACCATATCTTACTCCTGGCGGTTGAATTGTAAAGCCAAATGGCATTGGGGAGTATTGATCTCTTCATCCTGTCTGAGGAGCATTGCATCGATAGCAACCTGTCGCTGAAACTGCTTCTCTGCCTCTGGATGGTGCTATGTAGAGGATGTTCAGGGTTTTCTATAATAGACCGTAGCCTACTCAGCACCCTTCGCTCTGCTACCGATGTTATACTCTCCAGTACTTTGCCCACGACAGAGCCAAAGGCGGGCCTATCACTGCAGGGCCAAAAGTTTGATGGCCACAGGCAGGAATGACTTCCTATGACGCTCAGTGTTGCATCTCGGTGGAATGAGTCTCTGGCTGAATGTACTCCTGTGCCTAACCAGTACATTATGGAGTGGATGGGAGACATTGTCCAAGATGGCATGCAACTTGAACACACACACGCATTCCAGCTTTTCATTCCACCGATTGAATACTGGGAGGTGAAGCACCGATAGGGGAAGCCAGCTCCCAACCAAGCATTGACGGCATGCTACACTGCCTCTGGCATCTCCTCTCCTGGACTGCCACAGCAGGCAAGCCTGTGACTTGATGTCTAGTCCTTGCTACAACAGAGGCCACAGAGCTCCTCTGCCATCTGTTGTGTCACCAAACAAGGGGAACAGGCTTGCAGCATCTTACATTGTCAATGTCCAACAGGGTCTTGGATTGCAAGAGAAACCTCCAAGGCAATAACCTACAGTTACACTGCACGCCAACTCGGATTCCTTCCTGTAACAGGCAGCAACGTGTCCAGCCCCTTTGCCAATGAGCAGCCCACTGATAGGGTAGCCCTGCAGTGCCCAAAATTCTTGGAGTGCAGCATTGTCGTGTGATCATAAAAAATGACATTTAAAAAAGAAAAGGAACATCTTCAGTTGGCCCCTGTGAGGCTGCTGTGTCTGAATGCACCCTTTTCTTACTGGAAGTTTCCTGAACCTGGTGGTGAGGGTCCTGTGCCTCCTGTACTACCTTCCTGATGGTAGCAGTGAGAAGAGAGCATGGCCAGGGTGGTGGGTGTCCTTGATGATGGATGCTACTTGCATGCCCACAATTTACTAACCCTAATTTGTACATCTTCAGAACATGGAAGAAAACCCACTCAGTCACAGGGAGAACGTAAAACCTTCTTACAATCTGGTGGGAATTGAACCCCAATCTTACAGCTAGCACTGTAACTATAACACTACCGTACCCATCCTCTGTTTTTTCACTGTCCCAGCATCGTCTCTAGGTAGTCTACAAAGTTGGCAGATAATTATGGATACACTACTAGACCAAGGTAGCAATTTTGCACCCCTAAAGGAGGTTATGTGTAGATATATGCACATTCTGGGAATTATACCAGTGCCAAAATCCAAGGGTGAAATTACCATTTGAATTAATTAAATCAAGAAAAAATTCTACAGTCCCCATAGATTAAAAAAAACAATGAAGTGCTAGATCCCTCCTGCCAACAATCCAAGTCCTGTGAAGTAGTTCTTTGTAGGAAAGCTAATTCCTGACCTCAGTGTGAATTTGCCTTTGAACTGGTGCTCCCTTTCCCACCAGTGTGGCACAGTTTGAGGCAATGCATCCAGACTACTAATTCCGACCAGTTTCCTCAGCTAATTAACTCTTGGGGTCCTTGCTTCTTTGACAGCTTCAATGCCAGATAGCCGCAGTCTGCAGGGGAGGGGCTGCCTTAATGGGCGAGAAGGAAGATGGTCATCTTGGAACAATCACAGTTGTGAGTGGCTAAACCGTGGTGGGCTACTGACAAAGAAATATATCATTTTGAATAAATACTGGTAGTGTCAGTCACCTTCCTTGCCTTCTCGTTCATTCTGTACTCTTCCCCTTTGATCCCTCGACTCCTCATACACATAGGAGAAGTACTGCTGCTGCCATAGATCAGAATCAGGTTTACTGGCAAACTACATGAAATTTGTTGTTTTGTGGCATCAGTAAAATGCATCGAAAACTGTAAATTGCAGTAAGATATTTATTAACAAATTTAAATTGGTGCAAAAAGAGCGCAAAAACTATTGAGGTAGTGTACTTAGCTTCATTGTTCATAAATCTGATGGTGGAGGGGAAGAATCTCATTTCAATACTTCACTCCTGGAAGGAAAGTGTTTACACACAATTGTGGTTGAACCTGATGCAGTTAGGGAGAATTACACTTAGTATTATTCAGTAATGTTATCCATTGTAATTGAACTAGTTTGGAAGAATCATTTTCAGTTTAACAAAATTGTATATGATAGATTCATGCTACTTTGCTGATCTACACATCCTCTGGCTTGATATCCCC
Organism: Hemitrygon akajei; assembly: GCF_048418815.1. Lineage (NCBI taxonomy): Eukaryota > Metazoa > Chordata > Chondrichthyes > Myliobatiformes > Dasyatidae > Hemitrygon > Hemitrygon akajei. The sequence continues at coordinate 175,590,950 of NC_133131.1, read as the reverse complement.
CCCCCCCCCCAACTGATCCCTAGAATCCCCTTCTATTTCAGTCAGTTTATTATCACTGATATTAGGGTTAGGGTTTCACAAATTACAATAATTATATTTTAGAAATAGTGCAAAAAGAGAGCAAAATAGTGAAGTAATGTTCATGGATTGTTCAGAAATCTGACCGCAGAGGGAAACAAGCTGTTCCTAAAACACTGTGTGTCTTGAGGTACCTCCTCCTTAATGGTAATAATGAGAAGAGGGAATGTTGTGGGTGGTGAAGGTTTGTAATGATGAGTGCTACTGTTTGGGGCATCACTTTTTGAAGATGTCCTCGATAGTGGGGAGGCTTGTGCCATGATGGGACTGGCTGAGTTTGCAACCCTCTGCAGCTTTTTCTGGTCCTGTGCATTGGTGACTCCATACCAGATGTTCAGAACGCTTCCCACAGCGGTATATCTTTGGAAGTGTGCTAGGGTCTTTGCTGACATTTCAAATTTCCTCAAACTCCTAATGGAAAGTAGTCACTGGAGTGCCTTATTCATATAGCATCAGTGGGACTCAGGATAGATATTCAGAGATGTTGGCACCCAGGCTCTTGAAACTGCTCACCCCTTGCACTGCAGACCCCTTAAAGAGGACTGGTGTGTGTTCCCTCAACTTCCCCCTTCCTGAAGTCCACAATCAGTTCCTTGGTATTACTGACGTTGAGTGCAACTTCATTGACTCCAGTGCTGGGATACCATCCCAGGCGATGTAGGCTGCCCGTTTTCTCCATCCTTTTTCCAGTCAGCTCATGGATAGCCTGCACAGCTGCTACTGAATGGAATAATGTTTAAATATAGGCTGCATTACCACTGAACTCAGCTCATCCCTAGAACTTCAGCCAAACACATGGCCGGGTACTCTGTCTTTTGCGAAACCCTTGAAAGGTTTTCCTAACCCCTGCAAAAGTGCTGGTTTAGTAGCCATGAGGTTTATCAAGAATCAATTAAGCTATCAGAGGAACAGGCAATGCATTTAAAGTGAAAAAGGGATCAAAGATTAACTTTATTCACCTTATATGTTTACATGTACAGTGGATTTTGGATCATCAGGCCATTGGTTAATCAAGGCAGACGCTTATTGAGGACAACTCTTAAAGAACACAAACTAGTCAAGAAAATAGCTGTGATTCCCTTCCTTTATTTGGGGCACTATGCTACTTACTTTGGACAAGAGACTTGCCATACTAGTACCAGCTGCGTGCACTTGTGTGGCCATTAGATACTTCATTGTGCTTAGGGTAAACAGTTTTTAAACAGCGTCAGTTGTTTGTGTGTAAAAAGCAGTGATTTTTGCCTAGTTGGTGAGAAAGTTAGACAATTCAGAACTGTTTTGCTCACCACAATTTGAAGCATTCAAGCTTGGAGATGCCAGAAACGGCCAAGAGTTAAAATGAAGCAATTTCATTACTTCAAGTTAGGAACTATGAAGAATTTGATGGCATTGACAATTGTCTTGAATGTTATAATGAAAGTGAAGATTTGGAGGATGCAATCGTCAAGAGCACTGTATGAAGGCAGTCTACTATCTGCACAAAGTGTCTACGCTGATTTTGTTCATTTACAGTCAATTTAATGAACACGGCAGCATAGTTTATACTGGATGAATTCCGTCGGCGATAACTATTAGGAACTGATACACAGCTTTGTAGTACTGTAGTAGTGTTGGTAGTGTTTCGTTTTGTTCTGTATGTAATGTAAATACATAATTTGTTACTCAGTTAAACAGTAGTTGTCTTTGTTGTACCTTTTTACTATTTCCATGAAACTGGCTATTTGTGGCAGCTGCTTAAATATAAAAAACACGAAATCATTGAGAAACACGATAAATATAAATACAAAAGACAGCTTATATGCATAGATTGATTGTATGTCCATAAAGTGATTCTAAACTTACACAAGTTGATTGATTGGAAATGGTGGAGTTAGTGGGTGGAGGTGTTGATCAGTCTTGCGTTTCGGGGAAAGTAACTATTTTTGAGTCTGGTGGTTCCGATGTGGATGCTGCATGGCTTCATCTCTGGTGAGAGTGAGACAAACAGTCCATGAGCAGGATGGGTGGGATCCTTCATGATGTTACTGGCCCTTTCCCGGCACCTTTCTCTATATATGTCCTTGATGGCTGATAGACTGGTGCCACTGATGTATTGGACGGTTTCCATTACCCGTTGTAGGGCCTTCCTATTCACCATAGTACAGTTTCTGTACAGTGACGCAGCTTAAGAGGGTGCTCTCTGCTTCACGAGTATGGATGTGCATAGTCCAGCTCTCTTCAGCCTCCTGAGAAAGCAGAGGTGTTGGTGAGCTTTCCTGACTGTAGAATGTGTTCTGGGACCATGAGAGGTTATGCGAGATGTGCAGTCCTAGGAGTTTGAAACTGCTGGACTAGATCGGTTGATCAGATTAACTGCCTGGGATAAGAAACTTTTAAGATGCCATGAAGTTTTTGTTTTGTTAGCCTTATAGCGCTTTCCAGAAGGGAGAACAATGGTTTTTCCTGCCCACTTCTCTGTCCTGGACACATACAAGTCCTGCAGTGATGGTAGGCTGCAGCCAGTGACCTGACAATTCACTGTATTTAATTAAAATAACCAAACCAAATCTAAGTTCAGATGACGACTTCTCACCTCAACATCATCTTTGATTTGCAGTCAGATTATATCTGATGTATAGTTTCAGAAACTGCAATATCTTTGACCATTCATTTACATGGGTGTAGTGGGTTTTGGGAATAAAATGGCTGTGGAACACAGTGAAGGTCTGGGAAGTACGAACTGCAGTCAAACTTGGGTTCGTGAGCATTATCCTAGGAATGAAAGGGTTAATGGAGGAGTGTTTCATAGCTCTGGCTTGTACTCAGTGAAGTTTAGAAGAGTGGGGGGAGGGGAGAAACTCATTAAAACCTGATCAAATATTGAAAAGCCTGGATAAAGTGGACATGGGGAGGATATTTCACATAATGTGGGAGTGGAGGATCAGAGGGCACGGAGTCAGAATACAATGACGTCTCTTTAGAACAGAGATGAGGAAGAATCTTTTTGGTCGGAAGATGGTAAATCATTGCCACAGATGGCTGTGGAGAGCAGGTCATTGGGTATATATAAACCAGAAGTTGATAGGTTCTTGATTAGTAATAGTGTCAAGGGTTACAGGGAGAAGACAGGAGAATAGGGTTGAGACTGAAAATAAATCGGCCATAATCAAATGACAGAGCAGACTTACTGGTGTTACGTTGCCCAGTAACCGGGTGACTTACCAGCAAAGATAGATAGGTCCACTGAAGCCTGATGCTACTATTTTCAAACGTTTTATTTATAAAGGGGCACAAACGTATAGTTAATACAAAACATTCAGATCATATACGTCGTCACAACTCAATCTAAAGCACAGGTGTAGTAATAATCAATCAAAAAATGAGCTCTATCGTTGTCTAGGGGATACTGAGTCCAATGAAATATAAGAGTCACTCAAAGTCTGCAGGCTTCCCCGTTTCGGGAACCGCTGGCATTTCCCGTGTTGGAGAGAGAGAAAAGGAACACTTGCCCGTCGTCCTTGCGAAGCAAATCCCTGCTGTTAGTTAAAGCGGTTTTTCCTTTTGGGACCAGCCACAGACTCCCGATCCGGAATCTAACGCACGTGGCTTCCTTCAGAATGGCTTTCCGCTCCGACGGGAAGCACTATCGTGTCTTCTTCGTGTGTCTCCTTGGTGCATCTGAGGCCCCGCCTCGGCAGCCCACCTTTTATCTGGACTGGCAGGGTTGTAGATGTCAATCAGGGTGGGGGTGAGGCAATCTTTCCCCCATCTCACATTGCCCTTAGGGTTTGCAGGTAGTCCAGTTCCTTATTCCACAAAGGTGTCTCCCAAGACAATGGCTATGTCCAAGGCTTTTGTCTTGCTGAGCGGCCAGCCCACATTCCAAACCGTAAGGCTCTCTCTCTTGCGATTCTCACAAAGGAGGGGGCTGAGGTCATGACACTGGGCTGAATGACCTCATTCTGCTTCTGTGTCTTATTGTCTTTCAAGATCTTTGGTCAGTCAGTGCAATCAGCTGACTCAAAGCACTAGATGTTCTGTGAGGTGGGCTTAACCTCGAGGGTCTGTTCCTCTGAATTCAGCACCCCAGATAGAAACAGTGTCCATCTGCAGAGAGTGTCTGGGTTGATAGACAGCTGAATGCTGTCCTTTCCACAGCTTCCAGCGTAATGTGGAGGTAAGTGTGATTCAGTTTGTTTTCTCCTGTTAGCATCAGGGATCATTGGTGCCCAACAGTAGAACACATCTTTACTGTGAGCAGAGGGGTTCCCAGCATAATACACGCAGAATGCTGAAGGAACTCAGGTCAGGCAGCATCTATGGAGAGGAATAAAAAGTCGACATTTTGTGCTGAAACCCTTCATCAGGGCCTTTTGTGTGTGTTACTCTGGATTTCTAGCATCTGCAGAATCTCTTGTGTTCCCACTGATGTAGGATGCAGCTGGTCAAACAGACAGACGGTATCTTTATCCCAAGGTCAAAATGTCTAATATCAGAGGGCATTCATTTATTGTGAGGGGATAATTTCAAAGGGGATATGAGAGGCAAGTATTTTACACAGAGTGATGGACACCTGGAACGTGCTGCCTGGGATGATGATAAAGGCAGATACATTAGGAACTTGTAAGAGACATGTAGATAGGCACACAAATGTGAGGAAAATGGAAGGATATGGTTTAGTTAGTTTCATTATTTGATTTCTAATTTAATCTGGTTGGCGTAACATTGTGGAACAAAGGGCTTGTTACTATGCTGTACTGGTCACGGTTTTATGTTCTGTGAATGAGATGCACAGCGATGACCATATGAAGTGGATGAATTGTGGTTTCTCGAAGGAAACTGAGTTGAAGGTTTAGGAACAAACACCACTAAGATTTCTGTGGACTGATTAGAGGTAACAGGAGCTCTTGCATTGAATCTTTCCATCCAGAGGCTTGGCATGAGATTTAATAGAGCTTTGACCAGTGGCTAATCAGGACATCAGAAGTTTGGAAAGGAGGGGACTTCAATCAGGTCCACTGTCTGAGGATAAAAGGTAGGAGCAGGTCACAGCAGCGTAATAGAGCTTTGGCCAGCAGCCTGTCTGGACATTGGAAGTTTGGAGAGGAGGGACAAATTGAAGGAGGGCAGGGGCAAGTGTGGAGAGAGTCAGAGTGGTGATCCTAAGGCTTTGACTCTTAGATGCTTCACTCGAGAAAGCAAAGCAAAGAGAAGCTCAAGCTTTTCCCCCCTTTCTTTATGTCTACTCACCTAGGATAGTAGAGATGACAGGCAGGATAGTGGAATGCAGCCCTTGCGGGATCGGGGAAGGCAGGGAGATCTCCAGTGTCCCTGACCACTACAAATACGAGAAGTGTATCTAGCTGCAGCTTCCAACAATCCCTGCTAAGGAGTTGAACTGTAACTGGATGAACTCCAGATCATTCAGGAGGCTGAGGGAATGATAGATAGCACATATAGAGAGGTGGTTACACCAAAGGTACAGGACAAAGGAAACTGGGTGACATTTGGGAAGAGAAAAGGGGTTTGGGAGCCAGTTTAGAGTACCCATGTGGTCATCCGTTTCATCAACAGGTATATCACTTTGAATACGGGTGGGGGTGGGAGGGGATAATAATCTAACAGAGGAAAGTCACACTGGGTGAGTGAAGGGGGGAGAAAGAGGCATGCTGTGGTGATAGCGATTCATTAGTTAGGGAAATAGACAGGAGTTTCGGTGGGCAAGAACGAGATTCCTGGATGACATCTTTCCTCCCAGATGCCAGGATTCAGGATATCTCAGATCGACTCCTCAGCATTCTTAAGTGGGAGGGTGAACAGCCAGAAGTCGTAGTCCATATAGGTACCAATTACATGCGCAGGGTGAGTCACGAGGTTCTACATAGGGTGTTCAGGGAGTTGGGTGTTAAGTTAAAAGGCTCAGGATTGCTACCTATGCCACGTGGTAGTGAGGCTAGAACTAAGACGATCGTACATTGCTAAGGAGATGGTGTAGGAGGGAGGGCATCAGATTTTTGGATCGTTGGGCTCTCTTCCAGGGAAGATGGGACCTATACAGAAGATGGTTTGCACCTGAACCAGAGGGGGATTAATATCCTAATGGGAGGATTCGTTAATGCTGCACGGTGGCATTTAAACTAAAATTGCAGAGGGATGTGAACCAGAGTGCAGAACAGTTAGTGGAGAGGTTGTGGGGGCAGATGTTGTTAAGACCTCAGACAAAGTCAGGAATCAATAGGTTGATCATGGTGGGACTAGTGTCGAGCTGCTTATATTTCAATGCAAGAAGTCTTGTAGAAAAGGTGGAAAATATTGCTAAAGGTGAGGTAGCAGGTTTACAAACAGAGGCAATGTGTAGTGAGGAGAGGCTGTTGACAGGGCAAAATGCAACTCATCCTGTTGACTGCAAATGTAAAAGGCAGACAAAATTGAAAAGCTTGAATACAGGACTGAAGGTGTTGTATCTGAATGCTTGCAGTATATGGAATAACTTGCAGCAACTGTTGCAGATTGGCAGATATGATGTTGTAGGATAGCTGGGAGCTTAATGTCTAAATATTGTATCAAAAACGCAGGTGGGAAGGCAGAGGGAGCGGCATTGCTCTGTTGGTTTAAAAAAAATGAAATCAAATCATTATAAAGAGGTGACATAGGGTCGGAAGGGGTTGAATCATTGTAGATAGAGATAAGGAACCGCAAGGGTAAAAACGCCCTGATGGAAGTTGCATACAGGTCTCCGAACATTAGTAAGGATGTGACTTAGAAATTACAATGGGAGATAGAAAATGTATATCAAAAGGCAATGTTACAATAGTTATGGGGGATTTCAATATGCAGTTGATTGGGAAAATCAAGTTGATGCTGGATTCCAGGAGGGGGGATTTCTAGATTGCCTACAAGATGGCTTTTTAGAGCAGCTTGTGGTTGAGCCCACCCAGAGGATCAGGTATTCTGGTGTGGGTGTTGTGCAGTGAGCCAGAATTGGTCAGAGAGCTTAAGGTAAAAGAACCTTTAGGGGAAAGTGATCATATATGATTGAAATCACACTGAAATTTGAGAAGAAGTTAAAAGTTAGATGTATCGGTATTACAGTGGTCGTCGTCATTAGGTCACATCTGGACTTTGCAGTTGGCGGACGATTTCCCTCCACACCGCTCAGTCCCGACACTTGTCATTAACATCATTGTTTTGACCCTTTATTGAGACTGACATATTGGGAAATCGTGTACTCAGCCGGTTACAGCAGTGGTTTGCCTTTGCCTTCTGCCGGGTGAGTTTAAAGAGATCACCAGCTCTAGTGGAGTAAAGGGAATTACAGAGGCATGAGAGAGGAGTTGGCCAAAATTGACTGGAAATGAACACTGGCAGGGATGATGGCAGAGCAGCAATGGCTGGAATTTCTGGAAGAAATTTGGAAGGCATAACATCCCAAATAGGAAGAAGTATTCTAAAGAAAAGATAATACAACTGTGGCTAACAAGAGAGGTCAAAGCCAAAGAGAATATAATAGAGCAGAAATTAGTGGGAAGTTAGAGAAACAGGAAGTTTTTAAAAACCAACAGAAGGCAACTAAAAGTACTAGCAGTATGGTGGAAGTTCCAGGTGTCAGGATGCATGAAGTGTGTGAAGCTACATTAACTAGAGAGAAGTTTCCTGGGAAACTGAAAGGTCTGACGGTAGATAAGTCACCTGGACCAAGTGGTGTGCACACCAGAATTCTGAAAGAGGTGGCTGAAGAGATTGTGGAGGCATTAGTAATGATCTTTCAAAATTCACTGGATTCTGGAATGGTTCCGGAAGACTGAAAAATTGCAAATTTCACTCCACTCTTTCAAGAAGAGAAAAAGAAGAAAGGAGACTATAGGCCAGTTAGTCTGACCTCAGTAATTGGGAAGATGCTGGAGTCAATTATTAAGGATGAGGTCTCAGGGTCTTGCAGGCACATGATAAAATAGGCTGTAGTCCTCAAGGGAAAATCATGTCTTGACAAATCTATTGGAATTCTTGATGAAATGAGAAGCAGGAGAGGCAAAGGGGAATTGGTTGATGTGTATTTGGATTTTCAGACTGCCTTTGACAAGGTGCCACACACAAGCTACGAGCCCTTGCAGGAAAGGTTCTAGCATGGAGAAGGTACTGGCTGTTTGGTAGGAGGCAAAGAGTGGCTGGCTGCTGGTGACTAGTGGTGATCCACAGAGGTCTGTGTTGGGACCGATTATTTTTATGAAATTGATGGCTTTGATGCAAAGTTTGCCAAAGATGTGAAGATAGAGGAAGGGGCACGTAGTTTTGAAGAAGTAGAGTGGCTACAAAAGGACTTGAAAACATTAGGAGAATGGGCAAAGAAATGGCAGATGAAGTACAGTGTTGGTAAGTTAATGGTCATGCACTTTGGTAGAAGAAATAAAAGGATTGACTATTTTCTAAATAGAAGGTACAAAAAACTGAGACGCAGAGGGGTTTGGGAGTCCTTGTGCAAGATTCCCTAAAGATTAATTTGCAAGTTGTGTCTGGTGAGGAAAGCAAATGCAATGTTTGCATTCATTACAATAGGACAAGAATATAAAAGCAAGGATGTAACGTTGAAACTTTATAAAGCACTGGTGAGGCCTCACTTGGGGTACTGTGAACAGTTTTGGGCCCCTTAGAAAGGATGTGCTGAAACTGGAGAGGGTTCAAAGGAGGTTCACGAAAATGATTCCCGGATTGAGTGGCTTCTCACATGAAGAGCGTTTGATGGCTCTGGGCCTGTATTCACTGGAATTCAGAAGAATGAGGGTGACCTCATTGAAACCGTTTGAACGGTGAAAAGCTTGATGGAGTGGATGTAAAGAGGATGGTTCCTATGACGGCAGTCTTAGACCAGAGGACACAACCTCATTATGGAGATGAGGAGGAATTTCTTTAGCCAGAGAGTAGTGAATCTCTGCAATTCTTTGCCACAGGTAGCTGTGGAGTCCCAAGTCTTTATGTATATTTAAAGCAGAGGTTGATATATCTTGATTGGTCAGGGCATGAAGTGATACGGAAAGAAGGCAGGAGATTGGGTCTGAGAAGAAAATTGGATCAGACATGATGAAATGGCAGAACAGACTCAATGGGCCAAATGCCCTAATTCTGCTGCTATATCTTATGGTCTGATCCAAAATTATGAGGGTTGTAGATACGGTAAAAGTAAGCAGGCTTTTCCCACAGAAGCTGGGTGAGACTAGAACTAGAGGTGATAGTTTAAGAGTGAAAGGTGAAACGTTTAAGGGGAACCTGAGGGAAATTTCTTCAGTCAGAGGGTGGTGAGAGTTTGGAATGAGCTGCCACCACAAGTGGAGCATAGAAACATAGAAAATAGGTGCAGGAGTAGGCCATTTGGCCCTTCGAGCCTGCACCGCCATTCAGTATGATCATGGCTGATCATCCAACTCAGAACCCTGTACCTGCTTTCTCACCATACCCCCTGATCCCTTTAGCCACAAGGGCCATATCTAACTTCCTCTTAAATATAGCCAATGAACTGGCCTCAACTGTTTCCTGTGGCAGAGAATTCCACAGATTCACCACTCTCTGTGTGGAGGTTTTCCCTCATCTCGGTCCTAAAAGGCTTCCCCTTTATCCTTAAACTGTGACCCCTCGTTCTGGACTTCCCCAACATCGGAAACAATCTTCCTACATCTAGCCTGTCCAACCCCTTTAGAATTTTATACGTTTCAATAAGATCCCCCCCTCAATCTTCTAAATTCCAGTGAGTATAAGCCTAGTCGATCCAGTCTTTCTTCATATGAAAGTCCTGCCATCCCAGGAATCAATCTGGTGAACCTTCTTTGTACTCCCTCTATGGCAAGAATGTCTTTCCTCAGGTTAGGGGACCAAAACTGCACACAACACTCTAGGTGCGGTCTCACCAAGGCCTTGTACAACTGCAGTAGAATCTCCCTGCTCCTGTACTCAAATCCTTTTGCTATGAATGCCAACATACCATTTGCCTTTTTCACCGCCTGCTGTACCTGCATGCCCACCTTCAATGACTGGTGTACAATGACACCCAGGTCTCGTTGCATCTCCCCTTTTCCTAATCGGCCACTATTCAGATAATAATCTGTTTTCCTGTTCTTGCAACCAAAGTGGATAACCTCACATTTATCCACATTAAATTGCATCTGCCATGAATTTGCCCACTCACCTAACCTATCCAAGTCACCCTGCATCCTCTTAGCATCCTCCTCACAGCTAACACCGCCGCCCAGCTTTGTGTCATCCGCAAACTTGGAGATGCTGCATTTAATTCCCTCGTCTAAATCATTAATATATATTGTAAACAATTGGGGTCCCAGCACTGAGCCTTGCGGTACCCCACTAGTCACTGCCTGTCATTCTGAAAAGGTCCCGTTTACTCCCACTCTTTGCTTCCTGTCTGCCAACCAATTCTCTATCCACATCAATACCATACCCCCAATACTGTGTGCTTTAAGTTTGCACACTAATCTCCTGTGTGGGACCTTGTCAAAAGCCTTTTGAAAATCTAAATATACCACATCCACTGGCTCTCCCCTATCCACTCTACTAGATACATCCTCAAAAAATTCTGTAAGATTCGTCAGACATGATTTCCCTTTCACAAATCCATGCTGACTTTGTCCGATGATTTCCCCTCTTTCCAAATGTGCTGTTATCACATCTTTGATAACCAACTCTAGCATTTTCCCCACCACCGATGTCAGACTCACTGGTCTATAATTCCCCAGTTTTTCTCTCCCTTTTTTAAAAAGTTGGGTTACATTAGCCACCCTCCAATCCTCAGGAACTAATCCAGAATCTAAGGAGTTTTGAAAAATTATCACCAATGCATCCACTATTTCTTGGGCTACTTCCTTAAGCACTCTGGGATGTAGACCATCTGGCCCTGGAGATTTATCTGCCTTTAATCCCTTCAATTTACCTAACACCACTTCCCTACTAACATGTATTTCCCTCAGTTCCTCCATCTCACTAGACCCGTACTATTTCCGGAAGATTATTTATGTCCTCCTTGGTGAAGACAGAACCAAAGTAGTTATTCAATTGGTCTGCCATGTTTTTGTTCCCTATGATCAATTCACCTGTTCTGACTGTAAGGGACCTACATTTGTCTTGACCAATGCAGGTTTGATTTCAACATTTAAGATAAGTTTGGGGATAAGTACATGGATGGGAGGGGTGTGGAGGCTATGGTCCAGGTGTTGGTTGATGGGACGGGGCAGAGTAACAGTTTGGCATGGACTAGGTGGGCTGAAGGGTCCATTTCTGTGCTGCTATAATTTTGAGATGAGTTCGAAGATGATACATGCCCTCATTGGTAATACTAGCTGAGGTTCTGTCTGACCACAGGGTGAATGAGTCCTCCTGCTTTGTCACCGGCTGTAAAGAGCTCCTGGCAATGAGCAACCTTTTAAAATTAGAGCTGTGAAGTTTAAACATGATGTGAGGGGCAAGTGTTTTTTACACAGAGTGATAGGTGCCTGGAATGAGTTAGCAGGGATAGGAGTGGAAGCAGACAGTTTGATGGAATTTAGGAAACATTTACATAGAGCCATTGAGCACTACTACATGTAAACAGACTCTTCACCCCATCTAGACCATGCCAAACCATTAATCTCCATAGTCCTCCCATCCATGTACCAATCTAAATTTCTCTTAAATGTTGAAATCAAACCCGCATCCACCATTTCCGCTGGCAGCTCACTTCACACTCTCAGGGCCCCCTGAGGGAAGCCGTTTCCCCTCATGTTCCCCTTAAATGTTTCACCTTTCACCCTTAACCCATGATAAACAAGAAGCCATTTAGTATACAGTAAATTACTATCAAGATTGGCACATGTGAGCCAAATGGCCTGTCCAGTACTGTACTCTCTGTTCTATGTTAATCTGCCCATGTATTGGTCTACTACAGAAACTTGTTCTATTCTTCCACTAGAGAATTCTTCGTAGTAAAACAGGCCACTTTGAAAGAAATAATGGGACTGAGTGGTGTATAGATTTACAAAAGGAAAATCGCTTGACTGATCTCCTGGACTTTGTGGAAGTAGTCAGTCGAATAGATGTGAGGAAACTGAATGTATACTTGGTTATTCAGAAGGCTTTTAGTAAGATCCCACTAGAGAAGTTGGTCAGTGAGGCATTGGAGGTAATATACTGACACGGATGAAAAATTGGGTTATCGTACAGAAAATGGGAACTGGGAAAAATGGTTTGCTTTCAGATTGCTGTCAGTTGTCACAGGGATTGGGCACATGGTTCCCACCTATTTGCCATCTGTACCAAATGTCATGTCCAATGGATTCTAGTTAATTGGGACACATCAAGACCAGTACATTTTGGCCCAATTAAGCAGCTGTCACAATTAGCTGAAATTTCATGAAGTTTTATAAAGGCATAAAAAAGACAAACTGAGTAATAAATTTGCATGAAATACAGAACAAATCAGAGCACTATCAATAGTACCACAGTACTATCAAACTGTGTATTACTTCCTAATAGGTATCAACAGGAATTAACAATATCAGTGCAGATAATAGATTGCCCTCATACAATACAATGCTATAGATGACTGCATCCTCCAAATCTCATTTTCATTTTCATTGTAACATTCAAGGTGATTGCCAATACCTTCAAATTCTTCATAGTTCCTAACTTGAAGTCATGAAATTGTTTTATTTTCACTCCTGGCCATCTTTGTCATCTCCAAGCCTGAATAATTGAAACTTCAGTGAGAAGAACAGTTCTCAATTGTCTAATGGTTTATTTCTTGCCAACTATCAGTGACAAAAACACAAGCAACTGATGCTATTTAAAAACTGGTTGCTCTAACCATGGTGTAGCTTCTAACAGTCATACAAGTGCAAGCGACTGGCATTAGTTAGAAACTGTTCAGCAACAGTCTCTTGTCCCAACTAAGCAGCACGGTGTACCAAATAAAGGAAAGGAATTCTGGCTATTTTCTCGATTAGTATTTTTCTTTAAGAATTGTCCCTAATAGGCGCCTGGCTCAATGACCCCAATGGCCCAATTAGCAGGAATCCACTGTACTTCCTAGTCTAGTGGTGGAAGCCTGATGGAATTGTGAGTAGAGAGAACCCTGTGAAAGGGCTTCGATGTAATCAGTAGCTGAGGATGAGTAATACTGTGGCTAATGAGCTTTTAAAGGAGGCATTGGGAGTGTTAACATATAAAGGGATCTAGGAGTCCTTGTACACAAGTCTCTGTTGGCCAATGTGTGGGTAAAGCAAACAATTAAGAAGGCAAGTGGTTTGGTCTTTACATGGAACTTTGAGTACAGGAGTAGAGAGATCTTTACCTTAATATAGGGTCTTGATAAGCCTGTATAGAACATAGAACAGGCCCTTTGGCCCACAATGTTGTGCCAACCTTTTGACGTACTCTAAGATCGATTTAACTCTTCTTTCCCACACAGTCCTCTATTTTTCTTTTATCCATGTGTCTCTCTAAGTGTTTCTTAAATATCCACAATATATCTGACTCTACCATCAGCCCTGGCAGTACATTCTACACACCCAGCATTCTCTGTGTAAAATAAAGGAAAAAACATATCTCTGACATTCTCCCCATAGTTTCCTCCAATCACCTTAAAATTACGCACCTTTGAATGAACCATTTCCACCCTGGGAAAGAATTCTCTGGCTGTCCACTCGATTTATGCCTTTTATTGCATGCACATCTATGAAGAAGTTCTCTTCCTCCTTCACTTCAAAGAGAAAAGCTGTAGCTCGCTCAACCTATCCTCATAAGATGTGCTCGCTAATCCAGGCAGCATCCTGGCAAATCTCCTCTGCACCCTCTCTAAAGCCTCCACACCCTTCCTATAATGAGGCAACCAGAATTGAACACAATATTCCAAGTGTGATCTAATCAGGGTTTTGTAGAGCTGAAACATTACCTCACAGCTCTTGAACTTAATGCTCCCACTAATAAAGGCCAACACACCATACGCCGCCTTAACGACCCTATCAACGTGCACTGCAACTTTGGGGGATCTATGAGTGTTGGCGTATTTTTGAATATTGTGTACATTTTTGCTCTCCTTGCCTACAGAGCACAGATATTTGACGTTGAGAGAGTGTGGTCCATGAGTCTGTTTCCAGGGGCTGCAGGTTTGCAGTTGAGTAGAGAGTAAGTAGATGGAATCTGTAGTCTCTAAAGTTTAGAATGAGAGAAGATCTAATGAAACGTAAGAATCCTGCCATTAACCCTGTACTCTGCCTTCAACTTCCATCTTCTAAAGTAAATCACACTTTTCTGGATTGGACTCCATCTGCCACTTCTCAGCCCAGCTCTTCATTCGTCCTGTCCTGTTGTAACCTATGACAGGCTTCTACACTGTGCACAACACCACTGTCTTCATGATGGATCTTTGCTGTTGAGAGGGTGTGGTCCAGGAGACTGTTTTCGGGGGCTGCAGGTTTCATATATGAGTAGTGTGAATCATCTTCAGAGTTTGGAATGTTCAGAGATCTGATGAGACTTTAACTTCCTAAGGCTGAATTTTTTATTCCTGAGAAGGTTAGACCATTTAGAACCGAGGAGCAATCTCTTCACTCAGAGGGCAGAAAATCTTTATAACCTACCAAGGTTATAAAGGAAGACTGCCGAGCATCAGTCACATGGTTCATTTAGGTTTCTGCTTATCAAGGAAGTTGAGGGACTTGGGTGGGTCTGGATTAATGACATTGTGGTAAAGTAAACTTGCCCAACGGTGGAACAAGGTTGATGAGCTGAATGTCTTTGTATGTCTTCTTTCCTACCTACTAATGTGTCATCAGCAAATTTTGTAGCCTTGCTTGGTGAATATTCGGGATTGTTTTCCCAAAAAAAAAAGTAGTTGAGGTCCCTGGGCACACACGGCAACCAAGATCAATTACAATCCACTTTTATCACTGGACCCATCGCTGAACTGACCACAACCGTGGTCTGCAGACAGCAGGTTGACATTAAGTCTGTAGGTAAGGTGACGGACAGGAAATGATAAAGTGGTGGTGGTTGGGGATGTGGAGGGCTGGGTTTGTGGGTGGAGGTGTTGATCAGCCTTGCTGCTTGGGGAAAGTAACTGTTTTTGAGTCTGGTGGTCCTGGTGTGGATGCCACGTAGTCTCCTCCCTGATGGGAGTGGGACAGACAGTCCGTGAGCAAGGTGGGTGGGACCCTTCATGATGTTACTGGCCTTTTTCTGGCACTTTTCTATCTATGTGTTCTTGATGCTGGGTCAACTGGTGCTGTGTTGGGCAGTTTTGACTACCCATTGTAAAACCTTCCTGTCTGCCACAGTGCAGTTTCTGTACCATGTAGTAATGGTCCAGATGTCGGTAGATGGCAGTAGGCAGAAAACCAGCCCAGCAGGGACTAGTTGGGCTGAAGGCCTATTTCTGTGCAGTAGTGCTCTATGACAGTATGTCATGGCCAGTTTTTATTTCTCTCTTCAACATCAAAACACTTAGCTGGTCTCTATCACATTCTTATCTTGAAGTGAATGATGTCCATTACATTTGCTATGTTGGATGCAGTTTAACACACATTGCTGCCTGCAGTATAGGTAGAGTCCTGCTTTACCCTGGAGAGCTTTCTGACTGGTTGCATCACCGTCTGGTCTGGTGGGGTGCTACTGCACAGGATCGGAAAAAGCTATAGAAAGTTGCAAACTCAGTCAGCTCCATCCTAGGCTCTCATGTCCACAGCCTTGAGGACATCTTCAAAAGGTGCACCTCAAAAAGACAGCATCCATCATTAAGAACCCCCATCACCGAGCACATGCCTTCTTCTCATACAGTAATGTTTCTGCAACAGCTTCTTCCCCTCAGCCTTCAGATTTCTGAACAGACATTGAATCAGTGAACAGTACCTCACTAGTTTTTTCCTCTCTTTTTACACTGCTTATATAATGTTATGTATTTTTCATGATATATGTCATTGATATTAAACCTGATTATGATTCCGATACATCAGCCACCATCAAAGAGTGGAGTAAACTTGATGGGTCAAATGGCTGAATCCTGCTCCCATGACTTATGTCTTATTATAACCATATAACAATTACAGCACGGAAATAGACCATCTCAGCCCTTCTAGTCCGTGCCAAACGCTTACTCTCACCTAGTCCCACCTACCTGCACTTAGCCCATAACCCCCCATTCCTTTCCTGTCCATATACCTATCCAATTTTTTTTTAAATGACAAAATTGAACCTGCCTCTACCACTTCTACTGGAAGCTAGTTCCACACAGCTACCACTCTCTGGGTAAAGAAGTTCCCCCTCATGTTACCCCTAAACTTTTGCCCCTTAACTCTCAACTCATGTCCTCTTATTTGAATCTCCCCTACTCTCAATAGAAAAAGCCTATCCACGTCAACTCTATCTATCCCCCTCATAATTTCGAATACCTCTATCAAGTCCCCCCTCAACCTTCTATGCTCCAAAGAATAAAGACCTAACTTGTTCAACCTTTCTCTATAACTTAGGTGCTGAAATCTGGGTAACATTCTAGTAAATCTCCTCTGTATTCTCTCTATTTTGTTGACATCTTTCCTATAATTCGGTGACCAGAACTGTACACAAAACCCCAAATTTGGCCTCACCAACACCTTGAACAATTTTAACATTACATCCCAACTCCTATACTCAGTGCTCTGATTTATAAAGGCCAACATACCAAAAGCTTTCTTCACCACCCTATCCACATGAGATTCCACCTTCATGGAACTATGCACCATTATTCCTACATCACTCTGCTCTACCTCATTCCTCAATGCCCTACCATTTACCATGTATGTCCTATTTTAATTAGTCCTACCAAAATGTATCACCATATCAGCATTAAACTCCATCTGCCATCTTTCAGCCCACTCTTCTAACTGGCTTAAATCTCTCTGCAAGCTTTGAAAACCTACTTCATTATCCACAACGCCACCTATCTTAGTATCATCGCATACTTACTAATCCAATTTACCACCCTATCATCCAGATCATTAATGTATATGACAAACAACATTGGACCCAGTACAGATCCCTGAGGCACACCACTAGTCACCGGCCTCCAACCTGATGAACAGTTATCCACCACTACTCTCTGGCATCTCCCATCCAGCCACTTGTTGAATCCATTTTACTACTTCAATATTAATAGCTAACAATTGAACCTTCCTAACTAGCCTTCCCTGTCGAACCTTGTTAAAGGTCTTACTGAAGTCCATATAGACAACATCCACTGCTTTACCCATGTCAACTTTCCTAGTAACCTCTTCAAAAAATTCATGACCTTTCATGCACAAATCCATGTTAACTGTTCCTAATCAGATCCTGTCTATCCAGATAATTATATATACCATCTCTAAGAATACTTTCCATTAATTTTCTTACCACTGACGTCAAACTTACAGGCCGATAATTGCTAGGTTTACTCTTAGAACCTTTTTTAAACAATGGAACCACATGAGCAATACGCCAATCCTCCAGCACCATCCCTGTTTCTAATGACATTTGAAATATTTCTGTCAGAGCCCCTACTATTTCTACACTAACTTCCCTCAAGGTCCTAGGGAATATCCTGTCAGGACCCAGAGACTTATCCATTTTTATATTCTTTAAGAGCGCCAGTACTTCCTCTTGTTTAATCATCATGGTTTCCATAACTACCCTGCTTGTTTCCCTACCCTTACACAATTCAATATTCTTCTCCTTAGTGAATACCGAAGAAAAGAAATTGTTCAAAATCTCCCCCATCTCTTTTGGCTCCGCACATAGCTGTCCACTCTGATTCTTTAAGGGACCAATTTTATCCCTCACTATCCTTTTGCTATTAATATAACTATAGAAACCTTTAGGATTTATTTTCACCTTACTTGCAACCTCATATCTTCTTTTAGCTTTTCTAATTTCTTTCTTAAGATTTTTTTACATTCTTTATATTCCTCGAGCACCTCATTTACTCCATGCTGCCTATATTTATTGTATTGTAGACTTATTAGCTTCACAGGTGCAATGAAAAGCTTGTAGCAGCATCACAGGCACATAGCATCCGACAAGCTCCATTCACAAGAAGAAGATTACACAAAAAAGGTATACAAGAAAGAGGATCTCTCGTGGTCTGTAGGCACCGGCTGTGTGGTGAAAAAGGCACATCAGTGTCTCTTTCACCTCAGATGGTGAGGTAGTTTGGTATGGGTCCCCATATCCTAAGAACATTCTACTACAGGGGCACAATTGAGAGCATCCTGACTGGCTGCATCACTGCCTGGTATGGGAACTGTACTTCCCTTAATCGCAGGACTCTGCAGAGAGTGGTGCGGACAGCCTAGCGCATCTGTAGATGTGAATTTCCCACTATTCAGGACATTTACAGAGACAGGTGTGTAAAGAGGCCCAAAGGATCATTGGGGACCTGAGTCACCCTAACCACAAACTGTTCCAGCTGCTACCATCCGGGAAACGGTACCGCAACATAAAAGCCAAGATCAACAGGCTCTGGGACAGCTTCTTCCACCAGGCCATCAGACTGATTAATTCATGCTGATACAATTGTATTTCTATGTTATATTGACTGTCCTGTTGTACATACTTTTATTATAAATTACTATAAATTGCACATTTAGATGGAGATGTAACGTAAAGATTTTTACTCATGTATATGAAGGGTGTAAGTTTTAAAGTCAGTTCAATTCGAACAACACACACAAAATACTGAAGGAACTCAGCAAGTGAGGCAGCATCTGTGGAAATGACTGAATTTCCTCTAGCATTTTGTGTGTGGTGCTCTGGATTTCAAGCAGAATCTCTTGTGTTTACAATTAGAACAAGTCTGTTTTAGTGTGGAGTGGTCACAGTGTTGCTATTCTCTCGTGCCTATTGGTTTAGGAACTGGACGGTGGGTGGAGGTGCATTCGTCTCATTGTTCTCATTAGACTGTAAGTATGTAAGCTTGCCTGTGCTGGTGTGAGAAGTCAAAGCAGGAAGGCAAGTATTTTCACAAAAGGCCAGTTCCTGATTTAGTTCCTATTGATGTTTGTCATCGGAATCAGAATTTCTTTATTACCAGTCTGTGAAACAGACCAGAATTGATTGTGGTTCAGTGCCAAACATAAAACACAGGACAATACCAGAACAGACAACACAATAGCAACCAACTATAGTGCAGTCAACAATCAGCAGAGCAGTCACATGTGCAAACAGCAATAAATGTGGACAGACTCAATGATTATCAACAGAACACGGAGAGCAGGAAAGACCATTTCACGGATGTTGCGCAGGGACAGTTGCGGTTTTGTTGAGAAGCTGGAGAGCTACAGGAAAGAAGCTTCGCAGATGAAGAGTAGTCCTGGTAGTGATAGATTCGTGGTGTCTCCCCGATGGCAATTTGGTGAATAGGAGACTGCTAGGGTGGGTGGAGTCAGCAGTAAATTTTTCAGATCTTTTCTTCGCTCCTGCAATGAACAGAACATCCTCTTGGATTATACCAGTGCCTGAGAAGAATAATGTGAGCTGCCTTAATGTCTATCGCCCAGTAGCACTTGCATCTACATGCTTTGAGAGGTTGGTCATGACTAGACTGAACTCCTGCCTCAGCAAGGACCTGGATCCATTGCAATTTGCCCATTGTCACAATAGGTCAACAGCAAATGCAATCTCAATGCTCTTCACACGGCCTTAGACCACCTGGACAATACAAACACCTATGTCAAGATGCTGTTCATTGACTATAGCTCAGCATTTAATATCATCATTCCCACAATCCTGATTGAGAAGTTGCAGAACCTGGGCTTCTGTACCTCCCTCTGCAATTGGATCCTCGACTTCCTAACCAGAAGACCACAATCTGTGCGGATTGGTGATAACATATCCTCCTCGCTGACAACCAACACTGGCACACCTCTCAGGCATGTGTGCTTAGCCCACTGCTCTACTCTCTCTACACCCATGACTGTGTGGCTAGGCATAGCTCAAGTACCATCTATAAATTTGCTGATGATACAACCATTGTTGGTAGAGTCTCAGGTGGTGATGAGAGGGCGTACAGGAGTGAGATAAGCCAACTAATGGAATGGTGCCGCAGCAACAACCTGGCACTCAACGTCAGTAAGACAAAAGAGCTGATTGCAGACTTTAGGAAGGGTAAGACGAAGGAACACATACCAATCCTCATAGAGGGATCAGAAGTGGAGAGAGTGAACAGTTTCAAATTGCTTGGTGTCAAGATCTCTGAGGACCTAACCGGGTCCCAACATATCGATGCAATTATAAAGAAGGCAAGACAGCAACTGTACTTCATTTGGAGTTTGAAGAGATTTGGGATGTCAACAAATACACTCAAGAACTTCTGTAGATGTACTGTGGAGAGCATTCTGACTGGCTGCATCACTGTCTGGTATGGGGGAAGGGGCTACTGCACAGGACCAAAAGAAGCTGCAGAGGGTCATAAATTTAGTCAGCTCTGTTATGGATACTAGCCTACAAATTACCCAGGACATTTTCAAGGACCGGTGTCTCAGAAAGGCAGTGTCCATTGTTAAGGACCTCCAGCACCCAGGGCATGCCCTTTTCTCACTGTTACTATCAGGTAGGAGGTACAGAAGCCTGAATGCACACACTCAGCAATTCAGGAACAGCTTCTTCCCCTCTGCCATCAGATTCCTAAAAGGACATTGAACCCTTGGACACTACCTCACTTTTTAAATATATATTCTGTTTTTTGCATCATTTTTAATATAGTCAATGTACGTACACTGTAATTGATTTACTTATTGTTATTATTTTTCTTTTTTCTTTTATGTATTGCATTGAACTGCTGCTGCTAAGTTAACAAATTTCATGCCGGTGATAATAAACCTGATTCTGATTTGTCCCTGTAGGGCAGCATTGGTGAATACAGTGACAGTTCAATTAACCAGCTACAGTGTTTGTACAGTTTGTAAATTCAACAGAATTAGGTGAAGCAAGTAATTTATAGATTCTAGGGAAAGGTTACAGATTTCAAGTTTCAGCTGAAAATACTTAAAGCTTTGGATCTTTTCCTAGTAAGATTACTGTATATTCCATGAAAGAAACAGCTTCTTGTCCCTCTGCTGCAATGTCATTATCAACAGCATTACATTGTGCTGTAGTGTTCTTTCAAACTGTAACCTGTACTTGCAGAGCGACTAGGGAGACAAGATAACTTGCCCTTTGAGTCGATGATGAGGAAGGCAAGTACAATGTTAGCATTCATTTCGAGAGGACTAGACTATAAAAGCAAGCATGTAATGCTGAGGTCTTACGAGGTATTGCACTTGGGAGTATTTTGAGCAGTTATATCTTATCTGGGAATGGATTGCTGAAAATGGAGAAAGTGCAGAGGAGATTCATAACAATTATTCCAGGAATGAAAGGGTTAACACATGAGACCAGCTTGATGTCTCTGGGACTGGGGTTTAGAAGCATGAGAGGTGATCTCATTGAAACATCAAATATTAAAAGGCCTAAAGTGGATGGAGAGAGCATGTTTTCTATAGTGGGTGAGTCTACAACCAGAGGGCACAGCCTCAGAATAGAAGGATGTCCTGTCCATTCAGAACAGATGAGAGGGAATTTCTTTAGCCAGAGGCTGGTGAATCTGTGGAATTCAAATTGCCACAGGCAGCTGTGGAGGCCAAGTCATTGGGTATATTTAAAGTGAAGGTTGATAGATTCTTGATTATTAATAGTGTCAAAGGTTATAAGGAGAAGGCAGGAGAATGGGGTTAAGAGGGATAATAAATTGGCATGATGGAACGGTGGAGCAGAGTCAAATGGCCGAATGGCCTAATTTTGCTCCTGTGCCTCATAGTCTTAATTCCCTCAATCAGGTAACTAGATATCATTTCACACTATTACAAGATAGATTGGTCAAAGTGAGCCGCCAAAGATGCAATAATTGAAAACTTTGCACACTGAATTCCAGCACCATGTAGTGTAGTTACAGCTTGGGATGTTGGAGTTCAGTTTCGGCGCTGACAGAAATTTGTAAGCCCTTCCTGTGCATGCATAGGTTTCCTCCCATATTCCAAAGATGTACCGGTTGGTGGATTAATTGGTCATTATAAAATGCCCTGTGATTAGGTTGGGGTTAAATAAGTGGGTTGCTGGGTGGGGCAGCTCAGGGGCCGGAAAGGCCTGTTCTTCACTAATGTATATATGGAATAAAAATGTGAAACGAAAATTGACTCTGTACTTTTTCTCTGCTGAAGATCGTACTTTGGTATTTGAACCATAGAACATTACAGCACAGAAACAGCCCTTTTGGCCCTTCTTAGCTGTGCCATTTTTCTGCCTATAGTCCTACTGACCTGCACCTGGCCCATATCTCTCCATACACCTCTCATCCATGTACCTGTTGAAGTTTTTCTTAAATGTTAAAAGTCAGCCCGCATTTACCACTTCATCTGGCAGCTCATTCCACACTCCCACCACTCTCTGTGTGAAGTAGACCCCCCCAATGTTCCCTTTAAACTTTTCCCCCTTCACCCTTAACCCATGTCCTCTGGTTTTTTTCTCCACTAGCCTCAGTGGAAAAAGCCTGCTTGCATTCACTCCATCTATACCCATCATAATTTTATACACCTCCATCAAGTCTCCCCTCATTCTTCTACACTCCAGGGAATAAAGTCCTAACCCATTCAACCTTTCTCTGTAACTCAGTTTCTCAAGTCCTGGCAACATCCTTGTAAACCTTCTCTGCAGTCTTTCAACCTTATTAATATCCTTCCTGTAATTAGGTGACCAAAACTACAAACAATACTCCAAATTTGGAGCGGGAACCTTATACAAATACAAATACTTTATTGTCACTAAACAATTGAGAGTAGACCGTACAATCATCACAGTGATATTTGTTTCTGTTCTTTGCACTCCCTGAAGTACAAATCGAACAAATGTACAACCTCACCATAACATTCCAACTCTTATACTCAATACTTTTCAATGTCTGTAGTGAGATGCTGAAGATGTTCTATAGGTCAGTTGTGGAGAGCGCCCTCTTCTTTGTGGTGGCGTGTTGGGGAGGAAGCATTAAGAAGAGGGATGCCTCACGTCTTAATAAGCTGGTAAGGAAGGCGGGCTCTGTCGTGGGCAAAGTACTGGAGAGTTTAACATCGGTAGCTGAGCGAAGGGCGCTGAGTAGGCTACGGTCAATTATGGAAAACTCTGAACATCCTCTACATAGCACCATCCAGAGACAGAGAAGCAGTTTCAGCGACAGGTTACTATCGATGCAATGCTCCTCAGACAGGATGAAGAGGTCAATACTCCCCAATGCCATTAGGCTTTACAATTCTACCGCCAGGACTTAAGAACTTTTTAAAAGCTATTATTAATGCTTTTTGAGATAGTGATTTAGATGCATATCATATTTTTTACTGAGTTAAGTATTGTATGTAATTAGTTTTGCTACAGCAAGTGTATGGGACATTGGGGAAAAAAAAAAAGTTGAATTTCCCCATGGGGATGAATAAAGTATCTATCTATCTATCTATCTATCTATCTATCTACTTTGATTTATAAAGGCCAATGTACCAAAAGCTCTCTTTACGACCCTATCTACCTGTGATGCCACTTTTAGGGAATTTTGTATCTGTATTCCTAGATCCCTCTGTTCTACTGCACTCCTCAGTGCCCTATCATTTACCTTGTATGTTCTACCTTGGTTTTTCCTTCCAAAGTGCAATACCTCACACTTGTCTGTATTAAACAAGACTATTCTGGATTTAGTGTTATGTAATGAACAGGATTTGATAAGCGATCTTGCAGTAAAGGAGCCATTAGGAGGTAGTGATCATAATATGATGTTTTTATCTGCAATTTGAGAAGGATAAGGGCAGCTCGGAGGTGTCAGTGTTGTAGTTGAACAGGGGAAACTATGGAGCCATGAGGGAGGAGCTGGCCAAAGTTAACTGGACGGATATCCTAGCAGAAAAGACAGTGGAACAGCAATGGCAGGTATTCTTGGGAATAATGCACAAGGTGCAAAATCAGATCATCCCCCAGAGAAGGAAGGATTCAAAGGGGGGAAAGGGGCCACAGTGGTTGACAAAGGAAGTCAGGGATTGCATAGCATTAAAAAAAAAAGGAAGTATGACAGAGCTAAGGTGAGTGGGAGGACAGATGATTGGGAAGTTTTTAAGGAACAACAGAACTTAACTAAAAAGGCAATACGAGGAGAAAAAATGAGGTACGAATGCAAGCTAGCCAGGAATATAAAGGAAGATAGCAAAAGCTTTTTTAGGTATGTGAAGAGAAAGAAGATAGTTAAGAACAATGTTGGGCCCTTGAAGAATGAATTGGGTGAAATTGTTATGGGAAACAGAGAAATGGCAGAAGAATTTAATGAGTACTTTAGATCTGTTTTCACTAAGGAAGACACAAGCAATCTCCCAGATGTATGGATGGGCCAAGGACATAGGGTAACAGGAAATGAAACAGATTGACATTAGGAAGGAAACGGTGATGAGTAGACTGATGGGACTGAAGGCTGACAAATCCCCAGGTCCAGATGGTCTGCATCCTAGGGTACTAAAGGAGGTGGCTCTGGAAATTGCGGATGCATTGGTAATCATTTTCCAATGTTCCTTAGATTCAGGATCAGTTCCTGAGGATTGGAGAATGGCTAATGTTATCCCACTTTTTAAGAAAGGAGGGAGGGAGAAAACAGAGAACTATCGACCTGTCAGCCTGACATCGGTGGTGGGAAAGATGCTAGAGTCCGTTATTAAGGATGAAATAGTGGCATATCTAGATAGCAGTGATAAGATTGGGCCGAACCAGCATGGATTTACCAAGGGTAAATCATGCTTGACTAATCTATTGGAGTTTTTCGAGGATGTAACCAGGAAGTTAGACAAGGGAGATCCAGTGGATGTAGTGTACCTCGATTTTCAGAAGGCATTTGATAAGGTCCCACATAGGAGATTAGTGGGTAAAATCAAAGCTCAGGGCATCGGGGGGAAGACATTGACATGGATAGAAAACTGGTTGGCAGATAGAAAGCAAAGGGTAGCGGTGAATGGGTGTTTCTCGGAATGGCAGGTGGTGACTAGTGGGGTGCCACAGGGCTCGGTATTGGGACCACAGCTGTTTACAATTTACGTCAACAATTTAGATGAAGGTATTGAGAATAACATCAGCAAATTTGCTGATGATACTAAGCTGGGTGGCACTGTGACATGTGATGAGGATGTTAGGAGAATTCAGGGTGACTTGGATAGGCTGGGTGAGTGGGCAGATACTTGGCAGATGGCGTTTAATGTGAATAAGTGTGAGGTTATCCACTTTGGGAGTAAGAACAGGAAGGCAGATTATTATCTGAACAGTGTAGACTTAGTTAGGTAAGGGAGAAATACAAAGAGATCTAGGAGTCCTTGTTCATCAGTCACTGAGGGTGAATGAGTAAATGCAGCAGGCAGTGAAGAAGGCTAATGGAATGTTGGCCTTTATTACAAAGGGAATTGAGTACAAGAGCAAGGAAATCCTCTTGCATTTGTACAGGGCCCTGGTGAGACCACACCTGGAGTATTGTGTACAGTTTTGGTCTCCAGGTTTAAGGAAGGACATCCTGGCTGTAGAGGAAGTGCAGCGTAGATTCACGAGGTTAATTCCTGGGATGTCTGGACTGTCTTACGCAGAGAGGTTAGAGAGACTGGGCTTGTACACGCTGGAATTAAGGAGATTGAGAGGGGATCTGATTGAAACATAAGATTATTAAGGGATTGGACAAGATAGAGGCAGGAAATATGTTCCAGATGCTGGGAGAGTCCAGTACCAGAGGGCATGGTTTGAGAATAAGGGGTAGGTCATTTAGGAAAGAGTTAAGGAAAAACTTCTCCCAGAGAGTTGTGGGGGTCTGGAATGCACTGCCTCGGAAGGTAGTGGAGGCCAATTCTCTGGATGCTTTCAAGAAGGAGCTAGATAGGTATCTTATGGATAGGGGAATCAAGGGATATGGGGACAAGGCAGGAACCGGGTATTGATAGTAGTTGATCAGCCATGATCTCAAAATGGCAGTGCAGGCTCGAAGGACCGAATGGTCTACTTCTGCACCTATTGTCTATTAAACTCCATCTGCCATTTTTCAGCCCATTTTTCCAGCTCGCCCAGATCCCTCTGCAAGCTTTGAAAACTTTCCTCACTGTCCACTACACCTCCAATCTTTGTGTCATCAGCAAATTTGCTGATCCAGTTTACCACATTATCATCCAGACCATTGATATAGATGACAAATAACAATGGACCCAGCACTGATCCCTGTGGCACACCACTAGTCACAGGCCTCCACTCAGAGAAGCAATCCTCCACTACCACTCTCTGGCTTCTCCCATTGAGCCAATGTCCAATCCAGTTTACTACCTCACCATGTATACCTAGTGACTGAATCTTCCTAACCTACTTCCCATGCAGGACCTTGTCAAAGGCCTTACTGAAGTCCACGTAGACAACATCCACTGCCTTCCCTTCATCCGTTTTCCTGGTAACTTCCTCGAAAAACTCTTAATAGATTTGTTAAACATGACCTAACATGCACAAAGCCGTGTTGACTCTCCCTGATAAGTCCCTGTCTATCCAAATACTTGTAGATCTTATCTCTTGGTACTCCTTCCAATAATTTACCTACTACCGACGTCAAACTTACCGGCTTTAAATTTCCTGGATTACTTTGAGCCTTTTTTAAATAATGGAACAACATGAGCTATATCTGCCAGGGCCCCTGCAATTTCAACACTAGTCTCCTTCAAGGTCCGAGGGAATACCCTGTCAGGTCCTGGGGACTTATCTACTCTGATTTGCTCAAGATAGAAAGCACCTCCTCGTCAATCTGTATAGGTTCCATGACCTCACGACTTGCTTGCCTTATTTCCATTGACTCCATGCCAGTTTCCTTAGTAAATACAGATGCAAAAAACCCATTTAAGATCTCCCCCATTTCTTTTGGCTCCATACATAGCTGACCACTCTGATCTTCAAGAGGACCAATTTTATCCCTTACTATCCTTTTGCTCTTAATATACCTGTAGAAGCTCTTTGGATTATCCTTCACCTTGACTGCCAAAGCTACCTCATCCCGTGTTCCTGAGGGAGAGGAGGGGTGAGGTAGGTGATGTCCACAATCAGACATCTCCTGTTCCTGAGGGAGAGGAGGAGTGAGGTAGGTGAAGTGCACAATCAGTCATCCCGTGTTCCTGGTTCAGAGAGGCCCCAGACTACAGTTTAGGAATTGGAAGTAGGTAATCCTTTGAGGTTACACCGTGGTAGGAGTTAGAGTTACAGATAACTTGGTAAATCCTAGAAGAGTGTAAAAACAAAGGTGCTGTAGTAATGTTGGTGGGGGAGATTTTAACTTTCCCAATACTGACCGGCATTGTCTTAGGTGCAAGGGGTTTGATGTGGGTGTGTAATGTTCAATCAGGTTCACCAGTCCAGTAAGTGAGAGACAGAAAGTGCTGTCTGTGAATAGGTATATTGATTATTTATTTACAAACAGTAAAAACTTGACCAAATATTCATGTTCCCCAAGTTACAGAAACTACAAAGCTGAATATTCAACATACTTAGTTAAAAAACATACACAAGCATACTTTCCCAATTGCCGTGTACACCGTTTGCTTGAAACACAGGAAGAGAGACAGAACCTCCCACACATGCTCTCTAAACACTCAAGGATATTTGAAACTGGACACCAGGCAGCTAACCAATAGCAAAAGCTGTTGCAGTTTCCAAACTAACCAATCACGATGGAAGTGTCTTTCAATAATCAGATTAAGACAGGACAGTTCACCTCTTGAAAGTTGTGAACCTGTTTCAGCGTTACAGGGTGGAAATGTAAAATGCATCTGAGAGTATTTTTTGAAGCTGGATGCAGAGTCACACAAGGGTGGAGTCTCTATGAGACTTTGGAGTGCAACAATGGTAGATGATACTGTTCGTCAGGGACCTTTAGGGGATAGTAACCTTTTCGCTCTCCTAATTTATTTCTTCTCTCCTCTCCCCTAATCAAAGGATTCATTTCAGACCATTTCCTTATTCCTAACCTGTGTTTCCTCCTTTTCCCTGGTCAACCCTTCAATGTCCTTTGCTACATCAATGTCTCTCACTACATCAGATTGATCTGCTGGCTCCAGCCATTTTCTTTCCACTTAGCGAATGTTATTTCCCCTTCTAGCAGCTGGGCCCCAAACACCTCTCCCAGGCTCGGCCTTACATAAAACATTACCACAAAATACAGACCATTCAGCCCATGACATACTGTCAACCTTATAATCCACTCGGAAGATCAGCTTAGCCCTTCCCTCCCACATAACCCTTCATTTTTTTAATCATCCATGTGCCTATTTATGAGTCTCTTAAATATCCCTAATGTATCCATAATCTCTACCTCTGAAATTCCCCCCCACCCCCCCCACCCCACGTTCCTCCATTCAATTTAAAATAATCTCCCTTGTATTACCTATTTTAAGCCTGGGGAAATATCTCTGGTTGTCTGCTCGATCTTCGCCTCTTATCATGTTGTACACCTCTATCAAGTTAACTGTTATCCTCCTTCACTCCAAAGAGATAAGCCCCAGCTTGTTTAACCTTTCCTCATAATAATAAACGCAAACGATTCCTTTCCACATAAGGCTTGTGGTAAATCTCCTTTGCATCCTCTCTAAAGTTCCCACATCCTTTCTTTAAACCAGAACTAAACAATACTCAAGGAGAGGCCTAGAAGCGTACGGGCATAATTCAGGCAAATAGTTTCCCACTGACTTGTGGTCACATAGCCTGTTCCCACACCATGTGACTATAATTCTTTGTGGCAAACCACAATTATACAGTAGATGTATATTATTCTTATCTTTATTTATTTAGTGTGGATCCAGTGTGGAACTGGCCCTTCAGCTCAGCAAGCCGCACCATGCAGCAACCCTCAATTTAACCCAAGTCTAATTACAGGACAACTTACGATGACCAATTAACCTACTAACCAGTATGTCTTTGAACTCTGGGAGGAAACCAGAACACCCAGAGGAAGCCCATGCACACACAGGAAGGACGTACAAACTCCTTACATATAGTGCCGGAATTGAACTCCAAACTCCGACACCCTGAGCTATAAGGACGTTGTGCTAACTGCTACACTGCTGTAGATGAGTGCTAGCTGACCTTGTGATGCACTGAGTTTCCAGGCACTGCCTCACCACACATGAACAACAAAACCTGTAGAGAAGGTTGCGTCTCCTGGGAAGGGGCCAAAGGATGGTGCAGGTGAATGAAGAATGGTCCCTGCCAAAAGCAGAAAATGATCAGAATCAGACTGACATATAACATGAAATTTACAGTACAGTGCAAAGATATAATGACTATATATTACAAAAAATTTAATAGCACAAAATAATAATAGATGCATGTTGTTCCTCTGCACGCCTTGTAGAGAATTGGGCAGCAACCTTGCCACTACTTTAGCATTTTTTACGAGGCCAAGTTGCTAGCTCAATGCTCAATCCAGCAAAGATAGAAAGTGTGCAAGGAACCGACCAGATTTGTAGCTGGGACCACTGGCCTCGAAGCCCGCTGAGGATGCCACTGCACCCTTCGCCAGAGTCTTGATGAAGGGTCTCGGCCCGAAAAGTCAACTGGTTACTCTTTTCCATAGATGCTGCCTGGCCTGCTCAGTTCCTCCATCATTTTCTTTGTTGGTTGGATTTCCAGCATTTGCAGATTTTCTCATTTTCTCTCATGGGCCTCCAGTCTGAAAAACAGCCTTAACAATTATGCTGAAGGGTTTTGACCCAAAACTTTGACAGTTTATTCCTCTCCGTGGATGCTGCCTGATTTGCTGAGATCCCGCAGCATTTCAGAACAAAGGACATAGAACAGTACAGCACAGGAACAGGTCCCTCAGCCCACAATGGTGTGCCAAGCGAAATAAATTAATAATCAAATGGCCAACTGATTGTAGGCAAGCTCTTCTGCCTACACAATGTCCACATCTTTCCATTTTCATCACATTCATATATCTATCTAAACACCTCGTAAGAGTCCCTGTTGTAACTGCCTCTACCACCACCCCAGGCTGCACTTTCCAGGTACTGTTGGATCTGTCTATTTCATTCTTAGATTAGATTGTTTAATTGAAATTTCTTTGAAGTCTTAAAATTAATTATCTGCTTGTATTTTATATAATTACCTATATACAAGTAACTGCTTACTGTGATTCCAAGTGGCTACAGTATGCACATAACAGTTTCGTGGTTATACAAAGTACAACTCTGGAAAGCTCTAGAACAGGGGTGTCAAGCTCATTTTAGGTGACAGGCTGGGTTGGGCAAAATGCGACTTCATGCGGGCCGGATCAGTTGTGCACACGTGCATGCTCCCACAGCTTTCGTTGCCTTTGTTTTTTCAACCTGCTCTCACGTGTCTCAGTCTCTGCTGTAACTACAAAGTGTTTCACTTCACGAATTTCGTTTCTTAAGAAGATTGCCTAGCAAGCATTATTTTTATGATTGGTATTAACCTACAGTCGTAGGCTACAAGAAAGTTGTGATGAGAGAGACAAAAAACGATGCTACTTTGGCTAAGTTTGTTGTGGGAGCCACACCCTTTCCATTAACAAACCATTTGAAATTGAACAGTAGCAGACACAAATGTAGATCTAATGAAACAAATTGTAAATGTAGGCTACACAACTGCACCTAATTTTTATTAGGTGCAATCAAACTCAGACAATGAACAGTTAGCCTCTAATTTTTATTGAAGTGATCACATTTACAATAATAGCCAGAAAATGAATGAATCACAATATTATGACACTCAATATTTCATAATGCATTTTGCTTACATGTCCCAGTGCTTCGAACAGTGTCACTCATTTTTCACTTGCTGCTTCCAGACACCTGACATCTCTTGGCTTTAACCACCCTGTCAACATCAGGGACCAGTTTCTGGGCAGTTGTGATTTTCATAATGTCATTCAGATGTCTGTGTGTCAGCTGCGAGCGCAGTTTGGACGTTAATGTTCATTATGGAGAATGCCTGCTCACAGAGATAACGTTGTCCCAAACATGCAAAGGATCTTTGAGGCAAAGTCTTTCATCTTGGGGTACGTTGGCCCCAGGTATTGATAGAATGAGTCCAGACCCACAGTCTCAAATATATATTTCAAAGCCAAGTTACACTGAATTTCAATTAGTTCCATTTGGAATTCCTCCGGCACATCTGGTGCTGCGTTGACAGCAAGCGGAGAGCAAAATAGTGAGAATTCCTTCTCGAGCTGAGTGAAGACTTGGAAACGATTCTGAAACTCACTTTTCAGCCGTGATATTTTGTCCTTGTACCTGTCCACGATGTCATTATTCCCATGAGCGACACACACAGATTGCAAATAAGGCTGAGCAAACAGTCTCAGTCTTGCTACAGGTGTTACTTACCTGAGTACTCTGACGACGTAAGTGGGGCCCTAGTGGTCTTCAGTGCAGGGTAGTAGGTGCTTATGCACAGCGGGTGGTTAACTGCCAGCTATTGTACGGCTGCCATACTGATATATAATAAATGGTCATGAATATACTTTTTCTCCCCCAAATCATCCCGCGGGCCGGATTGGACCCCTTTGTGGGCCGGTATTTTGACATCCCTGCTCTGGAAGCTTCTTTGTTGTGAATTAAGTGAATAAGTGCTTTCTCATTGGTACTACTTGGTAGTACCACCAAGTAGTTGGTACCACCAATTCTACTTGGTACTGCAGTATTTGAATAAGTTCTTTTGAATTGGTTCTCTTTTATTTACAGATTTGAATGGAAATTTTCTTAATTTGTTTTATGCTAAGCAGCATCTTTAGTTTCTCTCTCTTCTTCAGCCAGTAGATCTCTGTCACTGTTCTTTTCAAATTTTCTTTGTTCTACCAACTCATAGTAAAATGATCGTGAAGCCAAAGGTTTTGTGCCTCAATCCAAAATTTGAACAGAAAAACACCTGAATCCAATAGCACCCACCACTCTCAGTGTAAAAACTTGCCTCACATCTTCTTTGAAATGACCCCCCCCCCCCCCCCCCGCAAACATTAAATGCCTGCCCTCTGGTATGAGACATTTCCACCCTGGGAAAAAGATACTGTCTGTCTACTCAATCTGTGCCTCTTATAATCTTATAAACCTCTATCAGATCACCCCTCAGCCTCCAGCACTCCAGAGAAAATAGCCCAAGTGTTTGCTGTTCTACCATTACCCTCTGCATTCTACCATCAAAGCAATTATATCTACCATCAAAGCTAGCTCTCTATAGCAGTCTCAGAATAGAGGAGAACAGAAATGAGGAGGAATTTCTTTAGCCAGAGAGTGGTGAATCTGTGGAATTCATTGCCACGGGTGGCTGTAGCGGCTGTCATTGGGTATACTTAAAGCCAAGGTTGATAGGTTCTTGATTAGTAAGATCATCAAAGATTACAGGGAGAAGGCAGAAGAATGGGATTGAGGGATAATAAGTCAGCCATAACGGTATGGCAGAACAGTGTCAATGGGCCAA
The DNA here is from genome assembly GCF_048418815.1 of Hemitrygon akajei. Classification (NCBI taxonomy): domain Eukaryota; kingdom Metazoa; phylum Chordata; class Chondrichthyes; order Myliobatiformes; family Dasyatidae; genus Hemitrygon; species Hemitrygon akajei. Next base: position 175,558,361 of record NC_133131.1, on the reverse strand, counting down.
ATGGCCCAATTCTGCTCCTATGAAAGGAAGTGGAAGCTTTAGGGAGGACGCATAGGAGATTTACCAGGTAGCTGCCTAGATTGTCTTATAAGGATAGGTTAGGTGAGCTAGGAGAATGAGAGGTGACTTCCCAGATATCTGCACTCACCTTATCTTTCCTCTGCCTTAACAGTGATTGAGTTCCTCCTCTCCTCATGTACTACCCCATGGGCCTCTGCATCCAACATATTATTATCTGTAACTTCCACCACTTTCATCACTTACCACCAAATCTGCCCCCCCCCCCCCCCCACTCTACCTTCTGCAGATTCCCTTGTTCATTCGCCCCTCTTGGCACATATCCTTGCAAGCAACAGAAATGCTACGCCTGTCCATTCACCCTGCCTCCATTCAGGGCCTCAAACAGTCCTTCCAGGTGAGGCAACATTTTGTCTCTTGTGTCTGTTGCTCCCAACATGAGCCCCCTGCACTGGTGAGACCCAATGTAAATTGGGGGACCACTTTGTTGAGCATCATTTACCATAAGTGGAATGCCCCAGTGTCCAACTATTATAATTCCAGTCCCCAGCCCTGTTTGGCATGTTGGTCCATGGCCTCCTTTTCTTCCACGATGAGGCCGCTCTCAGGGTAGAGGAGCAACACCTCATATTCCATCTGGGTAGCCTCCAACCTATGGCATGAACATGGACTTCTCCTTCCGGTATTTTTTCCCCTCCCATCTTTCTTCTTCTGTTCCCCACTCTGGTCTCTTCCTTCTTCTTCTCACCTGCCTATCACCTCACCTGCCTATCAGATTCCTTCTTCTCCAGCCCTTTACCTTTCCCATTCACCTGGCTTTGCCCTTCTCCTTCTTCCTCTCTACCCACCTTTTCTATTCTGGTGCCTTTCCCCTTCCTTTCCAGGCCTGAAAAAGGGTCTTAGCCTGAAACATTGACTCTTTATTCACTTCTGTAGATGCTGCCTGACCTGCTCAGTTCCACAAGCAGTTTTTTGTGTGTTGAGAGGTGACTTTATCGAGGTGTACAATACAAGATGATAGGAGGCACAGCTGGAGTGGACAGTCAGCTCTTTTCCCAGGGCAGAAATGGCTAATACAGGGGGCACAATTTTAAGGTGACTGGAGAAAAGTATAGGGGGGTATGTCAGAGGTAGGTATTTTACACAAAGTGGTGGGTGTGTGAAACACCCTACCGGAGAGGGCGGACACTTTAGGGACATTAGGAAGCATTTGATACTTTCAAGAGATGTTTAGATAAACATATGAATGTGAGGAAAATGGAGAGATATGGACATTGTGTAGTCAGAAGAGTTTAGTTGGGCATTTGAATACTAATTTAATTGGTTTAGCACAACACAGTGGGCTGAAGGTCCTGTTGCAGTGCTGTACTGGGGCTATGAGGGGTTAGATTGATCCTAGAACAGGTTAAACAGTCAGCACAGCACTGTTCCGTAACATTTGGTGTTGTCTGTTATCAGCCCATTTATTTCTGTTCTCTTGATTACTTGTCACACTTCATACAACAGTGACTGAGCTTCTTTGGCTATAAATGACTTGTGAAGGCACTGTATAAATACCGTCAACAACACACACAAAATGCTGGTGGAACACAGCAGGCAAGGCAGCATCTATAGGGAGAAGTCAGTCCTGACGAAGGGTCTCGGCCCGAAACGTCAACAGCGCTTTTCCCTATAGATGCTGCCTGGCCTGCTGTGTTCCACCAGCATTTTGTGTGTGTTGTTGTTTGAATTTCCAGCATCTGCAGATTTCCTTGTGTTTGCTGTATAAATACCATGTTCCTTCTGTGGAATGCACTCAACTGCAATGTGTATTTGCTCTGTAGATATATACTGCGTGTATTATTTGATCGACTATGCATAGTAATCTAACGTGATTCATCAAATCAGGACTGTAACAGCTGGTCAGATATGGGCTCTGTGGGAGGACTTGCCAAGGATCAGCACTGGGGGCATTGAGCAGCTTAATGCACTGCTCTCTTTGGTGGAGCTGACCAGAGCCCTCAACCAGCTGCAGAGAGGCAAGATTCTGGGAATAGGTGGGTCAACTGTTGAGTTTCTCCAGGCCTTCTGGGACATCCTAGGGGCTGACTATGCAGGGGTATTGGGGGAGAGCATGGCGACGGGTGAAATGCCCCTCTGTTGGCACAGAGCAGTCGGGGCCTTGCTGCCAAAGAAGGGGATATCCGATGCCTGAAGAATTGGCACCCAGTATCCCTCCTCAGTGCGGAGTACAAGATATTTGCCCAGGCGATGGCGGAAGTGATCCACCCTGATCAATCCTACACAATCTTGGGGTGGTTGATCCAGGACAATATCCACCTTGTCCAGGATCTGATCCACCTGTGCTGGGAGGCTGGTCTGTCAGTCACCTTCCTCTCTCTCTGTCGACCAAGAGAAGTCGTTTGGCAGGGTGTGCTCTGCAAGCATTTGGGCTCACATTGGACTGCTGTACACCACCGCGGAGTTCCTAGCTAAGTCAACGGGTCCTTGACAGTGCCCTTGTGCTTTGGGAGGGGGGTGTGCCGGGGGTGCCCCTTGTCGGGATAGTTGTATTCGGTTTCCTGTGCCTTTTCTGCAGGAGGTTAACGGGTTTTGTTCTGCACAGACCAGATATGGAGGTTGTCCTGTCGGCTTACGCCAATGACATCCTCCTTATGTTCACCGACCCGGTTGACTTGCAAAGGATGCGAGACTGCCAGCAGGTCTTCTCGGCCGCGTCCTCTGCCAGGGTCAACTGGGAGAAGAGCGTGGGCCTCTTGGCGGGTCAGTGACAGGTGGACTCCTCACCAGAGGGGCTGAGGCCATTTGGGTGGAGCGCCACGCACCTCCTCTACTTGGGGGTCTACCCGAGCTTGACGGAGGAGACCTGGCAGGCGAACTGGCGAGATTTGGAGACAAAAATCTCTGTCTGGCTTGGGCGCTGATCAGGCCTCCTTCGTGCGATCTCATACCGGGGGAGGGCTTTAGTTATCAATCAGATGGTCGCCTTGATTGTGTGGTACGGTGTTTGTGTCCAGGACCCGGAAGAGGCTGGTGGACTTCTTCAGGGGCAATAGAGGGCATTGGGTCTCTGCAGCTGTCCTGAGTCTTCCGATCGTGGAGGGCAGCCAGTCCTTGGTGCACACTGAGCTGGCAGCTCTCTGTCTCAGGACCCTGCAGAGATACCTGTACTGTGACCACCCTCCAGGATGGCTCGTGCTGGGGACGCTGCCTGCAGGAGGCCACACTAATCCTGGCGGACAGTGTCAGCCAAGCCGCTCTGAGGGAACTACCCCATCTCTACCCCCGGGAACTGTATGGGGTCTGGCTTCATCCAGCAGGGTGCCCCATTTGAGTTTTTCAGGGGCTGCTGCTGAGGTTCTGACTGTATTTTAGTCCCACACTCCTCATATATGGGTGCCCAGATCAGAGGGGGTGGGCGTGAGGAGGATCTCTTGGTGGGCTTGCTCCTTGGCCTGGTCAAGATGACCATTCACAGGTCTAGATGGTGGAAGGTGGAGGGTGCTGTCTGGGCCAACTGCCTGCCCCTTTTCCGAGGATACGTCTGTGCCTGGCTGTCCTTGGAGAGGGAGCACACGGTCACCATGGGCAGATTGGGGGATTTCCGGGAGTGGTGGGCCCCACGGGGTGTTGACTATTTTATAGTCAATGGTGACCATATTTAATTTCAGTATACTCACTGTCTTGTAAATACTGAATGTCTGTACCTTGTGTGAATATGTAAATAAACGTTTATAGTTTTGTAAAAAAAAAAGAGAAAAACAAAGTATTTGTCTTTCTTTCATGGTATTGTAAAGTGTCAAGCAGATGTATATTGATAGACTCAAGAGTCTGCAGATCCACCTAGAAAATGCTGGAGGAACTCAGGTCAGGCAGCATCTATGGAGGGGAATAAACAGTCAGTGTTTCGGGCCAAAACCAAAAATGTTGGCTGTTTATTCCTTTCCATAGGTGTTACCTGACCTTCTGAGTGTCTCCAGTGTTTTGTGATAGAGTCGTGTAATGGGATGTTACTGTAACTGTTGTTGTTGATGTGTGTGAGGACATGGACACCAGCTGGGTATCTGTATATTGCTGATGCTGCTGGACCTCCCACCAGTTACCCTGGTCTCTATGTACTGAATATTCAACACTTAGGAATATGACTGAATGTACACAGACCAGGATCCAAGACTACAGTAAGCTGTAACCTTTTAAAGCCTAAATGTTGACTGGCACTCAGACCAATCACTGGGGGAGGGGGAGGGAGAGAGAGACATTATTTGGCACATGTACAGTGAAATACATTGTTTGTGTCAATGACCAACACTGTCTGAGGGTGTGCTGGAGGCTTCTGACACCAACACAGCACGCCCACAGCTTACAAACCCTAAAGCGTACGTCTTTAGAATGTGGGAGGAAACCGGAAGAGGAAACCCATACGGTCATGGGGAGAATGTACAAACTCCTTACAGACAGCAGCCGACCTTTTAACCTACTCTTAAGATCAATCTAACCCCTCCCTCCTTCATGACCCTCTGTTATTCTATTATCCACGTGCTTTCCTAAAATATCCCTAATGTACCTGCCTCTACTGCCACCCTGTGGCAAGGCATTCCATACATTCACCACTCTGTGTAAAGAACTTGCATCTGCCGTCCCATGGATTCACCCTCCTCTGGCTAAAGAAATTCCTCCTCACCTCTGTCCTGAAGAGTCATCCTAGTATTCTAAGGCTGTGCCTGCTGGTTCTAGACTCCCCCGCTATAGGAAACATCCTCTCCACATTGCAAGAGTGCTACATCTTTTAGAATGTTCTTCGGACAAATGACGCTGAGACTTCCCAGAAGATACCCGGGACTATAATTAGCTCTTATCCAGCAGCAGAAGATAAGATTTGCATTTCTGTGAGTGCTTGTGGTTTGCAAATCAGCTCCAGTCGCCAGTGACTGAGGAGGTGAAAGAAGATGTGTGTTTCCTTCTGTTGAATGATGTTCAGGTGGCAGGGCTGACAATTGTGTCCTGGAGCAGTAATCCAGAACTCGCTTCACATCTTGACAGTTGTAGAATTGTAATTTAATCTAAATATATCACAATAAAGTTGTTGTTGTGGTTTTGGAGAGGGTGCAGAGGAGATTCACCAGGATGCTGCCTGGTTCAGAGGGCAGGTTTTGGACAAATTGGGTTGCTTTCTCCAAAGCAGTAGAGGTTGAGGGGAGACCTGATAGGATTATGAGAGGCGTAGATGGGGTTCAGCGGCTGCCGCCTGCAGCCATCAGGCTGAGCTGGCTCATGGTTCAGGTTCTGGGGATTGCTTCTTTGCTTTTTTTTATTTGCACGATTTGTTCTTTCTTTATCACACATTGGGTGTACGTGACTGTCTGTGGTGTGGGGGGAGGGGGGGTTCATGAATTCTGTTGTATTTCTTTGTGTTGTGACTGCCTGCAAGAAGATGCAAGATGTGTGGTATTCATACTTGGAACTTTGCAAAGGACTATCTTTTTCTCACAGTTCAAATGTCTAATACTCAAGGACATGCATTTTAAATGAGGGGGAAGGTTCAAAGGAGATGTGCAGGTCAAGTTACAGTGTCGTAGAACACTGAAGTACAGAAACAGGTTCTTCGACCCATCTACTCCTTGCCAAACTCTTATTCTGCCTAGTCTCATTGACCCTCACACCTGGTCTTGACTTTGGCTCCCTCCCATCCATATCCTTTTCAGACTTCTCTTAAATGTTGTTTTCAAACCCGCATCAACTATCTCCACTGGCAACTCGTTCCACGCTCCCACCACCCTCTGTGAACAAGTTCCCCATTAATAAAGCTTTACACATCTCTGCACAGAGAATGCTCTGCCAGGGAAGGTAATGGAGACAATCAAAGGGCTTTGTAAGCAGGCACATCAATGTACAGGGATTGGATGTTAGGCCTAACAGACAGGCACCACCTATCTCGTATTGTCCACAGTCAGGTTGAATCACATTGGCTGAAGCCTGATTCTGTGAGGAGGGAGCAACCTCAGGCAAAAGCCAGGATGAATCATCCCCATTCAGTATTTTTGTTGAAGGCATTTGTAAACGTCTGGTCATCTTTGGCATTGGTGGTGTATTCCGGTGTGTGGAATGGTAGAACAGACTTGATGGGCTGAATGGCCTAATTGTGCTCCTATGTCTTATGGTCAAGTGTTGTTGAGACTGAGGATGTTCTCCACCCATTAGCTGTTTATTCATTCACAGATCCATGTAGAAGGGCTATAGACCTGTGATGTAGTCTGTTGTGAGGTGACTGCTTCTGCCTGTTGTGCAACTGTTTTAATTATAGTGCACGTAGTCCTGTGCTGTGTAGTTACCTCGTTACACTCACAGCCTTTACAAGTGCTGGATGTGGGGTTAGAGTAGGATAGAATGGATTTGACAGGTGGAAGGGCTTTTGTTCTGACTGAAGGTGAACAAGAAAGAGAGGTTTAGATAGAATGAATCCAGAGATGTACCTTTTTAATAGATCATCTGCAAACTCGGCCACAAAACCATCAGCCAAATCATTGCCATTAACGTAAAAAGAACCGGTCCCAAAACCAACCCCTGCAGAACACCGCTTGTCACTGGTAGCCAATCCAAAAAGGGTCTCTTTATTCCCAGCCTTTGCCTCCTGCCAATCAGCCAATCCTCTATCCATCCCAATGCATACAAAATGTTGGAGGAACTCAGCAGGGCAGGTAGCATCTATGGAACTTCAGGCCGAGATCTTCCCTCAGAATACTTTATCTTCTTTGGGATTCTTTTCAGCACCTTCCAAATTACTCCCAGAAATAGGGTGTCACCATGCGTTTGGCACCAACATAGCATACCCACAACTTAGTAACCCCAACCTGTACTGCAGGAGACCAGAGCACCTGGAGGGGGCCTTTATTAGTTGAGGCATTGAGTGCAGAAGTCAGGAGGTTATGTTCCAACTTTATAAAACTTTGATAAGGCCATATCTGGAGTATTTTGTACAATTCTGGTCGCCCCGCTATAGGAAGGATGTTGAGGCCTAGGAGAAGGTTCAGAAGAGGTTTATCAGGATGCTGCCTGGTTAGAGGGCATCTGCTATCACGAGAGGCTGGGTAAACTTGAATTGTTTTCTCAGGAGCATCAGAGGCTGAGGGAGACCTGATAGAAGTTTACAAGATTGACAGGCATAGATAGCGAATATCTGTTTCCAAGGGTTGAAATGTTTAATAACAGCATGCATTGAAGATGAGTGGGGGATGTGAGGGGAAGTTTTTATTACTTAGAGAACTGTGGATGCCTGGAATGCGCTGCGTGGTACTGTGGTAGAGGCAAATTAGAGGCTTTGAGAGATGTTTGGATAGGAAGCTGGAGGGATTACAGACATGGTGTAGATCGGAGAGATTAATGTTTGGGTGTTTTTAGTTAGTTTTTAGCTGGTTGGCACAACATTGTGGCCAAATGGTATGTTCCTATTCCTCTTCTATGTTCATGGACAGTGGTGGGGATCAAACCCCGATCACTGATGGCTGGCACTGTAAAGTGCTAGTGCTAACCGCTACACTCCTGTTCCACCTGCTTCATTGGCTCCCTATTAATCACAATAAACATGTATTCACTCTTACAAAGTGTTGCTGCAAATCCTCGGCTTGGCTGAACCCACAACCTGTCTCCAGAAAGCAAGTGCTGGAGAACACTGCCACCTGCAGGTTTCCCTTCACTTCACAAGTCGGGAAGTTATGTTCAATTCTAGTCACCTCAAACAGGAAGGATTTCCAGCATTTGCAGACTCTCTAGTGTTTTAGAAGGACTTTGGAAAGAGTGCAGAGGTTTACCAGGATTAGAGGAGGATATGTACTATAAGGAGAGGTTGACAAACTGGGGCACCTCTGATATTTGATTTTATGATATGGGACAGCAACAAGCCCTTCCTGCTGATCAAGCCCACACACCATATGTTAAAAATGCGTGTTGTGATCTTTATTCACCAAAGAAAAAACAGCGGGAGTTGCTCAGCACGTTAGTGCAAGGGTGTTTATTAGGTGTGTCGAAAGTCAAACATACTGAATAAAAATGCCAATAACATGAAGCAAACACAATAATCGCTCCGTTCTCCATACTTATTCTGAACTCCTGGCAGCCCCTATCTCTCTCATACTCAGGGTGATGAGCTCCTTTTATGGGCACTAGGACATAATTACTCACAAAGTTAATTTCAGACTACGCATGAATTATGAGTGACTATGCATATAATGCACCCATAATGTTACAATCATATTACAAAATAAACAGATGTATCCACATTAAATATAGATTACAAACAAAATAGAAGTGCATGTGAGCAATTAACCTACGAACACGCAGTGGAGTGTGGGAGGAAACAGACAGTGGTGGAATTGAACCCTGGTCCCCGTCTGTCGCTGTAATAGCACTTTGCTACCTTTCCCACCCCAGTATATTGATGTCTCGTTCTAAAGGGTGAGAAGGGGAAAATACAAAGGAGATGTGTGGGGCAAGTTCTTTAACACAGAGCAGTGGGGCAGATAAGACTTCAGAAACTCTTGGATGGGTAGAGTGAAGGGGATGGTCAAGGTGCAGGATTTAATTAGTGTGGCGCTACATTGTGGGCTGAATGGCCTGACCTGTGCTTACTGTTCTACATTCTCTCCAAGGCCTGACCTGTGCTTACTGTTCTACATTCTCTCCAAGCCACATCATCTCAACCTGCAAACGCATCATGGACCCTTCTCAATTGTCTTAACCCTGGAACTCCTTCCCCAATAAATACCTTCACTTGGAGGGGACTCCAGGGGCATTTAGAGATCGGCAGTACATGGTTACCTTGATAACATTGCTCAGCTAGCTGTTTTTATCTGAAATTAAAACATAGAAACATAGAAAACATAGTAAGGGTCCCAGAACAGATCCCTGAGGCACACCACTGGTCACCGACCTCCATACAGAATATTACCCATTCACAACCACTCTTTGCTTTCTGTGGGCAAGCCAGTTCTGGATCCACAAAGCAATTTCCCCTTGGATCCCATGCCTCCTTTCTTTCTCAATAAGCCTTGCATGGAGTACCTTATCAAATGCCTTGCTTAAATCCATATACACTACATCTACTGCTCTTCCTTCATCAATGTGTTTAGTCACATCCTGAAAAATCAGGCTGATAAGTCCCAGAGCCATCAAACATTCCTAATATGATAACCCTTTCATTCCTGGAATCATCCTTATGAACCTCCTCTGGATCCTCTCCAATGCCAGCACATCTTTTCTAAAATGAGGGGCCCAAAACTGTTCACCATACTCAAGGTGAGGCCTCACCAGTGCTTTATAAAGCCTCAGCATCACATCCCTGCTCTTGGATTCTAAACCTCTTGAAATGAATGCTAACATTGCATTTGCCTTCCTCACCACTGACTCAACCCGCAAGTTAACCTCCAGGGTGTTCTGCACAAGGACTCCCAAGTCTCTCTGCATCTCAGGTTGATGGATTTTCTCCTCGTTTAGAAAATAGTCGGCCCATTTATTTCTCCTACCTCCTTGATGCACTCCAAGGAGGCTTCTCATCACCACCCGCTCAAGGGAATTTCACATAGCCGGTAAAAGCTGCCCAATCCTAAAAGTAAATAATGAAACAGTTGGCAAAATTCCATCTTCCCCAAAATACATTGGTGCAATTCTGCACTGCCGTCATAGAGAGCATCCTCACATCAGCCGTTAGTTACTGTCCGATTTGCTGCAGCACCGTTTCACAATATACAAGAACTACAGTGAATTGTTGGGTCAGCAGAAACGGTGGCCGTCTACCATCACTGCATGACTTTTATGGGTCTAGCACAAAAAGACGGGCAGGACACTACCCATCCTGCAAACTGCTGTTTCCAAAAGCTCTCTTCTGGAAAGCCCTTGTAGGGCTATTCCAATAAAATAAAGAACTTCACACCATCTTAAAACTTTCTTCCCCCAGGCAATTAATCTGATCAACCACTCTATTATCCCCACCCCGTCTATGATTGGTGCCACCTTTTTGAGGCATTGCCTTTTGAAGATATCCTTGACACTGGGGAGGCGAGTGCCTATGAGTATTACACTGACCAACATGCGACCATGTTGCTCTTCAAGTTGAGTCATTTGCCCTCTAATGGTGTTGTTTTTGCCTTGTGCCAGGGTGATGCAGTGCAAGTATAAACGGATTGGGTGCCCGTGGCAGGGACCCTACCACGAGCTGACGGCTCACGAAGGCGAATGTGGCCACCCCACCAAGACCGGCAACGAGTTGATGGAAATCCTGGACGAGATGGACCAAAACCACAAGAAGGAGATGCAGCTTTACAACAACATCTTCAACCTGCTGAGCTTTGAGAAGATAGGGTACACAGGTAAGAGTACCACCTCCAGCACCAGGAAGGCCACGGGCAGTTTGGATAGAATCCATAAGACATAGGAGCAGAATTGGGCCATTCAACCCATCAAGTCTGCTCCACCATTCCATCATGCTTGATGCTAGATCCCACACAACCCCATACACTTGCCTTCTCACCATATCCTTTGATGCCCTGACCGATCAGGAAACCATCAACTTCTGCCTAAAATATACCCACGGACATGGCCTCCACTGCAGTCTGTGGCAGAGCATTACACAGATTTACTACTCTCTGGCTAAAAAATTCCTCCTTACCTCTGTTCTAAATGTTCACCCCTTAATTTTAAAGCTGTGCGCTTTAAACCATGCTGACTTTGACTTATTTTATCATTAGTCTCCAAGTACCCTGGAACCTCGTCCTTAACAATGGACTCTAACACTTCCCCATGGACAAAGGCACATTGTGAGCCCCAGTGTGGGTCAGGGGCACCTTGCAGACCCCAGTGTGGGACAGGGACATGTTGTGTACCGCAGTGTGATTCAGGGTATGTTATGGACCCCAGTGTGGGACAGGGGCACCTTGTGGGACAAGGTGTGGGACAGGGACATGTTGTGTATCGCAGTGTGATTCAGGGTAGGTTATGGACCTCAGCATGGGGCAGTGTGGGAGGCAACTGTTCTATGTGAGGTGTTTGGAGGGACAGGAGGACTGAGGGGTTGGGAGGGACAAGGAGACGGGTTCAGAGGGACGGGGTCGGGGACTGAGGGGTTGGGAGTGATGGAGACGGGTTTAGAGGGACGGAGTCTCAGAGGGATGGCGGACTGGGGGTGACTGAGGTTCAGAGGGACGGGAGTTCAACAGGACTGTGAGTTTCGGAGGGACAGGAACTGAGGGAATCACAGGGACAGGGGAACTTGGGGAGACTGGGAGGTTCAGTGGGATGGGACAGAGGGGTTCGGAGGGAATGGGGACACTGATTCAGTGCGACAGGGCACTGTGGGATTCGGGGGGCTGAGTGGTTTGGTGGGATAGGGGACTGAGGGGTTCAGAGGGACGGGGGACTCAGGGATCGAAAGGTTCAGGGGACTCAGGGATTGAAAGGTTCAGGGGGATGGGGGGTCTCGGGAATTGAAAGGTTCAGGGGGATGGGGGACTGGGGTTCAGGGGGACGGGGGACTGGGGTTCAGGGGGATGGGGGACTCGGGGATTCAGAGGGACGGGGACTGGGGTCTCGGGGATTCAGAGGGACGGGGGACTCGGGGACTGGGGTTCAGGGGATGGGGGACTCGGGGATTGAAAGGTTCAGAGGGACGGGGGACTCGGGGATTGAAAGGTTCAGAGGGACGGGGGACTCGGGGATTGAAAGGTTCAGGGGGACTCGGGGATTCAGAGGGACGGGGGACTCGGGGATTGAAAGGTTCAGGGGGACGGGGGACGGGGATTCAGAGGGACGGGGGACTCGGGGATCGAAAGGTTCAGGGGGACGGGGGACTCAGGGATCAAAAGGTTCAGGGGGACGGGGGACTTGGGGATTGAAAGGTTCAGGGGGACTCGGGGATCGAAAGGTTCAGGGGGACGGGGGACTCGGGGATCGAAAAGTTCAGGGGGACTCGGGGACTGGGGTTCAGGGGGACGGGGGACTGGGGTTCAGGGGGACGGGGACGGGGATTCAGAGGGACGGGGGACTCGGGGATCGAAAGGTTCAGGGGGACGGGGGACTCGGGGATCAAAAGGTTCAGGGGGACGGGGGACTTGGGGATTGAAAGGTTCAGGGGGACGGGGGACTCGGGGATCGAAAGGTTCAGAGGGACGGGGGACTCGGGGATTGAAAAGTTCAGGGGGACTCGGGGACTGGGGTTCAGGGGGACGGGGGACTGGGGTTCAGGGGGACGGGGGACTCGGGGATTGAAAGGTTCAGGGGGACGGGGACTCGGGGATTGAAAGGTTCAGGGGGACGGGGGACTCGGGGATTCAGAGGGACGGGGGACTCGGGGACTGGGGTTCAGGGGGACGGGGGACTCGGGGATTGAAAAGTTCAGGGGGACTCGGGGACTGGGGTTCAGGGGGACGGGGGACTGGGGTTCAGGGGGACGGGGGACTCGGGGATTGAAAGGTTCAGGGGGACGGGGGACTCGGGGATTCAGAGGGACGGGGGACTCGGGGACTGGGGTTCAGGGGGACGGGGGACTCGGGGATTGAAAAGTTCAGGGGGACTCGGGGACTGGGGTTCAGGGGGACGGGGGACTCGGGGATTCAGAGGGACGGGGGACGGGGATTGAAAGGTTCAGGGGGATGGGGGACTCGGGGATTCAGGGGGACGGGGGACTCAGGGATTGAAAGGTTCAGGGGGACGGGAGACTTGGGGACCGAGGGGTTTGGAGGGGTTTCCATTCATTTGTAGATGTCCACTTCTTTGGCAGAAGTCCAGTTCCGGCCTTACCGAACGGATGACTTTATCACGCGGCTGTACTATGAGACGCCCCGCTTCACCGTACTCAACCAGACGTGGGTGCTGAAGGCGCGCGTCAACGACTCGGAACGCAACCCCAACCTGTCCTGCAAGCGCACCCTCTCGTTTCAGCTGATCCTCAAGAGCAAGGTCAACTCCCCAATGGAATGTTCCTTCCTGCTGCTCAAAGGTCCCTACGACGACGTCAAAATCAACCCCGTCATCTACCACTTCGCCTTCACCAACGAGATGAACGAAACAGACTATTTACCGTTGCCCATCATAGACTCGGTCGAATGCAACAAACTGCTGGCGGCCAAAAACATTAACCTGAGGCTCTTTATATTTCAGATTCAGAAGTAGGAGCAGTGGGCGGGTTGTGGGGGTGTGGGGAAAAAGGGAGGCAACTGAACGGATTGGCATCATTGAACCATAGTACCTCGAGAACGCCTGTCAACACCAGTCTGATGTTCAAAACACAAGGAGAATCCTTCAAAAGGGACAAAAATAACAAATATCTGCTCACTGCATGTGGTCGTAACTACCCAAGACTTGAAACAGTTCATGGATTTGTTCAGTAGCCTTTGTAAGATGGTTGTAGTGGTAGTGGGAGAGGGCAGTGTTGGAATTGAGAATCACTGCTGTGGTGATGAGTGGTCAGAATCTGTCTTCACGTGCCAACCAGTGGCCCTCCCTCCTCCTTTTCACTGTCCTCTACGTCCTGGCTAGTTCTCTGAAATGACCAACCACAGTTGGGTGTCGTTTCCCCTTCCAACGCTCCTGTCCTCTCTCCTGTCCCCCTTCTCTGCTCCCTGCCCGCAGGAGAGTCTCCTCAGACCAAAAACATTCCGCTGGCCGACTCCTACAAAGATCGTCCCACTCGCCAATCCCACTTGTGTGAGGGAGACTGACATGTGCTGGGTGGGTACGTAAACCCCAAGGATGTAGACTCAGGAGAGAATCACCTAGCTAACCTGAGAAATGCACAGAGGCTGTTCAGCCCCTCGTGATCATGCTGGCAGAGGAATCCTGCTTCCAGCACTCATCATAGGTGAAAGTTTAGTATGTCCCAGCTACTGTTTAAATGTGATGAGGCTTTGCGCCATCTCCGTCCTTTCGGCCAGCATTTTCCAGACCTCCACACCCACTGGGTGAACAAATCTGTAGCTTATCGTCTGTTGAGTCCCTTTGTGTATCATCTTGAATCTCAACTTGTGGATTTCTCCCGTCTGGGTCACTCAGATCTGACCATAATAGCAATGGGCATCCCAGGCTATTCTGGTGGTCATATAGACCAATAAACACCCTTGATGACGAATGGTTCCCCCCGCCTACCCGGTCGAACTGCTGGGGTGTGGCAACCACAGGTCAAGTGTACAGCAGCCGGTCTCATTGAGATTGCACACGAGGACTGCAACCATGGCTAGTCTGCAATCCGTGAATGAGCACCTGTGAAAAAGCAAGTGACCTTCACCCTTGTGTGTTCAGAACAATTTACATCCAATATCTGTTACGCCGACCTACGGCACACAACAGGCCATCTGTCCCACCGAGGCTGTGTCATCATTTCTGCTTCCCCTCCACCGGCCTCTGCCCACCTCCGTTCATCTCAACCCGGAATTGATCCTTCTACTCCCAGCCTCCCCAGAACCCCACGTGCCACACTCTCTCTCCCCGCTCTCCAAGGGTAGGGGGTATTCTTGAATCCCAGCTCAGTTTATAGTCTGTCATCTTATATTTATGTTTTATTGTATTGGCCTCCCCATCGGTGGAAGCAGTTTTCCCAGATATGCCTTGTGAAACGCCCTTCCCTAACCTCGATGGCCGTCATCAGGTCACCTTTTAACGCCCTTCCAGAGGAAAGAGCACTAAACTTTTCAGCATTTTTCTCAATAGTTAAAATGTTTTTAACACCCTCGCCCCTCCCATTCCGTGCTGTTAACCTGAATACGTAACGATTTGCCGTTGTCACTACATGACCATTCTGGGCAGTTACGCAGGAAGGTGCCCTTACCCTGATTAGACCAGTGACTCCATAAATACATAGTGTCCTTGCATGGACTGGATGGGCTGAAGGGCCTATGACTCTTTATGGTTACACAGGGATTAACTACAGTTACAGAGCATCACCTCAACTAGGCACCCAGGACAGTACGATTTGTCACCGTGCTGATCGGATTGTATCACCACAACTGCTGTTGTGACCAGCACTTTAACCCTCCCACGCCCTGCTGACCAGAACTCTGTCCAGTTGCACAACGAATGGTTTTAACCAGCCCCTTTTAACCTTTGTCCCACTGAACTGGAACTCTGAATGGTTAAAGAAGCAATTGGTACGGAGGCTCTGGGGTCTCGTCTGGTACCAAAACGATAGTGTTGGTTCTTACCATTTATTTTCTGTACCCACTTGTAATTGTATAGTTCAAATATCATAAAATCTAGATTATAATTCGCACTGGTGTATAAGTCACTCAGCCCACATTGGGTCACCACAGAAAGCGTGCAAGAGTCCTGGATATTCGGTCTGTCAGCCTTGTATCTTATTTTTATTACTAAATGTTTGTTCCTGAATAATCCTCACTGACCCCAAACATTTACAGAAAGGGCAGGTGACACGGCAGGGACATTTCACAGTGAAAGGTCAAGTTCAGGTGGACCTTACCAATCTGTTATGAAGGAGGACACAGGCAAACTTGGGTTGTTTTCTCTGGAGTGGCGGAGGCTGAGGGGAGATCTACAAGATTATGGAAGGCATAAATAGAGTAGACAGACAGTATCTTTTTCACAGGCTTGAATTGTCCAGTACCAGAGGGTATGCATCTAAGGTGTGAGGGGGTAATTTCAAAGGAGATGTGAGGGACAAGTTGTTTTTGCACAGGGTGGTGGGTGCCTGAAATGCAATACCTGGGGTGGTGGGTGAGGCAGAGACATTAGGGACTTTAAAGAAATGTTTAGATAGGCACATGAATGTGAGGGAAATGGAGAGAGAGGGACCTTGTGTAGGCAGAAGAGATGTAGGTGAGGGTGATGAAGGGACTGGAACATTAGAAACATAGAAAACCTACAGCACAATACAGGCCCTTTGGCCCACAAAGCTGTGCCGAACATGTCCTTAGAAATTACCTTGGCTTACCTATAGCCCTCCATATTTTTCTAAGCTCCATGTACCGATCTAAAAGCTTCGTAAAAGACCCTATCATATCCGCCTCCACCACCATTGCCGGCAGCCCGTTCCACGCACTCACCACTCACCACCTGACATCTCCTCTGTACCTACTCCCCAGCACCTTAAACCTGTATCATCTTGTGGCACCCATTTCAGCCCTGGGAAAAAGCCTCTGACTATCCACATGATCAATGCCTCTCATCATCTTATACACCTCTATCACGTCACCTCTCATCCCCCTTCACTCCAAGCAGAAAAGGCCGAGTTCACTCAACCTATTCTCATAAGGCATGCTCCCCAATCCAGGCAACATCCTTGTAAACCTCCTCTGCACCCTTTCTATGGCTTCCACATCCTTCCTGTAGTGAGTCGTCATTTTTTATTGTCATTTCGATCATAACTGCTGGTACAGTACACAGTAAAAATGAAACAACGTTTTTCAGGACCATGGTGTTACATGACTACAAAAACTAGACAACTACGTAAAAAAACAACACAGAAAAAAGCTACACTAGACTACAGATCTACCCAGGACTGCATAAAGTGCACAAAACAGTACAGGCATTACAATAAATAATAAACAGGACAATAGGGCAAGGTGTCAGTCCAGGCTTCGGGTATTGAGGAGTCTGATAGCTTGGGGGAAGAAACGGTTGCACAGTCTGGTCGTGAGAGCCCGAATGCTTCGGTACCTTTTCCCAGATGGCAGGAGGGAGAAGAGTTTGTATGAGGGATGCATGGGGTCCTTCATAATGCTGTTTCTTTTGCGGATGCAGCTTGTAGTGTAAATGTCCGTGATGGCGGGAAGAGAGACTCTGATGATCTTCTCAGCTGACCACACTATCCGCTGCAGGGTCTTGCGATCTGAAATGGTGCAATTTCCGAACCAGGCAGTGATGCAGCTGCTCAGGATGCTCTCAATACAACCCCTGTAGAATGTGATGAGGATGGGGGGTAGGAGATGGACTTTCCTCAGCCTTCGCAGAAAGTAGAGACACTGCTGGGCTTTCTTTGCGATGGAGCTGGTGTTGAGGGACCAGGTGAGATTCTCCGCCAGGTGAACACCAAGAAATTTGGTGCTCTTAACAATCTCTACCAAGGAGCCGTCGATGTTCAGCGGGGAGTGGTTGCTCTGTGTCCTCCTGAAGTCAACAACCATCTCTTTAGTTTTGTTCACATTCAGAGACAGGTTGTTGGCTCTGCACCAGTCTGTTAGCTGCTGCACCTCCTCTCTGTAAGCTGACTTGTCGTTCTTGCTGATGAGACCCACCATGGTCATGTCATCGGCGAACTTGATGATGTGGTTCGAGCTGTGTGTTGCAGCACAGTCATGGGTCAGCAGAGTGAACAGCAGTGGACTGAGCACACAGCCCTGGGAGGCCCCCGTGCTCAGTGTGATGGTGTTGGAGATGCTGCTCCCGATCCAGACTGACTGAGGTCTCCCAGTCAGGAAGTCTAGGATCCAGTTGCAGAGGGAGGTGTTCAGGCCCAGTAGGCTCAGCTTTCCAATCAGTTTCTGAGGGATGATTGTGTTGAATGCTGAACTGAAGTCTATGAACAGCATTTGAACGTACGTGTCTTTTTTGTCCAGGTGGGTTAGGGCCAGGTGGAGGGTGGTGGCAATGGCATCATCTGTTGAGCGGTTGGGATGGTACGCAAACTGCAGGGGGTCCAGTGAGGGGGGCAGCAGGGTCTTGATATGCCTCATGACAAGCCTCTCGAAATACATCATGATGATGGATGTGAGTGCAATGGGACGGTAGTCATTTAGGCAGGACACTGAAGACTTCTTTGGCACGGGGATGATGGTGGCGGCCTTGAAGCACGTTGGAATGGTGGCACTGCTCAGGGAGATGTTGAAGATGTCAGTGAGAACATCTGCTAGCTGGTCTGCACATCCTCTGAGCACTCTACCAGGAATGTTGTCTGGTCCAGCAGCCTTCCGTGGGTTGATCCTGCACAGGGTTCTCCTCACATTGGCCATGGAGAGACACAGCAGCTGGTCATTTGTAGGAGGGGTGGACTTCCTTGCTGCCACGTCATTTTCCGCCTCAAAATGAGCGTAGAAGTTATTCAGTGCATCTGGGAGGGAGACATCACCCGCACAGTCAGGTGATGTTGTCTTGTAATTGGTGATGTCCTGGATGCCCTTCCACATGCGCCGCATGTCACCGCTGTCCTGGAAGTGGCTGTGGATTTGCTGGGCATGTGCACGCTTTGCCCCTCTGATGGCTCAGGACAGTTTGGCCCTCGCTGTTGTTAGAGCTGCCTTGTCGCCTGCTCTTAAGGCGGAGTCATGGGCCCTCAGCAGCGCACACACCTCTGCGGTCATCCATGGTTTCTGGTTAGCGCGTATAGTGATGGTCTTGGACAGAGTAACATCATCAATGCACTTGCTGATGTAGCTGGTCACTGACGCTGTGTACTCCTCATAAGTTGGTAGAGTTGCCATTGGTTGTAGCCTCCCTGAACATGTGCCAGTCTGTGTGCTTAAAGCAGTCTTGAAGACAGAGATGCTCGAGGTGACCAGAACTGAGCACAGTACGCTAAGTGGAGTCTGACCAGGGTTCAAAATAGCTGCAACATTACCTCTCTGCTCCTAAATTCAATTCCACGATTGATGAAGGCCAATACACCATATGCCTTCTTAACCACAGAGTCAACCTGCGTAGTAGCTTTGAGTGTCCTATGGACATGGACCCCAAGATCCCTCTGATCCTCCACACTGCCAAGAGTCTTACCATTAATACTATATTCTGCCATCATATTTGACCTACCAAAATGAACCACCTCAGACTTAGCTGGGTTGAACTCCGTCTGCCATTTCTCAGCCCAGTTTTGTCAATGTCCCGCTGTAACCTCTGACAGCCTTCCACGCTATCCACAACACCTCCAACCTTTGTGTCATTGGTGAGGGAAATGGAGGGATTGGGACCTTGTGTAGGCAGAAGAGATGTAGGTGAGGGAAATGGAGGGATTGGAACCTTGTGTAGGCAGAAGAGAGTTCGCCGTGTGATTACTAATTTAACTGGTTCAGCACAACATTGTGGGCTGAAGGGCCTGTCCCTGTGCTGTACCATTCTGTGTGCTATCAGAACAGTACAGCATGGGAATTCAGCCCATGATGTCTGCAGTAAACACAATACCAAGTGACATGAATCCCTTCTGCCTGCACATGGTCCAGACCCCTCAATCCCCTGCATATCCATGTGTCTGTATTGTGTCAGCTCCCAGCACCACGTTCCAGGTACCCACCAGAAACATCTCCTTTAATCCTTGACATTTGCACCCTGGGATAAAGACTGACCATCTATTTATGCATCTCATAATGTAACACACCTCTATCAAGTCTCACCCTCATCCTCCAATGCTCCAGAGAAAATAACTGGAGCTTATCCAGCCTCTCCCTATAGCGAATGCTCTCTAATCCAGGGGAACCTCTACTGCACCTTCTCGAAAGCCTCCACATCCTCCGGTAATGGGGCAACCACAACTGCACACACAGTACTCCACATGATGTGGCCTAACAGTTTTTATGAGATGTCTGCTGCCAGGACAGATGCAGGCAAGGAGATTGTTGGTCACTTTGTTCCAAGAGAGAAGACTACTGTCCCTGCTATTCCCACTTTGCAACAGGATGGAGGGACTTGCTGTTGAACGCCCTGCCCAGTGGCTAGCATGTCCACAACTTACTAACCCTAAACCATACATCATCGGAATGTGGAAGGAAACTGGAGCTCCTAGACAAAACCCACAAGGTCACAGGACGAACGTAGAAACCTCTTACAGGCAGCAGGCGGAATTGAACCCTGATAAGACCATAAGGCTGAGGAGTAGAATTACACCACTCCACCATTTCATCACGGTGTAAAAAAACTACCATTTAACTGAGTTACACATTTTGCATTTAAATGAAATACAGAACAAATTAGAACACTGACAAAACTATAAAACTGTATTTGTATCTAATAGTTATCAACAGAGCAATTCATTCAGTGTTCACTGCCGTGTTCTTTTGATTGACTGTAAATGAACAAAATCAGTGCAGACACCTAGTGCAGATAATGGACTGCCTTCATATAAATTTAATTATTGCATCCTCTAAACCTTCATTTTCATTGTAACTTTCAAGATGATTGCCGATACCTTGAAGTTCTTCATAGTCCCTAAATTATGGAAGTAATGGAATCATTTGATTTTCACTCTTGACCGTTTCTGGTATCTCCGAGACTGTATGGTTGAAACCAAAGTGAGCAAAAGTTCCAAATAGTCTTATTGCTTATTACTCGTCAACTATCTGTGACAAATGTGTGTGTGCTTTTTGAACACAAGCACAACTGACATTACTTAAAAGCTGTTCACTCCAAGCACTATTGTTTAATGACCATACAAGTGCACGTGACTGACACTAGTTAGAAACTGTTTGGCAACAATGTCCAGTCCCAGTTAAGCAACACAGTGTCCTAAATAAATGAAGGGAATCCTGGCTATTTTCTCAATTAGGTTTTGGTCTTTTAAGAGTTGTCCAAAATAAGCTGCCGACCCAGTTAACCAGAATCCAAGGCCCCAGCATTGATCTCTACAGAACACTGCTGATCACAGGCTTCCGGTCAATAAAACTACTCCTGGCCATGGAGTCAGTTTACTAACACAACTCAGTTCTCTCAAATCTTCACTCTTCCTCAATGACCTGATCTGTGAGAACTTTCTAGAATCACTGGGATTTGGAAGCTGATGACAAATACGTCCACTGCCACTAATTTCAACATCCAGGATACACTCACCAGGCCCTTGTGACTTAGAGTCATAGAGCACTACAGCACAGAAACAGCCCCTTCGGCCCATCTAGTCTGTGCTGAACTGTTATTCCGCCTAGTCCCATTAACACACTCTTGGACCATAACCTCCCACAACCTGCCATCCATGTGCTTCTCTTAGCAATTGCGCCCGTGTCCACTGGCAGCTGTTCCACATTCTCACCGTCCTCTGAGTGAAGAAGTTACCCTTGAGTATTTCACCTTTCACCTTTAACCGAAAACCTCTAATTCTAGTCTCACGCAACCTCAGTACACTGCAGACGCTGTGGTCAAATCAAGATGTACAAAAAAGCTGGAGGAACTCAGCAGGTCGGGCAGCATCCGTTGAAAGGAGCAGTCAACGTTTCGGGTCGAGCCCCTTCATCCTGACATTGATTGCTTCTTTCAACGGATGCTGCCTGACCTGCTGAGTTCATCCAGCTTTTTTGTACGTCTCAGTGCAAAAAGCCTGTTTCCAATTACCCTATTTATACCCTTCATAATTTTGTGTACTTGTATCACGTCTCCCCTCATTCTCCTGCACTCCAGGGAATAAAGTCCTAACCTATTCAGTCTTTCCCAATAACTCAGATCCTCAAGACATCTTTCTCTGTACTATTTCAATCTTATTGATATCTTTCCTGTAGGTAGGTGACCAGAACTGCACACAATACTCCAAATTAGGCCTCACCAACATTTTAAATTTCACTCTCAACCCCTGTACTCATTACTCTGATTTTTAATGTACCAGCAGTTCTCCTTATTAAGCTATCTAGCTGTGACACCACTTTCAATGAATTATGGATCTACATTCCCAGAGATCGATCTCTGTTCTACCGCATTGCTCGGGCCCAATGTTGACGGGAGGCTCATTAGTATAACAGTTCGCACCACAAGCTGTAAGATTCCAGTTGCTTTCTGTAAGGAGTTTCTATGTTCTCCCCGTGACCATGTGAGTTTCTGCCGACTGCTGCGGTTTCCTCCCACATTCCAAAGATGCACTGGTCAAGGACTGTACAAAGTTGTTGACACTCTATGTTGGCTCTGGAAGCACAGTGACACTGGCGGCTGTCCCCAGCACAATCCACAGACTGTGTGTGATGCAGTTCACTGGATGTTTCGATGTGTGTGTCACGTGGACATCAGCGAGGCAGACCGGCGGGAAGAATTTAAAAGGAGATCATTTTTTCTTCAGCGGTTTGATCGAGGCACGACTGCGCAGGCGTGTGGGTGTCAGCGAGGCAGACCGACGGGAAGAATTTTAAAAGACAGCTTTGAAGAGTGGGTGCTGGAGTAGAGGGAGTCGGAGTAGGAGGACTTTGGCGATAATGGGTCGAAGTGAGGTAAACTACTTGTGAAGAATAGGAAGTCTGTCTGCGAGGCCAGTGTTCTGTACTGGGTGTCGCATGTGGGAAGTCCAGCCACACCTGCGCCAGATGTGTCGAGCTGCAGCTCCTGAGGGTCCACGTTAGGGAACTGGAGATGCAGCTCGATGACCTTCGTCTAGTCGGGGAGAGCGAGGAGGTGATAGGAGTTACAGGCAGGTGGTCACACCGGTGCCACGGGAGACAGACAAGTGGGTCACAGTCAGGAGGGGGAAGGGGAAGAGTCAGGTATTAGAGAGTACCTCTGTGGCTGTTCCCCCTTGACAGTAAGTACTCCTGTTTGAGTACTGTTGGGGGCAACAGCCTACCTGAGGGAAGAGGCAGTGGCTGTGCCTCTGGCACAGAGTCTGGCCCTGTGGCTCAGAAAGATACGGAAAGGAAGAGGATGGCAGCAGTGATAGGGGTCTCTATAGTTGGGGGTCAGACAGGCGATTGTGTGGACGCAGGAAAGAAACTCAGATGGTTGTTTGCCTCCCAGGTGCCGGGGGGATGTTTCTGATTGCATCCACGATATCCTGCAGTGGGAGGCAGAACAGCCAGAGGTCGTGGTACATATTGGTACCAACGACATAGGTCGGAAAAGGGTAGAGGTTCTGAAAACAGACTACAGGGTGGGGTGTTAGGAAGGAAGCTGAGAAGCAGGACCGCAAAGGTAGTAATCTCGGGATTGCTGCCTGTGCCACGTGACAGTGAGAATAGGAATAGAATGAGGTGGAGGAGAAATGTGTGGCTGAGGGATTGGAGCAGGAGGCAGAGATTCAGATTTCTGGATCATTGGGACCTCTTTTGGGGCAGGTGTGTCCTGTACAAAAAAGACGGGTTGCACTTGAATCCCAGGGGGACCAATATCCTGGCGGAGAGGTTTACTAAGGTTATTGGGGAGAGTTTAAACTAGAATTGCTGGGGGGGGGGGGGGTGAGAGCTGAACTGAAGAGACGGAGGAAAGGGGTGGTTGGATCACAAATAGAGAAAGCTTGGAGATGGTGTGAGGGAGGATAGACAGGTGATAGAGAAGGGACTCGCTCAGACTGATGGCTTGAGATGTGTCTATCTTAATGCAAGGAGTATCATGAATAAAGTGGATGAGCTTAGAGTGTGGATCAGTACTTGGAGCTATGATGTTGTGGCCATTACAGAGACCTGGATGGTGCAGGGGCAGGGATGGTTACTTAGAGTGCCAGGCTTTAGATGTTTCAGGAAGGACAGGGAGGGAGGCAAAAGAGGTGGGGGCGTGGCACTGCTGATCAGAGATAGTGTCACGGGTGCAGAAAAGGAGGAAGTCATAGAGGGATTGTCTACAGGGTCTCTGTGGGTGGAAGTTAGGAACAGGAAGGGATCAGTAACTCTACTGGGTGTTTTTATAGACCACCCACTAGTAACAGGGATATCGAGGAGCAGATAGGGAGACAGATCCTGGAAAGGTGTAATAGTAAGAGTTGTCATTATGGGAGATTCTAATTTCCCAAATATCAAATGGCATCTCCCTAGAGCGAGGGGTTTAGATGAAGTGGAGTTTGTTAGGTGTGTTCAAGAAGGTTTCTTGACACAATATGTAGATAAGCCTACAAGAGGAGAGGCTGTACTTGATCCGATATTGGGAAATGAACCTGGTCAGGTGTCAGGTCTCTCAGTGGGAGAGAATTTTGGAGATAGTAATCACAGTTCTATTTCCTTTACAGTAGCATTGGCGAGGGATAGGCACAGACAAGTTAGGGAAACGTTTAATTGGAGTAAGGGGAAATATGAGGCTCTCAGGCAGGAACTCAGAGGCATAAATTGGGAGCAGATGTTCTCGGAAATGTACGGCAGAAATATGGGAAATGTTCAGGGAATATTTGTGTGAAATTCTGCATAGGATGGTAAGATAAGGAATCGTGTACAAAGGCAAGAAGTATCGTCAAGAAGAAAAGAATTTATGAAAGGTTCAAAAAATGATAGAGATCTAGAAGATTATAAGAAAATTAGGAGAGCCAAAAGGGGCCATGAGAAGGCCTTGGCGAGTATGATTAAGGAAAACCCCAAGGCATTCTACAAATATGTGAACAGCAAAAGGATAAGACCGCAGGAGGTAGCGGGGATACTTAATGAATACCTTGCTTCAGTATTCACTACGGAAAAGGACCTTGGTGATTGTAGGGACGACTTACAATGGACTGAAAGCTTGAACATATAGGCATTAAGAAAGAGGATGTGCTGGAGCTTTTGGAAAGCATCAAGTTGGTTGTCACCAGGACTGAACGAGATGTACCCCAGGCTATTGTGGGAAGCAAGGGAGGAGATTGCTGAGCCTCTGGCGATGATCTTTGCATCAACAATGGGGACAGGAGAAATTCTGGAGGATTGAAAGGTTGCAGATGTTGTTCCCTTATTCAAGAAAGGTAGTAGAGATTATAGACCAGTGAGAAATTACTGTAAATTCTAGACCAGTGAGTTTTACTTCAGCAGTTGGTAAGTTGTTGGAGAAGATCCTGAGAGGCAGGATTTATGAACATTTGGAGAGGCATAATGATTATAGACAATAGGTGTAGGAGTAGGCCACTCGGCCCTTCGAGCCAACACCACCATTCACTGTGATCATGGCTGATTATCCACAATCTATAACCGTTCCTGCCTTCTCCCCATATCCCTTAACTCCGCTATCTTTAAGAGCTCTATCTAACTCTTTCTTGAAAGCATCCAGAGAACTGGCCTCCACTGCCTTCTGAGTCAGAGCATTCCATAGATCCACAACTTCCATAGATTAGTAATAGTCAGCATGGCTTTGTCAAAGGCAGGTCGTGCCTTACGAGGCTGATTGAATTTTTTGAGGATGCGACTAAACACATTGATGGAAGAGCAGTAGATGTAGTGTATATGGATTTCAGCAAGGCATTTGATAAGGTACCCCATGCAAGGCTTATTGAGAAAGTAGGGAGGCATGGGATCCAAGGAGACATTGCTTTGTGGATCCAGAACTGGCTTGCCCACAGAGGGCAAAGAGTGGTTGTAGACGGGTCATATTCTGCATGGAGGTTGGTGACGCAGAGATCTGTTCTGGGGCCCCTTTTTTATGATTTTTATAAATGACCTGGATGAGGAAGTGGAGGGATGGATTAGTAAATTTGCTGATGACACAAAGGTTAGACAATAGACAATAGGTGCAGAAGTAGACCATTCGGCCCTTCGAGCCTGCACCACCATTTTGAGATCATGGCTGATCAATTCCTATCAATACCCGGTTCCTGCCTTGTCCCCATATCCCTTGATTCCCTTATCCATAAGATACCTATCTAGCTCCTTCTTGAAAGCATCCAGAGAATTGGCCTCCACTACCTTCCGAGGCAGTGCATTCCAGACCCCCACAACTCTCTGGGAGAAGTTTTTCCTTAACTCTGTCCTAAATGACCTACTCCTTATTCTCAAACCATGCCCTCTGGTACTGGACTCTCCCAGCACCTGGAACATATTTCCTGCCTCTATCTTGTCCAATCCCTTAATAATCTTATATGTTTCAATCAGATCCCCTCTCAATCTCCTTAATTCCAGTGTGTACAAGCCCAGTCTCTCTAACCTCTCTGCATAAGACAGTCCAGACATCCCAGGAATTAACCTTGTGAATCTACGCTGCACTTCCTCTACAGCCAGGATGTCCTTCCTTAACCCTGGAGACCAAAACTGTACACAATACTCCAGGTGTGGTCTCACCAGGGCTCTGTACAAATGCAAGAGGATTTCCTTGCTCTTGTACTCAATTCCCTTTGTAATAAAGGCCAACATTCCATTAGCCTTCTTCACTGCCTGCTGCACTTGCTCATTCACCTTCAGTGGCTGATGAACAAGGACTCCGAGATCTCTTTGTATTACTCCCTTACCCAACTCTACACCGTTCAGATAATAATCTGCCTTCCTGTTCTTACTCCCAAAGTGGATAACCTCACACTTATTCACATTAAACGCCATCTGCCCATTCACCCAGCCTATCCAAGTCACCCTGAATTCTCCTAACATCCTCATCACGTCACACTGCCACCCAGTTTAGTATCATCAGCAAATTTGCTGATGTTATTTTCTATGCCTTCATCCAAATCATTAACGTAAATGGTAAACAGCTGTGGTCCCAATACCGAGCCCTGTGGCACCCCACTAGTCACCACCTGCCATTCCGAGAAACACCCATTCACCGCTACCCTTTGCTTTCTATCAGCCAACCAGTTTTCTATCCATGTCAATGCCTTCCCCCCAATGCCCTGAGCTTTGATTTTACCCACCAATTTTCTATGTGGGTTAGGGTTGTTGTGGATAGTGTGGAGGGCTGTCACAGCGGGACATTGATAGGATGCAAAACTGGGCTAAGAAGTGGCAGATGGAGTTCAACCCAGATAGCTGTGAAGTGGTTCATTTTGGTAGGTCAAATATGATGGCAGAATATAGTATTAATGGTAAGACTCTTGGCAGTGTGAAGGATCTTGGGGTCCGAGTCCATAGGACACTCAAAGCAGCTGCGCAGTTTGACTGTGTGGTTAAGAAGGCATATGGTCTATTGGCCTTCATCAACTGTGGAATAGAGTTTAAGAGCTGAGAGGTAACACTACAGCTATATAGGACCCTGGTCAGACCCCACGGAGTACTGTGCTCAGTTCTGGTTGCCTCCCTATATGCCTCCCTAGGATGCTATAGAAAGGGTGCAGAGGAGATTTACAAGGATGTTGCCTGGATTGGGGTGCATGCCTTATGAGAATAGGTTGAGTGAACTCTGTCTTTTCTCCTTGGAGCGACGGAGGATGAGGGGTATTGATCATGATAGTCAGAGGCTTTTTCCCAGGGCTGCAATGGCTAACATGAGAGGGCACAGTTTTAAGGTGCTTGGAAGTAGGTACAGAGGAGATGCCAAGGGGTAAGTTTTTTTACGCAGAGAGTGGAATGGGCTGCTGGCAATAGTGGTGGAGGTGGATACGATAGGGTCTTTTAAGAGACTCTTAGATAGGTACATGGAGCTTAGAAAAATAGAGGGCTTTGGGTAACCCTAGGTAATTTCCTTCTTTCTTTATCAATATTTTTATTGATTATTTGCATAGACAAACACAAAATACATTATGATATTATGAAAACAGAAACAAAGTTGAAATGCCCCATATCTGTGTATCGTAAATTAAACGTAATATTGAAAAGGTATATTTTATTCTAAGTTAAAACAAAATCAAAACCCCATAACAAAAAACCAGAGGAAAAAAAAACAGCTGTTTGGTAAAAAGAAAAAAAAGTCCTGGACATATAGTCGTAAATTCAAACCTGTAATAGTCATCATCATTGCTGAACAAGTTGAAGATTTGAAAGTAGTTCCAAAAAGGTCCCCATAATGTGAAAAAATCTTCCCTAGGTACAGAAATAGAACAGCTAATCTTCTCTAGATTTAAACATAACATCAATTAACCAAATGGGCATGAGTAGGCTGAGCAGCATCTTTCCATTTAAGCAACAAAACCCTTCTGGTTAAAAGAGAAATAAAAACCAAAATATGGAAATCATTCGGCTTAAGAGTAAAATCATTTCCTCCAACAATGCCGGACAAGGCAGTCAGAGGGTTGGGTTTAAAGTTTACTTTAAAAAGCTCCGAGAAAGTTTGAAATACTTCTTTCCAAAATTTATCAAGCTGTGGGCAGGACCAATTCATATGAATTAGAGAGCCCTCTTCGACATTACACCTAATACAGCATGGAGAAAAATCTGAGTAAAAACGAGAGAGCTTATCTTTAGTCATATACACTCTATGAACCACTTTAAATTGTAAAAGAGAGTGACACACACATAATGAAGAGGTGTGAACAAGTTTAAAAATTTCATTCCAAGTATCCTCATCAATTGAAATCTGTAGGTCTTGTTCCCAGAGGTTTTTAATTTTGTCTAACGGAATGTTTCTCATTGCCAACGACATACTATAAATATTGGAAATAGATCCATTATGAAAAGGTTTCAGAGTAAAAATTGTATCAATTAGATTCTTATCTGGACATTTAGGAAATGTATGAAGTTGAGAATGCAAGGTCTCTAATTAATAAATATCTTAAAAAGTGAGCTTTACGAAGATTATATTTAATAGATAGTTGATGAAATGAGGAAAGACTATCTCCAACAAACAGATCCTGAAAGCATTTAATACCTAGTCTATTCCACTCTTTAAAAACTACATCAGTCAAAGAAGCTTTAAAAAAATAATTAGAAAAAATTGGACTAGAGAGTGAAAAACCAAATAACCCAATGAATTTTCTAAATTGTAACCAAATCCTCAAAGAATGTTTAACTACATAATTATCAGTTAAATTACTCAAGAATAGAGGAATTGAAGAACCAAGAAGAGAAATAATAGAACATTTATTAACAGAATTAACTTATGAGGAAACCCAAACTGAACAGTCTTCACAATTTATATAACCAAAACGTAAGGTAGCGTATGTTGACTGCCCAGTAGTAAAACCTAAGATTGGGTAGGCTAATCCCCCATTTTTTTTTAGTTTTCTGAAGATGAACTTTGTTTAATCAGGGGGTTTTATTCTTCCATAAATAAGATATAATCAAATCTAGAGTCAAAAAAGGATTTAGGAATAAAAACAGATAGGGCTTGAAATAAATATAAAAATTTAGGCAAAATATTCATTTTAATAGAATTGATACATCCAATCAGCAATAAAGAAAGAGGAGACTAGTTTGATAGTATCTTCTTAACATACTCCAAAAGAGTGATAAAGTTTTCTTTAAAAAGAGATTTATAATTCCTAGTAATTGTTATACCCAAATAAGTAAATTGATTTCTTACTATTTTAAAAGGAAGGTCAGAGTTGACTGTTACATAATTATTCAAAGGATAAAGTTCACTCTTATGAAGATTAAGTTTTTATCCTCAGAACTGACTAAATTCAGAAAGCAAAGAAAGTACTGAGGGTAGAGAGGACTTCACATTAGGGATGTAGAGCAAAAGGTCATCAGCATAAAGCAACAACTTATGAGTGATACCCCTCCTTAAAATACCCGAGATGTCAACAGATTCACGAAACGTGATGGCTAAAGGCTCTAAAGCCAAATCAAAAAGCAAAGGACTCAAAGGACATCTTGTCTGGTACCACGTTGGAGATTAAATGGTTTAGAACTCTGAGAGTTAATAAGAACCAGTGCAGTGGGAGATAAATAAAGTAATTTAATCCATTGAATAAAATTGGACCCAAAGTTAAATTTTTCTAATATTTTAAATAAATAATTCCATTCAACCCAGTCAAAGGCTTTCTCAGCATCTAAAGAGATCAAGCATTCCGAAGTTTCTTTAGAAGGAGAATAAATAACATTCAGTAAATGACGAATGTTAAAATGAGAATAATGATTTTTGATAAATCCGGTCTGATCATCAGATATAATTGAAGGCAGAATGTTTTCCATCCTATGAGCCAAAAGTTTAGATAAAATTTTAGCCTCAACATTAAGTAAAGAAATAGGTCTGTAAGAAGAGCAATCAGTTGGATCGTTATTCTTTTTGAGAATAAGTGAAATAGAGGTGTAATAAAAGGATTGTGGCAACCTGCCTAATTGAAAAGAGTCAGAAAGAACAGAAAGTAAGTGAGGGATAACCAAAGGAGCAAACACCTTATAGAACTCTCCAGAAAATCCATGAGGACCGGGAGCCTTCCCCGAATTCAACAGTGGACAACCCAAGCAATTTCCTCAGAAGAAAAAGGTTGATCTAACCATTTTCAATTAACCTCAGAAAGTGAGGGAATGTTTAAACGATCTAGAAAATTATTCATAGCAAAATTGGCTTTAGGGGAATCAGAGCTATACAGTTTAGAGTAAAATTCTCTAAAAGTATCATTTCTAATTGATCAGAAGTTATGTCACCACTTGCTTTGGAGATTTCCTTAATTTAACATTTAACTATTAAAGTTTTAAGTTGATTCGCCAAAAGTTTGCCCGTTTTATCACCATGAACATAATTTTCATTTTTCATTTTTAGAATCTTTTTATTGGTACATAATTTTCTACAGCTATAAGATGATACAAAACATCAACAAATTAATATATATACAATTAATAAAGCTGATGAAAATAAAACCTGATCGTAATATATTGTTACGTACCCCGTAACTGGGTGTCAGACCAGCAGAGAAAGAAGAATCCGTTGGAGTCTGGTGGTACCAAAACTAAAGGTGTTTATTAGTAAACTACACAATACAGTATCAAAAATGCAAATATACATATAAAACAAGTTAGCAATAATAAACCTAAAAGTGTAGGAATAATAATAAACAATAATAAACAAGCTCTATCGATGTCTAGGGGTAAATGAATTGTCATAGAAAAGTATAAAGTTCAGTTCAGTTCATACGTACTGAGGTAGTTATGGTTGTTGTGTTGTAATCGTTGGAGAGAGAGAGAGCGAGCAAGATGTAACAGCTGCAGCAGGCAAACCTTCTGTTGCTTTCTGATTCCGTCGTATCGTTGTGGTCATTCAGTTATGACCCCTCTGTTCTTCAGCTAGACCGTTCTTCTGTGGTGGACTCGTCACTCTGGCATGAGTGGACACACACACAAGTCCCCACCGGCGCTGCCATAACACTGTGAGCTTTGTGACCGATCTCCTGGTTCGGTCTCTGAAGCCCCCATCTTCCTGTGGGTTCACAACACTCAGTCAGTGTCCACTGGTGTTTCTGAGGGGTGTCTCTCCAGACCTGTCTTTTATCCCTACTCACGGGGTCTCAGCTATCCATCAACTCTGAATGACCGTGTCCATTAAATCAGGCCACTCCTGCTGTCTCCTGAGGAATGTTAACGAGCAAAGTGAAGTCCTTGTAGTGAAAGGTAAATAATCCAGGAAGAGTCAAAATACAATAAATCAACAGTCTCTCTCTCTCTCTTATCTATAGCTGACGTTCTTGCCTGGGCTTTATCTCTCTCTCTCAGTAGCAGCATAGCAACAGCAATAGTTCGTAGTTCTCAGGAGGGGGGGCTGGGAATGGTAAACTCTGCACCCCATTTCCATCAGGTCTGCCAATCCCTCATAACAACATAAAAATGAAAAAAAATTATATGTAAAGAAACGAAAGAAAAAAAAGAACCCCATCTAACTAAGGGAAAAAACCCCACTGACTACAAAAAAAATGGAAAAAACCCATTAGGAATCAACCCTCGGAGCAATACGTCTTACCATCATCTATATATATATATATATAAAGAAAAAGAATCATCAACCGCCAATCATGTTTATATAGAATAAGATTGGAAGGAAACCATATAAAATAATTCAAATTAAATGATAATATTTGGCAAAAGAGCCCCATCTTCTCTCAAAATCAAATCGGGGATCAAAAGTTCTACTAATTTTTTCCAAACTGAGACATAACATTACTTGAGAAAACCATTCAATTAATGTAAGGACAGAGGTATCTTTCCATTTTAATAAAATGGCCCTTCTTGCCAATAATGTAACAAATACAATTACATGTTGATCTGAAGATGAAATACCCTGAATATGATGCGAAACTATTCCAAGTAGAACAGTCAGTCTATTAGGTTGTAAATTAACTTTCAGAGCTTTAGAAATAGTAGAAAATAAAGATTTCCAAAATGGTTTTAATAAAGAACATGACTAGAATGTATGTGACAAAGTAGCTACTTCAGTTTTACACCTATCACAGTGGTTATCTATACTAGGAAATATTTTAGATAGTCTCTCCTTTGTTAACTAATAATGGTGAACAATTTTAAACTGAATTAAACAGTGGTTGGCACATATAGAAGAATTTACATTTTTCAAAACTTGCAACCAATCTTCATTAACAAAGGTCATATTAAGTTCTTTCTCCCAATCTTGTTTAATCTTTAGTGAGAGGTTCTCTTCTTGTAACAAAATTAAATTATAAATTCTGCTAATAGAACCTCTTACTAAAGGATTCAACTTCAAAATGGTATCCAACAAATCAGATTCTTGCAAACATGGAAACTTAGATAAATATTGTTGTAAAAAATGTCTAACCTGAAGATATTGCAGAAAGTGTGTATGAGCGAGAGAATATTTGTTAATTAGCTCTTCAAAAGTCATCAATCGACCATCACAAAATAAATCTGTAAAAGAACAGATCCCTTTATTTCTCCATAGGAGAAAAATGGGATCAGTTATTGAAGGTTTAAATAAAAAGTTTTGATATCAAAAATTTAGACAACTTGAATTGCTTAAAATTAAAAATATTGTGAAATTGAAACCACATCCGTAAGGACTGTTTAATAACAGGGTAAAGATTTAAATTTGGCATTTTAGAGAGTTGTAGAGGTAATGGAGCTCCTAATATTGAAGTTAAATGAAATTGTTTAACAGCTTTTAGTTCCAAATCAACCCATAGTGGTTTTTGGCTCTTGTCGAGCCAATATAGCCAAAAACATAATTGTCTAATATTAACAGCCCAATAATACAGTCTTAAATTAGGAAGTGCAAGTCCACCATCTTTTTTAGATTTTTGTAAATGATACTTATTAATTCTTGGTCTTTTATTATTCCAAATAAAGGAAGAAATAAGAGAGTCAGTTCAATCAAAAAAATTTTTAGTTAAGAAGATAGGTATATTTTGGAAAATATATAAAAATCTAGGTAAAATCATCATTTTTACAGCATGGATATTGCCTATTAAAGAGAGAGTAAGTGGATTCCATCTAGAAAATAATTGTTTCATGGAGTCCATTAAAGGAACTATATTAGCTTTATAAAGATCTTTATATTTTTTAGTAATTATAATACTTAAATATTTAAAAGTATTAACAATTCTAAAAGGAATATCATTATATATAAAAAGAGGGGCATTTAATTGGAACAATTCACTTTTATTCAAGTTAAGTTTATATCCTGAAAATGTACCAAAGTTTATTAGTGTTTCCAAAAGATTAGGAATTGATTCCTCAGGATTCAAAATAAACACCAAAAGATCATCTGCATAAAGAGAAATTTTATGCATGGTTCCATTCATAGAGATACCATGAATATTTTTGGCTTCACATAGTGTTGTAGCCAAAGGCTCCAATACAAGATTCAATAATAAAGGTCTTAATGGACATCCCTGTCTAGTACCATGAGAAAGTGAAAATAAGAGGATCTGAAATTATTAGTAATAATCGTGGCAAAAGTATTCTTATAAATCATTTGAATCCACCTATTAAAATTATTACCAAAAGCAAATTTTTCTAATACTTTAAACAAATATGGCCACTCAACTCTATCAAATGTCTTTTTTGCGTCGAAAGAGGTAACACATTGAGGTTGCTTAGATATTGGTGAGTATATAATATTCATCAATCTCCAAACATTAGAGAAAGAGTAACGGCCTTTAATAAAGCCCGTTTGATCCATAGAGATGATTTTAGTTTAAATATTTTCCAAACAGTTAGCCATTATCTTAGAGAGAATTTTTGCATCCACATTTAATAGTGAAATAGGTCTATATGATGCACATTCAGTAGGATCTTTATCTTTCTTAAGGATTAAGGAAATAGATGCTTCATAAAAGGAAGAAGGTAAACTACCCTACTCAAAGGATTCATCAACTATTTCCAAAAGATATGGAGAAAGTAATCTTTCAAATTTTCTGTAAAATCCTACCGAATAACTGTCAAGTCCAGGAGCTTTACCTGATTGCATTAATAAAATAGCTTTCTGAATTTCATGCTCAGTAATTGGAGCATCAAGCATCTGTTGATCTTCAACAGAAATTTGAGGAAATTTAATCTTATGTAAAAAAGCTTCCATTTTGGAGAAATCTGCAGGAAATTGAGATCTATAAAAATCAGAATAAAAATCTTGAAAAATATTATTAATGTCTTCATGGTTACTTGCTATATCTCCATTATTTTCATGAATCTTTAAAATTTGCCTTTTAGCTCTAGCTGCTCTTAATTAGGAAGCTAAGAGCTTATTACTTTTATCCCCAAAAATATAAAATTGACTTTTCAATTTAAGCAAATATCCTTCAAAAGGATATGTTAATAATAAATTATATTATGATTGTAATTCTACTCTTCTTTTAAATGAAACATTTGGAGAAATTGCATTGATGTTATCTAATTCTTTGATTTGTTTAGAGATTTTATCTAGTTCTATTCTTGTTTGTTTCTTCAGTTCAGCTATATACGAAATAATCTGACCACGTAAATAGACTTTTAATGTATCCCATATTACTAACTTTGAGACGTTTCCTGTATTATTAAAGAGAAAAAAAATCTTTTATCTGAGTTTCAATAAACTCAACAAATTCTGAACTTTGTAACAAGTGTTCTGGAAAATGCCAAAATGGTCTGGTAAAAGCAACATCTTTCAGTTCAAATATTAGATTTAAAGAAGCGTGATCAGTGATAGCAATCGCATCATACTCACATTTCTGAACATTAAATAGAAGTCAAAGGTCAACTATAAAATAGTCGATTCTTGAATATATATTATGAATATGTGAGAAAAAACAGTATTCTCTATCACTAGGATGCATATGCCCCCAAACTTCAATTAGACCATAATCAATTAAAAAGAAAAAAAATAAGTGATGCAGAACGATTAGGGAGTTGATGTTTGGGTGATGACTTATCCATTAAAGCATATATGTCAAACTCAAGGCCCGCGGGCCAAATCCGGCCCGTGGTGGAATTATCTTTGGCCTGTGAGATAATATCTAATTACTATTAAAGCTGGCCCCAGTAATCGAAGCGCCTATGGCGTATGATATGGCTAATGCTGAGTTTATTCAGGTACCAGGTTTTCAGGGTTTTTAGTGTTTATTCGGCAGTCTTCTTCATAAGAAATGGAATTTGTAAAGTGAAACACTTTGTAGTTATAGCAGAGACTGAGACACATGAGAGCAGGCTGAAAAAACGGAGGCAACGAAAGCTGCATTCGCACGCGTCCGACTGATCCGGCCCGCATGAAGCTGCATTTTGCTCAATCCGGCCCGTGACCTAAAATGAGTTTGACACCCCTGCATTAAAGGATTTAAAGAAGTATTAAAATCACCACCCATTAATAACACATATTCATTTAAATCAGGTAAGAGCAAAGAAAGCTTTTTTTAAAAAATGGATCATCTACATTTGGTCCATAAATATTAACCAAAACCGTTTTCATATTATAAATTAATCCTTTAACAATCAAAAATCTACCATTAATGTCGGCTATAACATCCTCCTGATTAAAAGGGATATTGGAATCAATACAAATAGAAACACCTCTAATTTTACTCTGAGAGTTTGCATGAAACTGAGAATCGTCCCAAGATTTAAAAAATTGATTCTTATCACATAACCTGATATGTGTCTCTTGAGCAAAGATTATATCAGGTCGGAATCAGTTAATAATTTTAAATGTTTTCTTACGCTTAATAGGATGATTCCAACCATGAACATTCCAACTTAAAACATTTAACTGTTTAGATATCACCATGAGACTTTGTATCTAAAAAGAGTAGTTAGACGCATGTCAGGATAAGATAGTCGAAAATAGACAATAGACAATAGGTGCAGAAGTAGACCATTCGGCCCCTCGAGCCTGCACCGCCATTTTGAGATCATGGCTGATCAACTACTATCAATACCCGGTTCCTGCCTTGTCCCCATATCCCTTGATTCCCCTATCCATAAGATACCTATCTAGCTCCTTCTTGAAAGCATCCAGAGAATTGGCCTCCACAACCTTCCGAGGCAGTGCATTCCAGACCCCCACACAACTCTCTGGGAGAAGAAGTTTTTCCTTAACTCTGTCCTAAATGACCTACTCCTTATTCTCAAACCATGCCCTCTGGTACTGGACTCTCCCAGCATCTGGAACATATTCCCTGCCTCTATCTTGTCCAATCCCTTAATAATCTTATATGTTTCAATCAGATCCCCTCTCAATCTCCTTAATTCCAGCGTGTACAAGCCCAGTCTCTCTAACCTCTCTGCGTAAGACAGTCCAGACATCCCAGGAATTAACCTTGTGAATCTACGCTGCACTTCCTCTACAGCCGGGATGTCCTTCCTTAACCCTGGAGACCAAAACTGTACACAATACTCCAGGTGTGGTCTCACCAGGGCTCTGTACAAATGCAAGAGGATTTCCTTGCTCTTGTACTCAATTCCCTTTGTAATAAAGGCCAACATTCCATTAGCCTTCTTCACTGCCTGCTGCACTTGCTCATTCACCTTCAGTGACTGATGAACGAGGACTCCTAGATCTCTTTGTATTTCTCCCTTACCTAAGTCTACACCGTTCAGATAATAATCTGCCTTCCTGTTCTTACTCCCAAAGTGGATAACCTCACATTTATTCACATTAAACGTCATCTGCCAAGTATCTGCCCACTCACCCAGCCTATCCAAGTCACCCTGGGGATTTGTCAGCCTTCAGTCCCATCAGTCTACTCATCACCGTTTCCTTCCGAATGTCAATCTGTTTCATTTCCTCTGTTACCCTATGTCCTTGGCCCATCCATACATCTGGGAGATTGCTTGTGTCTTCCTTAGTGAAAACAGATCTAAAGTACTCATTAAATTCTTCTGCCATTTCTCGGTTTCCCATAACAATTTCACCCAATTCATTCTTCAAGGGCCCAACGTTGTTCTTAACTATCTTCTTTCTCTTCACATACCTAAAAAAGCTTTTGCTATCTTCCTTTATATTCCTGGCTAGCTTGCGTTCATACCTCATTTTTTCTCCTCGTATTGTCTTTTTAGTTAAGTTCTGTTGTTCCTTAAACACTTCCCAATCATCTGTCCTCCCACTCACCTTAGCTCTGTCATATTTCCTTTTTTTTAATGCTATGCAATCTCTGACTTCCTTTGTCAACCACTCTGGCCCCTTTCCCCCCTTTGAATCCTTCCTTCTCGGGGGGATGAACTGATTTTGCACCTTGTGCATTATTCCCAAGAATACCTGCCATTGCTGTTCCACTGTCTTTTCTGCTAGGCTATCCGTCCAGTCAACTTTGGCCAGCTCCTCCCTCATGGCTCCATAGTTTCCCCTGTTCATCTGCAACACTGACACCTCCGAGCTGCCCTTATCCTTCTTAAATTGCAGATAAAAGCTTATCATATTGTGATCACTACCTCCTAATGGCTCCTTTACTGCAAGATCGCTTATCAAATCCTGTTCATTACATAACACTAAATCCAAAATAGTCTTGTCCCTGGTCGGCTCTCGTACAAGCTGTTCCAAGAATGCATCCCGTAGGCACTCTACAAACTCCCTATCCTGTGGTCCAGCACCAACCTGATTCTCCCAGTTCACCTGCATGTTGAAATCCCCCATAACTACTGCGACATTACCTTTGCCACATGCCAATGCTAACTCCCTATTCAACTTGCACCCAATATCCATGCTACTGTTTGGTGGCCTGTAGACAACACCCATTTGGGTCCTTTTGCCCTTACTGTTCCTCAGTTCTATCCGCACAGACTCTACTTCTCCTGACCCTATGTTCCCCCTTGCAAAGGACTGAATCTCATTCCTCACCAACAGGGCCACCCCACCCCCTCTGCCCACATTTCTGTCCCTACGATAGCACGTATACCCTTGTACATTCATTTCCCAGGTCTGATCTCCCTGCAGCCATGTCTCCGTTATCCCAACAACATCATAGTTACCCATTTGCACCTGGGCTTCAAGCTCATCCGCCTTATTTCTGACACTTCGTGCATTCAGATATAGAATTTTTAACCCATTTCTCCTCTCTCTGTTTGAATCGCTGCCTATTGTGCTTAACCCAGCTCCCCGAACTCCCATCGGGCTATACACCCCTAGAATTTTGTTGTCCTTCCTAAATTTACTTATTCTTTCAACACATTTAACTCCATGTTCCGTCAGACCATCCCTCGGTACAGGAGTCCTTCTTATCACTTGTTCCGCCCCACCTTCCTCTACTACACACTTAATATTCCGGAACCGTGTAGTCCCCACCTGTCCTTTATTCTTCCTCTCGCTATCCTCTCTCACATTCTGGATCCCCGCCCCCTTTCAATTTAGTTTAAACCCCCCCCCCCAAGAAGCACTAGCAAACTTCCCTGCAAGAACGTTAGTACCGCTCCAGTTCAGGTGTAAACCATCCCTTCGGAACAAATCCCACCTTCCCTGGAACAAAGCCCAATTATCTACAAACCTGAAGCCCTCCCTCCTGCACCATCCTCTCAGCCACGTATTAATCTGTATAATCCTTCTGTTCCTTGCCTCACTCGCACGTGGCACAGGTAGCAATCCTGAGATTGCAGATGAACAACAATAATAATAATTTGTGTATGCTCCAGGATTCCATAATGGGGATAAAAAAAGAAAAAAAACCCCACCCAAACTAAAAAGCCCAGAAATGTTGATATCAATCGACGCAATCCACAAGAAAAGCAAAGAAGCGATAATAAACTCCAGCTACCTAAATAATAAAAATGAAAAAAGGAATCTCTGTCTCCCTCTACCGAACATAAAACTCAATTACAGTTGACATGTATCACAATATAATTAAATTGGAAGGAACAGTGTTTTTTTTGTAAAACAAAACGACCTTCAATTTTGAAAGTAACCTTCATAATATTAGATAAGGGAAGAAAAACACACCCAAAACAATTCTTGAAATATTTGCACAAAAGAAAAACAATCGCCATCTTTAAATTATCCAATCTATCTTTAAAACGTAACGAAATCCAAGTAATCCTTACAAAATCTTTACGGAACAAAAAAAAAA
Organism: Hemitrygon akajei; assembly: GCF_048418815.1. Classification (NCBI taxonomy): domain Eukaryota; kingdom Metazoa; phylum Chordata; class Chondrichthyes; order Myliobatiformes; family Dasyatidae; genus Hemitrygon; species Hemitrygon akajei. The sequence goes on along the minus strand of NC_133131.1, from coordinate 175,519,507 downwards.
GTTCATTTAAATGCTGCAAAGAAAAAATTCTAGATGGTTCAAAATTATCTACAGTCTTTCAACAGTTCTCCCGTTATGTCTTCTGAGGTTAAAACCATCCAAACCAGTCTTATTCAGAGATAAAAATACATCTTAAGGTAAAGACTTTCTATAACCATCAAATCTTCCAATTTCATCACTCTTTATGCCACGAAATAATCAACGTGTTGTAGATAATTCAAACTTCAAGCTTCAGACTCGTCAGGCAAAGAGTTAATAAAATGCAATGCTTCGACTGGATCATCAAAAATACGAGCTCCAGAATTTTTGACAAAAAGCTTTAATTTGGCTGGGTATTGTAACAATGGGGAGAGCTTTTTTTGATAAGCTGATCTCATAGCCAAGGCAAATCCAGCACGCTTCTTGACAAGTTCGCGTGGAAAATTTTCAAAAAAGCGAATCTCTGAACCTTGAAATTGAAACAACCTTTGTTTTCTTGCAAGCTTAATAATGCAGTCCTTGTCTCTAAAACAGAGAAAATGCACAACAATATGCCTGTTTTTACCTTCATTCAAAAGTTTTAAAGCACCAGTTCTGTGAGTCATTTCAATCTCCGGGAGTTGCAAACAAACCTCCGGAAATAAAGACTGAAACATTTTAGCAAAATTATCCAATGTGTCGGTAGGTTCTGATTTATTTTTTAATCCAACAATCTGAATATTATTCCGACGCGACCGAGCTTCCAGATCCAGAATTCACTGTTGAGCCTTTTCCAAACGAGAAGAAAGGTCAGCCACATTTCAACTAACTTCTTTAAGATCCAGGCTCAGAGAGTCAATTTTTTCTTCAAATTTCTCTTTTAGTCAAGTTATTTCAGTGCCGATACTGCTGATTTGAGACTCTAATCTCATCACCCAAGGGGGTTCTTCCGAGAACTTGTCAGCTTTTTTAGACTTTCCATTGGCTGGGTCTGGATTTCACCTGGTGCCCTTAAAGTAGCCATAATTGTAACTGTTGCTCTACAGATCCAACTGAATGAAGTTGAAATTTCAAAGTTTAAGTCGGAAAAGGGAGAGATTAAAGGTGGACAGAAAGTGACTATGTCTCACATGTCTGTGAGCGGGAGGCAGAGACCATGAACATAAAATTTATCTTTTAATTTTTATCTTTTAAAAGTTGAGTTTCAACAGGGTAAGTTAAGAGCAGATCATATTTAGTATTAACTTCAACAAGTCTTTTATATAAGATGGGATCTGGATCAGATGTATATATTTGAACTAAATGTTTCAGCTGATTGGTTAAATCAGTTCTCTCCTTTTTAGCTTTTTCCTTAATACTGCTGTACAGGAAATAATTTGGCCTCCAATATAAGCCTTGAAAGCATCCCAAATAATAAGGCTAGAAGTGCCATCTAGCATATTCTCTTCAAAGAGAAAAGTAATTTGACTCTCTTAAAAGTTTTCTTAAAACCTTATCCAATAGCAAAATTGGATTAAAATGCCAAAATCTGTTTGAAGATTTAAAGATAAAAAGACGGGGGCATGATCTGAAACAGCAATTTCTTTATATTCACAGGATCGAACAGAGGGTATCAAATGACTATCAACAAAAAAATGATCAATCCTGGAATAGGTATGATGAACATGAGAATAAAAGGAATATTCTCTACTTATTGGGTGTAAAAAATGCCAAATATCAAAAATGTTTCATTTCATTAGAAAAGATTGGGTAAAGGAGGCAGATCTACTAATATCCAATCATTTCAGAGACGAACAGTCTAAAACAGGATCAAGACAACAATAAAAGTCACCTCCCAAGATTAAAGAGTACAAATTTAAGTCTGGTAAAAAAAAAAAAAAAACATTCAAAAAAGCTGGGATCATCTATATTCAGAGCATAGAGATTAACAAAACCCATTAGTTTGTTATCTAATTTCCCTGAGACTATAACGAATCACCCATTGGGGTCAGACATTACATCATGTTGAACAAAGGCAACTGAATTGTCAATCAGAATCGAAGTACCTCTGGCCTTGGCTTGAAAGGAAGAATGAAAAGCTAGACCATTCCAACACTTGAACAAACATCCACAGTCAGATCTGCAAACATGTGTCTCTTGTAAAAAAAATAATTGAAGCATTCAATTTCTTAATGTAGATAAAAACCTTATTGCATTTCACAGGGTGGTTTAAACCTTTCGCATTTAAACTAAGTAAATTAATATTGTGTACCATTTAAATATGTTTAAAACAGAGGTTAAACATATAAACCAATGGAATATACCAAAAATCCAAACCTTAAAATTCAAAATACTTAACCAAGCAATAGATGAGGCGGGGATAATCAAACAGCTGATAAAAAGGAAAAAGAAAGAAAACAGCCCACTCCTGCCCACACCCCTCCCAAAGAAAAAAAATCACCCGAGAGGACGAAGGCTAATCTACTGATAAATCCCACCCACAACATCCTACTGGCAGAGCTCCAAGAGAGGAAAAGATTAGTACAGAATGAATTTCAACCTAGAACAAATAACCTTCAAAAGAACTAAAAAAATTCCAAAACATGGTGTTTGCAAAGAATAATTTCAAAGAAAACTTACTGAAGTTAAGTCTATTAATTTTCTAAACAGCAAAAATAAAAATACGAGAAAAAAGGAGTATTTATGAAAATATGTCGAAAGAAAAAATAGAATTGTTCAAAGAAGTAATAAACAAATAAACTGCAAAATTGCAACGAATTGATCAGCCAATCTGAGGGACCATGAAACAGTTAAACCTCTGGAGTTGATAGACTAAATAATATTCAAAAGAAGAGGTCAAAGTGTCATGTTGAAAAAAAAAATTAACTCAGCAAAGAAAATACAATAAGAACAGAAACTAATTATGAGAGTATACGAGAATAGAAGAATTGTTCCAAAGGCATACTAAACCATTCGACTACAAAATTCCAACAGCAAAGCATCGGTCAAACTAAGGAAGCGTAGTTTATATGGTACAGTATTAAACAATGAATCTTCTGGCCTTGATTCGGCCTGAAGAAAATTGTGCATTTCCTCAATCGAAAGAAACCACTTAGAAGGTCCATTTTTCAAAATAATCCTGAGGCAAGCGGGGTAATTTAGTGAAGGTTTATAGCCTTTGTTATATAACTCAGACACAACCTTTTTATACTTAAAACATTCATTTAACACCTCTAGCAAATAATCTTTGACCAACCTTATCTTATAATCTTCAAAGTTAATCATACCTAACCGATGAGGTTGGAGAATTATAGTAACTTTTGTTTGGAAGTCATGAAAAGCAGTATCACAGGTCGAAGTTTTTGTTGAGAAGAGAATCTAAAACCTGGGACTTGGTGAGTTCGATCTATTCTTGGTGGAGTATCCAAAATATCAGAAAACAAACTAACTTTATAACCGCTTTGAAAAAATTCTGAAGGTCGATTGCCTTCGACCAACTCAGGAAGACCCATTCGTATATTGTTCCTTCTTGATCTATTCTCCAAGGTGACAATCTTTTGTCTTAAAGATTTAACAATTTTCAATTGTTTATCTCCGAACTTTCCCAACTCATCCATCTTAGTATCGAGTCTCATTAGAGCATCTTCACGTTGTCGAATCTGTGTAGTATGTTCCTGTAAAGTTTTTTGAATAGTCTGCAGCAGAATCTCCATTTGTTTAAGCTCTGTGGTAACTTTTAAAACACACATCCGAAAGTTGTTCAGACGTTTCGCTCTGAGTTTTCCGGATTAGCTCCACAATAGCCTCCATAGTCACGGAAGGATCCTCTTCTTTTTTAGAAGTTTCAGCACGAGTCGTCATAATTCTCCAAGAGCAAGTTTTCAAAGCAGATTGGATTCAGTAATTTAAAAAGAACGGAGCCGTTCGAGAAACACGTCTACTCCATGCAATGCCAGTAGGAGGAGAGGTAATTTCTAAAGTAAGAAGATGGTCGGCACAGCATTTTTTGCCGAAGGGCCTGTATTGTGCTGTAGGTTTTCTATGTTTCTATAATGTATTAAGCTATTTACTGTGTGTCATGTCTTACCCTGGTTTATCATCCCAAAGTTCAACACCTCTCGCTTGCCTGGATTAAATTCCATCTACTGGTCCAGAACCTCTGCAAGATTTGATGGCCTTTCTTGCTGTCCACCATGCCCCTATCTTGGTGTCATCCCAGTTTATCAAAGTCCATGTACTGTGTGTCACCATTCATTCACAGTTAATACAAAGAAACACAACAGAATTAATGAAAAACCACATACAATTGAGACAAACAACCAATGTGCCAAAGACAATAAACTATGGAAACACAAAAAGCAAATTAAAAATGTTCAGATGACAAAGGACCCAGCATTGATCGCTGTGGCACTGACTGGTCACAGGTGTCCAGTCAGAGAGGCAATCGTCCACTACCCCTCTCTGGCTTCTCCTGCTTCTGGAGCCCCCCATGTGGGACCATTTAACTGAATGACAAATTATATATTTAAATGAAATACAGAACTTATTAGAACAGTACCAATTCTACTACAGTACTATAAAACTGTGTATTAATTTCTAATAGTTATTGACGGAGGAATTCACCAGTTTACACTGCTGTGCTCCTTTGATCGACCGTAAATGAACAAAATTAGTCAGATAACAGACTGCCTTCATACGACGCTGTCAACAATTGCATCCTTCAGATCTTCATCGTAACATTCAAGATGTTTGTCGATACCTTCAATTTCTTTGCACCTCCTAGCTTGTTGCTGTAGTGAGATTGTTCCATTTTCACCCCTGGCCATTTCTAATATCTCCAAGTCTGAATGCTTGAAACTGCACTGAACAAGAACAGTTCTGAATTGTCCTATTGCTCATTTCTCACCAACCATCAGTGACAAAAATCACTGTTTTTTGAACACAAACACACACAAGTGATGCTATTTAAACACTGTTTGCACTAAGCATGCTGTAGTGTCACGTGACTGACGCTAGTCAGAAACTGCTCAGCAACAATCTCCTGCCCCAAATGAACGATGTGGAGTCCGAATAAATGAAGAGAATCCTGGCTGTTTTCTGCTGTTCAAGAGGTGTCCCAAATAAACGGCTGCCCTGATTAACCGACAGACCAATGAACCAGAATCCACCCCACTGATATATATCCAGTCTCCTTCCAGACTCATTTCTCCATGAAAGCTTGGTGGAGCTGTTAGTCACTCAGGACCCATAGCTTGTCACCAAAGTCCCTGCAACTTCTGTAAAAACAAAATATTGGATTGGTTTATCGGTCATATCTTCAATAGGCCAAGTAATATACAGAAAATAGAACAGGTCTTTTACTCTATTCGAAGATCAATCTAACACTTACACTCTACGTAACTTTTCATTTTTCTATCATCCATGTGCTTATCTAAGAGTATCTTAAATGTCCCCAATCTGACTGCCTCTACAACCACCCCCACAGTCTGTTCCATGCACCCACCACTCTGCGTAAAAACCTACCTTTGATATCCACCACTCACTTATACTTACTCCCAATCACATTAAAAGTACGCCCTCCTCCCCCCACCCCATGTATTAACCATTCTCACCCTATGAAAAAGTCTGGCTGTCCACTCAATCTCTGCCTCTTATCATCTTGTACATCTCCATCTAGTTATCTCTCATCCTCCTTTGCTTTAAAGAGATAAGCCCTACCTTGCTCAGCCGATCCTCAGAAGACCTACTTTCGGCACCTGTTAAATCTCTGCATCTTTCCCTCACTCATTAGAGATGATCGCACATTGCCAGGTTTGTTACTCGGCAATCTCTGTCTCCTGACATCATTCTGGGTTTGTTACTCTCAATCCATCTACTGGCATCATTCTGGGTTTGTTACTCTCAATCCATCTCCTGACATCATTTTGGGTTTGTTACTCTGCAATCTCTGTCTCCTGACATCATTCTGGGTTTGTTACTCTCAATCCGTCCCGACATCATTCTGGGTTTGTTACTCTCAATCCATCTCCTGACATCATTCTGGGTTTGTTACTCTCAATCCATCTCCTGACATCATTTTGGGTTTGTTACTCTGCAATCTCTGTCTCCTGACATCATTCTGGGTTTGTTACTCTCAATCCGTCCCGACATCATTCTGGGTTTGTTACTCTCAATCCATCTCCTGACATCATTCTGGGTTTGTTACTCTCAATCCATCTCCTGACATCATTCTGGGTTTGTTACTCTCAATCCGTCTCCTGGCATCATTCTGGGTTTGTTACTCTCAGGCTGTCTCCTGGCATCATTCCGGGTTTGTTACTCTGCAATCTCTGTCTCCTGACATCATTCTGGGTTTGTTACTCTCAAGCCGTCTCCTGACATCATACTGGGTTTGTTACTCTCAATCCAGCTCCTGACATCATTCTGGGTTTGTTATTCTGCAATCTCCTTCTCCTGACATCATTTTGGGTTTGTTACTCCCAAACCGTCTCCTGACATCATTCTGGGTTTGTTACTCTCAATCCATCTCCTGACATCATTCTGGGTTTGTTACTCTCAATCCATCTCCTGACATCATTCTGGGTTTGTTACTCTCAATCCGTCTCCTGACATCATTCTGGGTTTGTTACTCTCAATCCGTCTCCTGACATCATTCTGGGTTTGTTACTCTCAATCCATCTCCTGACATCATTCTGGGTTTGTTACTCTCAATCCGTCTCCTGGCATCATTCTGGGTTTGTTACTCTCAGGCTGTCTCCTGGCATCATTCCGGGTTTGTTACTCTGCAATCTCTGTCTCCTGACATCATTCTGGGTTTGTTACTCTCAATCTGTCTCCTGACATCATTCTGGGTTTGTTACTCTGCAATCTCTGTCTCCTGACATCATTCTGGGTTTGTTACTCTCAATCCATCCCCTGACATCATTCTGGGTTTGTTACTCTCAATCCATCTCCTGACATCATTCTGGGTTTGTTACTCTCAATCCGTCTCCTGACATCATTCTGGGTTTGTTACTCTCAATCCATCTCCTGACATCATTCTGGGTTTGTTACACTGCAATCTCTGTCTCCTGACATCATTCTGGGTTTGTTACTCTCAATCCGTCTCCTGACATCATTCTGGGTTTGTTACTCTGCAATCTCTGTCTCCTTACATCATTCTGGGTTTGTTACTCTGCAATGTCTGTCTCCTGACATCATTCTGGGTTTGTTACTCTGCAAAGTCTGTCTCCTGACATCATTCTGGGTTTGTTACTCTGCAATCTCTGTCTCCTGACATCATTCTGGGTTTGTTACTCTCAATCCGTCTCCTGGCATCATTCTGGGTTTGTTACTCTCAAGCCGTCTCCTGGCATCATTCTGGGTTTGTTACTCTGCAATCTCTGTCTCCTGGCATCATTCTGGGTTTGTTACTCTCAATCCGTCTCCTGACATCATTCTGGGTTTGTTACGCTCAAGCCGTCTCCTGGCATCATTCTGGGTTTGTTACTCTGCAATCTCTGTCTCCTGACATCATTCTGGGTTTGTTACTCTCAATACGTCTCCTGGCATCATTCTGGGTTTGTTACTCTCAATCCGTCTCCTGACATCATTCTGGGTTTGTTACGCTCAAGCCGTCTCCTGGCATCATTCTGGGTTTGTTACTCTGCAATCTCTGTCTCCTGACATCATTCTGGGTTTGTTACTCTCAATCCGTCTCCTGACATCATTCTGGGTTTGTTACTCACAATCCGTCCCCTGACATCATTCTGGGTTTGTTACTCTCAATCCGTCTCCTGACATCGTTCTGGGTTTGTTACTCTCAATCCGTCTCCTGACATCGTTTTGGGTTTGTTACTCTCAATCCGTCTCCTGACATCATTCTGGGTTTGTTACTCTCAATCCGTCTCCTGGCATCAATCTGGGTTTGTTACTCATAATCCGTCTCCTGGCATCGTTCTGGGTTTGTTACTCTCAATCCGTCTCCTGACATCGTTCTGGGTTTGTTACTCTCAATCTGTCTCCTGACATCATTCTGGGTTTGTTACTCTCAGTCCGTCTCCTGGCATCATTCTGGGTTGGTTACTCTGCAATCTCTGTCTCCTGGCATCATTCTGGGTTTGTTACTCTGCAATCTCTGTCTCCTGACATCATTCTGGGTTTGTTACCCTCAATCCGTCTCCTGGCATCATTCTGGGTTTCTTACTCTGCAATCTCTGTCTCCTGACATCATTCTGGGTTTGTTACTCTCAAGCCGTCTCCTTACATCATACTGAGTTTGTTACTCTCAATCCAGCTCCTGACATCATTCTGGGTTTGTTACTCTGCAATCTCCTTCTCCTGACATCATTCCGGGTATGTTACTCTCAATCCGTCTCCTGACATCATTCTGGGTTTGTTACTCCCAATCCGTCTCCTGACATCATTCTGGGTTTGTTACTCTCAATCCATCTCCTGAGATCATTCTGGGTTTGTTACTCTCAATCCGTCTCCTGACATCATTCTGGGTTTGTTACTCTGCAATCTCTGTCTCCTGACATCATTCTGGGTTTGTTACTCTCAATCTGTCTCCTGACATCATTCTGGGTTTGTTACTCTGCAATCTCCGTCTCCTGGAATCATTCTGGGGTTGTTACTCTCAATCCGTCTCCTGGCATCATTCTAGGTTTGTTACTCAGCAATCTCCGTCTCCTGGCATCATTCTGGGTTTGTTACTCTGCAATCTCTGTCTCCTGACATCATTCTGGGTTTGTTACTCTGCAATCTCTGTCTCCAAACATCATTCTGGGTTTGTTACTCTCAATCCGTCCCCTGGCATCATTCTGGGTTTGTTACTCTGCAATCTCTGTCTCCAAACATCATTCTGGGTTTGTTACTCTCAATCCGACTCCTGGCATCATTTTGGGTTTGTTACTCTCAATCCGTCTCCTGGCATCATTCTGGGTTTGTTACTCTCAATCCGTCTCCTGACATCATTCTGGGTTTGTTACTCTCAATGAGTCTCCTGACATCATTCTGGGTTTGTTACTCTGCAATCTCCTTCTCCTGGTATCATTCTGGGTTTGTTACTCTCAATCCGTCTCCTGACATCATTCTGGGTTTGTTACTCTCAATCCGTCTCCTGACATCATTCTGGGTTTGTTACTCCCAATCCATCTCCTGACATCATTCTGGGTTTGTTACTCTCAATCCGTCTCCTGGCATCATTCTGGGTTTGTTACTCTCAGGCTGTCTCCTGGCATCATTCCGGGTTTGTTACTCTGCAATCTCTGTCTCCTGACATCATTCTGGGTTTGTTACTCTCAAGCCGTCTCCTGACATCATACTGGGTTTGTTACTCTCAATCCAGCTCCTGACATCATTCTGGGTTTGTTATTCTGCAATCTCCTTCTCCTGACATCATTTTGGGTTTGTTACTCCCAAACCGTCTCCTGACATCATTCTGGGTTTGTTACTCTCAATCCATCTCCTGACATCATTCTGGGTTTGTTACTCTCAATCCATCTCCTGACATCATTCTGGGTTTGTTACTCTCAATCCGTCTCCTGACATCATTCTGGGTTTGTTACTCTCAATCCGTCTCCTGACATCATTCTGGGTTTGTTACTCTCAATCCATCTCCTGACATCATTCTGGGTTTGTTACTCTCAATCCGTCTCCTGGCATCATTCTGGGTTTGTTACTCTCAGGCTGTCTCCTGGCATCATTCCGGGTTTGTTACTCTGCAATCTCTGTCTCCTGACATCATTCTGGGTTTGTTACTCTCAATCTGTCTCCTGACATCATTCTGGGTTTGTTACTCTGCAATCTCTGTCTCCTGACATCATTCTGGGTTTGTTACTCTCAATCCGTCCCCTGACATCATTCTGGGTTTGTTACTCTCAATCCATCTCCTGACATCATTCTGGGTTTGTTACTCTCAATCCGTCTCCTGACATCATTCTGGGTTTGTTACTCTCAATCCATCTCCTGACATCATTCTGGGTTTGTTACACTGCAATCTCTGTCTCCTGACATCATTCTGGGTTTGTTACTCTCAATCCGTCTCCTGACATCATTCTGGGTTTGTTACTCTGCAATCTCTGTCTCCTTACATCATTCTGGGTTTGTTACTCTGCAATGTCTGTCTCCTGACATCATTCTGGGTTTGTTACTCTGCAAAGTCTGTCTCCTGACATCATTCTGGGTTTGTTACTCTGCAATCTCTGTCTCCTGACATCATTCTGGGTTTGTTACTCTCAATCCGTCTCCTGGCATCATTCTGGGTTTGTTACTCTCAAGCCGTCTCCTGGCATCATTCTGGGTTTGTTACTCTGCAATCTCTGTCTCCTGGCATCATTCTGGGTTTGTTACTCTCAATCCGTCTCCTGACATCATTCTGGGTTTGTTACGCTCAAGCCGTCTCCTGGCATCATTCTGGGTTTGTTACTCTGCAATCTCTGTCTCCTGACATCATTCTGGGTTTGTTACTCTCAATACGTCTCCTGGCATCATTCTGGGTTTGTTACTCTCAATCCGTCTCCTGACATCATTCTGGGTTTGTTACGCTCAAGCCGTCTCCTGGCATCATTCTGGGTTTGTTACTCTGCAATCTCTGTCTCCTGACATCATTCTGGGTTTGTTACTCTCAATCCGTCTCCTGACATCATTCTGGGTTTGTTACTCACAATCCGTCCCCTGACATCATTCTGGGTTTGTTACTCTCAATCCGTCTCCTGACATCGTTCTGGGTTTGTTACTCTCAATCCGTCTCCTGACATCGTTTTGGGTTTGTTACTCTCAATCCGTCTCCTGACATCATTCTGGGTTTGTTACTCTCAATCCGTCTCCTGGCATCAATCTGGGTTTGTTACTCATAATCCGTCTCCTGGCATCGTTCTGGGTTTGTTACTCTCAATCCGTCTCCTGACATCGTTCTGGGTTTGTTACTCTCAATCTGTCTCCTGACATCATTCTGGGTTTGTTACTCTCAGTCCGTCTCCTGGCATCATTCTGGGTTGGTTACTCTGCAATCTCTGTCTCCTGGCATCATTCTGGGTTTGTTACTCTGCAATCTCTGTCTCCTGACATCATTCTGGGTTTGTTACCCTCAATCCGTCTCCTGGCATCATTCTGGGTTTCTTACTCTGCAATCTCTGTCTCCTGACATCATTCTGGGTTTGTTACTCTCAAGCCGTCTCCTTACATCATACTGAGTTTGTTACTCTCAATCCAGCTCCTGACATCATTCTGGGTTTGTTACTCTGCAATCTCCTTCTCCTGACATCATTCCGGGTATGTTACTCTCAATCCGTCTCCTGACATCATTCTGGGTTTGTTACTCCCAATCCGTCTCCTGACATCATTCTGGGTTTGTTACTCTCAATCCATCTCCTGAGATCATTCTGGGTTTGTTACTCTCAATCCGTCTCCTGACATCATTCTGGGTTTGTTACTCTGCAATCTCTGTCTCCTGACATCATTCTGGGTTTGTTACTCTCAATCTGTCTCCTGACATCATTCTGGGTTTGTTACTCTGCAATCTCCGTCTCCTGGAATCATTCTGGGGTTGTTACTCTCAATCCGTCTCCTGGCATCATTCTAGGTTTGTTACTCAGCAATCTCCGTCTCCTGGCATCATTCTGGGTTTGTTACTCTGCAATCTCTGTCTCCTGACATCATTCTGGGTTTGTTACTCTGCAATCTCTGTCTCCAAACATCATTCTGGGTTTGTTACTCTCAATCCGTCCCCTGGCATCATTCTGGGTTTGTTACTCTGCAATCTCTGTCTCCAAACATCATTCTGGGTTTGTTACTCTCAATCCGACTCCTGGCATCATTTTGGGTTTGTTACTCTCAATCCGTCTCCTGGCATCATTCTGGGTTTGTTACTCTCAATCCGTCTCCTGACATCATTCTGGGTTTGTTACTCTCAATGAGTCTCCTGACATCATTCTGGGTTTGTTACTCTGCAATCTCCTTCTCCTGGTATCATTCTGGGTTTGTTACTCTCAATCCGTCTCCTGACATCATTCTGGGTTTGTTACTCTCAATCCGTCTCCTGACATCATTCTGGGTTTGTTACTCCCAATCCATCTCCTGACATCATTCTGGGTTTGTTACTCTCAATCCGTCTCCTGGCATCATTCTGGGTTTGTTACTCTGCAATCTCTGTCTCCTGACATCATTCTGGGTTTGTTACTCTCAATCCGTCTCCTGACATCATTCTGGGTTTGTTACTCTGCAATCTCTGTCTCCTGGCATCATTCCGGGTTTCTTACTTTTTAATCTCTGTCTCCTGACATCATTCTGGGTTTGTTACTCTCAATCCGTCTCCTGACATCATTCTGGGTTTGTTACTCTGCAATCTCTGTCTCCTGACATCATTCTGGGTTTGTTACTCTCAATCCGTCTCCTGACATCATTCTGGGTTTGTTACTCTGCAATCTCTGTCTCCCGACATCATTCTGGGTTTGTTACTCTCAATCCATCTCCTGACATCATTCTGGGTTTGTTACTCTCAATCCATCTCCTGACATCATTCTGGGTTTGTTACTCACAATCCGTCTCCTAACATCATTCTGGGTTTGTTACTCTGCAATCTCCGTCTCCTGGCATCATTCTGGATTTGTTACTCTCAATCCGTCTCCTGACATCGTTCTGGGTTTGTTACTCTCAATCCATCTCCTGACATCATTCTGGGTTTGTTACTCTCAGTCCGTCTCCTGGCATCATTCTGGGTTGGTTACTCTGCAATCTCTGTCTCCTGGCATCATTCTGGGTTTGTTACTCTGCAATCTCTGTCTCCTGACATCATTCTGGGTTTGTTACCCTCAATCCGTCTCCTGGCATCATTCTGGGTTTCTTACTCTGCAATCTCTGTCTCCTGACATCATTCTGGGTTTGTTACTCTCAAGCCGTCTCCTTACATCATACTGAGTTTGTTACTCTCAATCCAGCTCCTGACATCATTCTGGGTTTGTTACTCTGCAATCTCCTTCTCCTGACATCATTCCGGGTATGTTACTCTCAATCCGTCTCCTGACATCATTCTGGGTTTGTTACTCCCAATCCGTCTCCTGACATCATTCTGGGTTTGTTACTCTCAATCCATCTCCTGAGATCATTCTGGGTTTGTTACTCTCAATCCGTCTCCTGACATCATTCTGGGTTTGTTACTCTGCAATCTCTGTCTCCTGACATCATTCTGGGTTTGTTACTCTCAATCTGTCTCCTGACATCATTCTGGGTTTGTTACTCTGCAATCTCCGTCTCCTGGAATCATTCTGGGTTTGTTACTCTCAATCCGTCTCCTGGCATCATTCTAGGTTTGTTACTCAGCAATCTCCGTCTCCTGGCATCATTCTGGGTTTGTTACTCTGCAATCTCTGTCTCCTGACATCATTCTGGGTTTGTTACTCTGCAATCTCTGTCTCCAAACATCATTCTGGGTTTGTTACTCTCAATCCGTCCCCTGGCATCATTCTGGGTTTGTTACTCTGCAATCTCTGTCTCCAAACATCATTCTGGGTTTGTTACTCTCAATCCGACTCCTGGCATCATTTTGGGTTTGTTACTCTCAATCCGTCTCCTGGCATCATTCTGGGTTTGTTACTCTCAATCCGTCTCCTGACATCATTCTGGGTTTGTTACTCTCAATGAGTCTCCTGACATCATTCTGGGTTTGTTACTCTGCAATCTCCTTCTCCTGGTATCATTCTGGGTTTGTTACTCTCAATCCGTCTCCTGACATCATTCTGGGTTTGTTACTCTCAATCCGTCTCCTGACATCATTCTGGGTTTGTTACTCCCAATCCATCTCCTGACATCATTCTGGGTTTGTTACTCTCAATCCGTCTCCTGGCATCATTCTGGGTTTGTTACTCTGCAATCTCTGTCTCCTGACATCATTCTGGGTTTGTTACTCTCAATCCGTCTCCTGACATCATTCTGGGTTTGTTACTCTGCAATCTCTGTCTCCTGGCATCATTCCGGGTTTCTTACTTTTTAATCTCTGTCTCCTGACATCATTCTGGGTTTGTTACTCTCAATCCGTCTCCTGACATCATTCTGGGTTTGTTACTCTGCAATCTCTGTCTCCTGACATCATTCTGGGTTTGTTACTCTCAATCCGTCTCCTGACATCATTCTGGGTTTGTTACTCTGCAATCTCTGTCTCCCGACATCATTCTGGGTTTGTTACTCTCAATCCATCTCCTGACATCATTCTGGGTTTGTTACTCTCAATCCATCTCCTGACATCATTCTGGGTTTGTTACTCACAATCCGTCTCCTAACATCATTCTGGGTTTGTTACTCTGCAATCTCCGTCTCCTGGCATCATTCTGGATTTGTTACTCTCAATCCGTCTCCTGACATCATTCTGGGTTTGTTACTCTCAATCCATCTCCTGACATCATTCTGGGTTTGTTACTCTCAAGCCGTCTCCTGGCATCATTCTGGGTTTGTTACTCTGCAATCTCTGTCTCCTGACATCATTCTGGGTTTGTTACTCTCAATCCGTCTCCTGGCATCATTCTGGGTTTGTTACTCTCAATCCGTCTCCTGACATCATTCTGGGTTTGTTACTCTCAATCCGTCTGCTGACATCATTCTGGGTTTGTTACTCTCAATCCGTCTCCTGGCATCATTCTGGGTTTGTTACTCTGCAATCTCTGTCTCCTGACATCATTCTGGGTTTGTTACTCTCAATCCGTCTCCTGACATCATTCTGGGTTTGTTACTCTGCAATCTCTGTCTCCTGGCATCATTCCGGGTTTCTTACTTTTTAATCTCTGTCTCCTGACATCATTCTGGGTTTGTTACTCTCAATCCGTCTCCTGACATCATTCTGGGTTTGTTACTCTGCAATCTCTGTCTCCTGACATCATTCTGGGTTTGTTACTCTCAATCCGTCTCCTGACATCATTCTGGGTTTGTTACTCTGCAATCTCTGTCTCCCGACATCATTCTGGGTTTGTTACTCTCAATCCATCTCCTGACATCATTCTGGGTTTGTTACTCACAATCCGTCTCCTAACATCATTCTGGGTTTGTTACTCTGCAATCTCCGTCTCCTGGCATCATTCTGGATTTGTTACTCTCAATCCGTCTCCTGACATCATTCTGGGTTTGTTACTCTCAATCCATCTCCTGACATCATTCTGGGTTTGTTACTCTCAAGCCGTCTCCTGGCATCATTCTGGGTTTGTTACTCTGCAATCTCTGTCTCCTGGCATCATTCTGGGTTTGTTACTCTCAAGCCGTCTCCTGGCATCATTCTGGGTTTGTTACTCTGCAATCTCTGTCTCCTGACATCATTCTGGGTTTGTTACTCTCAATCCGTCTCCTGGCATCATTCTGGGTTTGTTACTCTCAATCCGTCTCCTGACATCATTCTGGGTTTGTTACTCTCAATCCGTCTGCTGACATCATTCTGGGTTTGTTACTCTCAATCCGTCTCCTGACATCATTCTGGGTTTGTTACTCTCAATCCGTCTCCTGACATCATTCTGGGTTTGTTACTCTCAATCTCTGTCTCCTGACATCATTCTGGGTTTGTTACTCTCAATCCGTCTCCTGACATCATTCTGGGTTTGTTACTCTCAATCCATCTCCTGACATCATTCTGGGTTTGTTACTCTCAATCCGTCTCCTGACATCATTCTGGGTTTGTTACTCTCAAGCCGTCTCCTGACATCATTCTGGGTTTGTTACTCTCAATCCGTCTCCTGACATCATTCTGGGTTTGTTACTCTCAATCCGTCTCCTGACATCATTCTGGGTTTGTTACTCTGCAATCTCTGTCTCCTGGCATCATTCTGGGTTTGTTACTCTCAATCCGTCTCCTGACATCACTCCCATTCCCAGAGAGCACTGAAGGATGGTGACTCCATGAACTTTCTAGCCATACTTACCTGGAGATCCTAGAATGCATACCCCGTCTGATAGTGTCATTTCCAAACTACCCAGAGTCTGTGATTTCCAAAATCGTCCAGTGACACAGCCATATCCTCCCTCCATTTTACAACACATGTGGTCCTTCCCTGGTGGAGGAGGAATGCAAATGAAATTCCTGTAGCATCTGAACGTCCACGTGCAAGGTCACATTGCTCTTCACAACGTGTCACTCCTCCCTGGTTAACTTGGCTCTTAGGAAACTGCACTTACTTCATGCAAAGAATCATAGATTTCTCACAGCACAGTAAGAACCGTAACCTTAGTTTGATGTTGTCTCTCCCTCAGAACAAACCTCACTCTGAGTGCCACACAGTCCCACCCTCACTCCATCAGTCAGACCCTTACTCTGACAGCATTATTCCCTCAGTCCCACCCTCACTCCAAGAGTCTCACACCCTCATTGCCTCAGTCCCACACTCACTCTCTCAGTCTGACCCTCACTCTCTCAAACCCACCCTTTCCCAGATACCCCACTCTGTATCCCTTCATGCCCTGACTAATGAAGAATCTATCAACCTCTGCCTTAATCTTAAAGGGGAGGGGGGAATGTCAGAGTGAGGGTGGAGCTGAGGGAGTTATGCTGTCAGTGTGAGGGCAACAACTTTAGCAGCACCAGGAGAACTTCATTAAGTGTTAAGGTTGTGAAGCCCCGCTGGTTTCCTTGGCTGTGTAAGTCTAGGAAGACACACTCCGGTCCCGCCAGCCCCGTGAGATTGAGACAGCTCTCCCACCCTGACCTCCGCTTTGCCTGGATGCCCTGTTACAACTCAATGCCAAGAAAAAATAGGAAGGAAATGAATTATATTTGTGAATCTTAACTAAAGGGTTAGTAAAGACAAAAAGGGCCGATTGTAATTAAAGAGTCAAATGTGCACCAGCTGGAGCTCAATTCACAATCCTCAATCGACCTTGCCATCCGGCTCCATTGAATCATGATCTCCCCATATCCTACGTCCGGTTCTCACCAGCGTCTTCGCTCTTCATCTCCCGCTGAACAAGAGCCCCAGCTCACATTCCGAAGCATCTGTAATCTCTAACCATAACTCCAACACTGCTTCGACAGAAAGACCATTATGTTAGCAGTGAAACCTTTTCCTGAGTGTTACATTCTCCCTCCACCAAGTTAGTCATGTCCTCATGACGTTGAGATAATGTGTCACCCCTTCATACACAGTACAAAGTCCAACCCTGGTGTAAATGGCTGTGACATAGCTCACCAAAGGGATAGGTGCCACAGTCTGTTCACTGGGTATGACATAGGCCAGTCAGTCTGGGGTCTCCTGACTCTTTGGGACCTCCTTATCCCATCATCTACTTCTTTGGCTTCAGATACTCCCTGGGCTCTTTCCTGTCTACCTGCGGAGGCCCTGCCTGCCCATTACTTGAGTCTCCCGACAACTCAGGGCCCCTTGTCACTTGGCTGAGCTCGATCTCATGCCCAGTTACTTCAGAGTCCAGCGTCCCGTTATTATCCACCTGCAAACCTGCCTGTCCACTGCCAGTTCTGCCCATTTCACCCGCCTTGGCATGAGAAGGGTTGGGAACTTCTTCATCAATTATTGGGGAGTTTGCGAAGGGCAGCGTAAACCACACCCCTATTTCCTCAGAGTCTGTATCACATTCAGAGGTGGGGTCCAGTCTAATCCTTCCCACTGCTGGTCCCTCAGTCCCCCCAGGTCACCACAGAGTCCTCTTACTAGGAGTAGGGTCCATGTCAGGCTCTGGGTCAACACACACCTCTTGTCCCAGACGTAGAAGGTGGTTCCAATGAGAATCTTGACAGGCCCATTCCCATCCTCTGGTTTCACCCAGAAAACCGGTACATTTGGCATCTGACTCTCCACCACATAGGGCGTAACCGCCCAGCGGTCAGCCAACTTATACTTCCCAGGTAGCCCCAAATTCCTTATGAGGACTCGGTCTCCTGGCATGAGTTGGGAAAACCCCACCTTTTGATCATACCTCCTCTTATTTCATTAATTCCGCTTGGTAGCTGAGACCTCAGCTAATTCATAAGCCTTTTTCAGCTCCCTTCTCATATCAGACACGTACTTCAGATAAGTCTTCAGTAGGTCTTCCTCGCCAGTCCCAAAACAAAGAGCAACCTCACCTCGTCCCTGAACATCAGAGAATACGGGAGTACCCGGCAAGTTCAGTCTGCGTACAGTTGTAGCAGTGAACCAGGAGTACGTTGACCTACCTTGCTCTTTTTACTGATCTCAGTTTCAACAGGACTAGAATACAAAAGCAAGGATGTAATGCTGAGGCTTCATAAATGGTCAAACCACACTTGTGAGCAGTTTCGGACCCTGTCTGAGAAAGTATGTACTAGATTGGAGAGAGTCTGGAGGAGGTTGGCAAGAATTATTCTGGGAATGAAAGAGTTGACATACGAGCTGTGTTTGATGGCTCTGGGCCTGTACTTACCAGAATAGATCATAGAAAAATATCAAATATTGGAAGGCCTATAGAGTGGGTGCAGAGAGGATGTTACAGAGAGGAGGCAGGAGAATGGGGTTGAGAGGAATTATAAATCAGCCACGATGGAAAACTGGAACAGAATCGATGGGCCAAATGGCCTAAATCTGCTCGAGTGTCTTATGCTCCACTTTTCCATTGGGAATTTGAGGAGATTTGGTATATCAAACAAAATTTCTACACGTGTACCGTGGAGAGCATTCTAACTGATTGCATCACTGTCTGGTGTGGAGGGGTCGCCTCACAAGATCAGAAAAAGCAGCAGAAAGTTAGAAACTCGGTCAGCTCCATCATGGGCACCAGCCTCCACAGCACTGAGGACATCTTCAAAAGGCGATGCCTCCAGAAGACGGCATCCATCACGAAGGACCCCCTCCACCCAGGACATGCCCTCTTCTCATTACAACCACCAGGGAGGAGGCATGAAACCTCAAGGCCCACACTCAATGTTTTAGAAACAGTTTCCTCCCCTCCACCATCAGCTTCCTAAATTGTTTATGAAGCCCTGGGAACGGCCTCACTATTTTGCTCTCTTTATACTTTATACTTACACAATGCACTTGTACGCCTCTGCTCCACGAGTCTGCTCAGGGCACCACCACCGAGAACTGTTGCTCTGGTCAGAGCCGGGGGTTTGGTGGGGACAAGCTCCCACTACCAATGGAGTGTGTCTCAAATAGCCTCTGACAACCAAGTCCAGCTCCTGGCCTGTACCCTTCTAAACCGGTGGAACAGTTTCTACTGACAGGGGAAGGGGCAAAGGCGGGTTACCGGCGCCTTAAAACCAGTCGCTTTGGCAGATGGGACTCATCAGCCGTGGTCGGCAGCTCATCGAGGAGAAGGAAAACTCTGATCTCAAACCTCTGCTGCCTTGTGGCTATACCCACTCATGGGGAAGGCTTCAGGAGTAAACCCCGAGGGAAAAATCCTGAGCTGGGGATCCTAAGGCAGTCTTACATTGAGTTCAACGTTGACTGACAACTCCTGTGACACTGCTGGTACCAAACTGAATTGGTCTCTGACGTTCCTCTGGATTCATCAGCCAGGCAAGTTTGCTCTCCAGATTGTCCTGCCCTGGGTTTTGTATCACGTAGGATGCAACATCCATGGTCAAGTCCAACCAACAGAGGGCCATCACTGACTGAAGTGTAGTCCATAAGCTTGGGGAACACATCTGCCGGTGGGCCAGCAGTCAGCAGGTCTCACAAAGGACACTGCGGTCAAATCAACACCTACAACCAAGCTGGATGAACTCAGCAGGTCGGGCAGCATCTGTTGAAATGAGCAGTCAACGTTTTGGGCCGAGACCCTTCATCAGGACCACTTCAGCAACAACTGGGCAACCATGGTCTAGACTGTGATTGTGCAGAGGCTCCCGTGGGATGCAGGGGAGTGTGTCAATGCAGGCTGCAACCTGAAAAGCCAGGTCCCAAACAAGGTGTTCACTGTTCATCTCCCTCACCTCCATTCAGGGTCCCAAACAGTCCTTCCAGGTGAGGCAACACTTCACCTGCAAATCCGCTGGAATTGTCTATGTGGCCTCCTCGACACTGGTGAGACCCAGTGTGAATTGGGGGATGACTCTGTAGGGCACCTCTACTCCATCCCCCAAAAAGCAGAAATTCCCAGTGGTCAACCAATTTAATTCCAATCCCCATTCCTGTTCTGATACATCAGTCCATGGTGCCCTCTTCTGCCACGATGAAGCCACCCCACCCCCATTTGTCACATTTACCAGAAGCATTGTTGAGGATCCCTAACACCCACCACACAATCTCTCTGACCCACCACCGTCAGGAGCATCAGGACTAGGGCTGGCAGACTGGGTGACAGCTTCTTCCCTCAGGCTGGTGAATACCCTGTCACCACCGAGATCTCGTCACTGGGACAGTGAGCTGTTTACTGTTTGCCCCTGCTGTGCACTACATGCACATTGAATTATATTTTATCAACTTACTTGTGGTAATAGTTTGTGTTATGTGCTGTGTGTGGTGTATGTTTTGTAGGATGGAGGAACGTTATTTCATTTGGTTGTCTATATGTACAGTTCCTTGTAAAAATATTCAGTCCCCAACCCTTTGTTCACATAAATAAGTGTTAGAACATAAAAATCTACAGCACATTACAGTTCCTTCAGCCCACAATGTTGTAACCTACTTTAGGAGCTGCCTAGAATTACCCTACCACAAGGCCCTCTATTCTTCTAAGCTACATGTACCCTATGTATCCACCTCCACCACCCTCGCTGGCAGTGCATTCCACACGCACACCACTCTGTGTGTGTGAGAAACTTACCTCTGACATCCCCCGGTACCTACCTCCAAGCTCCTTAAAGCTACGTCCCCTCCTGTTAGCCATTACAAGCAGGGAATTTGATCAATTTAACTGAAAACCTTTATTTGTGAATCACAAGTTCCTTTTCACAGCAGAGCTCAAAAAAATGGAAAATTGTAAAGTATGAAAAAGTAAAAATTCAAAAACTGAACAAGTGCTCCTCCTTGCCCGGGCATGGAACTATGTCAACCCGTTTGACCCGGGACCTTGCTGCAGAACTCTTCCAGCAGACAGGCAGAAGCAGAAAAAAATCTGCACAGCACTGCATGAGATTCAGCAGTTTGATAACATACCGCTGGGAGCAAGCTGAAGCCAGAATCAAGCCCCCAAGAATAGCCTGGCATTATCCCCCCTTTGGCCTGCCAGAACGATAACAGTGCAGGGTCCTTGCAGAAACATCGGCCGAGCACAGGCCTGGGATGGAGGAGGCTGCTTTCCGGTATACATGGTCACCCTTGGATCCGGAGAGTGGACGGACGGCTGAATATACTGGTTAGGCGTTGTCGAAGTCTCCCCTTGTGGGGTACTTGTAGTCTTGCTTCTCTAACACAGGGGGCTCCGATCTGCAGAGAGGGCAAATCGATCAAACCTTCCTTCAGGCTCACCGAAGACCAGTTCATCCCCAAACCCCTTCAAGTGTCATAACTCAGTGGGTCAAAAATCTCACCAGTGTGGGAGGGGGCAGTAATGATGGAGGGGAGGTACTGCTGGGGGGGTCACTGTCAGAGGGGTGGTACTGAGGGAGGCTCACAGTATCACAGCTCTCTCTCCTAAAATTGAAAATTTGCTACAAAATCACCAAGGAGCCGTTTTGGAGACTGCCAGAAGATTCTGGGAGTGGAGTACCACATCAGGAGCAGACCGGTCTACAGTGAGGGTGAGGAGTGAGGGATGAGGTAGAGCCCGTGGTCGGGTCTACAGTGAGGGTGAGGAGTGAGGGATGAGGTAGAGCCCGTGGATGGGTCTACAGTGAGGGTGAGGAGTGAGGGATGGGGTAGAGCCCATGGTCGGGTCTACAGTGAGGGTGAGGAGTGAGGGATGGGGTAGAGCCCGTGCTTGGGTGAGGAGTGAGGGATGGGGTAGAGCCCGTGGATGGGTCTACAGCGAGGGTGAGGAGTGAGGGATGGGGTAGAGCCCATGGTCGGGTCTACAGTGCGGGTGAGGAGTGAGGGATGGGGTAGAGCCCATGGTCGGGTCTACAGTGAGGGTGAGGAGTGAGGGATGGGGTAGAGCCCGTGGTCGGGTCTACAGTGAGGGTGAGGAGTGAGGGATGGGGTAGAGCCCGTGCTTGGGTGAGGAGTGAGGGATGGGGTAGAGCCCGTGGATGGGTCTACAGCGAGGGTGAGGAGTGAGGGATGGGGTAGAGCCCAGGGTCGGGTCTACAGTGAGGGTGAGGAGTGAGGGACGGGGTAGAGCCCGTGGATGAGTCTACAGTGAGGGTGAGGAGTGAGGGATGGGGTAGAGCCCGTGGTCGGGTCTACAGTGAGGGTGAGGAGTGAGGGACGGGGTATAGCCCGTGGTCGGGTCTACAGTGAGGGTGAGGAGTGAGGGATTGTGTAGAGCCCGTGGATGGGTCTACAGTGAGGGTGAGGAGTGAGGGATGGGGTAGAGCCCATGGTCGGGTCTACAGTGAGGGTGAGGAGTGAGGGACGGGGTATAGCCCGTGGTCAGGTCTACAGTGAGGGTGAGGAGTGAGGGATGGGGTAGAGCCCGTGGATGGGTCTACAGTGAGGGTGAGGAGTGAGGGATGGGGTAGAGCCCATGGTCGGGTCTACAGTGAGGGTGAGGAGTGAGGGACGGGGTATAGCCCGTGGTCGGGTCTACAGTGAGGGTGAGGAGTGAGGGATGGGGTAGAGCCCGTGGATGGGTCTACAGTGAGGGTGAGGAGTGAGGGATGGGGTAGAGCCCATGGTTGGGTCTACAGTGAGGGTGAGGAGTGAGGGACGGGGTATAGCCCGTGGTCGGGTCTACAGTGAGGGTGAGGAGTGAGGGATGGGGTAGAGCCCGTGGATGGGTCTACAGTGAGGGTGAGGTGTGAGGGATGGGGTAGAGCCCATGGTCGGGTCTACAGTGAGGGTGAGGAGTGAGGGATGGGGTAGAGCCCGTGCTTGGGTGAGGAGTGAGGGATGGGGTAGAGCCCGTGGTCGGGTCTACAGCGAGGGTGAGGAGTGAGGGATGAGGTAGAGCCCGTGGTCGGGTCTACAGTGAGGATGAGGAGTGAGGGATGAGGTAGAGCCCGTGGTCGGGTCTACAGTGAGGGTGAGGAGTGAGGGATGGGGTATAGCCCGTGGTCGGGTCTACAGTGAGGGTGAGGAGTGAGGGATGGGGTAGAGCCCGTGGTCGGGTCTACAGTGAGGGTGAGGAGTGAGGGATGGGGTAGAGCCCGTGGTCGGGTCTACAGTGAGGGTGAGGAGTGAGGGATGGGGTAGAGCCCGTGGTCGGGTCTACAGTGAGGGTGAGGAGTGAGGGTTGGGGTAGAGCCCGTGGTCGGGTCTACAGTGAGGGTGAAGAGTGAGGGATGAGGTAGAGCCCGTGGTCGGGTCTACAGTGAGGGTGAGGAGTGAGGGATGAGGTAGAGCCCGTGGTCGGGTCTACAGTGAGGGTGAGGAGTGAGGGATGAGGTAGAGCCTGTGGATGGGTCTACAGTGAGGGTGAGGAGTGAGGGATGAGGTAGAGCCCGTGGTCGGGTCTACAGTGAGGGTGAGGAGTGAGGGATGGGGTAGAGCCCGTGGTCGGGTCTACAGTGAGGGTGTGGAGTGAGGGATGAGGTAGAGCCCGTGGTCAGGTCTAGAGTGAGGGTGAGGAGTGAGGGATGAGGTAGAGCCCGTGGTCGGGTCTACAGTGAGGGTGAGGAGTGAGGGATGGGGTAGAGCCCATGGTCGGGTCTACAGTGAGGGTGAGGAGTGAGGGATGGGGTAGAGCCCGTGCTTGGGTGAGGAGTGAGGGATGGGGTAGAGCCCGTGGTCGGGTCTACAGTGAGGGTGAGGAGTGAGGGATGAGGTAGAGCCCGTGGTCGGGTCTACAGTGAGGGTAAGGAGTGAGGGATGAGGTAGAGCCCGTGGTCGGGTCTACAGTGAGGATGAGGAGTGAGGGATGAGGTAGAGCCCGTGGTCGGGTCTACAGTGAGGGTGAGGAGTGAGGGATGAGGTAGAGCCCGTGGTCGGGTCTACAGTGAGGATGAGGAGTGAGGGATGAGGTAGAGCCCGTGGTCGGGTCTACAGTGAGGGTGAGGAGTGAGGGATGGGGTATAGCCCGTGGTTGGGTCTACAGTGAGGGTGAGGAGTGAGGGATGGGGTAGAGCCCGTGGTCGGGTCTACAGTGAGGGTGAGGAGTGAGGGATGGGGTAGAGCCCGTGGTTGGGTCTACAGTGAGGGTGAGGAGTGAGGGATGGGGTAGAGCCCGTGGTTGGGTCTACAGTGAGGGTGAGGAGTGAGGGATGGGGTAGAGCCCGTGGTCGGGTGAGGGTGAGGAGTGAGGGATGGGGTAGAGCCCATGGTCGGGTCTACAGTGAGGGTGAGGAGTGAGGGATGGGGTAGAGCCTGTGGTCGGGTCTACAGTGAGGGTGAGGAGTGAGGGATGGGGTAGAGCCCGTGGACGGGTCTACAGTGAGGGTGAGGAGTGAGGGATGGGGTAGAGCCCATGGTCGGGTCTACAGTGAGGATGAGGAGTGAGGGATGAGGTAGAGCCCGTGGTCGGGTCTACAGTGAGGATGAGGAGTGAGGGATGGGGTAGAGCCCATGGTCGGGTCTACAGTGAGGGTGAGGAGTGAGAGATGGGGTAGAGCCCGTGGTCGGGTCTACAGTGAGGGTGAGGAGTGAGGGATGAGGTAGAGCCTGTGGATGGGTCTACAGTGAGGGTGAGGAGTGAGGGATGAGGTAGAGTCCATGGTCGGGTCTACAGTGAGGATGAGGAGTGAGGGATGAGGTAGAGCCCGTGGTCGGGTGAGGGTGAGGAGTGAGGTGGTCACATCAGGTGTAGACAACGGCTGCCTGGAGGGGGATGAGAGAACTGGACCCAGTGAGGGGCATAAGGAGGACTTTTTTGAGGCCGAGATGGCCGACTTCCTCAACCCCAGCACCGAGTCACAGCCCGTCTCTCTCTGGAGGAGATCCGACAGTTCGTGCGGGATTACTGAAAGAAACCTTTCGAGGCCCCGTTGGCCACTGATACCTGGTCGGGTCTGGGAGGGGTCGTCCAGTCGATCCACATGATCCTCCAAAAGAAGGAGAGGGGAGCTGAGGTGACCCGTAAGGATCGGTGTCAGTTCAAGAGGCTCCTGGAGAGGGTCACAGGGCGGTCCGTGTTACCGTCCGGCAGCGGAGGGGGTCCCCAGTGGAAGTCTCTGTACGCTGGGGACCTGGGGAGGAAGGTGTTGCATCGGGCAGTCCCGTTCAACAGGTCCCTGAGCAGGTTTCCTGTCCACCTGTCCATTCTGGGGCGGGGGGGGGGTGGAGAGTCAGTGTACCATGCGTACACAGAATGTGAGAGGTTGCAGCCCCTGTTTGTGTGTCTCAGAGAGCTGCTGAGGTTCTGGCTGCACATTGGTCCCACACTCCTCATTTATGATCACCCAGATCAGAGGGGGTGGGCGAGAGGAGGATCTCTTGGTGGGCTTGCTCCTGGGACTGGTCAAGATGGCCATTCATGGGTCTAGGCGGTGGAAAATAGAGGGCGACAACCTGCCCCTTTTCTGAGGATACATCCGTGCCCGGCTGTTCTTGGAGAGGGAGCACGCGGTCGCCATGTGCACATTGGGGGATTTCCGTGAAGGATGGGCTCCACGGGGTATTGACTGTTTTACAGACAGTAGTAACTATATTTCAATCTGAGTATATTCAGTGTTTTGTAAATACTGATTAGTTGGACCTTGTGCATTTGTGATGTAAATAAACATTTATAGCTTTGTGAAACAAAGGGGTGGTACTGAGGGAGTGCAGCACAGGGAGTAAGGATGCACTGAGATGTTAACACCCCCTCTTAAATTAAACAATCCCAGTCCGTACAAAGCGAACTGTGGCTCCCAGGTGCAGGCAGAGTTACTGCTCCCCCCCTCGACGTTCCTGACGGCATGTGCCTTCATGAGCAAATCCGTGCAGAGAGATGGGAAAAGGAGAGAGAGGTTGGAATTCTGACAGAGGATTTGAAGGGGAGTTCATGTGTTGGTGGGGGAGGGAGTGAGGGTGTCTCACAGAGAGACAGAGAGAGCCTACCAGCTTAACACATCAGTACCTACCTACCTGTATTCCCTGTTCGGAGGGAGGCCAGGGTCCACACAGTCCCTCTTCTCTTTCCTGAGGGGGGAGAGAGAAGAGTGAATCCTCAACTGTGACAGGGGCAGTGCTCTGGAGCCTTGCTGGGGGAGAGGGTGGTAGGGGCGAGGGAGTGCCAGCCTCATGATTAAAATGGAGACTGAAGATGTCGGAATCTGGATCAATACATGATCCAGATTAGAGGGTAGGTCTATAGGCTGAGCAATGTTCTACAGACAGACACATGAATGAAGATGTTGAGATGTGGACAGTGTGTAGGCAGGAGGGGTTAGTCTTCGTTTTATTTATTTATTTTTAGCTGGTTTGGCACATGGAGGGCCAAAGGGCCTATTCCTGTACTGTACTGTTCTATGCCAGGATTTCTGCAGGGATCGCTCCCTCGTCCATCTGCCCCTCCCCACTGATCTCCCTCCCAGCACTAATCCTTGCAAGTGGAATAAGTGCTACACCGGCCCCTCACCTCCTCCCTCACTACCATTCAGGGCCCCAAACAGTCCTTCCAGGTGAGGCAACACCTCACCTGTTAGTCTGTTGGTGTCATATACTGTGTCTGGTGCCCCTGTGTGGCCTCCTGTATATTGGTGAGACCTGGTGTAGGTTGGGAAACTGCTTCACCGAGCATCTACGCTCCGTCCACCAGAACAAGCGAGATCTCCCAGTGGCTACCCGTTTTAATTCCTTTTCCAATTCCCATTCCGATATGTCCATCCACGGCCTCCTCCACTGTTGTGATGAGGCCACACTCAGGTTGGAGGAACACCACCGTATATTCCGTTTGGGTAGCCTCCAACCTGATGGCATGAACATCAATTTCTTGAACTTGTGGTAATGGCCCCCTCTCCTTCACCATGTCCCAGCCCCTTTCCCCTCTCTCACCTCATCTCCTTGCCTGCCCACCTTCTCTCCCTGCTGCTCCTCCCCACCTTTCTTTCTTCCATGGCCTTCTGTCTCTCTCACCAACTTCCCGGCTCTTCACTTCACCCCTTCTCCTCCTCCAGGTTTCACCTACCACCTGTGTTTCTCTCTCCCCTCCCCAACCTTTTAACTCGACTCCTCAGCTTTTTCTCCCCTGTCCTGCCAGCGGGCCTCCACCTGAAACGCCGATTTTACACTTTTCCGTCGACGCTGCCAGTCCCGCAGAGTTTCTGCAGCACTTTGTGTGTGTCACTCGGATTTCCAGCATCTGCAGATTTTCTCGTTTGCTGAGGAGATTTACTTGTTTTATTTACCGAGATACAGTGCCACGCTGTCCACCCATCACTGATCACTGGCCTAGTCACGGGACAATTTATAAATTAACCTAGTGACCGGTACGTCTTTGGACTGTGGGAGGAAGCTGGAGCACCCGGAGGAAATCTAGATGGTCACGGGGAAACAGACAAACTCCCTGCAGACAGTGGCAGGAATTAAGCCCGGCATTGTGCAAACACTAAGCTGCCACACTGCAAGATGCTCCCTGGATTAGAGAGCGTGTTTAAGAAGGTAAGTCATATCTTATGAACATAAGAACATAAGAATTAAGAGCAGGAGTAGGCCATCCGGCCCATCGAGACTGCCCGGCCATTCAATAAGATCTTGGCTCATCTGTTCATAAACTCAGCTCCATCTACCTGCCTTTTCCCCATAACCCTTAATTCCCTTACTATGTAAAAATCTATCTAACTGTATCTTAAATATATTTAGTAAAGAAGCCTCAACTGCTTCCCTGGGCAGAGAATTCCACAGATTCACCACTCTCTGGGAAAAAAAGTTTCTCCTCATCTCCGTCCTAAAACTTCTCCCCTGAATCTTGAGGCAATGTCCCCTAGTTCTAGTCTCACCCTCCAATGGAAACAACTTTCCTACTTCTATCCCTTTCATAATTTTGCATGTTTCTATAAGATCCCCTCTCATTCTTCTGAACTCCAGAGAGGATAGTTCCAGGCGACTCAACCTCTCCTCATAGGTTAACCCCTTCATCCCTGGAATCAACCTGGTGAACCTCCTCTGCACTGCCTCCAAAGCCAGTGTATCCTTCCTCCAGTACGGAGACCAGAACTGCACACTATCTGGAGTCTAGATAGGCTCTTCTCTTTGGAGCAAAGGAGGATGAGAGGTGATTTGATTGAGGCCTACAAGGTGGTAAGAGGCAGAGATCGAGTGGACCGCCAGAGACTTTTTCTTAGCTAAGACGAGGGGGCATAATTTTAAGGAGGTTGGAGGAAGTATGGGGGGGGATGTCAGAAGCAACTTTTTACAGAGAAGGTGGTGGGTGCGTGGATCGTGCTGCTGGAGGCAGGTAGATTAGGGACTTTTAGAGCCTCTCAGACAGGCACATGGATGGTAGAAAGATGTGGAGGGCAGCGTTAGATTGATCCTGGACTAGGTTAAAGAATTGGCTGATCATTGTGGACTGAAGGGCCTGTACTGTTCTACGCTCTGTGTTCTGATACCTCTCCATTTGTAAACCCCAAACCCATTATGCAAAGGCTAATTCGCCATTTATAAACAGAAGAGATTCTGCAGAGGCTGAGAACCTCGGGCAATGCACACAAAACGCTGGGGGAGCTCAGCAAACCAGGCAGCATCTATAGGGGGGAACAATTAGTCAATGCTTCTGGCCAAGACCCTTCAACAGGACAGTTCCAAGGTTCATTTATTATCAAAGTATACAAGACTGAAATTCTTCTTCTCCAGGTAGACAGGAAACAGCATGATCATCAACCCCCAAATCCCTCCTCCCACACAAAAATGAACAAAACAGAAGACATATCAACCCCCACATCCCCCTCCGCTAACAAAAATGAACAAAACAGAAGACATATCAACCCCCACATCCCCCTCCGCTAACAAAAATGAACAAAACAGAAGACATATCAACCCCCACATCCCCCTCCGCTAACAAAAAAAGAAAGATGGGGTGAAAAACACAGAAAATAAAAAACTATAAGACTGAAAAAAGTCTATAACAGGCTCTTCCCTCTCCATAGCAGAGCAATCCCCAGTGATCAAAAGGCAGGCAGCAAGCGCTCACCTTCCACAATTGCCTCAATGTTTCAATATCCCTCGTTGCTTTAATCTGCTTGTGACCCCTCCCGCAGCCTGCTTTCCATGAGGTTCTCTGCCCCCCGGAATCCTCTCGGATACCTCAGAGCGCTGAAGCATCAAAATGAACTCCAAACTTACACATTCATCTCAATGTTTCAATCTCCCTCATTGTTTAATCAGCAAAATGGAGTGGAAGATGGGCTCGTGCCCCATCCCGCAGCCTGCACGTGCTTGGCACCTCTGCCTCCCGAATCGTCTGGGAGAATGCCGCTTCATCAGGACAATACATCAATACGCTGCCTTCTTTAAGAAGTACTTGCGGCAACATCGACAAACCTGTTGTGATTCATGTACAGGAACACGTCCTGCTCTTCACTCCTCTGCAATCCGGCTCAACTCACCTTTAGAATCCTCCTCCACAAGTGCAAGACCCCACACTTCCCGCTTTCACCCACTCACTCTCTGGTTGGAGAACACCACACACAGATCGAGCAGAATTAGACCACTAGCTCCACCATTCCATCATCCCTCTCAACCCCATTCTCCTGCCTTCTCCCCATAACTTCCGACACTCTGACTAATCAAGAACTGATCAACCACTGCTACATATATACCCATTGACTTGTTCTTCAGTCGTCTGTGGCAATGAATTCCACACTCTGGCTGAAGAAATTCTCCCTCATCCCTGATCTAAATGGACATTCCTCTATTTTGAGGTTATGCTCTCTGGTCACTGTTTGCCCCACTATAGGAAACATCCACTCTATCTAGGGTTGGGGGGAGGAGGAGATAGACAGAGGGGAAAGGTGAGAAGAGGAGCAGATGTTACCAGGTGTAAGAAATCTCCAGCGAAGGACGAGTTTGTGGACAGGGAAGAGGAAGAACCCTGGGAAGGAGGAGGGGGCAAGTGAAATAGCTAGGTTTGGATGACAGGGATGGGAGGGGCATTGGCCAGGATCGAGTGAGCGAGGAGGGTGGGGATGAGGGTTGATGGGGAAGAGATGCTGAGGACTCAGGGCAGGGTTCGGTGAGGGGAGGGTCACAATACTCACTTCAATACGGGGGGCAGTGTTTGGGTTTCTGTGCTGATGTTTCTGTGTTTCTGTGCTGTGTTGACGAGCCATGAAGTCTGCCCCTTAGGAGGTAATTCCGGATGGTCCATCTCACACCATGGCCTCTTCCTGCTCTGAGAAAAACTGTTGAGATAGGTATAGGAGGAGGAGGTTGAGGTTGAAGCACCCTCATTCGGTCCTGGCCAATTAGAGAACATTTCCTCTTTATTCGGCACCTGAGGGGAGACAGAAAGCAGCTCTGTGAGAGATTTACTCACGGACCACGTGGGTGCAGAGGAGATTTACCAGGATCTGTCGGGATTAGACAGCGTGTCTGATGAGGATAGGCTGAACGACCCAGAGCTTTTTTCTTTGGAGTGAAGGAAGATGAGAGGTGATTTGAGAGAGGAGTACAAGATAAGATGCACAGACAGAGTGGACAGCCAGAGACTTTTCCCCAGGGCCAAAACGGCTGATACCATGAGGCATAATTTTAAGGTGATTGGAGGGAGCACGGGGTAGGATTTTCACACAGAGAGTGCTTGGTGAGTGGAACACCCTGGCAGGACTGGTGATTGAGGCACTTGGGGGCATTTAAGAGTCTCTTAGGTGCATGGATGATAGAAAAATGGAGGGTATGCGGGAGGGAGGGGCGAGATTAACTGAGTGTTAAAAGGTTAGCACAAAAAATGTGGAACAAAGAGCCTGTACCATGCAAAACTGGCCTACGTTCTACGACCCAAAGACATGTCACGGGTGAGGGAGCAGATGACTGGACAGCAAGGATAAGCCAGGTAACTACAGGCCAGTGAGTCTTGTAACGTCTCCAACCTGATGGCATAAATATTGATTTCCCCCAGCTTCTGAGTGCCGTCCACAAACTGATTGTCCTGTGCAAACGGTCGGTTTATTTCCTATGTGTAGTTACAGAGGTGCAGAATCAGAATGCCCAATGCTGCAACCTGGAGTTTAAAAAACAATCAGCTGCAGGAACTCAGTGGGTCAGGCAGCGTCTGTAGAGGCAGAGGGAGAGTCAGCATCAGGACTGAGTGAAACTGTACACAGTACTCCTGGTGGGATCCTCCTAAAGATCTACATGATTGGAACATTCTTATTCTTCCAATGAATAGTTCTTACTGTGGCATGTTCACACACAGGGTAGCCATGAGACCATCAGCATCATTATGTGCTGTGTCATGACATCACTGTCATGTGTCATGTCATATGACATCATAATCATGTGCCATGTCCTGTGACATAAACATGTACCATGTCGTATGACATCATCACATTATGTGCCATGTTGTATGGCGTGAGCGATCACGGTCTTTGGCAAATTTTCCGACAGTGGTTTGCCATTGCCTTCTTCTGGTCAGTGTCTTTACAAGACGGGTGACCCCAGCCATTATCAATACTCTTCAGAGATTGTCTGCCTGGCGTCAGTGGTCACATGACCAGGACTTGTGATCTGTACCGGCAGCTCCCATGGCTTCACGTCACCCTGCTCGGGCGCTAAGCAGATGCTACACCTTGTACAAGGGTGACCTGCAGGCCAGCGGAGGGAAGGAGCACCAAACATCTCCTTTGGTAGAGATGCATCTCCACTCTGCCACCCCCTCCTTTACTCCTAAGACACTGGAGCAGAATTAGGCCATTCAGCCCATCAAATCTGCTCAGACTTTCCATCATGGCTGACTTATCATCCCTCTCAACCCCATTCTCCTGCCTTCCCCTTGTGACCTTTGACTCCCTGACTAATCAAGAACCTGTCAGTCTCCACTTTAAATATACACAGTGTATTGCAAATTATTGCACAAATCTTATCAGCCAATCCTGTGGCAGCAACTCAATGCATAAAAACATGCAAATGTGGTCAAGAGATGCAGTTGTTGTTCAGACCAAACATCAGAATGGGGAAGAATGATTGCTGGTGCCAGACGGGGTGGTTTGAGTATCTCAGAAACTGATCTCCTGGGATTTTCATGCACAACAGTCTCTAGAGTTTACAGAAAATGGTGTGAGAAACAAAAGGAAATCCAATGAGTGGCAGTCCTGTGAGTGAAAACAACTTGTTAATGAGAGAGCTCAGAGAACGGCCGGACTGGTTCAAGCTGAGAGGAAGGTGACAGTAACTCAAATAACCACACATTACAACAGTGGTGAGCATCCCCGAATGCACAACATGTCAAACCTTGAAGTGAATGGACTACAGCAGAAGACCACAAGATCATGACACAGGAGCAGAATTAGGCCATTTGGCCTATCGAGTTTTCTCCGCCATTCCATCATGACTGATATATTATCCTTCTCAACCCCATTCTCTTATCTTCTCCCTGTAATCTTTGATGCCCTAATCAACCAGGAACTCATCAACCTCATCTTAAATATACCCAATGATTTGGCCTCCACAGCTATTTGTGGCAATGAATTCCACAGATTCACCAGCCATCTGGCTAAAGAAATTCCTCCTCATCTCTGTTGTAATTGGACGTCCCTCTATTCTGCGACTGTGTCCTCTGGTCTTAAACTCCCCCCCCCCCACACACAGGAAACATCCTCTCCACATCCACTCTATCGAGGCCTTTCACCATTCAGTAGTTTCAATGAGAACACTCCTTGTTCTTCTAAACTCCATTTAGCACAGGCCCAGAGCCACTGAATGCTCCTCATATGTTAACCCTTTCATTACTGGGATCATTCTCATGAATCTCCTCTAGACCCTCTCCAATGCCAGCACATTTTTTCTGAGGTAAGGGGCCCAGACTGCTGACAATACTCCAAGTGCGGTCTGACCAATGCCTTATCTCGAGGGCAGGTCGTTCAGTTGGTGAGAACGCTGCGGGCCAAAGGACTTGTCTCTGTGGTGACTAACTCTCTGATTCCACACCATCCTGGCCCAGGGTTTCATCTGCACATTACTACACTGGATAATAAACCACTGGTGCAGAAAATCATAGAGTCATAGGTCACTACAGTACAGAAACAGGCCCTTTGGCCCATCTAGTGCATGTTGCACCATTAATCTGCCTAGTCCCATAGCTCTTCACATCTCTTCCATCCACGTACTTATGCAAACTTCTCTTAAATGCTGCATTCATCACCTTCACTGGCAGCTCATTCCACACTCTCACCATTCTCCGAGTTAGGCTCCTCCTCAGGTTCTCCTCAAATATTTCACCTTTCCCCTTTAACCTATGGGACCTCTAGTTCTAGTCTCACCCCTCCTCAGTGGAAAAAGCCTGCTTGCATTTACCCTATCTATACCCTCTATCAAATCTCCTCTCAAACTCCTACACTCTGGGGATTAAAGACCAAACCTATTTAACCTTTCCCCATAACTCAGGCCCTCAAATCCTGGCAACGACCATGTAAATTTTCTCTGTACTCTTTCAATCTTATTTTCATTTTCCCTGTAGGTGGGTGACCAAAACCACACACAATACTCCAAAGTAGGTCTCACCGACATCTTATATAATTTCAACATAACATCATGAAGGACATCAAAAGTATGAACCTCACAGTCCTTCTTCCCCGGCCCCCCCCCCCCCCACAAGGGAAGAGAAACTTTAAACTAGAAGCGGAGGTTTAAGGTTGAGAGGTGAACGATTGAGGTGAGAGGTTGAGAGGTGAATGACTGAGGCGAGAGGTTGAGAGGTGAACGATTGAGGTGAGAGGTTGAGAGGTGAACGATTGAGGTGAGAGGTTGAGAGGTGAACGATTGAGTTGAGAGGTGAACGATTGAGGTGAGAGGTTGAGAGGTGAACGATTGAGGTGAGAGGTTGAGAGGTGAACGACTGAGGTGAGAGGTTGAGAGGTGAACGACTGAGGTGAGAGGTTGAGAGAAGGACCCGAGTGGCAATTTCTTCACAGAGAGGATGTTGGGTGTATGGTGCAGGGGACGAGAACAGCACATACAGAGAGCGGGAGGCAGTCAATGGGCCAGGCAGCAGCTACGGAGGGGGACATAGAGTCCACATCTCGGACTGAGATCCTTCATCAGGACTGAAAGGAAGGGGCAATAAGAAGGTAGGGCCAGGGGAAGGAGTACAAGCTAGAATCAGAAGAGGTGGTTGAGGCTGGTCAGAGAGACCTGGACAAATGGGGTGGCTTGGCACCTTCGCGGTTAGTGCAACGCTTACCAGCGCCAGTGATTGGGGATCATTCCCCACCGCTGTCTGTAAGGAGTCTGTAGCTCTCCCTGTGACCAGATGCACTTCCTCCGGATGCTTCGGTTCCCCCCCCCCCCCACAGTCCAACGGCGTACAGGTTAGTTAGTGAGTTGAGGGCGTGCTGTTGGCACCAGAAGCGGGCTGCCTCCAGCTCGTCATCAGACAGTGTTGGTCACTGACACAAAGCAACACATTTCACAGTATCTTTCAATGTATCAACGTCAAAAAAAGTTACTCTTTAATCTAGTTTACATGGGCATCCTGGATAGCATGAACCAGTTGGGCCGAAGGGCTTATTTCTGTGTTGTTTGACCAATGATACAACCACTCACTTCACGGTGGTGGGGGGGGGGGGGGGTAATTGCTAATGTGTACGGCTTCACACCGTCACATGGAAACCCCTGTAACACACACAAAGTGCCGGAGGAACTCGGCAGCATCTGCAGAGGGGAACAAACAGCTGACGTTTCAGGCCGAGACCCCTCGTCTGAAACTCTGAGCTTTGTCACGATGGGCCAGAGACGTACCTTGTTGTCAGCACCCTGGTATATGACACGCAGAGACTGCAGCCTCTGGACGCCCTGCTGCAGCTCGAGACGCCGGAACACCTGCTGCCACCGGTCCGTCAGCACCTCCATCCACGGGGCAAACGGCGAGGACATCCGCTCGTCATCCAAGACCACCACATCTATCCGCTCCAGGCCTGGAGGGGGGAGGCAGCAAACAGAAAAACAGGGCAACTGAAGGAACCTTTAAGGTAAATAGGGGTCAGGAAGGAGCCAGGGGAACTTTGGAGCCCTCTGTACTGATCCCAACAAGTCCCCACACACCCGCCCTGGGATTTCACTCCAAATCATTCCCCACATCCAATCCCATCTCTCTCACTCCCACACCGATCCCCGGAAGATCTCCATAGACCTATCCTGAGATGTTCCTCCCAACTATCTCCCACATCCAAATCCACCTCCCCTCCAAGGCAACAGCGTTCTTAACTGTTCACCTGCATTTCCTTTTCCAGATCCCCCCACCCTCACCTCACCATATCTCACCCCCTGCTGCAAAACCCTCTCCGTAAGATCAGAAGACACAGCAGCAGAATTAGGCCATTCAGTCATGGCTGATTTAATATCCCAGTCAACCCCCATTCTCCAGCCTTCTCCCCATGACCTCCGACACCCAGACTAATCAAGAACCTGTCAACCTCCACTTTAAATATATCCAGTAACTTGGCCTCCAATGAATTCCACAGATTCACCACCCTCTGGCTGAACAAATTCCTCCTAATCTCTGCTCTATTCTGAGGCTGTGCCCCCGGTCCCTGGGCCTCCCACTATGGGAAACATCCTCTCAATGTCCACTCTGTCTAGGCCTTTCAATATTCCTCCTGATGAAGGGTTTCAGCCTGAAACGTCGTCACTACCTCCTCCCATAGATGCTGTCTGGCCTGCAGAGTTCTGCCAGCATTTTGTGTTTTTATTTATTTCCAGCATCTGCAGATTCACTCGTGTTGCCTTTCAATATTCCATAGGTTTCCCCGCATTTTTCTGAACCCCAGCACTTATAAGCCCAGGGCCATCAAATGCTCCTCACATTAACCCTTCCATCAAATGCCCCTCACATTAACCCTTCCATCAAATGCCCCTCACGTGAACCCTTCCATCAAATGCCCCTCACGTGAACCCTTCCATCAAATGCCCCTCACATTAACCCTTCCATCAAATGCCCCTCACGTTAACCCTTTCATCAAATGCCCCTCACATTAACCCTTCCATCAAATACCCCTCACGTTAACCCTTCCATCAAATGCCCCTCACATTAACCCTTCCATCAAATGCCCCTCACGTGAACCCTTCCATCAAATGCTCCTCACGTTAACCCTTCCATCAAATGCCCCTCACGTTAACGCTTCCATCAAATGCTCCTCACGTGAACCCTTCCATCAAATGCCCCTCACATTAACCCTTCCATCAAATGCCCCTCACGTGAACCCTTCCATCAAATGCTCCTCACGTTAACCCTTCCATCAAATGCCCCTCACATTAACCCTTCCATCAAATGCCCCTCACGTGAACCCTTCCATCAAATGCTCCTCACGTTAACCCTTTCATTCCCGGGGTAATTCTCGCGATCCTCCTCTGGACTCTCCAGCTCATCCTTCCTTCGGTAAGAGGCCCAACACTTATAACACGCCAAGTACTGTCTGACCAGTGCCTTATAAAACCTCAGAGTTACATCCTCGCTTTTATATTCTAGCCTTCTTGAAATGAATGCTAACATCGTGTTTGCCTTCCTCACCACTGTCTCCAGCTGAAAGCTTAGCTCTCTGTCTCAGCTCCACTCCCCGTCATCCCACCCACTTCCTGCCTTTACCGCCCACTTACCAAAACCGCTCTCCTACCCACCCCACACCTCTGCCCCCTCCACCCCGGCCCTCACATGCCCACTACTCACCCTTGCTGTTCAGTCTGTGGGTCAGGATGAGGAAGGGTATGCCAACACAGAACTCGCAGGAAGAGAGGAAATGGAATGGAACACGTTCCTCGCACTCTGGGATTGGCAGGAGAGAGAGAGACAGAAAGGGGAGTCAAGGCAGAGAAACATTTCCTTTCACACTCCCACGTCACCTCTGTCCATCGAGTAGTACAGCACGGGAACTGGCCCCTCCGCCTGACTGGTCTGTGCTGACCAAGAAGCCATATCCAAGCCATCGTTTTGTCCAAAATCAGGTTTATTATCACTGACATATGCTGTGAAATCTGTTCTTCTGTGGCAGCAGTACAATGCAATTTATAATACAAAAATTTAAAAAGTTTATACACAAATATAATATACACAAATATATAAATATATATATATACATACATACACATGTATATACACACACACACACACACACATATACACAAACACTGTGTGTGTGGTATGACTGACAGAAAATAAAAAATAAGGCAGGCCATTTTATGAATGGTGCAGCGTTAGAGAGGGGAGGCTTTGGTGGGAACAGGAATGGATGAGATGCATATCAGGAAAGATTCTTCTTTTTCATTCTTCAATGATGACTCCATTTCCATCTGTTAGTACATTGTTAGAGCAGTGATGATGGCTCCGTACTTCATCTGACAAACTGCTTTAAAAGCCATTTCATAGGCATTCAACAAATTCACTCTCCAGATCCATTACCCATCTACCTGCATGTTAACATCTCCCATGACTATCATGGCATTGCATTGTCGACACACTTTTCTACTTCCCATTGTAATCCGTGGTCCGCATCCCAGCTACTGTTTGAAACATAGAAACATAGAAAATAGGTGCAGTAGGCCATTCGGCCCTTCAAGCCTGCACCGCCATTCAGTATGATCACGGCTGATCATCCAACACAGAACCCTGTACCTGCTTTCTCTCCATACTCCCTGATCCCTTTAGCCACAAGGGCCACATCTAACTTCCTCTTAAATATAGCCAATGAACCGGCCTCAACTGTTTCCTGTGGCAGAGAATTCCACAGATTCACCACTCTCTGTGTGAAGAAGTTCTTCCTCATCTCAGTCCTAAAAGACTTCCCCTTTATCCTTAAACTGTGACCCTCGTTCTGGACTTCCTCAACATCGAAAACAATCTTCCTGCATCTAGTCTGTCCAATCCCTTTAGAATTTTTTACGTTTCAATAAGATCCCCCCTCAATCTTCTAAATTCCAGTGAGTATAAGCCTAGTCGATCCAGTCTTTCTTCTTATGAAAGTCCTGTCTTCCCAGGAATCAATCTGGTGAACCTTCTCTGTACTCCCTCTATGGCAAGAATGTCTTTCCTCAGATTAGGGGACCAAAACTGCACACAATACTATAGGTGTGGTCTCACCAAGGCCTTGTACAACTGCAGTAGACCCTCCCTGCTCCTGTACTCAAATCCTTTTGCTATGAATGCCAATATACCATTTACCTTTTTCACCGTCTGCTGTACCTGCATGCCCACCTTCAATGACTGGTGTACAATGACACCCAGGTCTCGTTGCACCTCCCCTTTTCCTAATCGGCCACCATTCAGATAATAATCTGTTTTCATGTTCTTGCAACCAAAGTGGATAACCTCACATTTATCCACATTAAATTGCATCTGTCATGAACTTGCCCACTCACCTAACCTATCCAAGTCACCCTGCATCCTCTTAGCATCCTCCTCACAGCTAACACCGCTGCCCAGCTTCGTGTCATCTGCAAACTTGGAGATGCTGCATTTAATTCCCTCGTCTAAATCATTGATATATATTGTAAACAACTGGGGTCCCAGCACTGAGCCTTGCGGTACCCCACTAGTCACTGCCCAGCACTGAGCCTTGCGGTACCCCACTAGTCACTGCCCAGCACTGAGCCTTGCGGTACCCCACCAGTCACTGCCCAGCACTGAGCCTTGTGGTACCCCACTAGTCACTGCCCAGCACTGAGCCTTGTGGTACCTCACCAGTCACTGTCCAGCACTGAGCCTTGCGGTACCCCACCAGTCACTGCCCAGCACTGAGCCTTGCGGTACCCCACCAGTCACTGTCCAGCACTGAGCCTTGCGGTACCCCACCAGTCACTGTCCAGCACTGAGCCTTGCGGTACCCCACCAGTCACTGCCCAGCACTGAGCCTTGCGGTACCCCACCAGTCACTGCCCAGCACTGAGCCTTGCGGTACCCCACCAGTCACTGTCCAGCACTGAGCCTTGCGGTACCCCACTAGTCACTGCCCAGCACTGAGCCTTGCGGTACCCCACTAGTCACTGCCCAGCACTGAGCCTTGCGGTACCCCACCAGTCACTGCCCAGCACTCAGCCTTGTGGTACCCCACTAGTCACTGCCCAGCACTCAGCCTTGTGGTACCCCACCAGTCACTGCCCAGCACTCAGCCTTGCGGTACCCCACCAGTCACTGCCCAGCACTCAGCCTTGTGGTACCCCACTAGTCACTGCCCAGCACTGAGCCTTGCGGTACCCCACTAGTCACTGCCCAGCACTGAGCCTTGCGGTACCCCACCAGTCACTGCCCAGCACTCAGCCTTGTGGTACCCCACTAGTCACTGCCCAGCACTGAGCCTTGCGGTACCCCACTAGTCACTGCCCAGCACTGAACCCTGTGGTACCCCACTAGTCACTGCCCAGCACTGAGCCTTGCGGTACCCCACCAGTCACTGCCCAGCACTGAGCCTTGTGGTACCCCACCAGTCACTGCCCAGCACTGAGCCTTGTGGTACCCCACTAGTCACTGCCCAGCACTGAGCCTTGTGGTACCCCACTAGTCACTGCCCAGCACTGAGCCTTGTGGTACCCCACCAGTCACTGCCCAGCACTGAGCCTTGCGGTACCCCACCAGTCACTGCCCAGCACTCAGCCTTGCGGTACCCCACCAGTCACTGCCCAGCACTGAGCCTTGTGGTACCCCACTAGTCACTGCCCAGCACTCAGCCTTGTGGTACCCCACCAGTCACTGCCCAGCACTCAGCCTTGTGGTACCCCACCAGTCACTGCCCAGCACTGAGCCTTGTGGTACCCCACCAGTCACTGCCCAGCACTCAGCCTTGCGGTACCCCACCAGTCACTGCCCAGCACTGAGCCTTGTGGTACCCCACTAGTCACTGCCCAGCACTGAGCCTTGTGGTACCCCACCAGTCACTGCCCAGCACTGAGCCTTGTGGTACCCCACCAGTCACTGCCCAGCACTCAGCCTTGTGGTACCCCACTAGTCACTGCCCAGCACTCAGCCTTGTGGTACCCCACTAGTCACTGCCCAGCACTCAGCCTTGTGGTACCCCACCAGTCACTGCCCAGCACTCAGCCTTGTGGTACCCCACTAGTCACTGCCCAGCACTGAGCCTTGCGGTACCCCACCAGTCACTGCCCAGCACTCAGCCTTGTGGTACCCCACCAGTCACTGCCCAGCACTCAGCCTTGCGGTACCCCACCAGTCACTGCCCAGCACTGAGCCTTGCGGTACCCCACCAGTCACTGTCCAGCACTGAGCCTTGCGGTACCCCACTAGTCACTGCCCAGCACTGAGCCTTGCGGTACCCCACCAGTCACTGCCCAGCACTCAGCCTTGTGGTACCCCACTAGTCACTGCCCAGCACTCAGCCTTGTGGTACCCCACCAGTCACTGCCCAGCACTCAGCCTTGTGGTACCCCACTAGTCACTGCCCAGCACTGAGCCTTGCGGTACCCCACCAGTCACTGCCCAGCACTCAGCCTTGCGGTACCCCACCAGTCACTGCCCAGCACTCAGCCTTGTGGTACCCCACTAGTCACTGTCCAGCACTGAGCCTTGTGGTACCCCACCAGTCACTGCCCAGCACTCAGCCTTGCGGTACCCCACCAGTCACTGCCCAGCACTCAGCCTTGTGGTACCCCACTAGTCACTGCCCAGCACTGAGCCTTGCGGTACCCCACTAGTCACTGCCCAGCACTGAACCCTGTGGTACCCCACTAGTCACTGCCCAGCACTGAGCCTTGCGGTACCCCACCAGTCACTGCCCAGCACTCAGCCTTGTGGTACCCCACCAGTCACTGCCCAGCACTGAGCCTTGCGGTACCCCACCAGTCACTGTCCAGCACTGAGCCTTGTGGTACCCCACCAGTCACTGCCCAGCACTCAGCCTTGCGGTACCCCACCAGTCACTGTCCAGCACTGAGCCTTGCGGTACCCCACCAGTCACTGCCCAGCACTCAGCCTTGTGGTACCCCACTAGTCACTGCCCAGCACTGAGCCTTGCGGTACCCCACTAGTCACTGCCCAGCACTGAACCCTGTGGTACCCCACTAGTCACTGCCCAGCACTGAGCCTTGCGGTACCCCACCAGTCACTGCCCAGCACTCAGCCTTGTGGTACCCCACCAGTCACTGCCCAGCACTGAGCCTTGCGGTACCCCACCAGTCACTGCCCAGCACTGAGCCTTGCGGTACCCCACCAGTCACTGCCCAGCACTGAGCCTTGCGGTACCCCACTAGTCACTGCCCAGCACTGAGCCTTGTGGTATCTCACCAGTCACTGCCCAGCACTGAGCCTTGTGGTACCCCACCAGTCACTGCCCAGCACTGAGCCTTGTGGTATCCCACCAGTCACTGCCCAGCACTGAGCCTTGTGGTACCCCACCAGTCACTGCCCAGCACTGAGCCTTGTGGTACCCCACCAGTCACTGTCCAGCACTGAGCCTTGCGGTACCCCACCAGTCACTGCCCAGCACTGAGCCTTGCGGTACCCCACCAGTCACTGTCCAGCACTGAGCCTTGCGATACCCCACTAGTCACTGTCCAGCACTGAGCCTTGCGGTACCCCACTAGTCACTGCCCAGCACTGAGCCTTGTGGTATCTCACCAGTCACTGCCCAGCACTGAGCCTTGTGGTACCCCACCAGTCACTGCCCAGCACTGAGCCTTGTGGTACCCCACCAGTCACTGTCCAGCACTGAGCCTTGTGGTACCCCACCAGTCACTGCCCAGCACTCAGCCTTGTGGTACCCCACTAGTCACTGCCCAGCACTGAGCCTTGTGGTACCCCACTACTCACTGCCCAGCACTGAGCCTTGTGGTACCCCACTACTCACTGCCCAGCACTGAGCCTTGTGGTACCCCACCAGTCACTGCCCAGCACTGAGCCTTGTGGTACCCCACCAGTCACTGCCCAGCACTGAGCCTTGTGGTATCCCACCAGTCACTGCCCAGCACTGAGCCTTGTGGTACCTCACTAGTCACTGTCCAGCACTGAGCCTTGTGGTACCCCACCAGTCACTGCCCAGCACCGAGCCTTGCGGTACCCCACCAGTCACTGTCCAGCACCGAGCCTTGCGGTATCCCACCAGTCACTGTCCAGCACTGAGCCTTGCGGTACCACACCAGTCACTGCCCAGCACTGAGCCTTGTGGTACCCCACCAGTCACTGTCCAGCACTGAGCCTTGCGGTACCCCACCAGTCACTGCCCAGCACTGAGCCTTGCGGTACCCCACCAGTCACTGCCCAGCACTGAGCCTTGTGGTACCCCACTAGTCACTGCCCAGCACTGAGCCTTGTGGTACCCCACTAGTCACTGCCCAGCACTGAGCCTTGTGGTACCTCACCAGTCACTGTCCAGCACTGAGCCTTGCGGTACCCCACTAGTCACTGCCCAGCACTGAGCCTTGCGGTACCCCACTAGTCACTGCCCAGCACTGAGCCTTGTGGTACCCCACTAGTCACTGCCCAGCACTGAGCCTTGCGGTACCCCACCAGTCACTGCCCAGCACTGAGCCTTGCGGTACCCCACCAGTCACTACCCAGCACTCAGCCTTGCGGTACCTCACCAGTCACTGCCCAGCACTGAGCCCTGTGGTACCCCACCAGTCACTGCCCAGCACTGAGCCTTGCGGTACCCCACCAGTCACTGCCCAGCACTGAGCCTTGCGGTACCCCACCAGTCACTGCCTGCCATTCTGTTGTAATCTGTGGTCCGCATGCCAGCTACTGTTTGCACACACCTTGTATTGCAAGGACATGCAGGTAAGCACGGCTCTGTTGGTGACCTAGGACTGGAAGATGTAGAATCGTTGTGGGCAGCATTAAGAAACTGCAAGGGTAAAAAGACCCTGATAGGACATTATACAGACTTCTAAACGTTAGCCAGGGCGTGGATTACAAATTACAATGGGAGATTAAAAAAATACATGCCAAAAGGACGATGTTATGATAGTCATGGGGGATTTCAGTATGCAGGTAGACTGGGGAAATCAGAATTTGTAAAATGTCTACAAGACGGCTTTCTAGAGTAGCTTGTGGCTGAGCCTACTAGAGGAATGGCTATTCTGGATTTGGTTTTGTGTAATGAACCAGATTTGATTAGGGAACTTAAAGTAACTAACCCTTAGGAGGTAGTGATCAGAAAATGATCAAATTCACCCTGAACTTTGAGAAGGAGAAGCTAAACAATGATGTTTCAGTATTACAGTGGAGTAAAGGGAATTACAGGGGCATGAGAGAGGAGTTGGCCAGAATTGATTGGAAGGGGACACTAGCAGGGACGACACCAGAGCAGCAATGGCTGGAGTTT
This sequence comes from Hemitrygon akajei, assembly GCF_048418815.1. Lineage (NCBI taxonomy): Eukaryota > Metazoa > Chordata > Chondrichthyes > Myliobatiformes > Dasyatidae > Hemitrygon > Hemitrygon akajei. Next base: position 175,476,273 of record NC_133131.1, on the reverse strand, counting down.
CTGGAAATAATTGGGAAGGTACAGAATATAATCATCCCAAAGAGGAAGAAGTATTTTAAAGGCAGGGTAACACCACCGTGACTGACAAGATTAGTCAAAGCAAACATAAAAACAGAAGAAAGGGAATTATAGACCTGACGTCAGTGGTTGGGAAGACATTGCCCTATTGTCCTGTTTATTGTTTATTGTAATGCCTGCACTTTTTTGTGCATCTTATGCAGTCCTGGGTAGATCCGTAGTCTAGTGTAGCTGTGTGGGTTTTTTTCTGTGTTGTTTTTTACGTAGTTTAGTCTAGTTTTTGTACTGTGTCATGTAACACCATGGTCCTGAAAAACACTGTCACATTATTACTATGTACTGTACCAGCAGTTATGGTTGAAATGACAATAAAAGTGACTTGACTTGATTGGAGTTGATTGCTAAGGATGAATATTCGGGGTACTTGGAGGCACATGATAAAATAGGCCAAAAGTCAGCATGGTTTTCCCAAGGGAAAATCTTGTTTGACAAATCTGTTGGAATTTTTTGAGAAAGTAACAAGTAGGATAGACAAAGGAGAATCTGTGGATGTTCTGTACCTGGGTTTTCAGAAGGTCTTCAATAAAGATACTAGCATGGATAGATAACTAGCTGAGAGAATGGGAATAATTGGAGCCTTTTCTTATTGACTGCTGGTGACTACTGGTGTTCCACAGGGGTCGATGGTGAAACCACTTGATTTTTACGTTGTACGTCAATGATTTGGATGACGGAATTGATGGCTTTGTGGCCACGTTTGTGGATGATACAAAGATAGGTGGATGGGCTGATAGCGTCAAGGAAGTAGAGACACTGCAGAAGGATTGGGAGAATGGGCAAAGAGGTGGCAGATGGGATACAGTGTTGGGAAGTGTGTGGTCATGCACTTTGATAGAAGGAATAAAGACGCAAACTTTTTCTAAACAATGAGAAAATTCAAAAATCCAAGGTGCAAAGGGGCATCGTGCAGGATTCCTCAAGGCTAACTTGTAGGTTAGGTTGGTGGTGAGGAAAGTAAATGCAATATTAGCATTCTTTTCCCAACGACTGGGTACAAATGCAGACAGAGCAAAGAGTTAAATTGTACCAGAGGGGCAAAATTCAAAAGGACGAAGAATGCAGGACTGAAGGTGCTGTATTTAATTGTACATAGCATTCAGAATAAGGCGGACGAACTTGTGGCGCAATTAGGGATCGGTGGGTTTGACGTTGTGGACGACCCTTTAGAACAGAGGTAAGGAGGAATTTTTTTAGCCAGAGAGTAGTAAACCTGTGGAATGCTCTGCCACAGACTGCGATGGAGGCCAAGTCCGTGGGTAAATTTTAAGTGGGAAGCAGAAATTGATCATTTCAGGATTTGTCAAGGCATCAGAGGATATGGTGAGAAGACAGGTGTATGTGATTGAGTGGGATCCGGGATCAGCCATGATGCAATGGCGGAATAGACTCGATGGGCTGAATGGCCTAATTCTGCTCCTATGTCTTATGGTCTTATCTAAGAAAGGATGGGTTGACATTGGAGAGGGTTCAAAGGAGGTTCACAAAAATTATCTGAGAATGAAAAGCTTGTCATATGAAGAGTGTTTGATGGCTCTGGGCCTGTACTCACTGGAATTTAGAAAGATGTGGGGGAATCTCACTGAAACCTACCCAATGGTGAAAGGTATTGACAGAGTGGATGGGACAGGATGCTTCCTATGGTGGGGAAGTCTACCAGCTGGGTGTATCTAAGGCAGAGGTTGATAGTCAGGGCACGGGGAGAAGGCAGGAGAATGAGGCTGAGGGGAAATGGATCAGCCATGACGAAATGGCCGAGCAGACTCAGTGTGCCAAACACCCTAATCCTGCTCCTAAGCCTTATGGTTATATAACTTTTAACCTCATCCCAAACAGAGATTAAGGATGAGAAGATGAGTGTCATTTGTCGTGTGTACATCGAACCATGTAGTGAAATGTGCCGTTTGCATGAAAGCAGTGAGGATTGCGCCACGTCGCCAAACGTCCGGCCCCACATAGCATGCCCACAGCTCTCTGAATGCGGGAGGAAACTGGAGCACCCGGAGGAAATCCACATGGTCACGGGCAACGTACAGAGCCCTTACAGACGGTGGTGAGAATCGAACTGGGGTTGCTACCGCTGTGCCACCATGCCGCCCTGCATACCACTTCCCTTAAAACTTTCCAACTGTCTGCTAAAAGCTTTTACTGTACCTGCCTTAAACACTTCCTCTGGCAGCTTGTTCAACATAGATGTCTAAAGTAAGTTGCCCCTCATAGACCAGCACAGCACAGTACAGGCCCTTCGGCCCACAATGCTGCACTGACCCATTAACCTACTCTAAAACCAATCTAACCCTTCCCTCTCACATAACTTCCCATTTTTCTATCATCCATGTGCCTATCTGAGTGTCTTTTAAATGCCCCCAATGAATCTGCCTCAGATAACAGTAGGGGTCCATGCCATAAAAAGGTTTTGGAACCCCTGCTCTAACCCAATGTGTCCTTCCCACCTTCTCTCCCCTGGTATCACGCCAACTGGCCTCAGTCACAACAAACCCCGATCACAAACCCCGGAATGATGTACAGTGGTCCTCCAGGGAGAGGGCATTGCCCGCACACCTCACCCCTCAGAGCTAAACCACAATTCAGCAAACCCAGTGTATGTAACGACTGAGACTGACCTTCGTACTTGAGAACCACCTCGTTTGCCGATATCTATGGAAAAGAGAGGGAACATACCAAATGACTGGAAGGAAAATAACTAGATAGGGAGACAGCACTGTCCGAGCTAAATCCCCCCCACTCACAGGTCAACAGTAAACTCCCCCCTGCTGACACTACACCAGGTCAACTACTCCCACCCATGGCTCACCAGGTCAACAGTCAAATCCCCATACCCACAGCCCAGCAGGTAAACTCCCCCACCCACAGTCCACCAGGTCAACAGACAACTCCCCCACCCACAGTCCACCAGGTCAACGGTCAAATCCCCCACCCACAGTCCACCAGGTCAATGGTCAAATCCCCCACCCACGGTCCACCAGGTCAACGGTCAACTCCCCCACCCACGGTCCACCAGGTCAACAGACAACTCCCCCACCCACAGTCCACCAGGACAATGTTCAGTTCCCCCACCCACAGTCCATCATGTCAAGGTTCAGCTCCCCCACCCACAGTCCACCAGGTCAACGGTCAACTCCCCCACCCACAGTCCACCAGGTCAATGTTCAGCTCCCCCACCCACAGTCCACCAGATCAACGGTCAACTCCCCCATCCACAGTCCACCAGGTCAACAGTCAAATCCCCCACCCACAGTCCACCAGGTCAATGTTCAACACCTCCTACCCACAGTCCACCAGGTCAATGGTCAACTCCCGCACCCACAGTCCACCAGGTCAACGTTCAACTCCCCCACCCACAGTCCACCAGGTCAACAGTCAACTCCTCCACCCACAGTCCACCAGGTCAACGGTCAACTCCCTCACCCACAGTCCACCAGGTCAACGGACAACTCCCACCACCAACAGTCCACTAGGTCGATGTTCAACACCTCCTACCCACAGTCCACCAGGTCAATGGTCAAATCCCGCACCCACAGTCCACCAGGTCAATGGTCAACTCCCCCACCCACAGTCCACCAGGTCAATGTTCAACACCTCCTACCCACAGTCCACCAGGTCAACGGTCAACTCCCCCACCCACAGTCCACCAGGTCAACGGTCAAATCCCCCACCCACAGTCCACCAGGTCAACGTTCAACTCCCCCACCCACAGTCCACCAGGTCAACGGTCAACTCCCCCAGCCACAGTCCACCAGGTCAATGGTCAAATCCCCCACCCACAGTCCATCAGGTCAATGGTCAACTCCCTCACCCACAGTCCACCAGGTCAACAGACAACTCCCCCACCCACAGTCCACCAGCTCAACGGTCAAATCCCCCATCCACAGTCCATCAGGTCAATGTTCAAATCCCCCACCCACAGTCCACCAGGTTAACAGTCAACTCCCTCACCCACAGTCCACCAGGTCAACAGACAACTTCCTCACCCACAGTCCACCAGGTCAACGGACAACACCCACCACCAACAGTCCACTAGGTCGATGTTCAACACCTCCTACCCACAGTCCACCAGGTCAATGGTCAAATCCCGCACCCACAGTCCACCAGATCAACGGTCAACTCCCCCACCAACAGTCCACTAGGTCAATGTTCAACACCTCCTACCCACAGTCCACCAGGTCAATGGTCAACTCCCCCACCCACAGTCCACCAGGTCAACGGTCAACTCTCCCACCAACAGTCCACCAGGTCAACGGTCAACTCCCCCACCCACAGTCCACCAGGTCAACGGTCAACTCCCCCACCAACAGTCCACTAGGTCAATGTTCAACACCTCCTACCCACAGTCCACCAGGTCAATGGTCAACTCCCCCACCCACAGTCCACCAGGTCAACGGTCAACTCCCTCACCCACAGTCCACCAGGTCAACGGACAACTCCCACCACCAACAGTCCACTAGGTCGATGTTCAACACCTCCTACCCACAGTCCACCAGGTCAATGGTCAAATCCCGCACCCACAGTCCACCAGGTCAACGGTCAACTCCCCCACCAACAGTCCACTAGGTCAATGTTCAACACCTCCTACCCACAGTCCACCAGGTCAATGGTCAACTCCCCCACCCACAGTCCACCAGGTCAACGGTCAACTCTCCCACCAACAGTCCACCAGGTCAACGGTCAACTCCCCCACCCACAGTCCACCAGGTCAACGGTCAACTCCCCCACCAACAGACCACTAGGTCAATGTTCAACACCTCCTACCCACAGTCCACCAGGTCAATGGTCAACTCCCCCACCCACAATCCACCAGGTCAATGTTCAACACCTCCTACCCACAGTCCACCAGGTCAACGGTCAACTCCCCCACCCACAGTCCACCAGGTCAACGGTCAAATCCCCCACCCACAGTCCACCAGGTCAACGTTCAACTCCCCCACCCACAGTCCACCAGGTCAACGGTCAACTCCCCCAGCCACAGTCCACCAGGTCAACGGTCAAATCCCCCACCCACAGTCCATCAGGTCAACGGTCAACTCCCTCACCCACAGTCCACCAGGTCAACAGACAACTCCCCCACCCACAGTCCACCAGCTCAACGGTCAAATCCCCCATCCACAGTCCATCAGGTCAATGTTCAAATCCCCCACCCACAGTCCACCAGGTTAACAGTCAACTCCCTCACCCACAGTCCACCAGGTCAACAGACAACTTCCCCACCCACAGTCCACCAGGTCAACGGTCAAATCCCCCACCCACAGTCCATCAGGTCAATGTTCAAATCCCCCACCCACAGTCCACCAGGTTAACGGTCAAATCCCTCACCCACAGTCCACCAGGTCAACAGACAACTCCCCCACCCACAGTCCACCAGGTCAATGGTCAAATTCCACCACCCACAGTCCACCAGGTCAACAGACAACTCCCCCACCCACAGTCCACCAGGTCAATGGTCAAATCCCCCACCCACAGTCCATCAGGTCAATGTTCAAATCCCCCACCCACAGTCCACCAGGTTAACGGTCAACTCCCTCACCCACAGTCCACTAGGTCAACAGACAACTCCCCCACCCACAGTCCACTAGGTCAACAGACAACTCCACCACCCACAGTCCACCAGGTCAACGGTCAACTCCCCCACCCACAGTCCACCAGGTCAACGGTCAAATTCCACCACCCACAGTCCACCAGGTCAACGTTCAACTCCCCCACCCACAGTCCACCAGGTCAACGGTCAACTCCCTCACCCACAGTCCACCAGGTCAACAGACAACTCCCACCACCCACAGTCCACCAGGTCAATGGTCAAATCCCCCACCCACAGTCCACCAGGTCAACGGTCAAATCCCTAATCAACAGTCCACCAGGTCAACGGACAACTCCCCCACCAACAGTCCACTAGGTCAATGTTCAACACCTCCTACCCACAGTCCACCAGGTCAATGGTCAAATCCCGCACCCACAGTCCACCAGGTCAACGGTCAACTCCCCCACCAACAGTCCACTAGGTCAATGTTCAACACCTCCTACCCACAGTCCACCAGGTCAATGGTCAACTCCCCCACCCACAGTCCACCAGGTCAACGGTCAACTCCCGCACCCACAGTCCACCAGGTCAACGTTCAACTCCCCCACCCACAGTCCACCAGGTCAACGGTCAACTCCCCCACCCACAGTCCATCAGGTCAACTGTCAAGTTCTCCATTCCATGGCCCACCAGGTCAGTGGTAAACTCCCACCCCCATTGCTCACCAGGTCAACAATCAAATGCCCCCATCCAAAGCTCACCAGGCCAACTCTTACCCCAAAGCCCACAAAATCAATGGTCAGCCCCTCCCACCCACCCCAGTCCAAAGGGTCAAATCCACTCACAGGTCACAGATCCACTGCCCTCAGGTTACAAGGAAGTCAAAGATCACCACTCAGAGTTTATACGATCCATGTCCAACCCCACCCACAAGCCCTAAGCTCAACACAACCCATAAGGTAGCCCGAGTTGGTATAGGACATTCTGAAAGTGGATGGTGAGCAACCAGAGGTCACGGTCCATATTGGTATAAACAAAGTAGGCAGGAAAGGAGATGGGGTCTTGCATTGTAAGTATAGGCATTTAAAGAACAGGTCCTCTAGCATTGTGACCACAAGATTATTCTGATGCAATGTGGAAATGAAAGGAATGAGCAATGCCTGAAGGGTGGTGTTGTAGGGTCAGCTTCAGCTACCTGGACAACTGGGATCTCCTTCAGGACACTGATGACCACACAAGAGATGGGATGTATCTGAACTGGAGGAACACCAATATCTTTGCAGGGAGGTGTTAAGAGTAAAAAGATTGCAAAGGAAAGTGTTGTAATCTATGTGCAGAACCACACAAATGTTCAGGGTCTTAAATGAATACTTCCCGTCTACATTTAAGGTGAAGAAGGACTTGGACGCTAGGAATTCACCAATGGACCAGTGATATCCTGGAGCATATCAACACTATGAAGGAAGTGAGGTTCTGAAAGGCATAAAGGTAGGTAAGTGACATGATGGTTGGTGGAGTTGTGAATAGTGTAGAATGTTGTCCTAGGTTACAATGGGACATTGACAGGATGCAGAGCTGGTCTAAGAAGTGACAGATGGAGTTCAACCCGGAAAAATGTGAAGTGATTGACTTTGGAAGGCCAAATTTAAAAGGAGTGTACAGGGTGAATGGCAGGATTCTTAGCAAAGTGGAGGAAGAACAGAGGGATCTTCAGGGTCCATGTCCATAGATCCCTCAAAGTTACCATGCAAGTTGATAGGATGGTTAAGAAGGTGTGGTGTATTGTCCTTCATTAGCTGGGGATTGAGTTCAAGACAGTGAGGTAATTTTGCAACTGTATAAAACCCTGGAATATTGTGCTGAGCTCTGGTTGACTAATTATAGAAAGAATGCAGAAGGGATAATTGAAAAACAATGGCAGGAACCTCAACAGGATCTGTCGGATTGACATCCGTTTGATTTATTCTCATCATCTTGACTTTGCCCAGGAATTTCTCCAGCTCCTGGAGTGGCGGGGTCTCCGATGCCACCGGCTTCCTCAGGATCGTGGCAGGTTCTGCTTCCTCGTCGCTCTCTTCAATCTTGGGCAGACTGAAGTCCACTTGGGATTTCGCACACACAGCAGTCATCCTCTTACAGATTCTGATCAGCTCTACCCGGGAGAAAGAAACAATAAGCGGTTATCAAGTGTACGGAGGGGGGGGTAAAGAGTCGACATTTTGGGTCGAGACCAAAACAAAAAGAGCTTTGACCAGTGAGCAATCCGGACAACGGAAGTTTGGAGAGGAGGGGGCTTCAATCAGGTCCACTGCCCGAGGATAACAGGCAGCAGTGGGTCGCTACAGTGGAAAAGAGAACTGACCAGTTGACCAATTGGTGTTTGGGATTGATTAGCAACAGCAAATTAAAGGAAGGCAGGGCAAGCACTGTGGCCATCATTGCAGTGACCGTCATCTGAGTGGACAGAGTCAGAGTGGACAGAGTCAGAGTGGGCAGAGTCAGAGTGGACAGAGTCAGAGTGGACAGGGTCTGAGTGGACAGAGTCGGAGTGGACAGAGTCAGAGTGGACAGAGTCAGAGTGGACAGAGTCAGAGTGGACAGGGTCTGAGTGGACAGAGTCAGAGTGGACAGAGTCAGAGTGGACAGAGTCGGAGTGGGCAGAGTCGGAGTGGGCAGAGTCGGAGTGGACGGGGTCGGAGTGGACGGGGTCGGAGTGGACGGGGTCTGAGTGGACAGAGTCGGAGTGGACAGAGTCGGAGTGGACAGAGTCGGAGTGGGCAGAGTCTGAGTGGGCAGAGTCTGAGTGGGCAGGGTCGGAGTGGGCAGGGTCGGAGTGGACAGAGTCGGAGTGGACAGAGTCGGAGTGGACAGAGTCGGAGTGGACAGAGTCTGAGTGGGCAGAGTCGGAGTGGGCAGAGTCGGAGTGGACAGAGTCTGAGTGGGCAGAGTCTGAGTGGGCAGAGTCGGAGTGGGCAGAGTCGGAGTGGACAGAGTCGGAGTGGACAGAGTCGGAGTGGGCAGAGTCGGAGTGGGCAGAATCAGAGTGGGCAGAGTCAGAGTGGGCAGAGTCAGAGTGGGCAGAGTCAGAGTGGACAGAGTCTGAGTGGACAGAGTCTGAGTGGACAGAGTCGGAGTGGGCAGAGTCGGAGTGGACAGAGTCGGAGTGGACAGAGTCGGAGTGGACAGAGTCGGAGTGGGCAGAGTCGGAGTGGGCAGAGTCGGAGTGGGCAGAGTCGGAGTGGGCAGGGTCGGAGTGGACAGGGTCGGAGTGGACAGGGTCGGAGTGGGCAGGGTCGGAGTGGGCAGGGTCGGAGTGGGCAGGGTCGGAGTGGGCAGGGTCGGAGTGGGCAGGGTCGGAGTGGGCAGGGTCGGAGTGGACAGAGTCTGAGTGGGCAGAGTCTGAGTGGGCAGGGTCAGAGTGGACAGAGTCGGAGTGGGCAGAGTCAGAGTGGACAGAGTCGGAGTGGACAGAGTCTGAGTGGGCAGAGTCGGAGTGGGCAGAGTCGGAGTGGGCAGAGTCGGAGTGGACAGAGTCGGAGTGGACAGAGTCGGAGTGGGCAGGGTCAGAGTGGACAGAGTCGGAGTGGGCAGAGTCAGAGTGGACAGAGTTGGAGTGGGCAGGGTCGGAGTGGACAGAGTCGGAGTGGGCAGAGTCGGAGTGGGCGGGGTCGGAGTGGGCGGGGTCGGAGTGGACGGGGTCGGAGTGGACGGGGTCGGAGTGGACAGAGTCGGAGTGGACAGAGTCAGAGTGGACAGAGTCTGAGTGGACAGAGTCTGAGTGGACAGAGTCTGAGTGGGCAGAGTCGGAGTGGGTGGGGTCGGAGTGGGCGGGGTCGGAGTGGACAGGGTCGGAGTGGACGGGGTCGGAGTGGACAGAGTCGGAGTGGACAGAGTCAGAGTGGACAGAGTCTGAGTGGACAGAGTCTGAGTGGACAGAGTCTGAGTGGACAGGGTTGGAGTGGACAGAGTCAGAGTGGGCAGAGTCCTCCTGACCACTACAACTGCGAGAAGTGTATCCAGTTACAGCCTCTAACAAACCATGTTAAGGAGTTGGAGCTGAACTGGATAAACTCCGGATCATTCAGGAGGCTGAGGGGGTGATAGAACTATAGAGAGGTAGTTACACCCAAGGTGCAGGACACAGGAAACTGGGTGACAGTCAGGAAGAGGAAAGGGGTTAAGGAGCCAGTGCAGCACACCCCCGTGGCCATCCCCCCTCCAACAACAGCTACATCTCTTTGGATATGTCGGGGGGTTGACCTATCAGAAGAAAGCCACAGACATTGGGTTTCTGGCACTGTGTCTCAGATGGGAAGTGGGGGAAAAGAGGTATGCTGTATTGATAGGGGATTTGTTAGTTAGGGGAATGGACAGGAGGTTCTGTGGGTGGGAATGAGATTCCCAGATGGAACGCTGACTCCCGGGTGCCAGGATCAGGGATACCTCAGACTGAGTCCTCAGCATTCTTAAGAGGGAGGGTGAACAGTCAGAAGTTGTGGTCCATGTAGGTACCAATGACATGGGTAAGATGAGTCACGAGGTTCTACACAGGCTAAGTTAAAGGGCAGGACCTCCAGGGTTGGGATCTCAGGATTGCTACCTGTTCCACGTGATAGTGATGCTAGAAATAAGAAGATTACATGGCTAAGGAATTGGTGTAGGAGGGAGGGCATCACAAACAAGAGGAAAATCTGCAGATGCCCCAAGTCTGAGCAACACACACAGAATGCTGGAGGAACTCAGCAGGCCAGGCAGCATCTATGGAAAAAAGTACAGTTGGCATTTCGGGCTGAGACCCTTTGGCAGGATTTTTGGATCCATGGTTTCTCTTCCAGGGAAGGTGGGACCTGAACAGAAGAGATGGTTTGCACCTGAACTGGAGGGGGACTAATATCCTAGCCGGAAGGTTTATTAATGGTGCACAGTGAGGTTTAAACTGGAGTTGCAGGCGGATGGAAACCAGAGTGCCAGAATAGTTAGTGGAGAGTTTGTGGAGGCAGACGTCAGTAGGATCGCAGACAAAGCCAGGAATCAAAAGATTGAGCATGGTGTGACTAGTGTCCTGAGCTGCTCATATTTCAATGCAAGAAGTATCGTAGGAAAGGTGGATCATAGTGCTGAAGGTGAGGTGGCTGGTTTACAAACAGGGGCAATGTGTAGTGAGGAGAGGCTGTTGATCGGGCAAAATTGCATCAACAGGGTGAGTTGAAACATAAAGGGTAGACAAAATCAAAAAGGGCGAGTACAGGACTGAAGGTGTGAACCTGAATGAGCGCAGTATATGGAATAAGGTAGATAAACTTGCAGCACAGTTGCGGATTGGCAGGTATGAAGTTGTAGGCATTACAGAGTCATGGCTGAAAGATTACAGCAGGGAGCTTAATGTCCAAGGATACACATTGTTTCGAAAGGACAGGCAGAAAGGCAGAAGGGGCAGCGTTACTCTGTTGGTAAAAAAATGAAATCAAATTATTAGAAAGAGGTGACAAAGGGTTGTAAGGTGTGGAATCATTCTGGATCGAGCTAAGGAACTGCAAGGGTAAAAAGACCCTGATGGGAGTTGTGTACAAACCCCCAAATAGTAGCAAGGATGTGGCTCACAAATTACAACAGGAGATGGAAAACGCATGTCAAAAGGGCGATGTTATAATAGTCACAGGGGACTTGAATGTGCAGGTAGACTGGGAAAACCAGAGCAGCTTGTGGTTGAGCCCATGAGGGGGTCAGCTATCCTGGATGGGGTGATGCTCGATGAACTGGAATTGATTAGAGAGCTTACGATAAAAGAACCCTTAGGGGTAAGTGATCATAATATGATCAAATTTACCCTGAAATTTGAGAAGGATAAGCTGAAGTCAGATGTATCAGTATTACAGTGGAGTAAAGGGAATTACAGAGGCATGAGGGGGGAGTTGGCCAGAATTGATTGGAAATGAACACTGGCAGGGATGACGGCAGAGCAGCAATGGCTGGAATTTCTGGAAGCAATTTGGAAGGCACAGGAGAGATACATCCCAAAGAGGAAGCAGCATTCTAAAGGTAAGATGACACAACAGTGGCTAACAAGAGAAGTCAAAGCCAACATAAAAGCCAGTGAGAGGGCATATAATAGAGCAAAAATTTGTGGGAAGTTAGAGGATTGGGAAGCTTTTAAAAACCAACAGAAGGCAACAAAAGAAAGTAATTAAGGTGAAGGTGGAATACAAAAGTAAGCTAGCCAATATTATTAAAGAGGATACCAAAAGTTTCTTCAGATACATAAAGTGTAAAAGAGAGGTGAGAGCGGATAACTTCCAGAGTGAGACCACTGGAAAACGATGCTGGAGAGGTAGTAATGGGGGACAAGGAAATGGCGGACGAACTGAACAGTATTTTGCATCAGTCTTCACTGTGGAAGACACTAGCAGCATGGTAGAAATTCCAGGTGTCAGGGATCATGAAGTGTGCTAAGTTACCATAACTAGAGAGAAGGCTCTTGGGAAACTGAAAAGTAGATAAGTCACCTGGATCAGATGGTGTACACCTCAGGAGGCATTAGTAATGATCTTTCAAGAATCATTAGATTCTGGAATGGTTCTGGAAGACTGGAAAATTGCAAATGTCACTCCCCTCTTCAGGAAGGGAGAGAGGCAGAAGAAACTATAGGCCAGTTAGTCTGACCTCAGTGGCTGGGAGATGTTGGGAGTCGATTATTAAGGATGAAGTCTCAGTGTATTTGGAGGCACGTGATAAAATAGGCCACAGTCAGCAGATTCTCCTCTAGTTTTTTGTCTAACAAACTTGTTGGAATTCTTTGAAGAAATAATAAGCAGGAAAAACAAAGGAGAATTGGTTGATGTTGTGTTCTTGGATTTTCAGAAGGCCTTTGATAAAGTGCCACACATGAGGCTGCTTAACAAGCTACGAGACCATGGTATTACAGGAAACTTCTAGAATGGATAAAGCAGTGGCTGATTGGCAGGAGGCACAGAGTGGGAACAAAGGGAGCCTTTTCTGACTGGCTGGCAGTGACTCTTGGTGTTCTACAGGGGTCTGAGCTGGGACCGATTCTTTTCACGTTACATGTCAATATTTGGATGATGGAATCGATGACTTTGTTGCAAAGTTGGCAGACAATATAAGGATAAGTCGGGGGCAGGTAGTTTTGAGGAAGTAGAGAAGCTACAGAAGGACTTAGACAGATTAGGAGAATGGGCAAAGAAATGGCAGATGGAATACAGTGTTGGGAAATGTATTGTCATGCACTTTGGTAGAAAAAATGAAAAGGGTTGACTATTTTCTAAATGGAGAGAAAATACAAAAAGATGGGGTACAGAGGGACAAAGTTAAGGGAGGGAAGCTTAGGGGAGACATCAGGAGTAAGTGTTTTACGCAGAAGGTTGTGGGTGCCTGGAATGACTTGCCAGGGATGGTGGTGGAGGCCAAAATATTAGGGGTATTTAAGAGCCTCTTGGACAGGTACATGGATGAAAGGAAAATAGAGGGTTATGTGGTAGTGTGGGTTTAGTACTTTTTTAAAAAGGAATATATGGGTCAGTACAACATCGAGGGCTGAAGGGCCTGTACTGTGCTGTAGTGTTCCAGTGTTCTAGAGGGACCTGGAGTCCTTGTACAGGATTCCCTAAAGGTTGATTTGCAGGTTCAGTCTGTGGTGAGGAAGACAAATGTGATGTGAGCATTCATTTCAAGGGGAATAGAATATAAAAGCAAGGATGTAATGTAATAAATAATGTTATTTATTTACTTTTGAAATTTTGAGTAATTTTATGTCATTGCACTCTGCTCTGCCACGAAACAAACAAATTTCACATCATTTAAGTCAGCGATAACGAATCAGATTCTTATTGGTTATACCAGAGATTCCCAACCTGGAGTCCATGGACCCCTCTTTTATGGTACTGATCCATCATAAAAAAGGTTGGGAATCCCTGGGTTGAACAGATTAAAAACTGGGTTAAACTCAATGGGGTTTTGAAGAATGAGAGGTAACCTTACTGTAACAGGACTCTTAGGGAGCTAGACAACGAGCTTGAGGAGATTTGGAACATCACCAAAGACTCCGGTAAATTTCTACGGATGTACCATGGAGAGCGTTCTGACTGGCTGCATCACCGTCTGGTACAGAGGGGCCACTACACAGGATCGTAAAGAGCTGCAGAAAGTTGAAAAGTCAGCCATCTCCATCTTGGGCACTAGACACCCCCCTCACCTCCCGCATCCAGGACATCTTAAAAAGGTGATGCCTTAAAAGGGTGGCATCCATTATTAAGGACCCAACCACCCAGGACATGCCCTCTTCTCGTTGCTATCATCAGGGAGGGGGTAAAGGAGCTTGAAGGCACTCGCTCAATGTTTCAGGAACAGCCTCTACCTCTCCCCCATCAGGTTTCCAAACGGTCCGTGAAACCATGGACACTGCTTACTTATTTAAGACCATAAGATACAGGAGCAGAATGAGGCCATTTGGCCCATCGAGTCTGTTCCGCCATGTCATTATGGCTGATCCTCTCAGCCCCAATCTCTTGTAGCAGCTCTTCCTTTCTTCAGGACAACACATTTCATTCACAACTTGCTCCAGTGATACCCAACCCGATCTGTTTCTGATTACTGAGATGGTTTCTGGCCAGTGAGTCTGATGGCCTGATCTAGTTGTGACTGATAACTGAGAATTTCTTCCCTCAGAAGGGCGAATGGAACTTCTTGATACAGAGAGTTCAGCAAGTGAGCGTTTATTTAAGGATGAAATAAATAGATTTCTAATCAGTGAAGGTTCAGGGGTTTAGTACTGCAATCATGCAAGTCGAGAGTGATGTTCTCCCATGGGGGTATTCCCCTAATGGAGAACGCCTCTGTATGACTGAGAGTCTATGCAGTCTGACGCACAACCAACCATCACGCAGTCCTTAACGGATCGGGGTCAGAGTCCAGTGACATGGCGTGCAAGATGGCTAGGGGTCCCTTCATTGCTGTAACCTTCCTCCACATTCACTGTCATTGTGATACGTCATCATTTTCTACCAGCTCCACTACCGAGGTTGTGGTTGGATCGCTTTGTCTGACCTTACCGCCATGGGTGACCCTACCAGGAGCCAAGCTCCAGACCGCGTCGCTCTCGGGATCTCACCATGACAAGGTGACGATCCTCGGATAAGATTCAGGGGCTTCGGGTGAAAGGGCAGAAAAGAGGACGAGTGATACAGACAGACAGACATACTTTATTGATCCCGAGGGAAATTGGGTTTTGTTACAGTCACACCAACCAAGAATAGTGAAGAAATATAGCAATATAAAACCATAAATAATAATAAGTTAATCATGCCAGGTGGAAATAAGTCCAGGACCAGCCTATTGGCTCAGGATGTCTGACACTCCGAGGGAGGAGTTGTAAAGTTTGATGGCCACAGGTAGGAATGACTTCCTATGACGCTCAGTGTTGCATCTCGGTGGAATGAGTCTCTGGCTGAACGTACTCCTGTGCCTAACCAGTACATTATGGAGTGCATGGGAGATGCTGGATCAGCCACTGCTCTGCTGAATGCAGAGAAGGATCGAGGGGCCCACGTCTGTTCCCACAGCTTATGGTTTAATGAGTGGTGATGGGGAGAGACGGGATGTTACTGTGGTGCAGAAGCATCCTGAAAGGGAGCAGAGGAATGAAATGCTGTTCAACTCCAATTCTACCTCAACAATATCTGGGGATTCCTAAACTTGGGGCAATGGAGCCAGTGTGATATGGTGCAACTCAAACTACCTGCGTCTCAATATCACCAAGACCAAGGAGATGGTGGTGGACTTTAGGAGATCTAGGCCTCATATGGAGCCAGTGATCATTAATGGAGAATGTGTGGAGCAGGTTAAGACCTACAAGTATCTGGGAGTACAGTTAGACGAGAAGCTAGACTGGACTGCCAACACAGATGCCTTGTGCAGGAAGGCACAGAGTCGACTGTACTTCCTTAGAAGGTTAGCGTCATTCAATGTCTGTAGTGAGATGCTGAAGATGTTCTATAGGTCAGTTGTGGAGAGCGCCCTCTTCTTTGTGGTGGCGTGTTGGGGAGGAAGCATTAAGAAGAGGGACGCCTCACGTCTTAATAAGCTGGTAAGGAAGGCGGGCTCTGTCGTGGGCAAAGTACTGGAGAGTTTAACATCGGTAGCTGAGCGAAGGGCGCTGAGTAGGCTACGGTCAATTATGGAAAACTCTGAACATCCTCTACATAGCACCATCCAGAGACAGAGAAGCAGTTTCAGCGACAGGTTACTATCGATGCAATGCTCCTCAGACAGGATGAAGAGGTCAATACTCCCCAATGCCATTAGGCTTTACAATTCAACCGCCAGGACTTAAGAACTTTTTAAAAGCTATTATTAATGCTTTTTGAGATAGTGATTTAGATGCATATCATATTTTTTACTGAGTTAAGTATTGTATGTTATTAGTTTTGCTACAACAAGTGTATGGGACATTGGAAAAAAAGTTGAATTTCCCCATGGGGATGAATAAAGTATCTATCTATCTATCTATCATGAAACGTTTGACTCACCATGTTCGTGATGAACACTCCACCCTACCACACACCCTGCACAAATAACACTTACCCACGACAGGACCTTATTCTTCCAGTGTAGCACGCACAGGCACATACACACGCACATACACGCAGACATACATACACACACACGCACATACACACACACAGACACACACACACGCAGACATACACACACACAGACACACACTCACACAGACACACACGCAGACATACATACACACACACACACACATACAGACACACACTCACACACACACAGAGTTCTGGAGGAACTCAGCAAATCACACAGTACTGCTGTTTCTGATTCTGAGTGTCTATGGAGGGGGATAATCAGTACTGCTGTTTCTGGCCAAGTGTATCGTATCAGATTGACTGTGAGAATGTGACCAGGGTGCAGGCGACCGATCGAACGCGCAGGCAAATTGACTGGACGTCCAGGGTGCGGGAGGCACTCTTCGTTTTGGTATAGTCTTTTGAGTGCGTAGTGTATGTGGTTGATCAATCATGCGGTGAATTAATTGGGCTCCCTCTTACAGCAAAGGCTTTTGTCACTCCCACACTGTAAGATGCACAACGTTTACCGTTGCTAATGTGATTCATTAAAACACTCAATCATACTACTCTGTTGTAAGACACAAGACACAGAAACATGATTATTGTCATTCAGCCCATCGAGTCTGCTCCGCCATTCCATTATGGCTAATTTATTAACACTCTCAACCCCATTCTCCTGCCTTCTCCCCGTAACCTTTGATTATCTGACTAAACAAGAACCTGTCAACCTCCACTTTAAATATATCCAATGACTTGGTCTTCACAGCCATTTGAGGCAATGAATTCCACAGATTCACCATTCTCTGAATAAAGAAAATCCTCATCTCTGTTCTAAAGGGACGCCCCTCTATTCTGAGGCTGTGCGCTCTGGTCCTAGACTCCTCCACCATAGGAAACATCCTCTTTCCATCCACTCTATCGAGGCTCCTGTTATTCTTTCAAACTCCAGTGAGTACAGGCCCAGAGCCTTCAAACTCTCCTCACAGGTTAACCCTTTCATTCCTGGGATCTTTCTCATGACTCCCCAGGACTCTCTCCAATGCCAGCACACCCTTTCCTAGATAAGGGGCCCAAAACTGCTCGTAATACTCCAAGGGAGGCCTCACCAGAGCCTTTTAAAGCTTCAGCATTTTATCCTTGTGTTTATATTCTAGTCCTCTTGAAATGAATGCTAACATTGCATTTGCCTTCCTCACCACTGTGACAAGATCCTAAGGTTTATTCGTTACGGACTGTGCCTTTAAAAAGAGAGAGAGTGTGTGCCACTGATTCAGAGAGATCACTGAGCAGCTCGTGAGTTGCCATGGTGATGGAAGGGCAGAGCTATATAATGGACGGGGCGTTCAGCATGTCTGGGATATATGCTGGCTTTTCAGACAGACACATGGAAGACACAGACACCGGATGAGCATTGAGTGCCCATGAAAGGGTGGGTTTTGCTCGCAGTGTGGAAAAGGAGTGACCGGTGGAAGGCTATCAGTGTGTTTAACCCTTGCCTGCATTGATAGCTTTACCGCATGAAGAGGATACCCTTCTGTGTGGTCACAGTCGGTGACTTTAACAGGACTTTGGAGGACAACGTGGGAGAATCGACGGCATCGGCTCACCTGGAAAAGAAATTCTCTCTCTCTCTCTCTCTCCTCAAATCTACTCAACTCTATATCACAAACTGAACTGACTTCATTCCTATACCACCGTAAGACTGTATCATTTACCATCTGAGCTTGAAGAAGTTTGGGGTTCTATATTTCCACACTTATATATGCATAAACTCTGCTAACCTGTATGATTTATCTGGTTTTATATTACCAGATTATGTAGGTACTAATAAACTAGTGTTTTGTTTATAGCAAAACCAGACTCCAGGCATGTTCCATTTCTGCTTGTTCTTTTAACCCATTACGGGGTACGTAACACCATTGACTCAACCTGCAAATTAACCTTTAGGGAATCCTGCACAAGGACTCCCAAGTCCCTTTGTACCTCAGATTTTTCGTATTTTCTCTCCATTTAGAAAATAGACAACCCTTCCATTTCTTCTACCTAAACGCATAACTATACACCTCCCGACACCGTATTCCATCTGCCCATTCTCCTAATCCAAGTCCTCCTGTAGTCTCTCTACTTGCTCAAAACTACCTGCCCCTCCACCTGTCTTCACATTGTCAGAAAACTTAGCCACAAGCCATCAATTCTGTCATCTAATTCACTGACGTATAACATAAAAAGAATCAGACCCACCACAGACTCCTGTGGAACACTGAGTCACTGGCAGACAACCGGAAAAGGCCCCCTTTATTCCCATTCTTTGCCTCCTAGCAGTCAACCAATTCTCTACCCGTTGTGGTTCTTACTCTGCATTATATGTAACACCCCCCAGCAAACGCCACTAATCCCACCCCCCCCCCCCCCCCAGGTCAGGCACCACCTACGGAAATGAATAAGCAGTCAATGTTTCTGGCTGAAAACTTTCCTCAGGACAGGAAAGGAAGGGGAAGGAAGCTGGAATGAGAAGGTGGGGTGGGGGAGGGTAGGAGGACAAGTTAGGTGGTGATAGGTGGAAAGAAGTGGAGTGGGGAGGACAGACTCGATGGGTGAATTGCCAAATTCTGCTCAAGTCTTACGGGTAACCTAAGAAGCAGGGAGGTGATAGGGGAAAAAGGCAATTTACTGGAGGAGGAGAGCAGAGGGGACCATTGGAAGAAGAACAGGAGGAGAGACACCAGAGGGGGTGATGGGCAGGTGAGACCAGAAGGGATGAGAGGTGAACCACAATTGTGAAAGGGAATAGAGAGAAGGGGAAGAAATGACCAGGGGTTAGAATAATCGACGTTCCTCCTCCAACCTGAGTCTGGCCTCATTGTGGCAGTACAGGAGGCCATGGACTGACACAAGATCACACGACCATAGGGTCAGAAATAGGTCACTGGTCCATCGAGGCTGATGCAATGACCTCTCAGTCCCTTCTCCCCATATCCCCTGACCAATCAAGAATCTATTAGCCTCTGCTCTAAATATACATAAAGACTTGGCCTCCACTGCTGCCTTTGGCAAAGAATTCCACAGATCCACCACTGACTGGCTAAAGAAATTCCTCCCCATCTCTGTTCTAAAAGGATGTTCACTCTCGACACGTTGGTGTACAATGTCCTGTGTATGTTACTCAAAATGGCTTCTTTGGTTTGTTAAGAGTAGGAATGCTTCTTTGTCTGATAAGTGTTTCCCTCGCAGTTGTTTAGCTTTAGACTTGCTGATATGGGGATTGTATTCATTTGTTAACCAATGGGGAATGTTATTTTGTCTTGTGAGGCTGGGAACTTGGGGGGGGGGGGTTTCACGGTCTTACGAGGAGAGTCGAGAGGAAGACGCCGAGGAAGGTGGACGTGCGCTGCACTGCTTGGTTGACCACCGGGATGGTCCCAGGTGCGAAGACGTGGAGGTCGGAGGCAAGCGACGAGGGGTCAAATGGTTCGATGGTTGAGCTCCAACGATGTGCACTAAACTGACTGAACTTTGATAAATTGGCGCCTTTTGTTTTTTTTCTTTCCTTTCATATATATTGTATTGCCTAGTACTGTTTTAGTTTTAGTAAACTCTTTAAAGTGTATTTCATAACGGTATCTGGTGTGAGTTTGATACTGTGTGTGCGGGCGCGAGGCATAAACTTGATTCTCACAGCACCTGCGTGTACGGGAGGCGGGGTTGGTGTGTGGCTGGATCTCCTTTTCCCCTAGACATATACCAGCCTGTTGGGTAAGTGTTACATTGGAATGGGATTGGGAATGGCAGGTTGAATTGAAATGGTGGCCACCAGGAGATCCTGACTTTGCGGCGGACAGAGTGGAGGTGTTCGTCAAAGCCCTCTACTTACTGGGGATAATTTCATCGATTATCTGTAGTGGCCTCAGAAGCGGTTCAAACTGCACCATCAATTCATTGCAGATTTCATCCAGAAATTGCTTCAGGCGAGAGTGGATTTCTTGCTAAACAGTAAGAGAGACGATGGTTAATTCACCTTATCCAAGTTCAAGGTTATTGTCATTTCAACCATATGCACATATACCACCAAAGGAAACAACGTTCCTCCAGACCAAGGTGCACAACACAGTGTATAACTCACACACAAGACAAGGTAATGTTACCCAAACAAATTAACAAATAATTCCAATTCTTCCCACCACACAGTGGTAGTGTTTACCATCAACTTGTGGACAGTGTTTGATGAAAAGGGCTGATGGTTCTCGATCACCGCTCCTGTGTCAGGAGGTCATGAAGTGCAATGCAGTCAAAACTGGATTATTATTGTCACAGTGAAAAGCTTGTCCTGCACACTGTTTGTACAGATCAGATTATTACAGAGCACTGAGGTAAAACAATAACAGAATGCAGAGTGTTACAGTGACAGAGAGTGCGCAGTGCAGACAAACTAATAAAGAATGAGGTAGATTGTGAGGTCAAGAATCCATCTTACAGTTACAGGGACATAAAATGGGGGTGTCACGGTAGTGCAGTGGTAAGGGTGATGCTATCACAGCTCGGGACATCGGAGTTCAGAGCTCGATCCCAGTGAACTCTGGAACGAGTCTCTGCATGTCCTCCCTGTGGAAAATGTGGGATTTCCGCAGGCCCTCCAGCTCCCACCCACAGTCCAAGGACGTACCAAGTAGGTTAACTGGTCATTGTAAACTGTACTTGGTGACGCAGGACAAGGTAGGACAAAGTCAGCATGGTTTCCTTCAGGGAAAATCCTGCCTGACGAACCTGCTAGAATTCTTTGATGAGATTACAAGTAGGATAGATAAAGGGGATGTTGTATATTTGGACTTTCAGAAGGCCTTTGACAAGGTGCCACACATGAGGCTGCTAAACAAGTTAAGAGCCCATGGTATTGCAGGAAAGTTACTAACATGGTTGAGCATCGGCTGATTGGCAGGAGGCAGCGAGTGGGAATAAAAGGATCCTTTTCTGGTTGGTTGCCAGTGACTAGTGGTGTTCTGCAGGGGTCGGTGTTGGGATCACTTCATTTTATGCTGTATATCAATGATTCAGATGATGGAATAGATGGCTTTGTTGCCAAGTTTGCAGATGATATGAAGATTGGTGGAGGGGCAGGTAGTGTTGAGGAAACAGGTAGGATGCAGAAGGACAGACAGATTAGGAGAATGGGCAAGACAGTGGCAAATGAAACATAATATTGGAAAAGTATGATCATGCACTTTGGTAGTAGAAATAAATGTGCAGACTATTTTCTAAACAGGGAGAAAATCCAAAAATCTGAGATGCAAAGGGACTTGGGAGTCCTTGTGCAGAACACCCTGAAGGTTAACTTGCAGGTTGAGTCAGTGGTGAGGAAGGCAAATACAATGTTAGCATTCATTTCAAGAGGTCTAGAATACAAGCGCAGGGATGTGATGCTGAGGCTTTATAAGGCACTGGTGAGGCCTCACCTTGAGTATTGTGAACAGTTTTGGGCCCCTCATCTAAGAAAAGATGTGCTGGCATTGGAGAGGGTTCAGAGGAGGTTCATAAGGATGATTCCAGGAATGAAAGAGTTATTATACGAGGAACGTTTGATGGCTCTGGGTCTGTACTTGCTGGAATCCAGAAGGATGAGGGGAAATCTCATTGAAACTTTTCGAATGTTGAAAGGCCTTGACAGAGTAGATGTGGAAAGGATGCTTCCCATGGTGGGAGAGTCTAGGACAAGAGGGTACAGCCTCAGGATAGAGTGGCGCCCTTTTAAAACAGAGATGCAGAGAAATTTCTTTAGCCAAAGGGTGGTGAACTTGTGGAATTTGTTGCCACGGGCAGCTGTGAAGACCAGGTTGTTGGGTGTATTTAAGGCAGAGATTGATAGGTTCTTGACTGGACATGGCATCAAAGATTACAGGGAGGCAGCCGTGAAATGGGGTTGAAAACTAGATAAAAAAGAATCAGCCATGATTGAATAGCGGAGCAAACTCGATGGGCTAGGGCCTAATTCTGCTCCGATGTCTTATGGGATTTGGTAGTTAGGGGAACAGACAGGAGGTTCTGTGGGCAAGAACGAGATTCCCAGATGCCTCCTGGATGCTAGAGTCTGGAATATCTCTGATCAAGTCCTCTGCATTCTTATTGGGAGGGTGAACAGCCAGAGGTCATGGGTACCAATGGCACGGTAGGAAGAGGGACGAGGTTCTGCTCAGGGAGTCTGGTGCTAAGTTAAAGAGCAGGACCTCCAGGGTTGCGATCTCAGGACTGCTACCTGTGCCACGTGCTAGTGAGGCCAGAACTAGGATGATTATACAGTTTAATACATGGCTAAGGAGTTGGTGTGGATGGGAGGGCATCAGATTTTTGGATCATTGGGCTCTCTTCCAGGGAAGGTGGGACCTGTACAGGAGGGACAGTTTGCACCTGAAATGGAGGGGGACTAATATCTGAGTGGGAAGGTTTGTTAATGATGCACTGGGGAGGGGGGGCGGGAGCAGTTTAAACGAGATTTGCAGCAGAATGGGAACCAACTTGCCAGGACAGTTAGTGGAGTGGTGGAGTGGTCGTGGAGAAAGATGTTGGTAAGACCTCAGACAACGTTAAGAATCAAAAGGTTGAGCATGGTGTGACTAGTGTCCTGAGCTGCCGATATTTCAATGCAAGAAGTATCGTAGGAAAGGGTGAGTACAGGACTGAAGATGTATTTGAATGCGCTCAGTATACGGAATAAGGTAGATGAACTTGTAGCACAGTTACAGATTGGCAGGTATGAAGTTGTAGGCATCACTGAATCCTGGCTGAAAGATTACAGCTGGGAGCTTAATGTCCAAGGATAGACATTGTTTCGAAAGGACAGACGGAAAGGCAGAGGGGGCAGCATTGCCCTGTTGGTAAAAAATGAAATCAAATCATTAGAAAGAGGTAACATAGGGTCAGAAGGTGTGGCTAGACCTAGGGAACAACAAGAGTAAAAAGACCCTGAGGGGAGTTGTATACAGACACCCCCCCCCCCCAAAAGGTAGTAAGGATGTGTCCTACAAAGTACAACGGGGGATAGAAAACGCATGCCAAAAGGCCAATGTTACAATAGTCATGGGGGATTTCAAAATGCAGGTAGATTTGGAACATCAGGTTGGTGCTGGATTACAGGAGGATGGATTTCCAGTGTCCTACAAGATGGCTTTTTAGAGCAGCTTGTGGTTGAGCTCATGAGGGGATCAGCTATTCTGGATTGGGTGTTGTGCAATGAACCAGAATTAATTAGAGAGCTTAACGTAAAAGAACCCTTAGGGGGAAGTGATCATAATATAAACAAATTCACCCTGAAATTTGAGATGGAGAAACTAAAGTCGGATGTATCAGTGTTACAGTGGGGTAGAGGGAATTACAGACGCATGACACAGGATTTGAGATGGAGAAACTAAAGTCAGATGTATCAGTGTTACAGTGGGGTAGAGGGAATTACAGACGCATGACACAGGATTTGAGATGGAGAAACTAAAGTCAGATGCATCAGTGTTACAGTGGGGTAGAGGGAATTACAGACGCATGACACAGGATTTGAGATGGAGAAACTAAAGTCAGATGTATCAGTGTTACAGTGGGGTAGAGGGAATTACAGACGCATGACACAGGATTTGAGATGGAGAAACTAAAGTCAGATGCATCAGTGTTACAGTGGGGTAGAGGGAATTACAGACGCATGACACAGGATTTGAGATGGAGAAACTAAAGTCAGATGCATCAGTGTTACAGTGGGGTAGAGGGAATTACAGACGCATGACACAGGATTTGAGATGGAGAAACTAAAGTCAGATGTATCAGTGTTACAGTGGGGTAGAGGGAATTACAGACGCATGACACAGGATTTGAGATGGAGAAACTAAAGTCAGATGTATCAGTGTTACAGTGGGGTAGAGGGAATTACAGATGCATGACACAGGATTTGATCTTGATCTGGAATTTCTGGAAGCAATTCGGAAGGCACAGGATATATCCATCCCAAAGAGGAAGAAGTATTCTAAAGGAAAGATGACATAACCGTGGCTAACAAGAGAACCCCAAACCAAAAAAAATCCAACAAGAGGGCTTATAAAAATTAGCGGGAAGTGAGAGAATCAGGAAATTTTTTTAAACCAACAGAAGGCAACTAAAAAAGTCATTAAGAAGGTAAAGATGGAATACGAAAGTAAGCTAGCCAATAGCATTAAAGAGGATACCAGAGGTTTCTTCAGATACATAAAGTGTAAAGGAGAGGCGAGAGTGGATATCGGACCGCTGGAAAACGATGCTGGAGAGGTAGAAACGGGACAAGGAAATGGCTGACAAACTGAAAAGGTATTCTGCATCACTCTTCACTGTGGGAGATACTAGCAATGTGGTGGAAGTTCCATGTGTTAGGGGTGATGAAATGTGTGAAGCTGTCTTTACTAGAGAGAAGGTTCATGGAAAACTGAAAGGTCTGAAGGTAGATAAGTCACCCGGACCAGATGGTGTACATCCTAGGGTTCTGAAAGAGGTGGCTGAAGAGATTGTGGAGGCATTAGTAATGATCTTTCAAGAATCACTGGATTCTGAAATGGTTCTGGAAGACTGGAAAATTGCAAATATCACTCCACCCTTTGAGAAGGGAGAGGGGAACAAGAAAGTAAATGATCGGCCAGTTATCCTGACCTCAGTGACTGGGAAGATGTTGGAGTTGATTATTAAGAACGCGGGCTCAGGGTACTTGGAGGCAACATGATAAAATTGACAACACACACAAAATGCTGGTGGAACACAGCAGGCCAGGCAGCATCTATAAGGAGAAGCACTGTCGACATTTCGGGCTGAGACCCTTTGTCAGGACTAACCGAAAGGAAAGATAGTAAGAGATTTGAAAGTAGTGGGGGGGAGGGGGAAATGCGAAATGATAGGAGAAGACCGGAGGGGGTGGGATGAAGCTAAGAGCTGGAAAGCTGATTGGCGAAAGTGATACAGAGCTGGAGGAGGGAAAGGATCATGGGACGGGAGGCCTCGGGAGAAAGAAAGGGGGAGTGGGGGGAAGCACCAGAGGGAGAGAGAGAACAGGCAGGGTGATGGGCAGAGAGAGAGAAAAAAAACAAACAACTAAATATGTCAGAGATGGGGTAAGAAGGGGAGGAGGGGCATTAACGGAAGTTAGAGAAGTCAATGTCCATGCCATCAGGTTGGAGGCTACCCAGTCGGTATATAAGGTGTTGTTCCTCCAACATGAGTGTGGCTTCATCTTGACAGTAGAGGAGGCCATGGATAGACATATCCGAATGGGAATGGGACATAGAATTAAAATGTGTGGTCTCTGGGAGATACTGCTTTCTCTGGCGGACCAAGCGTAGGTGTTGAGCGAAACGGTCTCCCAGTCTGCGTCGGGTCTCACCAATATATAAAAGGCCACACCGGGAGCACCAGACGCAGTATACCACACCAGCCGACTCACAGGTGAAGTGTCGCCTCACCTGGAAGGACTGTCTGGGGCCCTGAATGGTGGTGAGGGAGGAAGTGTAAGGGCAGGTGTAGCACTTGTTCTGCTTACAAGGATAAGTGCCAGGAGGGAGATCGGTGGAAAGGGATGGGGGGGACAGAGACGAGTGGACAAGGAAGTCATGTAGGGAGTGATCACTGTGGAAAGCAGAAGGGGGGGGGGAGGGATAGATCTGCTTGGTAGTGGGATCCCATTGGAGGTGTGGAAGTTACGTTGGATCTGGAGGCTGGTGGGGTGGTAGGTGAGGACAAGGTGATAAAATAGGCTGTAGTCAGCATGGGTTCCTCAAGGGAAAATCTTGTCAAACAAAATTATTGTGTGCAGTTTTGGTCACCAAATTACAGGAAGGATATTAATAAGGTTGAAAGAGTGCAGAGAAGGTTTACAAGGATGTCGCCGGGACTTGAGAAACTGAGTTACAGAGAAAGGTTGAATAGGTTAGGACTTTATTCCCTGGAGTGTAGAAGAATGAGGGGAGATTTGATAGAGGTATAAAAAATTATGATGGGTATAGATAGAGGGAATGCAAGCCGGCTTTTTCCACTGAGACTAATGGAGAAAAAAACCAGAGGACATGGGTGAAGGGGGAAAAGTTTAAAGGGAGCATTGTGGGGTGGGGGGGGGGGGGGCTTCTTCATACAGAGAGTGGTGGGAGTGTGGAATGAGCTGCCAGATGAAGTGGTAAATGTGGGCTCACTTTTAACATTTAAGAAAAACTTGGACAGGTACATGGATGAGAGGTGTATGGAGGGATATGGTCCAGGTGCAGGTCAGTGGGACTAGGCAGAAAAATGGTTCAGCACAGCCAAGAAGGGCCAAAAGGCCTGTTTCTGTGCTGTAATGTTCTATGGTTCTGAGTATGTTGGAATTCTTTGGTGAAATACCTAGAATGATAGACAAAGGAGAGTCAGTTTATGTTGTGTACCTTGATTTTCAGAAGCCCATGGTATTACAGGAATGATCCTAGCTTGGATAAAGCAGTAGCTGATTGGCAGGAGACAAAGAATGGGAATAAAGGGAGCCTTTTCTGCCTGGCTGCCAGTGACCAGTGGTGTTCCACAGGGGTCTGTGTTAGTTCCGTATCTTCTTACGTTATATTTCGATGATTTGATGATGGAATTGATGGCTTTGTTGCAAAGTTTGCAGACAATATGAAGATAGGTGGAGGGACAGGTAGTTTTGAGGAAGTAGAGAGGCTACAGAAGGACTTCGATAGATTAGGAGAATGGGCAAAGAAACGCCAGATGGAATACAGTGTCGGGAGGTTCATGGTCATGCACTTTGGTAGAAGGAAAGAAAGGGCTTACTATTTTCTAAATAGAGAGAAACTACAAAAAACTGGGGTGCAAAGGGTCTTGGGAGTCCTCGTGCAGGATTCCCTAAAGGTCAATTTGCAGGCCGAACCTGTGGTGAGGAAGGCAAATGCAATATCAGCACTCAATTCAAGAAGAAAAGGTCTGGAAAGGTGCTCAGGAAGATTAATGGTCTGAGGGTGGATAAATCTCCAGGACCTGATGGAATGTACCCTCTGGTTCTGAAGGAAGTAGCTGGAGAGATTGCCGAGGCATTGACAATTATCTTTCAAGAATCGATAGATTCTGGCATTGTACTGCATGACTGGAAAATTGCAAATGTTACTCCGCTATTTAAGAAGGGTGGGAGGCAGCAGAAAGGAAATTATAGACCTGTTAGCCTGACATCAGTGGTTGGGAAGTTGTTGGTATTGAATTGAATTGAATTGAATGATCTTTATTGTTATTATACATAGATACAATGAAACTCTGTTTGGCTTCCTCTCAGGCAATCAAACAAAGCGGTAGATAAAAACAAGACAGTAATAGAAAAACGGTATTAGTATTAGTATTATTAAAACGATAGATAAGTAGCAGAAAATAAGTTGCAGCAGCACCAGAATGTCACAGTAATGCACAAAGTGCCGTTAGTGCGAGTATTTGAGTCCTTGTGTGTGCTCACAGTTTCAGTCATTGTTCTGTGGGAGTGGTGTGATGGAGGCCACAGCTCTGGGGTAGAAGCTGTTCCTCAGTCTATTTGTTCTGGCTTTTAGTGCCCTGAACCTTTTGCTGGACGGCAGCGGGTCGAACAGGGAGTGGCCGGGGTATGCGGTGTCTCTGGTTATGCTGATTGCTTTTCTCCCGAGTCTGCTGGAGTAGATGATGTCCAGTCCTGGGAGCTCCATCCTGACAATTCGCTGGGCCGCCTTCACCACACGATGCAGGTCTTGTCACTCAGCGGCTGTGCAGCTGGCACACCACACGGTGGCGCTGTTGGTCAGGATGGTTTCAATTGTGCTGCTGTAGAAGTTAAGCAACAGCTTTTGTGGGAGTTTGGCCTGTTTCAGCTTTCAGAGGAAGAAGAGTCTTTGTTGTGCCTTGTATCATGTGTATCAATTGTTAGGGATGAGATTACGGAGTACCTGGAGGCACATGATAAGATAGGCCAAAGCCAGCATGGTTTTCTGAAAGGGAAATCCTGCCTGACAAACCTACTGCAATTCTTTGAGGAAATTACAAGCAGGAATTATAGGAAAGATATCAACAAAATAGAGAGAGTACAGAGAAGATTTACTAGAATGTTACCTAGGTTTCAGCACCTAAGTTACAGGGAAAGGCTGAACAAGTTAGGTCTTTATCCTTTGGAGCGTAGAAGGTTGAGGGGGGACTTGATAGAAGTATTTAAAATAATGAGGGGGATAGATAGAGTTGATGTGGATAGGCTTTTTTCCATTGAGAGTAGGGGAGATTCAAACAAGAGGACATGATTTGAGTTAGGGGGCAAAAGTTTAAGGGTAACACAAGGGGGAATTTCTTTACTCAGAGAGTGGTAGCTGTGTGGAATGAGCTTCCAGTAGAAGTGGTAGAGGTAGGTTCGGTATTGTCATTTAAAGTAAAATTGGATAGGTATATGGACAGGAAAGGAATGGAGGGTTATGGGCTGAGTGCGGGCCAGTGGGACGAGGTGAGTGTAAGCGTCAGCACGGACTAGAAGGGCCGAGATGGCCTGTTTCTGTGCTGTAGTTGTTATATGGTTATATAGGGTGGACAAAGGTGATGCAGTAGACGTGGTGTACTTGGATTTTCAGAAGGCCTTTTACAAGGTGTCACACATGAGACTACTTAGCAAGTTAAGAGCCTATGGAATTACAGGGAAGTTATCAGCATGGCTGGAGCATCGGCTGATCAGCAGAAAACAGGGAGTGGGAATAAAGGGATCCTATTCTGGCTGGCTGCTGGTTACCAGTGGAGTTCCACAGGGGTCGGTGTTGGGACTGCTGCTTTTTACGATGTATGTCAATGATTTGGGCTATGGGATTAATGGATTTGTGGCTAAGTTTGCCGATGATACAAAGATTGGTGGAGAAGTCGGTAGTGTTGAGGAAACAGAGAGCCTGCAGAGAGACTTAGGGGAATGGGGAAAGAAGTGGCAAATGAAACACAATGTTGGAAAGTGTATGGTCATGCACTCTGGTGGAAGAAATAAATGGGCAGACGATTATTCAGATGGGGAGAGAATTCAAAATGCAGAGGTGCTAAGGGACTTGGGAGTCCTTGTGCAAGATACCCTAAAGGTTAACCTGCAGCTTGAGTCGGTGGTGCAGAAGATGAATGCAATGTGGACATTCAGTTCTAGAGGATTAGAATATAAGAGCAGGGATGTGGTGTTGAGGCTCTATAAGGTACTCGTGAGACCACACTTGGAGTATTGTGTGCAGTTTTGGGCTCCTTATTTTAGAAAGGAGAGGGTCCAGGGAAAATTCACGGGAATGATTCCAGGAAAGAAAAGGTTACCGTATGAGGAACATCTGGCAGCTCTTGGACTGTATTCCCTGGACTCAGGAGAATGAGGGGGGATCTCAAAGGAATATATGGAATATATAGGAATAAACATTCCAAATGTTTAAAGGCCTGAACAGATTAGATATGGCAAAGTTATTTCCCATGGTAGGGGAGTCCAGGAGAAGAGGGCACGACTTCAGGATTGAAGGACGTCCATTTAGAACAGAGATGCAGAGAAATGACTTTAGTCAGAGGGGGTAAATCTGTGGAATTTGTTGCCACGAGCGGCTGTGGAGGCCAAGTCATTGGGTGTGTTTAAGGTAGAGATAGATAGGTTCTTGATTAGCCAGAGCATCAAAGAGTATGGGGGGGAAGGCAGGGGAGTGGGGATGACTGGAAGAATTGGATCAGCCCGTGATTGAATGTCGGAACAGACCCGATGGGCCAAATGGCCTACTTCTGCTCCTATATCTTATGGTCTTATGGAAAAGCAAGGATGTAATGTCAAGACTTTATAAAGCACTGGTGAGGCCTCAATTGGAGTATTATAAGCTCTTTTGGACTCCTTTATCTTTTATTTAAAGGATGTGTTTAAACTGGAGAGGGCCCAAGGAAGTTCACCAAAAAGATTCCAGAATTGAAAGGCTTGTCATATGAAGAGCACTTGATAGCCCTGGGCCTGTATTCACTGGAATTCAGAGTGACCTCATTGAAACCTATCGAATGGTGAAAGGCTTTGACAGAGTGCCTGTGGAGAAGATGTTTCCTATGGTGGGAGAGTCTAAGACCAGAGGACACAGTCTCAGAATAGAGGGGCCTACTTTCAGGAAGGAGATGAGGAGGAATTTCTTTATGAATCTGTGGAATTCACTGCCACTGGCAGCTAAGGAGTCCAAGTCTTTACATATATTTAAGGCAGAAATTGACAGATTCTTGACTGGTCAGGGCATGATGGGCTATAAGACTATTAGACCATAAGACATAGGAGCAGAATTAGGCCATTCAGCCCATCTAGTCTTCTCCGTCATTCTATTATGGCTGATCGCAGATCCCACTCAATCCAATACACCGGCTTTCTCTGATACCCTGACCAATCAGGAAACGATTAACTTCCACCTTAAATATACCCACGAACTCGGCCTCCACCGCAGTCTGTGGCAGAGCATTCCACAGACTCACTACTCTCTGGCTAAATAAATCCCTCTTTATTTCTGTTCTAAAGGGTCACCTTAAATTTTGAGGCTGTGCCCTCTAGTTCTGGATACCCCTATCACAGGAAACATCTCCACATCCACCCTATCCAGTCCTTTCCACATTTGGTAGGTTTCAATGAGATCCCCACACATTGTTCTAAATTCCAGTGAGTACAGGCCCAAAGCTGCCAAACTCTCCTCATACAGGGAGAAGGCAGGAGACTGGGGCTGAGAGGAAAATAGGATTAGTCATGATGAAATGGCAGAACAGATTCGATGGGCCAAATGGCCTAATTCAGCTCAGATATCTTATAGTCTTATGGCCCAAATTTATTCTCAAAGTACATATATGTCACCATATACAACCTTGAGATCCAATTTCTTGTAGGCATTCACAGTAGAAGATAGAATTGCAATAGAAACATTACCCTCAAAGACTGACAAAATACCAATGTGCGAAAGAAGACAATCTGCAAATAAAATCATAAGAAACATAGAAACATAGAAAATAGGTGCAGGAGTAGGCCATTCGGCCCTTCGAGCCTGCACCACCATTCAGTATGATCATGGCTGATCATCCAACTCAGAACCCTGTACCTGCTTTCTCTCCATACCCCCTGATCCCTTTAGCCACAAGGGCCATATCTAACTTATCTAAATATCTAACATATCTAAATCATTAAATAAATAAGTTAAGAAATAATACAGAAGTTGTGGAATCGTTGAAAGTGAGTCCGCAGGTTGTGGAATCAGTTTGGTGTTGAGGAGAGTGAAGTTATCCCCTCTGGTACAAACCTGATGGTTGTGGGAGGGTAAATACTGTTCCTGAACTCGTGGCCGCTGTAGCTCCTGCTCGACGGCAGCAGCAAGAAGAGAGCACGGCCTGGGTGGTGGGTCCTTGACGATGGATGTCGCTTTCCTGCGACGACACTCCTCGTAAATGTGCTCAGTGATGGGAAGGAGTTTTCCTGTGACGGACTGGGCTGTATCCCCTACCTTTTGTAGCCTCTTCCATTCCGGGGCGTTGTGTTTGCACCCCAGGCTGTGAGTTGGTCGAAGTTTCAGATGACGTGCCGAATCTGTGCAAGTTTCTAAGAGAGTAGGGGCACAGTCATGCCTTCTTTGTCACGGCACCTACGTGCTGGTCCCAGCACAGACCCTACGAAATGATAACGCCAAGGAATTGAAAGTGACAGCCCGCCCCAACACCACGGGCCCCTCACCTTTAAGAGATCCAGCTGGTCTGTGAGCTTGCGGGAGGCGCCGGAGAAGATCTGCTCCTTGTTCTCCTGGACGTGCTTCTCCATTTGGGATTTCATCCGGTCAAAGCAGCGAGGACCGCTCTCCAACGCGCACGCTGCAAAGAATTGGGAGCGTTAACAGACCGAGCGTTCGGTAGCTACATCAGATCCACACTAAGCCTGCACAGCAAGACCCCACAGTAACCTGAAGCCAGCTCAAACAGCCTCTGAACAACCAGGCCCAGCTCCTGGTCTTCACGTGTGGCTTAGTTACTGGGCCAGGCTGAACGGTTTCTACTGACAGGAGCAGGGGCAAAGGCGGGTTACTGGGCCAGGCTGAACGGTTTCTACTGACAGGAGCAGGGGCAAAGGCGGGTTACTGGGCCAGGCTGAACGGTTTCTACTGACAGGAGCAGGGGCAAAGGCGGGTTACTGGGCCAGGCTGAACGGTTTCTACCGACAGGAGCAGGGGCAAAGGCGGGTTACTGGGCCAGGCTGAACGGTTTCTACCGACAGGAGCAGGGGCAAAGGCGGGTTACTGGGCCAGGCTGAACGGTTTCTACCGACAGGAGCAGGGGCAAAGGCGGGTTACTGGGCCAGGCTGAACGGTTTCTACCGACAGGAGCAGGGGCAAAGGCGGGTTACTGGGCCAGGCTGAACGGTTTCTACCGACAGGAACAGGGGCAAAGGCGGGTTACTGGGCCAAGCTGAACGGTTTCTACCGACAGGAACAGGGGCAAAGGCGGGTTACTGGGCCAGGCTGAACGGTTTCTACCGACAGGAACAGGGGCAAAGGCGGGTTACTGGGCCAGGCTGAACGGTTTCTACCGACAGGAACAGGGGCAAAGGCGGGTTACTGGGCCAGGCTGAACGGTTTCTACCGACAGGAACAGGGGCAAAGGCGGGTTACTGGGCCAGGCTGAACGGTTTCTACTGACAGGAACAGGGGCAAAGGCGAGTTACTGGGCCTGGCTGAACGGTTTCTACCGACAGGAACAGGGGCAAAGGCGGGTTACTGGGCCAGGCTGAACGGTTTCTACCGACAGGAACAGGGGCAAAGGCGGGTTACTGGGCCAGGCTGAACGGTTTCTACCGACAGGAACAGGGGCAAAGGTGGGTTACTGGGCCAGGCTGAACGGTTTCTACCGACAGGAACAGGGGCAAAGGCGGGTTACTGGGCCAGGCTGAACGGTTTCTACCGACAGGAACAGGGGCAAAGGCGGGTTACTGGGCCAGGCTGAACGGTTTCTACCGACAGGAACAGGGGCAAAGGCGGGTTACTGGGCCTGGCTGAACTGTTTCTACCGACAGGAACAGGGGCAAAGGCGGGTTACTGGGCCAGGCTGAACGGTTTCTACTGACAGGAACAGGGGCAAAGGCGAGTTACTGGGCCTGGCTGAACGGTTTCTACAGATGGGGCTCGTCAGCCGTGGTTGGCAGCTCATCTAGGAGAAGGAAAACTCTGATCTCAAACCTCCGCTGCCTTGTGGTTATACCCACCCCAGGGGAGGCTTTGGGATAAACCCCGAGGAAACATTTGGAACTGGGATCCCTAAGGCAGTCTGACGTTGAGTTCAACGCTGACCGGCAACTCCTGTGACGCCGCAGCTGCCAAACTGTATCAGTGTCTGCCGTTCCTCTGGGTTCACCTGCTCGTGGAGAGGGGAGCAGCTTGCCCTCCGTATCGTACAGTCCTGGCTTGTGTACAACACAGACAGCTGGGACACAACTTATACGTGGTCGACCCCAACCAACCCCTATCATCTTTCGATAGTATCGATGGAGAACAATTTTACACTGCTCCTGCTCAAGAAGTGACTTCAATACCGCCCACCAGGGTGAGACAGCCCCTTGACAACATACAGTAGTGTGTTCTGAGCACAGACACTCCAACACAGTCAGCTCACCTGAGGCACCGCCCCTCTGAATGAGTATAGTCTCTCCTACAGGACCTTGCTCTCTCAATACTGCCCCTCCCACAGCAAATACTTCCCACAGTGTGACCCTCCCCCCAACAGTGTGACCCACCCTCGGTATCGCCCCTCCCACAGTGTGACCCTCCCTCATTACCGTCCCCCCCAACAGTGTGACCCACCCTCAGTATCGCCCCTCCCACAGTGTGACCCTCCCTCATTACCGCCCCCCCCAACAGTGTGACCCACCCTCGGCATCGCTCCTCCCACAGTGTGACCCACCCTCGGCATCGCCCCTCCCACTGTGTGACCCTCCCTCGGTACCACCCCTCCGACAGTGTGACCCTCCCTCGGTACCCGCTCCTCCCACAGTGTGACCCTCCCTCGGTACCTCCCCTCCCACAGTGTGACCCACCCTCAGTATCGCCCCTCCCACAGTGTGACCCTCCCTCAATGCCACCCCTGCCACAGTGTGACCCACCCTCAGTATCGCCCCTCCCACAGTGTAACCCTCCCTCATTACCACCCCCCCCAACAGTGTGACCCACCCTCGGTACCCGCCCCCTCCCACAGTGTGACCCTCCCTCAGTACCACCCCTCCCACAGTGTGACCCTCCCTCATTACCACCCCTCCGACAGTGTGACCCACCCTCGGTACCCGCCCCTCCCACAGTGTGACCCTCCCTCAGTACCACCCCTCCCACAGTGTGACCCTCCCTCAGTACCTCCCCTCCCACAGTGTGACCCTCCCTCGGTACCACCCCTCCCACAGTGTGACCCTCCCTCGGTACCTCCCCTCCCACAGTGTGACCCTCCCTCGGTACCGCCCCTCCCACAGTGTGACCCACCCTCAGTATCGCCCCTCCCACAGTGTGACCCTCCCTCGGCATCGCCCCTCCCACAGTGTGACCCTCCCTCAATGCCACCCCTGCCACAGTGTGACCCACCCTCAGTATCGCCCCTCCCACAGTGTAACCCTCCCTCATTACCACCCCCCCCCAACAGTGTGACCCACCCTCGGCATCGCCCCTCCCACAGTGTGACCCTCCCCTGGTACCGCCCTTTTGATTCTCAACTCGGCTACTGTTCTTCAGTCCCTGAAGTTGAGCTGCCTGTTTACAGTACGACAGGGTCTGGCATCGACGACAGCTCAGAAATCATGCAGGTGCTGGGGGCTGACTGTGGAAACGGCACCTCCTCTGTCTCACCACAGGCCTCGAAAGGGTCTGCCTCTGCTCACCCACCCCCCCAACAACCTGTGTTCTGTGGGCTCGGTAAAAGGCAGCTTACACGAGTAGGCTGGCGTCATCCTATTCTGCACGGTTGGAGTGAGGATGCGGGAGATGCTTCGCTGCCGAGCAGAGATGTCGTTGATGAGGAAGATGGCAAAGTTCTCCAGCTGTAAGTGTGGGGAGAGAGAGGGCGAGAGGGAGGAGGTGTACAGAAAGGGGTATACGAATACAGGAAGAGATAGGGGGAAAGATGGAGCAGAAAATATTGGAGAATCAGATTTATTACCAAAGTTCAAAGTAAATTTTATTATCAAAGTACCTACAGGTCACCAAATACAATCCCTGAAATTAATTTTCTTGTGGGCATCCCAGTAAAACAAAAAGAAACAGAACCAGTGAAAAATCTACACAGGAGGTGGACAAATAACCAATGTGCAAATAATACTGAGAATATTGCAGGAATCTTTGGAAGTGAGTCCACAGGTTGTGGAATCAGTTCAGATTTGAGGTGAATGGAGTTATCCACACTGGTTCAGGAGCCTGACGGCTGTGGGGTAACAACTGTTACTGAACCTGGTGGTGTGGGGCCTCGAAGCTCCTGGGCCTCCTGCCAATGACAGTCACGAGAAGAGAGCATGGCCTGGAAGGTGGATGCTGCTTTTTTGTGCCAGCGCTTCACCCGTCAGCCAGGTTATGGTCTCTCCACTGCTGCAATCTGGGAGGTGGTATCAAGGTTATTGCTCAAGAAAGGCTCTAACAATAAGCCAGGAAATTATAGGCTAGTGAGCCTAACATCAGCCATTAGTAAATTATTGGAAGGTATTCTAAGGGACGAGATATATCGGTATTTGGATAACGGCCCAATTGGGGGTGGTCTACATAGCTTTGTGTGTGGAAGATCATGTCTAGCCAATCCTGTACAGATTTTCCAGGAAGGTCGGTGAAGGGAAGGCAGTGGATGCTGTCCACGTGGACTTAGCAGGCCTTTTGACGAAGTTCTGCATACGAAGCTGGTCCAGAAAGATAAGTCACTTGGCATTCAGGGTGAAGTAGTCAACTGGGTTTGACATTGGCTTCACAGGCAAAACTACAGAGTGGTGTAGAGGGCTGCCTCTCTGACTGGAGGCCTGTGACTAGTGGAGTGCCACAGGGATCGATGCTGGGTCTGTCGTTGTTTATCATCTACACTAACAATTCAAATGATAATGTGGTAAACTAGACCAGCAAATTTGTGACACGTTAGGCACAAGTAACATGGACAGCCACATGGACAGAAGATGTCAAATCGAGGACCAAGAACTTTCTACAGGGGCACGATTGAGAACACCCTGATTGGCTGCATCACTGCCTGGTATGGGAACTGTGCTTCCCTCAATCGCAGGACTCTGCAGAGAGTGGTGCAGACAGCCTAGAACATCTGTAGATGTGAACTTCCCACTATTCAGGACATTTACAGAGACAGGTGTGTAAAAAGGGCCCACAGGATCATTGGGGACCTGAGTCACCCCAACCACAATCTATTCCAGCTGCTACCATCCGGGAAACGGTACCGCAGCATAAAAGCCAGGACCAACAGGCTCCGGGACAGCTTCTTACTCCTCATGTATGTGAAGGATGTAAGAAATAAAGTCAATTCAACATGGATGGTGTAGAAGGGAGGGGTTAGATTGATTGTGGAGTAGGTTTCGGACAGGCTGATACAACTCCCCAAGCACGGCTGCAAAGGGGGAGGGTTGGCCACAGGGCTAGCAACCACATCCCATTAAAAACAACCAGAGCTACAGAAACACTAAGCTCCTGGGAGAGGAGGGATCTAAAGTATGAGTTACACTTGCGGACAACCTTAAAGACTGTCCCAGCAGAGAGGATTCGGGCAAGCTGCTGTCGGATTTCTATGACCCAGTAGGCATGATGGAGCTTAAGAAGAAAGAAGAGGAACATCACGGGCTGAAGGGCCTGTACTGGGCTGTACTATTCTGCACTCTGTGGACAGTTCAGACAAAGATGACTGACTAAGAACTGATCATCGGGGACTCACTGCTCCTCCAGGACAGAACTCTCCAAACGAGAAGCTGGAGGAACCCAAAGGATAATCAGGCACTGGACACAGACTATCGGAGTTTTGTTTATTTGTGTGTTCAGGAAAGCTTCCTTAGTCAGCATGTAGAGGTCCCACAAGAGAGTGTGTGATACTGGATCTGCTATTAGGGAATGAGACAGGACAGGCGACAGAAGTTTGTGTAGGGGAACGCTCTGCATCCAGTGACCGCAGTGCCATTCGTTTCAAAGTAAACATGAACAAAGTGAGAAGTCTGGCCTGTGGGCTGAGGTTCGAAATGGGAGAAAGACCATTTTTGACGGTATCAGAAATTCTCTGGGAAGTGTGAATTGGGACAGGCTGTTTTGTGGCACAGCTGTACTTGGAAACAACATTTTGAGAGTACAAAGCTTGTATGTGCCTGTCAGAACAAAAGGTAAAGATAACAGGTGTGGAGAACCTTGGTTTTCAAGAGATATTGAGGTCCTGGTTAAGAGAAAACAAAAGAGGTACATAGCAGGTTTAGGCAGGTAGGAACAAATGAGGTGCTTATGGAGTATGAGAAATACAAGAGAACACTTAAGAAAGAAGGGGGCTAAAAGAAGGCACGAGGTTGCCCTGGCAGACAAGGTGAAGGAGAATCCTAAGCGATTCTACAGGTATGTTAAGAGCAAAAGGATTGCAAGGGGGAAAACTGGTCCTCTGGAAGACCAGAATGGTAATCTATGTTTGGAGCCAAAAGAGTTGGGGGAGACCTTAAATGCATTCCTTGCATCTGTATTTACCCGGGAGAGACGGACGGAGTCCATAGAAGGGAAGAGAAGCAGCATCAACCTCATGGACACTGTACAGAGCGCTGAGGAGGAGGTGGCAAATTTGCTGGAGAAGCCAGAGAATGGAAGAAGAGGGTTGCCCCTTTGATGGGAGGCCTTTGACAAATGGTTTGCTACGGGGTCCGGTGTTGGGTCTGTCGTTGTTTGTCATCTATAACAATGGTCTGGATGATAACGTGGTTATCTGGATCCGCAAATCTGCGGATGACACCAAGATTGAGGGCGTAGTGGTCTGTGACAAAGGCTTTCATGGCTTGTAGAGGGATCTGCATCAGGTGGAAAAATACAGATGGAATATTGAATTGACATAGGATCGGAAGGTACAGAATCTTTATGGGTTGAGCTGAGAAATCGCAGGGGTAAAAGGACCCTGATGGCAGTTATCTACAGGCCTCCA
This sequence comes from Hemitrygon akajei, assembly GCF_048418815.1. Lineage (NCBI taxonomy): Eukaryota > Metazoa > Chordata > Chondrichthyes > Myliobatiformes > Dasyatidae > Hemitrygon > Hemitrygon akajei. The sequence continues at coordinate 175,437,945 of NC_133131.1, read as the reverse complement.
AACAGCTGCAGTGATGTGGACTACAAATTACAACAGGAAATAGAAAAGGCTTGCCAAAAGGGCAGAGTTATGATAATTGTGGGGGATTTTAACATGCGAGTGGATTGGGAAAATCAGGTCGGCACTGGATCTCAGGAGAGAGAATCTGTAGAATATCTAAGGGATGGCTTTTTAGAACAGCTTGTTGTTGAGCCCACTAGGGGATCGGCTGTACTGGATTGGGTATTGTGTATTGAACCAGAGGTGATTAGAGAGATGGAAGTGAAGGAACCCTTAGGAGGCAGTGATCACAACATGATTGAGTTCACTGTGAAATTTGAGAAAGAGAAGCCGAAATCCGATGTGTCGGTATTTCAGTGGAGTAAAGGAAATTACAGTGGCATGAGAGAGGAACTGGCCAAGGTTGACTGGAAAGGGACACTAGCGGGAAGGACGACAGAGCAGCAGTGGCTGGAATTTATGCGAGAAGTGAGGAAGGTGCAAGACAGATATATTCCAAAGAAGAAGAAATTTTTGAATGGAAAAAGGATGCAACCGTGGCTGATAAGAGAAGTCAAAGCCAAAGTAAAAGCAAAGCAGAGGGCATACAAGGAAGCAAAAATTAGTGGGAAGACAGAGGATTGGGAAGTTTTTAAAAGCTTACAAAAGGAACTAAGAAGGTCATTAAGAGGGAAAAGATGAACTATGAAAGGAAGCCAGCAAATAATATCAAAGAGGATACTAAAAGCTTTTTCAAGTATATAAAGAGAAAAAGGTGAGAGTAGATATAGGACCGACAGAAAATGATGCTGGAGAAATTGTAGTGGGAGATAAGGAGATGGCGGAGGAACTGAATGAGTATTTTGCATCAGTCTTCACTGAGGAAGACATCAGTAATATTCCGGACATTCAAGGGTGTCAGGGAAGAGAAATATGCGCAGTCACAATTACAACAGAGAAAGTACTCAGGAAGCTGAATAGTCTAAGGGTAGATAAATCTCCTGGACCAGATGGAATGCACCCTCGTGTTCTGAAGGAAGTAGCTGTGGAGATTGCGGAGCCATTAGCAATGATCTTTCAAAAGTCGATAGATTCTGGCCTGGTTCTGGAGGACTGGAAGATTGCAAATGTCACTCCGCTGTTTAAGAAGTGGGCAGGGAAGCAAAAAGGAAATTATAGACCTGTTAGCTTGACATCGGTGGTTGGGAAGTTGTTGGAGTCGATTGACAAGGATGAGGTTACAGAGTACTTGAAGGCATATGACAAGATAGGCAGAACTTAGCATGGTTTCCTTAAAGGAAAATCCTGCCTGACAAACCTAGTGCAATTTTTTGAGGAAATTACAAGTAGACTAGACAAGGGAGATGCAGTGGATGTTGCGATTTGGATTTTCAGAAGGCCTTTGACAAGGTGCCGCACATGAGGCTGCTAAACAAGATAAGAGCCCATTGAATTACGGGAAAGTTACATACGTGGATAGAGCGTTGGCTGATTGGCAGGAAACAGAGAGTGGGAATAAAGGGATCCCATTCTGGTTGGCTGCCGGTTACCAGTGGTGTTCCACAGGGGTCCATGTTGGGGCTGCTTCTTTTTACGTTGTATATCAACAATTTGGATTATGGAATAGATGGCTTTGTGGCTAAGTTTGCTGATGATACAAAGATAGGTGGAGGGGCCGGTAGTGCTGAGGAAACAGAGAGTCTGCAGAGAGACTTGGATAGATTGGGGGAATGGGCAAAGAAGTGGCAAATGAATTAAATGTTGGAAAGTGTACGGTCATGCACTTTGGTAGAAGAAATAAACCGGCAGACTATTATTTAAATGGGGAGAGAATTCAAAGTTCTGAGATGCAATGGGACTTGGGAATCCTCGTACAGGATACCCTTAAGGTTAACCTCCAGGTTGAGTCGGTGGTGAAGAAGGCGAATGCAATGTTGGCATTCATTTCTAGAGGAATAGAGTACAGGAGCAGGGATGTGATGTTGAGGCTCTATAAGGCACTGGTAAGACCTCACTTGGAACACTGTGTGCAGTTTTGGTCTCCTTATTTAAGGAAGGATTGCTGACATTGGAGAGGGTTTAGAGAAGATTCACTAGAATGATTCTGGGAATGAGAGGGTTAACATATGAGGAATGTTTGACCGCTCTTGAACTGTACTCGTTGGAGTTTAGAAGAATGAGAGGGGACCTCATAGAAACATTTCGAATGTTGAAAGGCATGGACAGAGTGGATGTGGCAAAGTTGTTTCCCATGGTGGGGGAGTCTAGTACGAGAGGACATGACTTGAGGATTGAAGGGCGCCCATTCAGAACAGAGATGTGAAAAAAAATTTTTAGCCAGAGGGTGGTGAATCTATGGAATTTGTTGCCATGGGCGGCAGTGGAGGCCAAGTCATTGGGTATATTTAAGGCAGAGATTGATAGGAATCTGAGTAGTCAGGACATCAAAGGTTACGGTGAGAAGGCGGGGGAATGGGACTAAAGAGGAGATTGGATCAGCTCATGATGAAATGGCGGAGCAGACTTGATGGGCCGAATGGCCGACTTCTGCTCCTTTGTCTTATGGAGTTTAATGCAGACAAGTGTGAGGTTTTGCACTTCGTTAGGACCAACCAGGGTAGGTCTTACACATTGAACGATAGGGCACTGAGGAGTGTGGTGGAGCAAGGGGATCTGGGAATACAGGTACATAGTTCATTGAAAATGGCATCACAGGTAGATAGAGTCGTAAAGAAAGCCTTTGGCACATTGGCCTTCATAAATCAATGTATTGAATACAGAAGATGGGTCGTTATGTTGAAAATATACAAGATGTTGGTGAGGACTGATTTGGAGTATTGCATGCAGGTTTACAGGAAAGATGTAAGGTTGAAGGAGTACAGAGAAAATTGACAATGATGTTGCTGTGTCTGGAGGACCTGAGTTATGTGAAAAGATTGAATAGGTTAAGACTGTATTCTTTAGAACATCAAAGATTGAGAGGAGATTTGATGGAAGTATCCAGGGGGAAGGGATTCAGAGTTCTGGACCATTGGAACCTCCTTTTGGGCAGGACTGACTTATACAAAATGGACGGGTTGCACTTGAATCCGAGGGGGACCAATATACTGGTGGGAAGGTTTGCTAAGGCTATTGGGGAGAGTTTAAACTAGAATTGCTGGAGGTTGGGAAAAGAACTGAAGAGACGGAGGAAGGGGCGGTTGGCTCACAAATAGAGAAAGCTTGTAGGCAGTGTGAGAGGGAGGATAGGCAGGTGATAAAGAAGGGATTCACTCAGACCCATGGTTTGAAATGTGTCTATTTTAATGTAAGAAGCATCACGACCAAAGCGAATGAGCTTAGAGCATGGATCAGTACTTGGAGCTATGATGCTGTGGCCATTACAGAGACCTGGATGGTGCAGGGGCAGGAAAGGCTACTTCAAGTGCCAGGTTTTAGATGTTTCAGAAAGGACAGGGAGGGAGGCAAAAGAGGTGGGGGTGTGGCACTGCTGATCAGAGATAATGTCACGGCTGCAGAAAAGGAGGAAGTTATGGAGGGATTGTCTATGGAGTCTCTGTGGGTGGAAGTTAGGAACAGGAAGGGGTCAATAACTCTACTGGGTGTTTTATATAGACCACCTGATAGTAACAGGGACATCGAGAAGCAGATAGGGAGACAGATTCTGGAAAGGTGTAACAATAACAGGGTTGTCGTGATGGGAGATTTTAATTTCCCCAATGTTGATTGACATCTCCCTAGAGCAAGGGGTTTAGATGGGGTGGAGTTTGTTAAGTGTATTCAAGGTTTCCTACCACAATATGTAGATAAGCCTACAAGAGGAGAGGCTGTACTTGATCTGGTATTGGGAAATGAACCTGGTCAGGTGTCAGGTCTCTCAGTGGGAGAGCATTTTGAAGATAGTGGTCACAATTCTATCTCCTTTACCATAGATTTGGAGAGAGATAGGAACAGACAAGTTAGGGAAACGTTTAATTGGAGTAAGGGGAACTATCAGGCTATCAGGCAGGAACTTGGAAGCATAAATTGGAAACAGATGTTCTCAGGGAAATGTACAGAAGAAATGTTCAGGGGATATTTGCGTGGGGTTTTGCACTGGTATGTTCAAATGAAACAAGCAAAGGACAGTAGGGTACAGGAATCATGGTGTACAAAAGCTGTTGAAAATCTAGTCAAGAAGAAAAGAAGAGCTTACCAAAGGTTCAAAACTGGGTAATGACAGAGATCTAGAAGATTATAAGGCTAGCAGGAAGGAGCTTAAGAAGGAAATTAGGAGAGCCAGAAGGGGCCATGAGAAGGCCTTGACGGACAGGATTAAGGAAAACCCCAAGACATTCTACAGGTACGTGAAGAGCAAGAGGATAAGACGTGAGAGAAAAGGACCAATCAAGTGTGACAGTGGAAAAGTGTGTATGGAAACGGGGGAGATAGCAGAGGTACTTAATGAATACTTTGCTTCAGTATTCACTATGGAAAAGGATCTTAGCAATTGTAGGGATGACTTACAGTGAACTGAAAAGCTTGAGCACATAGACATTAAGAAAGAGGATGTGCTGGAGCTTTTGGAAAGCATCAAGTTGGATAAGTCACCAGGACCGGATGAGATATACCCCAGGCTACTGTGGGAGGCAACGGAGGAGATTGCTGAGCCTCTGGCAATGATCTTTGCATCATCAATGAGGAAACAGGAGAAGTTCTGGAGTATTGGAGGGTTGCAGATGTTGTTCCTTTATTTAAGGAGTAGAGATAGCCCAGGAAATCATAGACCAGTGAGTCTTACTTCTGTAGTTGTTAAATTGATGGAGAAAATCCTGAGAGGCAGGATTTATGAACATTTAGAGAGGCATAATATGATTAGGAATAGTCAGCATGGCTTTGTCAAGGGCAGGTCATGCCTTACGAGCCTGATTGTATTTTTTGAGGATGTGACTAAACACATTGATGAAGGAAGAGCAGTAGATGTAGTGTATATGGATTTCAGCAAGGCATTTGATAAGATATCCCCATGCAAGGCTTATTGAGAAAATAAGGAGGCATGGGATCCAAGGGGACATTGCTTTGTGGATCCAGAACTGGCTTGCCCACAGAAGGCAAAGAGTGGTTGTAGATGGGTTATATTCTGCATGGAGACCAGTGACCACTGGTGTGCCTCAGGGATCTGTTCTGGGACCCTTTCCCTTCGTGATTTTTATAAATTTATCTGATTGAGGAAATGAAGGGATGGGTTAAGTGAATTTGCTGATGAACAAAGGTTGGGGTGTTGTGGATAATGTGGAGGGTTGTCAGAGGTTACAGCAGGACATTGATAGGATGCAAAATTGGGCAGATGGAGTTCAACCCAGATAAGTGTGAGGTGGTTCATTTTGGTAGGTCAAATATAATGGCAGAATATAGTGTTAATGGTAAGACTCTGGGCAGTGTGGAGGATCGGAGGGACCTTGGGGTCCGAGTCCATAGGACACTCAAAGCAGCTGCACAGGTTAACTGTGGTTAAGAAGGCATATAGTGTATTGGCCTTCATCAGCCATGGGATTGAGTTCAAGAGCCTAGAGGTAACGTTACAGTTGTATTGGACCCTGGTCAGACACCACTTGGGTATTGTGCTCATCTCTGGTCACCTCACTACAGGAAGGATGTGAAAACTATAGAAAGGGTGCAGAGGAGATTTACAAGGATGTTTCGTGGATTGGGGAGCATGCCTTATGAGAATAGGTCGAGTGAACTTGGCCTTTTCTCCTTGGAGCGATGGAGGATGAGAGGTGACCTGATAGAGGTGTATAAAACTCAGATAAAAGAGTTTTTTCTCTTTAATAATATAGGAAACGTCTCCAAGTTATTAATTTGGGATACATTGAAAGCTTATTTAAATGGTCAAATTATATCATATATAGCTAATTGAAGAAACAAACAAGAATGGAATTAGATAAAATTTCTAAACAAATTAAAGAATTGGATAACATTAATGCAATCTCTCCAAATGTTGTTTCATTTAAAAGAAGAGTAGAACTACAATCACAGTATAACTTATTATTAACATATCCTATTGAAGGATATTTGCTTAAATTGAGAAGTCAATTTTATATCTCTGGGAATAAAAATAATAAGCTCTTAGCTTCCCAACTAAGAACATTTAGAGCTAAAAGACAAATTTTAAAGATTCATAAAAACAATGGAGATATAGTAAGTAACTATGAGGATATTAATAATACTTTTCAAGATTTTTATTCTGATCTTTATAGATCTCAATTTCCTGCAGATTCCTCCAAAATGGAAGCTTTTTACATAAGATTAAATTTCCACAAATTTCTGATGAAGATCAACTGATGCTTGATGCTCCAATTACCGAACATGAAATTCAGAAAGCTATTTTATCAATGCAATCAGGTTAAGCTCCCGGACTTGATAGTTATTCGATGGGATTTTTCAAAAAATTTGGAAGATTACTTTCTCTGTATCTTTTGGAAATGTTTCACGAATCCTTTGAGAAGGGTAATTTACCTTCTTCTTTTTATGAAGCATCTATTTCCTTAATTCTTAAAAAAGATAAAGACCCTGCTGAATGTTCATCATATAGACCTATTTCGCTATTAAATGTGGATACAAAAATTCTTTCTAAAATAATGGCTAATCGCTTGGAAAATATTTTAATTAAAATTATCTCTGTGGATCAAACGGACTTTATTAAAGGCCGTTACTCTTTCTCTAATGTTCGGAGATTGATGAACATTATTTATTCACCATTATCTAAGCAACCTCAATGTGTAATCTCTCTTGATGCAGAGAAGGCATTCGATAGAGTTGAGTGGCCATACTTGTTCCAAGTATTAGAAAAATTTGGTTTTGGTAATAATTTTAATAGATGAATTCAGATGATTTATAAGAACCCTATTGCTACTGTCATTACTAACAATTATAGGTCTTCTTTCTTTTCACTTTCTCGTGGTACTAGACAGGGATGTCCATTAAGCTCTTTATTATTTAATCTTGTATTGGAGCCTTTAGCTATAACATTACGGGAGGCCAAAAACATTCATGGTATTTCTATAAATGGAACCATACATAAGATTTCTCTTTATGCAGATGATCTTTTGATTTTTATTTCGAATCTTGAGGAATCAATTCCTGATCTTTTGGAAACATTTTGGAAAATTTTGGAAATTTTTCAGGATATAAACTTAATTTGAATAAAAGTGAATTGTTTCCATTAAATGCTCCTGTTAGTACATTGATATTCCTTTTAGAATTGTTAATACATTTAGATATTTAGGTATTATAATTACTAAAAAATATAAAGATCTTTATAAAACTAATATAGTTCCTCTAGTAGACTCCATGAAATTACTATTTTCTAGATGGAATGCACTTACTCTTTCTTTAATAGGTCATATCCATGTTGTGAAAATTATGATTTTACCTAGTATAAGATGATGAGAGGCATTGATCGTGTGGATAGTCAGAGGCTTTTTCCCAGGGCTGAAATGGCTAGCACAAGAGGACACAGTTTTAAGGTGCTGGGGAGTAGGTACAGAGGAGATGTCGGGGGTAAGTTTTTTTACACAGAGTGGTGAGTGCGTGGAATGGGCTGCTGGCGACGGGGGTGGAGGCGGATATGATAGGGTCTTTTAAGAGACTCCTGGACAGGTGCATGGAGCTTAGAAAAATAGAGGGCTATGAGTAACCCCAGGTAATTTCTAAAGTAAGAACAAGGGCTGCACAGGATTGTGGGCCAAAGGGCCTGTATTGTGCTGTAGGTTTTCTATGTTTCTATCATGATGCAGGGGTATAGGTCATTAGTGAAGCTAATGAACTGATTCCTCCCCACCCACATGAACGACGATGGTCAGGGTGAGTGTGGTCATTGGACTGGACAGCTCGGGAGGAGAGAGGGCTGATAAGTGAGGCTCAGCCTGCTGTACTCACTGACCTTGGCACGCACTGCCGACAGCTGCTGCCACTGAATATGATTGACGGGCCGAATGTCGCCTTCAATCTGTCTCACTCGCTGCAGCAAATCAGAGAAGAAATATTCCAATTTCTCCAGGACGTCCACTTTAAATTTCTCCAGGTGCTGGGGGATGGAGATACTGTGGGAGGAAGGAGCGGGCAGAGGGGGAGAGGGGTTAGTCTGTGTGGCACAGCAGGGAAACAGGCCTTTCGGCCCAACACATCCATGCCAGCCAGCATCCCCGACAAAGCTGGTCCTAAAGAAGAGAAAATCGGCAGATGCTGGAAACCTGAGGAAGACACACAAAATGCTGGAGGAACTCAGTAGGCCAGGCAGCCTCTATGGAAAAGAGTACAGTCGATATTTTGGGCCGAGACCCTTCAGCTGGTCCCATTAGTCTCCGTTTAGCCCACATCCCTCAAACTGCCTGCAGTCCTGTACAAACCATGTACAAGTTCCCTTCGGAGGTGACTGCTGTAACCAGCTCAATCACTTTCTCTGATACCTCAACCCAACTAACAAGCGACATAACGAAATTACCTCTTGCTCCCTTTTAAATGTTTTCCTCTCTGAGGGAGCTGAAGAGCATGAGAGGGAGGGGTCAGGGGGACAGAGAGACGTAGGAAGGGTGGGGTCAGAGGGACGGAGGGATGGAAGAAGGGGGGGTCAGAGGGACGGAGGGATGGAAGGGGGGTCAGAGGGACAGAGGAAGGGGGGTCAGAGGGACGGAGGAAGGGGGGTCAGAGGGATGGAGGAAGGGGGGATCAGAGGGACAGAGGAAATGGGGGGTCAGAGGGATGGAGGAAGGGGGGTCAGAGGGACGGAGAAAGGGGGATCAGAGGGACAGAGGAAATGGGGGATCAGAGGGACGGAGGAAGGGGGGGTCAGAGGGACAGAGGAAATGGGGGGTCAGAGGGACGGAGGAAGGGGGATCAGAGGGATGGAGGAAGGGGGGTCAGAGGGACGGAGGAAGGGGAGTCAGAGGGACGGAGGAAGGGGGGTCAGAGGGACGGAGGAAGGGGGGGTCAGAGGGACGGAGGAAATGGGGGGTCAGAGGGACGGAGGAAGGGGGGTCAGAGGGACGGAGGAAATGGGGGGTCAGAGGGACGGAGGAAGGGGGGTCAGAGGGATGGAGGAAGGGGGATCAGAGGGACGGAGGAAATGGGGGGTCAGAGGGACGGAGGAAGGGGGGGTCAGGGACGGAGGAAGGGGGGGTCAGGGACGGAGGAAGGGGGGGTCAGGGACGGAGGAAGGGGGGTCAGAGGGATGGAGGAAGGGGGATCAGAGGGACGGAGGAAATGGGGGGTCAGAGGGATGGAGGAAGGGGGATCAGAGGGATGGAGGAAGGGGGATCAGAGGGACGGAGGAAGGGGGGTCAGAGGGACGGAGGAAGGGGGGTCAGAGGGACAGAGGAAATGGGGGGGTCAGAGGGATGGAGGAAGGGGGGGTCAGAGGGACGGAGGAAGGGGGGTCAGAGGGACGGTGGAAGGGGGGGTCAGACAGAGGAAATGGGGGGGTCAGAGGGATGGAGGAAGGGGGGGTAAGAGGGACAGAAGAAATGGGGGGTCAGAGGGATGGAGGAAGGGGGGTCAGAGGGATGGAGGAAGGGGGATCAGAGGGACAGAGGAAATGGGGGGTCAGAGGGATGGAGGAAGGGGGGTCAGAGGGACAGAGGAAATGGGGGGTCAGAGGGACGGAGGAAATGGGGGGGTCAGAGGGACGGAGGAAATGGGGGTGTCAGAGGGATGGAGGAAGGGGGGTCAGAGGGATGGAGGAAGGGGGGTCAGAGGGATGGAGGAAGGGGGGTCAGAGGGACGGAGGAAATGGGGGGTCAGAGGGATGGAGGAAGGGGGGTCAGAGGGATGGAGGAAGGGGGGGTCAGAGGGATGGAGGAAGGGGGGGGGTCAGAGGGATGGAGGAAGGGGGGGTCAGAGGGATGGAGGGTCAGAGGGACAGAGGAAGGGGGTCAGAGGGACAGAGGAAATGGGGGGGTCAGAGGGATGGAGGAAGGGGGATCAGAGGGTCAGAGGAAATGGGGGTTCAGAGGGATGGAGGAAGAGGGGTCAGAGGGACGGAGGAAGGGGGGTTCAGAGGGACGGAGGAAATGGGGGGTCAGAGGGATGGAGGAAGGGGGTCAGAGGAACGGAGGAAGGGGGGTTCAGAGGGACAGAGGAAATGGGGGGGTCAGAGGGATGGAGGAAGGGGGGTCAGAGGGACGGAGGAAGGGGGATCAGAGGGTCGGAAATGGGGGGTCAGAGGGATGGAGGAAGGGGGGTCAGAGGGACGGAGGAAGGGGGGTTCAGAGGGACGGAGGAAATGGGGGGTCAGAGGGATGGAGGAAGGGGGGTCAGAGGGACGGAGGAAGGGGGGATCAGAGGGACAGAGGTAATGGGGGGTCAGAGGGACGGAGGAAGGGGGGTCAGAGGGACGGAGGAAGGGGGGATCAGAGGGACGGAGGAAGGGGGGATCAGAGGGATGGAGGAAGGGGGGATCAGAGGGACAGAGGAAATGGGGGGTTCAGAGGGATGGAGGAAGGGGGGTTCAGAGGGATGGAGGAAGGGGGGGTCAGAGGGACGGAGGAAGGGGGGGTCAGAGGGATAGAGGAAATGGGGGGTCAGAGGGATGGAGGAAGGGGGGGTCAGAGGGACGGAGGAAGGGGGGTCAGATGGATGGAGAAAAGGGGGTCAGAGGGACGGAGAAAGGGGGTCAGAGGGACGGAGAAAAGGGGTCAGAGGGACGGAGGAAGGGGGATCAGAGGGACGGAGGAAATGGGGGGTCAGAGGGACGGAGGAAGGGGGGTCAGAGGGACGGAGGAAGGGGGGGTCAGAGGGACGGAGGAAGGGGGGGGTCAGAGGGACGGAGGAAGGGGGGTCAGAGGGACGGAGGAAGGTGGGTCAGAGGGACGGAGGAAGGGGGGTCAGAGGGACGGAGGAAGGGGGGTCAGAGGGACAGAGGAAGGGGAGGTCAGAGGGACAGAGGAAATGGGGGGTCAGAGGGACGGAGGAAGGGGGGTCAGAGGGACGGAGGAAGGGGGGTCAGAGGGACAGAGGAAGGGGAGGTCAGAGGGACAGAGGAAATGGGGGGTCAGAGGGACGGAGGAAGGGGGGATCAGAGGGACAGAGGAAATGTCCCAATAACCCTCGACCACCACCCGCACTCTCCCATTACCCAATAACCCTCGCCCAAATCCCGCACTCTCAGTCTCAATAATCCTCACCCATGCCACCTCCCGCACTCTCTCATAACCCAATAACCCTTGCCCACGTCCACCTCCCGCACTCTCCCACAGCCCAATAACCCTTGCCCACGTCCATCTCCCGCACTCTCCCACAGCCCAATGACCCTTGCCCACGTCCACCTCCCGCACTCTCCCACAGCCCAATGACCCTTGCCCATGTCCACCTCCCGCACTCTCCCACAGCCCAATAACCCTTGCCCACGTCCACCTCCCGCACTCTCCCACAGCCCAATAACCCTTGCCCATGTCCACCTCCCGCACTCTCCCACAGCCCAATGACCCTTGCCGACGTCCACCTCCCGCACTCTCCCACAGCCCAATAACCCTTGCCCACGTCCACCTCCCGCACTCTCCCACAGCCCAATAACCCTTGTCCATGTCCACCTCCCGCACTCTCCCACAGCCCAATAACCCTTGCCCACGTCCACCTCCCGCACTCTCCCACAGCCCAATAACCCTTGTCCATGTCCACCTCCCGCACTCTCCCACAGCCCAATGACCCTTGTCCATGTCCACCTCCCGCACTCTCCCACAGCCCAATAACCCTTGTCCATGTCCACCTCCCGCACTCTCCCACAGCCCAATAACCCTTGCCCACGTCCACCTCCCGCACTCTCCCACAGCCCAATAACCCTTGTCCATGTCCACCTCCCGCACTCTCCCACAGCCCAATGACCCTTGTCCATGTCCACCTCCCGCACTCTCCCACAGCCCAATGACCCTTGCCCACGTCCACCTCCCGCACTCTCCCACAGCCCAATAACCCTTGCCCACGTCCACCTCCCGCACTCTCCCACAGCCCAATAACCCTTGTCCATGTCCACCTCCCGCACTCTCCCACAGCCCAATGACCCTTGTCCATGTCCACCTCCCGCACTCTCCCACAGCCCAATAACCCTTGTCCATGTCCACCTCCCGCACTCTCCCACAGCCCAATGACCCTTGCCCACGTCCACCTCCCGCACTCTCCCACAGCCCAATAACCCTTGCCCATGTCCACCTCCCGCACTCTCCCACAGCCCAATAACCCTTGTCCATGTCCACCTCCCGCACTCTCCCACAGCCCAATAACCCTTGCCCACGTCCACCTCCCGCACTCTCCCACAGCCCAATAACCCTTGCCCATGTCCACCTCCCGCACTCTCCCACAGCCCAATAACCCTTGTCCATGTCCACCTCCCGCACTCTCCCACAGCCCAATGACCCTTGCCGACGTCCACCTCCCGCACTCTCCCACAGCCCAATAACCCTTGCCGACGTCCACCTCCCGCACTCTCCCACCGCCCAATAACCCTTGCCCATGTCCACCTCCCGCACTCTCCCACAGCCCAATAACCCTCACCCATGTCTACCTCCCGCACTCTCCCACAGCCCAATGACCCTTGCCCATGTCCACCTCCCGCACTCTCCCACAGCCCAATAACCCTTGCCGACGTCCACCTCCCGCACTCTCCCACAGCCCAATAACCCTTGCCCACGTCCACCTCCCGCACTCTCCCACAGCCCAATAACCCTTGCCCATGTCCACCTCCCGCACTCTCCCACAGCCCAATGACCCTTGCCCACGTCCACCTCCCGCACTCTCCCACAGCCCAATAACCCTTGTCCATGTCCACCTCCCGCACTCTCCCACAGCCCAATGACCCTTGCCGACGTCCACCTCCCGCACTCTCCCACAGCCCAATGACCCTTGCCCACTTCCACCTCCCGCACTCTCCCACAGCCCAATAACCCTTGCCCACGTCCACCTCCCGCACTCTTCCACAGCCCAATAACCCTTGCCCATGTCCACCTCCCGCACTCTCCCACAGCCCAATGACCCTTGCCCATGTCCACCTCCCGCACTCTTCCACAGCCCAATAACCCTTGCCCATGTCCACCTCCCGCACTCTCCCACAGCCCAATGACCCTTACCCACGTCCACCTCCCGCACTCTCCCACAGCCCAATGACCCTTGCCCACGTCCACCTCCCGCACTCTCCCACAGCCCAATGACCCTTGCCCACGTCCATCTCCCGCACTCTCCCACAGCCCAATGACCCTTGCCCACGTCCACCTCCCGCACTCTCCCACAGCCCAATGACCCTTGTCCATGTCCACCTCCCGCACTCTCCCACAGCCCAATGACCCTTGCCCATGTCCACCTCCCGCACTCTCCCACAGCCCAATGACCCTTGTCCATGTCCACCTCCCGCACTCTCCCACAGCCCAATGACCCTTGCCCATGTCCACCTCCCGCACTCTCCCACAGCCCAATGACCCTTGCCCATGTCCACCTCCCGCACTCTCCCACAGCCCAATAACCCTTGCCCACGTCCACCTCCCGCACTCTCCCACAGCCCAATAACCCTTGCCGACGTCCACCTCCCGCACTCTCCCACAGCCCAATGACCCTTGCCCACGTCCACCTCCCGCACTCTCCCACAGCCCAATGACCCTTGCCCACTTCCACCTCCCGCACTCTTCCACAGCCCAATAACCCTTGCCCACGTCCACCTCCCGCACTCTCCCACAGCCCAATGACCCTTGCCCACGTCCACCTCCCGCACTCTCCCACAGCCCAATGACCCTTGCCCATGTCCACCTCCCGCACTCTCCCACAGCCCAATAACCCTTGCCCATGTCCACCTCCCGCACTCTCCCACAGCCCAATAACCCTTGCCGACGTCCACCTCCCGCACTCTCCCACAGCCCAATAACCCTTGCCCATGTCCACCTCCCGCACTCTGCCACAGCCCAATGACCCTTGCCCATGTCCACCTCCCGCACTCTGCCACAGCACAATAACCCTTGCCCAAGTCCACCTCCTGCACTCTCCCACAGCCCAATAACCCTTGCCCACGTCCACCTCCCGCACTCTCCCACAGCCCAATAACCCTTGCCCACGTCCACCTCCCGCACTCTCCCACAGCCCCATAACCCTTGCCCACGTCCACCTCCCGCACTCTCCCACAGCCCAATGACCCTTGCCCACGTCCACCTCCCGCACTCTCCCACAGCCCAATGACCCTTGCCCACGTCCACCTCCCGCACTCTCCCACAGCCCAATGACCCTTGCCCACGTCCACCTCCCGCACTCTCCCACAGCCCAATGACCCTTGCCCACGTCCACCTCCCGCACTCTCCCACAGCCCAATGACCCTTGCCCACGTCCACCTCCCGCACTCTCCCACAGCCCAATGACCCTTGCCCACGTCCACCTCCCGCACTCTGCCACAGCCCAATGACCCTTGCCCACGTCCACCTCCCGCACTCTGCCACAGCCCAATGACCCTTGCCCACGTCCACCTCCCGCACTCTGCCACAGCCCAATGACCCTTGCCCACGTCCACCTCCCGCACTCTGCCACAGCCCAATAACCCTTGCCCATGTCCACCTCCCGCACTCGGCCACAGCCCAATGACCCTTGCCCACGTCCACCTCCCGCACTCTGCCACAGCCCAATGACCCTTGCCCACGTCCACCTCCCGCACTCTCCCACAGCCCAATGACCCTTGCCCACGTCCACCTCCCGCACTCTGCCACAGCCCAATGACCCTTGCCCATGTCCACCTCCCGCACTCTCCCACAGCCCAATAACCCTTGCCCACGTCCACCTCCCGCACTCTCCCACAGCCCAATGACCCTTGCCCACGTCCACCTCCCGCACTCTCCCACAGCCCAATGACCCTTGCCCACGTCCACCTCCCGCACTCTCCCACAGCCCAATGACCCTTGCCCACGTCCACCTCCCGCACTCTCCCACAGCCCAATAACCCTCACCCATGTCTACCTCCCGCACTCTCCCACAGCCCAATAACCCTCACCCATGTCTACCTCCCGCACTCTCCCACAGCCCAATGACCCTTGCCCACGTCCACCTCCCGCACTCTCCCACAGCCCAATGACCCTTGCCCACGTCCACCTCCCGCACTCTCCCACAGCCCAATGACCCTTGCCCACGTCCACCTCCCGCACTCTCCCACAGCCCAATACCCTCACCCATGTCTACCTCCCGCACTCTCCCACAGCCCAATAACCCTCACCCATGTCTACCTCCCGCACTCTCCCACAGCCCAATAACCCTCACCCATGTCTACCTCCCGCACTCTCCCACAGCCCAATGACCCTTGCCCATGTCCACCTCCCGCACTCTCCCACAGCCCAATAACCCTTGCCCACGTCCACCTCCCGCACTCTGCCCCAGCCCAATAACCCTTGCCCATGTCCACCTCCCGCACTCTCCCACAGCCCAATAACCCTTGCCCACGTCCACCTCCCGCACTCTCCCACAGCCCAATGACCCTTGCCCATGTCCACCTCCCGCACTCTCCCACAGCCCAATAACCCTTGCCCACGTCCACCTCCCGCACTCTGCCCCAGCCCAATAACCCTTGCCCACGTCCACCTCCCGCACTCTGCGCCAGCCCCAGCCCTTACTTGAATTGCTTGTTCCACACCATCTGCAGAGGGGTGAGCAGCGGCCGGCTCAGCTCCTCATTGAAGTCGATGGCTCCACACGCGGGGGACGAGAAGGTCCCGTTACGACTACACGTTGCCTTGTAGGTTGGGTACGGAAGGCCACTGGGAGGCTGCAGAAGGGAAGCAGAGAGAGTCCAGTGGATGAGATGCTCTGGACTCGCCCTGAGCAGGGACTCGAATCGGAATATCAGACTCAGCCAGCTGGTCCGTCCATTTTCCTCCAACCCATTCTCCAGTGACCCCTCTGTAACCTTTGATACCTGACAAACCAGGACCCCAGCAAACCCTGTGTTAGGGATTAGTGTGGGGACTGACACAGGGCTGTGGGGAGAGAGTGGGACAGTGGGATTAGTGTGGGGACTGACAGAGGACTGTGGGGAGAGAGTGGGACGGTGGGATTAGTGTGGGGACTGACACAGGGCTGTGGGGAGAGAGTGGGACAGTGGGATTAGTGTGGGGACTGACACAGGACTGTGGGGGGAGAATGGGGCAGTGGGATTAGTGTGGGGACTGTCAAAGGTCTGTGGGGAGAGAGTGGGACAGTGGGATTAGTGTAAGGACTGACACAGGACTGTGGGGAGAGAGTGGGACAGTGGGATTAGTGTGGGGACTGATACAGGACTGTGGGGAGAGAGTGGGACAGTGGGGGGAGAGTGGGACAGTGGGGGGCGAGTGGGACAGTGGGATTAGTGTGGGGACTGACACAGGACTGTGGGGAGAGAGTGGGACAGTGGGATTAGTGTGGGGACTGTTACAGGACTGTGAGGAGAGAGTGGGACGGTGGGATTAGTGTGGGGACTGACACAGGACTGTGGGGAGAGAGTGGGACAGTGGGATTAGTGTGGGGACTGACAAAGGACTGTGGGGAAAGAGTGGGTCGGTGGGAACAGTGTGGGGACTGGTACAGGACTGTGGGGAGAGAGTGGGGCGGTGGGATTAGTGTGGGGACCGACAAAGGACTGTGGGGAGAGAGTGGGACAGTGGGATTAGTGTGCGGACTGACACAGGACTGTGGGGAGAGAGTGGGAAGGTGGGATTAGTGTGGGGACTGACACAGGACTGTGGGGAGAGAGTGGGACGGTGGGATTAGTGTGGGGACTGACACAGGACTGTGGGGAGAGAGTGGGACGGTGGGATTAGTGTGGGGACTGACACAGGACTGTGGGGAGAGAGTGGGGACTGACACAGGACTGTGGGGAGAATGGGGCAGTGGGATTAGTGTGGGGACTGACAAAGGACTGTGGGGAGAGAGTGGGACAGTGGGATTAGTGTAAGGACTGACACAGAACTGTGGGGAGAGAGTGGGACAGTGGGATTAGTGTGGGGACTTATACAGGACTGTGGGGAGAGAGTGGGACAGTGGGATTAGTGTGGGGACTGACACAGGACTGTGGGGAGAGAGTGGGACGGTGGGACTAGTGTGGGGACTGACACAGGACTGTGGGGAGAGAGTGGGATGGTGGGATTAGTGTGGGGACTGACACAGGACTGTGGGGAGAGAGTGGGACGGTGGGATTAATGTGGGGTCTGACACGGGACTGTGGGGAGAGAGTGGGACAGTGGGATTAGTGTGGGGACTGATACAGGACTGTGGGGAGAGAGTGGGACAGTGGGGGGAGAGTGGGACAGTGGGATTAGTGTGGGGACTTATACAGGACTGTGGGGAGAGAGTGGGACAGTGGGATTAGTGTGGGGACTGACACAGGTCTGTGGGGGGAGAGTGGGACAGTGGGATTAGTGTGGGGACTGACACAGGACTGTGGGGAGAGAGTGGGACGGTGGGATTAGTGTGGGGACTGACACAGGACTGTGGGGAGAGAGTGAGACGGTGGGATTACTGTGGGGACTGACACAGGACTGTGGGGAGAGAGTGGGGACTGACACAGGACTGTGGGGAGAGAGTGGGACGGTGGGATTAGTGTGGGGACTGACACAGGACTGTGGGGAGAGAGTGGGACAGTGGGATTAGTGTGGGGACTGACACAGGACTGTGGGGAGAGAATGGGACAGTGGGATTAGTGTGGGGACTGACACAGGACTGTGGGGAGAGAGTGGGACGGTGGGTTTAGTGTGGGGACTGACACAGGACTGTGGGGAGAGAGTGGGACAGTGGGTTTAGTGTGGGGACTGACACAGGACTGTGGGGAGAGAGTGGGACAGTGGGATTAGTGTGGGGACTGACACAGGACTGTGGGGAGAGAGTGGGATGGTGGGATTAGTGTGGGGACTGATACAGGACTGTGGGGAGAGAGTCGAGCAGTGGGATTAGTGTGGGGTCTGACACAGGACTGTGGGGAGAGAGTGGGACAGTGGGATTAGTGTGGGGACTGACACAGGACTGTGGGGAGAGAATGGGACAGTGGGATTAGTGTGGGGACTGGTACAGGACTGTGGGGAGAGAATGGGACGGTGGGATTAGTGTGGGGACTGACACAGGACTGTGGGGAGAGAATGGGACAGTGGGATTAGTGTAGGGACTGACACAGGACTGTGGGAAGAGAGTGGGACAGTGGGATTAGTGTGGGGACTGGTACAGGACTGTGGGGAGAGAGTGGGATGGTGGGATTAGTGTGGGGACTGACACAGGACTGTGGGGAGAGAGTGGGATTAGTGTGGGGACTGACACAGGACTGTGGGGAGAGAGTGGGATGGTGGGATTAGTGTGGGGACTGACACAGGACTGTGGGGAGAGAGTGGGATGGTGGGATTAGTGTGGGGACTGATACAGGACTGTGGGGAGAGTGTCGATCAGTGTGATTAATGTGGGGTCTGACACAGGACTGTGGGGAGAGAGTGGGACAGTGGGATTAGTGTGGGGACTGATACAGGACTGTGGGGAGAGAGTGGGACAGTGAGAGTATTTGAGCTTTGAGACGGGGCTACGGGGATTAGTCTCGGAATGAATCAGGTCTACGAGGGGAACTAGCACTGATATGATAGACCATCTGTCCACTGAACACAGGAGGTGATTGGTTGTGAGTCGGTCGGGAATCCGGACTCCAGCTCGGAACACAGCCCACTGACCCGTGAACCCCAGCGCAGCACGGTGTCCAAACTGTTCTTCAACGCCATCTTCTTCCCAAAGCTCAGCTGTGTCTTGATTTCTGCAAACGAGCCCTCGATTTTCCGGCTGCAATCCTCAGCCGCCTGCTGGAATATCTCTCGGACGCGTACTAGGCAGTGTCGTACGGCCTCGCGCATCTTTGCCTGGAGGGAGGCACTCTGCGGAGAGATATCCACAGTGAAACTCAGTCCGGGGCCGGGGAGGGACAAGCGCATACAATACAGTGGCCTCACCTTCAATTCCAGCACCCTCCTCCTCACGAGATGCTGCAGTTGCTGGAAGCCAGCATAGTGGCGAGTGCAACACTATTACACCAGCGACACAGGTTCAATTCCCACCGCTGCCTGTAAGGAGCTTGTACATTGTCCCCGTGACCGCGTGGGCTTCCTCTGGGAGCTCCTGTTCCCTCCCACAGTCCACGGGTTACGGTCAGGGCGTGAACTCCCTGGGTGTCCCCAACACATCCCCCTACTGCGCTGGTTTTTGACACAGACATCACTTTGATGTACACGTGTGATAAAATAAAGCTGATTTTTAAAATCTTTTTCAACACACACAAAATGCTGGAGGAATTCAGCATGTCAGGCAGCGTCTTTGGAAAGGAGTAAAGTCTATGTTTTGGGCCACATCCACGTTCATGCCATCATGGAGGCTCCCTAGATGGAATACGAGGTGCTACGAGTCTGGCTTCATCGCAGCAGCGGAGCAGTCCAAGGACCGACATGTTGGTGTGGGTCCTCTCGCTGCCCCCTTCCACAACCCCCACCCCCACCTCCCCCCCCGTACCTGGGCTCTGCGATTGGTCAGGTAGTTCACGACGTGACTGACAAAGGTGGCCAACTTGCGGATGACCACCTCAGTGCCCAGCGCTCGTCTGGCCAGCGTGATCCGATGGACGAATCTCTGCACGGCGGGAATCTCTGTGGGGAAACCAAGGGAAGGAAGCTGGCATCAGCGTTCCCAAGCCAATGAACTGGGGCTTCACAAACAAGAGAAAGTCTGCCGGTGCTGCAAATCAAAGCAACACAAACAAAATGCTGGAGGAACTCAGCAGGCCAGGCAGCATCTAACCCACCAATCTTTGGAATGTGGGAGGAAACACACGCGGTTACAAGGAGAACGTACAAACTCTTACGGACACTGGAGAGAATCGAACCCTGATCCGTAATCAATGGCACTGTAAATCGATTATGCTAACTACTGCGCTACTGTTCCTAGGCTCGAGGGCCTGAGTTACAGGGAGCTGTTTATTAGGCGAAGACTTATTCCCACAAAGATAGGGTATTGAAAAGGCGTCCTTATCACAAGATGTAAAATCATGAGGGCCATTATTCAGGGTGAATGCGAAGGCTGCCCATCTGTCTATTGATTGACTGATTGATTGATCGATTGCCCCAGCACAGCACAGGATATTCCAGCCCACTCAGCCACGTTGCTCAGCAACCAACCGATTTTAACCCAGGCCTAACCACAAGAGCAATTAACCTGCCGAAGGGGCGCCACGGTAGCGCGACTCTATTACAGCTCGGGGCGTCTCGGTTCAGAGTTCAACTCCAGCGTCCTCTGTGAGGAGCGTTTGTACGTCCACCCTGTGGAACGTGCAGGTTTCCATGCTCCAGTTTCCTCCCACAGTCCAAAAACGTACTCGCCACTGTAAATTGTCCCTTGATTAAGTTAGGCTTAAATCAGGGTTGTTAGGAGTTGTTGGGGTGGGGTGGTGGGCTCGAAAGAACTACTCCGCGCTTTATCATTAAGTAAAAAGCTGGTAGGTCTTTGGACTGTGGGAGAAAACCAGAGCACCCACACGGTCACAGGAGCAAATGTACAAACTTGGTTACAGACGACGTGGGAACCGAACTCTGAACTCCGACACCCCCAGCTGCAACGGCATGGCGCTGTTCTTCTTCAGGTTTTGGGGTTTAAGGTGAGAGGAGAGAGATTTAAAACAGATCTGAGAGGGAACGTCTCTGCTCAGAGGGGTGGTGTGTATATGGGACGAGCTTGTCAGAGGAATGGGTGGGGTGAAGCTGGTATAAAAACACTTAAAGGACATTTACCTGGAGTTGGGTGTGATGTGGGTCAAACAGGGGCAAATGATTCACTCAGGTAGGCTGGTCCCATCAGAAGAATGAGATGGGGGGGTGGAATTTAATTGAATCTATCAAATATTGAATGGCTTAGAACAGGACTCATTCAACCTACAGGACATGCTCTCTAATCCAGGCAGCATCCTGGGGCAAATCTCCTCTGCACCCTCTCTAAGGCCTCCACATCCTTCCTATAGTCAGGGGACCAGAGCTGAACACAATGTTCCAAGCTCCTGGAAGCTGAGACTAGGGGTACCTCCAGCACATGGGCAATCACGGGTAAAGGTTCCTGTAGTTAAAGAGGATGTGGGGAATACGAAGGTACAGACTTTGTCCCCTCTGTACTCGTCTCTACATCCTTCGGTTTCCTAGCAACACACACCAAGAGCTGGGAGAACCTTGCAGGTCAGGGGAATAAACAGTCGATGTTTCAGGCCAAGGCTCCTCACCAGGACCGGAAAGGAAAGGGGAAGATGCCAGAATAAGGTGGGGGAGAGGGAGGGGGGGGGGTGAAGCAAGAAGCTGGAAGCTGATTGGTGGACAGGGTAAAGGGCTAAAGAAGAAGCAATCCTATAGGATAGGAGAGTAGCCCATGCGAGGAAGGGAAGGAAGAGGAGGGGCAGAATGGGGAATAGAGAAAGACAGAAGGTGCAGGGGAGAGAAATTACCAGAAGTTAGAGAAATTGATGTTCATGCCCTCAGGTTGAAGACAATGTGAAAAATCAAGAAATTACCTCGGGTGATCTGCATTAAAGGTGGGGACAACTTTTTTGATGAAGGATTTTGGCCCGAAACGTTGACTGTTTCATTCCCCTTCATGGACGCTGCCTGACCTGCCAAGTTCCTCCAGCTTTCTGTGTGTGTTGCTCAACGTTCCAGGCACCTTTGGAATCTCTTACAGTTTTATCTGCTTTCACTGGCAAAATGGATCCCACCACCGGTAAACCTAACTTCCGATGTTTATGTTACCCCAGAAATCAAGGGATCCTTTTTATCCCCTCATGGAACAGCCAGGGAACTTCAACATTGATCTGAAGAAGCAAAGGAGCCTTGGTTTAAACAGCCACCTAAACTAACCCAGACACCCCAATCTGAGAGTCAAAACATCCACAGAAGCTGGAAATCCGAAACAAAAGCTGGAAACCCTCAGCAGTGGGTTTCCACTGTAACGTAGCGGTTAGCCTGACACTATTACAGCTCGAGGAATCAGAGTTCAGAGTTCGATACCGCGCTGCCCATAAGGAGTTTGCATGTTCTCCCCGTGACCGCATGGGTTTCCTCCCACAGTCCAAGGACGCACAGGCAGTAGGTTAACTGGTTACTATAAATTGTCCTGTGACTAGGCAAGGGGTAGATAAGTGGAGATTGCTGGGCTGCCTGGCTCATTAGGCCGGAAGGGACTGTTCTCTAAATGAAACATTAAAAATAAATTTAAAAGGTCTCTGAGAAAAGAAAGTTAACGTTTCAGGTCTGACAGATCTGGGTCTCGAACCTGGAGGATTATCTTTGGTCCTTGTCCTGACTGGATACTTCCAGCATTTCCTGACTTTATTTCACACCCCCACCCCCTGTCCAAGCCCCAGCGAGGGTGGCAGGCTCAGGAAGGTCTGACCTGTGTCCTCGATGTTGTGAAAGACCCGCGGAGGTCCATCCCGCTGAAGCTTGTCGCGCAGTTTCAGGTACTCGGTGGAGCTGACCGTGAACACGGGCAGCTGGGTGCCCACGGGAGGGTCTGGGCCTGGTCCATCTTCCATGGGATACATTTCGCATACATCATCCTCGTCCTCGTCCTCATCACTTTCCTCCTGATCCTCATCAGAATCCGTGTCTTCATCTCTGGCCTGGCATTTCAGATCCTAAACGCACCAAAACAAACATCACAACCTGGGAGAACGCAGTCAGCTGGGCAACGTGCACCGATGGCAGACAGACACTGGGGCGAGCTGGTACGACGGAGGAGCCAATCTAACATTAAGGGGAGTCTTCTGCTGAGGAAAGAATCCTCCTCTCTCCGCTACTCCCCGCAGCAACCAGGTAAATAAAGTTGAAAGACAACAGAGGAAATGAACAAGGATGCTGCAGTGACTGGAGGACCTGAGGTATAAGGAAAGATGAATAGGTTAGGACTTTATTCCTTGGAATGTAAAGATTGAGGGCAGATTTGATAGAGGTATACAAAATTATGAAGGGGCATAGATAGGGTAAACGCAAGCAGGCCTTTTCCCACTGAAATTGGGTGAGACGACAACTAGAGGTCATGGGTTAAGGGTGAAAGGTGAGAAGTTTAAAGGAGACCCAGGGGGAAACTTCACTCAGAAAGGCCACGAGAGTGTGCAACCAGCAGCCAGTGCAAGTGCTGGATTTCAACATTTAATGAAGTGTGGATAGGTACTTGGATTGTAGGGATATGAAAGGCTATGGTTCGGGTGCAGATCACTGCCGCGAGGCAGTTTAAATGGTTCAGTATGACCTAGATGGGCCAAAGGGCCTGTTTCTGTGTCATACTTTTCTATGGTTTAATATTAACTGAGGTACAGTGAAAATCTTGCCAGATCAAGTCATTCGCAGTGTATTGGCATGTGACAATGATAAACCAACTTGATTTAAGCCTGTGTAATCACTGCACGTGGTGACAAGGAGGAGAAAATCTGCAGATGCAGGAAATCAGAGCAAGACACAAAAGAACTCAGCAGGCCAGGCAGCTTCTGTGGAAAAGAGTACAGAGACAGTGTCACACCATGGGAGGGGTAGTGCCAATCAGAGTACCACCCCTCCCACAGTGTGACCCTCCCCCTGTACCGCCCCTCCCACAGTGTGGCCCTCCCTCAATACCTCCCCTCCCACAGTGTGACCCTCCCTCAGTACCACCCCTCCCACAGTGTGGCCCTCCCTCAATACCTCCCCTCCCACAGTGTGACTCTCCCTCAGTACCACCCCTCCCACAGTGTGACCCTCCCTCAATACCTCCCCTCCCACAGTGTGACTCTCCCTCAGTACCACCCCTCCCACAGTGTGACCCTCCCCCTGTACCGCCCCTCCCACAGTGTGACCCTCCCTCAGTACCTCCCCTCCCACAGTGACCCTCCCTCAGTACCTCCCCTCCCACAGTGTGACCATCCCTCAGTACCACCCCTCCCACAGTGTGACTCTCCCTCAGTACCACCCCTCCCACAGTGTGACCCTCCCCCTGTACCGCCCCTCCAACAGTGGCCCTCCCTCAATACCTCCCCTCCCACAGTGTGACTCTCCCTCAGTACCACCCCTCCCACAGTGTGACCCCCCAGTACCGCCCCTCCCACAGTGTGACCCTCCCCCAGTACCGCCCCTCCCACAGTGTGACCCCCCTCAGTACCACCCCACCCACAGTGTGACCCTCCCTCAGTACCACCCCTCCCACAGTGTGACCCTCCCCCTGTACCGCCCCTCCAACAGTGGCCCTCCCTCAATACCTCCCCTCCCACAGTGTGACCCTCCCTCAGTACCGCCCCTCCCACAGTGTGACCCCCCTCAGTACCTCCCCTCCCACAGTGTGACCCTCCCTCAGTACCAACCCTCCCACAGTGTGACCCTCCCTCAGTACCGCCCCTCCCACAGTGTGACCCCCCTCAGTACCTCCCCTCCCACAGTGTGACCCCCCTCAGTACCTCCCCTCCCACAGTGTGACCCTCCCTCAGTACCTCCCTTCCCAGTGTGACCCTCCCTCAGTACCGCCCCTCCCACAGTGACCCTCCCTCAGTACCGCCCCTCCCACAGTGTGACCCTCCCTCAGTACCTCCCCTCCCACAGTGTGACCCTCCCTCAGTGCCACCCCCCCACAGTGTGACCCTCCCTCAGAACCGCCCCTCCCACAGTGACCCTCCCTCAGTAGCGCCCCTCCCACAGTGTGACCCTCCCTCAGTACCAACCCTCCCACAGTGACCCTCTCTCAGTACCTCCCCTCCCACAGTGTGACCCTCCCTCAGTACCGCCCCTCCCACAGTGTGACCCTCCCTCAGTACCGCCCCTCCCACAGTGTGACCCCCCTCAGTACCTCCCCTCCCACAGTGTGACCCTCCCTCAGTACCAACCCTCCCACAGTGTGACCCTCCCTCAGTACCGCCCCTCCCACAGTGTGACCCCCCCTCAGTACCTCCCCTCCCACAGTGTGACCCCCCTCAGTACCTCCCCTCCCACAGTGTGACCCTCCCTCAGTACCAACCCTCCCACAGTGTGACCCTCCCTCAGTACCTCCCCTCCCAGTGTGACCCTCCCTCAGTACCCGCCCCTCCCACAGTGTGACCCTCCCTCAGTACTAACCCTCCCACAGTGACCCTCCCTCAGTACCTCCCCTCCCAGTGTGACCCTCCCTCAGTACCCGCCCCTCCCACAGTGTGACCCTCCCTCAGTACCAACCCTCCCACAGTGACCCTCTCTCAGTACCCGCCCCTCCCACAGTGTGACCCCCCCTCAGTACCACCCCTCCCACAGTGTGACCCTCCCTCAGTATCTCCCCTCCCACAGTGTAATCCTCCCTCAGTACCGCCCCTCCCACAGTGTGACCCTCCCTCAGTACCGCCCCTCCCACAGTGACCCTCCCTCAGTACCACCCCTCCCACAGTGTGACCCCCCTCAGTACCCGCCCCTCCCACAGTGTGACCCCCCCTCAGTACCACCCCTCCCACAGTGTGACCCTCCCTCAGTACCTCCCCTCCCACAGTGTAATCCTCCCTCAGTACCCGCCCCTCCCACAGTGTGACCCTCCCTCAGTACCGCCCCTCCCATAGTGACCCTCCCTCAGTACCGCCCCCCCACAGTGTGACCCTCCCTCAGTACCGCCCCTCCCTCAGTACCCGCCCCTCCCACAGTGTGACCCTCCCTCAGTACCTCCCCTCCCACAGTGTGACCCTCCCTCAGTACTGCCCCTCTCAATAGCACTGTCTGATCAGATTTAGTCAGTCATTTTTGAAGTCAAAACCCTCAGGGTCAGGCCTCACAGTTTTCAGCACTTGCCCAGACTGAGAGCGCACATGGAAATTTGTTAATGATTATTTATAACTGACGTTGATGATTTTCACGGGAATGCTGCCATATTGAGCAATGAAGCTTCAGGCAATGACCTGCTAAATCTGATACTATTCTCAGGCAAGTAGCTGGGTGTGACTCTGGACTGATCCTTGCTTCAGAGCAACTGAATGTGGACACAAGCAGCTTCAGGCAATGACCTGCTAAATCTGAGACCGTTCTCAGAGGAGTAGATATTTATTATGTAAAATGCCAGACTTACCAAAGTAGCAATCTAATCTTGTTAGAGTCTGTCTGGTTCACCTAGTTTAACTGGCTTGGACTGTCAGAACTACAAGGAACAAAGCCATGAGGCTGAGGGTGGGGGCAGAAACCAGAGAACAATGTTGGCACAAACACGAGGAAATCTGCAGATGCTGCAAATTCAAGCAACACACACAAAATGCTGGTGGAACACAGCAGGCCAGGCAGGGAACACCTGACGAAGGGTCTCGGCCCGAAACGTCAACTGTACCTCTCCCTATAGATGCTGCCTGGCCTGCTGCGTTCCACCAGCATTTTGTGTGTGTTGAACAATGTCGGCTGTAGCCCGGGCTAGAACCAGTAAGATGGTGACCCAGGTAGGTCAGGTGACCTTGAGCCAATGGGATGCAGATCCACCAGTTCACTTGAAGAGGAACAGTACAAGAGTCAGGAGTTCCAAATACACAGGGGCGATAACTCTCCAGCAGGCAGAGACCAACCATCACAGATAAGGAGGACCCCACGGACACGTGGAGATCGGGGCCACGAGAAATGCTGGGTCAGTGTAGACACCTTTCCTGAGTAATACCTTTACTCTGCATAGACTGTTCGTGGAGGGTCAGGGGTTCTAGTAGGGTGCACACGGAGACAGTTTGTGATCCCACATGCTTTTTAGTTGAGGCAATTAAAGTTACTTGTCAATAAATTCAGATTCTCTGTGCCTCATTGATCATTATCACAAGGGGTGATTCTTGTAACACAGTGGAAGTCATTCTCATGCAGTACAGCTCGCTCTTCAATACATTTCCTCCAGCACTATCCACTAAGTGCAACGCCTTCCCAGTTTTTCGATGTAGAGTTGAATTTGCCATGTGTCTGTGATGCTGATACAAGCAGTTGTTTCACTGCACACGTGTACTTGACAGTAAAAAACACCGAAGCCCTCGTCCCCACCGCTTTGTGACATTTACCGGGAGAGTTGGATACCCCGTCACAACCGGGGTCCCCCCACCCAGCCGACACCCCACCGCTTTGTGACATTTACCGGGAGAGTTGGATACCCCGTCACAACCGGGGTCCCCCCACCCAGCCGACACCCCACCGCTTTGTGACATTTACCGGGAGAGTCGGATACCCCGTCACAACCGGGGTCCCCCCACCCAGCCGACACCCCACCGCTTTGTGACATTTACCGGGAGAGTTGGATACCCCGTCACAACCGGGGTCCCCCCACCCAGCCGACACCCCCCCGCTTTGTGACATTTACCGGGAGAGTTGGATACCCCGTCACAACCGGGGTCCCCCCACCCAGCCGACACCCCACCGCTTTGTGACATTTACCGGGAGAGTTGGATACCCCGTCACAACCGGGGTCCCCCCACCCAGCCGACACCCCCCCCGCTTTGTGACATTTACCGGGAGAGTTGGATACCCCGTCACAACCGGGGTCCCCCCACCCAGCCGACACCCCCCCGCTTTGTGACATTTACCGGGAGAGTTGGATACCCCGTCACAACCGGGGTCCCCCCACCAAGCCGACACCCCCCCGCTTTGTGACATTTACCGGGAGAGTTGGATACCCCGTCACAACCGGGGTCCCCCCACCCAGCCGACACCCCACCGCTTTGTGACATTTACCGGGAGAGTTGGATACCCCCTCACAACCGGGGTCCCCCCACCCAGCCGACACCCCCCCGCTTTGTGACATTTACCGGGAGAGTTGGATACCCCGTCACAACCGGGGTCCCCCCACCCAGCCGACACCCCACCGCTTTGTGACATTTACCGGGAGAGTTGGATACCCCGTCACAACCGGGGTCCCCCCACCCAGCCGACACCCCACCGCTTTGTGACATTTACCGGGAGAGTCGGATACCCCGTCACAACCGGGGTCCCCCCACCCAGCCGACACCCCCCCGCTTTGTGACATTTACCGGGAGAGTTGGATACCCCGTCACAACCGGGGTCCCCCCACCCAGCCGACACCCCACCGCTTTGTGACATTTACCGGGAGAGTTGGATACCGTCACAACCGGGGTCCCCCCACCCAGCCGACACCCCCCCGCTTTGTGACATTTACCGGGAGAGTTGGATACCCCGTCACAACCGGGGTCCTCCCACCCAGCCGACACCCCCACCGCTTTGTGACATTTACCGGGAGAGTTGGATACCCCGTCACAACCGGGGTCCCCCCACCCAGCCGACACCCCCCCCGCTTTGTGACATTTACCGGGAGAGTTGGATACCCCGTCACAACCGGGGTCCCCCCACCCAGCCGACACCCCCCCGCTTTGTGACATTTACCGGGAGAGTTGGATACCCCGTCACAACCGGGGTCCCCCCACCAAGCCGACACCCCCCCGCTTTGTGACATTTACCGGGAGAGTTGGATACCCCGTCACAACCGGGGTCCCCCCACCCAGCCGACACCCCACCGCTTTGTGACATTTACCGGGAGAGTTGGATACCCCGTCACAACCGGGGTCCCCCCACCCAGCCGACACCCCCCCGCTTTGTGACATTTACCGGGAGAGTTGGATACCCCGTCACAACCGGGGTCCCCCCACCCAGCCGACACCCCCCCGCTTTGTGACATTTACCGGGAGAGTTGGATACCGTCACAACCGGGGTCCCCCCACCCAGCCGACACCCCCCCGCTTTGTGACATTTACCGGGAGAGTTGGATACCCCGTCACAACCGGGGTCCCCCCACCCAGCCGACACCCCACCGCTTTGTGACATTTACCGGGAGAGTCGGATACCGTCACAACCGGGGTCCCCCCACCCAGCCGACACCCCCCCGCTTTGTGACATTTACCGGGAGAGTCGGATACCCCGTCACAACTGGGGTCCCCCCACCCAGCCGACACCCCCCCGCTTTGTGACATTTACCGGGAGAGTCGGATACCCCGTCACAACCGGGGTCCCCCCACCCAGCCGACACCCCACCGCTTTGTGACATTTACCGGGAGAGTTGGATACCCCGTCACAACCGGGGTCCCCCCACCCAGCCGACACCCCACCGCTTTGTGACATTTACCGGGAGAGTTGGATACCGTCACAACCGGGGTCCCCCCACCCAGCCGACACCCCCCCGCTTTGTGACATTTACCGGGAGAGTTGGATACCCCGTCACAACCGGGGTCCCCCCACCCAGCCGACACCCCACCACTTTGTGACATTTACCGGGAGAGTCGGATACCCCGTCACAACCGGGGTCCCCCCACCCAGCCGACACCCCCCCGCTTTGTGACATTTACTGGGAGAGTCGGATACCGTCACAACCGGGGTCCCCCCACCCAGCCGACACCCCACTGCTCTGTGACATTTACCGGGAGAGTTGGATACCCCGTCACAACCGGGGTCCCCCCACCCAGCCGACACCCCCCCGCTTTGTGACATTTACCGGGAGAGTTGGATACCGTCACAACCGGGGTCCCCACCCAGCCGACACCCCCCCGCTTTGTGACATTTACCGGGAGAGTTGGATACCGTCACAACCGGGGTCCCCACCCAGCCGACACCCCCCCGCTTTGTGACATTTACCGGGAGAGTCGGATACCCCGTCACAATCGGGGTCCCCCACCCAGCCGACACCCCACCGCTTTGTGACATTTACCGGGAGAGTTGGATACCCCGTCACAACCGGGGTCCCCCCACCCAGCCGAAACCCCACCGCTTTGTGACATTTACCGGGAGAGTTGGATACCCCGTCACAACCGGGGTCCCCCCACCCAGCCGACACCCCACCGCTTTGTGACATTTACCGGGAGAGTTGGATACCCCGTCACAACCGGGGTCCCCCCACCCAGCCGACACCCCACTGCTCTGTGACATTTACCGGGAGAGTTGGATACCCCGTCACAACCGGGGTCCCCCCACCCAGCCGACACCCCCCCGCTTTGTGACATTTACCGGGAGAGTTGGATACCCCGTCACAACCGGGGTCCCCCCACCCAGCCGAAACCCCACCGCTTTGTGACATTTACCGGGAGAGTTGGATACCCCGTCACAACCGGGGTCCCCCCACCCAGCCGACACCCCACCGCTTTGTGACATTTACCGGGAGAGTTGGATACCCCGTCACAACCGGGGTCCCCCCACCCAGCCGAAACCCCACCGCTTTGTGACATTTACCGGGAGAGTTGGATACCCCGTCACAACCGGGGTCCCCCCACCCAGCCGACACCCCACCGCTTTGTGACATTTACCGGGAGAGTTGGATACCCCGTCACAACCGGGGTCCCCCCACCCAGCCGACACCCCACTGCTCTGTGACATTTACCGGGAGAGTTGGATACCCCGTCACAACCGGGGTCCCCCCACCCAGCCGACACCCCCCCGCTTTGTGACATTTACCGGGAGAGTCGGATACCCCGTCACAACCGGGGTCCCCCCACCCAGCCGACACCCCACCGCTTTGTGACATTTACCGGGAGAGTTGGATACCGTCACAACCGGGGTCCCCCCACCCAGCCGACACCCCACCGCTTTGTGACATTTACCGGGAGAGTTGGATACTGTCACAACCGGGGTCCCCCCACCCAGCCGACACCCCACCGCTTTGTGACATTTACCGGGAGAGTTGGATACCCCGTCACAACCGGGGTCCCCCCACCCAGCCGACACCCCACCGCTTTGTGACATTTACCGGGAGAGTCGGATACCCCGTCACAACCGGGGTCCCCCCACCCAGCCGATACCCCCCCGCTTTGTGACATTTACCGGGAGAGTTCGATACCCCGTCACAACCGGGGTCCCCCCACCCAGCCGACACCCCACCGCTTTGTGACATTTACCGGGAGAGTTGGATACCGTCACAACCGGGGTCCCCCCACCCAGCCGACACCCCCCCGCTTTGTGACATTTACCGGGAGAGTCGGATACCGTCACAACCGGGGTCCCCCCACCCAGCCGACACCCCACCGCTTTGTGACATTTACCGGGAGAGTCGGATACCCCGTCACAACCGGGGTCCCCCCCACCCAGCCGACACCCCCCCGCTTTGTGACATTTACCGGGAGAGTCGGATACCCCGTCACAACCGGGGTCCCCCCCACCCAGCCGATACCCCACCGCTTTGTGACATTTACCGGGAGAGTTGGATACCCCGTCACAACCGGGGTCCCCCCACCCAGCCGACACCCCACTGCTTTGTGACATTTACCGGGAGAGTTGGATACCGTCACAACCGGGGTCCCCCCACCCAGCCGACACCCCCCCGCTTTGTGACATTTACCGGGAGAGTTGGATACCGTCACAACCGGGGTCCCCCCACCCAGCCGACACCCCACCGCTTTGTGACATTTACCGGGAGAGTTGGATACCCCGTCACAACCGGGGTCCCCCCACCCAGCCAACACCCCCCCGCTTTGTGACATTTACCGGGAGAGTTGGATACCCCGTCACAACCGGGTTCCCCCCACCCAGCCGACACCCCACCGCTTTGTGACATTTACCGGGAGAGTTGGATACCGTCACAACCGGGGTCCCCCACCCAGCCAACACCCCCCCGCTTTGTGACATTTACCGGGAGAGTTGGATACCCCGTCACAACCGGGGTCCCCCACCCAGCCGACACCCCCCCGCTTTGTGACATTTACCGGGAGAGTTGGATACCCCGTCACAACCGGGGTCCCCCCACCCAGCCGACACCCCACCGCTTTGTGACATTTACCGGGAGAGTTGGATACCCCGTCACAACCGGGGTCCCCCCACCCAGCCGACACCCCACCGCTTTGTGACATTTACCGGGAGAGTTGGATACCGTCACAACCGGGGTACCCCCACCCAGCCGAAACCCCACCGCTTTGTGACATTTACCGGGAGAGTCGGATACCCCGTCACAACCGGGGTCCCCCCACCCAGCCGACACCCCCCCGCTTTGTGACATTTACCGGGAGAGTTGGATACCGTCACAACCGGGGTCCCCCCACCCAGCCGACACCCCACCGCTATGTGACATTTACCGGGAGAGTTGGATACCCCGTCACAACCGGGGTCCCCCCCACCCAGCCGACACCCCACCGCTTTGTGACATTTACCGGGAGAGTTGGATACCCCGTCACAACCGGGGTCCCCCCCACCCAGCCGACACCCCACCGCTTTGTGACATTTACCGGGAGAGTTGGATACCCCGTCACAACCGGGGTCCCCCCACCCAGCCGACACCCCACCGCTTTGTGACATTTACCGGGAGAGTTGGATACCCCGTCACAACCGGGGTCCCCCCCACCCAGCCGACACCCCACCGCTATGTGACATTTACCGGGAGAGTTGGATACCCCGTCACAACCGGGGTCCCCCCCACCCAGCCGACACCCCACCGCTTTGTGACATTTACCGG
Organism: Hemitrygon akajei; assembly: GCF_048418815.1. Lineage (NCBI taxonomy): Eukaryota > Metazoa > Chordata > Chondrichthyes > Myliobatiformes > Dasyatidae > Hemitrygon > Hemitrygon akajei. The sequence continues at coordinate 175,405,581 of NC_133131.1, read as the reverse complement.
GAGAGTTGGATACCCCCTCACAACCGGGGTCCCCCCACCCAGCCGACACCCCCCCGCTTTGTGACATTTACCGGGAGAGTTGGATACCGTCACAACCGGGGTCCCCCCACCCAGCCGACACCCCACCGCTTTGTGACGTTTACCGGGAGAGTTGGATACCCCGTCACAACCGGGGTCCCCCCACCCAGCCGACACCCCACCGCTTTGTGACATTTACCGGGAGAGTCGGATACCGTCACAACCGGGGTCCCCCCACCCAGCCGACACCCCACCGCTTTGTGACATTTACCGGGAGAGTCGGATACCCCCACAACCGGGGTCCCCCCACCCAGCCGACACCCCCCCCCGCTTTGTGACATTTACCGGGAGAGTCGGATACCCCGTCACAACCGGGGTCCCCCCCACCCAGCCGATACCCCACCGCTTTGTGACATTTACCGGGAGAGTTGGATACCCCGTCACAACCGGGGTCCCCCCACCCAGCCGACACCCCACTGCTTTGTGACATTTACCGGGAGAGTTGGATACCGTCACAACCGGGGTCCCCCCACCCAGCCGACACCCCCCCGCTTTGTGACATTTACCGGGAGAGTTGGATACCGTCACAACCGGGGTCCCCCCACCCAGCCGACACCCCACCGCTTTGTGACATTTACCGGGAGAGTTGGATACCCCGTCACAACCGGGGTCCCCCCACCCAGCCAACACCCCCCCGCTTTGTGACATTTACCGGGAGAGTTGGATACCCCGTCACAACCGGGTTCCCCCCACCCAGCCGACACCCCACCGCTTTGTGACATTTACCGGGAGAGTTGGATACCGTCACAACCGGGGTCCCCCACCCAGCCGACACCCCCCCGCTTTGTGACATTTACCGGGAGAGTTGGATACCCCGTCACAACCGGGGTCCCCCACCCAGCCGACACCCCCCCGCTTTGTGACATTTACCGGGAGAGTTGGATACCCCGTCACAACCGGGGTCCCCCCACCCAGCCGACACCCCACCGCTTTGTGACATTTACCGGGAGAGTTGGATACCCCGTCACAACCGGGGTCCCCCCACCCAGCCGACACCCCCCCGCTTTGTGACATTTACCGGGAGAGTTGGATACCCCGTCACAACCGGGGTCCCCCCACCCAGCCGACACCCCACCGCTTTGTGACATTTACCGGGAGAGTTGGATACCCCGTCACAACCGGGGCCCCCCCACCCAGCCGACACCCCACCGCTTTGTGACATTTACCGGGAGAGTTGGATACCCCGTCACAACCGGGGTCCCCCCACCCAGCCGACACCCCACCGCTTTGTGACATTTACCGGGAGAGTTGGATACCGTCACAACCGGGGTCCCCCCACCCAGCCGACACCCCCCCGCTTTGTGACATTTACCGGGAGAGTTGGATACCCCGTCACAACCGGGGTCCCCCCACCCAGCCGACACCCCACCGCTTTGTGACATTTACCGGGAGAGTTGGATACCGTCACAACCGGGGTCCCCCCACCCAGCCGACACCCCCCCGCTTTGTGACATTTACCGGGAGAGTTGGATACCCCGTCACAACCGGGGTCCCCCCACCCAGCCGACACCCCACCGCTTTGTGACGTTTACCGGGAGAGTTGGATACCGTCACAACCGGGGTCCCCCCACCCAGCCGACACCCCACCGCTTTGTGACATTTACCGGGAGAGTTGGATACCCCGTCACAACCGGGGTCCCCCCACCCAGCCGACACCCCACCGCTTTGTGACATTTACCGTGAGAGTCGGATACCCCGTCACAACCGGGGTCCCCCCACCCAGCCGACACCCCCCCGCTTTGTGACATTTACCGGGAGAGTCGGATACCCCGTCACAACCGGGGTCCCCCCCACCCAGCCGACACCCCACCGCTTTGTGACATTTACCGGGAGAGTCGGATACCCCGTCACAACCGGGGTCCCCCCACCCAGCCGACACCCCACCGCTTTGTGACATTTACCGGGAGAGTTGGATACCGTCACAACCGGGGTCCGCCACCCAGCCGACACCCCCCCCGCTTTGTGACATTTACCGGGAGAGTCGGATACCCCGTCACATCCGGGGTCCCCCCACCCAGCCGACACCCCACCGCTTTGTGACATTTACCGGGAGAGTTGGATACCCCGTCACAACCGGGGTCCCCCCACCCAGCCGACACCCCACCGCTTTGTGACATTTACCGGGAGAGTTGGATACCCCGTCACAACCGGGGTCCCCCCACCCAGCCGACACCCCACCGCTTTGTGACATTTACCGGGAGAGTTGGATACCCCGTCACAACCGGGGTCCCCCCACCCAGCCGATACCCCCCCGCTTTGTGACATTTACCGGGAGAGTTGGATACCCCGTCACAACCGGGGTCCCCCCACCCAGCCGACACCCCCCCGCTTTGTGACATTTACCGGGAGAGTTTGATACCGTCACAACCGGGGTCCCCCCACCCAGCCGAAACCCCCCCGCTTTGTGACATTTACCGGGAGAGTTGGATACCCCGTCACAACCGGGGTCCCCCCACCCAGCCGACACCCCACCGCTTTGTGACATTTACCGGGAGAGTCGGATACCCCGTCACAACCGGGGTCCCCCCACCCAGCCGACACCCCACCGCTTTGTGACATTTACCGGGAGAGTTGGATACCCCGTCACAACCGGGGTCCCCCCACCCAGCCGACACCCCCCCGCTTTGTGACATTTACCGGGAGAGTCGGATACCCCGTCACAACCGGGGTCCCCCCACCCAGCCGACACCCCACCGCTTTGTGACATTTACCGGGAGAGTCAGATACCGTCACAACCGGGGTCCCCCCACCCAGCCGACACCCCACCGCTTTGTGACATTTACCGGGAGAGTTGGATACCCCGTCACAACCGGGGTCCCCCCACCCAGCCGACACCCCACCGCTTTGTGACATTTACCGGGAGAGTTGGATACCCCGTCACAACCGGGGTCCCCCCACCCAGCCGACACCCCACCGCTTTGTGACATTTACCGGGAGAGTTGGATACCCCGTCACAACCGGGGTCCCCCCACCCAGCCGATACCCCCCCGCTTTGTGACATTTACCGGGAGAGTTGGATACCCCGTCACAACCGGGGTCCCCCCACCCAGCCGACACCCCCCCGCTTTGTGACATTTACCGGGAGAGTTTGATACCGTCACAACCGGGGTCCCCCCACCCAGCCGAAACCCCCCCGCTTTGTGACATTTACCGGGAGAGTTGGATACCCCGTCACAACCGGGGTCCCCCCACCCAGCCGACACCCCACCGCTTTGTGACATTTACCGGGAGAGTCGGATACCCCGTCACAACCGGGGTCCCCCCCACCCAGCCGACACCCCACCGCTTTGTGACATTTACCGGGAGAGTCGGATACCGTCACAACCGGGGTCCCCCACCCAGCCGACACCCCCCCCGCTTTGTGACATTTACCGGGAGAGTTGGATACCCCGTCACAACCGGGGTCCCCCCCACCCAGCCGATACTCCACCGCTTTGTGACATTTACCGGGAGAGTTGGATACCCCGTCACAACCGGGGTCCCCCCACCCAGCCGACACCCCATCGCTTTGTGACATTTACCGGGAGAGTTGGATACCCCGTCACAACCGGGGTCCCCCCACCCAGCCGACACCCCATCGCTTTGTGACATTTACCGGGAGAGTTGGATACCCCGTCACAACCGGGGTCCCCCCACCCAGCCGACACCCCATCGCTTTGTGAAATTTACCGGGAGAGTTGGATACCCCGTCACAACCGGGGTCTCGGCATCAGGACAGTCAGCTGTTTGCTGTTTACCAGTGCTTCGAATGATGTTTTATTAAATTATTTTTAGCAATATTTTGTTTGATGAGCTGAGTGTGATACATATTTTGTGGGTGCACAATGGTCCGGAGGAACGTTGTTTCATTTGGTTGTACATATGGATAGTCAGATGACAATAAACTTGAGCTTATTCCAACCCTGACTTTCGTACCTTACCTCAGCTGCTCAACCTGGGCACTCACCTGCAGCCCTCTCTTGAAATTCAGGCAAATCTTTTGCTTGCAGAAGTGATTTCGGGCCCTGATGGCATTCAAGGAGAGTTCCCTCTGCCTCTTGCCTTCCTCGTGGTGGAGTCTAGTCAACTGTGAGAAAAAGAGCAAAATGTCGGACCAGAACTCCTAATTTCAGGATCACAGCACCCTGCTAACTACAAATGAGCGAAAGAATGAAGCATCACAGCTGAAAACGTCAACTATCCATTTCTCCTTCGTAGATGCTGCTTGACCTGCTGCGTTGCTCCAGCTACTGGCTTCAAAAGACCTTTTCATCGTGGGAGCGAAGAAAAGATCTGAAGAATTTACTGCTGACTCCACCCACCGTAGCAGTCTCCTATTCACCAAATTGCCATCGGGGAGACACCACGAATCTATCACTACCAGGACTACTCTTCATCTGCGAAGCTTCTTTCCTGTAGCTCTCCAGCTTCTCAACAAAACCGCAACTGTCCCTGCGCAACATCCGTGACATGGTCTTTCCTGCTCTTGATAATCATTGAGTCTGTCCACATTTATTGCTGTTTGCACATGTGACCGCTCTGCTGATTGTTGTTTGCTCATGGCTGTTTGCACTGTTGTCCTGTCTGTTCCGGTATTGTCCTGTGTTTTTATGCTTGGCACTGAACCACAATCAATTCTACTCTGTTTCACAGACTGGCAATAAAGAAATTCTGATTAGAGACACAGCGTCATTGAAAAGCACAGCACAGAAACTGACCCTTCAGCCCATCTAGTCTATGCTAAACCATCTAAACTGCCTATTCTCATCAACCTGCAACGACCACAGCCTTCCAGACCCCTACCATCCACGCACCTATCCAAACTTCACTCAAACGTTGAAATCGATTACTGGCAGCTCATTCCACCCTCTGAGTGAGGTAGCTTCCCCTCGTGTTCCCCTTAAACTTCTCACCTTTCCCCCTTAACCCATGACCTCTGGTTGTATTCCCACCCAACCTCGGTGGAAAAAGCCTGCTTACATTTACCCTAACAATACCCCTCCTAATTCTGATTCTGATCTTCTGTCTTGCCAGATACCTCCAGCTCCCCAGCACCCTCGTCACCCACTGGGAGAGCAGAGTGGGTCTCGGCTGAACTCCTCCTTTGAAGGATTTGCCATATGGACTTGACTGATGATCGCTGGAAACTGGCGCCACTGAAGATCCTGGGATTGTGTTGGTGAGCTGGTACTTTCAGGCTGGACAGAAGAATGCTGAAGTGTTTCCCAGAAGCTGGTGTTGGGCTGCTGAACTCTGTGCTAGAGACAGCATGGTGGCCTAGCGGTTAGGGTAACGGTTTACAGTGACAGCTGTAAGATCAGGGTTCAATTCCCACCGCTGCCTTTAAGGAGTTTGTACGTTCTCCCCGTGACCGTGTGGGTTTCCTCCGGGTGCTCCGGTTTCCTCCCACAGTCCAGAGATGTATGACCAGTAGATCAAAAAACATAGTAGAATTGGGCCATTCGGCCCATCACCATTCACATATGGCTGATTTCCTTTCCCTTTTAAGGGTAAGTTGGAGGCTGAGGAGTCATCTTGTACAAGTACATTAAGATCACAATGGGCATAGAGGGGATAAGCAATTTTTTTTTCCAGCATTAGAAATCAAAAACTGGAGGGATAGATTTAGGGTCAGAGGTGAAAAGTTTAAGAGGCTGAAGAACAACTTGGTATGTGGGTTTATTACTGTCACAAGTACCGAGGTACCGTGAAAAACTCCTCCTGCATTCTGGTCCTACAGATCGGATCATTACACAGAGCACTGAGGTAGAATAAGGTGAAACAATAACAGAATGTAGAACAGAGTTTTAGTTACAGAGAAAGTGCAGTGCAGGCAGACAAGGTGGGCAAGGTCATAACCAGGTCGATTGTGAGGTCAAGAGTTCATCTTATTGCACGAGGAGACCATTCAATGGTTTTATTACAGTGGGGTAGAAGCTGTCCTTGAGTCTGGTGGGACAGTATATGCTTTCAAGCTTTTGTACCTTCTGCCTGATGGGAGGGGGAGAAGAGAGGATGTCTGGCGTAGGAGGGGATCTTTGGTTATGCTGGCTGTTTTACTGAGGCAGTGAGAAGTTTACACAGAGAAACATAGAAAATAGGTGCAGGAGTAGGCCATTCGGCCCTTCGAGCCTGCACCACCATTCAGTATGATCATCCAACTCAGAACCCTGTACCTGATTTCTCTCCATACCCCCTGATCCCTTTAGCCACAAGGGCCATATCTAACTTTCTCTTAAAATATAGCCAATGAACCGGCCTCAACTGTTTCCTGTGGCAGAGAATTCCACAGATTCACCACTCTCTGTGTGAAGAAGTTTTTCCTCATCTCAGTCCTAAAAGGCTTCCCCTTTATCCTTAAACTGTGACCCCTCATTCTGGACTTCCCCCAACATCGGAAACAATCTTCCCGCATCTAGCCTGTCCAATCCCTTTAGAATTTTATGCGTTTCAATAAGATTCCCCCCTCAATCTTCTAAATTCCAGTGAGTATAAGCCTAGTCGATCCAGTCTTTCTTCATATGAAAGTCCTGCCATCCCAGGAATCAATCTGGTGAACCTTCTTTGTACTCCCTCTATGGCAAGAATGTCTTTCCTCAGATTAGGGGACCAAAACTGCACACAATATTCTAGATGCGGTCTCACCAAGGCCTTGTACAACTGCAATAGAACCTCCCTGCTCCTGTACTCAAATCCTTTTGCTATGAATGCCAACATACCATTTGCCTTCTTCACCACCTGCTGTACCTGCATGCCCACCTTCAATGACTGGTGTACAATGACACCCAGGTCTCGTTGCATCTCCCCTTTTCCTAATCGGCCACCGTTCAGATAATAATCTGTTTTCCTGTTCTTGCAACCAAAGTGGATAACCTCACATTTATCCACATTAAATTGCATCTGTCTTGAACTTTCCCACTCACCTAACCTATCCAAGTCACCCTGCATCCTCTTAGCATCCTCCTCACAGCTAACAACGCCGCCCAGCTTCGTGTCATCTGCAAACTTGGAGATGCTGCATTTAATTCCCTCGTCTAAATCATTAATATATATTGTAAACAACTGGGGTCCCAGCACTGAGCCTTGCGGTACCCCACTAGTCACTGCCCAGCACTGAGCCTTGTGGTACCCCACCAGTCACTGCCCAGCACTGAGCCTTGTGGTACCCCACTAGTCACTGCCCAGCACTGAGCCTTGTGGTACCCCACCAGTCACTGTCCAGCACTGAGCCTTGTGGTACCCCACTAGTCACTGCCCAGCACTGAGCCTTGCGGTACCTCACCAGTCACTGCCCAGCACTGAGCCTTGTGGTACCCCACCAGTCACTGCCCAGCACTGAGCCTTGTGGTACCCCACTAGTCACTGCCCAGCACTGAGCCTTGTGGTACCCCACCAGTCACTGTCCAGCACTGAGCCTTGTGGTACCCCACTAGTCACTGCCCAGCACTGAGCCTTGTGGTACCCTACTAGTCACTGTCCAGCACTGAGCCTTGTGGTACCCCACCAGTCACTGCCCAGCACTGAGCCTTGCGGTACCCCACTAGTCACTGTCCAGCACTCAGCCTTGTGGTACCCCACTAGTCACTGTCCAGCACTCAGCCTTGTGGTACCCCACCAGTCACTGCCCAGCACTGAGCCTTGTGGTACCCCACTAGTCACTGTCCAGCACTGAGCCTTGTGGTACCCCACTAGTCACTGTCCAGCACTCAGCCTTGTGGTACCCCACCAGTCACTGCCCAGCACTGAGCCTTGCGGTACCCCACTAGTCACTGTCCAGCACTGAGCCTTGTGGTACCCCACTAGTCACTGTCCAGCACTCAGCCTTGTGGTACCCCACCAGTCACTGCCCAGCACTGAGCCTTGCGGTACCCCACTAGTCACTGTCCAGCACTGAGCCTTGTGGTACCCCACTAGTCACTGTCCAGCACTGAGCCTTGTGGTACCCCACCAGTCACTGTCCAGCACTGAGCCTTGCGGTACCTCACCAGTCACTGTCCAGCACTGAGCCTTGCGGTACCTCACCAGTCACTGTCCAGCACTCAGCCTTGTGGTACCCCACCAGTCACTGCCCAGCATTGAGCCTTGTGGTACCCCACCAGTCACTGCCCAGCACTCAGCCTTGCGGTACCCCACCAGCCACTGCCCAGCACTGAGCCTTGTGGTACCCCACAAGTCACTGTCCAGCACTGAGCCATGTGGTACCCCACTAGTCACTGTCCAGCACTGAGCCATGTGGTACCCCACTAGTCACTGCCCAGCACTGAGCCTTGTGGTACCCCACTAGTCACTGTCCAGCACTGAGCCATGTGGTACCCCACTAGTCACTGCCCAGCACTGAGCCTTGTGGTACCCCACTAGTCACTGTCCAGCACTGAGCCATGTGGTACCCCACTAGTCACTGTCCAGCACTGAGCCATGTGGTACCCCACTAGTCACTGCCCAGCACTCAGCCTTGCGGTACCCCACCGGTCACTGCCTGAGCCTTGCGGTACCCCACCAGTCACTGTCCAGCACTGAGCCTTGTGGTACCCCACCAGTCACTGTCCAGCACTGAGCCTTGCGGTACCCCACCGGTCACTGCCTGAGCCTTGCGGTACCCCACCAGTCACTGTCCAGCACTGAGCCTTGTGGTACCCCACCAGTCACTGCCCAGCACTGAGCCTTGCGGTACCCCACTAGTCACTGCCCAGCACTGAGCCTTGCGGTACCCCACCAGTCACTGCCCAGCACTGAGCCCTGTGGTACCCCACTAGTCACTGCCCAGCACTGAGCCTTGCGGTACCTCACTAGTCACTGCCCAGCACTGAGCCTTGCGATACCCCACCAGTCACTGCCCAGCACTGAGCCCTGTGGTACCCCACTAGTCACTGCCCAGCACTGAGCCTTGCGGTACCCCACTAGTCACTGCCCAGCACTGAGCCTTGCGGTACCTCACTAGTCACTGCCCAGCACTGAGCCTTGCGATACCCCACCAGTCACTGCCCAGCACTGAGCCTTGCGATACCCCACTAGTCACTGCCCAGCACTCAGCCTTGTGGTACCCCACCAGTCACTGCCCAGCACTCAGCCTTGTGGTACCCCACTAGTCACTGCCCAGCACTGAGCCTTGTGGTACCCCACCAGTCACTGCCCAGCACTCAGCCTTGTGGTACCCCACTAGTCACTGTCCAGCACTGAGCCTTGTGGTACCCCACCAGTCACTGCCCAGCACTGAGCCTTGTGGTACCCCACCAGTCACTGCCCAGCACTGAGCCTTGCGGTACCCCACCAGTCACTGTCCAGCACTCAGCCTTGTGGTACCCCACTAGTCACTGCCCAGCACTGAGCCTTGCGGTACCCCACTAGTCACTGTCCAGCACTGAGCCTTGTGGTACCCCACCAGTCACTGTCCAGCACTGAGCCTTGTGGTACCCCACCAGTCACTGTCCAGCACTCAGCCTTGTGGTACCCCACTAGTCACTGCCCAGCACTGAGCCTTGTGGTACCCCACTAGTCACTGCCCAGCACTGAGCCTTGTGGTACCCCACTAGTCACTGCCCAGCACTGAGCCTTGCGGTACCCCACCAGTCACTGTCCAGCACTGAGCCTTGTGGTACCCCACTAGTCACTGCCCAGCACTGAGCCTTGTGGTACCCCACCAGTCACTGTCCAGCACTCAGCCTTGTGGTACCCCACTAGTCACTGCCCAGCACTGAGCCTTGTGGTACCCCACTAGTCACTGTCCAGCACTGAGCCTTGTGGTACCCCACCAGTCACTGTCCAGCACTCAGCCTTGTGGTACCCCACTAGTCACTGCCCAGCACTGAGCCTTGCGGTACCCCACTAGTCACTGTCCAGCACTGAGCCTTGTGGTACCCCACCAGTCACTGCCCAGCACTGAGCCTTGTGGTACCCCACTAGTCACTGTCCAGCACTCAGCCTTGTGGTACCCCACTAGTCACTGCCCAGCACTGAGCCTTGTGGTACCCCACCAGTCACTGCCCAGCACTGAGCCTTGCGTTACCCCACCAGTCACTGTCCAGCACTCAGCCTTGTGGTACCCCACTAGTCACTGCCCAGCACTGAGCCTTGCGGTACCCCACCAGTCACTGCCCAGCACTGAGCCTTGCGGTACCCCACTAGTCACTGCCCAGCACTGAGCCTTGCGGTACCTCACCAGTCACTGCCCAGCACTGAGCCTTGTGGTACCCCACTAGTCACTGCCCAGCACTGAGCCTTGTGGTACCCCACTAGTCACTGTCCAGCACTGAGCCTTGTGGTACCCCACCAGTCACTGCCCATACTCAGCCCTGCGGTACCCCACTAGTCACTGTCCAGCACTGAGCCTTGTGGTACCCCACTAGTCACTGTCCAGCACGCAGCCTTGTGGTACCTCACCAGTCACTGTCCAGCACTGAGCCTTGCGGTACCCCACCAGTCACTGCCCAGCACTGAGCCTTGCGGTACCCCACCAGTCACTGCCCAGCACTGAGCCTTGTGGTACCCCACTAGTCACTGCCCAGCACTGAGCCTTGTGGTACCCCACCAGTCACTGCCCAGCACTGAGCCTTGTGGTACCCCACTAGTCACTGCCCAGCACTGAGCCTTGTGGTACCCCACTAGTCACTGCCCAGCACTCAGCCTTGTGGTACCCCACCAGTCACTGCCCAGCACTGAGCCTTGCGGTACCCCACTAGTCACTGCCCAGCACTGAGCCTTGCGGTACCTCACCAGTCACTGCCCAGCACTGAGCCTTGTGGTACCCCACTAGTCACTGCCCAGCACTGAGCCTTGTGGTACCCCACTAGTCACTGTCCAGCACTGAGCCTTGTGGTACCCCACCAGTCACTGCCCAGCACTCAGCCCTGCGGTACCCCACTAGTCACTGTCCAGCACTGAGCCTTGTGGTACCCCATTAGTCACTGCCCAGCACTGAGCCTTGCGGTACCCCACCAGTCACTGCCCAGCACTGAGCCTTGCGGTACCCCACTAGTCACTGCCCAGCACTGAACCCTGTGGTACCCCACCAGTCACTGCCCAGCACTCAGCCTTGTGGTACCCCACCAGTCACTGTCCAGCACTGAGCCTTGCGGTACCCCACTAGTCACTGCCCAGCACTGAGCCTTGCGGTACCCCACCAGTCACTGCCCAGCACTGAGCCTTGTGGTACCCCACTAGTCACTGTCCAGCACTGAGCCTTGTGGTACCCCACCAGTCACTGCCCAGCACTCAGCCTTGTGGTACCCCACTAGTCACTGTCCAGCACTGAGCCTTGTGGTACCCCACCAGTCACTGTCCAGCACTGAGCCTTGTGGTACCCCACTAGTCACTGCCCAGCACTCAGCCTTGTGGTACCCCACTAGTCACTGTCCAGCACTGAGCCTTGTGGTACCTCACCAGTCACTGCCCAGCACTGAGCCTTGTGGTACCCCACCAGTCACTGCCCAGCACTCAGCCTTGTGGTACCCCACCGGTCACTGCCTGAGCCTTGCGGTACCCCACCAGTCACTGTCCAGCACTGAGCCTTGCGGTACCCCACCAGTCACTGCCCAGCACTGAGCCTTGCGGTACCCCACTAGTCACTGCCCAGCACTGAGCCTTGCGGTACCCCACCAGTCACTGCCCAGCACTCAGCCTTGTGGTACCCCACCGGTCACTGCCTGAGCCTTGCGGTACCCCACCAGTCACTGCCCAGCACTGAGCCTTGCGGTACCCCACCAGTCACTGCCCAGCACTGAGCCTTGCGGTACCCCACTAGTCACTGCCCAGCACTGAGCCTTGCGGTACCTCACCAGTCACTGCCCAGCACTGAGCCTTGTGGTACCCCACTAGTCACTGCCCAGCACTGAGCCTTGTGGTACCCCACTAGTCACTGTCCAGCACTGAGCCTTGTGGTACCCCACCAGTCACTGCCCAGCACTCAGCCCTGCGGTACCCCACTAGTCACTGTCCAGCACTGAGCCTTGTGGTACCCCATTAGTCACTGCCCAGCACTGAGCCTTGCGGTACCCCACCAGTCACTGCCCAGCACTGAGCCTTGCGGTACCCCACTAGTCACTGCCCAGCACTGAACCCTGTGGTACCCCACCAGTCACTGCCCAGCACTCAGCCTTGTGGTACCCCACCAGTCACTGTCCAGCACTGAGCCTTGCGGTACCCCACTAGTCACTGCCCAGCACTGAGCCTTGCGGTACCCCACCAGTCACTGCCCAGCACTGAGCCTTGTGGTACCCCACTAGTCACTGTCCAGCACTGAGCCTTGTGGTACCCCACCAGTCACTGCCCAGCACTGAGCCTTGTGGTACCCCACCGGTCACTGCCCAGCACTGAGCCTTGCGGTACCCCACCAGTCACTGTCCAGCACTGAGCCTTGCGGTACCCCACTGGTCACTGCCCAGCACTGAGCCTTGTGGTACCCCACTAGTCACTGCCCAGCACTGAGCCTTGTGGTACCCCACCAGTCACTGCCCAGCACTGAGCCTTGTGGTACCTCACCAGTCACTGCCCAGCACTGAGCCTTGCGGTACCCCACTAGTCACTGCCCAGCACTGAGCCTTGTGGTACCCCACTAGTCACTGCCCAGCACTGAGCCTTGTGGTACCCCACTAGTCACTGCCCAGCACTGAGCCTTGCGGTACCCCACTAGTCACTGCCCAGCACTGAGCCTTGTGGTACCCCACTAGTCACTGCCCAGCACTGTGCCTTGCGGTACCCCACTAGTCACTGCCCAGCACTGAGCCTTGTGGTACCCCACTAGTCACTGCCCAGCACTGAGCCTTGTGGTACCCCACCAGTCACTGCCCAGCACTGAGCCTTGCGGTACCCCACTAGTCACTGCCCAGCACTGAGCCTTGTGGTACCCCACCAGTCACTGCCCAGCACTCAGCCTTGTGGTACCCCACCAGTCACTGCCCAGCACTGAGCCTTGTGGTACCCCACTAGTCACTGCCCAGCACTGAGCCTTGTGGTACCCCACTAGTCACTGTCCAGCACTGAGCCTTGTGGTACCCCACCAGTCACTGCCCAGCACTGAGCCTTGTGGTACCCCACTAGTCACTGCCCAGCACTGAACCTTGTGGTACCCCACCAGTCACTGCCCAGCACTGAGGCTTGCGGTACCCCACTAGTCACTGCCCAGCACTGAGCCTTGCGGTACCCCACTAGTCACTGCCCAGCACTGAGGCTTGCGGTACCCCACCAGTCACTGCCCAGCACTGAGCCTTGCGGTACCCCACTAGTCACTGCCCAGCACTGAGGCTTGCGGTACCCCACTAGTCACTGCCCAGCACTGAGCCTTGCGGTACCCCACTAGTCACTGCCCAGCACTGAGGCTTGCGGTACCCCACTAGTCACTGCCCAGCACTGAGCCTTGTGGTACCCCACCAGTCACTGCCCAGCACTGAGCCTTGCGGTACCCCACTAGTCACTGCCCAGCACTGAGCCTTGCGGTACCCCACTAGTCACTGTCCAGCACTCAGCCTTGTGGTACCCCACTAGTCACTGCCCAGCACTGAGCCTTGTGGTACCCCACTAGTCACTGCCCAGCACTGAGCCTTGTGGTACCCCACTAGTCACTGCCCAGCACTGAGCCTTGTGGTACCCCACTAGTCACTGCCCAGCACTGAGCCTTGTGGTACCCCACTAGTCACTGTCCAGCACTGAGCCTTGCGGTACCCCACTAGTCACTGTCCAGCACTGAGCCTTGTGGTACCCCACTAGTCACTGCCCAGCACTGAGCCTTGTGGTACCCCACTAGTCACTGCCCAGCACTGAGCCTTGTGGTACCCCACCAGTCACTGTCCAGCACTGAGCCTTGTGGTACCCCACTAGTCACTGTCCAGCACTGAGCCTTGCGGTACCCCACCAGTCACTGTCCAGCACTGAGCCTTGCGGTACCCCACCAGTCACTGCCCAGCACTGAGCCTTGCGGTACCCCACTAGTCACTGCCCAGCACTGAGCCTTGCGGTACCCCACCAGTCACTGCCCAGCACTGAGCCTTGCGGTACCCCACCAGTCACTGCCCAGCACTGAGCCTTGTGGTACCCCACTAGTCACTGCCCAGCACTGAGCCTTGTGGTACCCCACTAGTCACTGCCCAGCACTCAGCCGTGCGGTACCCCACCAGTCACTGCCCAGCACTGAGCCTTGCGGTACCCCACTAGTCACTGTCCAGCACTCAGCCTTGTGGTACCCCACTAGTCACTGCCCAGCACTCAGCCGTGCGGTACCCCACCAGTCACTGCCCAGCACTGAGCCTTGCGGTACCCCACCAGTCACTGCCCAGCACTGAGCCTTGTGGTACCCCACTAGTCACTGTCCAGCACTCAGCCTTGTGGTACCCCACTAGTCACTGCCCAGCACTCAGCCGTGCGGTACCCCACCAGTCACTGCCCAGCACTGAGCCTTGCGGTACCCCACCAGTCACTGCCCAGCACTGAGCCTTGTGGTACCCCACCAGTCACTGCCCAGCACTGAGCCTTGCGGTACCTCACCAGTCACTGCCCAGCACTGAGCCTTGCGGTACCCCACCAGTCACTGCCCAGCACTCAGCCTTGTGGTACCCCACCAGTCACTGTCCAGCACTGAGCCTTGTGGTACCCCACTAGTCACTGCCCAGCACTCAGCCGTGCGGTACCCCACCAGTCACTGCCCAGCACTGAGCCTTGCGGTACCCCACTAGTCACTGCCCAGCACTCAGCCGTGCGGTACCCCACCAGTCACTGCCCAGCACTGAGCCTTGTGGTACCCCACTAGTCACTGTCCAGCACTGAGCCTTGCGGTACCTCACCAGTCACTGCCCAGCACTGAGCCTTGCGGTACCCCACCAGTCACTGTCCAGCACTGAGCCTTGTGGTACCCCACTAGTCACTGCCCAGCACTCAGCCGTGCGGTACCCCACCAGTCACTGCCCAGCACTGAGCCTTGCGGTACCCCACCAGTCACTGCCCAGCACTCAGCCTTGTGGTAACTCACCAGTCACTGCCCAGCACTGAGCCTTGTGGTACCCCACTAGTCACTGCCCAGCACTGAGCCTTGCGGTACCCCACCAGTCACTGTCCAGCACTGAGCCTTGCGGTACCCCACCAGTCACTGCCCAGCACTGAACCCTGTGGTACCCCACCAGTCACTGCCCAGCACTGAGCCTTGTGGTACCCCACTAGTCACTGCCCAGCACTGAGCCTTGTGGTACCCCACCAGTCACTGCCCAGCACTGAGCCTTGTGGTACCCCACCAGCCACTGCCCAGCACTGAGCCTTGTGGTAACTCACCAGTCACTGCCCAGCACTGAGCCTTGTGGTACCCCACTAGTCACTGCCCAGCACTGAGCCTTGCGGTACCCCACCAGTCACTGCCCAGCACTGAGCCTTGCGGTACCCCACTAGTCACTGCCCAGCACTGAGCCTTGTGGTACCCCACTAGTCACTGCCCAGCACTGAGCCTTGTGGTACCCCACTAGTCACTGTCCAGCACTCAGCATTGTGGTACCCCACTAGTCACTGTCCAGCACTGAGCCTTGTGGTACCCCACTAGTCACTGCCCAGCACTCAGCCTTGTGGTACCCCACCAGTCACTGCCCAGCACTGAGCCTTGCGGTACCCCACTAGTCACTGCCCAGCACTGAGCCTTGAGGTACCCCACTAGTCACTGTCCAGCACTGAGCCTTGCGGTACCCCACTAGTCACTGTCCAGCACTGAGCCTTGCGGTACCCCACTAGTCACTGTCCAGCACTGAGCCTTGTGGTACCCCACCAGTCACTGCCCAGCACTGAGCCTTGTGGTACCCCACTAGTCACTGCCCAGCACTGAGCCTTGCGGTACCCCACTAGTCATTGCCCAGCACTGAGCCTTGTGGTACCCCACTAGTCACTGCCCAGCACTCAGCCTTGTGGTACCCCACCAGTCACTGCCCAGCACTGAGCCTTGCGGTACCCCACTAGTCACTGCCCAGCACTGAGCCTTGCGGTATCTCACCAGTCACTGCCCAGCACTCAGCCTTGTGGTACCTCACCAGTCACTGCCCAGCACTGAGCCTTGTGGTACCCCACCAGTCACTGCCCAGCACTGAGCCTTGTGGTACCCCACCAGTCACTGCCCAGCACTGAGCCTTGCGGTACCCCACTAGTCACTGCCCAGCACTGAGCCTTGCGGTATCTCACCAGTCACTGCCCAGCACTCAGCCTTGTGGTACCTCACCAGTCACTGCCCAGCACTGAGCCCTGTGGTACCCCACCAGTCACTGTCCAGCACTGAGCCTTGTGGTACCCCACCAGTCACTGCCCAGCACTGAGCCTTGCGGTACCCCACTAGTCACTGCCCAGCACTCAGCCTTGTGGTACCCCACCAGTCACTGCCCAGCACTGAGCCTTGCGGTACCCCACCAGTCACTGCCCAGCACTGAGCCTTGCGGTACCCCACCAGTCACTGCCCAGCACTGAGCCTTGCGGTACCCCACCAGTCACTGCCCAGCACTGAGCCTTGCGGTACCCCACCAGTCACTGCCCAGCACTGAGCCTTGCGGTACCCCACCAGTCACTGCCCAGCACTGAGCCCTGTGGTACCCCACCAGTCACTGCCCAGCACTGAGCCTTGCGGTACCCCACTAGTCACTGCCCAGCACTGAGCCTTGCGGTACCCCACTAGTCACTGCCCAGCACTGAGCCTTGCGGTACCCCACCAGTCACTGTCCAGCACTGAGCCCTGTGGTACCTCACCAGTCACTGCCCAGCACTGAGCCTTGTGGTACCCCACTAGTCACTGCCCAGCACTGAGCCCTGTGGTACCCCACCAGTCACTGCCCAGCACTGAGCCTTGCGGTACCCCACTAGTCACTGCCCAGCACTGAGCCTTGCGGTACCCCACCAGTCACTGCCCAGTTCTCAGCCTTGTGGTACCCCACCAGTCACTGCCCAGCACTGAGCCTTGCGGTACCCCACTAGTCACTGCCCAGCACTGAGCCCTGTGGTACCCCACCAGTCACTGCCCAGCACTGAGCCTTGCGGTACCCCACCAGTCACTGCCCAGCACTGAGCCTTGCGGTACCCCACCAGTCACTGCCCAGCACTGAGCCCTGTGGTACCTCACCAGTCACTGCCCAGCACTGAGCCTTGCGGTACCCCACTAGTCACTGCCCAGCACTGAGCCCTGCGGTACCCCACTAGTCACTGCCCAGCACTGAGCCTTGCGGTACCCCACCAGTCACTGTCCAGCACTGAGCCCTGCGGTACCCCACCAGTCACTGCCCAGCACTGAGCCTTGCGGTACCCCACCAGTCACTGTCCAGCACTGAGCCTAGTGGTACCCCACTAGTCACTGCCCAGCACTGAGCCTTGCGGTACCCCACCAGTCACTGTCCAGCACTGAGCCTTGCGGTACCCCACTAGTCACTGCCCAGCACTGAGCCTTGCGGTACCCCACTAGTCACTGCCCAGCACTGAGCCTTGCGGTACCCCACTAGTCACTGCCCAGCACTGAGCCTTGCGGTACCCCACTAGTCACTGCCCAGCACTGAGGCTTGCGGTACCCCACCAGTCACTGCCCAGCACTGAGCCTTGCGGTACCCCACTAGTCACTGCCCAGCACTGAGGCTTGCGGTACCCCACTAGTCACTGCCCAGCACTGAGCCTTGCGGTACCCCACTAGTCACTGCCCAGCACTGAGGCTTGCGGTACCCCACTAGTCACTGCCCAGCACTGAGCCTTGTGGTACCCCACCAGTCACTGCCCAGCACTGAGCCTTGCGGTACCCCACTAGTCACTGCCCAGCACTGAGCCTTGCGGTACCCCACTAGTCACTGTCCAGCACTCAGCCTTGTGGTACCCCACTAGTCACTGCCCAGCACTGAGCCTTGTGGTACCCCACTAGTCACTGCCCAGCACTGAGCCTTGTGGTACCCCACTAGTCACTGCCCAGCACTGAGCCTTGTGGTACCCCACTAGTCACTGCCCAGCACTGAGCCTTGTGGTACCCCACCAGTCACTGCCCAGCACTCAGCCTTGTGGTACCCCACCAGTCACTGCCCAGCACTGAGCCTTGTGGTACCCCACTAGTCACTGCCCAGCACTGAGCCTTGTGGTACCCCACTAGTCACTGTCCAGCACTGAGCCTTGCGGTACCCCACTAGTCACTGTCCAGCACTGAGCCTTGTGGTACCCCACTAGTCACTGCCCAGCACTGAGCCTTGTGGTACCCCACTAGTCACTGCCCAGCACTGAGCCTTGTGGTACCCCACCAGTCACTGTCCAGCACTGAGCCTTGTGGTACCCCACTAGTCACTGTCCAGCACTGAGCCTTGCGGTACCCCACCAGTCACTGTCCAGCACTGAGCCTTGCGGTACCCCACCAGTCACTGCCCAGCACTGAGCCTTGCGGTACCCCACTAGTCACTGCCCAGCACTGAGCCTTGCGGTACCCCACCAGTCACTGCCCAGCACTGAGCCTTGCGGTACCCCACCAGTCACTGCCCAGCACTGAGCCTTGTGGTACCCCACTAGTCACTGCCCAGCACTGAGCCTTGTGGTACCCCACTAGTCACTGCCCAGCACTCAGCCGTGCGGTACCCCACCAGTCACTGCCCAGCACTGAGCCTTGCGGTACCCCACTAGTCACTGTCCAGCACTCAGCCTTGTGGTACCCCACTAGTCACTGCCCAGCACTCAGCCGTGCGGTACCCCACCAGTCACTGCCCAGCACTGAGCCTTGCGGTACCCCACCAGTCACTGCCCAGCACTGAGCCTTGTGGTACCCCACTAGTCACTGTCCAGCACTCAGCCTTGTGGTACCCCACTAGTCACTGCCCAGCACTCAGCCGTGCGGTACCCCACCAGTCACTGCCCAGCACTGAGCCTTGCGGTACCCCACCAGTCACTGCCCAGCACTGAGCCTTGTGGTACCCCACCAGTCACTGCCCAGCACTGAGCCTTGCGGTACCTCACCAGTCACTGCCCAGCACTGAGCCTTGCGGTACCCCACCAGTCACTGCCCAGCACTCAGCCTTGTGGTACCCCACCAGTCACTGTCCAGCACTGAGCCTTGTGGTACCCCACTAGTCACTGCCCAGCACTCAGCCGTGCGGTACCCCACCAGTCACTGCCCAGCACTGAGCCTTGCGGTACCCCACTAGTCACTGCCCAGCACTCAGCCGTGCGGTACCCCACCAGTCACTGCCCAGCACTGAGCCTTGTGGTACCCCACTAGTCACTGTCCAGCACTGAGCCTTGCGGTACCTCACCAGTCACTGCCCAGCACTGAGCCTTGCGGTACCCCACCAGTCACTGTCCAGCACTGAGCCTTGTGGTACCCCACTAGTCACTGCCCAGCACTCAGCCGTGCGGTACCCCACCAGTCACTGCCCAGCACTGAGCCTTGCGGTACCCCACCAGTCACTGCCCAGCACTCAGCCTTGTGGTAACTCACCAGTCACTGCCCAGCACTGAGCCTTGTGGTACCCCACTAGTCACTGCCCAGCACTGAGCCTTGCGGTACCCCACCAGTCACTGTCCAGCACTGAGCCTTGCGGTACCCCACCAGTCACTGCCCAGCACTGAACCCTGTGGTACCCCACCAGTCACTGCCCAGCACTGAGCCTTGTGGTACCCCACTAGTCACTGCCCAGCACTGAGCCTTGTGGTACCCCACCAGTCACTGCCCAGCACTGAGCCTTGTGGTACCCCACCAGCCACTGCCCAGCACTGAGCCTTGTGGTAACTCACCAGTCACTGCCCAGCACTGAGCCTTGTGGTACCCCACTAGTCACTGCCCAGCACTGAGCCTTGCGGTACCCCACCAGTCACTGCCCAGCACTGAGCCTTGCGGTACCCCACTAGTCACTGCCCAGCACTGAGCCTTGTGGTACCCCACTAGTCACTGCCCAGCACTGAGCCTTGTGGTACCCCACTAGTCACTGTCCAGCACTCAGCATTGTGGTACCCCACTAGTCACTGTCCAGCACTGAGCCTTGTGGTACCCCACTAGTCACTGCCCAGCACTCAGCCTTGTGGTACCCCACCAGTCACTGCCCAGCACTGAGCCTTGCGGTACCCCACTAGTCACTGCCCAGCACTGAGCCTTGTGGTACCCCACTAGTCACTGTCCAGCACTGAGCCTTGCGGTACCCCACTAGTCACTGTCCAGCACTGAGCCTTGCGGTACCCCACTAGTCACTGTCCAGCACTGAGCCTTGTGGTACCCCACCAGTCACTGCCCAGCACTGAGCCTTGTGGTACCCCACTAGTCACTGCCCAGCACTGAGCCTTGCGGTACCCCACTAGTCATTGCCCAGCACTGAGCCTTGTGGTACCCCACTAGTCACTGCCCAGCACTCAGCCTTGTGGTACCCCACCAGTCACTGCCCAGCACTGAGCCTTGCGGTACCCCACTAGTCACTGCCCAGCACTGAGCCTTGCGGTATCTCACCAGTCACTGCCCAGCACTCAGCCTTGTGGTACCTCACCAGTCACTGCCCAGCACTGAGCCTTGTGGTACCCCACCAGTCACTGCCCAGCACTGAGCCTTGTGGTACCCCCACCAGTCACTGCCCAGCACTGAGCCTTGCGGTACCCCACTAGTCACTGCCCAGCACTGAGCCTTGCGGTATCTCACCAGTCACTGCCCAGCACTCAGCCTTGTGGTACCTCACCAGTCACTGCCCAGCACTGAGCCCTGTGGTACCCCACCAGTCACTGTCCAGCACTGAGCCTTGTGGTACCCCACCAGTCACTGCCCAGCACTGAGCCTTGCGGTACCCCACTAGTCACTGCCCAGCACTCAGCCTTGTGGTACCCCACCAGTCACTGCCCAGCACTGAGCCTTGCGGTACCCCACCAGTCACTGCCCAGCACTGAGCCTTGCGGTACCCCACCAGTCACTGCCCAGCACTGAGCCTTGCGGTACCCCACCAGTCACTGCCCAGCACTGAGCCTTGCGGTACCCCACCAGTCACTGCCCAGCACTGAGCCTTGCGGTACCCCACCAGTCACTGCCCAGCACTGAGCCCTGTGGTACCCCACCAGTCACTGCCCAGCACTGAGCCTTGCGGTACCCCACTAGTCACTGCCCAGCACTGAGCCTTGCGGTACCCCACTAGTCACTGCCCAGCACTGAGCCTTGCGGTACCCCACCAGTCACTGTCCAGCACTGAGCCCTGTGGTACCTCACCAGTCACTGCCCAGCACTGAGCCTTGTGGTACCCCACTAGTCACTGCCCAGCACTGAGCCCTGTGGTACCCCACCAGTCACTGCCCAGCACTGAGCCTTGCGGTACCCCACTAGTCACTGCCCAGCACTGAGCCTTGCGGTACCCCACCAGTCACTGCCCAGTTCTCAGCCTTGTGGTACCCCACCAGTCACTGCCCAGCACTGAGCCTTGCGGTACCCCACTAGTCACTGCCCAGCACTGAGCCCTGTGGTACCCCACCAGTCACTGCCCAGCACTGAGCCTTGCGGTACCCCACCAGTCACTGCCCAGCACTGAGCCTTGCGGTACCCCACCAGTCACTGCCCAGCACTGAGCCCTGTGGTACCTCACCAGTCACTGCCCAGCACTGAGCCTTGCGGTACCCCACTAGTCACTGCCCAGCACTGAGCCCTGCGGTACCCCACTAGTCACTGCCCAGCACTGAGCCTTGCGGTACCCCACCAGTCACTGTCCAGCACTGAGCCCTGCGGTACCCCACCAGTCACTGCCCAGCACTGAGCCTTGCGGTACCCCACCAGTCACTGTCCAGCACTGAGCCTAGTGGTACCCCACTAGTCACTGCCCAGCACTGAGCCTTGCGGTACCCCACCAGTCACTGTCCAGCACTGAGCCTTGCGGTACCCCACTAGTCACTGCCCAGCACTGAGCCTTGCGGTACCCCACTAGTCACTGCCCAGCACTGAGCCTTGCGGTACCCCACTAGTCACTGCCCAGCACTGAGCCTTGCGGTACCTCACCAGTCACTGCCCAGCACTGAGCCTTGCGATACCCCACCAGTCACTGCCCAGCACTGAGCCTTGCGGTACCCCACTAGTCACTGCCCAGCACTGAGCCTTGTGGTACCTCACCACTGTCTGCCATTCTGAAGGGAGGCCAGTTTCTCTGATTTGCTGAACTGTGTCCACAACTCGGCAGTTTCACGCAGTCACAGGCAGAGCATCTGCCATTTCAAGATCCAGATTAGATGCTTTCTGTGGTGAATTGATAAAAATTGGTGAGGGTCAAAGGGGACGTGCAGAAATTCTTCAGCATCCAGAGGAAGGAGAGGCGTTGACGAGCTTCCTTGCCTGTTTACTGGCAACGCTCTTTACATAGTGGACAGCAGATGTATGGAATGAGGAAATGATAAAGGCAGGTACATTATGTGGGCAGGTATATGGATAACCAGAGCTTAGATGGATAGCAAACACAAGGAAATCTGCAGATGCTGGAAATTCAAGCAACATACACAAAATGCTGGTGGAACGCAGCAGGCCAGGCAGCATCTATAGGGAGAAGTGCTGTCGACATTTCAGGCCGAGACCCTTCGTCAGGACTGACTGAAAGGAAAGATAGTAAGAGATTTGAAAGTAGTGGAGGGAGGGGGAAATGCAAAATGATAGGAGAAGACCATAGGAGGTGGGGTGAAGTTGAGAGCTGGAAAGGTGATTGGCAAAAGGGATACAAGAGCTAGAGAAGGGGAAGGATCATGGGACGGGAGGCCTCAGGAGAAAGAAAGGGGGAGGGGAGCACCAGAGGGAGATGGAGAACAGGCAGAGTGATGGGCAGAGAGAGATGAAAAAAAAGAGGGGGGAAAAAAACCTAAATATATCAGGGATAGGGTAAGAAGGGGAGGAGGGGCATTAACAGAAGTTAGAGAAGTCAATGTTCATGCCATCAGGTTGGAGGCTACCCAGCCGGTATACAAGGTGTTGTTCCTCCAACCTGAGTGTGGCTTCATCTCGACAGTAGAGGGATTAGAGGGAATAGCTTTTATTTTATTTAGAGATACAGCACAGTAATTGGCTTTTCTGGCCCAACGAGCCCACACCGGCCAATTGTACCATGTGGTCAATTAACTTACTGACGAGTACATCCTTGGCTGGTGAGAGGAAACCCACAGGGTCACGGGAAGAACCTTGTAGACAGTAGAGGGATTGGAGCTGGGTCACAAGCACCGTACTAGCGTTTGGCTAGCTGTTACGATACCATGCCATGCCACCAGGTGCAAGGAAATGGGAGCAGTTTGAACTGAGATCTTGGTCAGTAAGGACACGCATGGGTCAAAGGGCATTCTTTCTGGCTATGCACTCTCTGATTGTATGCCTGCTTTCTCAGAGAACCATAATAAATACAGAGTGGCTAATTTATTAGACACACCTGCTTATTAACGCAAACATTTAATCAGCCAGTCATGCGGCAGCAACTCAATACACAAAAGCATGCAGACACGGTCAAGAGGTTCAGCTGTTGTTCTCACCAAACATCAGAATGTGCTCTGAGAGGTTTTGACCGAGGAATGATTGCTGGTGCCAGACGGGGTGGTCTGAGTATCTGAGAAACCGCTGATCTCCTGGGTCTTTCACACACAACAGTCCCTAAAGCAGGGGTCCCAACCTGGGGTACTCGAACCCCTCCGTTAAAGGGATTGGTTGTGGGAACCCCTGCTCTGGAGCTTACAGAGAATGGTTTGAGAAACAAAATACATCCATGTTCAAGTGGGGAAAACACCTTGTCAATGAGAGAGGTCAGAGGAGAACGGCCAGACTGGTTCCAGCTGACAGGAAGGTGACAGTAACTCGGCCAACCCCATCGTGTGCAGAGAGCTTCTCTGAAGGCACAAGCAGATGGGCTACAGCAGGAAAAGACCACAAACGTACAGAAATACACTCAGTAGTTGCTTTATTAGGCACCTCCTGCACCCAATAAAGTGGCTACTGAGTGCATATCAGATATGGTTTCCCCCACCATTAGACTATGCAACAGCAATCAGAGGAATTGGAGCAGCTGGTGGATTGGTGTGAGAAGAACAAGCTAAGCCTGAATGTGGAGAAGGCAAAAGAAATCATTGTGGACTTCAGAAATGTGCAGACAAACCAACCCCACTCTACAAATACATGGCTCCTCCACAGAGAGAGTAAAGTGCACCAAGATCCCGGGAGTTCTCACCAGGTCCCTTAATATCACCTCCCTGAACAAGAAGGCACAGCAGTGCCTCGCAGCTAAGACGACTGAGGCAAGCAAGGCTCCCCATTCCCATCTTAACTGTTTTACAGGAGCACTATTGAGAGCGTCCTGACAAGTTGCATCTCCATCTGGTATGGGAGCAGTCGAGCATCGGCCCAGAAGGGTACAAATGGAGACACAGCAAAGGGTTATATCGTACCAGAGGAAAAATTCAAGAGGGTGAAGCATGCAGAACTGAAGGTGCTATACTTAAACGCTAGTAGCATTCTGCATAAGGTGTCAGGAAACGTATGATAATGCATTTGCCATCTTTACCACAGACTCAACCTGTAAATTAACCTTCTGGGAGTCTTGCATGAGGACTCCTAAGTCCCTCTGCATCTCTGATGTTTGGATTTCTTGATGGCTGGGGAGGCCAAGTCATTGGGTATTTTTAAAGTGGAGGTTGATAGGTTCTTGATTTGTCAGGGCGTCAGAGGTTATGGGAGAAGGCAGGAGAATGGGGTTAATAATAAATCAGCCATGATGGAATGGTGAACGAGATGGACCTGATGGCCCAATGGCTTAATTCTGCTCCTATGTCTTATGGACAATGATAGAAACACTTACGTCCGCTTCCAGCTGTTTGATAGCCAGTTCCTGCTTTTCGGCCAATTTTCCATTCTAGAGACGAAAGAAAAACATCATTGTAGGAATTCCTCTGGATAATAAATGATCCTCAAGAAAGCACGAGGGCTTGACAGCCTGAGCCAACTAGCAACTGCCCGATTCATCGTAGAATTCTTGTGAGCTTTATGACTTGGCCGAGGAAACGGAAGGTGGGTTAGTAAGTTTACAGATGATGCGAAGTTGTAAATAGTGTAGAATGTTGTCCTGGGACACTGACGGGATGCAGAGTTGGGCTGGGAAGTGGCAAATAGAGTTCAATCTGGAAAAGTGTGAAATGATTCACTTTGGAAGGTCAAATTTGAAGGCAGAGTACAGGGTTAATGGCAGGATTCTTGGCAGTGTGCAGAAACTGAGGGATCCTGGTTTCCACATCCATAGATCCCTCAAAGTTGCAGCGCAAGTTGATAGGATGGTTAAGGAAGTGTACAGTGTGTTGGCTTTCATTGGTCAGGAGATGGCTGAATTCAAGAGCCACAAGGTAATGTTGCATCTCTATAAAACTCTGATTAGACCATACTTGGGAGTATTGGTTCAGTTCTGGTTGCCTCATTTACAGGAAGGATGTGGAAGCTTTAGAGAGGGTGCAGAGGAGATTTACCAGGAGGTTGCCTGGATTAGAGAGCATGTCTTATGAAGATAGGTTGAGTGAGTTGGGGCTTTCCTCTTTGGCGTGAAGAAAGATGAGAGGTGACTTGATAGATGTGTACAAGATGATAACAGGCATAGATCGAGTGGACAGCCAGAGACTTCTCCCCAGGGTGGAAATGGTAATACAAGGGGGCATAATTTTAACGTGATTGGAGGAAAGTGCAGAGGGATGTCAGAGGTAGATTGTTTTTTTATATATACAGGGTGATGAATGTGTGGAAAGCCCAGCCAGAGGTGGTGGTAGAGGCAGATACACTAGGGGCATTTAAGATAAGCACATGGATAAGAGAAATAGAGGGTTATGTAGAAGGATAGCGTTAGATTGATCTTAGGTTAGGTTAAAAGGTTGGCATAACATTGTGGGCCGAAGGGCCTGTACTGTTCTAGGTATGTCTGTAGGGAGGGTGGCACGTCTGGTGAAGGGGCTTGTCGTGTCTATTGTGGGGCAGCTCACTCATCTTTGGTCCCCACTGGACACTCCGCTCTTACCCATGGCTCTAAGCTTGCGACAGCAACCACACACCACTTCCACAGGCGAGAGTAACCGGCAGCTTTATACCCCGGTGACCCCGGGATATGCCTGCTCAGGAATGTGGTCAGCTGTGGCGGACTGGGATCCAACGGCCAAGGAGGTGGCTCTGCAACGCTCCGTGGAGAGCATTTTAGGTCATGTTTATGCAGAAATAGAGAACGTTCTAAAGGGCACACAAAATTCCTGGCACCACTGCAAGTGTTCATTCAAGGGCACACCCTGGGCACGCAAAGCCATTTCTGAGTGTCGATTACCTCACCGCTGGACAGTAACCATTCCAGCTCCAATTTCCAGGCTTTGTGGTCCTCTTGCTTCCGGTCAATCCGATGCCTCAGCTCGGCAATCTGAGCTTCCAGGGAGCTGCAGGCGTCAGTCATAGACAGAGCTCTGGCAAAGGAGAAAGCAAGTCAACCCATAGCAAGCCTGAGTGCCAACCCACCGTCTGCTGCTGGCTTGTGTGGAGAGTGTCCTGAGAAGCTGTGTCGCTGCTCGGTACGGCGGAGAAGTAGGCTCAACATTGAGTAGCTAACACTGCCCAACGCATCACTGGCACCAACTTACCTGCCATCAAGGGCATATATATGTAGAAAGATGGTGGAAAAGAGCCAGTAATATCATGAAGGATCCCACCCTCCCTGCTCATGGACTGTTGGCCCCACTCCCATCGGGGAGGAGGCTATGTAGTAGGCACACCAGGACTAGTCTGAAAAAAGGTTCCTTTCCCCAAGCAGTAAGGCTGATCTACACCGCCACCCTCAGATCTGAAGCTGACACTCCTTCACTTCACTGCTGCCTGCACCCTGAACTATACCATGGAGTCAGACTGCCCAGAAACACATCCACCGGTCCAACCAGTCCACACCGGTCGCTGGAAAGCAGCATTCATCATCGGGGCCCACCATCTCTCCTTGCTGCCACCATCGAAGGGGGGAGGGGGGGAGAGTACAGGAGCCTCAGGACTCTCGCCACCAGGTTCAGAAACCCCTCAACCATCAGGCTCTTCAACCAGAGCGGATACTGAAACTGTTTCTACAACCTATGGACTCACTTTTGATTCTTCATCTTGTGTTTTTGATCTTAATTGCTCAATTTTCTTTCATCTTGCATTTGCAGAGTTTGTTGTCATTTGCACATTGGTTGTTTGTCCCTGTTGTGCGTGGTCTTTCATTGTTTCCACTGTGTTTCTTTGTACTTACTGTGAATGCCTGCACGGAAATGAATCTCAGGGTTGTATGTGGTGACATATATACAGTACTTTGAATTTTCTCCATCCAAGCTGGTCCCATTGGCCGTGTTTGACGCATATCCCTCAAAATCATTCCAACCCATGTACCTGTCCAAGAGCCTTTTGAATGTTAATGTCCCTCCCTCAGTCACTTCCTCTGGCATCTCATTCCACATAGGTACCACCCTCTGGGTGCGACGGCGGACCCTCGTGTTCCTGTTAAATCTCTCATGTCGAACTCTGATCGATAGTTTTTGATTCTGGTTTAACGTGGTGCTGGTGGACTACAGTGACAACTTGCTGATAGCAAATGCAACTGCTAGCTACTTTATTAATTACACTTTTCATCGAAAGGGACTGCAACCAACAGCTTGTAACTTCCCCTTTGGAGCTGAGCTGTTGAACTGCCTGCTGGGCTGCTGTTTTTGCAGTGTCTCACAGGTGCAGGATGGCTGGCTTGTGCTGTGTACAGGTGGGGCCCAGGACAACGCTTGGCTGCTGCAACAGACGAGGAAACAACTTGAAGCAGCGGGATTTTTAGTATCCTGCTTTATGTTATTGGCCACTTTTCCCTCATATTTCACTTTTTCCCTTCTTATAGCTTTTTTAGTTGCCATTTGTTGGATTTTAAAAGCTACCTTATATGCCCCTTCCTTGACTTTTATGCAGCCCTTAACTGCCCTTGTCAGCCACGGTTGCCTAACCCTGCTATTTGAGAACTACTTCTTCTGTGAGACATATCTATCCTGCACCTTGTGAACTATTCCCAGAAACATCAGTCACCTCTGTTCTGTCGTCATCTCTGCCAGTATCCTCTCCAATCCACCTGGGCAATCTCCTCTCCCATGCCTCTGTAATTCCCTTTATTCCATTGTGATACTGATACCTGTGACTCATGTACTATTTGTTTCTTTCAAATTGCAGTATGAATTCAAACATATTATAATCATTGCCTCCTAAGGGTTCCTTTTCGTTAAGCTCCTTAATAAGATCTGGGTTATTACACAACACCCAATCTAAGATAGCCTTTCCCCGAGTAGGGTCAAGCACAAGCTGACTACTCACCGGGACATCAGCCCTCCATACCCCTACTATCCATGTACCTATCCAAACTTTTCCAAACATTGAAACTGAGCTCATATGCACCACTTGCTCTGGGAGCTTATTCCACACTCTCACAACCCTTTGAGTGAAGAAGTTTTCCCTCATATTATTTTTAAACCTTTCACCCTTAACCCATGACCTCTAGTTGTAGTCCCATCCAACCTCAGTCGAAAAGCCTGCTTGTATTTACCCTGTCTATACCCCCCCATAACTGTATATACCTCTGTAGGTACAGCTCTGTCAAATCTCCCCTCAATCTTCTTTATTCCAAGGAAGAAAATCCTAACCTATTCACCCTTTCTTTATAACTCAGGCATGTAGGCCTCCGTTAGTCTCGACAGACCATGGATTTGCACCTTGGAAAGTTTCCAGGGCGCAAGCCTGGGCAAGGTTTTTTTTAAATGGAAGACCAGCAGTTGCCCAAGCTGCAAGTCTCCCCTCTCCATGCCACCGATGTTGTCCAAGGGAAGGGCATTAGGACCCATACAGCTTGGCACCGGTGTCGTCGCAGAGCAATGTGTGGTTAAGTGCCTTCCTCAAGGACATACACGCAGCCTCAGCCAAGGCTCGAACCAGCGACCTTCAGATCACTAGACCAATGCCTTAACCACTTGGCCACACGCCAACATAACTCGGGTATGGCAGGCCCGGCAACATCCTCGTAAATTTTCTCTGTACTCTTTCAATCTTACTTACATCCTTTCTGTAGATAGATGGCCGAAACTGTACACACTACTCCAAATTAGAGCTCACCAATGTTTTGTACAACTTCAACATAACATCCCATCTTCTGTACCCAATACATTGATTTATGAAGGTCAATCTGCCAAAAGTTTTCTTTGGGACCCTGTTTTCCTGTGATGCATACCATCACTCACAGGCCTCCAGTCAGAGAAGCAACCCTCCCCTCCACTACCACTCTCTGGTCTCTCCCACAAAGCCAATGACTAATCCAATTTACTACCTCATCCTGAGTGAGCAGTGACTGAACCTTCTTCACCAACTTCCCTGGCAGGACCTTGTCAAATACCTTAGTAGAGTCCATGTAGACAACATTCACTGCCTTGCCATCATCAACTTCCCTGGTAACTTCATCAAAGAGGTCTGTAAGATTGATTAGCCATAACCTACCACACACAAAGCCACGGTGACTATCCCTAATCAGTCCGTATCTATACAAATGCTCACATATCCGGTCCCTTAGAATACCTTCCAGTAATTTCCCCACAAATGTTGTCAGGCTCACCGCCTGTAATTTCCTGGTTTCTGTTCAGAGCCTTTCTTACACAGCAGAACAACACTGGCTGTTCTCCAATCCTCTGGTACCCCTCCTGTCGCTAGAGATAATTTAATTATCTCTGCTAGGGTCCCGCCAAGTTCTGCACCTGTTTCCTGTAGGGTCCGAGGGAACAGCTTGTCAGGCCCTGGGGATTTATCCACCCTGATTTGCCTCAGGGTGGCAAACACCTCCTCCTCTGTAATCTCTACAGGGTCCATGAAGTTGATGCCTCACTCTTATAGATGAAGGAGAATCCTAAGGGCTTCTACAGGTACACTAAGAACAAAAGGATTGCAAGGGACAAAATTAGTCCATGTGAAGATCACCATGGTCATCTCTCAATGGAGCTGAAAGAGATGGGGGAGAGCTTAAATTGAATTTTTTTTTGCATCTGTTTATACTTGGGAGATGGACACCGAGTCTATAAAGCTGAGGCGAAGTGCGTGGGAGGTTATGCACCATGTTCGGATTTCCTAACAGCAGGCACTTGCTGTCTTGAGTCAAACTAGGTGGATAAATTCCCAGGGCTTGACAAGGTGTTTCCTCAAACCCTGCGGGAGGCAAGTGCAGAATTTGCAGGGGTCCAGCAGAGATATTTAAAAGGTCCTCAGTCACTGGTGAGGACTGGAGGATAGCTAATGCTATTCAAGAAAGGCCCTAAATATTAGCCAGGAAACTACAGGCCAGTGAGCCTGACGTCAGTCGTGTGCAAGTTATTGGAAAGTATTCTAACAGA
This sequence comes from Hemitrygon akajei, assembly GCF_048418815.1. Classification (NCBI taxonomy): domain Eukaryota; kingdom Metazoa; phylum Chordata; class Chondrichthyes; order Myliobatiformes; family Dasyatidae; genus Hemitrygon; species Hemitrygon akajei. The sequence continues at coordinate 175,375,212 of NC_133131.1, read as the reverse complement.
CAAGATATACAAGAACTTGACAGTCAGGGCCTGATTAGGGATCACAGATTGTTCACCCTCTGGCTAAAGAATTTCCTCCTCATCTCTGTTCTAAAAGAATATCCCTCTATTCTGTGGCTCTGCCCTCTGACCCGGGACTCCCCGTGATAAGAAATATCTTCCCCATGTTTACTTTATCAGGGTCATTCAATGAGATTCCCTCCCATTCTTCTAAATTCCAGTGAGGACAGGCCCAGATCACCAAACACTCCTCCGATGTTAACCCTTTCATTCCCAGGATATTTCTCCTGAATCTCCTCTAGATCCTCTCCAATACCAGCACATCTTTTCTTAGATAAGGGGCCTAAAACTGCCCATAATACTTCATGCAGTCTGGACAATGCCTTATAAATTCGGCACGGACTAGAAGGGCCAAGATGGCCTGTTTCCATGCTGTAATTGTTATATGGCTATATAAAGCCTCAGTATCACACCCTTGCTGTTACAATCTAGTCTAGTCTTTTACATGCAGGATGAAATAGTAAATTGGATTAGACATTGGCTCAATGGGAGAAGCCAGAGAGTGGTAGTGGAGGATTGCTTCTCTGAGTGGAGGCCTGTGACTAGTGGTGTGCCATAGGGATCAGTGCTGGGTCCACTGTTGTTTGTCATCTCTCTCAATGATCTGGATGATAATGTAGTCAATTGGATCAGCAAATTTGCTGATGACACCAAGACTGGAGGTGTAGTGGGCAGTGAGGAAGGTTTTCAAAGCTTGCAGAGGGATCTGGACCAGATGGAAAAATGGCAGATGGAATTTAATGCGGACAAGTGTGAGATGTCACACTTTGGAAGGACCAGCTAGGGTAGGACTTGCACGGTGAGCAGCAAGGCACTGAGGAGTGCCATGGAAAACAGGGATCTGGGAATACAGATCCATAATTTTGTGAAAGTGGTGTCACAGTAGACAGGCTCATAAAGAAAGCTCAAGGAACAGTGGCCTTCAGAAATCTAAGCACTGAGTATAGGAGTGGGATGTTATGTTGACGCTGTATGGGACACTGGTGAGGCCTAATTTGACGTATTGTGTGCAGTTTTTGTCACCTACCTACGGGAAAGAGATCAGTGAGATTGAAAGAGTGCAGAGAAAATGTAAAAGAAAGTTGCTGGGACTCGAAGACCTGAGTATAAGGAAAGGTTGAATAGGTTAGGACTTTATTCCCTGGAGTGTAGGAGAATGAGGGGAGATTTGATAGAGGTATACAAAATTGTGACGGGTATAGATAGAGTAAATGTAAGCAAGCTTGTTCCACTGAGACTAGGTGAGATAGAACTAGAGGTCATGGGTTAAGGGTGAAATATTTAAGAGAATCTGGGGGATACCACTCATTGGGTGGTGAGAATGTGGAACGAGCTGCCAGCAAAGGTGGTCGCTGCGGATTTGGTCAATATTTAAGAGGAGTTTGGGTAAGTCCATGGGTGGAAGGTCTATGCAGAATGACAGCTTAGCATGGACTAAATGGGCTGAAGGGCTTGTTTCCGAGTCGTGGCACTCTATCACACACACACACGCACGCTTTCGGTCAACGGCCTGCCCTCCGAGTGACGCCCCTGGCCATACCTCATGATCTCAGTGACATTGTGGCAGTCGGTCTTGGTGCAGATGAAGGCGATGCAGCCAAACTGACCGTCCATCAGCAGCTGCCTCCGGAGACTCTCATCCAGGGTCTCCTTGGCCGTCTTGTCATCCACTGCTCGGGTCACGTTGGCAACAATCCACACCGCGTTGCACGTCTTCAGGTACTGATTTCGAGAGAAGTACAATGGAGTCATCATTAGTACGCGGTCACGATCCGCGGCCCTCCCCCCCCCCCCCCCCAAAAGGGACGTCCAGGCCCGAGACCTCCCACCTGGCAAATCCCTTCCTCAGCACGTAGCACCAGGCTCAAGGAAAGCTTTCATCCCACCGCTGAATGGTTCTCTAGTACGCTGCGATGGACTGGTGACCTGGCAATCTACCTCGTGATGGCCTTGCACCTTCTTGCCTGCCTGCAGTGCACTCTCTCTGTAAGCATAACACTTTAATCTGCAAACCGCAACCACACACACAAAACGCTTGAGGAACTCAGCAGGCTGGGGAGCACCCATGCAGATGAATGAACAGCTGACGTATCTGGCCACAACCCTTCTTTAGCAGAATCTCGTGTTTACATTCTGTACTCTGTTACTGCATTCCCCTGAACTACCTCAGTGCTCGGACGTGGTGAAATAATCTGTATGAACGGCATGCTGAGGCCGAGGCCCTTCACCTGGACTGAACGATAGAGGGGAGAGAACGATATAAAGAGGTGAAGGGAAGGGATGGCAGGTGATGGGTGGATCCAGGTGTGAAGAGTCCATGGGCAGATGGAGGAGGGGAGAGTGGGAATGGTGAGAGACTGGGAGGTAATGGGTGAGTCCAGGTGAGGAGAGTCCATGGGCAGATGGAGGAGGGGAGAGTGGGAACGGTGAGAGACTGGCAGGTGATGGGTGAGTCCAGGTGAGGAGAGTCCATGGGCAGATGGAGGGGAGAGTGGGAACGGTGAGAGACTGGCAGGTGATGGGTGAGTCCAGGTGAGGAGAGTCCATGGGCAGATGGAGGAGGGGAGAGTGGGAACGGTGAGAGACTGGGAGGTGATGGGTGAGTCCAGGTGAGGAGAGTCCATGGGCAGATGGAGGAGGGGAGAGTGGGAACAGTGAGAGACTGGCAGGTGATGGGTGAGTCCAGGTGAGGAGGGACCATGGGCAGATGGAGGAGGGGAGAGTGGGAACGGTGAGAGACTGGCAGGTGATGGGTGGGACCAGGTGTGAAGAGTCCATGGGCAGATGGAGGAGGGGAGAGTGGGAACGGTGAGAGACTGGGAGGTGATGGGTGAGTACAGGTGAGGAGGGGAGGAGGGACCATGGGCAGATGGAGGAGGGGAGAGTGGGAATGTTGACAGACTGGGAGGTGATGGGTGAGTCCAAGTGAGGAGGGACCATGGGCAGATGGAGGAGGGGAGAGTGGGAACGGTGAGAGACTGGGAGGTGATGGGTGAGTCCAGGTGAGGAGGGACCATGGGCAGATGGAGAAGGGGAGAGTGGGAACGGTGAGAGACTGGGAGGTGATGGGTGGTTCCAGGTGAGGAGAGTCCATGGGCAGATGGAGGAGCGGAGAGTGGGAACGGTGTCAGACTGGGAGGTGATGGGTGAGTCGAGGGGAGGAGGGACCATGGGCAGATGGAGGAGGGGAGAGTGGGAATGGTGATAGAGGGTGGATATTTTGCGTGGAAGCAACAGAAGACTGCAGAAGATGGAATCTCATAGAGAAAGGTGATGGAGCATGGAACCAAGCAAAAGGAGATGGGTAGGGCAGATGGGACAGTGGAGAGAGAGGACCCAGTAGGAGATGTGTGAATATGATGAACAGACTGAGGAGGGCTAACAGCCAACACCCACGCCTCCTCCCTGCCCCTCAGGATTTGAGAGAGGTGTACACATGTCTATCATCTCAAGCTTTAGACCATAAGAACACAAGATTTTGGAGCAGAATTGGGCCATTCAGTCCATCGAGACTGCCCCACCATTCAATCATGGCTGAATTATTTTCCCCCTCAATCCCGGACTCTAGCCTTTTCCATGTAACCTTTGATCCCTGACTAATCAAGAACCTACTGACCTCCACTTTCAATATACTCAAAGACTTGGCCTCCACAACCATCTCCTCAACAAATTCCACAGATTCACCAACTTCTGCAGAAAGAAATTCCTCCTCATCTCTGTTCTTAAGGTACATCCCTCTGCGCTGAGGCTGTGCCCTCTGGTCCTAGGCTCTCTCACAAGAGGAAACATCCTCTCCACATTCACCCTGTCTAGACCTTTCAATATTCAATAGGTTTCAATGAGGTCCCCTGCATTCTTCTAAACCCCGTTGAGTTCAGCCCCAGGTTGATCAAATGCCCCTCATACATTAACCCTTTCATTCCTGGGATGATTGTCATGGACCTCCTCTGGACCCTCTCCAATGCCAGCACATTCTTTCTTAGATAAGGGGCCTAAAAGCTGCTCACAATACTCCAAATGCCTTAGAAACCTCAGCATTACATGCTTATACGTGACCCAAGCACCCCGAAGCACAGCCACAGTGACGACAGGGGTCCCAGCCACTCACCTCCTTGGCCACGGAGTCCCTCGCAGCGTTGGAGTCCCTGACACCGGGTAGGTCGACCAGGACAGCGCCAGTCTGCAGCACCGGCGAGTTTGGCACTTGGACACGCACCCTCTTGACAATGGGCCAGAACTCTCCCCCACTGCTGTTCGAGGAATCGTTGCGGGAGTCGATGTAGGGCTGCACTTTGGAGCGGAAAGCACCGACCTGAAGGTGAGCGAGTGCACAGAGGCAAGTTAAAAAAATAAAGGCCACAGATCAGACCTCAGAACTACACGAGGCAACAACCAGCGTGTGAAGAGAAGCTTTAAGATAGCTTATTTCAAAGTAACTTTATTATCAAAGTACATCTTCATCACCATACAATGCTGAGATTCATTTTCTAGCGGGCATTCACAGTAAATATAAGCAACACAGTAGAATCAGTGAAAAACCACACACAACAGAAACGGACAAAACCAATGTGTGTAAAAACAACAAACTGTGCAACTACAAAACTCAAATAATAATACTTAAGCAATAAGTTATAGAGAGCTGAGATGAAGAGACCTTGAACATAAGTCCATAGGCTATGGGAACAGTTCATGGGGCAAGCAGACTGAATTTATTCCCTCCAGTTCAAGAGCCTGATGGTTGAGGGGTAATAACTGTTCCTGAACCTGGTGGTGCGAGTCCTGAGGCTCCTGTACCTTCCTCCTGATGGCAGCAGCCAGAAGAGAGCGTGGCCTGGGTGGGGTTTGTCCCTGATGATGGACACTGCTTTCCTGCGACAGCACTCCATGTAGATATGCTCAGTGGTGGGGAGGGCTTTAGCCGTGATGGACTGGACCGCATCCACTACTTTTCGTAGGATTTTCCGTTCAAGGGAATGGTGTTTCCAAACCAGGCTGTGATGCAGCTGGTCAATATACTCTCCACGACACATCTATAGAAATTTGTCAAAGTTTTAGATGTCATGCCGAATCTTCACAAACTCCAAAGGAAGTAGAAGGTACAGCTGTGCTTTCTTCATAATTGCATTTACAGGCTGGTCCCAGGACAGTTTCTCCAAACTAGTAATATCTAGGAATTCAAAGTTGCTGTCGGTCTCCACTTCTGATGAGGACTGATTCATTGGCCTCCGGTTTCCCTCTCCTGAAGTTAATAATCACTTCCTTGGTCTTGGAGACACTGATTGCTGTCATAACTTTCATTCTCCCTCCTACATACGGAGTCATCGCCACCTTTGATTCAGCTACGACAGCGGAGCCATTGCAACTTGAATATGGCATTGGAGCGGTGCTCAGCCACACAGGCAGAGGCGTGAAGCGAGTAGAGCAGGGGGATAAGCACACAGCCCAGCCTTGTGGTGTACCTGTGCTGATGGAGACCAGGGAGGAGATGTTGTTGCCAATCCAAACTGCCTGGGGTCGGCAAGAGGGGGAATCCAGGATCCAATTGACAGCTGCTGTCTCCCTTGTCGTTTGATTTAACTTCATATGAGCTGATAACATTCAAGCACTGCCACCACTGTCCAGCATCGCTCATTGATTCAAGTTTGGTCCGGGATTTACACTTCATCCATGGGATAGCTTTCCAGAGATCGTACCTAGACCTCTTGTAACTTCCTTGGTCTCCAGACCTGACTGCCTCTGATCTGGCTCTCAAATCTCATGGTTCATCCAGGGCTTCTGGTTGGGGAATACTCTGAATGAATTAGTGGGGACACGTTGAGCAGAGAGCAGACCGATGTGGGTTGGGGAAGGAAGACTGAATGATGGGGTGGGGACACGTTGAGCAGAGAGAGCAGACCGATGTGGGTTGGGGAAGGAAGACTGAATGATGTGGTGGGGACACGTTGAGCAGAGAGCAGACCGATGTGGGTTGGGGAAGGAAGACTGAATGATGTAGTGGGGACACGTTGAGCAGAGAGCAGACCGATGTGGGTTGGGGAAGAAAGACTGAAAGATGGGGTGGGGACACGTTGAGCAGAGAGAGCAGACCAATGTGGGTTGGGGAAGAAAGACTGAAAGATGTAGTGGGGACACGTTGAGCAAAGAATGGACCGATGTGGGTTGGGGAAGGAAGACTGAAAGATGTAGTGGGGACACGTTGAGCAGAGAGCAGACCGATGTGGGTTGGGGAAGGAAGACTGAATGAATTAGTGGGGACATGTTGAGCAAAGAATGGACCGATGTGGGTTGGGGAAGGAAGACTGAATGATGTAGTGGGGACATGTTGAGCAGAGAGCAGACCGATGTGGGTTGGGGAAGGAAGACTGAATGAATTAGTGGGGACACGTTGAGCAGAGAGAGCAGACCAATGTGGGTTGGGGAAGGAAGACTGAATGATGTAGTGGGGACACGTTGAGCAGAGAGCAGACCGATGTGAGTTGGGGAAGGTAGACTGAATGATGTAGTGGGGACAAGTTGAGCAGAGAGCAGACCGATGTGGGTTGGGGAAGGAAGACTGAATGAATTAGTGGGGACACGTTGAGCAGAGAGAGCAGACCAATGTGGGTTGGGGAAGGAAGACTGAATGATGTAGTGGGGACACGTTGAGCAGAGAGCAGACCGATGCCGATTGGGGAAGGAAGACTGAATGAATTAGTGGGGACACGTTGAGCAGAGAGCAGACCGATGTGGGTTGGGGAAGGAAGACTGAATGATGTAGTGGGGACACGTTGAGCAGAGAGCAGACCGATGTGGGTTGGGGAAGGAAGACTGAATGATGTAGTGGGGACACGTTGAGCAGAGAGCAGACCGATGTGGGTTGGGGAAGGAAGACTGAATGATGTAGTGGGGACACGTTGAGCAGAGAGCAGACCGATGTGGGTTGGGGAAGGAAGACTGAATGATGTAGTGGGGACACGTTGAGCAGAGAGCAGACCGATGTGGGTTGGGGAAGGAAGACTGAATGATGTAGTGGGGACACATTGAGCAGAGAGCAGACCGATGTGGGTTGGGGAAGGAAGACTGAATGATGTAGTGGGGACAAGTTGAGCAGAGAGCAGACCGATGTGGGTTGGGGAAGGAAGACTGAATGATGTAGTGGGGACATGTTGAGCAAAGAATGGACCGATGCGGGCTGGGGAAGGAAAACTGAACGATGTGGTGGGGTGCAGATGGAGGCAGAGAAAACATTCACCCACCTGCACTTCGCTGATCGTTTTTGTTGTCCCCAGGTACTGGGTGACTTCCCGAATCTGCGCTAGCTCTGGGTACGGGAGGACTCGTCCGTAGACCGCCTTGACACGGCTGTACGCCACACTGGCCTCAGAACCAGGGTCCGGTCGCCGTTTCTTCAATCGCCCCTTCTTGTCAGTCATGTCACTGAGCAGCGAGAGCAGTTCTTTATTCCATTCCTGAGCGCAGACAGAGAGGGATTAACACAAACCGGGACTCCGCCATGGACAGTCCCAATTCCGGGCTGGGCATGGTGATAACAACCTCATCCGGTAGGAACTCCAAAAACCCTAATCAGTACAGTCTAGCAAAGCTAAGAACACTTGCACCACTTTGTACTCAAATGGACTTTTTTAAAAAAGTCTAATTGTGTTTTGTTGTAATAATTTGTATAATTTATGCCTTTCTAGTTACTGCTGCTTATCTGATGCTCTGATCCTGCCACGAGCAAGATTTTCATTACATGTGGACTTGTGCAGGTGACCATAAACTTGACTTTGGAGTCATCTGCAAGCTGACTAACAAGTCCAGCTAGATCCTAGTCTAAATCATTTATGTGTATCAAACAATATCCTTTTACCAACTAACACCACCAGGCTGAAGGACAGCTTCCACCCCTCTGCGTCAGACTCTCGCACATTAAAAGATAAATTATTTATTTATTGAGGTACAGAGTGGAACAGGCCCTTCGAGTCACGCCACACTGTCCAGCGACCCTAGCCTAATCGTGGGACAAGTTAAAATGGCTAATCAACCTACCAATCGGTTCGTCTTCGGACAGTGGTAGGAAACAGGAGCTTACAGAGGAAACCCACGCGTTCTTGGAGATAACATACAAACTCCTTAGAGGCATTGATGGGATCTGAACCCTGGACACTAGCTTGGCTAACCACCACAACTAACCATGGAGCCCCTGAAATCTCAGTCTACCTGGTCACGGCCCTCGCTCTTTATTCATCTCCATGCTCTGTAAGCCTTACACCAGAATCCACACTCTATTTTGCTTTACACTTGCTACTCTGTTGATGCCTTACGTTAGCAATGATCTGCGCAGACGGCAAACGAAACAAAGCTTTTCTGTGCATCTTGATGCATGTGACAAAAAGATAAAAAAACAGAAAGGACAGCTTCTATCCTGATGCTTAAAGACTATCGAACGGCTTCCTAGTATAATACGATGGACTCTTGACTTTTTACTCTCTAATCAAGAACCTTCCAACCTCCACTTTAAATACACCCAATGACTTGGCCTCCACAGATTCACCACCGTCTGGCTAACGGAATTCCTCCTCATCTCTCTTCTAAAGAGATGCCCTTGCATTCTGAGGCTGTGTCCTCTGGCTCTAGATGTACCCAGTATTGGAAACATCCTCCCCACACCCACTCTATCTAGGCCTCTTGATATTCGATCAGTTTCACTGAGATCCACCCCCACCCCCGTTTGCCTAAACTCCAGTGTGTACAGGCCCACTGCTGTCCTGGGAGGGAAGGGTTCGACTGAGGCTAAAGGGCCAGCACAACATGATGGGCTGACTGGCCTGTACTGTTCTATGATCTACATTCTGATGGTGTATCGAGGTGGTACAAGGGAAATCAATAGCAGAATGAAGTGTCAGTCACCATTACAGTGCAGCCAGACCATTAGGCATAAGATCGTCACCAGGTAGATTGGTTACGAAGATTTTTAGAAGAGAGATGAGGAGGAATTCCGTTAGCCAGACGGTGGTGAATCTGTGGAGGCCAAGTCATTGGGTGTATTTAAAGTGAAGGTTGATAGGTTCCTGATTAGTCAGAGAGTAAAAGGTTACAGGGAGAAGGCAGGGGAATGGAACTGACAGCAGACTCAATGGGCTGAATGGCTCCTAAAGAGCCCTCAATGAATCTACAGGATGTACCTAGAACCACAGAACACTACAGCACAGTACAGGCCCTTCAGCCCTCCATGCTGTGCCGACCCATATAATCCTTAAAAAAAGTACTAAACCACACTACCCCATAACCCTCCATTTTTCTTTCATCCATGTGCCTGTCCAAGTGGCTCTTAAATGCCCCTAATGTTTTAGCCTCCACCACCATCCCTGGCAAGTCATTCCAGGCACTCACAATCCCCTGTGTAATTTAAAAAAAACCCAAACAAACGAACAACTTACCCCTGATGTCTCCACTAAACTTCCCTCCCTTAATTTTGTACATATGCCCTCTGGTGTTTGCTATTGGTGCCCTGGGAAACAGGGACTGACTATCCACCCTATTTAAGAGTCTCTGAAACGTTCATGCTTCAATGCCCCTGTTGTAATGAAATGGTTTGTATGGATGTATCTCACACCGTGTCTCAGTACATCAACTAGTACTTTCTTCTTTGGAGTGACAGAGGGTGAGGTGACCTGATAGGGGTGTACAAGATGATGATAGGCTTTGATCGTGTGGATAGTCAGAGGCTTTTTCCCAGGGCTGAAATGGCTAGCACAAGAGGACACAGTTTTAAGGTGCTTGGAAGCAGGTACAGAGGAGATGTCGGGTGTAAGTTTTTCACACAGAGAGTGGTGGGTGCGTGGAATGGGCTGCCAGTGACAGTGGTAAAGGCGAATACGATAGGGTCTTTTTACAGACTCTTAGATAGGGACATGGAGCTTAGGAAAACAGAGGGCTATGCGGTAGGGTAATTCTAGGCAGTTCCTAGAGTAGGTTCCATGGGCCTGTAACGTGCTGTAGATTTCTATGTTGTATGTTCATTGTATATTCTGCGTCGTATGACACGGACACTCTGGGCAAATTTTTCTACAGAAGTAGTTTGCTGCTGCCTTCTTCTGGGCAGTGTCTTTACAAGACAGGTCACCCCAGCCATTATCAATACTCTACAGAGATTGTCTGCCTGGTGTCGGTGATCACATAACCAGGATTGTGATCTGCACCAGCTGCTCCCATGGTTTCATGTGACCCTGATCGGGTGGGGTGGGGGGGTGGGGTGGGGGGGGGTGCTGAGCTGGAGCTACACCTTGCCCAGGGGTTTCATGTGACCCTGATCGGGTGGGTGGGGGGTGGGGTGGGGGGGTGCTGAGCTGGAGCTACACCTTGCCCAGGGGTTTCATGTGACCCTGATCGGGTGGGTGGGGGGTGGGGTGGGGGGGGTGCTGAGCTGGAGCTACACCTTGCCCAGGGGTTTCATGTGACCCTGATCGGGTGGGGTGGGGGGGGGGGGTGCTGAGCTGGAGCTACACCTTGCCCAGGGGTTTCATGTGACCCTGATCGGGTGGGGTGGGGTGGGGTGGGGGGGGGTGCTGAGCTGGAGCTACACCTTGCCCAGGGGTTTCATGTGACCCTGATCGGGTGGGGTGGGGTGGGGGGGGTGCTGAGCTGGAGCTACACCTTGCCCAGGGGTTTCATGTGACCCTGATCGGGTGGGGTGGGGTGGGGGGGGTGCTGAGCTGGAGCTACACCTTGCCCAGGGGTTTCATGTGACCCTGATCGGGTGGGTGGGGTGGGGGGGGTGCTGAGCTGGAGCTACACCTTGCCCAGGGGTTTCATGTGACCCTGATCGGGTGGGTGGGGTGGGGGGGGTGCTGAGCTGGAGCTACACCTTGCCCAGGGGTTTCATGTGACCCTGATCGGGTGGGTGGGGTGGGGTGGGGGGGGTGCTGAGCTGGAGCTACACCTTGCCCAGGGGTTTCATGTGACCCTGATCGGGTGGGTGGGGTGGGGGGGGTGCTGAGCTGGAGCTACACCTTGCCCAGGGGTTTCATGTGACCCTGATCGGGTGGGTGGGGTGGGGGGGGGTGCTGAGCTGGAGCTACACCTTGCCCAGGGGTTTCATGTGACCCTGATCGGGTGCGGGGGGTGGGGGGGGGTGCTGAGCTGGAGCTACACCTTGCCCAGGGGTGACCTGCAGGCCAGCGGAGGGAATGAGCGCCTTACACCTCCTGACGTTTGACGGAATGTCGGACACTCTGAGCCAATAGGCTGGTCCTGGACTTATTTCCACTTGGCATTATTTACTTATTATTATTTAACTATTTATGGTTTTATATTGCTATATTTCTACACTATTCTTGGTTGGTGCGACTGTAACGAAACCCAGTTTCCCTCGGGATCAATAAAGTATGTCTGTCTGTCTGATGTGTCTCCACCCTGCCAAGATAGAGATGTACAACACAATAAGAGGCAGAAATCAAGTGGACAGCCAGGGAATTTTTTCAGGATGGAAATGGTTAATACAAGGGGGCATCATTTTAATGTAATTGGAGGAAAGTATAGGGGGATGTCAGAGGTAGGTTTTGTTTTTAAATACAAAGAGTGATGGGTGTGTGGAATGCCCTGCCTGGGGTGATGGTAGAGGCAGATACACTAGGGGCATTTAAGAGACTCTTAGATAGACACATGGGTGATAGGAAAACGAGGGCTATGTGGGAGGGGAGGGTTAGATTGATCTTGGAGCAGGTTAAAAGTTCAGCACAACATTGTGGGCCGAAGGGCCTGTACTGTTCTATGTGACAATAATAAACTACGCTTCCAGTGTAGTGGTGCAGTTGACATGAACCCTTCATGCAAGTCGCCACTCTCACCTCCTCGGAGAAGAACTCGATGTCAGCCCTGAAGCAGCGCGAGCTGGCGTTGTGGGACACCTCGACAACCACGGCTGTGCAGGCTCTCATGGCCGACGTGGGCAGGACACCTTCCTCGTCTAACAGGGCGTTCAGCAGGCTGCTCTTCCCCGAGCCCGTGTCTCCCACCACAGCCACATAGGTCAGAGGAGGCACCGTCTGTTCCTGCAGCTCCTTGATCTGTTCCCTTTAGACAGGGCGAGGCAAGGAAGAGAGGGAGCAGTATTGAGAAAGATACAGCAGAGGACATAGCAGCAAATTAGGCCACTCAACCCATCAACTCCACCATTCCATCATGGCTGATTTATTATCCCTCTCAACCCCCCCACCTGACTAATGAAGAACCCATCAAACTCCGCTTTAAATATGCTCAGTAACATGGCTTCCACAGCCATCTCTGGCAATGAATTCCAGATTCAATACCCGCTAGCAAATGAAATTCCTCCTCATCTCTATTCTAAATGGACATCCCTCTGTTCTGAGGCTGTGTCCTCTGGTCCTGGACTCCGCCATCATAGGAAACATCCTCTCCATATCCACTCTATCCAGGTCTTTCAATATTCAATAGGTTTCAATGAAATTCCCCCTCATTCTTCTAAACTCCAGTGAGAACAGACCCAGAGAAATCAAACGCTCCTCATACGTTAATCTTTTCATTCTCAGGGTCACTCTCAGGAACTTCCTCTGGACCCTCTCCAATGTCAGATAAAGGGCCCCACAACTGCTCACAATTCTCCAGAGCTTCAAAAGCTCCTCGTACGCTAAACCTTTCATTCCGGGGTCATTCTCGTGAGGCAGCAGGCACCAAGGTGGCGGGGTGAGAGTGGTATGATATACTTGTACATGCACTCGTGAGCAGATGATTAAAGTTGGTGTGCATGTGCCATTGTTTTTATCTGAAATATCTGTCTTGAAACATGGTGGCAGCCATGGTGCTCGGAAAATTGCTTTTCACAACCGCAGCACCCAGTGTTTTCAACTTGCAGTTGGCAGCATAATAACAGCGCAACTCTGAAACATCGGAGGGTGAGTGTAAGAGTAGAAGAATGTCAACCGAGACGAGAAACTAGCCACAAATAGAGACGGGTGCACTCGCAATGCCTGGAGGTGAGACAGCAGAATCTCAGTGGCACCCAGCACCCGTGGGTGACACCGTGCCGGGGAACCATGGTCGGGCCAGAAGTCCTCCCCCAGTCAGCGGCATTCGCCCGCCACCACCCGTGATGGTCAACCACGGACTGATAGACAGATGGAGGACATGGCGGCAGATGTGGATTAACTACAGCGTCGTAGCACAACTGCACAATCAAGTTCCAGCATACCAGATGGCATTAATATTGCATACAATTGGACCATCAGGACTCGAGGTCTACAACAGTTTTGTGTTCGCAGATAAGGCTGAAGGACAAGACCTCACAAAGATTTTAGCTGCATTTGACAGATATGCTATCGGTGAGAAAAATGAGGCGTGTGAACGGTATTTGTTCAACAAGTGGCAACAAGATCAAGGTGGGACCTTTGAGTCGTTTCTTGCTAGCCTTAGATCTCTTGCAAAGACATGTAATTTTTGCTCATGTATGTCAGACAATCTGCTGAGAGACAAGATCGTACTGGGCATTTACGACTCCCAAACCAGAAAATGTCTTTTACAAGAGAGAAATCCAATGCTCAATAACTGCACTGACATCCGTAAAAGCACAGTACTGGCTGAATCACACCTACAAGCATTCAGCACAGCTGCAGATAGTGGGTGCGCTACTGTCCATGGGATTAAACCTCGTGCTAACAAGAAGGGTTCAAAGCATCCTGGACAGAAGGTGAGTGCTAGTGGTGGAGCCAGAGCAAAAGGCACCTTGAACAGCCACAGAAGCAAAGTGAACCTTTGCAAGTACTGTGGCACGGAACATGCAAGAGACAAGCAACAATGCCCAGCATATGGACAGGCGTGCAAGGCCTGTGGCATTCGAAATCACTTTGCAAAGGTATGCCAGCAGAAGCCCGTGCGTGAGGTGGAAGCACAACGCGATGACCAAACCCACAGTGACAGCAGCACCGAGTTTATCGACAATGTCATACTGGCGGTCAACAGTTTGAAGACAAAGCATGACGTATTCGCACAGATGCTCATCAATGGAAAGCCAACAGACTTCCAAGTTGATAGCAGGGCGAACATTAATATTTGACCCCGGAAATACTTGGAGGGGGTAGATCACACACTAAGGCAATGCACAAGAAGCTGCTGGTGTGGAACAAGACCACCATGGATGCAGAAGGGATGTGCAGAGTGAAATTGCGTAACCCAATGACGAACCGCAAGTATTCTGTCGAATTTGTCCTGGTCGCTGACGACTTTAACACCATTGCTGGGAAACAGGGCCAGCCAACAAATGAAGCTGAATTACGGTCAATGATGGCAACTTTCACAGGGTGCATGCATCGACACTCACAGAAAAACAATGCACACCAGAGGAAGGCTATGCAGAGGAGTTTGATGATGCGCTCGGGGAGCTTCCGGGTGCAGCCCACAGTGTTACCCCCCACGACGTCTACCTCCCGCTACGCAGAGGAGTTCGATGATGCGCTCGGGGAGCTTCCGGGTGCAGCCCACAGTGTTACCCCCCACGACATCTACCTCCCGCTATGCAGAGGAGTTCGATGATGCGCTCGGGGAGCTTCCGGGTGCAGCTCACAGTGTTACCCCCCACGACGTCTACCTCCCGCTATGCAGAGGTGTTCGATGATGCGCTCGGGGAGCTTCCGGGTGCAGCCCACAGTGTTACCCCCCACGACGTCTACCTCCCGCTATGCAGAGGTGTTCGATGATGCGCTCGGGGAGCTTCCGGGTGCAGCCCACAGTGTTACCCCCCACGACATCTACCTCCCGCTATGCAGAGGAGTTCGATGATGCGCTCGGGGAGCTTCCGGGTGCAGCTCACAGTGTTACCCCCCACGACGTCTACCTCCCGCTATGCAGAGGTGTTCGATGATGCGCTCGGGGAGCTTCCGGGTGCAGCCCACAGTGTTACCCCCCACGACATCTACCTCCCGCTATGCAGAGGAGTTCGATGATGCGCTCGGGGAGCTTCCGGGTGCAGCTCACAGTGTTACCCCCCACGACGTCTACCTCCCGCTATGCAGAGGTGTTCGATGATGCGCTCGGGGAGCTTCCGGGTGCAGCCCACAGTGTTACCCCCCACGACATCTACCTCCCGCTATGCAGAGGAGTTCGATGATGCGCTCGGGGAGCTTCCGGGTGCAGCCCACAGTGTTACCCCCCACGACGTCTACCTCCCGCTATGCAGAGGTGTTCGATGATGCGCTCGGGGAGCTTCCGGGTGCAGCCCACAGTGTTACCCCCCACGACATCTACCTCCCGCTATGCAGAGGAGTTCGATGATGCGCTCGGGGAGCTTCCGGGTGCAGCTCACAGTGTTACCCCCCACGACGTCTACCTCCCGCTATGCAGAGGTGTTCGATGATGCGCTCGGGGAGCTTCCGGGTGCAGCCCACAGTGTTACCCCCACGACATCTACCTCCCGCTATGCAGAGGTGTTCGATGATGCGCTCGGGGAGCTTCTGGGTGCAGCCCACAGTGTTACCCCCCACGACGTCTACCTCCCGCTATGCAGAGGAGTTCGATGATGCGCTCGGGGAGCTTCCGGGTGCAGCCCACAGTGTTACCCCCCACGACGTCTACCTCCCGCTACGCAGAGGTGTTCGATGATGCGCTCGGGGAGCTTCTGGGTGCAGCCCACAGTGTTACCCCCCACGACGTCTACCTCCCGCTATGCAGAGGTGTTCGATGATGCGCTCGGGGAGCTTCCGGGTGCAGCCCACAGTGTTACCCCCCACGACGTCTACCTCCCGCTATGCAGAGGTGTTCGATGATGCGCTCGGGGAGCTTCCGGGTGCAGCCCACAGTGTTACCCCCCACGACGTCTACCTCCCGCTATGCAGAGGAGTTCGATGATGCGCTCCGGGAGCTTCCGGGTGCAGCCCACAGTGTTACCCCCCACGACATCTACCTCCCGCTATGCAGAGGAGTTCGATGATGCGCTCCGGGAGCTTCCGGGTGCAGCCCACAGTGTTACCCCCCACGACGTCTACCTCCCGCTATGCAGAGGAGTTCGATGATGCGCTCGGGGAGCTTCCGGGTGCAGCCCACCTGCAGAATGATGAGGAAGTTCAACCCAGTGTTACCCCCCACGACATCTACCTCCCGCTATGAAGCGGAAAGTGAAAGCTGAGCTCGATCAGCTGGTAGACCGCAAGGTGATAGCTCCAGCCCATGAACCTACAAGATGGGTTAGCAGCTAGTGGTTGCAGAGAAGAAGAACGGCAATCTTCGTATATGCATTGACCCTCGACCATTGAACAAAGCGCTGAGGAGAGAACACTACCTCCATCCGGTGATAGAGGACATTTTGCCAGATCGCGACCAGGCTAAGGTTTTCAGCAAGCTTGATATGAGTTCTGCATTCTGGCAAGTGAAACTGGACAGTGAATCAAGCCTGCTCACCACCTTCAGCACACCTTTCGGGCGGTATAGATGGCTCAGACTTCCGTTTGGAACCAATGTTTCATCAGAGATCTTCCAGCACAGACTGTATCAGGCACTGGAAGGACTACCAGGAGTGATCGGCGTCGCGGACGCCATTCTGGTGTACGGAAAAGGGGGAACGCAGGGAAAGAGCAATCGCCGATCATGATGTGAAACTTGAGCAGCTATTACAGCTATGCAGAGCAGCATATCAGGCTCAACAAGAACAAATCTGTCTTCAGAGCGACAGAGATACCCTTTTGGGGCATCTCATCACAAGTGACGGACTTCAGCCTGATACTATAAAGGTCGCTGACGTTCTCAACATACCGGCACCCACAAATGTGCAGGGAGTGCAGAGATTGATCGGATTTGTCAACTACCTGAGCCGTTTTCTACCAGGTCTCTCAGATATCCTTGAGCCAATAGGACAGCTGACAAAGCCAGATGTAGCATGGGAGTGGTCAGCTGAGCAGCAAAACCCTTTCTGCAAGATCAAGCGATGGTATCCGAAGTACCGGTGTTAACATACTACAATTCAAAGGAAGAGCTGACCATCCAATGTGACGCCAGCAACAAAGGCCGAGGGACAGCACTCCTCCAGAAAGGGCGCCCGGTCGCATATGCAAGCAGAGCGCTAACGGACACAGAAGTACATTAAAAGGAAATGCTCGCAATTGTTTTCACACGAGCGTTTTCATCAATACACTTTTGGCCGCTTCACAAGAGTACTCAGCGATCACAAGCCGCTGGAAATGATAGTTAAGAAGCCGTTGGTGAAGGCACCAAAGCACCTACAGGGAAAGCTTCTTCGCCTGCAGAGCTATGATTTCGACTTCACCTACGGTCAAGGCAAGCTCATGCACCTCGCGGATACACTATCGCGAGCAGTCAGCGGTACTCCAGGCCGGGAGAACAGCTTCGACCAAGTCAACATGCTATCCCACCTGCCAATCCGTGATGAGCATCCAGAGCAGATTCGCATAGAAACAGCGAAAGATGACACGATGTTGAAACGCGTAATCCTCAGCGGATGGCCGAGCGAGCGTGGCGCGCTACCACCTTACCATAGCTATAGAGATGAGCTCGCAGTCCAAGACGGCTTAATCTTCAAAGGTGAGCGTGCCATCATACCACAAAGTGAGCGAAAGCAAATGAAGGAAAGAATTCATTCGTCACACTTGGGCATACCTCAGACTTGCACACGAATGTCTGTTTTGGCCAGGCATGAGCAGCAACATCAAGCAATATATCGCTACATGGGATGTTTGTCGCACATACGAAATGAGTCAGCAGAAAGAATCGCTTATGAGTCATGAGGTATCTGCTCGGCCATGGGAAAAGATAGGTTCCGACCTATTTACATTCGAAGGAAAAGAGTACCTCGTCACCGTTGATTACTTCAGCAATTTCTTCGAGGTAGGTCTTCTCTGCAATATGACCAGCGCAGCCATTATTTGCAAATTGAAGGATTATTTTGTGAGATATGGTAGCCCAACACAAGTGGTTAGTGATAATGGGCCACAATACATGTCAGCGGAGTTTCACAGATTTGCACGAGAATGGGATTTTGAGCACTTGTGTAGCAGTCAGTCCCGGAAATAGCAAAGCGAAGGGAAAAGCTGAATCAGCAGTTAAAGCAGCTGAGCGGATCCTCACAAAGAGCAACAAATTGCGAGCAGATCCCTACCTCGCACTTCTAGACCATCGCAATACACCTTCGCAAGGGCTCAGCACGAATCCTGCCCAGCGTCTGATGAATCGCTACACACACACACACGCTCCTGCCTACAACAGCCAGTTTACTGGAACCCAGAGCTGTATGCGAACTCGAGCGTATGAAACAACGCGTCCAGCAGCAGGCCGACAATGACAGATAGATAGATAGATAGATACTTTATTCATCCCCATGGGGAAATTCAACTTTTTTCCAATGTCCCATACACTTGTTGTAGCAAAACTAATTACATACAATACTTAACTCAGTAAAAAATATGATATGCATCTAAATCACTATCTCAAAAAGCATTAATAATAGCTTTTAAAAAGTTCTTAAGTCCTGGCGGTTGAATTGTAAAGCCTAATGGCATTGGGGAGTATTGACCTCTTCATCCTGTCTGAGGAGCATTGCATCGACAGTAACCTGTCGCTGATACTGCTTCTCTGTCTCTGGATGGTGCTATGTAGAGGATGTTCAGAGTTATCCATAATTGACCGTAGCCTACTCAGCGCCCTTCGCTCAGCTACCGATGTTAAACTCTCCAGTACTTTGCCCACGACAGAGCCCGCCTTCCTTACCAGCTTATTAAGACGTGAGGCGTCCCTCTTCTTAATGCTTCCTCCCCAACACGCCACCACAAAGAAGAGGGCGCTCTCCACAACTGACCTATAGAACATCTTCAGCATCTCACTACAGACATTGAATGACGCCAACCTTCTAAGGAAGTACAGTCGACTCTGTGCCTTCCTGCACAAGGCAACTGTGTTGGCAGTCCAGTCTAGCTTCTCGTCTAACTGTACTCCCAGATACTTGTAGGTCTTAACCTGCTCCACACATTCTCCATTAATGATCACTGGCTCCATATGAGGCCTAGATCTCCTAAAGTCCACCACCATCTCCTTGGTCTTGGTGATATTGAGACGCAGGTAGTTTGAGTTGCACCATATCATAAAGTCCTGTATCAGTTTCCTATACTCCTCCTCCTGTCCATTCCTGACACACCCCACTATGGCCGTGTCATCAGCGAACTTCTGCACATGGCAGGACTCCGAGTTATATTGGAAGTCTGATGTGTACAGGGTGAACAGGACCGGAGAGAGTACGGTTCCCTGCGGCGCTCCTGTGCTGCTGACCACCGTGTCAGACCTACAGTCTCCCAACCGCACATATTGAGGTCTATCTGTCAAGTAGTCCACTATCCAATCCACCATGTGAGAGTCTACTCCCATCTCCGTTAGTTTGTGCCTTAAGATCTTGGGCTGGATGGTGTTAAAGGCACTAGAGAAGTCAAGGAATGTAATCCTCACAGCACAACTGACCCCCTCTAGGTGAGAGAGGTGACAACAAATCACCCAAAAATGTTGCCCCACTCGACGAAGGGGATACCGCGCGCATGCAACCCCTGGCGCAAGGTAAAAAGAATTGAGAGAAAGCAATTGCGTGTCAGTGCCTTGATGAGCGTTCAAATGTAGTTCAAACTCCTTCTGGGATCTACCGACGTAATCGCACACATCTACGAAAGATGCCTGAAAAGCTAATCAGACATGAACAGGCAAAATCAGGTCAAACAACTGAGATCAATGACCACAGTGTGTCTACCGCATCAAATGCACACAGACAAACACTAGCAGAGGCCAATGACAATGATCACAGTGTGTCTACCGCATCAAATGCACACAGACAAACACTAGCAGAGGCCAATGACAATGACCACAGTGTGTCTACCGCATCAAATGCACACAGCCTAACACTAGCAGAGGCCAATGACAATGACCACAGTGTGTCTACCGCATCAAATGCACACAGACAAACACTAGCAGAGGCCAATGACAATGACCACAGTGTGTCTACCGCATCAAATACACACAGACACTAGCAGAGGCCAATGACA
This sequence comes from Hemitrygon akajei, assembly GCF_048418815.1. NCBI lineage: Eukaryota > Metazoa > Chordata > Chondrichthyes > Myliobatiformes > Dasyatidae > Hemitrygon > Hemitrygon akajei. The sequence goes on along the minus strand of NC_133131.1, from coordinate 175,355,134 downwards.
ATGACCACAGTGTGTCTACCGCATCAAATACACACAGACACTAGCAGAGGCCAATGACAATGACCACAGTGTGTCTACCGCATCAAATACACACAGACACTAGCAGAGGCCAATGACAATGACCACAGTGTGTCTACCGCATCGAATGCACACAGACAAACACTAGCAGAGGCCAATGACAATGACCACAGTGTGTCTACCGCATCAAATGCACACAGACAAACACTAGCAGAGGCCAATGACAATGACCACAGTGTGTCTACCGCATCAAATACACACAGACACTAGCAGAGGCCAATGACAATGACCACAGTGTGTCTACCGCATCAAATGCACACAGACAAACACTAGCAGAGGCCAATGACAATGACCACAGTGTCCCTACCGCATCAAATGCACACAGACAAACACTAGCAGAGGCCAATGACAATGACCACAGTGTGTCTACCGCATCAAATGCACACAAACACTAGCAGAGGCCAATGACAATGACCACAGTGTGTCTACCGCATCAAATACACACAGACAAACACTAGCAGAGGCCAATGACAATGACCACAGTGTGTCTACCGCATCAAATACACACAGACACTAGCAGAGGCCAATGACAATGACCACAGTGTGTCTACCGCATCAAATGCACACAGACAAACACTAGCAGAGGCCAATGACAATGACCACAGTGTGTCTACCGCATCAAATACACACAGACACTAGCAGAGGCCAATGACAATGACCACAGTGTCCCTACCGCATCAAATGCACACAGACAAACACTAGCAGAGGCCAATGACAATGACCACAGTGTGTCTACCGCATCAAATGCACACAGACAAACACTAGCAGAGTCTAATGACAATGACCACAGTGTCCCTACCGCATCAAATGCACACAGACAAACACAAGCAGAGGCCAATGACAATGACCACAGTGTGTCTACCACATCAAATGCTCACAGACAAACACCAGCAGAGGCCAATGACAATGACCACAGTGTGTCTACCGCATCAAATGCACACACACACACTAGCAGAGGCCAATGACAATGACCACAGTGTGTCTACCGCATCGAATGCACACAGACAAACACTAGCAGAGGCCAATGACAATGACCACAGTGTGTCTACCGCATCGAATGCACACAGACAAACACCAGCAGAGGCCAATGACAATGACCACAGTGTGTCTACCGCATCAAATGCACACACACACACTAGCAGAGGCCAATGACAATGACCACAGTGTGTCTACCGCATCGAATGCACACAGACAAACACCAGCAGAGGCCAATGACAATGACCACAGTGTGTCTACCGCATCAAATGCACACAGACAAACACTAGCAGAGGCCAATGACAATGACCACAGTGTGTCTACCGCATCAAATGCACACACACAAACACTAGCAGAGTCTAATGACAATGACCACAGTGTGTCTACCGCATCAAATGCACACAGACAAACACTAGCAGAGGCCAATGACAATGACCACAGTGTGTCTACCGCATCAAATGCACACAGACAAACACTAGCAGAGGCCAATGACAATGACCACAGTGTGTCTACCGCATCAAATGCACACAGCCTAACACTAGCAGAGGCCAATGACAATGACCACAGTGTGTCTACCACATCAAATGCACACAGACAAACACTAGCAGAGGCCAATGACAATGACCACAGTGTGTCTACCGCATCAAATGCACACAGACAAACACTAGCAGAGGCCAATGACAATGATCACAGTGTGTCTACCGCATCAAATGCACACAGACAAACACTAGCAGAAGCCAATGACAATGACCACAGTGTGTCTACCGCATCGAATGCACACAAACACTAGCAGAGTCTAATGACAATGACCACAGTGTGTCTACCACATCAAATGTACACAGACAAACACTAGCAGAGGCCAATGACAATGACCACAGTGTGTCTACCGCATCAAATGCACACAGACAAACACTAGCAGAGGCCAATGACAATGACCACAGTGTGTCTACCGCATCAAATGCACACAGACAAACACTAGCAGAGGCCAATGACAATGACCACAGTGTGTCTACCGCATCAAATGCACACAGACAAACACTAGCAGAGGCCAATGACAATGACCACAGTGTGTCTACCACATCAAATGCACACAGACAAACACTAGCAGAGGCCAATGACAATGACCACAGTGTGCCGACCACATCAAATGCACACAGACAAACACTAGCAGAGGCCAATGACAATGACCACAGTGTGCCGACCACATCAAATACACACAAACACTAGCAGAGGTTAATGACACAACACAAACACTAACACAAACGTTGAAACATGCAAATAATAAACAACAGGACTTGGACAAAACAGTAAAAACTGGCTGTACAGTGGAAAGGCCACAATATCTAGAAGACTTTGTCCCACATTGAATAATTGCATGAACAATTGAACAATAAGTCTGTGACACTATTTGGCATTTTAATGTCTTGTTTATACTAAAAGAAGGACCTTGTCCTATTTGAGGTTGTGTAGTTTGTAGTTTGAAGTTAAAGTCGAATTTTAGTCTGTTTTATGATTTGTATACATGCTCATACAAACAGAAATAATGAGTGGTATGTATTTGTGACAGGTGTAAGAGACATAAGGCATGATTAATGAATGCTTTGAAAGTTAATTCCATGAAAATATACTGGAAAGCAGACTCCAGAGAAATTGAGTTTAGTTGTTAATACAATTGTTCCTTTTCTTTGTTTTGATGAAAAGGGGGATGGTATGATATACTTGTACATGCACTCGTGAGCAGATGATTAAAGTTGGTGGGCATGCACCGTTGTTTTTATCTGAAATATCTGTCTCAAAACAGAGAGATGTGCCCACAATTTTGCTGAGAGTGGGCCCAATAATGCAGAGCGACGAGATTATTGTGGCTTCTTTCAGATAAGACCCTGGATCAAGAACCTGACTTACAGTCACACAGGAAGCCCTTTTCAAGTCCAGCCACAAATTCTCAATTGGATTAAGGTCTGGACTCTGTCTTGGCCACTCCAGGACATTAACTTTGTTGTTTTTAAGCCAATCCTGTGTAGCTTTGACTTTATGCTTGGGATCATTGTCTTGCAGGAAAACAAATCTTCTCCCAAATCACAGTTCTCTTGCAGACTGCATCAGGTTTTCCTCCAGGATTTCCCTGTATTTTGCTGCATTCATTTTACCCTCTATCTTCACGAGCCTTCCAGGGCCTGCTGCAGTGAAGCATCCCCACAGCATGAAACAGCCACCACCATGCTTCACGGTAGGGATGGTGTGTTTTTGATGATGGGTGGTGTTTGGCTTAATACCAAATATAGCATTTAGTCTGATGGCCAAAAAGCTTTCATCAGACCATAGAACCTTCTTCCAGCTGACTTCAGAATCTCCCACATACTGTCTTGCAAACAGTATTTCATGTGAGTTTTTTTTTTCAACAGTGGCTTTCTCTTTGCCACTCTCCCATAAAGCTGTGACTGGTGAAGCAACCGGACAACAGTTGTTGTATGTGAGTCTCTCCCATCTCAGTCACTGAAGCTTGTAACTCCTCCTGAGTTGTCACAGGTCTCTTGATGTCTCCCTCACTAGTCCCCTTCTTGCATGCTCACTCAGTTTCTGAGGACGGCCTGCTCGAAGTAGATTTATAGCTGTGCCATATTCTCTCCATTTCTTGACGATCAACTTGATATTCAGTGACTTTTATGTGACTCCTGTGTGACTGTAAGTCAGATTCTTGATCCAGGGTCTTATCTGAAAGAAGCCACAATAATCTCGTCGCTCTGCATTATTGGGCCCACTCTCTGCAAGAAATTTTCTTGTACCCATCTCCTGACTTGTGCTTTTCAATAACCTTTTCGTGGAGTTGCTTGGCGTGTTCTTTTGTCTTCAATGTGTAGTTTTTGCCAGGATACTGACTCACCAGCAGTTGGACCTTCCAGATACCGGTGTATTTTTACTACAGTCAATTGAAACACCTTGATTACACACGGTGATCTCCATTTAACTAATTTTGTGACTCCTGAAACCAATTGGCTGCTCCAGTGATGATTTGGTGTGTCACATTAAAGAGGGTGAATACTTATGCAATCAATTATTTTGTGTTTTATATTTGTAATTAATTCAGATCACTTTGTGGGGATCTGTTTTCACTTTGACACAAAAGAGTCTTTTTCTGTTGATCTGTGTCAAAAGAAACTAAATTAAATCCACTGTGATTCAATGTTCTAAAATAACAAAACATGAAGGCTTCCGGGGGAGGGGGGTGAATAGTTTTTATAGGCACTGTAAATACAGTACCGTGCAAAAGTCTTAGACCCAATATATAGGTAGAGCGCCCAAGGCTTTTGCACAGTATTGTAGTAATTTTATTCATTGCACTGTACTGCTATAGCAGAAAAAACCAAATTTCATGACATATGTGAGTGATGATAAACCTGATTCTGATCATGGGTCTCTATTGTGGACTGAGAGTGGGAAGGGGACAGGGAGAGGGGAATCATGGTTGGGAGAAGGGGAAAAGAGAAGGGATGGAGCGGGAAGCACCAGAGAGACATTCTGTAATGATCAATAAAACAATTGTTTGGAATTGAATGACCTTGCCTTATATCTCAGGGTGTGTCTGCACCTGTCCCACACCCCCTCCCACAGTGTGCCACCCTCTCTATTCCCAGCATCCTTTGCTCCTGACAGATTTACAAACTTGCCGACAAATACAGTACCTTTCAAAAGTGTTACGCACCCCAGCTACAGGTTTGTGCATAAGACTTTTGCACAGTTCTGTAATTTATAGTTCACGATTACTGTGTACTGCTGTCACAACAAAACAAAGCCTACACTCGGTGAAGAAATTCCTCCTCATCTCCGTTCTAATGGAGAACCCTTCTATTCTGAATCTGAGCCCTCTGGTCCTAGGCTCACCCACAATATGAAACATCCTCTCCACAAGCACTCTATCTCGGCTTTTTAATATTCAACAGGGTTTCAGTGAGGTCCCCTCCTCACTCTTCTAAACACCAGCAAATGCAGGCCTGGAAACATCAAACGTGCCTCCCACGTTAACCCTTTCATTCCCAGGACCGTTCTGATGGACCTCCTCTGGGCTCTCTCCAATGCCAGCATATCCTTGCAGAGACACGGAGCCCACACCCCAAGCTCTTCCTGACCGTGGCCGTTTCCTCGGTTCTCACCTCCACTCAGACACGTGCTGCTCGCCGACCCCCTCAGCCTCCAGCGCCTCCCAGACGTCCTGTAGCAGCAGGCTGCACTCCCTCAGCTGGAAGCTGATGTCCTCGTCAGATTTAGCCCAGCAATGCACCGGTGATGGTGGGACAAAACCCGTGTCGTCGTCGTCTGGCAAAGAGGAAAAACATCGTATTAAAGACATCACCCCATCTCAGATGTACACTTCGGATTAGCTTACCTGTCACACATACACCAAAACCGAGTGAAATGTGTCGTTTGTGTCAACAATCAAATCAATCCGAGGACGCGTTGGGGGCAGCCCACAAGGGTCATGAAGTCAGCACAGAAACAGGCCCTTCAGCCCATCTAGTCTGTGCTGGACTATTATTCTGCCTACTCCCCTCAACCTATACCTGAACCATAGCCCTTCATACAGCTCTCATCCATGTTCCTCAATCGAATACTGAAAGGCCCAGACAGAGTGGATGTGGAGAGCATGTTTTTTATGGTGGGAGAGTCTGGAACCAGAGGATACCTCAGAATAGAAGGATGTCCCTTTTGAACAGAGATGAGGAGGAATTTCTCTAGCCAGAGAATGGTGAACCTGTGGAATTCATTGCCAGACAACTGTGGAGGCCAAGTCACTGGGTATATTTAAAGATGTCGATAGGTTCTCGATTAGACAGGGCGTCAAAGGTAACAGGGAGAAGGCAGGAGAACGGGATAGAAAGGAATAGTAAATCAGCCAAGATGGAATGGTGGAGTAGACTTGATGATATGTCTTATATACAGTGGTGCGAGAAAGCTTGTGAACCCTGTAGAATTTTCTCCATTTCTGCATAAATGTGATGTAAAATATGATCATATCTTCATGCAAGTTGTTCTGCAATGCTTCTGGGACAATGTTCTGTGGACAGATGAGACAAAAGTTGAACTTGCTGGCAGAAATGCACACTACTATGTTTGGAGGAAAAGGGGCACTGCACACCAACACCAAAACCTCATCCCAACTGTGAAGCATGGTGGAAGGAGCATCATGGTTTGGGGCTGCTTTGCTGCCTCAGGGTCTGGACAGCTTACAATCGTTGAAGGATTGTACCAAGACATTTTACAGGAGAATGTCAGGGTAGCGGTCTGTCACCTAAAGCTTAATAGAAGTTGGATAATGCAACGGGACATTAATTGGAAAGACAAGAGTAAATCAACAACACAATGGTTTAAAAAGAAGAAAATTTGTGTTTTGGAGTGGCCGAGTCAAAGTCCTGACCTTAATCTTATAGATATGCTGTGGAAGGACCTGAAGTAAATGATTTATGCAAGGAAGCCCACCAACATCCCAGAGTTAATGCGGTTTTGTAAAAAGGAATGGCATAAAATTTCTCCAAGCCAACGTGCAGGACTGATCAACAGTTACCAGAAACATTTGGTTGAAGTTATTGCTGTACAAAGGGGTCACACCAGTTACTGAAAGCAAAGGTTCACATACTTTTTCCAACAAATACATGTAATATTGGATCATTTTCTCAATAAATAAATGAACAAGTATACTCTTTTCTGTGTTATTTATTTAATCTGATTATCTTTTATCTAGTTTTAGGACTTATGAAGATCTGATTCACATTTTAAGGCATATTTATGCAGAAACAGAGAAAATTCTACAGGGTTCACAAACTTCCTAGCACCACTCAAGATCTAAATGCTGCAATAAAATTTGCATCCATCACTTCTTCTGACAGCTTGCTCTACACTCTCTCCAGGAAAGCAGAAAGGAAATCTCACCATGCTTCTGGTGGGAATGTAGACCAGTACAGCACAGGGACAGGCCCTTCGGCCCACAATGTTGTGCTGAACCAATTCAATTTGTAATCAAATGGACAATTAAATTAATCCACTCTGCCTACACAACATCCATATTCTTCTATTTTTTCACATTCATGTGTCTATCTAAACATCTATTAAAAGTCTCTAAAGTTTCTGCCTCTCCCACCACCCCAGACAGCACATCCCAGGCACCCACACCTCTCTGTGGAAAAACTTGCCCCTCACATCTCCTTTGAAATTACCCCCTCTCACCTTAAATGTATGCCCTCCAATATTAGATATTTCAACCCTGGGTAAAGATACTGTCTGTCTACACTTTGTCTGATAATCTTATAAACCTCTATCAGGTCTCTCTTCAGCTTTCGCCGCTCCAGAGAAAACAACCCAAGTTTGTTCAACCTCTTGATATAGCACATACTCTCTAGTTCAGGTAGAAACCTGGTAAACCTCTTCTGCACCCTCTCCAAAGCCTCGACATCCTTCCTATGGTGGGGTTCAAAGTATGCAGCCTTGAGATTTATCTCCTTACAAGCAGCCGCAAAACAACCAGACCAGAACAGTATGCAATACTCCAGATGCGACCTAACTGGAGTTTTATAAAGCCACAACATAACTTCCTGACTTTTGAACTCAGCACCTCAACTAATAAAGGCAAGAATGCCAAATGCCTTCTGAACCACGCTATCAACCTGTGTAATCGCTTTAGGGAACTATAAACTTGGACCCCAAGACCCCTGCACTTATCAACACCATTAAGGGTCTTGTCCTTAACAGTGTACGATCTCTTTACATTTGACCTACTAAGGTGAAACACTTCACTTTTGGTCGGGTTAAACATCACCTTCCATTTTTCCGCCGATATCTGATCTACATTTCATTTGGAGTTTGAGGAGATTGGGTTCGTCACCTAAAATACTCAAAAACTTCTACAGACGTACGGAGAGAATGAGCATTCTGTCTGGCTGCCTCACTGTCTGGTATGGGGGCGGGGGGGCTAATGCACAAGATCAAGTTGCAGAAAGTTGTAAAATTAGTCAGCTCCATCTTCCATCTTCAAGGAGTGATGTCTCAGAAAGGCTGAGTCCTTCATCAAGGACTCCCACCACCCAGGACAAGCCCTCGTTACACTGTTACTGTCAGGAAGGAGGTACAGAAACCTGAAGGCACACAATCAGCGATTCAGGGACCCCCATGCAAGGCTGATTGAGAAAGTAAGGAGGCATGGGATCCAAGTGGACATTGCTTTGTGGATCCAGAACTGGCTTGCCCACAGAAGGCAAAGAGTGGTTGTAGACAGGTCACATTCTGCATGGAGGTTGGTGACCAGTGGTGTGCCTCAGGGATCTGTTCTGGGACCCCTACTCTTAGTGATTTTTATAAATGGCCTGGATGAGGAAGTGGAGGGATGGGTTAGTAAATTTGCTGATGACACAAAGGTTGGAGGTGTTGTGGATAGTGTGGAGGGCTGTCAGAGGTTACAGCGGGACATTGATTGGATGCAAATCTGGGCTGAGAAGTGGCAGATGGAGTTCAACCCAGATAAGTGTGAGGTGATTCATTTTGGTAGGTCAAATATAATGGCAGAATATAGCATTAATGGTAAGACTTGAAAATGTGGAGGATCAGAGGGATTTTGGGGTCCAAGTCCATAGGACACTCAAAGCGGCTGCGCAGGTTGACTCTGTGGTTAAGAAGGCGTACGGCGTATTGGCCTTCATCAATCGTGGGATTGAGTTTAAGAGCCGAGAGGTAATGTTGCAGCTATATAGGACCCTGGTCAGACCCCACTTGGGGTACTGTGCTCAGTTCTGGTCACCTCACTACAGGAAGGATGTGGAAGCCATAGAAAGGGTGCAGAGGAGATTTACAAGGATATTGCCTGGATTGGGGAGCATGCCTTATGAGGATAGGTTGAGCAAACACGGCCTTTTCTCCTTGGAGCAATGGAGGATGGGAGATGACCTGATGAGGTGTATAAGACAATGAGAGGCATTGATCGTTTGGATAGTCAGAGGCTTTTTCCCCATGGCTGCAATGGCCAACATGAGAGGGCACAGTTTTACAATGGAAGTAGGTACAGAGGAGGTGTCAGGGGTAAGTTTTTTTACTCAGAGTGGTGAGTGCGTGGAATGGGCTGCTGGCGACAGTGGTGCAGGCGGACACGATAGGGTCTTTTAAAAGACTCCTGAATAGGTACATGGATCTCTATGGGTAACCCTAGGTAATTTCTAAAGTAAGTACATTTGGCACAGCATTGTGGGCCGAAGGGCCCGTGTTGTGCTGTAGGTTTTCTATGTTTCTGTTTCATCATGGCTGATTTATTATCCTCTCAACTCCACTCTCCTGCCTTCTCCCTGTAACCTTTGCCCTGATTAATCAAGAACCTATCAATCTCTGCATTAAATATACTTAATGACTTGGCCTCAGGGCAGATGGGGCTTGTTAACCACGGATGGTAGCTCATCTAGGAGAGGGAAAACTCCGATTTCAAACCTCCGCTGCCTTGCGGCTATACCCGCTCACAGGAAAGGCTTTGGGAATAAACTCTGAGGAAAAATCCGGAGTCGGTGTCCCGAAGGCGGCTGACTGCTGTACCCAGCACCAGCACGGCAACTCCTGCGATGCTGCTGGCACCGAACTGTATCGACTTCCGTCGTTCCTTCGGACCGGTCGTCAGCGTGGACAGGGGGGTCCCACTGCACGGGCAACAGACGGATCTCCATATCAACTCTGCCCTGGCTTGCACCCTGGAGAAGCCACTCCCAGTGACTACCAGAGGCACAGGACCCATGGTCGACCACGACCGACGGAGGCCACTTGGCTTCCACAGCTGTCCACGGCAATGAATTCCACAGATTCACCACCCTCTGGCTAGAGAAATTCCTCCTCATCTCCGTTCTGAAGGGACGTCCCTCTCTTCTGAGGCGGTGACTCCCCATCCTCTCCAAGTCCGCTCTGTCTCTGGGAAGAGAAGGTACGGCCTGTGACTGGACGGGTAAGACCGCACTTGGCCACAGAACCCGGTTGCCAGGATGGAGTTGCTCGCTGCTCTCACCTGACCGCTGCGAGGCTTCCTCGTCCTTTCTGCCCCAGTGCGCCGCGAACTCCGATCTCTGAAGACCTCCGTCCATCGCCTCTGAACAGCAGCTGGCTCCGGCCGCCACGTCGTGCCCAGCAGGATTCCGGCCGGGGCAGGGATTGTGCTCGCTCTGGGACAGGCGGAATTCTGTCCGGCTGGGAGGTGGCCCCGTCATGTTGGATCTCACAGGGCCGGGTGAGAGGTTATAGGTGTTCTGCTGAGAATGCTGCCTCTCCTCCAAATCCTGAGAACACACTGCCTCAGCCGGCAGGAACAACCTCTCACCGGCAGATCCACAGGAGAGACACCTCACCTCGTGGCGATCTGTGGGAGGCAGGGGGTACTGGGACCGGGAGGGGGAGAGGAGGTCAGCCTCAGACTTGTGCCTGGGCCTGCTGGGGGGGCTCTGGGGGCAAAGGACCTTGGTGGGAGGGGAGGTGGAATGCCAGGGGTCGGGATGGCCAGCAGGGGGGCACCACCCCAGGCCCCTCTGGGGGTGGTCGGTAGCAGAACGAGCCCCAGAGGGAGCGGCAAAGCCTGCAGGAGGCTCGGTAAGGCAGCCGGACACTGCCCACTGCCCGCAGGCATGGTCACCAGCCTCCCTGCCACTCCCACTTTCCTTTTTGATGGGCTTCTGGATTCCACTGCTCAGTGAAGCGCTGGCATTGCCCATCCTGGCACCTGGGTCACCAGCCCTCCTGCTGGTCAGTGACAAGATGCTGTGGTCAGCTGCCAGTGGAGGATGACAGGCTGGAGGATCTGGACCGCTGGACGGAAGATGCCAGCTGTGGGGGACAACCTCCTTGGCACCCCCAGCATCATGCCTAGTAGTGTCCACAGCCGGGTGAACTGGCTGCTCCCTACCCTGGGTACCTGGAGGAGCCCGGATTTCTGTCAATGAGGGGGAGACGTACTGATGGTTCCTGGTCACTGGCACGCTGATGGGTGGGACGTGGTCAAAAGGGCTAGTATTCACCCCATCAGTGGGAATACCATCTCTCTCTATCTTCACGTCCACTGCAAGAGGCACTGCAAGAAAGAAATAAGGGGAGGGGGAAAAACAGGATTAGAAGGGGCAGAAAGAGCAAAAACACGCAGTTGCTGTTAAGCTGAAATAAAGACTAGGGTCCTAGAGCACTACAGCACAGAAACAGGCCGTACAGCCCATCTAGTCCCTGCTGAGCTGTTATTCCTGCCCCAGGGACCGCTGCCTTCCACACCCACACCCCTCCCATCCTAATATCTCCTCTATGTTGAACATGTGTCCACGTCCACCACTTCCGCAGGCTGCTCCTTCCACAGTCTCACCGGCCCCTGAGAATGTGAAGGACACTTTTATGAAGAGGTATAACATTATGAGGGGTAATAGATGGGGTAAACAGAAGGAAACTATTCCATTATCAGAGCTGGACTAAACTAGAGGAGATGAGGACAGTAAGTTTCCACTCTGAGATACAGCACACTGACAGGCCCACCAGACTAACGGGCCCGTCCCACCCAATTACACCCATCTGACCAATTAACCTACTGGTGAGGAAGGCAAGTGCAATGTTGGCATTCATTTTGAGAGGACTAGAACATAAATGTATTGCTGAGGCTTTAGAAGCCATTGATCAGACTGCATTTGGAGTATCGTGGGCAGTTTTGGGTCCTTTATCTAAAAAAGGGTGTGCTGACATTGGAGAGAACCCAGAAGATGTTCATGAGAATAAACTTGGCATTGAAAGGGTTAATGTGTGAGGAGCGTTTGATAGTTCTGGGCCTGTACCCACCAGAGCTTAGAAGATTGGGGGGGGGGGGAGGGAATCTCATTGAAACCTATTAAATATTGAAAGGCTTGGCGTGGGCATTGAGAGGATGTTTCCTACAGTGGGAAGAGTCGAGGACCAGAGGGCATAGCCTCAGAATAAAAGGACGACCCATTTAGAACAGAGATGAGGGGGAATTTCTTTAGCCAGAGGGTGGTGAACCTGTGGAATTCATTGCCACAGACAGCTGTAGAGGCCAAGTCACTGGGTATATTTAAAGCATAGGTTGATAGGTTCTTGATTAGCAAGGGCAGTAAAGGAGAATGGAGTTGAGCGGTATGATAAATCAGCCATGATGAATTAGCAGAGTCATCTCGAAGGGCCCAGTGGCCTAATTCAGCTCCCATGTCTTATGGTCTTCAACCCTCAGTTCTGAGACCCTTCCTCACTTTGAGAGCTGCCAGCCTCTCACCAGCTGCTTCTAAGCCTCCCCAAGAGCCACTGACAAAGTCACCCCGTGCTCCCCAGTCCATATCGAACCTACCTTGGCAGGCTACGGGCTCTCCGGGGGTCTCCGGGTGTGCTGTCTCCTCTGAGTTGGTCCTTCCCACGTGAAGACCCCCTCCCCACCTCGGCTGGGACAAGGTCTCACTCCAGGCTGGATCCTCCATGTTGGTGCTCCAAGCTGCCGTCGTCAAAGGGTTTTTGAGCTGTAGCTCGGCTGGCCGGCCAGGGGATCGTGCCACACCGGACTCGTGTTCCCACGGTGATCTGCAGCCCATCGTCCCTTCCTGATCAGGGCTGTGAGAGTCTGGCAGCTCCCAGCTTTTCCTGTGACTCTGTCTCAGTAGGGCACGGTCACTCCGCGCAACGCAACCTCTAGCACCTGGAAGACCATCCGCGACTTCCTGCCATTCTGTTGAACGTCCCAGAGCAGCTGCCGACCCTACACCTGCAAGGCTGCTTGGAGAACCGTGGCCAAGAGCCGACACATCAACAGAGCTGGTGTTATGACCCAAGTCCAGACATGACCTTTTTGTGGTATCATCACTTTCCATCTTGGTGTTGCTGTGATTTAGGCTATTGCGGTGGGGGAATAACCGTTCAACATTAACCGGATCAGCCTGATCGTCACGATGACCCAGGGCATTGCTATCACCAGCAGGTGGTTTCGTAGTAACAACAGGTTCAGCTTCATTCTCACCACGACCCAGATCACTATCGCCAAGAGCTGGTGGCTCTGCAATATTACTAAGTTCAGCTTTATCGTTACTAAGACCCAGGGCATCGTCATTGAGACCTGATGATTCCACTACATTAACAGCTTTAATTACACTGTCACTATGGCCCACATCACTGCCGAACAGAGCTTGTGGCTCTGCAGAAATAACAAGTTCAGTTTCATCATCACTGTGACCCAGATCATCGTCGTCCAGAGCTGGTGGTTCTGTCACATTAACAGGTCCAACCAGATTGTCACTACCACCTGGGTTGCTGCTATCCAGAGCTGGGGGCTCTACAGTCATAACGGATTGGATTTCATCATTACTGAGGCCCAGGGCGTTGTTATCAAGACCTCGTGATCCTGTTATAACAAGTTCAACCACATTGTCACAACAGCTCAGGTCGTTACTGTCGAGAGCTGGTGTTTCTGCAATATTAACAGGTTCGACTTCATCTTCACTGTTGCCATGAGCTGATGGTCCTGCAATTTTATCCTTACTTAGATCCAGGACGTTGTTGCTGAGAACTGATAACTCTGTCACATGATCAGGTTGACGCATGCCGTCACCACGGCCCGCGTCACTGCTGTCCACAGCTGATGGCTGTACACTATTACCAAGTTCAGATTCATCTTCATTAAGACCAAGAGCAGGGTCACTATCAGCAGGTTGTCCTTTAGCATTAACGGACTCAGTCTCTTTGTCACTAAAACCCAGGGCATTGCTGCCAGGTTGTGCTACACTGTGACTGATGCCACTGTCACTTTCCTGAAGATTTCCGAGGTGAAGAGATGGTTCCACATCAATATGTTCAAGTTTATTGTTGGTACGATCGGGAAAATTGTCATCGAGGGCTGATGATTCTGCCAGGCTGACAGATTCAATCACGTCATCGCTACGACCCAGATGAGTGTCGCCAGGGGCAGGAGGTTCTGCTGTATTGTCAGGTTTGGTCTGATTGTTGCTACAGCCTAACTGGGCTGCGTAATAACCGTCCACACCATCGCACTGAGCCAACCTACAGCAGCCAGGAGATGATGGCTGTTCTACACCAAGACCGTTCATGCCTTCACGGCTCTGACAAGGGTCACCGTGTTCCATCACCTGACTGGGGTCGGTCGGGTGGGGAGCAGGACTGTCCCGACACAGGGCAGGTAAGCAAGCCAATATACCTGAACTGGATCTATCACCCCTAGCCAAGTCCGCGGTCCGCTCAGCTGGGCGGAAAGGGCTCCGATCTCTCTGGGATCCCTCAACGTTGTCTACAAGGATACAGCTACTTGGCTTCAGAGGTGTATTAGGTGCTTTCAATACCAAAGACTCCCTTCCATCACGAGCCATCTCCTCAGTTCCACTGACATCACAGGAGGTCCCTTTCAGCATCAAGCTCTGGAGTTGATTACATCCGTCATGTCCGGGCGCCCCAGGGGATTCAGCGATGGATGAAAACCAGGGGAGGGCGATGGGTCCTACCTCGTGTGAGCTGGGAGCCTCCGTGTAAACCTTTCTGCCTTCTGCAAAGCAGAAGGGAGACTCAAAGTCCTCAGCTGGAGAGTTCTCCTCTACCTGGGTGGTGCCACATGTGTTTTGACCGAGGTGGGGAGAGTGCTTGAGAAGGTCCGGGGTTGCATCCCGGTTATTTTCCTGGGCAGCTTCCGACTCCTGGGTCACGTCACTGCCTTCTGGCAGAAGGCACGTTCCCAAGTCTCCGATTATCCCACCAGACGCATGGCAGACAGGCAGGCCGCATTCTGCTGCCTGGGAGACCGTTGCCTTGCTATCATTAGTCGCGTGCGTAAGGGCAGGCCCTGGACCAATCTCACAGAGCCTCTCAATCTGCCTTTCCTGGTTCTCGGACACTTCCATCTGGTCTTCCCCTGACTCTAAGCCCGAGTGGCCGGGTCGCTGACTGCTCCCGGAGGACGTCATGCTGTGCTGAGGCCCGTCGACCACCTCAGCTTCGCACTGGGCGCTGAGAGATTCGAAGAAGCCTTTAACGATTCTCGCCACCTCACCCTGCCGGTTCACCACCGCGAGCTTAGGAAGTCTGTGCTCCCAAGATGGCCTGTACTCAGCAAAGAACTGGCGGACCACCCTGCCGATGTAGTTGGCTCGACACTGCTTCAGCTGCCTGGAGAAGGACTGCAGACTCAGATTTATTCTCCTCCCAGACCGGACCTGCTGATCAGAGCACTTCCGTTTACTGGGTGCAAAACTGGAATTGGAATCTGCTGCCTCAGTTTCACGAGGTCTCTTTAGTGCCACAGAACCAAGATGTCTGGAGCCATCTGATGTCCAGCTGCCCGCCATGTCCTCCTCCTCCAGCTTAATCTCAGAGTGCTGCGGGTCTGGACACTCTGGGTTCAGTCTGACACGGCTGGAGTCATCTCCAGGGTCCAACTCCACATCAGTTCTGCTTGCAAATTCAGCCCAATTCCTGCCCCGATCTCGGTGAGCCACATCCATTGTTTCTGATTCTACACCATCCATGGACTTGGCCCGATGTACCTCAGAGAACAAAGATTCTTTTCCTTCACCAGCCAAGTCGGTTCTCTTGCCCGCCTGCCCAGACTCACAAGTGTCCATGCCCCCACCTTCTCTATCTGGAGGTCCACACTTCTTCGAACTGTCTTCTTCTGGTTTTTCTGGCGTAAGCTGCAGTTGCGAGCTTTGGCCCCTGTCTCTCGTGTCATGGGCAAGGTCTGAGTAACATGAAGCTGTCTTAACAGCTCCAATGCCACCCTCCTCACCTTTCTCACCCAGAGACCCCTCTGTGGCATCCACACCCTTTTCTACCTCTGCCTGGGGTTTTCCTGACGTCGAAGCTGGCACTGCCTCGGTACAGGCCCAGAAGTGACCATCAGAGTCAGGTGCTGTGTGAGGTGGCTCTTTCCGGCTTCCGGATGACCAATCCTGCTGGAGTTGTGGTACCCATGAAGGTGATGGTCCTGAAGCTCGAATTCCATTTGTTTCCCCGTACCTCCCGTCCACAAGTCCCTGATTGTCCGAGCCCCCAGGAACGAGCTTCACTCCTGCAGCAGTCGATGCCTTGCAGATGTTTCTCTCCTCGTTGGTATCCCACGTGGAACTTGGAGCGCTGGCAAAGTGAGTAACTGAAGGCTGGAACCTTCTCTCCCCCTGGGTACCTGGATCGCCGGGACACGCCTGATGTAGTTCTGTTTCCAGCACACACCCAGGGGCAGCCGGGTCACTGGACCCACGCTCTGAGCCGCCAAACACGTGGTCCTTCCTGCTTTGCTCGTCTTCCACCCGCTCAGTCCCAGAGAATGCATCCTCTCCTCCGGCTCCAGTTGCGGGAGGTGCTTCCAAGTCCACAACTGGATACTCCAGGTGCCTGATCGCTGCATCACTTAGTTCTGGCTCCAGCACCCCGGGCCTCCCTCCTTCCCTCTTCGCATCCGAGGGCAAGCGCCAGACTGCATCCTCTTGAGGTTCAGTCCCCTGGAGGTCACCAGGATCTACTGGACTGCCTCCCGCCACTCCCACGACACCCGATGGGAACGGGGAAGCCCCAGATCCCCGGCACTCATTCGTTCCCACCAGCTTTCCCTCTCCAGCGCCGGCCACACTCTGCCCTGGCTGGTCGATCAACCCCGCAGCCAAGGACGTGCCCACTTCGCTCGAAGCTGACTCTCGTTTCTCGGGCACGAGTTCCCCCGCAAGCGCGGTGCTCAAATGCAACCGTGCGTCGAAAGCCAGGAGCCATTCATCCGGAACAATGCCACTGGGCCAGTGGGGGTCGTCTTCCACCACCCTCTGCTCTACCGTCGTCGTCCCAGCCACTGGAAAGCCGTCACAAGGAAGGGTTTCACCACCCGGCGAGGTTTGGTTCAACTGAGGATAACTTCCACCCCTGTAATCAGAAAGTATAATGGCCTTCCTCCCAAAATGTTCCTCCATATCGGCAGCAGGTGGTGTGGAGGCTCTGATTTCCCCCTCAGTGACACCAGGACCCTGTGGGGCAGAGATGTCCAATTCTCCCTCAGTGACACCAGGACCCTGTGGGGCAGAGATGTCCGATTCTCCCTCAGTGACACCAGGACCCTGTGGGGCAGAGATGTCCGATTCTCCCTCAGTGACACCAGGACCCTGTGGGGCAGAGATGTCCAATTCTCCCTCAGTGACACCAGGACCCTGTGGGGCAGAGATGTCCGATTCTCCCTCAGTGATACTAAGACCCTGTGGGGCAGAGATGTCCGATTCTCCCTCAGTGACACCAGGACCCTGTGGGGCAGAGATGTCCAATTCTCCCTCAGTGACACCAGGACCCCGTGGGGCAGAGATGTCCGATTCTCCCTCAGTGACACCAGGACCCCGTGGGGCAGAGATGTCCGATTCTCCCTCAGTGACACCAGGACCCTGTGGGGCAGAGATGTCCGATTCTCCCTCAGTGACACCAGGACCCTGTGGGGCAGAGATGTCTGATTCTCCCTCGGTGACACCAGGACCCTGTGGGGCAGAGATGTCCGATTCTCCCTCAGTGACACCAGGACCCTGTGGGGCAGAGATGTCCGATTCTCCCTCAGTGACACCAGGACCCTGTGGGGAAGTGACGTCCGATTCTCCCTCAGTGACACCAGGACCCTGTGGGGCAGAGATGTCCGATTCTCCCTCAGTGACACCAGGACCCCGTGGGGCAGAGATGTCCGATTCTCCCACAGTAATTGTGAGACCCCGCGATATGAAGCAGTTGATCTCCAGTTTGGACCTTGTGATATTGTTTACCCCCTCAGGGACAGTGGGTTCCCCTGGGGTGGGAATGCCAGCTCCCTCTTCGGCAACAGTACAGCCCTGCACTGTGGTGGTACTGGAGTCGGTAGGACTCCCTGGGGCAAATGGGCCAGTTCCTCTCTCACAGTCGATGAGACTCTGTGACAGGAGAGGATTAGATCCCTGTTCTGACACAGAGGAATCCTGCAATTTTGGGAGGTCAGCTTCCTTCTCAGGGGCAGTAGGGTCTGGTAATATAGGGGTCTCAGGTTCCCCCTCAGAGGTGGTAGAGCCTAGTGATATGGGGGTCTCAGGTCCCCCCTCAGGGACCATGGGACTCAGCAATGTGGGGGTCTCAGATTCTTTCTCAGAGGTGGTGGGGCCCAGTGATGTTGGGGTCTCAAATCCCTCCTCAGAGAGGGTGGGATCAGGTGATGTGGGGATCTCAGATCCTTCCTCAGAGAGGATGGGATTAGGTGATGTGGGGGTCTCAGATCCCCTCTCAGGAACGATGGGACTCAGTAATGTTTGTGTCTCAGATCCTTCCTCAGAGAGGGTGGGATTAGGTGATGTGGGGGTCTCAGATCCCCTCTCAGACACGGTGGGATCCAGTAATGTTTGGGTCTCAGATCCTTCCTCAGAGAGGGTGGGATTAGGTGATGTGGGGGTCTCAGATCCCCTCTCAGACACGGTGGGATCCAGTAATGTTTGGGTCTCAAATCCCTCCTCCGAGAGGGTGGGATTAGGTGATGTGGGGGTCTCAGATCCCCTCTCAGACACGGTGGGATCCAGTAATGTTTGGGTCTCAAATCCTTCCTCAGAGAGGGTGGGATTAGGTGATGTAGGGGTCTCAGATCCCCTCTCAGAGACAGTGGGATCCAGTAATGTTTCAGTCTCAGATCCCTCCTCAGAGAGGGTGGGATCCGGTGGTGTGGAGATCTCAGATCCTTCCTCAGAGAGGGTGGGATCCAGTGGTGTGGGGGTCTCAGATCCTTCCTCAGAGAGGGTGGGATCCGGTGGTGTGGGGGTCTCAGATCCCTCCTCAGAGAGGGTGGGATCCGGTGGTGTGGGGGTCTCAGATCCTTCCTCAGAGAGGGTGGGATCCGGTGGTGTGGGGATCTCAGATCCTTCCTCAGAGAGGGTGGGATCCGGTGGTGTGGGGGTCTCAGATCCTTCCTCAGAGAGGGTGATATCCAGTGGTGTGGGGGTCTCAGATCCTTCCTCAGAGAGGGTGGGATCCGGTGGTGTGGGGGTCTCAGATGCCCTTTCAGACACAATGGGATTTTCCAACATTGGGTTGCAAACGATGGGACCCTCCCGGTTCCCAGGTTCTCCTCCGAGAACCTTGCCCGGCCTCCCCAGGGCCAGTGGACCTCCCACCCCACCCTGCCCTATTTTTGGGGTAGGCCAGCAAACAAACGGGACAGCAGTGTTAGGGTCTCCGTCGGCCCCCGTCCCCATAGCCTCACAGCAGCCAGCTGCGAGTGCTGAGGATAAGCACGGGACCTGGCATATTTCTCCATCCCCTCTCGGTACAGCCCGGGAGTAACCCATCTCCACCTGGGATGACACTTCCTGCCCATCATCCTCGGGCAGACGGACCTTTCCACTGTCTTCATCAGGACTACCACACAGCCCTGTCTTGCCTGTGTCAGTGAGGCCCTTGTGTCCAACAGATGCAGAAGGCTCGGGTGAGATGGGTTTACTGATAACTTCACAGTCCAACCTGGTTGCCGAGGCGATGGTTCCCCCACGTGGCAAAGCCATCTTGCTCGCCACTGCTGCCAGACTGACGTTGGCCACATCCACATCCCTGTCTGCACATTCAGACACCATGTCTACTTCCATACTCTTGTCCATGGTCTCTCCAATCTCCTCTGCATCAACTCTTAGAGAGAGGTGGAGCAGTTCAGAGGCCTCCTTGCCATCAGAATCATCTTCTTCTCCATTAGGGCCACACCGCTTTACATCCACACCAGCTGCACTTCCCCCACCTTCAACTCGCCCGTGACTCGCCATCTCCAATTCCAGAGGAGCTTTCAGGTGAATTGTCCCTTCCAAGTTACCGTCAGATTTGAGGTCTCCTCTTAGCCCACCCATCTCCATCTCCAGAGATGCACCAGTCTCCATCTGCTGAGACCTTTCCGTCTCCATTCCCCGCGGTACACTGATCACCGTCTGATGAGAAATTTCCACCTCCATTTCCTGTGATTCCGCAATCTCCGGTTCCCGCGATGTACCCGTTTCGATCTCCGGTGACACTCTGGTCTCCATTTCCTGTGACATTTCTGTTTCCACACCCCACGACGCGCCCACCTCCAGTTCCTGTGACTCTGCTGCCTCCCGCAATGTACCCGCCTCCACTCCGCAAGATGAGTCCACCTCCATCTCCGCCTCTGTGTCCATTTCCTGGGCCCTTTGGTCAAGCAGTTTTAATTCACCTTGAGCTTTCATGTCCTCCACATCGACATCAGCTGAAGGCCTTGGTGGCCTCCTGTGGGTCTCACTTTCCCCAAGGGCTCTGGCTTCCTCTGCACGCGTCCTGCATCCGTGCTCTCCTTCCGGGGGATCCGTGGCTGTGCTGACTTGATCCCATACTCCTCCCCGTGGTCCCACAGGTGATTTGCAGGAGGGAATCACCGGCCTTTCCTTCTCACCCGGGCCAGAAGGGCCGAATGTTGGGAGGGTGGTAACCGGAACACTGTCATTGGTCTTGGCCAATTCAACGGGCAACTTTGACGCAAGTTTGGTCTCTGAGGCAAAGGTAGGTGAGAAAGGTTTTGGCACAGAATTGTCCAGTGTTGTACATTCGGCCCGAGTTGTGTCAGTAGCTGTTCCCATTTCCTTCACAAAGGACGAGCCCGCTCTTCTTCGCTTTGCCCACCCGGACTGCCCCACAGATACAGCCTCCAGCTTGTGTGGACCTTGTGACTCCACCAGGATCCCACGTCCTTTTGGCATCTCCGAATTAATCAAACTCCCATCCTTTTCTGAGGGTGTGCTTGAAGTATCTCCAGGCAGAGAGTCGGAAGTTTCTGTCCCCAGGACGGCTTCAGCACGGTTGAGAACAATGGCGGGTTGGTGGAATTTGTCTGATGACAGTCGCTCCTCTCTCTCACAGGCCGAACCATTGCCACCAGTGATCCCGTCTGCAGTCGTCCCTGCGTCAGTCAGTTGCTCCAGACGAGTCAACCGGACATCCATGGGCTGAGGGAGCACATCATCTCCATGAGCTGGACCCACAAATGCTTTGTGAGGGTAACCAAGCAAACCCTCATTCTCTCGACGTCTTGCTGTGCCCTCTGCAATTCCACCTTCTGGCAGGGAGCTTCGAGCGGGCACGCCTTTGCTCTGGCAAGCACCTCTCAGTCTGTTGTCAGGGTCTTCCAGAATTTCTAGGCTTTGGGCACTAAGTGACTGCTCGGGTGCAGCACTGCCCTCAACGAGGGTGCCCTCCGAGGGATTTCTCACAGCATCGTGCCGCCCCTCGCTTTTCACGAGGGGGGGTAAAGAGTCCGTCACAGCCGTCTCCTCCCAGTCTCGGTGGGGAGCACCCGAGATGACGCCCGTCACTAGATCGCCCTCCCTGCTCGGGTGAGGCCGGCCTGGCCAGTCGGACAAAGCCGAGTCCTCACAATCGTCACCGACGGACGGCACGGAGCTCTCTGCTCTCCGAGTGGCCGGTGCCTCTCGTTTGAGGGTGCTGTCTTGCTCTGTGAATTGAATCTGCACGCCCTTCCCCTGACGCTGGGTAAAGTTCCCAGAGGTAATGCGATCCAGGGTTGGTTCAGTCACACGCGCTGCTCCAGCGTCCGCGGGAGGTGCCCTATCCGTTTCCAGCGCAGGCTCTCGGCCGCGGCCCTGGATTTCAACCCGTGCAGTCCCCGTGCTGCTCGGACAGGGTGAGGCACTGGCACGGGCCTCACCCCGCAGAGAGACTCGGTCCGCGGGCGAGAAAGCAGCCACCACCATGCTGACTTGGGTTCTGTTTTCACCCCTCTCCTGGGTGGACACGGCCACTGGTGTGGAGTGACAATCCGTCGTGGCTTCGAATCCTGCAGGATTGCCCTGACCAGGGCGAGCTGCCGGCCATTCCCACCCATCCAAGGACAGCTGACGTTGCCGGAACTCCAGGACCTGCGTTATTTAAAAAAAGGTTTCATAGGTTAGGATTTTATTCCCTGAAGCGCAGGAGAATGATGGGAGATTTGATAGAGGGATACAAAATTATGAGGCGTATAAGCAGGGTAAATGCAAGCAGACTTTTTCCTCTAACGTTGGGTGGGACTATAATTAGAGGGCATGGGTTAAGGGTGAAAGGTGAACATGAGGGGGAACTTCTTCACTCAGAGGATGGAGAGAGTCTGGAAGTGGTGGATGCCGGTTCGATTTCAACATCTTAGAGAAGTTTGGTCCAGGTGCGGCTCGATGGGACTAGATAGGTTGAAGGGCGTTCACTACAGGAGCAAACCCTTCATTTGTAACTCCCTCTCGGGAAAGAAGTCTGTCCTAAACCGGATTGGACTTCGTTCACAATGACAAAAATGCAGCTGTTCTGCTCTGGGTGCCTCACTGCAGAAAGGAGGTGGAAACTTTAGAGAGGAGATTCACCAGGACGCTGCCTGGATCAGAGAGGGTGCAGAGGAGATTCACCAGGACGCTGCCTGGATTAGAGAGGGTGCAGAGGAGATTCACCAGGGTGCTGCCTGGATTAGAGAGGGTGCAGAGGAGATTCACCAGGATGCTGCCTGGATGAGAGAGGGTGCAGAGGAGATTCACCAGGACGCTGCCTGGATTAGAGAGGGTGCAGAGGAGATTCACCAGGACGCTGTCTGGATGAGAGAGGGTGCAGAGGAGATTCACCAGGATGCTGCCTGGATTAGAGAGGGTGCAGAGGAGATTCACCAGGACGCTGCCTGGATTACAGAGGGTGCAGAGGAGATTCACCAGGACGCTGCCTGGATTGGAGAGGGTGCAGAGGAGATTGACCAGGACGCTGCCTGGATTAGAGAGGGTGCAGAGGAGATTCACCAGGATGCTGCCTGGATTAGAGAGGGTGCAGAGGAGATTCACCAGGATGCTGCCTGGATTAGAGAGGGTGCAGAGGAGATTCACCAGGATGCTGCCTGGATGAGAGAGGGTGCAGAGAAGATTCACCAGGATGCTGCCTGGATTAGAGAGGGTGCAGAGGAGATTCACCAGGATGCTGCCTGGATTAGAGAGGGTGCAGAGGAGATTCACCAGGATGCTGCCTGGATTAGAGAGGGTGCTGAGGAGATTCACCAGGATGCTGCCCAGATTAGAGAGGGTGCAGAGGAGATTCACCAGGATGCTGCCTGGATTAGAGAGGGTGCAGAGGAGATTCACCAGGATGCTGCCTGGATTAGAGAGGGTGCAGAGGAGATTCACCAGGATGCTGCCTGGATTAGACAGCATATCTTCTAAGCATAGGATGAGTAAGTCAGGGCTTTTCTCTTTAGAGTGGAGGAGGATGAGAGGAGACTCGATCGAGGTGCACAAGACAAGAGACACAGACTGAGTGGACAGTCAGAGACTGCTTCCCAGGGTGAAAATGGCTAATACAAGGGGCATAAATTCAAGGTGATTGGTGGAAAGTATAGGGGGGGTATGTTAGAGGCAATGTTTTCCCCCACAGAGAGTGGTGGGTGTGTGGAATGTCCTGCTGGGGTGATACTAGAGGCAAATTCAGTAAGGAATTTAAGAGACAGGCATGTGGATGATAGAAAAATGAAGGCTATGTGGGAGGGACGGTTAGATTGATCTTGGCGTAGGTTAAAATGTCAGCACAACATTGTGGGCCGAAGGGCCTGCATTGTGCTGTAGTGTTCTATGCTCACTAGTATTGTCCGGGAAAGGAGAGAGGTGTCCTTTTCACC
This sequence comes from Hemitrygon akajei, assembly GCF_048418815.1. Lineage (NCBI taxonomy): Eukaryota > Metazoa > Chordata > Chondrichthyes > Myliobatiformes > Dasyatidae > Hemitrygon > Hemitrygon akajei. The sequence continues at coordinate 175,331,436 of NC_133131.1, read as the reverse complement.
CAGTCAGTGCAATTCGTGCTTTGCTCTGTCCTGGCTCAGCAGGCCAGGCACCATCTCTGGGTGGAAATGGACAGCTGACACTCCATCCGGACTGAAAGACAGAGAGGAGACACCCAGGGTAAATGGTGAGGGGGGCAAGGGTGGATATACATGAGAAGTGGCAGTCAGATTGAAGAGGAAAACTGAGATGGTGATAGGGGCTGGCTGGAGGCAATTGTGGCCTTGACGTTATGGTATCTGAAAGGAATTAGCCAGCTGGGAACCACAGGTACCCGATGGGCCAAATGGCCTGCCTCTACATCGTAAGTATCGATAGCTGAGCTCGGTTTCTTACCGTTGGTGTGGTGCAAGGCGTGGAGTCATAGCTTGGTACCGGGCCTCGTTCCTGCTCGCAGTCACACAGCTCAAACTGGAAACACAAGGCGATAGGGTGGTTAAGGAGGTACACAGCAGGGTTGCTTTGATTAGTCAAGACACTGAGTTCAAAGGTCAGGAGGTTATCTTGCAGCTTTATAAAACCCTGGTTAGGCCACACCTCGAGTATTGTATACAGTTCTGGTTACCCCACTACGGTAAGGATTTCGGGCTTTAGAAAGGATGTAGAATAGGTTTACCAGGAGGCCGCCTGGTTTAGAGGGCACGGGCTATAACGGGAGGCTGGACAAAGTTGGGCTGTTTTCTCTGGAGTGGCAAAGGCTGATAACCTATGCTGAAATCGGTCTGTAATTTAGAGTCTTGCAAATTTCTGCAAGCTCTCCATGTTTGGGTCTCAGATCTCAGGCTGAATAAAGGTACCACTGCTTGAAGTCTGATCTCTAGAGTCATTTTTCTTCCTCAAGTACTGAAAATAAAGGCACAACCAGCCTTTATCAGAGTCAGGGGATTATCATTGATGTGCGTTATGATGTTTGCTGTTTGCAACAGGAGCAAGGCGCGAAAATTACTCCAAGTTACAACATAAATACTGCAAAAGATGGATTTACGGACCTTTCCGACATCTCATTGACTGGTTAGCTTCATTTGTCATCTGTACATCAAACATTGGGTGGCAAGGTGGAGATACGTCTCTACAAAAGGAGGTGTGAGGCCCTCCTTCCCTCCACTAGCCGGCAGGTCACTTTTGGGCAAAGGTGTAGCACCTGCTCAGCCCGCACCCCACAATCTCTGGAGTATTGATAATGGCTGGGCTCACCCGTCTTGTAAAGACACTGCCCAGAAGGCAATGGGAAACTACTGTAGACAAACATTGCCAAGAACAAGCGGGAGATTGAGAATATTGTGGAAGGAAGGTCAGTCACTTTAAGTTGTTATATTTAATAAAATTCGACGTGGGAGTTCGACGCTGGGAATCGAAGGACATCGACGTGGAAGAGAATTTACATCGCTTTAAAAAGTCTCTCCTTTTAAAAGTACCGTGAGCTTTTGAACTGTCGGCATATCGTTTTAAAGTCTGTTTTCTTTCGGCATACCGTTTTAACGAACTGAGTTCTTTTCAATACCGCTTTGAAGACTGTTTGGGACTGCAACGCTATTAAGGACTGTTTGAGCAGCTGAGCTCGGATCATTGTTTGGGTTTGTTTACTTTTGAAGGGGGTTTGTTATCAGTGTTTAATAAACGTGTTATTCGTTATAAAACCCCTTGCCTAACTCATCTATATTATTGTTGCCCGAATACGTAACAAGTGAAGGCCTCCCTGTTTGTCGGTTCACAGTTCAACTGCTGATTTATTTTTCCTCTGTTTTAAATACTTATTTATTTTATCTTTTTCTTTTCTTCTTCCCCTTTTTTTCCATTCTCTGAATGTTTTTTTCTCCCTTCTCGGTAAACGGTTGATAAATACTCGTCTTGAATTTACAATTTTCCCCTTCCTCTTTTTTTTCTTTTTCCTTCTTACCTTTTTTTTCCCTTTCTCTTACTTTATCCTTCTATAATATTTCGCGGGTAGATTAGTTTTGGTTTTCTTCCGATTTTCTCTGTATTAAGTTGTATATCTCGGCAGAAGGTGTTCTAATCTGTAGTTATGTTTCCTAGTGCATAAACTAGTTACTGTTTGTTATAGCATTTATATGGAACTGCTGTCAATGACACAGACCTGGAAGTTGTATTTGGGTTAATTTCTTTGGTAGAGCTAGCTACTTGTTTTGGTAGCCGTCTAGTTCTGGGTTGTGTGGGTGGGGTGGATTTTCCAGTTCCAACATTTCTTTATTGCTTAGGACATGTTTATATTTTGACCTTACGAATCTATGTTTACATCTCTGCTCCCAGACTGCTATTGTACCGCTTGATTTTTTATATGCCTGCTGCCTTTTATGCATTAGTAATTGATAATGGCCAGTGCACTTAAATTTGTGAGCTGGAATGTAAAGGGACTGAACCACCCTGTTAAAAGGAGGAAGGTATTCTCACATATTAAACAACTCAAAGCTGACATTGCTTTCCTCCAAGAAACTCATATTCGTTCATTATTCAGTTCTCAATTCGGATTTAAAGTTCCATAAGATCTGGGGGCCTTTTATCGACTACTTTCATAACCTTCCTCTTGACTAGGGTTTTTTTTTTCCTTTTCGGTCCCTTGCTTTCAGCTCCCTTTCTTTTCTGGTAGTAGGCATTATTATCCTCTGTTGCTAAACGTATTCACAGTCTGGGAGTTTGACTGTCCGGACTTATACTCTCTATATTGTGTGGTGGTTGGTCTGGAATTGTTTTTTTTTCTTGTGTTGTGGGGTTTGGGGAGGACACTAAGCTCACTTGTCTTTAATTTAGGTGCTTTTTTGTTAAATTCTCTTCCTCTGTAGCATATTGATATTGTATGCTTAACCTTGCTCTGTATTAATGCTCCTCATTGGGATTTGGGGTTTTTAATTTTGTAAAATGTTTTGAAAAACTAATAAAAAAAAATAAAAAAATAACTTACCGTAGTCTGTAAACTGCGGGCATTTAAATATAACACTTTCAGTCCTGTATTCATCATCCTTTTTGATTTTGTCCCCGTTACACTTCAACTCATCCCACTGACTGCAATTTTACCCCATTATTTACCTGTCCTTCCTCAGTCTCACTACACACTGCATCTACTTGTATACCAACTGCCCCATCGCTCTGGTTCCCATCTCCCTGCCAAATTAGCTTAAAACCTCGGTTGAGGTTCTTGCAAAGACCTTACAAAGGAATGGGATTCACTGAGAATGAGGCTCTGTCTGCTGTCAGGAATGTTCCAGTGACTCACATTACACTTAATAGTCTGTTCCAACCAAACACATTTCGTTTACCATGAAGTAAAATTCGGAGTTCGGCTGCCGCACCCTCTCTCCTCGGTCCACTTGAGAACTTTGGGGATGGCCAAACGTCACGGTGTCTCCTTCGCTTAGGACCACGTCACCTGGGAGAGGAGATTGAGAGAGGCAGGGGGTAACCGAGGTAAGTTCGCTCATCACACAAAACAGAACAGTACGGCACAGCACGTGGACATGTGCCCCAAATCTGATGCCAAATTTAACTTAATCCCTTCTGCCTGCCCTCAATCTATACCCACCCACCCCCACCCCATTCCTGCATATTCCAAATCAAAGAAAATTGATAATACTGGACAACAAACTTTTTATAAAGTGTTGCTTCCTCTTAATTTTTTTGTTGATGATAGATCGCTTGAAGCTAAACACAAATATAATTTCAAACTATGTGTATCACGTAGGAGTCTGGAGAAACAAGAAATTAACTTATATTGAATATAATGCGTTTAATTACATAACAGTGCTGATGCTTTGCCATAGTTCAACTAAGCGAAAACTGTTTTGTTGATGACTTTTGTCTGTAGTCAGTGTCTGAGGCTTCTCATTTAAGTGTCCAATAATTATCAGTCAGCACTGATGGATTCCAGCTCCCCTGGGATACTGCTTCTCCATGGCCACAATATCCCGATGAAATCTTTCACCGTGCTCGTCACTGACCGCGCCAGGATTGCAGGGAAGAAGTCTAAATGGGAACGCAGAAAATGAATCTTTAGTGACATGTTGTACTTCATGGTTTTGTATGCTTGAAGCATGTTGCCAACCAGCTGCGCATGGTTCGGTGTTCTGTAGCTGACAGAAAATTTTCAACAACGTCCTTGAATGCCTTCCACGTGATTTTCTCCGGTCCCACTAGAAGTTCTTCAAATTGTCTGTCATTGATGACCTCTTTGATTTGTGGGCCAACGAAAATGCCTTCCTGAATTTTGAGATTTGAGACAGATATTTCTCAGAACAACTGATGCCAAAATCCATCACAGAAATTTATAGCCTTTCTAAAACCCGTCCTGCTATCCAGCACGCATGCCCAGACAAGATGGAAAACTTTTCAGCTTAGATTGTGGGCAACATTAATTATGAATTGAAATAACAAGTATAGGTGATTTCAAACAAACGTTGTGTGATAGGGAAATTCGATGGTGATTTTCATGATCAGCAGCCCAAAACCCATAAGATACACCTTAAGTATTCAGGAAGCAAAATCCTTTGTTTTCAATTCCTTAGGTACATGTGCTTGCCATGTTTATTATATGTAATTAAAGTAGAGCAAAAAGAGAATGAGAAAGCAAACAATAGTGAGGTTGTGTGTATGCGTTCACTGTCCATTCAGGAATTTGACAGCAGACGGCAGGAAGCTGTTCCTGAACATTGTGTCTTCAGGCTTCTGTACCTCCTCCCTGATGATAGCGATAAGAGGGCATGGCCTGGGTGATGGGATGCTGCTTTTTTAAGGCATCGCCATTTGAGGTGTCCTCGAAGGTGGGGAGGTGAGTGCCCACGATGGAGTTAAGGGCTTGATGAAGGAACCTATGGAAGAGCCAAGCCTTTCAGTAGTCAAGCCTCCATTCTGGTTCAAAGGTCATTTACTATCAAAGTATGTAACTCTTAATATTCTTCAATTCACCAAGAAAGAAAAGTAAATAAATGCAGCACAAATCTCTCCAACCCACGTGCAAAAGAAAAAAGAACAAAATGGATCAGGCACATTGACCCCCCACCCCCCCAAAATCCCTCCTTCCCCACAAAACAGCGGCCACTGAGGAAGTATTTCTTTGAGATTCATTCTGTTTGCAGGCATTTACAGGAAAATAAAGATATGAAAAGCTCTACATAAACAAAGACTGACAAACAACCAGCACGCAAAAGAAAACCAAATGAACAAATAAAAAAGTAACCGAGAACATGAGTTGCAGTCGTGAAGAGGTCCGTGTGTCTACACGCCTGGTAAAGGCACCTCGTGACAACACACAGCACTGCAGGATTCCTGGCTGCGATCTAACTGAGAATCCTGGCAGAAAGTTAAAGGATGCAACTAATTGAATGGTTCAGTGGGAAAATAAAGATTAAAGTATCTTAAAGATTACATGTACATCAAAACATCCAATGAAATGCGTCATTTACGTTAACCAAGTGTAAGGATGTTCCGGAGGCAAATCCGCCAGTGTCACCACGCTTCCAATGTCCTCAACAATGAGGCCGAGCTCCCAATTAGAGATGATCACCATTATCACTACGCGCCGTGCCGCATGACGTCATTGCACGCCGTGTTGTATGACACAGGCAGGAACGGCTACTTCGAGTGCCAGGCTTTAGATGTTTCAGAAAGGACAGGGAGGGAGGCAAAAGAGGTGGGGGCGTGACACTGCTGATCAGAGAGAGTGTCACGGCTGCAGAAAAGGAGAATGTCATGGAGGGATTTTCTACAGAGTCTCTGTGGGTGGAAGTTAGAAACAGGAAGGGGTCAATAACTCTACTGGGTGTTTTTTTTAATATATAGACCAGCCAATAGTAACAGGGACATTGAGGAGCAAATAGGGAGACAGATTCTGAAAAGGTGTAATAATAACAGGGTTGTTGTGGTGGGAGATTTTAATTTCCCAAATATTGACTGGCATCTCCCTGGAGTGAGAGGCTTAGATGGGGTGGAGTTTGTTAGGTGTGTTCAGGAAGGTTTTCAGCAGACTGAAAAGCTTGAACATGTAGATAATTGATAGGAAGAGGATATGCTGGAGCTTTTGAAAAGCATCAGGTTGGATAAGTCACCAGGACCGAACCGGATGTACCCCAGGCTACTGTGAGAGGCAAGGGAGCGGATTGCTGAGCCTCTGGTGATGATCTTTGCATCATCAATGAGGACGAGAGAGGTTCTGGAGATTGGAGGGTTGCGGATGCTGTTCCCTTATTCAAGAAAGGGAGTAGGGATAGCCCAGGAAATTGTAGACCAGTGAGTCTTACTTCAGTCGTTGGTAAGATTATGGAGAAGATTCTGAGAGGCAGGATTTGTGAACATTTGGAGAAGTATAATATGATTACGACCAGTTAGCATGGCTTTGTCAAAGGCAGGTCGTGCCTTACCAGCCTGATTGAATATTTTGAGGATGTGACTAAACACATTGATGAAGGAAGAGCAGTAGATGTAGTGTATATGGATTTCAGCAAGGCATTTGATAAGGTAACCTGTGCAAGGCTTATTAAGAAAGTAAAGAGGCATGGGATCCAAGGGGACATTGCTTTGTGGATCCAGAACTGGCTTGCCCACAGAAGGCAAAGAGTGGTTGTAGACAGGTCATATTCTGCATGGAGGTCAGTGACCAGTGGTGTGCCTCAGGGATCTTTTCTGGGACCCCTACACTTCATGATTTTTTATAAGTGACCTGGATAAGGAAGTGGAGGGATGGGTTAGTAAATTTGCTGATGAAACAAATGTTGGGGGTGTTGTGGATAGTGTGGAGGGCTGTCAGAGGTTACAGAGGGACATTGATAGGATGCAAAACTGGGCTGAGAAATGGCAGATGGAGTTCAACCCAGATAAGTGTGAGGTGGTTCATTTTGGTAGATCAAATATGATGACAGAATATAGTGTTAATGATAATACTCTTGGCAGTGTGGAGGATCAGAGGGATCTTGGGGTCTGAGTCCATAGGACACTCAAAGCTGCTGCACAGGTTGACTCTGTGGTTAAGAAGGCATACAGTGCATTGGCCTTCATCAATCGTGTGTTGAGTTTAAGAGCCAAGAGGTAATATTGCAGCTGTATAGGACCCTGGTCAGACCCCACTTGGAGTACTGTGCTCAGTTCTGGTCGCCTCACTACAGGAATGATGTGGAAACTATAGAAAGGATGCAGAGGAGATTTACAAGGATGTTGCCTGGATTGGGGAGCATGCCTTATGATAATAGGTTGAGTGAACTCAGCCTTTTCTCCTAGGAGTGACAGAGGACGAGAGATGACCTGACAGAGGTGTATAAGATGATGAGAGGTTAATCTTTTAGTAGTGGCAAGGTACGGTAGTGGTTAGCACAACACAGTTACAGTACCAGCGACCCAGGTTCAATTACCACCGCTGTCTGCAAGGAGTTTGTACGTTCTCCCTGTGACCATGTGGGTTTCCTCCAGGTGCTCCGGTTTCCTCCCACAATCCAAAGGCGCGCCCCAGTTAGTAGGTACTGGTCAATGTAAATGGTCCTGTGATTAAGCAAGGGTTAAATTGGAGATTTCTGCACGGCACCTGTTAGAGTGAATTTTGGGTTTGGGTCATTTACATTTAGCAAATGGCTTTGGCTATCAGTCTTCAGTTCCCTGACGATGTATTGTGGATTTAATTTGGAACAATGCATTCCTAGAAGCCGGGAATCCCAGTCCACAGACCTGCTGGCGTCTGTGGCATGGATGTGAATCAGAAGGTGTGAAGTTTGTATGTAGCTTCAAAAGAAAGCATTGCCGATACTTTGTAAATATGGAATTGTCCTTTGTGTTTAGCAAATAAATATCGAGCCCCACATTGGGCCAGCAGACCTCTCCACCGAAAGCATCTCCATATGATGCCACCTGTACCTGGTTTTGCTGAATAAAGAAGCTGCTTTGTACCTACCAGTAACTCTCTCCGGTGATTCCATTCACACAACAACAGCACCACTCAGTGTTGCATCTCAATAAATTAAATAGTTCATCTTCAGATGGAGAAATTCAGAGCACCCAGAGGAAACCTACAGGAGAACGAACAAACTCCTGACAGGCATCGGCGGGAACTGAACCCTCATCACTGCTACTGCATAGCAAACACCACTATGAGGCCTCCATGGAGGTTGCATCCTAGCAGTACGATATGGAGAGCAAGCTGTTGCCCATGTAGCAAGCTCCCCCTCCCCACCCATCTGATGAACCCAATGGAACAGTGGAGATGATGCAGTTTGGTACCAGCAGCATTGCAGAAGTTGCCAGTCAGCGTTGAACTCAACACACGACTGCCTTAGCGACTCCAGCTCCGGAATTTTCCCTCGGCGTTTACTCCCGAAACCTTCCCATGAGTGGTAGAGTCTCAGGGGCAGCAGAGGTTTGAGATCAATTTTCCTTCTCCTAGATGAGCTGCCAACCACGGCTGACAAGCTCCATCTGCCTGAAATGACTGGTTTTAAGGCCCCAGTAACCCACCTTTGCCCCTTCTCCTGTCGGTAGAAACGGTTCCTTCAGGCTTAGTAGCTAAGCCACCCATGAAGGCCAGGAGCTGGACTTGGCTGTCAGAGGCTACTTGGGAGCATTTAATAGGTAGCGGGAGTTTATCCCCATTACCCTAATCCTCCCTCTCCCCTGCGCACCCCCTTCTCCGCTACAACAACCTCCAGGAACCAGCAAACACTGGCCACTACACCACACTGGCCACTACACCATTTCCCCAACCCACATTCAAAAGCAGATGCAGGAAATAACTCCGTGTTGCTGCTACTGTAAAACATTGTGCTAATCACGACACGACCACACTGCCTCGTGAGAGGCATGACCAGCTAGACAATCATCAATTTTCTCCCCAGGGATGCGGTGTCCAAACCTAGAGGGCACAGATTCAATTAGAATTTATTTAAATTATACATCCATCCCGCAACGTGAGGGAGTAAAAATCTTTCTGTTATCACTCCGTCACAATGTACAGACATATGAATTTGTAAGTCTACTAGCTTGTAGAAAGAAGCTGTCCCCTAGCCTGTTGGTCCTGGTTTTAATGCTGAGGTACCATTTGCCAGACGGAAGCAGTGGAAACAGTTTATGGTTGGGGTGACTGGTGTCTCTGACGATCTTCCACCCCTTCTTTCTGTATTTGCTGCTGTAAATGTCCTCAATAGAGGGAAGTTCACAGCCACAGATGTTCTGGGCTGTCCGTACCACTCTCTGCAGTGCCCAACGATCAAGGATGGTGCAGTTCCCGTACCAGGCGGTGATACAGCCAGTCAGGATGCTCTCAGTGGTGCCCCTGTAGAAGATCTTGAGGATTTGGGGGCTCAAGCCGAACTTCTTCAGTCACCTGAGGTGGAAGAGACACTGTTGTGCTTTTTTCCCCCCACACAGCCGGTGTGTACAGTCCAGATGAAATCTTCAGTGACATGTATACCCAGGAACTTGAAACTATTCACCCTCTCAACTGCAGACCCATTGATGCTGATCGGGGTGAGCCTGTCTCCTTTCCTCCTGTAATCCACAATCAGCTCTTTTGTTGTTTGGACATGAGGGAGAGGTTGCTATCCTGGCACCACTGTGTCAGGGTGTCAACCTCCCCTCTGTAGGCTGTCTCATTACCCCTAGAAATAAGGCCAATCAAAGTCATGTCATCTGTGAATTTGATTGACAGATTGGAGCTGTGTGTGGCAGCACAGTCGTAGGTGTAAAGGGAGTAGAGAAGGGGACTCAGGGCACAACCCTGGGGGCACCTGTGTTGAGGGTCAGAATCCCTTCCTCCCTCTTCCTCCCCCATTTACAGAGACCAGTACCTATATATTCAGTAATTATTTAGTAAATTAATTTAGTAAATAATTATATAAATAATACCTATAATAATTACATATATACATTGATATTATTATAGGTATTATTTATATTAATATATATATATATTATTTATTTATTTATAATACCATTATTATAGGTATTATTTATATATATAAACCAGTATATAATACTATATATAGGTATATATAAATATATAGGTATACTGGTACTGGTACAAGTTTACAATTCACCATTTACAGTGACCAGTACCTACTAACTGGTGCGCGTATATCAATGATTTAGATGATGGAATCGATGGCTTTGTTGCCAAGTTTGCAGATGATATGAAGATTGGTGGAGGGGCAGGTAGTGTTGAGGAAACAGGTAGGATGCAAAAGGACTTATGTAGATTAGGAAAATGGACAAGGAAGTGTCAAATGAAATATAATGTTGGAAAATACATGGTCATGTACTTTGGTAGTAGAAATAAATGTGCGGACTACTTTCTAAACGAAGAGAAAATCTAAAAATATGAGGTGCAAAGGGACTTGGGAGTCCTTGTGCAGAACACCCTGAAGGTTAACTTGCAGGTTGAGTCAGTGGTGAGGAAGGCAAATGCAATGTTAGCATTCATTTCAAGAGGTCACGAATACAAGAGCAGGGATGTGATGCTGAGGGTTTATAAGGCACTGGTGAGGCCTCACCTTGAGTATTGTGAACAGTTTTGGTCTCCTCATCTAAGAAAAGATGTACTGGTGTTGGAGAGGGTCCAGAGGAGGTTCACAAGGATGATTCTGGGAAAGAAAGGGTTATCATATGAGGAGCATTTGATGGCTCTGTGTCTGTACTCACTGGATTTAGAAGGATAAGGAGGGATCTCATTGAAACCTTTCAAATGTTGAAGGTCTTACACAGAGCAGATGTGGAAGGGATGTTTCCCATGTGGGGGACTCATGGGCAAGAGGGCACAGCCTCAGGATAGAGGGGTGTCCATTTAAAACAGAGAAGTGGAGAAATTTCTTTAGCCAGAGGGTGGTGAATTTGTGGAATTTGTTACCACAGGCAGCTGTGGAGGCCAGGTCGTTGGGCATGTTTAAGGTGGAGGGGGGAGAAGGATCAGCTGTGATTGAATGGCCGAGTGGACTCGATGGGGCAAATAGCCTAATTCTGCTCCTATGTCTTATGGCCCAGAGTGCACCAAAAACCGTTGTCCACCTCAACGCTTCGACATCTCAAACAGGCTCTCTCTCTCTCTCTCGTTAATGAGGGAGGTGGTATGTTGCTATTGCGTGTATGATGGGGGGGGCGTTGATGCTTTTGTTACAGCGGGGGGAGGGCTGATGTTTCTGCTGCTGTTTGTGCATGGGAAGGGGAGGGGGGCTTTGGGGTTCCAACGTTTCCTGCCATTCATCCTTCAGGGCTTTTCCTCTGTTTTGTGGCTGTCTGTGAAGAGTAAGAATTAAGTCGGATACTGTATATATTTTCAGACATTAAATCGAACCGTTGATTTCTGGTCACAGGTGCTGTAAAGGATTACACTACCCATGCCATCCAGTCAATATTCAGTAACAGATGCCACTAATAGAAGGACTTAATGATGTTTACAAATTGACAATTAAATTTTGCAGAAGAAGCCATTAACTATAGTTCAGCCTGTCGGTAGCACTGAGTCCCAGCTGCACTCACCGTCCAGACGCCGGTCATTGACGTAGACGCCGGTAAAGCTGGAGTCCACCAACCGGTGCTGGTTACCCGAGGGGGAGCGGATCACACGGGCATGGGTCCGAGAGATACACCTCTTCTGCGGCTCACTGGCAGAGCTCAGAACGTAATCAACCACCTTGCTGTTCCGTCCAATCAGGGTGACCCGCTTGGTGAAGCTACAAGGGGTGGGGGTGAGAGAAGAGAGGAGATCACATCAGATCCCACCTTCTGTGCAAGCGAGTAAAGATTAATTTTATTTGTCACACGAACGTTGAAGCATGCAGTGAAATGTGGAGTTTCCATCAATAACCAGCACGGTCAGAGGATGTGCTGGGGACAGCCCACAACTTACTAACCCCAACCTGCAGGCCTTTGGGAGGCAACCCGAGCAGCTGCAGGAAACCCATGAACACATTCAGCAGGAGTTCAATCCTGCTCCCTGGCACAGTACACTGGCCACTACGCCTCCCTGTCACTTCCTCCATCAGCTCATTCCAGGTATCCACTAGCCTCCGCGTGAAGACGTTACCCCTCAGGTCTCTTTCAAATCCTCCTCCTCTTATCTTGAATCCGTGCCCTGTAGGTTTGGACTCCCCAACCCCGGGGACAAAGACTGTGACTGTCCAGCCGGTCCACACCTCTCACAAGGCAGCAGGGTCGTGTCACGGTGACCAGAACATTTTACAGTAGCAGCAAGGTGGAGTTATTTCATGCCACTGCCTGCAAAGAGCGGGAACATTCTCCCCGTCTGCACGCGAGTTTCCTCCCACTGTCCAAAGCCATGCCGGTTGGCAGGTTAATCGGTCATGGTAAATTGTCCTGGGATCAGGCTGGGGTTAAACAGACGATTGGTCAGCGGTGCGGCAGTGAGGAATGGATGGAGTCAGTCAGTGGTGGATGGAGGGAGTGAATGAGGGGTGGACGGAGGGAGTGAGGAATGGGGTGACAATGGGATGACAAGGGAGGGGGCAGCAAGGGAGAGTGTGGTGGAGGGTAGGTGGGAGGGTGGAGGGAGGAAGAGAGCACGAAGGAGTGAGGAAGCGAGTGAGGGAGGGAGGGATAACATCACAAACTTCAGCACTTTGAGGCCCTTCTGCCCTGGTGTTTTACGACAATTTAACCTCAGAGTCATCTAACCCTCTCATCACACATCGCCCTTTAGTTTGTTTTTGTAAAAATCATCACCTCACCTTCTGTCCATTGCCAATAGTCACTAATTTGCTTTTTAAAAAATCTTTGGAAACTCTTCCCATCCATCTTCATAACTCTAATTTGATCACATATTCTAATTTTTCATTCTTTATTAACTTGACGAGCCCTCGTTCTTGTCTGATCTGTCTCCATGAGACAGGAGCAGATCGAGTCTTTTGGCCCATCGTGTCTATGCTGCCATTCAATCACGCATGAGTTATTACGCCTCTAAACCGCCAAGGGAGTGGCTGTGGAGAGGATGTTTCCATAGTGGGGGGCGGGGGAGTCCAGTACCAGGGGGCCCAGCCTCAGAATAGAGGGGCCTCCCTTGAGAACAGAGATGAGGAAGAATTTCTTTAGCCAGAGGGTGGTGAATCTGTGGAATTCATTGCCACAGGTGACTGTGAAGTGCAGGTCATTGGGTTTATTTAAAGAGCAGGTTGATAGATTTGTGATTAGTCAGGGCATCAAAGGTTACGGGGAGAAGGCAGGAGAATGGGGTCGAAAGGGACAATAAATCAGCCATGGTGGAATGGTGGAGCAGACTCATTTGGTCAAATGGCCTAATTTTGCTCCTGTGTCTTGTAATAGAACGCAGAACAGTACAGCACAGGAACGAGCCCTTCAGCCCACAATGGTGCGTCAAACCAATTAGATTAGTAACCCAATGGCGACTAAACTAATCCTCTCTGCCCACACCACGTCCACATCCCTCCATCTTCCCCACTTTGGTAACAGATTCTGATCTTGTGGCTTTGGGCTTCATGCTTGCTGTTCTACCTACTCCATGTAGTTGGTGATGTCGGGCAGCGAAGGTCTACGGCCAATCCGCCGGAGATGATAACGAGGAAGGCCATCGCTGTTCAAGCGATGACACACCATAGTCCCAGCCACAAGCTGTTATCGATATCCCACAGTGGCTACAGCTGGGGAGGAAATCGAGCAGAGATTTGACAATTCAGCTTCTCGCCACCGTCACACATCATCTGTGAAAAGAGAAAGAGTTTACACTTCATCTTGACGAACCCTCGATGGGCACAGATCGAGTGGACAGCCAGACACTCTCTCCCCAGACTGGAAATGGCTAATACAAGTGGGCGTCACTTTAAGGGTATTTTTTTGCACAGAGAGGGGGGGGGGGGGGGGGGTGTGTGTGTGTGTGTGTGTGTGTGTGTGTGTGTGTGTGTGTGTGTGTGTGTGTGTGTGTGTGTGTGTGTGTGTGTGTGTGTGTGTGTGTGTGTGTGTGTGTGTGTGTGTGTGTGTGTGTCTGTGTGTGTGTCTGTGTGTGTGTGTGTGTGTGTGTGTGTGTGTGTGTGTGTGTGTGTGGAAAGTGCTGCTAAGGATGGTATATACCCAGATATGTTAGAGACATTTAAGGTACTCTGGATTGACATGTAGAATCAGAGTATTACAGCACAGAAACAGGCTCTTTGGCCCATCTATACAATCTGGAATTGTTTTTTTGCCTAGTCCTATCAACCTACACCGTGACCACAGCCTTCCAGTCCATTCCATCTATGTACTGATCCAAATTTCTCTTAAATGCTGCAATCAAAGAGAAATATGGATAAGTACAGCAATGGGAGGGGTATTGGGAGAATAGTTCAGGTACCTGTCGATGGGACTAGGCAGAAATCTAGTTTGCAACAGATGAAAGACAAACAGGAAGGGTTAGATTGATCTTGATGTAGAGTCAGTACAATACTATGGGCCGAAGGGCCTGGACTGTTCTATATTTTATATTCTATGGGTCGTTCCACCAACTTCTTCAGAAGGATTTTCCACAAATCTCCTCCTCATATGTAACCCCTTCTTACCCGGAATTATCCTCGTGAACCTCCTCTACACTCTCCAATGACAACAAATCCTTTCCGAGATATGAAGCCGAAAACTGTTGACAAATACTCCAAGTGCGGCCTGACTTGTATCTTATAAAAGCGCAGCAACACCTCCTTGCTTTTATATTCTATTCTCCTTGAAATAAATTCCAACGTTGCATTTGCCTCCTTTCTCACAGACTCAACCTGTAAATTAACCTTCTGGGAGTCTTGCAGGAGGACTCCTAAGTTCCTCTGTGGCTCTGGTGTTTGAACCTTCTCCCCATTTAGATAACAGTCTGCACTATTGTTCCTTTTACCAAAATGCATTATCATACACTTCCCAACACTGTATTCCATCTGCCACTTTTTTGCCCATTCTTCCAATTTGTCTAACTCCTGCAATCGCATTGCTTCCTCAGCACTACCTACCCCTCCACCTATCTTCGTATCATCAGCAGACTTTACCAGAAACCCATCAATTCCATTATCCAAATCACTGACAGAAATGTGAGAAACAGCAGTCCTAATACTGACCCCTGAGGCACACCACTGGTCACTGGCAGCCAACCAGAAAAGGCCCCTTTTATTCCCACTCGCTGCCTCCTGCCTGTCAGCCATTCCTCTATCCATGTCAGTATCTTTCCTGTAATGCCATAGGATTTTATCTTGTTAAGCAGCCTCATGTGTGGCACCTTGTCAAATGCCTTCTGAAAATGCAAGTAAATGACATCCACTGCCTCTCCTTTGTCCATCCTGCTTGTTACTTCCTCGAAGAATTCTGTCAGATTTGTCAGGCAAGATTTCCCTTTGCAGAAACCATGCTGACTTTGACATATTTTATCATTAGTCTCCAAGTACCCCGAAACCTCATCCTTACTAATAGACTCCAACACTTTCCCAACCACTGAGGTTAGGCTAACTGGACTATAATTTCCTCTCTTTTGCCTTCCTCCCTTCTGAAAGATATTTGCAATTTTCTAGTCCTCTGAGACCATGCCAGAGTCAAGTGATTCTTGAAAGATCATGATTTCTGCAAGTATTTTTTTACTTAGCCTAGGATTTTTATTCTGCCATATACAAGACGAAATTTTAGAATCAATAGTATCAAAAAAGGATGTAGGAATAAAGATTGGTACTGCTTGAAAAGACATAAAAATTTAGGTAAAATAATCATTTTAATAGCATTGATTCGACCAAACAATGATATAGATAGTAAGGACCATTTAGTAAGCGATTGTTTGACCTGGTCTATTAAAGGTAAGAAATTGACGTTAAATAAATCCTTATGTTTTTTAGTAATCTTAACACCTAGTTGAATAAAATAATCTGTAACCAATCTAAATGGTAAACGTCTATAAATTGGAACTTGCATATTTAAAGGGAAAAGTTCACTCTTATTAAGATTCAGTTTGTAACCAGAAAAGTTACTAATCTGAGTGACCAAGGATATAACAGCAGGAATGGATTTCTCAGGATTTGAAATATATAATAGCAAATCATCTGCATATAATGATAACTTGTGCATCACATGTCCGCGGGAAATGCCAAAAATAGAAGGCGAGTCACAAATAGCAATAGCTAATGGTTCCAGGGCAATATCAAATAACAATGGGCTAAGAGGACAACCTTGCCTAGTGCCAGGTAACAACTGAAAAGAAGGGGGTCTTGTATTATTGGTAAGTACCGAAGCTGCAGGGTACTGTAAAGAACGGTGGCCTGGCACTGCCAAATTTAAGATTTTATTATTGGGCAATTAATATTCAATATTTAATATTTTGGACACAAGGTGTGGATATTAATGTTAGTCCACAATGGGTTAATCTTGAATGTAGTTTTGCACAAGGATTTTCATTGGCTTCCATCTTAGGGATCTCGCTT
Source organism: Hemitrygon akajei (assembly GCF_048418815.1). Lineage (NCBI taxonomy): Eukaryota > Metazoa > Chordata > Chondrichthyes > Myliobatiformes > Dasyatidae > Hemitrygon > Hemitrygon akajei. The sequence goes on along the minus strand of NC_133131.1, from coordinate 175,315,077 downwards.
TCCTTGGTTCGTTCCAAATTGAATAAACAAGTGGTTAATCCAATAATTAAACATACATTTTGAATATGGTTTCAGTTTCGTTAATTTTTTGGCTTGAATAAATTTATTTTATCAAGTCCTATTATATCTAATTTTTCTTTCAACCCTCTGTCATGGATCAAGCCTTTTGGTTTGGAAAACAAAGGGTATAATATGTTTTCGTGATTTATTTTTGGATAACTCTTTCATGTCTTTCAAACAGTTGTCTAATAAATATAATTTGCCCAGACCCCATTTTTTTAGATATTTACAGATCAGAAATTTTTTGAATAAAATGTTACCTACTTTTCCAATTTCATATCTAACTGATATCATGGAAAAAATTTTAGGCTTAACCCCCTATCAAAAGGGTTTAATTGCAATCATCTATGATATGATTATGAATATGCAGCCAGATATATCCGATAACATAGAAACATAGAAAATAGGTGCAGGAGTAGGCCATTCGGCCCTTCGAGACTGCACCATCATTCAGTATGATCATGGCTAATCATCCAACACAGAACCCTGTACCTGCTTTCTCTCCATACCCCCTGATCCCTTTAGCCACAAGGGCCATATCTAACTTTCTCTTAAATATAGCCAATAAACCAGCCTCAACTGTTTCCTGTGGCAGAGAATTCCACAGATTCACCACTCTCTGTGTGAAGAGGTTTTTCCTCATCTCGGTCCTAAAAGGCTTCCCCTTTATCCTTAAACTGTGACCCCTTGTTCTGGACTTCCACAACATCGGAAACAATCTTCCTGCATCTAGCCTGTCCAATCCCTTTAGAATTTTATACGTTTCAATAAGATCCCCCTTCAATCTTCTAAATTCTAGTGAGTATAAGCCTAGTCGATCCAGTCTTTCTTCCTATGAAAGTCCTGCCATCCCAGGAATCAATCTGGTGAACCTTCTTTGTACTCCCTCTATGGCAAGAATGTCTTACCTCAGATTAGGGGACCAAAACTGCACACAATACCCTAGGTGCGGTCTCACCAAGGCCTTGTACAACTGCAGTAGAACCTCCCTGCTCCTGTACTCAAATCCTTTTGCTATGAATGCCTATATACCATTTACCTTTTTCACCGCCTGCTGTACCTGCATGCCCACCTTCAATGACTGGTGTACAATGACACCAAGGTCTCGTTGCATCTCCCCTTTTCCTAAATGGCCACTATTCAGATAATAAGGCAACACGAGTGAATCTGCAGATGCTGGAAATAAATAAAAACACAAAATGCTAGCAGAACTCAGCAGGCCAGACAGCATCTATGGGAGGAGGAAGTGACGACGTTTCGGGCCGAAACCCTTCATCAGGAGTGAAGTAACATGGGATGGTCAAGGGGGGATAAGAAGTGGGGGGGGGGATGAAGTAGAGAGCTAGGAAGTGATAGGTTGGAGGGAAATGGGCTAGGGGGAAGGTGGAGAATTATGGGAAATAAAAGAGAAAGAAAGGTAGGGCTGGGGGGAGATTATAGTGAGGGGGGAAAAAATAGAGAGAAAGAGAACCAGACTAAAATAATAGATAGAGATGGGGGTAAGGAGGTGCAGGGGTATCAACTGAGGTCTGTGAGTTGGATGTTCATGCCGGCAGGAAGGAGGCTACCTAGGCGGGAGATAAGGTATTGCTCCATCGACCTGCGCGCGGCCTCATCTTGACGGTAGAGAAGGCCATGGACAGACATATTGGAGTGGGAGTGGTCTGTGGAACTGAAGTGTGTGGCCACAGGGAGATCCCTGGTCTCGTTGCACCTCACCTTTTCCTAATCGGCCACCGTTCAGATAATAATCTGTTTTCCTGTTCTTGCAACCAAAGTGGATAACCTCACATTTATCCACATTAAACTGCATCTGCCATGAACTTGCCCACTCACCTAACCTATCCAAGTCACCCTGCATCCTCTTAGCATCCTCCTCACAGCTAACACCGCCGCCCAGCTTCGTGTCATCCGCAAACTTGGAGATGCTGCATTTAATTCCCTCGTCTAAATCATTAATATATATTGTAAACAACTGGGGTCCCAGCACTGAGCCTTGCGGTACCCCACTAGTCACTGCCTGCCATTCTGAAAAGGTCCCGTTTACTCCCACTCTTTGCTCCCTGTCTGCCAACCAATTCTCTATCCACATCAATACCATACCCCCAATACCGTGTGCTTTAAGTTGGCACACTAATCTCCTGTGTGGGACCTTGTCAAAAGTCTTTTGAAAATCGAAATATATCACATCCACTGGCTCTCCCCTATCCACTCTACTAGTTACATCTTCAAAAAATTCTATAAGATTCGTCAGACATGATTTTCTTTTCACAAATCCATGCTGACTTTGTCCGATGATTTCACCTCTTTCCAAATGTGCTGTTATCACATCTTTGATAACCGACTCTAGCATTTTCCCCACCACCGATGTCAGGCTAACTGGTCTATAATTCCCCGGTTTCTCTCTCACTCCTTTTTTAAAAAGTGGGGTTACATTAGCCACCCTCCAATCCTCAGGAATTAATCCAGAATCTAAGGAATTTTGAAAAATTATCACTAATGCATCCACTATTTCTTGGGCTACTTCCTTAAGCACTCTGGGATGCAGACCATCTGGCCCTGGGGATTTATCTGCCTTTAATCCCTTCAATTTACCTAACACCACTTCCCTACTAACATGTATTTCCCTCAGCTCCTCCATCTCACTAGACCTTCGGTCCCCTACTATTTCCGGAAGATTATTTATGTCCTCCTTAGTGAAGACAGAACCAAAGTAGTTATTCAATTGGTCTGCCATGTTCTTGTTCCCCATGATTAATTCACCTGTTTCTGACTGTAAGGGACCTACATTTGTCTTAACCAATCTTTATCTCTTCACATATCTATAAAAGCTTTTACAGTCCGTTTTTATGTTTCCTGCCAGCTTTCTCTCAATCTTTTTTCCCTTTCCTAATTAAGCCCTTTGTCCTCCTCTGCTGGTCTCTGAATTTCTCCCAGTCCTCAGGTGTGCTGCTTTTTCTGGCGAATTTGTAGGTTTCTTCTTTGGAATTGATACTATCCCTAATTTCCCTTGTCAGCCACGGGTGCACTACCTTCCCTGGTTTATTCTTTTGCCAAACTGGAATGAACACTTGTAGTTCATCCATGCAATCTTTAAATGCTTGCCATTTCATATCCACCGTCAACCCTATAAGTATCATTTGCCAGTCTATCTTAGCTAATTCACGTCTCATACCTTCAAAGTTACCCTTCTTTAAGTTCAGAACCTTTGTTTCTGAATTAACTATGTCACTCTCCATCTTAATGAAGAATTCCACCATATTATAGTCACTCTTACCCAAGGGGCCTCGCACGACAAGATTGCTAACTAACCCTTCCTCATTGCTCAATACCCAGTCTAGAATGGCCTGCTCTCTAGTTGGTTCCTCGACATGTTGGTTCAGAAAACCATCCCGCATACATTCCAAGAAATCCTCTTCCTCAGCACCCTTATCAATTTGGTTCACCCAGTCGATATGTAGATTGAAGTCACCCATTATAACTACTGTTCCTTTATTGCACGCATTTCTAATTTCCTGTTTAATGCCATCCCCAACCTCACTACTACTGTTAGGTGGCCTGTACACAACTCCCACCAGCGTTTTCTGCCCCTTAGTGTTATGCAGCTCTACCCATATTGATTACACATCCTCCAGGCTAATGTCCTTCCTTTCTATTACGTTAATCTCCTCTCTAACCAGCAATGCTACCCCACCTCCTTTTCTTTCCTGTCTATCCCTCCTGAATATTGAATATCCCTGGATGTTGATCTCCCATCCTTGGTCACCCTGGAGCCATGTCTCTGTGATCCCAACTATATCATATTCATTAATAACTATCTGCACATTCAATTCATCCACCTTGTTACGAATGCTCCTCGCATTGACACACAAAGCCTTCAGGCTTATTTTTACAACACTCTTAGCCCTTATACAATTATGTTGAAAAGTGGCTATTTTTGCTTTTTGCCCTGGATTTGCCTGCCTGCCATTTTTACTTTTCATCTTACTACTTTTTGCTTCTCCCCTCATTTTACACCCCTCTGTCTCTCTGCACTTGTTCCCATCCCCCTGCCACATTAGTTTAAATCCTCCTGAACAGCAGTAGCAAACGCTCCCCCTAGGACATTGGCTCCAGTCTAGCCCAGGTGCAGACCGTCCTGTTTATACCGGTCCCACCTCCCCCAGAACTGGTTCCAATGCCCCAGAAATTTGAATCCCTCCCCCTTGCACCATTTTTCAAGCCACATATTCATCTGAAATATCCTCCTATTTCTACTCTGACTAGCACGTGGCACTGGTAGTAATCCAGAGATTATTACCTTTGTGGTCCTACTTTTTAATTTATCTCCTAACTCCCTAAATTCACCTTGTAGGACCTCATCCCATTTTTTACCTATATCATTGGTACCTATGTGCACCATGACCACTGGCTGTTCACCCTCCCATTCCAATATGTCCTGCAGTCGCTCAGAGACATCCTTGACCCTTGCACCAGGGAGGCAACATACCATCCTGGAGTCTCGTTTGCGGCCGCAGAAACTCCTATCTATTCCCCTTACAATCGAATCCCCTATCACTATAGCTCTCCCACTCCTTTTCCTTCCCTCCTGTGCCGCAGAGCCACCCATGGTGCAATGAACTCGGTTGCTGCTGCCTTCCCCTGATGAGACATCTCCCCCAACAGTATCCAAAACAGTATATCTGTTTAGGAGGGAGATGACCTCAGGGGACTCCTGCACTACCTGCCTACTGCTATGCTGTCTAGTGGCCACCCCTTCCCTTTCTGCCTGTGTAGCCTTTACCTGCGGTGTGGCCAACTCACTGAATGTGCTATTCACGACTTTCTCAGCATCGCGGATGCTCCAGTATGAATCCAATCGCAGCTCCAGACGCTCAATGCGGTCTGCCAGAAGCTGCAGCTGGACACACTTCCTGCACACATAGTCGTCAGGGACACTGGAATTATCCGTGATTTCCCACATGCTGCATAATGAACAAACCAGGGGGCCGATCTCAGCTGTCATGACCTACCCAATACTTGCCTCAACTTTTGAAACGTTCTCCTTACCCGGAACTTACCCAGCCTTACCTCACTTGGAGTGAAGCTCGTCCTCAGCCTCTGCTCGTCGAAGCCTCTTGAGACAAAGCCTTCCTACTCTGTCTCCCTCTACTCTGTCGCTCGCTCTGTCTACTGTTCTCTTTAAATACTCCCGCTGCCTCACGGTCCGACTTACACGCGCTTGCTCAGTCGTGCCCCCGTTAAACTGCCGAAGAAAATGACCTACTTCCACAAACTGCTCTCTCTAAAATTAAAAATGAATGGGAGAAGGAACTTCAACTTTCTTTACCTATGGAGAAATGGGAGAAAATTTTTCAATTAGTTAATTTTTCTTCTATTTGTGCTAAACATACGTTGATTCAATTTAAAGTGGTGCACAGGGCTCATATGTCTAAAGATAAATTAGTTCGTTTTTACTCTCATATAAATTCAATTTGTGATAGATGTCAATCGGAGGTAGCCTCTCTGACTCATCTGTTTTGGTCTTGCCCTCTTTTAGAAAAATTTTGGAAATATATTTTGATACATTCTCTATAGTTTTGCATATTGATTTACAACCTCACCCTATCACTGCAATTTTTGGTTTACCAATGATTGCTCTGCCCTCTTCAGCATTTGCTACTTTAATGGCCAGAAGATCTATTTTATTGAATTGGAAAGAGATGAATCCCCCAACTACATCCCAATGGTTTTCCCAAACCATATCCTGTTTAAACTTAGAAAAAATTAGAAGTGGTACCTTTGATCCCTCCGTTAAATTTGAAGAAACTTGGAGGCCTTTTATTCAATACCTTCACAGAATGTCATTTGACCTTTTCCCATTCCTTTATATTATTTATTAATTTGAGTAGAGGAGTGGAGTTGACAACACGAATGATTTTATTTGATGTAATAGAATAGCCCAGCTTTGTTTAGTTTAGTTTTAGTTGCGTTTAGTATTTTGTTTTTGATTTTTCAATTTGGGGTTTTTTTCCCTTTTTTTTTGTATCTTGTTTATATCAAGGGTTTGGGAGATTAATTATATTGGTGTTACCTGTAGTTTTTACTCACATGTTAATTACCAACAATGTAATTCCACTCCCTTTGTACTATTATGACCATTATGTATCTGTTCTTGAAAAATTCAATAAAAAGATTGAAAAAGAAAGAAAGAAAGATCATGACTAATGCATCCGTTATCTCTTCAGCAACATCTCCCAGTACCCTGGGATGTAGTCCATCTGGTCCAGGTGACTTATCCACCTTAAGACCTTTCAGTTTGCCGAGCACTTTTCCTTTGTAATAGCAATGACAGACTGCTAGTGTCTTCCACAGTGAAGTCAGATGCAAAGTACCCATTAAGCTCATCTGCCATTTCTTTGGTAGGGGTAACGAGGGCTATGGTCTGGATGCAGGTAGACGGGAGTAGGCAATTGAAATGGTTTGATAGGCCGAGGGGACGAGGGGCATGTTTCGATGCTGTACTCCTCTAGCACTCTACGACACCAGAGCCGTTCAGGTAACGGGAGTGTGTTGAACACCATCATTCTTTCTGCACATTTCTCTCCTTCCATTCTTTACCCAATTCTCATTTGTGCTGTTGGAGGTGATGTACTTTGGTAGGTTAAACCAAGGCACAGCTTTCACAGTTAATGGTAATTGTTGTAGAACAGAGATACTGAGGTGTCTAGATTCAAGTCTCAGGATTCAAGATGGTTTCATGTCACTTCCAGTACACAGGTGTAAAAAGAGAACAAAATAATTGTTACCCCCGATCCGATGCAGCACAAAAATAACACAATTATAAAAAACACACAACTACAGTTTATAGATAGCCTAAAGGTTCTTAAGTTGTCATAGCCGGGGTGGTAGTGGGGATAAGCTCCCACTATAAAGTGCTCCAAATGGTGTGCGACTCTAACAGCCTCTGACAACCAAGTCCAACTCTTGGCCTTCACGTGTGGCTTGGCTACTGGCCCCGGTGGAATTGTTTCTACTGACAAGAGAAAGGACAAAGACGGACCACTGGCACCTCAAAACCTGTTGCTTCGGACAGGTGGGGCCCATCAGCCTTGGACAGCAGCCCGCCTAGGAGCTGCCTTGCGGCCATACCCACCCATGGGAAGGGCTTCGGGAGTCAACCCCGAGGAAGAAATCCGGAGCCGGGTCCCTAAGGCAGTTTGATGTTGTTTACATCTTCACTCTGGCAACCTTTGTGACGACACTGGTGTCAAGCTGTATCAGCGCTTGCCCTTCCCTTGGACTACATCAGTGACGTGGGGAGGGAGAGCCCACCGCATGGTCACCATATTCAACTGTGAGATTGATTTCCTTGCAGGCATTCTCAGTAACATAATAACCATAACAGAATCAATGAAAGACAACGCCAACTTGGGCGAGCAACCAGACTGCAAAATAAAACAAACTGTGCAAGTACAAGCATAAATAAATAATAACAACAGATGAATAAGCAACAAATATCAAGAACATGAAATGAACAATCCTTGAAAGTGAGTCCATAGGTTGTGGGAATAGTTCAGTGATGGGGCAAGTGAAATTGAGTGAAGTTATTCCCTCTGGTTCAGGAGCCTGAGGATTGAGGGGTAATAACTGTTCCTGAACCTGGTGGTTTGTGTCCTGAGGCTCCTGTACCTCCTTCCTGCTGGCAAAAGTGAGAAGAGCATGAGCTGGGTGGTGGGGGTCCCTGGTGATGGATGCGGCTTTCCGACGACAGCATTTCGTGTGGCTGCGCTCAGAGGCACAGGAGGGCTGATGAAAAGTGCTCGGTATGCTTGCCTTCGTCCGTTAGGGCACCGAACACAAGATGGAGCACAAGGCATTGGGAAGACCTCAGCTGGTTGCCTTGTACAGGCAAGATGTCATTAAGCTGGAGAGGGGGCAAAAGAGATTGATGAGGATGTTGCCAGGACTGGAAAGCTTGAGTGATGAGGAGAGATTGGATAGGGAGGGAGCAGTTTGTAAAACCATAAGGGTGAAAAGTAATATGAACAGTACAGGACATTTGTTCCACAATGCTGCTACAATCTTTTAACCCACACAAAGATCAATCTAACTTCCAACCTACATAACCCTCCATTTTTCTATCATCCATGTGCCTATCTTAAAGTACCAGCTTCTACCATCATCAATAACAGAACATTCCATGCACCCACCACTCTGTAAACATCTTACCCTGATACATCACCCCCCTCCCATACTTTCCACCAATCAATTAAAATTATGCCCCCTTGTTTTTGCCATCTTTGCCTTGGGAAAAAGTCTCTGACTACCCAACTATCATCTTGTACACCTCTATCAAGTCACCTCTCATCCTCCGTCGCTCCAAAGGAAAAAGCCCCAGCTCGCTCAGTCAGTCCTCATAAGACAGGCTCTCTAAACCAGGCAGCATCCTGGTACATCTCCTCTGTACCCTCTCTAAGGGGGATAATCACAGTCTTTTTTCCAGGATAGGGAAGCCTAAAACTAGAGTCAATTTGTTCAAAGTTAAAGGAGAAAGATTTAAAACCACCACGACTTTATCATTTCCTGTCAGTCACCTGATGTACACCTCCACCCACTAACCCACCCCTCCACACCCCAAACCACCACGACTTTATCATTTCCTGTCAGTCACCTGATTTACAGACACTCCTGTGGCTAGCGTCACTTTATGGACAGATAAAGTAAGTGAATAAATATGCTATCTTATGTGTTTATATTTATTGTGTTTTTCACTATTAAAGTTCAAGGTAAATTTTTATTATCAAAGACATATGTAATGCCTGGTTCATATTTTTACTGTTTTCTATATCATCATATACAACCCTGAGATTTATTTTCTTGTGCACATACTCAGCAAATCCAGAGAATAGTAACTATCACAGAATCAATGAAAGACCATTTAACTCGGCGTTCAACCAGACTGCAAAAGACAACAAACTGTGCAAATACCAAACAAAGAAACAATAATAATATTAATATTAGTATTAATAATCTAATATTAATATTAGATTCAACTTTATTGTTGTCGAGCCAAGTACAGATACAAAGCCAAATGAAATGCAGATAGCATTTAACCAGAAATGCAAAGAATAGTGTTATTTACAAAATAACTGTGAATAAAAAGTAAGTGCTCCAGCACACAAATATAAAAGTACTGAGACAGTACAATGTGGGTGCAATACTGTGACGTGAGGTTCAGCAGGGTCACAGCCTCAGGGAAGAAGCTCTTCCTGTGCCTGCTGGTGTGGGAGCAGAGGCTCCTGTAGAACCTACCGGATGGGAGGAGGGTAAAAATCCATGGTTCGGGTGAGGTGCATCCTTGATAATGCTTTTTGCCCTGCCCAGGCAGTGTTTATGGTAGATGTTCTCAATGGTGGGCAATGGGGTGCCGATAATCCACTGGACAGTTTTCACCACCCGCTGCAGTGCTTTGCGGTCCGATACGGGACAATTGCCATACCACACTGAGATGCAGTTGGTGAGTATGCTCTCAATGGTACAGTGGTAAAAGTCCGTCAGTATCCTGGGACAGAGGTGAGCTTTCTTGATGCTCCGCAGGAAATAAAGGCGCTGTTGCACCTTTTTGACCAGGATGGAGGAGTTCAGGGACCAGGTGAGATCCTCAGAAATGCGGGCACCAAGGAATTTGAAGTTTGATACACGCTCCACTGCAGCTCAGTTGATGTAGATAGGGATGTGAGTGTGGCTCCTACCTAGCACGCCTGAAGTCCACAATGATCTCCTTGGTCTTCTGGGTGTTAAGGGCCAGGTTGTTGTCAGCACACCACGTGGACAGGTGCTGGACCTCGTCCCTGTAGGCCGTCTCACCATCCCCTCTGATCAGGCCGACCACACTGTGCTGTCGTCTGTAAACTTGATTATGGGGTTAGAACCATGTACAGGAATGAAGTCATAGGTGAAAAGGGAGTACAGAAGAGGCCTCAGGACACAGCCTTGAGGTATGCTGGTGTTCAGGAAGATATTTATTCTTATTATTAAATAAACAATAAATATCAAGAACATAAGATGAAGACTCCTTCAAAGTGAGTCCATCGGTTCCGGTGACATCATCATCCAGAATGGCAGCTTAAGTCAATAGCTCCTCCGGAAAAACGCATATTTTGCCCCGTTAATCCATCAAATATAAGACCTTTCAAAAATATCTGAATTGATAATGGGGGCAAGAATGGGGAAAAAGAATGGAGATAAAAAAGCATCACTGCGGAGACTGCGGCCGAGAGGAGTGCAGCGAGCGGCTCTCCAACCCGACCGCGTGCTAGCGAGGCGGACGCTGCGCCTCGTTCAGGCGAATATGATAAAAATTCTGGAAGAGCTACGGGAGTTCCAGAAAGATATAAAACAGCAACTAAATGATATCAAGTCAGAGCTCGCCAACCTCAATCAAAAAATAGCGGTGGCAGAGACACGAATTGAGAAGGTGGAAGATCGCGTGCAAAACGTGGAACAGATGCTAAGTAAGAAGATAAAAATAATAAATCAACAAGAAGGTAAACTGCTTGACCAGGAGGGAAGATCACAGCGGAAAAATATCAGGATATACAAATACAATACAAATACTTTATTGTCACCAAACAATTGATACTAAAGCGTACAATCATCACAGTTGTATTTGTTTCTGTGCTTCACGCTCCCTGAAGTACATATCGAAGTAAATATAATAAAAATTTTAATTTAAATTATAAATCATAATTAGAAAACAGAAAAGGGAAAGTAAGGTAGTGCAAGTCAGGTCCGTATATTTGGAAGGTACAGCCCAGATCCAGGTCAGGATCCGTTCAACAGACTTATCACAGTTGGAAAGAAGCTGTTCCCAAATCTGGCCGTACGTATCTTCATGCTCCTGAACCTTCTCCCGGAGGGAAAAGGGACAAAAAGTGTGTTGGCTGGGTGGGTCGTGTCCTTGATTATCCTGGCAGCACTGCTCCGACATCGTGCGGTGTAAAGTGAGTCCAAGGATGGAAGATTGGTTTGTGTGATGTGCTGGGCTGTGTTCACGATCTTCTGCAGCTTCTTCCGGTCTTGGACAGGACAACTTCCATACCAGGTTGTGATGCACCCTAGAAGAATGCTTTCTATGGTGCATCTATAAAAATTAGTGAGGGTTTTAGGGGACAGGCCAAATTTCTTCAGCTTTCTCAGGAAGTAAAGGCACTGGTGGGATCTTCTCGGCAGTGGACTCTGCTTGGTTAGGCCAAGTCAGGTCATTTGTGATATTCACCCCGAGGAATTAAAGCTTTTGACCTGTTCCACCTGCACACCACCGATGTAGATGGGGTCGTGCGGTCCGCTACTCCTTCTGAAGTCAACAACCAATTCCTTCGCCTTGCTGATGTTGAGGGATAGGTTATTGTCTTCGCACCATGCCTCCAGGTTCTTAATTTCCTCTCTGTACTCAGACTCATCATTACCCAAGATACGGCCTACAATTGTGGTGTCATCAGCAAACATATATATTGAGTTTGATGGAAACTTGGCTACACAATCATGGGTGTACAGTGAGTACAGCAGGGGGCTGAGTACACAGCCTTGTGGGGCACCGGTGCTCAGAGTGATTGTAGAGGAGAGCTTGTCCCCTATTTTTACAGCCTGGGTCCTGTCTGTGAGGAAGTTGAAGATCCAGCTGCAGATCTGAGTGCTGAGACCCAGGTTCCGGAGCTTAGGAATCAGTTTATTTGGAATGATGGTATTAAAGGCAGAGCTGTAGTCGATGAAAAGGAGCCTTACATATGCGTCTTTATTCTCCAGGTGTTCTAAGGAGGAAGGTAGTGCCAGAGAGATGGCATCTGCCGTTGACCTGTTGATCTGGTAGGTGAATTGCAAAGCATCGAGGTTGACCGGTAGGTTATGGTTGATGTGTGCCATAACCAATCGCTCGAAGCACTTCATAGCAATTGATGTTAGAGCCACAGGTCGGTAGTCATTCAGGCATGCCACCTTGCTTTTCTTCGGCACCAGGATTATTGTTGCCTTCTTAAAACACGAGGGGATCTTAGACTGAAGCAGGGAGCAGTTGAAGATGTCAGCAAACACTCCAGCTAGCTCGTTTGAACAGGCCTGGAGAACCCATCCCGGGACGCCATCTGGGCCCGTCGCCTTCCTTAGATTCATCTTCAGGAAGGCTCTTCTAACGTCTTCCTCAGTGACGATGAATCTTGATGCCACCAGGTCCGGTTCATCCAGAGGGGGCGGGACGCTCCTCTTCTGTTCAAATCTTGCGTTGAATACGTTAAATTCATCAGGAAGAGAAGTGCTACAGTTATTGATATTTCCAGCCTTTTCTTTGCACCCAGTGATCTCATTTAGACCCTGCCATAGTCTACTGGCATCCCTCTGGTTAGCCTGGGCTTCCAACTTGGCTCGATATTGCCTCTTGGCGCCTTAATGGCTTTCCGGAGTTCACGCCTGGATTCCATGTAGTGACTGGTATCTCCGGACCTAAAAGCCATAGCTCTAGCCTTCAAAAGGGACTGGATCTCATAATTCATCCAGGCTTCCGGTTAGGGAATGCCCGGATCGTCTTGCGAGACACACAGTCCTCTGTGCACTTCCAGATAAAGTCCATGACAGCTGAGGCATACTCATCAAGGTTAGCTGCCGAGTCCTTGAACACTAACCAGTCCACCGATTCAAAGCAGTCACAGAGCCATGATCACAGTGAATGGCGGTGCTGGCTTGAAGGGCCGAATGGCCTACCCCTGTACCTATTGTCTATTGTCCATTGTAAAAATAGACAGTGCTATACCTATCTGAAGAAATACTTATTATAATGTGGATTTTATATTAGTCAATTATTCTTTTTTATTCATTCATTCACTCTTTTTACCACACCTAAATGAGGATATATATATATATATATATGGGAGGAATAAACAGGGAAATCTTTTCTGTGTAATGGATACAGATTTGTTTACTTACTTTCATGGGTACTGCAATGAGGGCCCTGAACTCACAGGTGGGAGGGGCTATCCCCCACAGCTAGACGTTTCCTCTAGCTCAACCCAGGGTCATCTACCAGAGACCTCAGCCTTGGAATCACACCTTCGTTGCCTTTTCTTTTATTATTCATGTTTCTTGGTTCTTATTTGTTCAGGGAGTAGATCGATTAAGTTTTATTCTGCTAATTTTAATGATAGCCATGCGTATTTAACTGTCAGTGTAAGGACAAAGGAAAATTCATTTCTTTTAATGTCAATGGGCTGTTAAATCCAATCAAACGCAGAAAAATTCTATCCAAAATGGAAAAAGAACAAGCCCGTGTAGTATCTTTAAGTGATAATGAGCATGGAAAACTAACGAGAGTGGGTTTCACTAATTTGTTTTTCTCCTCATATAAATCAGGACATAGGAGAGGAGTTGCTATTCTTATCTCAAACAAGCTAAATTTTGAATAAGTATTCGAAATGGGAGATAAGGAGGGCAGATATATTCTGGTAAGGGGAAATACAGATGGAAATTCAGTTACTCTATTGAATATATATATCGCCAGGAAGCGATATTAGTTTCTTTCAGAAAATTACTGATATTATAGTAACAGAAACAGAAGGTCTCCTGATATGTGGGGGAGACTTAAATTTACAATTACAACCAAATTTAGACTCTTCCAATAGAAAAACCTATGAAACAAAATCCTTACATAAGAAAGTTAATACACTTTTTGAGGATAGTGGTCTAATTGATATATGGAGGGTCCTTTTCCCCAACAGAAGGGATTAGACTCGTTATTCTGCCCCCTATTCTGTATATAAAGAATAGACTATTTCATAACATTTGGAAAAGACAAAGACAAAATAAACACCAGTGGAATTGGGACAATAGATGTAAGTGACCATGCACCTATATATTTATCTGTTGATTTTGAACTACAACCAAAGAATACTATTTGGAAACTAAATTCAAGTCTACTCAATGATCTGTACTTTAAGGAACAAATTAAAAAAGAAATTGCTCTCTACTTAAAATCCACAGTGATAATGGAGAGGTTTCACCTCCCATTCTATGGGAAGGCTGTTTTAAGAGGGAAAATTATAGCAATATCTTCATCTAAGAAAAAAATAAGGAATAAAAAATTAGAGGAATTACAAAATATGCTGAAGGAAATAGAAAAACCACAAATTGACTTTGGCACGGGATACATTAGAAGAAATTTTAAAAATTAGTAATGAAATCAATAGTTTAGCTACGCAAGAAATCTGGAAAAATTTAATGTTTCTGAAACAGAGACATTATGAAAATGGATCAAAATCTATGAAAATACTGGCGTGGAAACTGAAAAAAAATAGCAGAAAATACAATTCATAGAATTAGGAATCCAAGAACAAAAATGATTTTAAAAAATAAGCTAAGTGAAATTCAAGAAGCTTTTGAAGTGTTTTACAAAATGCTATATTCCAAAGTTCCGGGGGGGACGCATAACCCAAATTGACACCTTCCTGAATTCTCTAGAGTTACCCACTTCAAGCAAAGAACAGAATAGAACGATGACTGCTGACATAACTGAAGTTGAATTAAAAGCTGCAATCAGTAGGCTTAAATTAAACAAGTCTCCAGGATCAGATGGGTATACAGCAGAGTGGTACAAAGAATTTAAAAATGAGTTAATTCCTGTCTTACACCCCACACTGAACTGGGCTCTAAAAAAGGCACAAATGCCACCCAGCTGGAAGGAAGCGATAATCTCAGCTATACCGAAAGAAGGCAAGGATAAAATGGAATGTGGGTCATTTGGACCAATATCCGTTCTTAATGTAGATATCTGATTATTTACCACCATCATGGCCAAATGATTAGAAGCATTTCTACCCATACTGATACATAACGATCAGACAGGTTTTATACAACAACACCAAACACAAGACAATATATGAAGGACACTTTACATTATGGATCATATACAAAAAATTCAAAGCAACAGTGATGAGCGTGGACGCTGAAAAGGCATTTAATTCGGTTAATTGGAATTTTCTTTACAGAGCTTTACATAGATTTGGTTTCCATGACATAATTATTAAAACTATACAGGCAATATATGACAACCCTACTGCTAGGATTAAAATCAGTGGATATTTATCAAATAGTCTTACCCTAGAAAGGGGCATGAGACAGGGTTGTGCATGGTCACCGCTACTCTTCATGTTATATCTGGAACCATTACCTCAATACATCAGACAAAATGAAGACATCAGGGGAATTACTATTAAAGGGACAGAGCATAAATTGGCCTGTTACGCGGATGACATTTTGATCTATCTGGGGCAATCAACATACTCTTTCACAAGGAAATCTGCAGATGCTGGAAATCCAAGCAACACACACAAAATGCTGGTGGAACGCAGCAGGCCAGGCAGCATCTATAGGAAGAAGTACAGTTGACGTTTTGGGCCGAGACCCTTCGTCAGGACTAACTGAAAGAAGAGCTAGTAAAAGATTTGAAAGTGGGAGGGGGAGATCCGAAATGAGAAGACCGGAGGGATTTGGGTGAAGCTAAGAGCTGGAAGGTTGATTGGCAAAAGGGATACACAGCTGGAGAACGGAAAGGATCATGGGACGGGAGGCCTAGGGAGAAAGAAAGGGAGAGGGGAGCACCAGAGAACAAAGGAGTCACGTAGGGAGTGATCCCTGTGGAAAGCAGAAAGGGGAGGGGAAGATGTGCTTGGTGGTGGGATCCCATTGGAAGTAACTTGTCCATTCGTGTCCCCCCCGCCCCATCCCTTCCCACCGATCTCCCTCCTGGCACTTGTCCTTGTAAGTGGAACAAGTGCTACACCTGCCCTTACACTTCCTCCCTCACCACCATTCAGGGCCCCAGACAGTCCTTCCAGGTGAGGCGACACTTCACCTGTGAGTCGGCTGGTGTGGTATACTGCGTCTGGTGCTCCTGGTGTGGCCTTTTATATATTGGTGAGACCCGACGCAGACTGGGAGACCGTTTCGTGGAACACCTACGCTCGGTCCGCCAGAGAAAGCAGGATCTCCCAGTGGCAACACATTTTAATTCCACGGCCCATTCCCATTCTGGTATGTCTATCCATGGCCTCCTCTACTGTCAAGAAGAAGCCACACTCAGGTTGGAGAAACAACACCTTATATTCCGTCTGGGTAGCCTCCAACCTGATGGCATGAACATTGACTTCTCTCACTTCCATTAATGCCCTTCCTCCCATTCTTACCCCATCCCTTTATTTATTTTATATTTTTTTTCTCTTTTCTCTCTCTTTTTTCTTGGTCCCTCTCACAATCACTCCTTGCCTGCTCTCCATCTCCCTCTGGTGCTCCCCTCCCCCTTTCTTTCTCTCTAGGCCTCCCGTCCCATGATCCTTTCCCTTCTCCAGTTCTGTATCCCTTTTGCCAATCACCTTTCCGGCTCTTAGCTTCATCCCTCCCCCTCTTGTCTGCTCCTATCATTTCAGATTTTCCCCTCCCCTCCTACTTTCAAATCTCTTACTATCTCTTCTTTCAGTTAGTCCTGACGAAGGGTCTCGGCCCGAAACGTCGACTGTATTTCTTCCTATAGATGCTGCCTGGCCTGCTGCATTCCACCAGCATTTTGTGTGTGCAACATACTCTTTATCTAAATTGATGCAATCCTTTGAACAATATAGTCAGTTATCAGGATACAAAGTCAACATAGATAAAATCCAATTACTTTCATTTAACTATAGCCAACCAAGATAAATTGAAAGTCGATACCCCTGGGCATGGCAAACAGAGTATTTCAAATATTTGGGCATCATTATGCCAAAAGATTTGGCAAAATTATCAGAATGCAATTATCAGCCTATATATAAAATAATAAGGAAAATATAATAAGATGGAACCTAATTCCTTTTTTTAGTGTGAGTTCAAGGATTGAATCTATTAAAATGAATATACTGCCCAAACTATCATATCTCTTTCAGATCCTACCAATAGAGATTAATCAAAATCAATTCAATGAATGGAACAAGATGTTATCAAGGTTATTTGGCAGGGTAAAAGGCCCAGAGTTCATCTCAAAACTTTGCAATTAGCAAAGGAAAAGGGGGGATGGGGCTTGCCTTCTCTTAGAGATTCTTATTTTGCAGCACAGTTGAGAGCTGTGATATGTTGGTGCAACCCATCATATGACGCTCAATGGAAAAACATTGAGGAGCGGGTACTTCCCATCCCCATACAAGCAATTTTGGCTGATAACAACCTACAAAGGTACATAAACACTATTGATAACCCATGGGTGAAATGGACTCTTAAAATAGGGAAAACTTTATAAAAGAATACAAACTAGAGGGAGATATTGCAATTCTTAAATGGTATGCATATGACTCGGATTTTACACCGAATAAACTGGATGCTAGATTTAAGGACTGGACAGCTAAAGGAATAACAGTTCTTTGCAATATAATGAAAGAAGGAACACTGTTCAGTTTTAAAATGCTTAATGAGAAACACATTAGAAAAACAAGACTTTTATCAGTATTTACAGAAGCAACAATATGTTAATAGGATGGTTAAAAATGTAACCAAGGCAAGTACGTGTTTGATAGAGCTGTTTAGAAAAGCATATAATTCAGATAACGATAGTAGAATCATTTCAAGCGTGTATAAGGGTTTGTCAAATCTTAAAATACATTCGACTTCATACATTAAAACAAAATGGGAGAAGGAAGGAGGGATAATTATATCTGAGGAAGAATGGACAATAATATGGAGCTATCAATGGAAGTGTACCAGGTCACAGAAATGGAGGGAGTTTGGATGGAAAAACTTGATAAGATATTTTATTACACCCTCTCAGAAATCCTATTATGATAGTAACCTCCCTGTTTGCTGGAGAAATTGTGGAAATCAAAATGCAAACCATTATCATATTTTTTGGGACTGCCCTGTTATCAAAGACTATTGGAGGGGGATACACAATGCCCTACAAGACATCTTTAAATGTGAAATACCCTTAGAGAGTAAGACCATATATTTTGGATATATACCTCAAGAATAGTTGAAAAGAGATAAATATTTAATGAATATACTGTTGGTGGCTGGTAAAAAGACTCTTACTAGGAAATGGTTATCACAGGAGAGCCCAATTTTAAATACATGGATGGAAATTACAATGGACATTTACAAAATGGAGAAGATAACAGCATCTGTTAATCATAAGCTGGAACAATTTGATTCATACTGGGAAAAATGGTTTAACTACATAATGCCTCACAGGCCTGATTTTATTCTCACAAATCAATGAATATGTTGTAAAAAAAAAATCACTCCCTACTTGTACATAGTTCTTTCCTTTCGCTTGTTCTTTCTTTCCTCTCTCTTCTATAAGTGTATACCTCAGATAAATACTTTGTGGAGATTTGTGATATATATGATTATATGATATATATGTACAATGTCTGAAATACATCTTATGGAAATGTTTGTTTGATGATGAACTTCAATAAAAAATAAATTACAAAAAAAAAGAAAGTGAGTCTATCATTTGTGGGAACATTTCAATGATGGGGCCGAGTGAAGTTATCCCCTCTGGTTCAAGAGCCTGATGGTTGAGGGGTAATAACTGTTCCTGAACCTGGTGGTGTGAGTCCTGAGGCTCCTGACCCTTCCTCCGGATGCCAGTAGTGAGAAGAGAGCGTGACCTGGATGATGGACGCTGCTTTCCCACAACAGCATTTCATGTAGATGTGCTCAATGGTTGGGAGGGCTTTACCCGTGGTGGACGGGGCCGAATCCACTAGGTTTTGTGTTCTTCATCCTTTGTGATTTTTTTAATGCTGCATTTGATCCAGAGTAACAATGATCAGAATCAGAGTCAGGTTTAATATCACCGGCATACGTTCTGAGATTTGTTGTCTTTGCGGCAATATGAGCAACACACAATAATAGAGACAAACAGTAAATTACAGAAACTATATATTTAATGTAACTATATAGAGTAAAAATAGAAGTAAAGAAGTAGAAGTAGTGTCCATGGGTTCAATGTCTGTTCAGAAATCTGATGACAGCTGTTCCTGAGTCGCTGACTGTGTGCCTTCAGGCTCCTGTACCTCCTACCTGATGGTAGCAATGAGAAGAGGGCATGTCCTGGGTGATCGGGGTCCTTTTTGATGCATCACCTTTTGAAGATGTCTTTGCTACTAGGGGAGGCTGGTGCCCATGATGGAGCAGACAAAGTTTACAACTCTTTGCACCTTATTTCAATCCTGTGTAGTCGCCTGCCCCCCTCATACCAGACAGTGACACAGCCAGTTAGAATGCACTCCACAGCGCAACTGTAGATATTTGCGAATGTTTTTGGTGACGTATCAAATCTCCTCAAACTCCAAATGAAATATCACCTCTGTCGAGCCTGATTTGTAGCTGCATCGACATGTTGGGACCAGGATAGATCCTCTGAGAACTTGACACCCAGGAACTTGAAGCCGCTCACTCTCTCCACTTCTGATCCCTCTAAGATGATTGGTATGTGTTCCTTCGTCTTACCCTTCCTTAAGTCCAATATCAGCTCTTTTGTCTTACTGACATTGAGTGCCAGGTTGTTGCTGTGGCACCACTCCACTAGCTGGCATTATCTCACCCCTGTACACCCTCACTTCACCATCTGAGATTCTACCAACAATGTTTGTATCATCAGCAAATTTTTAAAAAAGATGGTATTTGGGCTATGCCTGGCCACACAGTCATGTGTATATAGAGAGTAGAGCAGAGGGCTAAGCACACACCCCTGAGGTGCGCCACTGTTGACCGTCAGTGAGGTGGAGGTGTTGTTTCTGCACAGAATGTGGTCTCCTGGTTAGTTCTGTTCCCTTTTACACTAGTGTACAGGAATTTACATTAAACAATCTCGACTCAGCTCATGTGGCACCAAGCCAGGAATTAGATGCTGCTGTGAATCATCCTGGCACGTTTTACGCACAATGAATACACCCACTGTGGAAATGCACAGCTCCTGATACCTCAACCAAGCACAATTTCGGAAGCAAAACACATCTGATTTGAGTGGGGAAGTTTGTTATGACTGAGTCTCTCCTGTGCCCCACCACCACCCTGCCACTCACTCCGGGCTGGAAGCTGCTATAGCTAAGATCTCTGAACATGAGAAACGAAACTGAAACTGCTGAGATAAAACAGTGAGAAACACACGCAGTATCAGCAGCATGGTCAAAGCGTCCAATGGCCTCTGACCCCACACTGCTCTTATCTTCAAAGTACCTCATTAACTAGCTAGATTAACGTCAACTCATCCCCCCCACCCAAGACCATCTTTTTGCCATCATATTTTTAAAAACTGGATTTAAACTCTCCAATTGTCTTTGATATCGCCTGTGGAGAATACTCCCTCCATTTTTTACATAATTCTGCAGAACTGTTGGAATGATGTTTATTGTGCCAACGCATCTGTAAATTTGTATGGTGCATTTCCTAATACATGCACTGGTTTAATTAATTACTAATTTAGTTGGTTTTGACGAGACAGTGTGTGGGGAAGTGGCCTGTTCCCGCGCTGTGGCGTTTTATGTTTTGAAAGTAAATTCCTATTATATGTAAATATATGCAATAAGTGAAGTTCACCCTTGGAAAAACCTGGCTCCCTCCCATCCTGCCCTCAACGCTCCAGTTGGCTTAGCCGATGCCATGCCAAGGAAAACTCCTTTTTAAGTGACCACACCCCCCCCCCACCCCGATAAGGAGTCGTCCCAAAGATGCCCACCGCCCCTGAAGTACTTACTGGAGGGCGGCCACTGTAGCGACGCGGGACCCAGCGAAAGGCGACGGTGCTGTCAGGGAAGCACCGGCCGGACCAGCAGGGTGAAATCCGGACCGGTGCCGAGTGGGCTCCCCTCGCCCGAGCGCAGCCGGACCAGCAGGGTGAAATCCGGACCGGTGCCGAGCGCAGCCGGACCAGCAGCGTCTCGGTCAAGTGACTGGGTGAGACATGCGCGCTCGCTGCGGCAGAACGGGACGTCCCAGCCGGGGCTGCCCCCGCAGCGCAGCGGGGAGAGGGTGGCAGCGGCACCAGGTGCCAGTCCCAAACACTGGATACTGCCGATGAGCCCGTTCCCTCTAATGAACCGACCAGTTAAATATTTATATAACCGTACAGCAGGGAAACACACCATCCGGCCCAACTCTGAGCTCGTCCCATGTCCCTCTAAACTATCTGATAATTTAAATTTCACTCCCCAGCTCTTAAAGAACACAGGACAGTGCAGGCCATTCGGCCACGATGTTATGCTGGCCCTTTCACCTACTCTTAAGATCCATTGAATGCTTCCCTCCCACATAGCCCTCCATTTTTCTATCACCCACGTGTTTAAACAAGAACCTGTAATATATTGTATCTGCCTCTGCCACAATATCCTGAAATGGGAGGCTGAGCAGAGGTCGTGGTACATATTGGTACCAACGACATAGCCGGTAGGGTTGGTCGGTACCATCTGAGGGGGAATAATGCTCATGGTGATTTTTGGCAAGGTGTTCATCTCTAGAGTTAGAAAATATATGATAGCATTGCACCAGCAGTGGCTTTAGGTGTGGTATCATGCATTTTCTAACACTACCCTAAAATACTGTAGGCATTTCTGAGAAGTGGCCAATATAAAGTACAACATGCATATTCAACCTAGTAGTATTTTGTCATCAGTGATCCCTCAACATTGAAATTTGTCACAATGATAGCTGAGTTCAAGCACTTTTCATCAAATGTTGCTAGGAAATTCTACACTGAAAACTATGTCATTGGTGACACTCACAGTACAGTGCCCAATTTCAGTAGAGTGAAACATTTCATTTCAGAAAGATATTTGTCTGTTGTTTATTTTGGAAAAGTCAGTAAAAACCCAGGACACATATAATCACATGGATTTGTAGAGAATTTGTTCAGGAATTCAAATAAGTAATCACTTTTTGTATATATTCCATATTAACATCAGTACAGCAAAAAATGTTACCCACCCCTCAAAAGGTAAAACACCTCATTTGGAGAGATTTCTGGAATTTTATCTATGTCATGATATTTTCCATATTGTTGTATCAAATCAAAACAATCTTAAGCTTTCGTCATAGCATATAGAATTACAGTACAATAATTCAAATGTGGGGTTCCACATGGCCATAACCTAGGCCCCATTTGGTTGTAAAATGAATATATTTAATCAAAGACTGCTTTCCATACTTTGTTTTCCATACTTTCATAACCTATTAATAATAATAGTTTTCCACGGCTTCCACATCTTCATCTGAACTTCCCACTCTCTCTGAGGTGGATGCCTGGTTCTCACAGTCTGCCAGTCTACACATGTCAGTACACCTGAGGCCATTTGCAACACACACAAATCTTGGGAGTGAACATTATTTTGGACAGTTACAGGCCAGTCGATCCAGGACGGCATCGGGTGCTGGCTGGCCTTCTATCCAGTGCACCAACAACTGTTCAGCTTCCTCTTCCCTCTCCATTTTCCATCCTCTGCCAACAGGGCTTGGCATTTGTGGGTCCTTCTCCAAGCATCTTCTCCATATACCAGCCTGGTAGTTGGCTCGCTGTGCATGTTTTGTTAAGCAGTCCTTGCATGGGGGGAGTCGATGACTTTTGATTTCACCTTTTTTGGCACAGAAAGGTGATACCTGAGCTCATTGACCTTGGTGGTTGAGGCTTTTGGGGCAAACAGGAGACATGTAAATACCCCCAGTTTGCCCATCAGTTCTAGGGAGAGGTCCCATTCCTGACCCAGCTCTAAGAATGTGTCCTGAGTTTCCCTGTTGCTGGTCAGAAGTTTTAGGGCACTTATAACCATATAACCATATAACAATCACAGCACGGAAACAGGCCATTCCGGCCCTCCTAGTCCATGCCAAACTCTTAATCTCACCTAGTCCCACCTACCCACACTCAGCCCATAACCCTCCACTCCTTTCCTGTCCATATACCTATCCAATTTTACCTTAAATGACACAACTGAACTGGCCTCTACTACTTCTACAGGAAGCTCATTCCACACAGCTATCACTCTCTGAGTAAAGAAATACCCCCTTGTGTTTCCCTTAAACTTTTGCCCCCTAACTCTCAAATCACGTCCTCTCGTTTGAATCTCCCCTACTCTCAATGGAAACAGCCTATTCATGTCAACTCTATCTATCCCTCTCAACATTTTAAATACCTCAATCAAATCCCCCCTCAACCTTCTACGCTCCAATGAATAGAGACCTAACTTGTTCAACCTTTCTCTGTAACTTAAGTGCTGAAACCCAGGTAACATCCTAGTAAATCGTCTCTGCACTCTCTCTAATTTATTGATATCTTTCCTATAATTCGGTGACCAGAACTGTACACAATATTCCAAATTTGGCCTTACCAATGCCTTGTACAATTTTAACATTACATCCCAACTTCTGTACTCAATGCTCTGATTTATAAAGGCCAGCGTTCCAAAAGCCTTCTTCACCACCCTATCTACATGAGACTCCACCTTCAGGGAACTATGCACTGTTATTCCTAGATCTCTCTGTTCCACTGCATTCCTCAATGCCCTACCATTTACCCTGTATGTTCTATTTGGATTATTCCTGCCAAAATGTAGAACCTCACACTTCTCAGCATTAAACTCCATCTGCCAATGTTCAGCCCATTCTTCTAACCGGCATAAATCTCCCTGCAAGCTTTGAAAACCCACCTCATTATCCACAACACCTCCTACCTTAGTATCATCAGCATACTTACTAATCCAATTTACCACCCCATCATCCAGATCATTTATGTATATTACAAACAACATTGGGCCCAAAACAGATCCCTGAGGCACCCCGCTAGTCACCGGCCTCCATCCCGATAAACAATTATCCACCACTACTCTCTGGCATCTCCCATCTAGCCACTGTTGAATCCATTTTATTACTCCAGCATTAATACCTAACGACTGAACCTTCTTAACTAACCTTCCATGTGGAACTTTGTCAAAGGCCTTGCTGAAGTCCATATAGACTACATCCACTGCCTTACCCTCGTCAACATTCCTCGTAACTACTTCAAAAAATTCAATAAGGTTTGTCAAACATGACCTTCCACGCACAAATCCATGCTGGCTACTCCTAATCAGATCCTGTCTATCCAGACAATTATAAATACTATCTCTAAGAATACTTTCCATTAATTTACCCACCACTGATGTAAAACTGACAGGTCTATAATTGCCAGGCTTACTTCTAGAACCCTTTTTAAACAATGGAACCACATGAGCAATACGCCAATCCTCCGGCACAATCCCCGTTTCTAATGACATCTGAAAGATCTCCGTCAGAGCTCCTGCTATCTCTACACAAACTTCCCTCAAGGTCCTGGGGAATATCTGGTCAGGACCCGGAGATTTATTCACTTTTAAATTTCTTAAAAGCGCCAGTACTTCCACCTCTTTAGTTGTCATAGGTTCCATAACTTCCTTACTTGTTTCCCACACTTTACACCATTCAATATCCTTCTCCTTAGTGAATACCGAAGAGAAGAAATCGTTCAAAAACTCTCCCATCTCCCTCGGCTCCACACATAGCTGACCACCCTGATTCTCTAAGGGACCAATTTTATCCCTCACTATCCTCTTGCTTTTAATATAACTGTAGAAGCCTTTCGGATTTACTTCCACCTTATTTGCCAAACCAAACTAGTAACTTCTTTTAGCTTTTCTAATCTCTTTCTTAAGTTTCCTTTTACATTCTTTATATTCCTCGAGCAATTCCTTTACTCCATGCTGCCTATATCTATTGTAGACATCCCTCTTTTTTTGAACCAAGTTTCTAATATCCCTTGAAAACCATGGCGCTTTCAAACCTTTAACCTTTCCTTTCAACCGAACAGGAACATAAAGATTCTGTACCCTCATAATTTCACCCTTAAATGACCTCCATTTCTCTATTACATCCTTCCCATAAAACAACTTGACCCAATCCACTCTCTCTAAATCCCTTGCGCATCTCCTCAAAGTTAGCCTTTCTCCAATCAAAAATCTCAACTCTAGGTCCAGTCCTGTCCTTCTCCATAATTATATTGAAGCTAATGCTATTGTGATCACTGGACCCGAAGTGCTCCCCAACACATACATCTGTCAGCTGACCTATCGCATTCCCTAACAGGAGATCCAACACTGCCCCATCTCTAGTTGGTACTTCTATGTATTGTTGCAAGAAACTATCCTGCACACAGTTCAGAAACTCTAAACCATCCAGCCCTTTTACAGAATGAGCTTCCCAATCTATGTGTGGAAAATTAAAATCTCCCACAATCACCACCTTGTGTTTACTACAAATATCTGCTATCTCCTTACACATTTGCTCTTCCAACTCACGCTCCCCATTAGGTGGCCTATAATACACTCCTATCAGTGTTACTACACCTTTCCCATTCCTCAATTCCACCCAAATAGCCTCCCTAGAGGAGCTCTCTAATCTATCCTTCCAAAGCACCGCCATAAGATTTTCTCGGACAAGCAATGCAACACCTCCTCCTCTGGCCCCTCCTACTCTATCACACCTGAAGCAACTAAATCCCTTGTCTTCCCTTTGCCTGCAAAAGCCCTTACAGTGTCACATCCTGTATATGTGTGCAACCCAATGAGAGACCAACAAACCTCTATGTCAACAGTGGCAGCAACCTTCCTGATGTCTACAAGCCTTGTACGGGTTCTAGTGCCACACTTCTGGAACAATGGGTCCTCAATCTTGTCACAAAATGCTA
Source organism: Hemitrygon akajei (assembly GCF_048418815.1). Lineage (NCBI taxonomy): Eukaryota > Metazoa > Chordata > Chondrichthyes > Myliobatiformes > Dasyatidae > Hemitrygon > Hemitrygon akajei. Next base: position 175,289,279 of record NC_133131.1, on the reverse strand, counting down.
AAGACATGATAAAGACATCTGTGTCTTCTGAGCAGATCACTGGAGATTAATCCCTCTCTTGTGGCATGGACAGTGTGGAGAAGTAGGCGGCCATTGTTGACACTGAAGAGCTGACACTTCCTCACTGTCCTGAGATGTGATTCTGTAACATTTGTCATTCACAGCTGCATACAGAATCTTCTCCTGTAGCTTTGCTCTGTACTCCGCCTTCCTCCATTCATGGACTATGAAGCTAATGAGACTATTTTTGTTACTGACTTTGGTCAGGAAGCTCCGCCACTGCCTCACCATCTCCTCACTGCCTGTGATACCTTGCAACTCATGACCAGTCTCTTCACCCCATAGAGATCTTTCACTATTCTTGATAGAGTTCTCCTTGTATGTGTCGAACACAACATCTATTCTGCTACTCTGACTGCCTTCCCTCACAGCCATACCCAGAATCGTTGTGGCAACATCTCTGAAAGTAACTTGATCACCTTTCACTCTTTGGACCAAGTTCATTCCATCAACCACTGTAGCAGAGTTTCCTGGGAGCTGCTCTTCTACTGCTACATTTTTCTGCAAGGTTGTGGCTAAAGTAGCTTTATTTGTCTTTCTCAGCGATCCTTCTGGTGTGGACAGGACCCAGGGCAATGGTCCAAGGGGATGAGAAAGGATATCCCCCATACGTAGACTGCGCCCTTGTGCCATCACTATGATATGTCCAAACAAAGAGCTGTCTGCTTTCAAGATGATCGCCCTCCCATTTGATTTCACTTCTCACATATCACTGAATGTTTTCAGCTTGTTGGTTTTCATTGGGTCATGGTATTTCTTTGCTGGTGGGTCTTCCCCTAGTCTCTCATCCTTGAAGGTTGCATAGCATTGCTCACCAATCTCATACGCCTTCATCAGGTCAGAGGCAATGTCCTTGGGGGCTGCCTTTGCCGTAGAGATGCTAATGAGGTCCCGCTTCTCTGCAAATGGGTTAACCCATTCACGTACGAGGCTAACCACTGCTGAAACCGCTCCCTCATCTTTCTGGATTCTTGGCCGCTGTAGCTCCGCATGTTAAAGCTCTGATTTGTTGCCTTGCACCATCTCCCTTAACTGTCCAGGAACGCACTGCGGTGCTCAGCTGCTATGTAGCAACGCTTGATAGTTCCAGCATTCAGACACGCAGAAAGCCACCACCGCTGCAATGCTGTCACGTATTTTCCAGCTCTAGGGGCATATACCTCGCCAAAAATCACTGTAAGAATCACTCTCCCCAGATGGTACCGGTGGCCCAAATTTGGGGTCCTGGCTCGCGGACTATAGGTAGAGAAAGGGTGGAGGTCCTGAAAAAAGAATATAGGGAGTGAGGAAGGAAGTTGAGAAGCAGGACCCCGAGGGCAGTAATCTCGGGATAGCTGCCTGTGCCAGTGAGGAGTGGAATAGAATGAGGTGGCAGATAAATGCGTGGCTGGAGAATTGGAGCAGGTGGGGGGGGGCAGGGATTCAGATTTCTGGATCACTGGGGCCTCCTCTGGGGCGGGTGTGACCTGTACAAAAAGGAGGGATTGAACCTGAATTCCAGGAGGACTACCCGGCAGGGAGGTTTACTCGAGCTGTTGGGAGTGGTTTAACCGGATAAGGCGGGAGGATGGGAACCAGGACGATAGAGCTGAGGATGAGCCAGTGGGTTTACAAGCAAAATCAGAATCAGAATCAGGTTTATTATCACCGGCATGTGTTGTGAAATTTGTTAACCTAGCAGCGGCAGTTCAATGCAATACATAATCTAGAAGATGAATGAATAGCGAAAGAAAGAAAGAACGAACAGTATATTTATATTGAATAGACTAAAAATCATGCAAAAACTGAAATGATTTATGTTAAAAAGTGAGGTACTGTTCACAAGTTCAATGTCCACTTAAGAATCGGATGGCAGAGGTGATGCACCATCAATAACTCTCTCTGAGACATAAAGGCGAAGTATCGGCTTTTATTGACTGGAAGAAGGAACAAGCAGTGGTTGACCACCATACTACATCCTGGAGACGGAGAGGCCGGGCTCAGACCTCAATCGCCTTTATACAGCGGTCTGTGGGAGGAGCCACGGGAGCAGTCAGCAGGGGGTGTGTCCAGACAGGTATATGTAGTTCACCACAAGAGGGGAAGAAGCTGTTCCTGAATCGCTGAGAGTGTGTCTTCAGGCTTCTGTACCTCCTTCCTGATGGTAACAGTGAGAAAAGGACATGCCCTGGGTGCTGGGGACCTTAACAATGGATGCTGCCTTTCTGAAACACCAGTCCTTGAAGATGTCCTGGGTCCTGGGCAGATGATGGGTGTATTATGAATGTAAGGAAGGGCAAGCCAATGATTGGGTACCAATGTAGACAGAGCAAAGAGTTAAATTGCACCACTGAGGCAAAATTCAAAAGGGTGAAGACTGCAGGACTGAAGGTGCTGTATTTAAATGTGTGTTGCATTCGGAATAAGGTGGACGATCTTGTGGCGCAATTACAGATTGGTTAGTATGACGTTGTGGGCATCACAGTCGTGGCTGAAAGAAGCCCATATTTGGTAGTTTAATATAAAAGGATATACTTTGTATGGAAAAGACAGGCAGGAAGGCATAGACAGTGGTGTGGCTTTGTTGGTAAGAGATGGAATTACATCTTTAGAAAGAGGTGACAGAGGGTCAGAGAATGTTGAATCTTTGTGGGTGGAGCTAAGAAACTGTGAGGGTAAAAAATACCATTATGGGGATCATTTATAGGCTTCTAAATCGTAGCCAAGATGTGGGGTTGAGATTGCAACGGGAGCTGGAAAAGGCATGTGATAAGAGTAATGTCACAATTGTAAGGGGGACTTCAATTTCCCCATGGGGAGGAATAAAGTATCTATCTATCTATCTATCAAATGCAAGGGGATTGGGAAAATCAGGTTGGTGTCGGATCACAAGAGAGGAAATTTGTTGAATGCCTACGAGATGGCTTTTTAGAGCAGTTTGTGCTTGAGCCCACTCAGGGAAAGGCTATCTTAGATTGGGTGTTGTGTAATAACCCAGATCTTAGGGAGCTTAATGTAAAGGAATCTTTAGGTGATATTGATCGTAACATGGTTGAATTCATACTGCGGTTTGAGAGGGAGAAGCATAAGTCAGATGTATCAGTATTATAATGGAATAAAGGGAATTACAGAAGCACGAGAGAGGAGCTTCCCCAGGTGGATTGGAGGAGGATACTGACAGGGATAACAGCACCGCAGAGTTGGCTAAAGTTTCTGGGAATAGTTCACAAGGCGCAGGATAGATATATCCCAGAGAGGAAGAAGATCGCAAATGGCAGGGGTAGGCAAGCGTGGCTGACAAAGGAAGTTAAGGACAGCATAAAAGCCAAGGAAAAGGCATATAAGGTAACAAAAGTGAGTGAGAAGTTAGATGATTGGGAAGCTTTTAAAATCCAACAAAAGGCAATTTAAAAAAGCCACAAGAAGAAAAAAGATGAAATATGAGGGCAGACTAGCCAACAATATACAGAAAGATACTAAAAGTTTTTTCAGTTATATAATGAATAAAAGGGAGATGAGAGTTGATATTGAACCACTGGGAAATTACACTGGTGAGGTAGTAATGGGGGACAAAGAAATGGCAGATGAACTTAATGGGCACTTTGCATCTGTCTTCACTGTGGAAGACACTAGCAGTGTGCCAGAGGCCCGTGAGTGTCAGGGAGCAGGAGTGAGTGCCATTGCTATTACAAAGGAAAATGTGCCAGGCAAACTGAAAGGTCTTCAGATGGATAAGTCACCTGGACCAGATGGACGACATCCCGAGTCCTGAGAGAGGTTGCTGAAGAGATAACGGATGCATTGGTCATCATCTTTCAAGAATCACTTGATTCTGACATGGTCCCGGAGGACTGGAAAATTGCAAATGTCACTCCACTCTTTAAGAAGGGAGGAAAGCAAAAGAAAGGAAATTATAGGCCAGGTAGCCTGACCTCAGTGGCTGGCCACCAGGCCATTGTCTCCCAAACTATCACTGATCTTATTAGCTCTGGGGATCCCCCATCCACTGCCACCAACGTCACAGTTCCTGAACCCTGCCCCTCCCATTCCCCGTACCACGTATTGGAAAGCAGCTCCTATCACGTGCATTTCCTCAGTCTGTCGTGCTCAGCTTTCTCATTAAAGACGCTCTTGCAAATAAATCATTTGTCTTGTTTATTTAAAAGAATTATTTAGCAATAAAGGTATACTTAGCAATATACTTTTTTTTAGCAATAATAACCTTGTGGAACAGGTCCTTCTGGCCCAGTGAGCCACTGACTTGAGGTGTATAAGATGATGAGAGGCATTGATCATGTGGATAGTCAGAGGCTTTTTCCCAGGGCTGAAATGGTTGCCAGAAGAGGGCACAGGTTTAAGGTGCTGGGGAGTAGGTACAGAGGAGATGTCAGGGGTAAGTTTTTTACTCAGAGAGTGGTGAGTGGTGTTATCCATTCTCTTTCTAAGGAGATATCAGAATGTGCGATATCCTTAGACGCTGAGAAGGCTTTCGAGCGGGTTGAAAGGAATCATTTATTTAAAACCCTAGAAAAATTTTATTTTGGGCCCAATTTCATTCAATGGATCAAATTACTTTATTTATCTCCCTCTGCTTGGGTTCTTACTAATTTTCAGAATTCCAAACCATTTAAACATCAGCGTGGAACCAGACAAGGATGCCCTTTGAGCCCTTTGCTCTTTGATCTGGCCTTAGAACCCTTAGCCATTGCTTTTTGAGAATCTAGTGATATCACTGGCATTTTAAGGAGAGGTTCTACCCACAAAGTTTCACTCTATGCTGATGTCCTATTGCTTTTTATTTCTAATGTTGAGACTTTGTTACCTCCTGCGCTTTCTTTACTCTCCTGTTTCAGCCAGTTTTCAGGATATAAACTGAATTTATGTAAGAGTGAACTTTTTCCTTTGAATAATTTAGTATCAATTAATACTAAATTAAAATACTAAATTTCTAAAGAAATACTAAAGCTGAGCACGACAGACTGAGGAAATGCACGTGATAGGAGCTGCTTTCCAATACGTGGTACGGGGAATGGGAGGGGCAGGGTTCAGGAACTGTGACGTTGGTGGCAGTGGATGGGGGATCCCCAGAGCTAATAAGATCAGCGATAGTTTGGGAGACAATGGCCTGGTGGCCAGCCACTGAGGTTAGTATTTTAATTTAGTATTTAATTTAATACTAAATTTCTTCCATTTAAAATTGTAAGAAATCAATTTACCTATTTGGGTGTAACAATTACTAAGAATTATAAACACCTACTTAAAGAAAATTTTCTTACCCTATTGAATTATGTGAAAAGGGCACTATCAAATTGGTCACCCCTCTCGTTATTGTTGATTGGCCGAATTAATTCTATTCAAATAAATATCTTACCTAAATTTACATACCTTTTTCAGGCCTTACCTGTTTTTATTCCTAAATCCTTTTTTTGATTCTCTTGATTCTATTCTATCTTCTTATATATGGAAAAACAAACATTCTCGACTAAATCTTCAAAAAGCTAAGAAGAATGGAGGTTTAGCTTTACGAAATTTTAGGTTTTATTACTGGGCAGTCAATATATGAAATCTTACGTTTTGGACATATTATATTAACTGTGAGGACAGTCCGGTATGGGTTTCTTTAGAAGCTAACTCTGTTAATAAATTTTCTATAATTTCTCTTAATGGATCCTCACTTCATTTATCTTTATGTAAACTAACTGACAATTTGCTAGTTAAACATACTTTGAGGATCTGGGCACAATTTAGAAAATACTTTGATTTATTGAGATTTTCTCTTTCAGGTCCCATTTTTTCTAATTGTTTTTTTAATCCTTCTATGACCGATCTAGTTTTTAAAGAATGGGACAGATTGGGTATTAAATGCTTCCAGGATTTGTTTGTTGGAGGAAGTCTCTTTTCGTTTGAGCAATTGTCAGCCAAATATAGCTTACCAAAAACCCACATTTTTCGATATCTACAAATTAGAGACTTTCTGTGATCTCGATTATCTATATTTCCTAAAAGTCCCGGTAAGAACTTATTAGATGTGATTTCTAATTTGAAACCTTTCATTAATGGTTCAATATCCAATATTTATGGCATGTTGCTGGGAATGAGAAATGCTCCTTTCAACAAAATTAAAAATTTTTGGGAACAAGATTTACAGACTTCAATTTCTGAGGAAACTTGGAATGAAATTTTTAAATTGGTTAACACTTCATCGTTACGTGCCCGCCACTCCCTCCTACAATTTAAAGTGGTCCATAAGGCCCACGTGACCAAGGATAAGCTGTCTTGTTTTTATTTGGATATATCTCCCTATTGTGATAGATGAAGCAATGGAGAAACTTCACTAATTCATATGTTTTGGACATGTCCAAGTCTTGAAAGATACTGGAAGGAAGTATTCCAAACTTCCTCTGTACTTTTCAAAGTAAATTTTAAGCCTAACCCTTTAACTGGCTTATTTGGTATTGTTGGAGGAAAAGATTTTATTTTGGAGGGGACTATTTCTGAACTATTTTCAAAACCTTTAATTTGCTGTTAAAGTACAGATGTTGGCTAATAACATATTTCACTATATGATAAGGATTTTTTCCCTTTTTTTTCTTCCTTTACCAAACAGCTTCGATCTTGATAGTGGGCTTAGATTCTTTTGTTTGTATAATACAATTATCACATTTCAATATTACGATTTAATTTAATTTACGTGAATATAGGGTAATGAGATTGAAAGTGTGATTCAAATATAAGGTATTTGGTATTATTTTATCTTTTTTTGACTTGTACATCTTCTTGTAGTCTCTATTCTTTTATGTACAAATTAATAAAAATATTGAAAGAGAGTGTGTGGAATGGGCTGCCGGCAACGGTGGTGGAGGCAGATATGATAGCGTCTTTTAAGAGACTTTTGGATAAGTACATGGAGCTTAGTAAAATAGAGGACTATAGGTAAGCCTAGTAATTTCTAAGGTAGGGACATGTTTGGCACAACTTTGTGGGCTGAAGGGCTTGTATTGTGCAGTAGGTTTTCTATGTTTCTAATTCATTGAAAGTATATTTTTCCTAATATAAGCCCTATTTGTGACAAATGTAACGCAGAAGTGGCTACTCTAACTTATATGTTTTGGTCATGTGTAAGCTTAAACAATTTTTGGAGGGATGTGTTTGGAATATTATCTAAAGTTATAGATGTGGATGTTCAACCTAATCCACTTACAGCAATTTTTGGGATTATTCCAGAGGAAGCAAGCAAAGTGTTTGCTTCCGCCCAACATGTGATAGCTTTTTCAACTTTACTGGCTAGGAGAGCTATTTTGCTACACTGGAAAGAATCTAACCCACCTACTGTTTTTTATTGGCTCTCCTCCATTATGTCATGTCTAAGCTTGGAGAAAATTAGAAGCCGGACATTTGATACATCCTTTAATTTTGAACAAGTCTGGCGACCCTTTATTCAATATTTTCACATGATTTAATTTATTTTTATTTATTTATTTTTCTTTATTCACTTTGGGGAAAATCCTTGTCCATGAAGGTTCGGAGATGACTGGAAGGATTTTTTTCTCTCTCTCTTTTTTTTTAATCCTCAATTGGACTGCCCAATCTTTCTTTTTCTTTCTTTTTTTCTTTCTCTTTTTTTTTTGTTTCAGTTTAGTTAGTGGGTTTTTTTTCCTTATCAATAAAATCTCCAATTTTTTTTAATGATTACTATGAGGAGTTGTAGTTTTTTTTTGACTATTGTATATATAACAGCATAATATTTTACCTATTTGATTTTGACATTATATACTTTGTTTTTATTATTGCTGTTTATATGTCTTTTATATTATCTGTTTGCTAAACTCCTCCTCCGATTTGTATATTCTTTATTTGAAAATCAATAAAAAGATTGAAAAATGAAATGAAAGTGGCATCACAGGTTGATAGGGTCATAAGCAAAGTGCTTGGCACATTGGTCTTCATAGATCAAAGTGTTGCATGCAGAGATGGCCTGCGTTTGCTTTGTCATATGCTCTCTCTTTTGTTTTTACAATAGCATTGACTTCCCTTGTCAGATATGGTTGTACTATTTTACCATTTGAGTATTTCTTCATTTTTGGAATATATCTATCCTGCACATTCCTCATTTTTTCCAGAAACTCACGCCATTGCTGCTCTGCTGTCATCCCAGCCAGCATCCCCTTCCAATTTACTTTGGCCAACTCCTCTCTCATACCGCTGTAATTTCCTTTACTCCACTGAAATATTGCTACATCAGACTTCACTTTCTTCCTATCAAATTTCAAGATGAACTCAATCATATTGTTGTCACTGGATCCTTGGGGTTCTTTTACCTTAACTCCTTAATCACCTCCGGTTCATTTCATAACACCCAATCCAGTATAGCTGATCCCCTTGTGGGCTCAATGACAAACTGTTCTAAAAAGCCATCTCATAGGCATTCAACAAACTCACTCTCTTGAGATCCATTTCCAACCTGATTTTCCCAATCTCCCATGACTACCATAACATTGACCTTTTGAGAGATTAGTGTGAAGTGGTTCATTTTGGTAGGTCAAATATGATGGCAGAATATAGTATCAATGGTAAGACTCTTGGCAGTGTGGAGGATCAGAGGGATCTTGGGGTCCGAGTCCATTGGACATTGATGCACCATCAATAATTCTCTGAGACGGGAGGCAAGTTATCGGCTTTTATTGACTGGAAGAAAGAACAAGCAGTAATTGACCACCATACTACATCCTGGAGACTGAGGGCAGGGCTCAGGCCTCAATCGCCTTTATACCGGGGTCTGTGGGAGGAGCCACAGGAGCAGTCAGCCGGGGGGGGGGGGGGGGGTGCGTGTCCAGACAGGTATATGTAGTTCACCACATTCACCCACCTTTGTTTTAAAAGAGAGTCCCCATGGGGCAAAGTTTCTGACAAGTATATTTACAGGTTAAGTCTATCAGGTGGTCAAATCTGTCGCTGCGATCTACATAGCACCGGTGGTGATTCCACAGGTGCCGGTGGTGATTGCACCGGAGACGGTGGTTGTGCTGGTTCCGGCCTAACTGGAATTGTCAGCCCACTAGGTGTCAGTGATCCCTCATGCGTGTGCGAGGCGCCTGGTATATGCACGTGCGAGACGCATCTTGTTACTGTTATTAAAGACCAAGCTGTAATTATTGCTAAAGCTTCATGAGACCATAAGATATGGGAGCAGAATTAGGCCATTCAGCCCATCGAGTCTTCTCTGCCAGTTCATCATGGCTGATCCATTTCCCTCTCAGCCCCACTCTCCTGTCTTCTCCCTGTATCCCTTCAAGCCCTCATTAATCAATAATCTATCAACCTCCACCTCAAATATACCAAATGACTTGGTCTCCATGGCTGACTGCGGCAATGAATTCCACAGATTCAGCACCCCCTGGTTAAAAAACAAAAATCCTCCTCATCTCCTTTCTGAAAGGAAGCCCCTGTATTCTGAGGCTGTGTCCTCTGGTCTTACGCTCTCAGGGGGTTGCTGGGCAGCAAGGCTCAAAGGGCCAGAAGGGCCTATTCCACGCTGTATCTCAATGAAATAAATAAATAGAATGGAAACTGCTCACAATATTCCAAGTGCTTTATGAAGTCTCCGCATTACACCCTTGTTTTTTATATTCTAGTTCTCTCACATTTGCCTTCCCTCACCGTGGACTTGTCCTGCAAATTGACCTTTAGGGAATCCTGCACGAAGACTCCCAAGACCCTTTGCACTTCAGTTTTTTGTATTTTCTCTCCATTTAGAAAATAGTCTACCTTGCCTTTCTTCTACCAAAGTGCTTGACCATACACTTCCCAACACTGTATTCCATCTGCCATTTCTATGACCAATCTCTAAATCTGTCTAATTCTTTCTATAGCCTCTCTACTTCCTCAAAACTAACTGCCCCTCCACTTATCTTCTTATCGTCTCAAACTTTGGCCAGAAAGCCATCAATTCTGTCATCCAAGTCATTGACATATAACATAAAAAAGCAGTCCCAACTCAGACCCCTGTGGAACACCATTAGTCACCGGCAGCCAACCAAAAAAGGCACTCTTTATTCCCACTCTTTGCCTCCTGCCAATCAGCCACTGCTTTATCCATGCTAGAATCTTTCCTGTAATACCATGGGCTCGTAGCTTGCTAAGCAGCCTCATTTGTGGCACCTTGTCAAAGGCCTTCTGAAAATCCAAGTACACAACATCAACTGATTCCCCTTGGTCTATCCTGCTTGTTATTTCTTCAAAGAATTCCAACAGATTTGTCAAGCGAGATTTTCCCTTGAGGAAACTATACAGACTATGGCCTATTTTATCATGTACCTCCAAATACCCTGAAACCACATCCTTAACAATCAATTCCAGCATCTTCTCGGCCACTGAGATCAGGCAACCAGGCCTATAATTTTCTTTCTTATGCCTCTCTCCCTTTTTGAAGAGTGGACTGACATTTGCAGGAGGCAAGGACTGGGAATAGAGAGGCCCTTTTTGCAGACAATATGGGGAAAGGTTAAGGGGTGGGTAGTGAAGAGGCTGCAGAAGGACGTAGACAGGTTAGGAGAATGAGCAAAGAAATGGCAGATAGAATATAGTGTTGGGAAGTGTAGGGTCATGCACTTCAGTAGAAGAAATAAAAGGGTTGTCTATTTTCCAAATGGAGAAAAAATACAAAAAGCTGAGGAGCAAAGGGACTTGGGAGTCCTTGTCAAGGACTCCCTAAAAGTTAATTAGCAGGTTGAGTCTGTTGGGGAAGGCAAATGCAATGTTAGCATTCATTTCAAGAGGACTAGAATACAAAATCAAGGATGTACTGTTGAGACTTTATAAAGCACTGGTCATGAACATTTTTGGGTCCTTTATGGATGTGCTGACTCTGGAGAGGGTTCAAAGGACATTCACAAAAATGAGACTGGTCAATCTGTGGAATTCATTGCCACAGGCAGCCCTGGAGGCCACGTCTTTATGTATATTTAAGGCAGAGGTTGATAGATTCTTGATTAGTCAGGGTGTGAAGGGATACAGGGAGAAGACAGGAAATTGGGGCTCAGAGGAAAATTGGATCAGCCATGATGAAATGGGGGAGCAGATTTGATGGGCCAATTGGCCTGATTCTGTTTCTATTTTTTCACCTCTCCTTTACTGTTTATATATGTGAGAAAATGTTGGTATCCTCTTCGATATTACAGGCTAGCTTAACTTCATATTTCATCATTTCCCCCCCCAATGGCCTTTTCAGTTGCCTTCTGTTGGTTTTTAAAAGCTTCCCAATCCTCTAACTTCCCACTAATTGTTGCTCAATTATATGCCTTCTCTTTGGCTTTTGTGTTGGCTTTGACTTCTCTTGTGAGCCACGGTTGTGTCATCTTTCCTATAGAATACCTCTTCCTCTTTGTGATGTATGTATTGTAGGAGTGTCGACAAAAATCGACACGAGTGTAATTACTTCTAACATACACTTTATTGAAACTGCCAACAATTGGCGATGTCGTGTGTATATACGTTTGTATATATATACACACATACACATGCACACAACAACCCACCCCAAAATGTAATAACATACAATGCAACACGTTACAAACACGGTGAACTTAACCCTTCACAGTCTGGGTGAATTCTGCATAATGAAATTAACATGTCCCTACAATATCCTGTCATCCGAATTGCTTCCAGAAATTCCAGCCATTGCTGCTCTCCCGTTATCCTTGCTGGTGTTCTTTTCCAATCAATTCTGGCCAACTCCCCTCTCATGCCTCTGTAATTCCCTTTACTCCACTGTAATACTGATACACCTGACTTTAGCTTCTCCTTCTCAAAGTTCAGGGTAAATTTGATCATATTATGATCACTTACCCCTAAGGGTTCTTTTACCTTAAGCTCTCTAATCAATTCTGGTTCATTGTACAATGCCCAATCCAAACTAACTGATCCTCTAGTGGGTTCAACCACAAGCTGCTCCAAAAGCCATCTCATAAGCACTCGAGAAATTCCCCCTCCTGTAATCCAGCACAAATCTGATTTTCCCAATCTACATGCATATTGAAATGTCCCATGACTGTGGTAACATCGCCCTTTTGACATGCATTTTCTATCTCCCGTTGTAACTTGGAGACCACATCCTTACTACTGTTTGGGGGTCTGTATACAACTCCCATCAGGGTCTTCTTACCCTTGCAGTTCCTTAGCTCGATCCACAATGATTCCACACCTTACGAACCTATGTCACCTCCTTCTAATGATTTGATTTCATTTTTTACCAGCAGAGTAACGCTGCCCCCTCTGCCTTTCTGCCTGTCCTTTCAATACAATGTGTATCCTTGGACATTAAGCTCCCAGCTATGATCTTTCAGCCAGGATTCAGTGATGCCTACAACATCACGCCAGCCAATCTGCAACTGTGCTACAAGTTCATCTACCGTATTCTGTACACTGAGCCATTTAAATACAGCACGTTCAGCCCTGTACTCACCCATTTTGATTTTGTCCACCTTTTACATTGCAACTCACCCTGTTTTTTTTTTTTTCTAAATTTTATTTAATTAAATTTTTAAATGATTACAAGTGAAGAAAAAAGGATATGTGACCCTTCCCCCCTCCCCTTAATCCCTCCCCCCTAACTTCCCTATATAAAAAAAATTAAGAAAGAAAGAAAAAAAAGAAAGAAAGAGTGCCTGGTTGTTGGAAGGTCTCCACATGCTCCATGGAGTTCTTAATAACTTTAGTATATGTATTTATTTCTTTCCCCAAGTAGCCATTAATTTTCTCTTCAGAGCACCTATATATTTAATCCTGTCTTTTGTAAATAAGGGCCCCAGATTTTCAAAAATGTTTCATATTTATCTCTTAAGTTATAAGTAATTTTTTCTAATGGAATACAGCCATAGATTTCTTTTTTCCAACAATCTATACTTAAATATGTATCTGATTTCCAAGTAATTGCAATAGCCTTTTTGGCTACAGCCAGCGCAATTTTTATAAATTCTTTCTGATATTTATTAAGTTTGAGTTTTGGTTTTGTCCCTTCAATATCACCTAGTAAAAGTAATATTGGATTATGAGGAAGTTTTATTCCCGTAATTTGTTCCAATAAAAGTCTTAAATTTGTCCAAAAAGGTTGAATTTTAGAGCAAGACCATGTAGAATGTAAAAATGTACCACTACTCACCCTGTTGATGCAATTTTGCCCCATCAACAGCGTCACCTCACTACACATTGCCTCTGTTTGTAAACCTTCAAGAGAAGAAGATTGCAAACATACAGAACTCACTGGCCACCGAGGTGCACAATACAGCGGCTACTAAGTGTATGTCAATAATATAAACCTGATTCTAAATTCATCCTGCAGTGGGGAGACCAGACCTGCACACAGGAGTCCAGGGGCAGCCTAACTACAGCTGATACAACTGCACCATAACTGCCCAACTCCTGTGGTCAATGTATTGGGGTCAGGAGACAGGTATACACACGTGTTCTTCACATACCCCTCCCCCCCACCACCACCGCATCTCCTCATCTTTCACAAATCGCTCTGGAATTTCTCATGTTTCTCCGAGAGAGGATCATCCCAAAGCTGCAGATTAATCCAAAGGTGAAAGGGGCTTTGATGTTCCTGCTAGTCAGAATGAGGCAGCACCTTGGACAATCCGTGCTTTGTAGAATGAAGCAATGTTCTGTGATTGTGGAGGTGTGGAGAGGTAGGCTAGACACAGGGGCTAATTCACTGCCAAGACCAGTACTGAGAATTCATTGCTGCTACCACCAGGACAGCCAACATTTTATTGTTTTTTTAATCAAAATACAAAAGATGCTGGAATCACGCAGTAGGTCAGGGTAACATAGAGAGAATGATGGGGAAGCTCCAGGTCAGGGTAACACACAGAACAATGGGGGAGCTCCAGGTCAGGGTAACACACAGAACGATGGGGGAGCTCCAGGTCAGGGTAACACACAGAACGATGGGGGAGCTCCAGGTCAGGGTAACATAGAGAGAATGATGGGGAAGCTCCAGGTCAGGGTAACACACAGAACGATGGGGGAGCTCCAGGTCAGGGTAACATAGAGAGAATGATGGGGAAGCTCCAGGTCAGGGTAACACACAGAACGATGGGGGAGCTCCAGGTCAGGGTAACACACAGAACGATGGGGGAGCTCCAGGTCAGGGTAACACACAGAACGATGGGGGAGCTCCAGGTCAGGGTAACACAGAACGATGGGGGAGCTCCAGGTCAGGGTAACACAGAACGATGGGGGAGCTCCAGGTCAGGGTAACACACAGAACGATGGGGGAGCTCCAGGTCAGGGTAACACAGAACGATGGGGGAGCTCCAGGTCAGGGTAACACAGAACGATGGGGGAGCTCCAGGTCAGGGTAACATAGAGAGAATGATGGGGAAGCTCCAGGTCAGGGTAACACACAGAACGATGGGGGAGCTCCAGGTCAGGGTAACACACAGAACGATGGGGGAGCTCCAGGTCAGGGTAACACACAGAACGATGGGGGAGCTCCAGGTCAGGGTAACACAGAACGATGGGGGAGCTCCAGGTCAGGGTAACACAGAACGATGGGGGAGCTCCAGGTCAGGGTAACACACAGAACGATGGGGGAGCTCCAGGTCAGGGTAACACAGAACGATGGGGGAGCTCCAGGTCAGGGTAACACAGAACGATGGGGGAGCTCCAGGTCAGGGTAACACACAGAACGATGGGGGAGCTCCAGGTCAGGGTAACACACAGAACGATGGGGGAGCTCCAGGTCAGGGTAACACACAGAACGATGGGGGAGCTCCAGGTCAGGGTAACACAGAACGATGGGGGAGCTCCAGGTCAGGGTAACACACAGAACGATGGGGGAGCTCCAGGTCAGGGTAACACAGAACGATGGGGGAGCTCCAGGTCAGGGTAACACAGAACGATGGGGGAGCTCCAGGTCAGGGTAACACACAGAACGATGGGGGAGCTCCAGGTCAGGGTAACACAGAACGATGGGGGAGCTCCAGGTCAGGGTAACACAGAACGATGGGGGAGCTCCAGGTCAGGGTAACATAGAGAGAATGATGGGGAAGCTCCAGGTCAGGGTAACACACAGAACGATGGGGGAGCTCCAGGTCAGGGTAACACACAGAACGATGGGGGAGCTCCAGGTCAGGGTAACACACAGAACGATGGGGGAGCTCCAGGTCAGGGTAACACAGAACGATGGGGGAGCTCCAGGTCAGGGTAACACAGAACGATGGGGGAGCTCCAGGTCAGGGTAACACACAGAACGATGGGGGAGCTCCAGGTCAGGGTAACACAGAACGATGGGGGAGCTCCAGGTCAGGGTAACACAGAACGATGGGGGAGCTCCAGGTCAGGGTAACACACAGAACGATGGGGGAGCTCCAGGTCAGGGTAACACAGAACAATGGGGGAGCTCCAGGTCAGGGTAACACACAGAACGATGGGGGAGCTCCAGGTCAGGGTAACATAGAGAGAATGATGGGGAAGCTCCAGGTCAGGGTAACACACAGAATGATGGGGGAGCTCCAGGTCAGGGTAACACACAGAATGACGGGGGGAGCTCCAGGTCAGGGTAACACACAGAATGATGGGGGAGCTCCAGGTCAGGGTAACACACAGAACGATGGGGGAGCTCAATAGGTCAGGCAGTGTCAATGGAAAGGAATAATGAGGGTTTTGACCCAAAACGTTGATTGTTTATTCCCCTCTATAGATGCTGCCTGACCTGCCGAGTTCCTCCAGCACTCTAGATTTCTAGCATCTGCAGACTCTCTTGTGTTTATGCTCTGCTAGTCAGGCAGCATCTGCTCAAAGAGAAACAAGTGAGCTGTCAGGACAGCTGAGGAGGTCATTGTCTGCAGTCGACCATCACTGCAGGACATGTGTGTCCTGGACAGGGGAGCGGGCAGAATAAATCCCTGAGGACACCACCCACCCAGCAAACTGCCTTTTGCAAGAGCTCCCTCCTGGAAAATACATGCTGGTGTATTTAGTCACATTTTATACCACATCCACACTTTAAGCTCAAACGTTACTGGTTTTTTAAATATTCTTTATAATTGTTGAATGTTGTTTTTTTTGTTGCTTGTCACACCCTGACCAACACTCCACAGCAAATTCCTTGTCCTTAATCAGAATCAGGTTTAACTCTCTGGCATCTCTTTGCAGCAGCAGGACAATGCAATACAAATTGTAGCAAGGAATATAAAAAAGGAAAATTAAATCAAATAAGTCGTGCAAAAAGGTGGGGGGGGTGTAGTGAGGCAGTGTACATGGGTTCATTGTCTATACGGATGGCAGAGGGGAAGAATCTGTTCTAAACTGCTAAGCCTTTGGGCTCCTGTACCTGCTCCTTGATGGTAGCACAGAGAAGAGGGCATGCCTTGGGTGACAGGGTCCTTAATGATAGATTCCACTGTTTTGAATCTTTGAAGATGCTGGGGAGGTCAGTGTCCATGATGGAGCTGGCTGAGATTACAACTGTCTGCAGCTTTTCCCAGTCCTATGCTCTGGCCCCTCCATACCAGACGGTGATGCAGTCAGTTTGAATGCTCTCCATGGTACATCTGTAGAAATTTGCTAGTCTTTGGTGACAAACCAAATCTCCTCAAACTCCTAATGAAACATAGCTGCTGTCATTCCTGTAACTGCATCAATATGTTGGGCCCAGGAAAGCTGTTCAGAGAGGTTAACAACCAGGAATATGAAACTGCTCACCTTTTCCGCTGCTGATCCCTCACCGAGGACTGGTGTGTGGACCCTCGATTTCCCCTTCCTGAACTCCTTGGTCTTGAGTGCAAGGTTGTTGTTGTGACGCCACTCAACCAGCTGAGCTCTCTCACTCCCATACGCCCCGTCACCATCTGAGACAACAGCTGTGCTGAGCTATCAGCGAATTTATACGGTGTTTGAGCAGTCATGGGTGTAGGGGAGAGGTGATTCACTAGTTTATTGTCTGGGTTCGAAGACTTCTGTGATGGGGAGAGATCGGGCAGGCTGGGTTTGTAGTCCCACAGTGAAAGAGGCTGAGGATTCAACGTTCAAAATAAATGCATTATCAAAGTACATAAGAACATAAGAGATAGGAGCAGGAGTAGGCCAATCGGCCCCTCAAGCCTGCTCCGCCATTCAACAAGATCATGGCTGATCCAATCTTAACTCTAGTTTTCACCGAATCCCACAAGTACATACATGTCACCAATCAGATTCATTTTCTTGTGGGCATACTCGGTAAATCCAGTAACCGTAACGGAATCAATGAAGGACCGACCAACAGGCTGGACAACAAACTGCGCAAATGCAAAAAGAAAGAAAAAATGAAATAATAATAAATAAATATCGAGAACATGAGATGAAAAGTTCTTTAAAGTGAATCTATGGGTTCAGCATTGGGGTGAGTGAAGTTATGCCCTCTGGTTCAAGAGCTGGCCTGACTGAGGGAGATACGAGAGGGGGCAGAGGAAGGCAAACGGTCAGAATCCTTTCTCCCTGGTCGCAATCTGAACCCTCAGTGCCTAGGTGGCACATGGGGCCTCCCTGGTAGGGGTAACGAAAACACCGATTTAGAGAGAGATGGACGAGGATCGAAGAAGCATGAGTGTTCTTACACAGGGAGTGGTTGATATTTGGAATATGTTGCCTGAGGAGGTGCTGCAGTCTGATACCATCATATTTGAATAGACAAGACATGAAAGATTGCCATCTTAATGTGGGCAAATGGGAGGAGTGTAGATGGGCAAAAGGGATAGCACACTGGAGTTGGGCTGAAGGGCCCATTCTGTACAACTCCATGACAAAGGGGATATCTCTAATCGGGCAATCGTCAGGTTGCTGTGGTGAGCCCGATAACAGAGGAGGGGGACGACAAAAGCCCTCAACTCCCAGTGCAGTCATCAGGACGCTGTCGCGATGGCGGTTTTTCAGCAGGCTTTCTGTTTTTACAAGTTGTTAGCTTGATGTTCAACTCAGCACGGATGGAAAGTGTGCAAGGGAGCCGGCTGGGATCGAACTCTGGAGCCTTTTCTCCGAAGTCCGGCACTGATGCCACTAAGCCACCAGCCAACCCGATGACAGCGGAGCTGTCTGACTTTGAAAGCAGCCTCATCCGTGTCCCTGTGATGTGCACATCATACTTGAGGTTATCCCCTTGCAACACTCACATGCAGTGTGGACGTCCAGCAGGGTCTCAGGGTCCACGTCCAGAGTTGCTGCTCCAAATTGATAGGCTAGTTAAGAGGGCGTACGGTGTGTTGGACATAAGTCAGGGGCGTGAGTTCAAGAGCTGTGAGGAAATGTAGCAGCTTTGTAAAAGACCACACACGGAATATTGTGGCCGCCTCATCGTAGGAAAGACGTGGAGCTTTAGAGAGGTTGCAGAGGAGATTCACCAGGACGCTGCCTGGATTAGAGAGGGTGCAGAGGAGATTCACCAGGATGCTGCCTGGATTAGAGAGGGTGCAGAGGAGATTCACCAGGATGCTGCCTGGATTAGAGAGGGTATAGAGGAGATTCACCAGGATGCTGCCTGGATTAGAGAGGGTGCAGAGGAGATTCACCAGGATGCTGCCTGGATTAGAGAGGGTGCAGAGGAGATTCACCAGGACGCTACCTGGATCAGAGAGGGTGCAGAGGAGATTCACCAGGACGCTGCCTGGATTAGAGAGGGTGCAGAGGAGATTCACCAGGATGCTGCCTGGATCAGAGAGGGTGCAGAGGAGATTTATCAGGATGCTGCCTGGATCAGAGAGGGTGCAGAGGAAATTCGCCAGGACGCTACCTGGATCAGAGAGGGTGCAGAGGAGATTCACCAGGACGCTGCCTGGATCAGAGAGGGTGCAGAGGAGATTTATCAGGATGCTGCCTGGATCAGAGAGGGTGCAGAGGAGATTCACCAGGACGCTACCTGGATCAGAGAGGGTGCAGAGGAGATTCACCAGGATGCTGCCTGGATTAGAGAGGGTGCAGAGGAGATTCACCAGGATGCTGCCTGGATTAGAGAGGGTGCAGAGGAGATTCATCAGGACGCTGCCTGGATTAGAGAGGGTGCAGAGGAGAT
This sequence comes from Hemitrygon akajei, assembly GCF_048418815.1. Lineage (NCBI taxonomy): Eukaryota > Metazoa > Chordata > Chondrichthyes > Myliobatiformes > Dasyatidae > Hemitrygon > Hemitrygon akajei. Next base: position 175,270,195 of record NC_133131.1, on the reverse strand, counting down.
TCACCAGGATGCTGCCTGGATGAGACAGGGTGCAGAGGAGATTCGCCAGGATGCTGCCTGGATTAGAGAGGGTGCAGAGGAGATTCGCCAGGATGCTGCCTGGATCAGAGAGGGTGCAGAGGAGATTCGCCAGGATGCTGCCTGGATCAGAGAGGGTGCAGAGGAGATTCGCCAGGATGCTGCCTGGATCAGAGAGGGTGCAGAGGAGATTCGCCAGGATGCTGCCTGGATCAGAGAGGGTGCAGAGGAGATTCGCCAGGATGCTGCCTGGATCAGAGAGGGTGCAGAGGAGATTCGCCAGGATGCTGCCTGGATCAGAGAGGGTGCAGAGGAGATTCGCTAGGATGCTGCCTGGATCAGAGAGGGTGCAGAGGAGATTCATCAGGATGCTGCCTGGATTAGAGAAGGTGCAGAGGAGATTCACCAGGGCGCTACCTGGATTAGAGAGGGTGCAGAGGAGATTCGCCAGGATGCTGCCTGGATGAGAGAGGGTGCAGAGGAGATTCACCAGGATGCTGCCTGGATTAGAGAGGGTGCAGAGGAGATTCGCCAGGATGCTGCCTGGATTAGAGAGGGTGCAGAGGAGATTCACCAGGATGCTGCCTGGATTAGAGAGGGTGCAGAGGAGATTCACCAGGATGCTGTCTGGATTAGAGAGTAGATTTTATGAGGATAGGTTGAGTGAGCTCAGGCTTTTCTCTTCGGAAAGGAGGAGGATGTGAGGTGACGATAGAGCGTATAAGATGATAAGAGGCTTTCAGTGGACAACCAGGGACTTTCCCCCAGGGTGCAAATGGCTAATACGAGGGGGCATAGTTTTAAGGTGATTGGGGGAAGTATAGGGCGGGATGTCAGAGATAGGTTTTATTGCACAGTGCGGTGGGTGTGTGGAATGCCCTGCCCGGGGTGTGGGTAGGGGCAGATACATTAGGGACATTTAAGAGACTCTTAGGCATATGGATGATAGAAGATGGAGGGCTATGTGGGGAAAGCTTAAATTGATAGGTTAAAGGATCAGCACAACATCGTGGGCCGAAGGGCCTGCCCTGTTCTATGTTCCCTCCGAACTCCCTGGCTAACTCAGCGGCCGTGAGGTCAGGTGTCCAGTCAGGGGAACGCTATGCAAACTCAGGAATTTAATTTAACCGGTCCTGTTAATCCCATTGACGCACGAGGTTGGAACTGGACTGTGTCCCCATTGTTCCCCACCGACAGGAGTCTGTCTGTCTTCAGACGGAGCCTCTTTCACGAGGGCGCCTGTTCCGTGTAAAGTGACACCGGCAGACAGACATAAAGCCCGCTATAAAGCGGCATCGGAGGGAAGGCTGTGCGTCCTGGACATCGCCTCCTGCTCACAGAGACACCATGTTATCCAGGTGGGTATCTCCGTCCGCACGTTCCCGGGGATGGACCCCGGGCCATCTCCACCACCGGGCAGCGAACCACTGGCGCGTTGGCCCCAGCGCAACACTGTTTCGTTTGGCTACATTCGTGCGTGCGGTTGAATGACAAACCTCCCTCCCGCCCCAAACAGCCCTTCCAGCCGAGGCCGTCTGCTGGGGTCGCCTGATGTATCTACATCGGTGGGACCGATCGTGAAGTGGGCTCCCGCGCACCATAATCCGCCAACGTGACTGCCCAGTGGTCGAACGTTTTAATTTCTTGCTCCCATTCCCCTCCTGACTCATCGGTCCACAGCCTCCTATTGTGCCGAGATGAGGCCACGCTCAGGTCGGAGGAGCAACGTCTGGGTACCTTCCAACCCGATGGCGTGCACATCTCCCTCTGCCCACCCCTCCCGTTCCCCACTCTGGCCTCTCCTCACCTGCCTATCACCTGGCCCCTGGGTCCCCTCCTCCTTCCTTCCCTTTCTCCCCTGGTCCACTCTCCTCTCCTATCAGGTTCCTTCCTCTCCAGCCCTTGACCTTTCCCGCTCCCTGGCTTCACCAATCACCTTCCAGCAGGCCCCTTCCCCACCCTTTCCATTTCCAGACATGCTGCTTTACCTGCTGAGTTCCTCCAACATTTTGTGTGTGTTTAACCTACTCCAGAGACTGCCTAGAATTTCCCTACTGCAGAGCTCTCTATTTTTCTAAGCTCCATGTACCTATCTAAGAGTCTCTTAAAAGACCCTGTTGTATCTGGCTCCATCACCACCAGGACTGTTCTAACCAACCTCCTTCGGACTGAGATACAGAGCCCAGAACTGCTCACCATACTTGTAAAACCTCAGCATTACCTCTTAAACACAGAAGTTTTTGTGGACGCTGGAAATCCAAAGCAACAGACACAAACTGCAGGAGGAACTCAGCAGGTCGGGCAGCATCTATGGAGGGGAATAAAGAGTCAACGTTTTGAGCCAAGATCCTTCATCAATGAGTTCTGAAACGTTAACTGTTTATTCCTTTCCACAGATGCTGAGGCTTTATAAGGCACTGGTGGGGCCTCACCTTGAGTATTGTGAACAGTTTTGGGCCCCTCATCCTAGAAAAGATGTGCTGGCATTGGACAGGGTCCAGAGGAGGTTCACAAGGATGATTCCGGGAATGAAAGGGTTATCATACGAGGAATGTTTGATGGCTCTGGGTCTGTACTCGCTGGAATTCAGAAGGATGAGGGGGGATCTCATTGAAACCTTTCGAATGTTGAAAGGTTGAGACAGAGTAGATGGGGAAAGGATGTTTCCCATGGTGGGGAGTCTAGGACAAGAGGGCACAGCCTCAGGATCGAGGGGCGTCCATTTAAAACAGAGATGTGCAGAAATTTCTTTAACTAGGGAGTGGTGAATTTATTACCACAGGCAGCTGTGGGGGCCAGGTCGTTGGGTGTATTTAAGGTAGAGATTGATAGGTTCTTGATTGGACAGGGCATGAAAGGTTACGGGGAGAATGCCAAGAACTGGAGTTGAGGAGGGGAAACAAGGATCAGCCATGATTGAGTGGCAGAGCAGATTCGATGGGCCAAATGGCCTAATTCTGCTCCTATGTCTTATGGTCTATGTTTTTTCAACATGTTGTTTGTGTTACTCTGCATTATATCCCTGCTGTTACAGCCCAGACCTCTCGAAAGGAATGCTAACGTGGCACTCCACAGAGAAATGTTGAGGTGGCGCCCGCTTTCTAATGAGTCTGTCATTTTGCAGGTCGGTCATCTGCTGTGTTCTGCTGGTCCTGCTGGTCTCCCTCCAGGCTGCTGCGGAGGGAGGTAAACGAAGTAAAGGTAAAGAAAGATTCCCGTGAAGCTGGGCTTTCCCAACCTCACCGATCCCAAACAACACCCACCTAGCCCAATAACACCGGGCTCACTCCACACCAAATCCCAGTAATCCCAACGGACCTCACCCCAATCACAAACAACACCATCCCCCAGTAAAACCCACCTAGCCCAATAACACCGGGCTCACTCCACACCAAATCCCAGTAATCCCAACGGACCCCACCCCAATCACAAACAACACCATCCCCCAGTAATCCCAACGGACCCCACCCCAATCACAAACAACACCATCCCCCAGTAAAACCCACCTAGCCCAATAACACCGGGCTCACTCCACACCAAATCCCAGTAATCCCAATGGACCCCACCCCAATCACAAACAACACCATCCCTCAGTAATCCCAACGGACCCCACCCCAATCACAAACAACACCATCCCCCAGTAAAACCCACCTAGCCCAATAACACCGGGTTTACTCCACACCAAATCCCAGTAATCCCAACGGACCCCACCCCAATCACAAACAACTCAGCAGGTCTGGGGGGGGTGGGGAATGGACAGCTGATATTTCAGTTCCATCCTGACTAAGGGTGAGTGAGCTCGGGCTTTTTGTAGTGAAGGAGAGGTGACTTGATGGAGGTGTACAAGATGGTAAGAGGCACAGATCGAGTGGACAGTAAGAGGCTTTTCCCCGGGCTGGAAATGATTAGTACAAGGGAGTATAACTTTAAGGTGACTGGATGAAACTAGAGGTGAGATGCCAGAGGTAAGATTTTTACACAGAGTGTTGGGTGTGTGGAATGTGCTGCTGGGGTGGCGGTCGAGGCAGATGGATTAGGTGCATTTAAGAGACTCGTAGACAGGAAAAGAGAGGGATACGTGGGAAGGAAGGGTTAGACTGAACTTTGATTAGGTTCAAAGGTTGGCACAACATCTTGGCCAAAAGTGTACTGTGCGGTAAAGTTCTACGAGACACAAGAACTTAGAACGTTACAACACAGTACAGGCCCTTCGGCCACAATGTTGTGTCTGACTTTTAACTGACTCCAAGATCACTCTAATCCTTCCCTCCTCTATAACCCTCTTTTTTTTCTCTATCATCCATGTGTCTATATGAGAGTCTCTTAAATGCCTCTAATTTGCAGATGCTGGGAATCTTGAGCAACACACACACAATGTTGGAGGGCCTCCGCAGGTCAGGAGCAACTATGGAGTTGACATTCGGGGCTGATCCCCATCAACGGCTCTGGAGGAGTAAGAGGGGAGATGGTTAGTAGAATATATTAGAATAATAGAATATAAAAGCAGGGGTGTGATGTTGAGGTTTTATAAAGCACTGGCAACACCGCACTTGGAGTTTTGTGTGCAGTTTTGGGCCCCTCATTTAAGAAAGGATGTGCTGACATGGAGAGGGTTCAGAGGCGGTTCACAAAAAAAAGATTCTGGGATTGAAAGGCTTATCGTATGAGGAGCGCTTGATGGTTCTAGGCCTGTTGAAATGTAGAAGAATGGGGGTGGGGGGTGCAGGGATCTCATTCAAACCTACTGAATTTTGAAAGGCCTTGATAGAGTGGATGTGGAGAGGATGGTGGAGTCCAGGTCCAGAGGGCACAGCCTCAGAACATAGGGACGTCCTTTTAGAATGGAGATGAGGGGGTTTTTTTTGGAAACAATCTCATTTCAAAATTCAAAGTCAATTTATTATCAAGATTTTATATAACGTCCCCACCTCCCTCACTTGGTCCTGTATCCCACCTTCGTCTCCTGTGAGATTCCCCCCATCTGCAGTTCTCTCTTACCTGCCAGCCACTGCCTCCCTTTCTACTCTCCCCTCCTCCATCTGCCCATCGTCTCCTCACCTGGATCCACCCATTCCCACTCTCCCCTCCCCCATCTATCTATAACCTCTCCTTCCCTGGATCCAGCTATCACAGGTCCCTCAGGTGAATTGTGGGAATTCTCTACAGGGAGGCTTGGCCACGTTCATTCAGAGCCAAGATGGAGAGGTTTCAATCGAACAATATGGAGGACAATAGCATGAGGTAGACTGGCCACCTTTGGGGTCACAGTGGATAGAGAGTTTTCCCTGTTACTGGTTTAAGGGATGGAGAACTGGAGCTATGGGGTAACACATCCGGGAGCCTGAAAACCACAGCGAATCAAGGAGGCATGGGATTCAAAACCAGCGGCCGGAACACCCAGACTTAGTTGGGAAGGGCTTGGGGAGCAGGTGGAGGAGGGAGAGGATGAAGGGTGAGCGGGTGGGGGATTGCCTGGAAACTGGGGGTTGAGTGGGAATATTAGCCAGAATGGAGGGGAAATTATATTTGGATCTGCAGTGTTCCGTCTCAGTTGTGTGGGGGCGTGGCCGCGCAGTGGCTGAAACGCTCCCGCGCACGTACCCCTTGTTGCCGCGCACTGGCTGAAACGCTCCCGCGCACGTACCCCTTGTTGCCGCGCACTGGCTGAAACGCTCCCGCGCACGTACCCCTTGTTGCCGCGCACTGGCTGAAACGCTCCCGCGCACGTACCCCTTGTTGCCGGGCACTGGCTGAAACGCTCCCGCGCACGTACCCCTTGTTGCCGCGCAGTGGCTGAAACGCTCCCGCGCACGTACCCCTTGTTGCCGGGCACTGGCTGAAACGCTCCCGCGCACGTACCCCTTGTTGCCGGGCACTGGCTGAAACGCTCCCGCGCACGTACCCCTTGTTGCCGGGCACTGGCTGAAACGCTCCCGCGCACGTACCCCTTGTTGCCGCGCACTGGCTGAAACGCTCCCGCGCACGTACCCCTTGTTGCCGCGCACTGGCTGAAACGCTCCCGCGCACGTACCCCTTGCTGCCGCGCAGTGGCTGAAACGCTCCCGCGCACGTACCCCTTGCTGCCGCGCACTGGCTGAAACGCTCCCGCGCACGTACCCCTTGCTGCCGCGCACTGGCTGAAACGCTCCCGCGCACGTACCCCTTGCTGCCGCGCACTGGCTGAAACGCTCCCGCGCACGTACCCCTTGCTGCCGCGCACTGGCTGAAACGCTCCCGCGCACGTACCCCTTGCTGCCGCGCACTGGCTGAAACGCTCCCGCGCACGTACCCCTTGCTGCCGCGCACTGGCTGAAACGCTCCCGCGCACGTACCCCTTGCTGCCGCGCACTGGCTGAAACGCTCCCGCGCACGTACCCCTTGCTGCCGCGCACTGGCTGAAACGCTCCCGCGCACGTACCCCTTGCTGCCGCGCACTGGCTGAAACGCTCCCGCGCACGTACCCCTTGCTGCCGCGCACTGGCTGAAACGCTCCCGCGCACGTACCCCTTGCTGCCGCGCACTGGCTGAAACGCTCCCGCGCACGTACCCCTTGCTGCCGCGCACTGGCTGAAACGCTCCCGCGCACGTACCCCTTGCTGCCGCGCACTGGCTGAAACGCTCCCGCGCACGTACCCCTTGCTGCCGCGCACTGGCTGAAACGCTCCCGCGCACGTACCCCTTGCTGCCGCGCACTGGCTGAAACGCTCCCGCGCACGTACCCCTTGCTGCCGCGCACTGGCTGAAACGCTCCCGCGCACGTACCCCTTGCTGCCGCGCACTGGCTGAAACGCTCCCGCGCACGTACCCCTTGCTGCCGCGCACTGGCTGAAACGCTCCCGCGCACGTACCCCTTGCTGCCGCGCACTGGCTGAAACGCTCCCGCGCACGTACCCCTTGCTGCCGCGCAGTGGCTGAAACGCTCCCGCGCACGTACCCCTTGCTGCCGCGCAGTGGCTGAAACGCTCCCGCGCACGTACCCCTTGCTGCCGCGCACTGGCTGAAACGCTCCCGCGCACGTACCCCTTGTTGCCGCGCACTGGCTGAAACGCTCCCGCGCACGTACCCCTTGTTGCCGCGCACTGGCTGAAACGCTCCCGCGCACGTACCCCTTGTTGCCGCGCACTGGCTGAAACGCTCCCGCGCACGTACCCCTTGTTGCCGCGCACTGGCTGAAACGCTCCCGCGCACGTACCCCTTGTTGCCGCGCACTGGCTGAAACGCTCCCGCGCACGTACCCCTTGTTGCCGCGCACTGGCTGAAACGCTCCCGCGCACGTACCCCTTGTTGCCGCGCACTGGCTGAAACGCTCCCGCGCACGTACCCCTTGTTGCCGCGCAGTGGCTGAAACGCTCCCGCGCACGTACCCCTTGTTGCTGCGCAGCTACAAAAAGTTTACAAAATGGGAAAGATGTTCTCTGTTGTACTGTGTTTCATTATAATAAATAAACCAAAAGTGTGTGATTTTTTTTTTCCAATTTCCATTCTAAACATTCAAGGTAAGCATTTACAAACATTTAAAGCACCATGCAGTTTTGTGGCCGTGCTCTGAGTGATGCAGCTGTATAAGACGTTAGAGGGAATGTTGTGGATCTCAGTATGGGGCACGGAGAGGGGTTGAGGTGGGGATAAACTCTTGGGGCTCAGATTTGATGTGAGTTCTTCTATTTCCAGGTCATGACAGGCACTATCGATCCACTGACTGCTGTGAGTAATAGTCTCCATATTTCCTTTCCTGGGGTTGGGAGAAGGGAATGGAATTTCCTAGTACGGTAACAGGAGCTGCAGCCTACCTCATCAGCGCTGACCAAATTGCCTTCCTGAGCTAATCCCCTTCGTCTGTGTTTGGCCCATAACCATTCCAAACCATCTACCTTGTCCAAGTGTCTTTCAAATGTTGTTAATGTACCTCCTGTAATCACTTCCTCTGGCAGCTCACTCCATATACGGACCACCTGCGCACTCTCTCCACTACGAAGATTGGTATGTATTCCCTTGCCTTACCCTTCCCGAAGTCCTCAATCAGTTCTTTGGTCTTACTGGTGTTGAGTGCCAGTCTGTTGCTGTGGCACTATTCAACTAGCTGGGATATCTCGCTCCAATATGCCAATGATGTTTGTATCATCAGCAAATTTATAGATGGTATTGGAGCTGTGCCTAGCCACACAGTCATGGGTGTAGAGAGAGAATTAGGCCATTTGGCTCATTGAGTCTGCTCCACCATTCCATCATGGCTGATTTATTATCCCTCTCCACCCCATTCTCTTGCCTTCTCCCCATAATCTTTGATGCCCTGACTAATAAAGACCCTAAATACACTCAATGACTTGGCCTCCACAGCTGTCTGTGGCAATGAATTCCACAGATTCACCACTATACGACTAATAAAATTCCTGCTCATCTTTGTTCTAAAGGGATGTCTGTCTATTCTGAGGCTGTGCCCTCTGGTGCTAGACTACCCCACTATAAGAAACATCCTCTCCATGTCCACTCTACCTAAGCCTATCAATATTCAATAGGTTTCAATGAGACCCCCCCCCCCCCCATGATCTTCTAACCTCCAGTGAGTACAGGCCCAAAACGTATCGTCCATTGTTCCGTGCTCTCACAAACATCTGGGTAGTGTTTCCTGTGGAAAACTTCTCACTGCTCTTGGGTTCTAAAAATCATTTATTGCTTCATTTAGTAGTAAAGACTTTTTACTATGGGTGGGGTGTGAAGAATCGGGGGCGGGGGGCTGCACTGCATGCCCAGGGCTCACAAAATGTTTGTGCTTGCCATCTTGGGCATGTGTGCCATAGGTTTGCCAACCCTGCTGACCCCTCAGACCCCTACACTCCTTACTGTCTGTTGTGATGGAAAATAACTGGTTCTTTGAGTCTCAACAGTAGAGGCCTGGACACACACAGTTTTAATAATAAGGAATTTATTTACAAGGGGAAGTCGGGTCAACACAAGCAACTACAATACACAGGAAGCGGTGTGGGGACAGGGTACGGTTACACAGACAAAGAACAAGGGAAAAGCACAACGACAGCTATCCCCCTTGACCTTGGATAGCTGCGGCTCCCTTACCAGGACAAACGATAGACCTTCCCAAACATAAATCAATGCACTTACCTCCAATCTGGTGGTCTGTAAGAGAGGGCTAGCCAGGGCAAGTCTCACCTTGTAAAGCATGGGGCTGGGTGAGATAATCCAATTAAGGTGACCAATAATTTAGGTGTGCAATGATTAGTTGGGAGGGACCAAATGTTGATTGGCATGTGGTGTGTCCTCCGACCAGCCAGGTGGCAGTGCGTCTGTCACGTGGCCGGTATCTCTGGATACGCTGTCCGTGTATCCTCTGGCTCTGGTTTCCCAGAACTGCCGGTGGTCCTCGGTTCCGGATGGATTCCCAGAGAGAAATTCCAGGCGTAAGTTCCTGGAGACGGATTCCTAGAGCAGATTCCCGGGAGTGGATTCTAAGCGCTGGTAATCGTGGGTTGGATTCCAAGTGTGAATTCTGGGGGGGGAGGGGTGGCAGGATTGCCATGGCTGATTCTCATGATATTCTTTCCTTCTGCAGCTTCCTCTGAGGATTGTCTTTACTCCTCTGATGGTAAGAATGCTCTTCCGCTTCCGCTTGTATCTCGGGTAGAAAGTGACCGTATCTCTTCAGGAGTACTGAGGCCCCTTCCCCAGAACTACTGCCTTACGGCAGCGGTCCCCAACCACCAGGCCGCGGACCGGTACCGGGCCACAAAGCACGTGCTTCCGGGCTGTGAGAAAACGATATGATTTGGTGATATGAAGCGATATGAGTCAGCTGCACCTTTCCTCATTCCCTGTCACGCCCACTGTTGAACTTGAACGCACGCGAGGTTATTATGCACGTGAAGTCATTGGCCACTGAGGTCATCAGTCCCCTAAATGCAGTGATACCCTCGCGCCAGGGATCACTGGTTGGCCTCGCGCGGCCGGTGGGAAGTGCTGTTGGTACTGGCCTGGAGCACGGACAGATGGGCGCCGCCTCTAATCCTGTTCACCACACCGAATGTTCGTGGGGAACCCGGCTAAAATATTGGCAGACACCTAATTCGGGCTCAGGGTTTCATAAGTAGCAGAGCAGCTACCTCGCTGCGATCTACTGAAAGTCATCCCTCGAGCCAAACTTTTGTCAGCCGATAGATCCTACCTACCTACAAGGGGGGCAGGCACACACCCTGTCACACTCCTCGCTCACTCGCTCGGTCGCTCTCTCCGGACTGCGACGCCGCGGCCCCGGTACGGGGACCTCCGGCCCTGACCTTGTCCTCTCACTGGTGTGTTGCAATGATTTTATATGTTCACATGAGGAAAATATGTATTGTGTGTTTAATATCCAAATGTTACTTAAAATGTTATGATGTTGTAATTGACCTATCACTACATTCATGCAAGGAAAATATGTGCTGTGTGTTTAATATTAAATTTGTTAGATAAACCCTTTTAGAAACGAAACTGAGTGTATTAGCCAGTTATAAGTGACTTATCACCTATATTCCGGTCGTGATTAACACCTCCCCCGGTCGGCCGAGAATATGGTCAATGTTAACCGGTCTGCGGTGAAAAACAGGTCGGTGACCCCTGCCTTACGGTGTCCGATCCCGGCTCATGCCGCTGCCCTCTGGTTGGGATTTTCCTGTGTACGCCCACTGACGTGAGCAAATGGTCAGTGACTGGTGGGTCAGGGGTTTATTGAGTGGCCACCTGTGCACCTGCTCGTTAATCTAATCAGCCATCAGTAGCTCGACGCCTAGAAGCACGCAGACATGATCAAGAGGTTCAGTTGTTGTTCAGACCAAACATCAGAGTGGGGAAGAAACGTGATCTACTTGACTTGATTGTTGGTGCCAGATGGGGCGGTTTGAGTATCTCAGAAACTGCTGATCTCCTGGGACAACAGTCTCCAGAGTTTACAGAGGATGGTGCGAAAAACAAGAAACATCCAGTGAGCAGCAGTTCTGTGGGTGAAAACACCTTGTTAATGAGAGAGGTCAGAGAAGAACGGCCAGACTGGTTCAAGCTGACAGGAAGGTGACAGTAGATAGATAGATAGATAGATAGATAGATAGATAGATACTTTATTCATCCCCATGGGGAAATTCAACTTTTTTCCAATGTCCCATACACTTGTTGTAGCAAAACTAATTACATACAATACTTAACTCAGTAAAAAAATATGATATGCATCTAAATCACTATCTCAAAAAGCATTAATAATAGCTTTTAAAAAGTTCTTAAGTAACTCAAATAATCACACATTACAACAGTGGTGTGCAGAAGAACATCTCTGAATGTGGGCAGTTCTGGTCAATTACCAACAGGTAAGATATCAATAAGATTGAAAGAGTCCAGAGAAAATTTACAAGGATGTTGTCTGGACTTGAGGACCTGAGTCATAGGGAAAGACGAGGAGTTTATTCACTAGAGCGTAGAAGATTGAGGTGAGATTAGGTGGAGGTGTACAAAATTCTGATGAGTACAGACAGGGTAAATGGGAGAAGCTATAGGTGGGATGGGTTTGGAGGGCTATGATCCAGGTGGTGGTCGATGGGAATAGACAGAATAGTTTGGCATGGACTAGATCCGCCAGAGGGCCTGTTTCTCTGATGTAGTGGTCTATTTCTCTATTTAAAAGGAATATTAGGGGCATCTTCTTCACACAAAAGGTGGTATGTATTTAAAATGAGCTGAAGAAACAGTGACTGAGGCAGGCACATTAGCAATATTTAAAATGCTTCTCGAAAAGTATGTGGATAGGAGGGGCTTAGAGGGCTAGGGGCCAAATGCGGCCAGATGGGTCGGTGGGGAGAGAAACTGTCTCTGTTCACCCACTCTCATCTCTTTGACAGATACCACTTTCGGCCACTACGACTACCATGACTTTCTGCGAGGTATGTTGCACGTCCGGTTTTAGCATTCCGGAAGGCAGGAATCTGCCCGGATACTGGGCACAGTGTGTGCAGGGCACTATGCATCAACAGTAACTACAGAAGCCTTAGGTCCCACATCAGGAATGGTTATTACCCTATAACCATCAGGTGAACCAGTATGGATAACATAACTCACCTCATCGCTGAACTGATTCCTCAACCTATGGACTCACTTTCGGGGACTCGACAGCTCGTATCATTTTCCATTGATTTTAGTTTTGTATTTACTGTGAATGCCCCTAGGAAAATGAATCTCATGGCTGTATATGGTGAATGCCAGACCCAGGAGGAAGGCCGTTCAGCCCATCCAGTCTGTGTTAAATCTCTGCTCTAAGGAGGGCAAGGCCAGTTTATCCAGTCTGTCTCTCTGTGAGTCATTGGTAATTTGTTTTTTTACTGTCCCACATACGCTGTACATGTCATCCAGACAGGTCAGTCCATAGTTACAGTGAGAAGGAACAGAACAGGTTTTGCTTTGCCTCTGAAATGGCTTTTTAGAGCAGTTTGTTGTTGAGACTCTGAGGGGACCAGCTATACCAGATTGGGTGTTATGTCATGAACCAGAAGGTGATTAGGGAGATTAAGTTAAAAGGACGCTTAGGAGGCAGTGATCACAATATGATTGAGCTCAACGTGAAATTCAATAGGGAGAAAGTAAAGTCTGATGTAGCAGAATTTCAGAGGAGTAAGGGAAATTAGAGTGGTATGAGAGAGGAGATGGCCAAAATAAATTGGGTAGCTCTGGTAGCTCTGGGCCTGTACTCATCGGAATTCAGAAGGATGAGGGGGGATCTCATTGAAACCTTTCGAATGTTGAAAGGCCTAGAAAGAGTAGATGTGGAAAGGATGTTTCCCATGGTGGGAGAGTCTAGGACAAGAGGACATAGCCTCAGGATAGAGGGACGTCCATTTAAAACAGAGATGCAGAGAAATTTCTTTAGCCAGAGGATGGTGAATTTGTTACCACAAGCAGCTGTAGAGGCCAGGTTATTGGGAGTATATAAGGCAGAGATTGGCCACGACATCCAAGGTTATGCAGAGAAGGCTGTGGAACTGAGGAGGTGAATAAAAGGATCAGCCATGATCCTTGACTGGCAGAGCAGACTCGATGGGCCAAATGGCCTGATTCTGCTCCTATGTCGTATGGTCTTGTAGTATCACAGTTCCAGAGAAAGTGCAGTGGGCCAGACCGTAAGCTGTGAGGTCATGACGAGGCAGAGTGCGAGGTCAAGAATTCATCTTTATTATATGAGAGTTCCATTCAAGAGTCTGATGACAGTGGGGCTGGAGCCATCCCTGAACCTCATGATACTTCTGCTGAAATTTTTGTATCTTCTGCCTGACGGGAGGATGGAGAAGAGAGAATATCCGGGTGGTGGGAGCTTGATGATGCTGGCTGCTTCACTGAGGCAGGCTGAGTAAGGTGAGGGGAATGAAGTTTTATGAAGATCTGCAGGGCAGGATTATTTTAATACACAGAGTGGTGAGTGTCAGACAGTGTTGGCGAGGGAGGAGGTGGATTATTTTAATACACAGAGTGGTGAGTGTCAGACAGTGTTGGCGAGGGTGGAGGTGGATTATTTTAATACACAGAGTGGTGAGTGTCAGGCAGTGTTGGCGAGGGAGGAGGTGGATTATTTTAATACACAGAGTGGTGAGTGTCAGACAGTGTTGGCGAGGGAGGAGGTGGATTATTTTAATACACAGAGTGGTGAGTGTCAGACAGTGTTGGCGAGGGAGGAGGTGGATTATTTTAATACACAGAGTGGTGAGTGTCAGACAGTGTTGGCGAGGGAGGAGGTGGATTATTTTAATACACAGAGTGGTGAGTGTCAGACAGTGTTGGCGAGGGAGGAGGTGGATTATTTTAATACACAGAGTGGTGAGTGTCAGGCAGTGTTGGCGAGGGAGGAGGTGGATTATTTTAATACACAGAGTGGTGAGTGTCAGGCAGTGTTGGCGAGGGAGGAGGTGGATTATTTTAATACACAGAGTGGTGAGTGTCAGACAGTGTTGGCGAGGGAGGAGGTGGATTATTTTAATACACAGAGTGGTGAGTGTCAGGCAGTGTTGGCGAGGGAGGAGGTGGATTATTTTAATACACAGAGTGGTGAGTGTCAGACAGTGTTGGCGAGGGAGGAGGTGGATTATTTTAATACACAGAGTGGTGAGTGTCAGGCAGTGTTGGCGAGGGAGGAGGTGGATTATTTTAATACACAGAGTGGTGAGTGTCAGACAGTGTTGGCGAGGGAGGAGGTGGATTATTTTAATACACAGAGTGGTGAGTGTCAGACAGTGTTGGCGAGGGAGGAGGTGGATTATTTTAATACACAGAGTGGTGAGTGTCAGACAGTGTTGGCGAGGGAGGAGGTGGATTATTTTAATACACAGAGTGGTGAGTGTCAGGCAGTGTTGGCGAGGGAGGAGGTGGATTATTTTAATACACAGAGTGGTGAGTGTCAGACAGTGTTGGCGAGGGAGGAGGTGGATTATTTTAATACACAGAGTGGTGAGTGTCAGACAGTGTTGGCGAGGGAGGAGGTGGATTATTTTAATACACAGAGTGGTGAGTGTCAGGCAGTGTTGGCGAGGGAGGAGGTGGATTATTTTAATACACAGAGTGGTGAGTGTCAGGCAGTGTTGGCGAGGGAGGAGGTGGATTATTTTAATACACAGAGTGGTGAGTGTCAGACAGTGTTGGCGAGGGAGGAGGTGGATTATTTTAATACACAGAGTGGTGAGTGTCAGGCAGTGTTGGCGAGGGAGGAGGTGGATTATTTTAATACACAGAGTGGTGAGTGTCAGGCAGTGTTGGCGAGGGAGGAGGTGGATTATTTTAATACACAGAGTGGTGAGTGTCAGACAGTGTTGGCGAGGGAGGAGGTGGATTATTTTAATACACAGAGTGGTGAGTGTCACACAGTGTTGGCGAGGGAGGAGGTGGATTATTTTAATACACAGAGTGGTGAGTGTCAGACAGTGTTGGCGAGGGAGGAGGTGGATTATTTTAATACACAGAGTGGTGAGTGTCACACAGTGTTGGCGAGGGAGGAGGTGGATTATTTTAATACACAGAGTGGTGAGTGTCACACAGTGTTGGCGAGGGAGGAGGTGGATTATTTTAATACACAGAGTGGTGAGTGTCAGACAGTGTTGGCGAGGGAGGAGGTGGATTATTTTAATACACAGAGTGGTGAGTGTCAGACAGTGTTGGCGAGGGAGGAGGTGGATTATTTTAATACACAGAGTGGTGAGTGTCAGGCAGTGTTGGCGAGGGAGGAGGTGGATTATTTTAATACACAGAGTGGTGAGTGTCAGGCAGTGTTGGCGAGAGAGGAGGTGGATTATTTTAATACACAGAGTGGTGAGTGTCAGACAGTGTTGGCGAGGGAGGAGGTGGATTATTTTAATACACAGAGTGGTGAGTGTCAGACAGTGTTGGCGAGGGAGGAGGTGGATTATTTTAATACACAGAGTGGTGAGTGTCAGGCAGTGTTGGCGAGGGAGGAGGTGGATTATTTTAATACACAGAGTGGTGAGTGTCAGACAGTGTTGGCGAGGGAGGAGGTGGATTATTTTAATACACAGAGTGGTGAGTGTCAGACAGTGTTGGCGAGGGAGGAGGTGGATTATTTTAATACACAGAGTGGTGAGTGTCAGACAGTGTTGGCGAGGGAGGAGGTGGATTATTTTAATACACAGAGTGGTGAGTGTCAGGCAGTGTTGGCGAGGGAGGAGGTGGATTATTTTAATACACAGAGTGGTGAGTGTCAGGCAGTGTTGGCGAGGGAGGAGGTGGATTATTTTAATACACAGAGTGGTGAGTGTCAGACAGTGTTGGCGAGGGAGGAGGTGGATTATTTTAATACACAGAGTGGTGAGTGTCAGGCAGTGTTGGCGAGGGAGGAGGTGGATTATTTTAATACACAGAGTGGTGAGTGTCAGACAGTGTTGGCGAGGGAGGAGGTGGATTATTTTAATACACAGAGTGGTGAGTGTCAGACAGTGTTGGCGAGGGAGGAGGTGGATTATTTTAATACACAGAGTGGTGAGTGTCAGACAGTGTTGGCGAGGGAGGAGGTGGATTATTTTAATACACAGAGTGGTGAGTGTCAGACAGTGTTGGCGAGGGAGGAGGTGGATTATTTTAATACACAGAGTGGTGAGTGTCAGGCAGTGTTGGCGAGGGAGGAGGTGGATTATTTTAATACACAGAGTGGTGAGTGTCAGACAGTGTTGGCGAGGGAGGAGGTGGATTATTTTAATACACAGAGTGGTGAGTGTCAGGCAGTGTTGGCGAGGGAGGAGGTGGATTATTTTAATACACAGAGTGGTGAGTGTCAGGCAGTGTTGGCGAGGGAGGAGGTGGATTATTTTAATACACAGAGTGGTGAGTGTCAGGCAGTGTTGGCGAGGGTGGAGGTGGATTATTTTAATACACAGAGTGGTGAGTGTCAGGCAGTGTTGGCGAGGGAGGAGGTGGATTATTTTAATACACAGAGTGGTGAGTGTCAGACAGTGTTGGCGAGGGAGGAGGTGGATTATTTTAATACACAGAGTGGTGAGTGTCAGACAGTGTTGGCGAGGGAGGAGGTGGATTATTTTAATACACAGAGTGGTGAGTGTCAGACAGTTTTGGCGAGGGTGGAGGTGGATTATTTTAATACACAGAGTGGTGAGTGTCAGACAGTGTTGGCGAGGGAGGAGGTGGATTATTTTAATACACAGAGTGGTGAGTGTCAGACAGTGTTGGCGAGGGAGGAGGTGGATTATTTTAATACACAGAGTGGTGAGTGTCAGACAGTGTTGGCGAGGGAGGAGGTGGATTATTTTAATACACAGAGTGGTGAGTGTCAGACAGTGTTGGCGAGGGAGGAGGTGGATTATTTTAATACACAGAGTGGTGAGTGTCAGGCAGTGTTGGCGAGGGAGGAGGTGGATTATTTTAATACACAGAGTGGTGAGTGTCAGGCAGTGTTGGCGAGGGAGGAGGTGGATTATTTTAATACACAGAGTGGTGAGTGTCAGGCAGTGTTGGCGAGGGAGGAGGTGGATTATTTTAATACACAGAGTGGTGAGTGTCAGGCAGTGTTGGCGAGGGAGGAGGTGGATTATTTTAATACACAGAGTGGTGAGTGTCAGACAGTGTTGGCGAGGGAGGAGGTGGATTATTTTAATACACAGAGTGGTGAGTGTCAGACAGTGTTGGCGAGGGAGGAGGTGGATTATTTTAATACACAGAGTGGTGAGTGTCAGACAGTGTTGGCGAGGGAGGAGGTGGATTATTTTAATACACAGAGTGGTGAGTGTCAGACAGTGTTGGCGAGGGAGGAGGTGGATTATTTTAATACACAGAGTGGTGAGTGTCAGACAGTGTTGGCGAGGGAGGAGGTGGATTATTTTAATACACAGAGTGGTGAGTGTCAGACAGTGTTGGCGAGGGAGGAGGTGGATTATTTTAATACACAGAGTGGTGAGTGTCAGACAGTGTTGGCGAGGGAGGAGGTGGATTATTTTAATACACAGAGTGGTGATTGTCAGACAGTGTTGGCGAGGGAGGAGGTGGATTATTTTAATACACAGAGTGGTGAGTGTCAGGCAGTGTTGGCGAGGGAGGAGGTGGATTATTTTAATACACAGAGTGGTGAGTGTCAGGCAGTGTTGGCGAGGGAGGAGGTGGATTATTTTAATACACAGAGTGGTGAGTGTCAGACAGTGTTGGCGAGGGAGGAGGTGGATTATTTTAATACACAGAGTGGTGAGTGTCAGACAGTGTTGGCGAGGGAGGAGGTGGATTATTTTAATACACAGAGTGGTGAGTGTCAGACAGTGTTGGCGAGGGAGGAGGTGGATTATTTTAATACACAGAGTGGTGAGTGTCAGACAGTGTTGGCGAGGGAGGAGGTGGATTATTTTAATACACAGAGTGGTGAGTGTCAGACAGTGTTGGCGAGGGAGGAGGTGGATTATTTTAATACACAGAGTGGTGAGTGTCAGACAGTGTTGGCGAGGGAGGAGGTGGATTATTTTAATACACAGAGTGGTGAGTGTCAGACAGTGTTGGCGAGGGAGGAGGTGGATTATTTTAATACACAGAGTGGTGAGTGTCAGGCAGTGTTGGCGAGGGAGGAGGTGGATTATTTTAATACACAGAGTGGTGAGTGTCAGACAGTGTTGGCGAGGGAGGAGGTGGATTATTTTAATACACAGAGTGGTGAGTGTCAGGCAGTGTTGGCGAGGGAGGAGGTGGATTATTTTAATACACAGAGTGGTGAGTGTCAGGCAGTGTTGGCGAGGGAGGAGGTGGATTATTTTAATACACAGAGTGGTGAGTGTCAGACAGTGTTGGCGAGGGAGGAGGTGGATTATTTTAATACACAGAGTGGTGAGTGTCAGACAGTGTTGGCGAGGGAGGAGGTGGATTATTTTAATACACAGAGTGGTGAGTGTCAGACAGTGTTGGCGAGGGAGGAGGTGGATTATTTTAATACACAGAGTGGTGAGTGTCAGACAGTGTTGGCGAGGGAGGAGGTGGATTATTTTAATACACAGAGTGGTGAGTGTCAGGCAGTGTTGGCGAGGGAGGAGGTGGATTATTTTAATACACAGAGTGGTGAGTGTCAGGCAGTGTTGGCGAGGGTGGAGGTGGATTATTTTAATACACAGAGTGGTGAGTGTCAGACAGTGTTGGCGAGGGAGGAGGTGGATTATTTTAATACACAGAGTGGTGAGTGTCAGACAGTGTTGGCGAGGGAGGAGGTGGATTATTTTAATACACAGAGTGGTGAGTGTCAGGCAGTGTTGGCGAGGGAGGAGGTGGATTATTTTAATACACAGAGTGGTGAGTGTCAGGCAGTGTTGGCGAGGGAGGAGGTGGATTATTTTAATACACAGAGTGGTGAGTGTCAGGCAGTGTTGGCGAGGGTGGAGGTGGATTATTTTAATACACAGAGTGGTGAGTGTCAGACAGTGTTGGCGAGGGAGGAGGTGGATTATTTTAATACACAGAGTGGTGAGTGTCAGGCAGTGTTGGCGAGGGAGGAGGTGGATTATTTTAATACACAGAGTGGTGAGTGTCAGGCAGTGTTGGCGAGGGAGGAGGTGGATTATTTTAATACACAGAGTGGTGAGTGTCAGGCAGTGTTGGCGAGGGAGGAGGTGGATTATTTTAATACACAGAGTGGTGAGTGTCAGGCAGTGTTGGCGAGGGAGGAGGTGGATTATTTTAATACACAGAGTGGTGAGTGTCAGGCAGTGTTGGCGAGGGAGGAAGTGGATTATTTTAATACACAGAGTGGTGAGTGTCAGGCAGTGTTGGCGAGGGAGGAGGTGGATTATTTTAATACACAGAGTGGTGAGTGTCAGACAGTGTTGGCGAGGGAGGAGGTGGATTATTTTAATACACAGAGTGGTGAGTGTCAGACAGTGTTGGCGAGGGAGGAGGTGGATTATTTTAATACACAGAGTGGTGAGTGTCAGACAGTGTTGGCGAGGGAGGAGGTGGATTATTTTAATACACAGAGTGGTGAGTGTCAGACAGTGTTGGCGAGGGAGGAGGTGGATTATTTTAATACACAGAGTGGTGAGTGTCAGGCAGTGTTGGCGAGGGAGGAGGTGGATTATTTTAATACACAGAGTGGTGAGTGTCAGACAGTGTTGGCGAGGGAGGAGGTGGATTATTTTAATACACAGAGTGGTGAGTGTCAGACAGTGTTGGCGAGGGAGGAGGTGGATTATTTTAATACACAGAGTGGTGAGTGTCAGACAGTGTTGGCGAGGGAGGAGGTGGATTATTTTAATACACAGAGTGGTGAGTGTCAGGCAGTGTTGGCGAGGGAGGAGGTGGATTATTTTAATACACAGAGTGGTGAGTGTCAGACAGTGTTGGCGAGGGAGGAGGTGGATTATTTTAATACACAGAGTGGTGAGTGTCAGACAGTGTTGGCGAGGGAGGAGGTGGATTATTTTAATACACAGAGTGGTGAGTGTCAGGCAGTGTTGGCGAGGGAGGAGGTGGATTATTTTAATACACAGAGTGGTGAGTGTCAGACAGTGTTGGCGAGGGAGGAGGTGGATTATTTTAATACACAGAGTGGTGAGTGTCAGACAGTGTTGGCGAGGGAGGAGGTGGATTATTTTAATACACAGAG
Source organism: Hemitrygon akajei (assembly GCF_048418815.1). Taxonomy (NCBI): domain Eukaryota; kingdom Metazoa; phylum Chordata; class Chondrichthyes; order Myliobatiformes; family Dasyatidae; genus Hemitrygon; species Hemitrygon akajei. The sequence goes on along the minus strand of NC_133131.1, from coordinate 175,250,073 downwards.
TGGTGAGTGTCAGACAGTGTTGGCGAGGGAGGAGGTGGATTATTTTAATACACAGAGTGGTGAGTGTCAGACAGTGTTGGCGAGGGAGGAGGTGGATTATTTTAATACACAGAGTGGTGAGTGTCAGACAGTGTTGGCGAGGGAGGAGGTGGATTATTTTAATACACAGAGTGGTGAGTGTCACACAGTGTTGGCGAGGGAGGAGGTGGATTATTTTAATACACAGAGTGGTGAGTGTCAGGCAGTGTTGGCGAGGGAGGAGGTGGATTATTTTAATACACAGAGTGGTGAGTGTCAGACAGTGTTGGCGAGGGAGGAGGTGGATTATTTTAATACACAGAGTGGTGAGTGTCAGACAGTGTTGGCGAGGGAGGAGGTGGATTATTTTAATACACAGAGTGGTGAGTGTCAGACAGTGTTGGCGAGGGAGGAGGTGGATTATTTTAATACACAGAGTGGTGAGTGTCAGGCAGTGTTGGCGAGGGTGGAGGTGGATTATTTTAATACACAGAGTGGTGAGTGTCAGACAGTGTTGGCGAGGGAGGAGGTGGATTATTTTAATACACAGAGTGGTGAGTGTCAGACAGTGTTGGCGAGGGAGGAGGTGGATTATTTTAATACACAGAGTGGTGAGTGTCAGACAGTGTTGGCGAGGGAGGAGGTGGATTATTTTAATACACAGAGTGGTGAGTGTCAGACAGTGTTGGCGAGGGAGGAGGTGGATTATTTTAATACACAGAGTGGTGAGTGTCAGGCAGTGTTGGCGAGGGAGGAGGTGGATTATTTTAATACACAGAGTGGTGAGTGTCAGACAGTGTTGGCGAGGGAGGAGGTGGATTATTTTAATACACAGAGTGGTGAGTGTCAGGCAGTGTTGGCGAGGGAGGAGGTGGATTATTTTAATACACAGAGTGGTGAGTGTCAGACAGTGTTGGCGAGGGAGGAGGTGGATTATTTTAATACACAGAGTGGTGAGTGTCAGACAGTGTTGGCGAGGGAGGAGGTGGATTATTTTAATACACAGAGTGGTGAGTGTCAGACAGTGTTGGCGAGGGAGGAGGTGGATTATTTTAATACACAGAGTGGTGAGTGTCAGGCAGTGTTGGCGAGGGAGGAGGTGGATTATTTTAATACACAGAGTGGTGAGTGTCAGGCAGTGTTGGCGAGGGAGGAGGTGGATTATTTTAATACACAGAGTGGTGAGTGTCAGGCAGTGTTGGCGAGGGAGGAGGTGGATTATTTTAATACACAGAGTGGTGAGTGTCAGGCAGTGTTGGCGAGGGAGGAGGTGGATTATTTTAATACACAGAGTGGTGAGTGTCAGACAGTGTTGGCGAGGGAGGAGGTGGATTATTTTAATACACAGAGTGGTGAGTGTCAGACAGTGTTGGTGAGGGAGGAGGTGGATTATTTTAATACACAGAGTGGTGAGTGTCAGGCAGTGTTGGCGAGGGAGGAGGTGGATTATTTTAATACACAGAGTGGTGAGTGTCAGACAGCGTTGGCGAGGGAGGAGGTGGATTATTTTAATACACAGAGTGGTGAGTGTCAGACAGTGTTGGCGAGGGAGGAGGTGGATTATTTTAATACACAGAGTGGTGAGTGTCAGACAGTGTTGGCGAGGGTGGAGGTGGATTATTTTAATACACAGAGTGGTGAGTGTCAGGCAGTGTTGGCGAGGGAGGAGGTGGATTATTTTAATACACAGAGTGGTGAGTGTCAGGCAGTGTTGGCGAGGGAGGAGGTGGATTATTTTAATACACAGAGTGGTGAGTGTCAGACAGTGTTGGCGAGGGAGGAGGTGGATTATTTTAATACACAGAGTGGTGAGTGTCAGGCAGTGTTGGCGAGGGAGGAGGTGGATTATTTTAATACACAGAGTGGTGAGTGTCAGACAGTGTTGGCGAGGGAGGAGGTGGATTATTTTAATACACAGAGTGGTGAGTGTCAGACAGTGTTGGCGAGGGAGGAGGTGGATTATTTTAATACACAGAGTGGTGAGTGTCAGACAGTTTTGGCAAGGGAGGAGGTGGATTATTTTAATACACAGAGTGGTGAGTGTCAGACAGTGTTGGCGAGGGTGGAGGTGGATTATTTTAATACACAGAGTGGTGAGTGTCAGACAGTGTTGGCGAGGGAGGAGGTGGATTATTTTAATACACAGAGTGGTGAGTGTCAGGCAGTGTTGGCGAGGGAGGAGGTGGATTATTTTAATACACAGAGTGGTGAGTGTCACACAGTGTTGGCGAGGGAGGAGGTGGATTATTTTAATACACAGAGTGGTGAGTGTCAGACAGTGTTGGCGAGGGAGGAGGTGGATTATTTTAATACACAGAGTGGTGAGTGTCAGACAGTGTTGGCGAGGGAGGAGGTGGATTATTTTAATACACAGAGTGGTGAGTGTCACAGTGTTGGCGAGGGAGGAGGTGGATTATTTTAATACACAGAGTGGTGAGTGTCAGGCAGTGTTGGCGAGGGAGGAGGTGGATTATTTTAATACACAGAGTGGTGAGTGTCAGGCAGTGTTGGCGAGGGAGGAGGTGGATTATTTTAATACACAGAGTGGTGAGTGTCAGGCAGTGTTGGCGAGGGAGGAGGTGGATTATTTTAATACACAGAGTGGTGAGTGTCAGACAGTGTTGGCGAGGGAGGAGGTGGATTATTTTAATACACAGAGTGGTGAGTGTCAGACAGTGTTGGCGAGGGAGGAGGTGGATTATTTTAATACACAGAGTGGTGAGTGTCAGACAGTGTTGGCGAGGGAGGAGGTGGATTATTTTAATACACAGAGTGGTGAGTGTCAGACAGTGTTGGCGAGGGAGGAGGTGGATTATTTTAATACACAGAGTGGTGAGTGTCACAGTGTTGGCGAGGGAGGAGGTGGATTATTTTAATACACAGAGTGGTGAGTGTCAGGCAGTGTTGGCGAGGGAGGAGGTGGATTATTTTAATACACAGAGTGGTGAGTGTCAGGCAGTGTTGGCGAGGGAGGAGGTGGATTATTTTAATACACAGAGTGGTGAGTGTCAGGCAGTGTTGGCGAGGGAGGAGGTGGATTATTTTAATACACAGAGTGGTGAGTGTCAGACAGTGTTGGCGAGGGAGGAGGTGGATTATTTTAATACACAGAGTGGTGAGTGTCAGACAGTGTTGGCGAGGGAGGAGGTGGATTATTTTAATACACAGAGTGGTGAGTGTCAGGCAGTGTTGGCGAGGGAGGAGGTGGATTATTTTAATACACAGAGTGGTGAGTGTCAGGCAGTGTTGGCGAGGGAGGAGGTGGATTATTTTAATACACAGAGTGGTGAGTGTCAGGCAGTGTTGGCGAGGGAGGAGGTGGATTATTTTAATACACAGAGTGGTGAGTGTCAGGCAGTGTTGGCGAGGGAGGAGGTGGATTATTTTAATACACAGAGTGGTGAGTGTCAGACAGTGTTGGCGAGGGAGGAGGTGGATTATTTTAATACACAGAGTGGTGAGTATCAGACAGTGTTGGCGAGGGAGGAGGTGGATTATTTTAATACACAGAGTGGTGAGTGTCAGGCAGTGTTGGCGAGGGAGGAGGTGGATTATTTTAATACACAGAGTGGTGAGTGTCAGGCAGTGTTGGCGAGGGAGGAGGTGGATTATTTTAATACACAGAGTGGTGAGTGTCAGACAGTGTTGGCGAGGGAGGAGGTGGATTATTTTAATACACAGAGTGGTGAGTGTCAGACAGTGTTGGCGAGGGAGGAGGTGGATTATTTTAATACACAGAGTGGTGAGTGTCAGGCAGTGTTGGCGAGGGAGGAGGTGGATTATTTTAATACACAGAGTGGTGAGTGTCAGACAGTGTTGGCGAGGGAGGAGGTGGATTATTTTAATACACAGAGTGGTGAGTGTCAGACAGTGTTGGCGAGGGAGGAGGTGGATTATTTTAATACACAGAGTGGTGAGTGTCACACAGTGTTGGCGAGGGAGGAGGTGGATTATTTTAATACACAGAGTGGTGAGTGTCAGACAGTGTTGGCGAGGGAGGAGGTGGATTATTTTAATACACAGAGTGGTGAGTGTCAGACAGTGTTGGCGAGGGAGGAGGTGGATTATTTTAATACACAGAGTGGTGAGTGTCAGGCAGTGTTGGCGAGGGAGGAGGTGGATTATTTTAATACACAGAGTGGTGAGTGTCAGACAGTGTTGGCGAGGGAGGAGGTGGATTATTTTAATACACAGAGTGGTGAGTGTCAGGCAGTGTTGGCGAGGGAGGAGGTGGATTATTTTAATACACAGAGTGGTGAGTGTCACACAGTGTTGGCGAGGGAGGAGGTGGATTATTTTAATACACAGAGTGGTGAGTGTCAGGCAGTGTTGGCGAGGGAGGAGGTGGATTATTTTAATACACAGAGTGGTGAGTGTCACACAGTGTTGGCGAGGGAGGAGGTGGATTATTTTAATACACAGAGTGGTGAGTGTCAGGCAGTGTTGGCGAGGGAGGAGGTGGATTATTTTAATACACAGAGTGGTGAGTGTCAGACAGTGTTGGCGAGGGTGGAGGTGGATTATTTTAATACACAGAGTGGTGAGTGTCAGACAGTGTTGGCGAGGGAGGAGGTGGATTAATTTAATACACAGAGTGGTGAGTGTCAGACAGTGTTGGCGAGGGAGGATGTGGATTATTTTAATACACAGAGTGGTGAGTGTCAGACAGTGTTGGCGAGGGAGGAGGTGGATTAATTTAATACACAGAGTGGTGAGTGTCAGGCAGTGTTGGCGAGGGAGGAGGTGGATTATTTTAATACACAGAGTGGTGAGTGTCAGGCAGTGTTGGCGAGGGAGGAGGTGGAAGCATATACAACAACAAAGTCCAAGAGGGGCTTAGACAAAGTTGAAAATAAATTTATTATCGAGGTATAAACATGCACAACCCTGAGATTCATTTTCTTGCCAGCATTCACTTAGCAACAAAGAAATAGAACTGAAGAATTAATGAAAAATTACAAACAACCAATGTGTAAAAGAAGACAAACTCTGCAAATACAAGGAAAAGTAAATAAATAATACCGAGATCATGAGAGAGAATGGAGGGATGTGGATCATCTCCAGGCAGATCGGGTTGTCTTCACGGTTAGCACAGACATGAGGGCCGAAAGGCCTGTTCCTGTTCTTTGAGTGACCTTGGTTCTCGCTGGTAGCCATGAAGTGTGTGGAGTGTGCCCAGCAGTGGTGGGAGGTTGGGAGGTGTTGGGGCAGTCAGAGGAGGAGGAATGTGGAGTGAATACAGGCATGAGTCCATGAGACAGTGTTGAGGGTAGCACTCACATCCTTTCAATTTCCAGGTCACAGGAGAGGGGGAAGATCTGTCCGCACGAAGAAGCGGGGTGAGTAACAGGATTCACAACGTGTCTCTGCACTTTCACTGGAACAGGAGGCAACTCGTCCCCTCAAGCCTAGCCTACAATTTAATGTGAACGTGGTAGATTTTCTCCAGCGCCATTCCCTGTGCCCCTCAACTTTGTGATCTTTTGAAAACTGAACTACTTCCTCTTTCCACATCACCCAAATGATCCAGCTTGCACCATCCCTCCTTCGGGAGAGAATTCCAGAGATTCCGCACCCTCCATGAAGTTCTGAAACACTTCAGTTTTACACACAAATGTGTAACAATGACTCCTCATTTGAGATTCCCCCACCTGTGCAAACATTTCAGCATCAACTTAATCAATTTTATAAAAATTTAATTTGGAGCTACACCACATTAACAGGACGTTCCAGCCCGATGAGCCTGCACCACCTAATTACAGCCACATGACCCATTAACCTGCATGCCTTTGGACTGTGCGGTGGCACCCGGAGGAAACCCACGCGGTCACGGGCAGAGCGTACAGACTCCTGCCAGGCAGCAATGTTGAACCTGGGTGGCTGACACTGAGTTACGCTAACTACTGCGTTACTCTGCCGGCCACTGTGCCGAGTTCCATGAAACGTAAGATTCTCCGTGGTGGAATACCGAGGTGGTGTGTTAGCCTGGCTACTGGGTTAGCAGGTTAACTGCTGACGTGGGTATAACTGGGCGTCGCAGGCTCGCTGGGCCAGACCGCCTGTATTGTGCTGTATCTTTGCACCTCAGAGGGTCAGGCCTTTCTGCCCTCCATGTCTGTGCTGGACATGATGCCAAATTAAACTAACTCTCCTCTTCCTGCAATAATGAACCACAATCCTCTGTGCCCATTGAACCGTTACTTAAACACCTCGATTGTATGTGCTTGCAAAACAACCCCTGGTAGCCCACCCCAGGGTCCTACCACTCCGTGTCTGTAAAACCTGCTCTCCACTTTCCCCCCTCACCTTAAATACATTCTTTCCAGAACTTGACGTTTCTACGCTGGGAAAAACATTCAAATGTTCCCGATGTCCAATGTTTGCTTGGAGCTCACCTCTACGTCACTCCTGTAATGAGGTCCTACTCTCTAACTTCCAACCGAGCTCCCTAAAACCCCTTTGCAGGAGCTCATCCCTGCTCCTGCCTTGTCATTGGGCCGCAACCTCCCTCTCAGAAGGTCCAGCATCTGCTGTGGGCCATCCTTCAGCCTGGCACCAGGGAGGCAACACACCATCCTGAAGTCTCGATTATGGCCACAGGAACATCTATCAGTGCTCCATTCTATCGAGGCTCCTATCACTATCCTAACTCTATCCTTACTCTCTTTGCCTCAGAACTAATGAGGCCCAGTCACCTCCAAAGAGATCTATACAGGAGGCAATTGGTGAAATGGACCAGTAGCTCTCCAACCCTCCTGCACGATGAAGCTCCTCCGGTCCGCACTCCGATTGGCTTTGCCACCATCCTCACTGAGGCTCGATGAGTTTAGCCGACAGCCTGACCACAGCAAGGGTTGGAGCCCGAGGTAACAACCATGAACAGAGTTGTTAAAAGCACTGGAGAAGCTGTGACCTGCAGGGCTACCGATCCTGGTGGGAAGAGGTTAACCCAAATGGGCAGGGTTTCCTGACTTAGGACGTAGAAATTCCATCAAATTATTGCTCAAGGCTTTCCTTTCCTTTTCCAGTTGGCACCCTGGTCCTTGAAGAAGGTAAGAATCCGTTCAATTTCTGACCTTCTAAATGAATTACAGGGTGAAAAGACTGAGGACTGTCTCCATACCTCGACAACGTCCCATCACACACTCCCGGGGTAAGACAGAGTGAATCTCCCTCCACACTGTCCCATCACACACTCCCGGGGTCAGACACAGAGTGAAGCTCCATTCACACTGTCCCATCACACACTCCCGGGGTCAGACACAGAGTGAAACTCCCTCCACACTGTCCCATCACACACTCCCGGGGTCAGACACAGAGTGAATCTCCCTCCACACCGTCCCATCACACACTCCCGGGGTCAGACACAGAGTGAAACTCCCTCCACACCGTCCCGTCACACACTCCCGGGGTCAGACACAGAGTGAAACTCCCTCCACACCGTCCCATCACACACTCCCGGGGTCAGACACATAGTGAAACTCCCTCCACACCGTCCCGTCACACACTCTCGGAGTCAGACACAGAGCGAATCTCCCTCCTCACCGTCCCGTCACACACTCCCGGGGTCAAACACAGAGTGAAACTCCCTCCACACCGTCCCGTCACACACTCCCAGGGTCAGACACAGAGTGAAACTCCCTCCACACCGTCCCGTCACACACTCCCGGGGTCAGACACAGAGTGAAACTCCCTCCACACCGTCCCGTCACACACTCCCGGGGTCAGACACAGAGTGAAACTCCCTCCACACCGTCCCGTCACACACTCCCGGGGTCAGACACAGAGTGAAACTCCCTCCACACCGTCCCGTCACACACTCCCGGGGTCAGACACAGAGTGAAACTCCCTCCACACCGTCCCGTCACACACTCCCGGGGTCAGACACAGAGTGAAACTCCCTCCACACCGTCCCGTCACACACTCCCGGGGTCAAACACAGTGAAGCATCTTGAGTGGGGGAGGTAGGAGAGACCAGGAGTAGAGGGGTTAACAATTGAGCACTGCACAAGCTGTAACTTGTAGGCCTTCAGGTCTAGCTGGAAAGGGGTTAACCCAAATGGGGAGGGCTTCCTGACTCACAGGAGGTAGAGATTCCACCAGAGTTTCGGATGGCTGTTCAAGACATTTCTTTCCTCTTGCAGCTGATGACCGGGTCCTTGACCATCACGTCCTTGAAGACATCAGACTTGCTGAGTGAATTACAGGGTGAGAGACAGAAATCCCTCCAAGACGTCCCATCACACACTCCCGGGGACAGAAACAGAGTGAAACTCCCTCCACACCGTCCCATCACACACACCTGGGGTCAGACACAGAGTGAAACTCCCTCCACACCGTCCCATCACACACTCCCAGGGTCAGACACAGAGTGAAACTCCCTCCACACTGTCCTATCACACACTCACGGGGTCAGACACAGAGTGAAACTCCCTCCACACTGTCCCATCACACACTCCCGGGGTCAGACACAGAGTGAAACTCCCTTCACACCGTCCCATCACACACTCCCGGGGTCAGACACAGAGTGAAACTCCCTCCACACCGTCCCATCACACACTCCCGGGGTCAGACACAGAGTGAAACTCCCTCCACACTGTCCCATCACACACTCCCGGGGTCAGACACAGAGTGAAACTCCCTCCACACTGTCCCATCACACACACCTGGGGTCAGACACCGACTGAATCTCCCTCCACACCGTCCCATCACACACTCCCAGGGTCAGACACAGAGTGAAACTCTCTCCACACTGTCCCATCACACACTCCCAGGGTCAGACACAGAGTGAAACTCCCTCCACACTGTCCCATCACACACTCCCGGGGTCAGACACAGAGTGAAACTCCCTCCACACCTTCCCATCACACACTCCCGGGGTCAGACACAGAGTGAAACTCCCTCCACACCATCCCATCACACATTCCCGGGGTCAGACACGGACTGAATCTCCCTCCACACTGTCCCATCACACACTCCCGGGCTCAGACACAGAGTGAAACTCCCTCCACACTGTCCCATCACACACTCCCGGGGTCAGACATAGAGTGAAACTCCCTCCACACCTTCCCATCACACACTCCCGGGCTCAGACACAGAGTGAAACTCCCTCCACGCCGTCCCATCACACACTCCCGGGCTCAGACACAGAGTGAAACTCCCTCTACACCGTCCCATCACACACTCCCGGGGTCAGACACAGAGTGAAGCTCCCTCCACACCGTCCCATCACACACTCCCGGGGTCAGACACAGAGTGAAACTCCCTCCGCACCGTCCGATCACACACTCCCGGGGTCAGACACAGAGTGAAACTCCCTCTGCACCGTCCCATCACACACTCCCGGGGTCAGACACAGAGTGAAACTCCCTCCGCACCGTCCCATCACACACTCCCGGGGTCAGACACAGAGTGAAGCTCCCTCTGCACCGTCCCATCACACACTCCCAGGGTCAGGCACACAGTGAAGCTCCCTCCACACCGTCCCATCACACACTCCCGGGGTCAGACACAGAGTGAAACTCCCTCCGCACCGTCCCATCACACACTCCCGGGGTCAGACACAGAGTGAAACTCCCTCCACACCGTCCAATCACACACTCCCGGGGTCAGACACAGAGTGAAACTCCCTCCGCACCGTCCAATCACACACTCCCGGGGTCAGACACAGAGTGAAACTCCCTCCGCACCGTCCAATCACACACTCCCGGGGTCAGACACCGAGTGAAACTCCCTCCGCACCGTCCCATCACACACTCCCGGGGTCAGACACAGAGTGAAGCACCCTCCACACGGTCCCATCACACACTCCCGGGGTCAGACACCGAGTGAAACTCCCTCCGCACCGTCCCATCACACATTCCCGAGGTCAGACACAGAGTGAAACTCCCTCCGCACTGTCCCATCACACACTCCCGGGGTCAGACACAGAGTGAAACTCCCTCCACACCATCCCATCACACATTCCCGGGGTCAGACACGGACTGAATCTCCCTCCACACTGTCCCATCACACACTCCCGGGCTCAGACACAGAGTGAAACTCCCTCCACACTGTCCCATCACACACTCCCGGGGTCAGACATAGAGTGAAACTCCCTCCACACCTTCCCATCACACACTCCCGGGCTCAGACACAGAGTGAAACTCCCTCCACGCCGTCCCATCACACACTTCCGGGGTCAGACACCGAGTGAAACTCCCTCCACACCTTCCCATCACACACTCCCGGGCTCAGACACAGAGTGAAACTCCCTCCACGCCGTCCAATCACACACTCCCGGGGTCAGACACCGAGTGAAACTCCCTCCGCACCGTCCCATCACACACTCCCGGGGTCAGACACAGAGTGAAGCACCCTCCACACTGTCCCATCACACACTCCCGGGGTCAGACACCGAGTGAAACTCCCTCCGCACCGTCCCATCACACACTCCCGGGGTCAGACACAGAGTGAAACTCCCTCCGCACTGTCCCATCACACACTCCCGGGGTCAGACACAGAGTGAAGCTCCCTCCACACCGTCCCATCACACACTCCCGGGGTCAGGCACACAGTGAAGCTCCCTCCACACTGTCCCATCACACACTCCCGGGGTCAGACACGGGGTGAAGCTCCCTCCACACCGTCCCATTAAACTCTCCCGGGGCAGTTGTGAGTTGCACTGCTGTGCGTGAAAATGCCTGAGTGAGTCAGCAAGTGCAGCTCAATCCGTTGAGCTTTGGGGAAGGTGGCAGGGGTTACTGTGACGAACAGCTGAATGACATCCTCTCTCTTTGGTCAGATTTTCACTGCTCTCTCCTCTCTCTCCCTGCAGATGATTGAATTCACACTTGCTAACAGTGAGTAGCGTTTCTCTGCTGAATTGAGGTTTTGATGTTCTTCAAGTGTGGGACCATTCCAGTAAATTCTTCTTGGCCTCTCCCTACAGCCCAGTAAAAGCTGGTTTTAGAACATAGAACAGTGGAATGCAGTACAGGCCTGTCGACCCATCATGTTGTGCCAACCCTTTAACCTGTTCCGAGATCTCTCTAACTTCCCTCCTATGCAATCCTCTGTTTTTTCAACCATCCATGTGCTATCTAAGAGTTTTGAAATGCTCCTAATGTACGTATCTGCCGTTACCACCACCCCTGGCAGTTCGTTCCATGTACCCACCAGACGGTGCAAAAAACCTACTTCTGGCATGCCCCAAACTTTCCTCCAATCAACTTTGAAAAGTACATCCTCTCGTATTAGCCCTTGCCACCCTGGGATATGGGCATAGGCTGTCAATTCTTATCATCTTGTACACCCCTATCAAACCCCCTCACTCCAAAGGGAAAAGCTCCAGCTCAACCTGTCCTCAGTGAGACACCCTCTCTCATCCAGACAGCGTCCTGGTAAATCTCCTCTGCACCCTCTCTAATCCAGGCAGCATCCTGGTGAATCTCCTCTGCACCCTCTCTAATCCAGGCAGCGTCCTGGTGAATCTCCTCTGCACCCTCTCTAATCCAGGCAGCGTCCTGGTGAATCTCCTCTGCACCCTCTCTCATCCAGGCAGCGTCCTGGTAAATCTCCTCTGCACCCTCTCTAATCCAGGCAGCATCCTGGTGAATCTCCTCTGCACCCTCTCTAATCCAGGCAGCGTACTGGTGAATCTCCTCTGCACCCTCTCTAATCCAGGCAGCGTCCTGGTGAATCTCCTCTGCACCCTCTCTCATCCAGGCAGCGTCCTGGTGAATCTCCTCTGCACCCTCTCTAATCCAGGCAGCGTCCTGGTGAATCTCCTCTGCACCCTCTCTCATCCAGGCAGCGTCCTGATGAATCTCCTCTGCACCCTCTCTAATCCAGGCAGCGTCCTGATGAATCTCCTCTGCACCCTCTCTAATCCAGGCAGCATCCTGGTGAATCTCCTCTGCACCCTCTCTAATCCAGGCAGCATCCTGGTGAATCTCCTCTGCACCCTCTCTAATCCAGGCAGCATCCTGGTGAATCTCCTCTGCACCCTCTCTAATCCAGGCAGCGTACTGGTGAATCTCCTCTGCACCCTCTCTCATCCAGGCAGCGTCCTGGTGAATCTCCTCTGCACCCTCTCTAATCCAGGCAGCGTCCTGGTGAATCTCCTCTGCACCCTCTCTAATCCAGGCAGCGTCCTGGTGAATCTCCTCTGCACCCTCTCTAATCCAGGCAGCGTCCTGGTGAATCTCCTCTGCACTCTCTCTAATCCAGGCAGCGTCCTGGTGAATCTCCTCTGCACCCTCTCTCATCCAGGCAGCGTCCTGATGAATCTCCTCTGCACCCTCTCTAATCCAGGCAGCGTCCTGATGAATCTCCTCTGCATCCTCTCTAATCCAGGCAGCATCCTGGTGAATCTCCTCTGCACCCTCTCTAATCCAGGCAGCGTACTGGTGAATCTCCTCTGCACCCTCTCTAATCCAGGCAGCATCCTGGTGAATCTCCTCTGCACCCTCTCTAATCCAGGCAGCGTACTGGTGAATCTCCTCTGCACCCTCTCTAATCCAGGCAGCGTCCTGGTGAATCTCCTCTGCACCCTCTCTCATCCAGGCAGCGTCCTGGTGAATCTCCTCTGCACCCTCTCTAATCCAGGCAGCATCCTGGTGAATCTCCTCTGCACCCTCTCTCATCCAGGCAGCGTCCTGGTAAATCTCCTCTGCACCCTCTCTAATCCAGGCAGCATCCTGGTGAATCTCCTCTGCACCCTCTCTAATCCAGGCAGCGTACTGGTGAATCTCCTCTGCACCCTCTCTAATCCAGGCAGCGTCCTGGTGAATCTCCTCTGCACCCTCTCTCATCCAGGCAGCGTCCTGGTGAATCTCCTCTGCACCCTCTCTAATCCAGGCAGCGTCCTGGTGAATCTCCTCTGCACCCTCTCTCATCCAGGCAGCGTCCTGATGAATCTCCTCTGCACCCTCTCTAATCCAGGCAGCGTCCTGATGAATCTCCTCTGCACCCTCTCTAATCCAGGCAGCATCCTGGTGAATCTCCTCTGCACCCTCTCTAATCCAGGCAGCATCCTGGTGAATCTCCTCTGCACCCTCTCTAATCCAGGCAGCATCCTGGTGAAACTCCTCTGCACCCTCTCTAAACCAGGCAGCGTACTGGTGAATCTCCTCTGCACCCTCTCTCATCCAGGCAGCGTCCTGGTGAATCTCCTCTGCACCCTCTCTAATCCAGGCAGCGTCCTGGTGAATCTCCTCTGCACCCTCTCTAATCCAGGCAGCGTCCTGGTGAATCTCCTCTGCACCCTCTCTAATCCAGGCAGCGTCCTGGTGAATCTCCTCTGCACTCTCTCTAATCTAGGCAGCGTCCTGGTGAATCTCCTCTGCACCCTCTCTCATCCAGGCAGCGTCCTGATGAATCTCCTCTGCACCCTCTCTAATCCAGGCAGCGTCCTGATGAATCTCCTCTGCATCCTCTCTAATCCAGGCAGCATCCTGGTGAATCTCCTCTGCACCCTCTCTAATCCAGGCAGCGTACTGGTGAATCTCCTCTGCACCCTCTCTAATCCAGGCAGCATCCTGGTGAATCTCCTCTGCACCCTCTCTAATCCAGGCAGCGTACTGGTGAATCTCCTCTGCACCCTCTCTAATCCAGGCAGCATCCTGGTGAATCTCCTCTGCACCCTCTCTAATCCAGGCAGCATCCTGGTGAATCTCCTCTGCACCCTCTCTAATCCAGGCAGCATCCTGGTGAATCTCCTCTGCACCCTCTCTAATCCAGGCAGCATCCTGGTGCATCTCCTCTGCACCCTCTCTAATCCAGGCAGCTTCCTGGTGAATCTCCTCTGCACCCTCTCTAATCCAGGCAGCATCCTGGTGAATCTCCTCTGCACCCTCTCTAATCCAGGCAGCATCCTGGTGAATCTCCTCTGCACCCGCTCTCATCCAGGCAGCGTCCTGGTGAATCTCCTCTGCACCCTCTCTAATCCAGGCAGCATCCTGATGAATCTCCTCTGCACCCTCTCTAATCCAGGCAGCATCCTGGTGAATCTCCTCTGCACCCTCTCTCATCCAGGCAGCATCCTGGTGAATCTCCTCTGCACCCTCTCTAATCCAGGCAGCATCCTGGTGAATCTCCTCTGCACCCTCTCTAATCCAGACAGCATCCTGGTGAATCTCCTCTGCACCCTCTCTAATCCAGGCAGCATCCTGGTGAATCTCCTCTGCACCCTCTCTAATCCAGGCAGCGTACTGGTGAATCTCCTCTGCACCCTCTCTAATCCAGGCAGCGTACGGGTGAATCTCCTCTGCACCCTCTCTCATCCAGGCAGCGTCCTGGTGAATCTCCTCTGCACCCTCTCTAATCCAGGCAGCGTCCTGGTGAATCTCCTCTGCACCCTCTCTGATCCAGGCAGCATCCTGGTGAATCTCCTCTGCACCCTCTCTGATCCAGGCAGCATCCTGGTGAATCTCCTCTGCACCCTCTCTCATCCAGGCAGCATCCTGGTGAATCTCCTCTGCACCCTCTCTGATCCAGGCAACATCCTGGTGAATCTCCTCTGCACCCTCTCTAATCCAGGCAGCGTACTGGTGAATCTCCTCTGCACCCTCTCTAATCCAGGCAGCGTACTGGTGAATCTCCTCTGCACCCTCTCTCATCCAGGCAGCGTCCTGGTGAATCTCCTCTGCACCCTCTCTAATCCAGGCAGCGTCCTGGTGAATCTCCTCTGCACCCTCTCTAATCCAGGCAGCGTACTGGTGAATCTCCTCTGCACCCTCTCTCATCCAGGCAGCATCCTGGTGAATCTCCTCTGCACCCTCTCTGATCCAGACAGCGTCCTGGTGAATCTCCTCTGCACCCTCTCTGATCCAGGCAGCATCCTGGTGAATCTCCTCTGCACCCTCTCTGATCCAGGCAGCATCCTGGTGAATCCCCTCTGCACCCTCTCTGATCCAGGCAGCATCCTGGTGAATCTCCTCTGCACCCTCTCTGATCCAGGCAGCATCCTGGTGAATCTCCTCTGCACCCTCTCTCATCCAGGCAGCATCCTGGTGAATCTCCTCTGCACCCTCTCTAATCCAGGCAGCGTCCTGGTGAATCTCCTCTGCACCCTCTCTAATCCAGGCAGCGTCCTGGTGAATCTCCTCTGCACCCTCTCTCATCCAGGCAGCGTCCTGGTGAATCTCCTCTGCACCCTCTCTCATCCAGGCAGCATCCTGGTGAATCTCCTCTGCACCCTCTCTAATCCAGGCAGCGTCCTGGTGAATCTCCTCTGCACCCTCTCTCATCCAGGCAGCGTCCTGGTGAATCTCCTCTGCACCCTCTCTAATCCAGGCAGCATCCTGGTGAATCTCCTCTGCACCCTCTCTCATCCAGGCAGCGTCCTGGTGAATCTCCTCTGCACCCTCTCTAATCCAGGCAGCATCCTGGTGAATCTCCTCTGCACCCTCTCTAATCCAGACAGCATCCTGGTGAATCTCCTCTGCACCCTCTCTAATCCAGACAGCATCCTGGTGAATCTCCTCTGCGCCCTCTCTAATCCAGGCAGCATCCTGGTGAATCTCCTCTGCACCCTCTCTAATCCAGGCAGCATCCTGGTGAATCTCCTCTGCACCCTCTCTGATCCAGGCAGCATCCTGGTGAATCTCCTCTGCACCCTCTCTAATCCAGGCAGCGTCCTGGTGAATCTCCTCTGCACCCTCTCTAATCCAGGCAGCGTCCTGGTGAATCTCCTCTGCACCCTCTCTGATCCAGGCAGCATCCTGGTGAATCTCCTCTGCACCCTCTCTAATCCAGGCAGCGTCCTGGTGAATCTCCTCTGCGCCCTCTCTAATCCAGGCAGCATCCTGGTGAATCTCCTCTGCACCCTCTCTAATCCAGGCAGCATCCGGGTGAATCTCCTCTGCACCCTCTCTAAAGCTTCCACGTCCTTCCCATAATGATGTCACTAGACTGAATACAATACTCCAAGTAGCCAGGACCTAAGTGATGGGCCTCTTTCCGTTATTAGGAAGCCAGAATGTACAGTGAAATATTTGGATCGAAGTCCACACTTGCCTGAAAGTGGGAATCAAGTAGAGAGAGTGGTAAAGAAGCCACGTGGCCATGGGCCTAGAACAGGGCCTCCTAACCATTTTGATACCACGGACCTCTACCATTAACCGCTTGTTCTGCAGACCCTGGGCTGGCAACCTTTGGCCTAGTATTTTCGAGTCATTAGGTCACCTTGCAGCTGTATAAAACCTTGGGCAGGCTGCACCGGGACGTTGTACCCAGTTCTGGTCAACCCATTGAAGGGTGTCGAGGTTTTGGAGAGGATGCAGAAGAGGTTCACCTGAATGCTGCCTGGATTGGAGGGTAACTGGCCCTTCGGACCCAGTGAGCCCCACACTGCCCAATTCCACGCACGTGACCGGTTAATCTAGTTTGGACTGTGGGAGGAAACCGGAGCACCCAGAGGAAACCAAGCGGTTGTGGGAAGAACATACCAACTCCTTAGAGACAGCGGCAGAACTGAATGAGGTTGTTTTGTGTGGAGCATCAGAGGCTGAGGAGCGGCTCATTCCTGATGGAGCCCCGGCCTGAAACATCGACTGTCTGACCTGCTGAGCTCCTCCAGCAGAGTGTGAGTGTGAGTGTGTGTGAGTGTGTGTGTGAGTGTGTGTGAGTGTGTGATGTGTGAGTGTGATGTGTGAGTGTGTGTGAGAGTGTGTGTGTCTGTGTGTGTGAGAGTGTGTGTGTGAGTGTGTGTGTGTGTGTGTGTGTCAGTGTGTGTGTGTGAGTGTGTGAGTGTCTGTGTGTGTGAGAGAGTGTGTGTGTGTGTGTGTGTGTGTGTGTGTGTGTGTGTGTGTGTGTGTGGCTTTGGATTTTCAGTATCTGCAGTTACATCTCGTGTTTTTGATAGTTTTATAATATGAGAGGCATAGACAGAGTTGACAGACAGTATCTTTTTCCCAGAGTTGAAATGTCGAGTACCAGAGGGCAGGCATTTAAGGGGGGGGGGGGGGGGGTAATCTCAAAGGAGATGAGAAGGGCAGGTTTTTTACACAGAGAGTGGGGGTAGAGGCGGATACATTAGTGACTTTTACTCGACATTTTGATAGGAACATGAACGTGAGGAAAATGGAAGGAAAGGGACATTGTGCAGGCAGAAGGAATTAGATCAGTTGTCCATTTGATTATTAATTTACTTGGTTCAGCACAACAGTGTGGGCCGAGGGGCCTCTCCTTGTGTTGGACTGGTCTATGTTCTGTTTTCTAGAGGGCAGAGTTTTAAGGTGAGATGGAGAAAGTTTTTTTTAAAGGAAATAAGTGAATGTGCGGGGAAGGGCTTTTCTCAAAGTGACGAGTGGTGGGAGAGGTAGATACGATCGTGGCCCTTACCAGGATTTTAGACAGGCACATGAATGAAAGTCCAGGCAAAAGAGATTATTTTGATTTGGCATTGTGGTTAGGCCAGACGTGGTGGGCCGAAGGGCATGTTTCTGTGTTGTACTATTCATTAGAATAGAAGACTACGTTGATCAGTGCGCATCTTGTTTTTATTTCAGAGAGAAGACTTTGAGACATCTGCTGCTGACTCGAGCTGTCAGGCTTCACTATCACAAAATACTGTGTCACTGCATTCAGTAACCGAGCATCACCTTAGCTGCACTCCCAACCTGGATGAGAATCACCACGGATCCCTCACTCTCTCTCTATCTGCATTGGGCTTGGGCAGGGACACAGTTCCTTCACTGGAGTGCCATGCGGAAAGCAGAGAGGCTGCAGTGTTTCCGGACATGGAGACATGGGACTTGGCCCTCAACCACTCCAGAATCCTTACTGGTCTGTCTTTACACTTGGACCAGATCTCAGTTGTTAATCAAAAAGTAATCCAGTAGTTTCAAAAGTATTCACTCAAATTGCTGTAGTGGGATTTGAACCCATGTCTTGGATGAATACCCATAAAACAATAAGACATTGGGGCAGAATTAGGTCGTTTGGCCCAGCAAGTCTGCTCCACCATTCCATCATGGCTGACTTATTGTCCCTCTCAACCCCATTCTCCTGCCTTCTCCCCGTAACCTTTGATGTCCTGACTAATCAAGAACCCATTAAGCTCCATTTTAAATATACTCTATGACTGGCTTCCACTGCTGTTTCTGGCAATGAATTCCTCAGATTCACCATCCTCTGGCTAAAGAAATTCCTCCCTCATCTCTATTCTAAAGGGGTGTTCTTGTATTCTGAGGCTGTGCCTTCTGGTCCTAGACTCTCCATGTCCACTCTCTCTCGGCCTTTCAATGACATTCCCCGTCAGTCTTCTTTTGGGATCCAGCACCAATCTGACATTCCCAGTTTGTCTGCATATCGAAATCCCCATGACTATTATAACATGCCTTTTCTCTCTCCTGTTGTAAATTGTATCCCACATCCTGGCTACTGTTCAGAGGCCTGTATATCTCTCTGATCAGGGTCTTTTTACTCTTGCAGTTTCTTCACTCTACCCAGAAGGATCCTACATCTTCTGACTGAATGTCACCTCTTTCTAAGGATTTGATTCGATGCTTTGTTACAGAGCCACCCCCCCCCCACCTGTCCTTTCAATACAAGGTGTATCCTTGCACATTAAGCTTCCAACTATGATCATCTTTTAGCCATGACTCAGTGATGCCCACAACATCATACCTGCCAATCTTTAACTACACTACAAGATCATCTACTTTATTCTGTACACTGCGTGCATTCAAGTGTCAGTCCTGTGTTCATCACTCGTTTCAATTTTGCTCATCACACTTTAACTCTTCCCACTGACTGCCATTTTGCCCTATCATCTGCCTGTCTGCCCACAGTCTCATATCAACTGCATTGACTTGTACACCAACTGCCCCATCCTCAGCCCTATCACTCTGTTCCCACAAAAGTATTGAATAGTAAGTGGTCAGTGGTGATCAGTACATGTGATAGAGAGTGAGAGAGGAGTAGTCGTGAGGCTGTGTGATTGTTGACTAGGATTGATTTTGCTGAATTCTGCTGTAGTTTATTAACTGATGGTGTTGGTGAACTCTGGCCACTTGAGCCAATGCTCAGGCCCGTACCCATATCGCAATGCTGTTGTTATCATATGTGTTTCCTCAGTCTGTCATGCTCAGCTTTCTCATTAAAGACGCTCTTGCAAATAAATCATTTGTTTATTTAAAAGAATTATTTAGCTCTACCATGTGGAACAGGTCCTTCTGGCCCAGTTCCCACTGACTTAACCCCCAGTCTGCTCATGGGACAACTTACCATGACCAATTCACCTACCAACCAGTACATCTCTGGACTGTGCAGGAAACCATGCATTCATGGGAAGGACGTACAAACTCCTTACAGACAGTGGGACAATTGAACTCTGACGCCCCGAGCTGTAAAAGCATCTCTCTAACTGCTACACGGCTGTGGCATTGTGCGTTTAAATTCCCTGCCTGCTTTTGTCGATGGCTTTTCCTTACTCAGTCACCCACCTATAACTGGTTCCCAAAGATTCTTTCAAAATTCATTGTTTTATTTGGAGATAATGCACAGTAGCAGATCCCTTGGCCCAATGCGCCTGTGTCACACAACTACACCCATGTGACCAATTCATAGAAAGGCAAAGGAGAAAATCTGCAGACGCTGGAAATCTGAGCAACACACAAAACGCTGGAGGATCTCAGCAGGACAGGCAGCATCTATGGAAAAGAGTACAGTCGACGTTTCGGGTGAGACCCATCGGCAGGACTGGAGAGAAAAGCTGAGGAGTAGAGTGAAAAGGTTGGGGAGGGGAGAGAGAGAGAAACACAAGGTAATGTAGCAAATTGGATCAGCAAATTTGCTGATGATACAAAGATTGGAGGTGTAGTGGACAGTGAGGAAGGTTTTCAAAGCATGCAGAGGGATTTGGACCAGTTGGAGGAATGGGCTGAAAAATGGCAGATGGAGTTTAATGCAGACAAGTGTGAGGTATTGCACTTCGGAAGGTCAAACCAAGGTAGAACATACAAGGTAAATGGTAGGACACTGAGGAGTGCAGTAGAACAGAGGGATCTGGGAGTACAGATACATAATTCCCTAAAAGTGGCGTCACAAGTAGATAGGGTCGTAAAGAGATCTTTTGGTACATTGGCCTTTATAAATCAAAGTATTGAGATTAAGAGTTGGAATGTAATGGTGAGGTTGTATAAGGCATTGGTGAGGCCGAATTTGGAGTATTGTGTGCAGTTTTGGTCACCTAATTACAGGAAGGATATTAATAAGGTTGAAAGAGTGCAGAGAAGGTTTACAAGGATGTTGCCGGGACTTGAGAAACTGTGTTACAGAGAAAGGTTGAATAGGTTAGGACTTTATTCCCCGGAGTGTAGGAGAATGAGGGGAGATTTGATAGAGGTATATAAAATTATGATGGGTATAGATAGAGTGAATGCAAGCAGGCTTTTTCCACTGAGGCTAGGGGAGAAAAAAACAGAGGTCATGGGTTAAGGGTGAATGGGTAAAAGTTTAAAGGGAACATTAGGGGGGGCTTCTTCACCCAGAGAGTGGTGGGAGTGTGGAATGAGCTGCCAGATGAAGTGGTGAATGCGGGCTCACTTTTGACACTTAAGAAAAACTTGGACAGGTATATGGATGAGAGGGGTTTGGAGGGATATGGCCCAGGTGCAGGTCAGTGGGACTAGGCAGAAAAATGGTTCGGCACAGCCAAGAAGGGCCAAAAGGCCAAAAACCATCTTCTATGGTTCTATGGTAGTAGGTGAAACCTGGAGGGGGAGGGATGAAGTAAAGAGCTGGGAAGTTGATTGGTGAAAGAGATACAGGACTGGAGAAGAGGGGTCTGATAGGAGAGGACAATAGGCCATGGAAGAAAGGAAGGGGAGAGGATCATCAGAGGGAGCCGATGGGTGGGAAAGGAGATAAGGTGAGAGATGGAAAAGACACCTCCTCTTACTTACCCCTTGAACAAGACCCCACTGAGGAACACCAGGCCATTGTCTCCCACACCATCACCAACCTTACTGACTCTGCGGATTTCCCATCCAGCCTCATAGTTCCCGCATCCTGCAGCTCCCGTTTCTCCCTCCTATCCAAGATCCACAACCCGCTTGCCCAGGTAAACCCATTGTTTCAGCTTGTTCCTGCCCCACTGAACTCATATCGGCATACCTCGACTCTGTTTTATCCCCCCTGGTTCAGTCCCTTCCTATCGATATCCGCGACACTTCACATGCTCGGCATCCTTTCAATTTCAGGTTCCCTGGCCCCCATCATCTTATTTTTAGTATGGGTGTCCAGTCCCTACACACTTCCATCCTCCACCAGGAAGGCCTCAAAACACTCTGTTTCTTTCTGGACACCAGACCCAACCAGTTCCCCTCCACCACCACTCTCCTCCGACTAGCGGAACTTGTCCTCACTCTAAATAATTTCTCCTTTGGCTCCTCCCACTTCCTTCAAATATGGGCATTCGTATGGGTCGGCTACGTGGAACAGTCTGTGTTCCAAGCCTACACTGGTGACCATCCTGCACTTCTCCTGTGCTAGATCGATGACTACCTTGGTGCTGCTTCCTGCACCCATGCTGAACTCACTGACTTCATCAACTTCCACCGCGCTCTCAAATTCACCTGGTCCATTTCCGACACCTCCCTCCCCTTTCTCGATCTCTCTGTCTCTGGAGACAGCTTATCTACAGTCTAATAGCTAATAGACAGTCTATTACAAACCCACGGACTCTCACAGCTACCTGGACTATACCTCCTCTCACCCTGTTATTTGTAAAAACGACATCCCCTTCTCTCAATTCCTCGGTCACCACTGCATCTGCTCTCAGGATGAGGCTTTTCATTCTAGAACGAAGGAGATGTCTTCCTTTTTCAACAAAAGGGGCTTCCCTTCCTCCACCATCAACACTGCCCTCAACTGCATCTCTTGCATTTCACGCACGTCTGCGCTCACCCCATCCTCCCACCACCCTACCAGGGATAGGGTTCCTCTTGTCCTCACCTACCTCCCAACCAACCTCTGTGTCCGGCACATAATTCTCCAGAACTTCTGCCATCTTCAGCGGGATCCCACCACCAAGCACATCGTTCCCTCCTCTGCCCCCACTTTCTGCTTTCCGCAGGGATTGCTCCCTACATGACTCCCTTGTCCATTCATCCCTCCTCACGGATCTCCCTCCTGGCACTTATACTTGCAAGCAGAACAAATGCTACACTTGCCCCTACCCCTCCTCCCTCACTGCCTTTCAGGGCCCTAAACAGTCCTTCCAGGTGAGGCGACTCTTCACCTGAGAGTCTGTTGGGGTCATTTACTGTGTTTGGAGCTCCTGGTGTGGCCTCCTGTATATCGGTGAGACCCAACCTAGATTGGGAGACCGTTTTGCCGAGCATCTACGCTCCGTACACCAGAACAAGCAGAATCTCCCAGTGGCCACCCATTTTAATTCCACTTTCTATTCCCATTTCGATATGTCTATCCATGGCCTCCTCCACTATCGTGATGAGGCCACACTCAGGTTGGAGGAGCAACACCTTATATCGGGTAGTCTCCAACCTGATGGCAGGAACATTGATTTCTCAAACTTCCGTTAATAGGCACCCCCCCTTCACCATTCCCCATTCCCTTGTCCCTCTCTCACCTCATCTCCTTGTGCACCCATCACCTCCCTCTGGTGCTCCTTCCCCCTTGTTTTTCTTCCATGGCCGTCTGCTCCCTCCGATCTGACTCCCCCTTCTCCAGCCCTGTATCTCTTTCACTAATCAACCTCCCAGCTCTCTACTTCACCCCTCACCCTCCTCAGGTTTCACCCATCACCTTGTGTTTCTCTCTCCTCCCCCCACCTTTTAAATCTACTCCTCAGCTTTTACCCTCCAGTCCTGCTGCAGGGTCTCGGCCTGAAACTTCCACTGTTCTCTTTTCCATAGAGGCTGCCTGGCCTGCTGAGTTCCTCCAGCATTCTGTGTGTGTTGCTTGAGCGATTAAAAGGTTAGGGTTAGAGTTATTGTCAAAGTAGGTACTGTTTATAAGACAGCTGGGGTTTGAGGCGAATGGTCCTGATCTCAGGGCGGCCGGCTCCTTGCACGGTTTTCTTTGTGACGGGTTGAGCATCTGGCTAGCGACTTGGCCTCGTAAAAAACAGTCCAATGCTACGGAAATGGCAAAAACACCACCCAATGTGCCGCAAGATGAGAAAAGGAACAAGCCAACGTACCATATACTATCCTGAGATTCATTTACTTGCATGCATTCACAAAGAAATGCAATAAAATCAATGAAACACTGCACAGGGACTGATAAACAACCAAAAAGAACAAGCTCTGCAAATACCAAAAAAAAACCAAATAATAAATAAATGATATCGAGAAGCTGAGTTGTACTTGTGGACATGCTATGTTGGCACCGGAAAAGCCGCAACACTTGCGGGCTGCTCCCAGCACATTCTCGGCCTGCGTTGGTCATTGATGCAAACAACATATTTCACTCTGCATCAATGTACGTGTGACAAATAAAGCTAATCTTCAACCTACCATCCCCTCCTCAGGCACCAATCCCACATCATTCAACCATAATTCAAAAACTTGGTTCCTTAATGCTGTTACAGCAGCGGAAGTGGGGGTAGTGAGAGTAAGCCCCCACTACCTATAAAATGCTCCCTTCTGGCACAGAGTCTGGCCCTGTGGCTCAGAAGGGTAGGGAAAGGAAGAGGAAGGCAGCAGAGTTAGGGGACTCTATAGTTAGGGGGTCAGACAGGTGATTCTGTGGACACAGGAAGGAAACAGGGGTGGTAGTTTGCCTCCGAGATGCCAGGATCTGGGATGTTTCTGATCACGTCCACGATATCCTGAGGTGGGAAGGAGAACAGTCAGAAGTCGTGGTACATATTGGTACCAATGACATAGGCAGGAAAAGGAAAAGAGGTCCTGAAAGCCGACTACAGAGAGTTAGGAAAGAAGTTGAGAAGCAGGATCTCAAAGGTAGTAATCGCGGGATTA
Source organism: Hemitrygon akajei (assembly GCF_048418815.1). Classification (NCBI taxonomy): domain Eukaryota; kingdom Metazoa; phylum Chordata; class Chondrichthyes; order Myliobatiformes; family Dasyatidae; genus Hemitrygon; species Hemitrygon akajei. The sequence continues at coordinate 175,226,122 of NC_133131.1, read as the reverse complement.
CTGGCTGTGCCACGTGACTGTGAGTATAGCAATAGAATGAGGTGGAGGATAAATGTGTGGCTGAGGGATTGGAGCAGGGGGCAGGGATTCAGATTTCTCGATCATTGGGACCTCTTCTGGGGCAGGGGTGACCTGTACAAAAAGGACGGGTTGCTCTTGAATCTGAAGGGGACCAATATCCTGGCAGGAAGGTTTGCTAAGGCTACTTGGAGAGTTTAAACTAGAATTGCTGAGGGGTGGGAACCGAACTGAAGTGACAGAGGAAAGGAAGGTCGGCCCACACATAGAGAAAGCCTGGTGATAGAGAGGGGATGTGCTCAGACCGATGGTTTGAGATGTGTCTATTTTAATGTGAGTTGTATTATGAATAAAGCGGATGAGCTTAGAGTGTGGATCAGCACTTGGAGCTATGATGTTGTGGCCATTACAGAGACCTGGATGGTGCAGGGGCAGGAATGGCTACTTCAAGTGCCGGGTTTTAGATGTTTCAGAAAGGACAGGGAGGGAGGCAAAAGAGGTGGTTGCGTGGCACTGATGATCAGAGATAGTGACACGTCTGCAGAAAAGGAGGAAGTTATGGAGGTCTACAGAGTCTCTGTGGGTGGAAGTTAGGAACAGGAAGTGGTCAATAACTCTACTGGGTAACAGGGTTGTCATGATGGGAGATTTTAATTCCCCAAATATCGATTGGCATCACCTTAGAGCAAGGGGTTTAGATGGGGTAGGGTTTGTTAGGTGTGTTCAGGAAGGTTTCTTGACACAATATGTAGATAAGCCTACAAGAGGAGAGACTGTACTTGATTTGGTATTGGGAAATGAACCTGGTCAGGTGTCAGGTCTCTCAGTGGGAGAGCATTTTGGAGATAGTGATCACAATTCTATCTCCTTTACCATAGCATTGGAGAGGAATAAGAACAGACAAGTTAGGAAAACGTTTAATTGGAGTACGGGGAAATATGACCCTATAAGGCAGGGACTTGGAAGCATAAACTGGAAACAGATGTTCTCGGGGAAATGTACGGAAGAAATGTGGCAAGTGTTCAGGGGATATTTTTGTGGGGTTCTGAGTAGGTATGTTCCAATGAGACAGGGAAAGGATGGTAGGGTACAGGAACTGGTGTACAAAGGCTGTTGTAAATCTAGTCGAGAAGAAAAGAAAAGCTTACAAAAGGTTCAAAAAACTGGGTAATGATATGAACCTAGAAGATTATAAGACTTGCAGGAAGGAGCTTAAGAATGAAATTAGGAGAGCCAGAAGGAGCCATGAGAAGGCCTTGGCGGACAGAATTAAAGAAAACTCCAAGGCAATCTACAAGTATGTGAAGAGCAAAAGGATAAGATGTGAGAGAATAGGACCAATCAAGTGTGACAGTGGAAAAGTGTGTATGGAGCCAGAGGAAATAGCGGAGGTACTTAATGAATACTTTGCTTCAGTATTCACTATGGAAAAGGATCTTGGCAATTGTAGAGATAACTTACAGTGGACTGAAAGCTTGAACATGCAGATATTAAGAAAGAAGATGTTCTGGAGCTTTTGGAAAACAACAAGTTGGATAAGCCATTGGGACTGGACGAGATGTACCCCAGGCTATTGGGGGAAGCGAGGGAGGAGATTGCTGAGCCTCTGGCGATGATCTTTGCATCATCAATGGGGACGGGAGAGGTTCTGGAGGATTGGAGGGTTGCGGATGATGTTCCCTTTTTCCAGAAAGGGAGTAGAGATAGCCCAGGAAATTATAGACCATTGTGTCTTACTTCAGTGGTTGGTAAGTTGATGGAGAAGATCCTGAGAGGCAGGATTTATGAACATTTGGAGACATAATATGATTAGGAATAGTCAGCGTGGCTTTGTCAAAGGCAGGTTATGCCTTACAAGCCTGATTGAATTTTTTGAGGATGTGACTAAACACATTGATGAAGGTAGAGCTGCAAATGCAGTGTATATGGATTTCAGCAATGCATTTGATAAGGTCATAACTGCATGGAGGTTGGTGACCAGTGGAGTGCCTTAGGGATCTGTTCTGGGACCCCTACTCTTCTTGATTTTTATAAATGACCTGGATGAGGAAGTGGAGGGATGGGTTAGTAAATTTGCTGATAACACAAAGGTTGGGGGTGTTGTGGATATTGTGGAGGGCTGTCAGAGGTTACAGCGGGACATTGATAGGATGCAAAACTGGGCTGAGAAGTGGCAGAAGGAGTTTAACCCAAATAAGTGTGTGGTGGTTCATTTTGTTAAGTCAAATATGATGGCAGAATACAGCATAATGGTAAGGCTCTTGGCAGTTTGGAGGATCAGTGGGATCTTGGGGTTTGAGTCCATAGGACACTCAAAGCTGATACGCAGATTGACTCTTTAAGAAGGCGTACAGTGCATTGGCCTTCATCAATCGTGGGATTGAGTTTAGGAGCCGAGAGGTAATGTTGCAGCTATATAGGACCCTGGTCAGACCCCACTTGGAGTACTGTGCTCAGTTCTGGTCGCCTCACTACAGGAAGGATGTGGAAACCATAGAAAGGGTGCAGAGGAGATTTACAAGGATGTTGCCTGGATTGGGGAGCATGCCTTATGAGAATAGGTTGAGTGAACTTGGCCTTTTCTCCTCAGAGAGACAGAGGATGAGAGGTGACCTGATAGAGGTGTTCAAGATAATGATAGGCATTGATTGTGTGGATAATCGGAAGCTTATTCCCCAGGGCTGAAATGGCTAGCACGAGAGGGCATAGTTTTAAGGTGCTTGGAAGCAGGTACAGAGGAGATGTCAGGGGTAAGTTTTTTGTGCAGAGAGTGGTGAGTGTGTGGAATGGGCTGCCGGTGGCGGTGGTGGAGGTGGATACGATAGGGTCTTTTAAAAGACTCTTGGATGGATACATGGAGCTTAGCAAAATAGAGGTCTCTGGGTAAAGCCTGGGTAGTTCTAAGGTAGGGACATGTTCGGCACAACTTTGTGGGCCGAAGGGCCTGGATTGTGCTGTAGGTTTTCTATGTTTCTATGTTGCAGTAGCATGCATCTCAAATAGCCTCTGATAACCAAGTCCAGCTCCTGACCTTCACATGCCCAGCGGAACTGTTTCTACTGACAGAAGGGGCAAAAGCATGTTACTGACACTTTAAAACCAGTCACTTCAGGCAAATGGGCTTGTCAGCTGTAGTTGGTGTGTCACTTACAGGAAAACTCTGATCTCAAACCTTGTGGCTATACGCAGTCATGGGGAAGGTGTACTCATGGGAGTAAACCCCAAGGGAAAAGCCCGGAACCGGAGTCCCTGAATGGAAACCCCTGCAACACCACTGGTGCTGGTTGGGCAGTCATTCATTGATCCTGTTATGGTTATTATTCTATAGATTTATTGTGTCCATAAGAAAATGAATCTCAGGGTTGTAAATGGTGACATACATTTTGTTGTTGTTGCTCAGTTGTTGAGTCTGACTCTTCGTGACCTCATGGACCATAGGGTCCACAGGGTTTCATGGCAGGATACGGATCACCAGGCCTTTCTTCCACACAGATACTGCTGCCCAGGGTGGGACCCGGCCGGGTTTGAACTCAGGACCGTCTGCCTTGCAGTCCAGAGCTGATGCGACCTCACTACCAGCTGGTCCATGTATGTACTTTGATAATAAATTTCATGACATATGTTGGTGATATTAAATATGATTCTGAAATTTACTTTGAACCTTGAACTTTGAACAATGTCAATGGCAGACGCAATCTCAATGGCTCACCGCACGATGTTAGTCCACCTGGACAACTGAAGCACCTACGTCAAGATACCGTTCATCGACTACAGCTCAGCATTTAATGCCATCATTCCCACAATCCTGACTGAGAAGTTGCAGAACCTGGGCCTCTGTACCTCCCTCTACAATTGGATCCTCAACTTCCTAACCAGAAGAACACATTCTGTGTGGATTAATGATGACATATCCTCCTTGCTGATGATCAACACTGGTGGACCTCAGGGGTGTGTGCTTAGCCCACTGCTCTACTCTCTATATACACGTGACTGTGTGGCTAGGCATAGCCCAGATACCATCCATAAACTTGCTGACGATACAACCATTGTTGGTAGAATCTCAGGTGGTGACGAGAGGGCGTACAGGAGTGAGATATGCCAGCTAGTGGAGTGGTGTCACAGCAACAACCTGGCACTCAACGTCAGTAAGACAAAAGAGCTGATTGTGGACTTCAGGAAGGGTAAGACGAAGGAACACATACCATTCTTCAAGCTTTGGACACTACCTCACTTTTTAAAAAAACATACAGTATTTCTGTTTTTGCACATTTATTTTTAATCTATTCAATATACGTTATTGATTTACTTGTGTATTTATTATCATTATGTTTTATTTTATTTTCTCTCTCTGCTAGATTATGTATTGCATTGAACTGCTGCTGCTAAGTGAACAAATTTCACGTCACAGGCTGGTGACAATAAAACCTGATTCTGAAGTTGTCCTGGTCCAGCTTGTTCTTCCACTGAATGAACACCCGAGGGCAGCGCTGAGCAAACACAGACTTTCAAGAACTGTTTAAATAGACACAATGAGGAAATTGGAAGGAAATTGACATTGTGTAGGCAGGAAGAATTAGTTTAATTATAGCCATTTGACTATTGATTTAATTGGTGTTGCACCACATCATGGGCTGTACTGTTGTGTGTTCTAGTAGCCTGTTTAGCCATCTGGCATCTAGGGGTCCCCAGAGGAGATCTGTCTAGCAGAGAGTCCTTGTCCTTTAGGAAGGAATCTGGGGTGAGATTGATATCACTTGAGTATTCCAAGGGGCTGTTCCTCCAGCCATGGCTGCGCTTCATCCCTACAGTCCTGAGCTTCAGGCAGCCAGTTCTGTGAGTGGGAGATCAGTCTGCTCTGAATCAGAATCAGGTTTATTATCACTGGCATGTGTTGTGAAATTTGTTAACTTAGCAGCAGCATTTCAATGCAATACATAATCCAGAAGTACAAAGGAGTAAATCAATTACAGTATATGTATAATGAATAGATTTTAAAACATGCAAATACCAGAAATAATGTTAAGAAAGTGAGGTACTGTTCACGGCTTCAATGTCCATTTAGGAATCGGATGGCAGAGGGGACAAAACTGTTCCTGAAACGTTGAGTGTGTGCCTTCAGGCTTCTGTACCTCCTACCTGATGGTAACAGTGAGAAAAGGGCATGCCCTGGGTGCTGGAGGTTCTTAATAATGGACACTGTTTTTCCGAGACACCGCTCCTTGAAGATGTCCTGGGTACTTTGTAGGCTAGTACCCAAGATGGAGCCGACTAAATTTACAACCATCTGCAGCTTCTTTCGGTCCTGGGCAGTAGTGCCCCCCCCTCCCCCATACCAGACAGTGATGCAGCCTGTCAGAATGCTCTCCACAGTACATCTACAGAAGTTTTTGAGTGTATTGTTATGAAGATGAAGCAACTCTGAGGGGCCGAAGGGTACAAAGTCGCCCCCTCCTTTTTGAGAATTGCAAGATCGCTATTATTTTGGGTCTGAGACCCAGGAAATGAGAGAGAGACACCCAGAATACACAAGGTTTGGAATGTGTCCTGACATCAGCGGAACGGAACCACTGATAACTGCCATTGTCTCTTGGAGAAGGAATTGTGTATTGAGTACTGTACTATTCATTGAAACCCCTCAGGGGACAACCAGAGTGGGCTGGTTGAGGGATTGCATCATCCCAACCTGATTGACATCTGAGACCCCGTGAGTAAGGATAAAAGAGGGATCTGGGGAACACCCCTTTAGACGCACCAGGAGAAACGCTAGAGATCCAGGGACAGCGTTTTATAGCAAAAGCCGGTGAGAGCTCGTGTGCGTCCTCCCTTGCCTGGGTGGCGGGCTCATCACGGAAGAACGGTTTAGCTAAAGGAAAGGTCACACTTGAACGGCCACGACAACGAGACACCGACGGATTGAAACCATAAAGGAAGGTTGGAAAGACCTGTAGCGGTAACTGTTCCCATTCTATTCCTATTCTCTCTCTCTCCAACAATTACTACACAGCGACAACCAAAAGACAGCAGCTTGTGGAACTGCAGTGAACTTTATATTTCCATCGGACAATTCATTATCCCCTAGACAACAATAGAGCTTATTTCTTATTGATTATTGTTATACCCGCACTTTTAGATTTAGTATTGACGACATATATTATCTGTATATTTGCATTGATATTATTTTTGTGTATTTTTACTAATAAATACTGTTAAAAATAGTATCATCAGACTTCAACGGATGTCTCTATCTTTGCTGGTAAGTCACCCAGTTACGGGGTTCGTAACAACGTGGGGCCTCGTCTCGAGAGTTGATACCAAAAAAGCCAGTAAATCGGGCTTTTAAGTCCAAACTTGGGTCTGGTTGTGCGAGTAACCAGACGGGAAACCAGCAAAGATGGACGTAGACAAATTAATTGAAAACCTGACTCTGGAGGCGCTAGAGGCTGCCACAAAGTCGGACTTGATAAATATTGCGAAAGGACTAAATCTCGCAGAGGTGAGGTTGTCAATGAAAAAGCGGGAGGTGCAGAGGGCCATAACTCAGTATTATATTGTGAAGAATGTGTTTTCAGCAGTAATATTGGAAAATATCCCTGACAAGGTACCAGCTAGTGGGATGGCTCAGTTAGAGTTGGAGAAATTGAGGCTGGACATGGAACAGAGGAAAAGGGAGTATGAGCTCCAGCTAAAGGAGTTAGAGCTGAAAAGGGAGCAGGAAAGAGCTGAAAAGCAGAGGGAGCATGAAATTAAGTTAAAACAGCTGAAAAGGAGAAGGAAAGAGCTGAAAAGGAGAGGGAAAGAGCTGAAAACCAAAGGGAGAAGGAGAAACAGAGGTAACATGAGATGGACCTGGAGATGTTAAGGCAAGAGCGAAGAGCTCAAGGGCCAGACCGAGAGGAGAGATTTAATGTTAGTAGGGAGTTTAGGTTAGTACCTCTGTTCGAGGATACGGATGTTGATAGTTATTTCTTGCATTTTGAAAAGGTGGCAGTGAATCAGAAGTGGCCCAGAGATCAGTGGGTGGCGTTGTTACAAAGTGTGTTAAAAGGGAAGGCACAACGGGCATATGCGGCGTTGTCCCTGGAGGAGGAGAAGTCTGAGAATTATGAGGGAGTAAAAGAGGCCATTCTTCGGACCTACGAATTGGTACCTGAGGCCTATAGACAAAAGTTCAGAGATTTAAAGAAAGGGTGGAATCAGACGAATGTAGAGATTGCCTATGAGAAGGGTGTGCTCTTGGATCGCTGGTGTGCAGCAGAAATGGTGGAAGAAGATTTTCGGCGTCTCAGGGAGTTAATTCCGATTGAGGAATTTAAAGGTTGTGTTTCGGATGATATCTGGATGTATTTGAATGAGAAGCCGAATAAGTCCATATCCGAATTTGCTAGGTTCACAGATGAATATGCCCTAACCCACAAGACAAAGTTTTCCTTGAATAAGAGTAACCAGAAAGACCGTGGGAATGGTACAGAAAGCCCGCCGGCTGAGGCAGAGATTCAGCCGAGAGCTAGTGGTAAAAATAAGGAGGAGGAAAGGCAAGACGGCAGGAGGGGTCCTGGCTTGACCTGTGTTAATTGTGGAAAGGTGGGTCATATTGCATCTAAGTGCTTTGCTCTGAGGAAGGAGACAGGAAAATGGAAAGCAGCAGTCCCTATAGGATGTGCTGTGGTGATCAGTAAATCGACGAGAGAGCCCCAGGTAGACAGAGTACGAGAAGGGTCTGAGAAATGTATTTCAGAAGGAACCGTGTCTGTGAGAGAGGGAGACCCACCAGTTCCAGTGCGGATCTGGAGACACTGGAGCTGAGCAGTCATTGATTCTCAGTAAGGTACTAGATTTTGGTCCCGAGACTGGAGAGGTAGTTTTGAGAGGCATAGGAAAAGGGACAGAAGCGGTGCCCTTGCATAGGATCATTATAAATTGTGAGCTGGTATCTGGACCAGTTGAAATAGGGATGCGATCAGAATTCCCGAGAACTGATGTAGACATCCTTCTGGGTAACGATTTAGCTGGTGGTGAAGTCTGGTTGGCCATGGAGCTGCCGAGCCAGCCTGTAAGTGTTGAGGTCCCGCCCCTAGGTTCCAAGATCTATCCCGCATGCGCGACCACTCGCAGCATGTCGAGAAAGGCAGCTGAGAAAGAGACCAGTTTAATTCAGGCCAGTATCGATTTGGCTGAGACGTTTTTACCGACCCTGTACCAAGAGGGGTTAGAGGGTGGTAAAACAGAGAATAAGGAGGTGAAAGAGAGTAAGGGAGAGGAGGTAGACCTACCCTTAGCCAGGAGGAAATTTATAGAGGCACAAAGTAAAGATGAAAAACAGATAAGGCTGTTAAAAGGTCCAGAGTTGGACATGGATGATCTGTCTGGTTTGGCAGAACTGTTTGAAGAAGTTGAAAATTCTAAAGGTGTTCCTGATAACGAAATGAGGGCAGTCCTAGATGAAAAGGATGCCATTACCTTGAAGAAGTCTGCTGGGTTGGCAGATGAGGTTGTTTCAGCCCGCGGGGTTGAGTTTACTCCGGAAGGGAGTTGCCCAGAGAGTAACTGGGAGGATCAGGGGAACTTAGGATTTGAAAAGGGGACGGGTATTGAAAGCCTGGAAGAGGCAGATGTCCTGTTTGAGTGTGTTCAAGATGTGGATGCACGTGTTACTGAACCTAGTAATGAAACTCAGGAAAAGTCTGAGGTATTTGATTCAGTTAAAAAAGAATGCAGTCCTTGTGGGTCAGATGGACTTGGTTCAGTGAAGAAAGGGTTAACCGTGGTAATAGTGGGAAGTGAGAATTCCCAGTTGTTTGTGTTCAAAGGTGTGTTAAAAGTTAGTGAGGAGATAAAAGGTGATGAGGTGAATATTATTATTGAAGGGAAAGGGAAAAGTGTAGTTCCTAAATTGAATGAAGAAAATTTAAAATCTGGATTGGTGTTGGAAGCAGTAACCAGGCTGAAGGGACAATGGCTTGTTAACACGGTGCCTGCGAATCAATTACAGTTTGATTTGGAATGTAAAGGTGCCCCACGCGCTATTGTTATTCAAGAGTGTGCTGTGAAGAGGCAGAATTTGAAATGCTGTTTGGACAAAGAGGGATCGCTTGCAGATATTAAACTGAAAACTAATAGAATGAAGGGTCCTGAAGATAAAACTAACGACTTGCTTAAAAATAAAGAATTGTGTGAAAGTTCAGAAAATGGGCTAAGTTTGGAAAACATTGTTGATAAAATAACTCCTATGAAAGGAGCATGCAAAAGCCTATTCCACACTGGTATAGAAGCTAACCACGTGGGAGTTAAATGGAAAAGGGGCGAGGGTTGACGGGATGCCACTTTAAATAACAGGATCCGGTTTTAAGGGATTTCGACAAAACATGTAAATAATAAAGACAACACCACGGAAGATTGACTGTTAAGTTTGAAAGTAAAATAAAGATTAGTATTTGCATGAACTTTTGTAATATACACGTAAGCTAAGATCACAACTCTTTAGTTTTGTTTTGCTGAAGAAAAGGAATAAAAATAGGTGGTTATTAAATTGGAGTCTGATGCTACAAGAATTTATTAAGGTACAAGATATTAAGATATTAAAGGAAGACAATGTAATTGCTAACTGTTTAGATGCTGAATTGAATGTATAACTGTATTACTCTGTAGTGAAAAAAACTCTTTTGTATTGTGTTAGATTCTGAAATCCTGTAAGACTCTGTATTAATTAATTTTTACCTGTGGCAAAAATGCTAGAAGGAAGGGGGTGTTACGAAGGTGAAGCAACTCTGAGGGGCCGAAGGGTGCAAAGTCGCCCCCTCCTTTTTGAGAATCGCAAGATCACTATTATTTTGGGTCTGAGACCCAGGAAATGAGAGAGAGACACCCAGAATACACAAGGTTTGGAATGTGTCCTGACATCAGCGGAACGGAACCACTGATAACTGCCATTGTCTCTTGGAGACGGAATTGTGTATTGAGTACTGTACTATTCATTGAAACCCCTCAGGGGACAACCAGAGTGGGCTGGTTGAGGGATTGCATCATCCCAACCTGATTGACATCTGAGACCCCGTGAGTAAGGATAAAAGAGGGATCTGGGGAACACCCCTTTAGATGCACCAGGAGAAACTCTAGAGATCCAGGGACAGCGTTTTATAGCAAAAGCCGATGAGAGCTCGTGTGCGTCCTCCCTTGCCTGGGTGGCGGGCTCATCACAGAAGAACGGTTTAGCTAAAGGAAAGGTCACACTTAAACGGCCACGACAACGAGACACCGACGGATTGAAACCATAAAGGAAGGTTGGAAAGACCTGTAGCGGTAACTGTTCCCATTCTATTCCTATTCTCTCTCTCTCCAACAATTACTACACAGCGACAACCAAAAGACGGCAGCTTGTGGAACTGCAGTGAACTTTATATTTCCATCGGACAATACATTATCCCCTAGACAACGATAGAGCTTATTTCTTATTGATTATTGTTATACCCGCACTTTTAGATTTAGTATTGACGACATATATTATCTGTATATTTGCATTGATATTATTTTTGTGTATTTTTACTAATAAATACTGTTAAAAATAGTATCATCAGACTTCAACGGATGTCTCTATCTTTGCTGGTAAGTCACCCAGTTACGGGGTTCGTAACAGTATTTATTGACATACAAAATCTCTTCAAATTCCTAATGTAGTCGCTGTTTTGTTTTCTTTATAACTATCTTGATATGTTGGGACCAGGTGAGGTCCTCAGAGATCTTGACACCCAGGAACTTGAAACTGCTCACTCTCTCCACTTCTGATCCCTCTATGAGGATTGGTATGTGTACCTTTGACTTACCCTTCCTGAAGTCCACAATCAGCTCTTTCATCTTACTGATGTTGAGTGCCAGGTTGTTGCTGTGGCACCATTCCACTAGTTGGCAAATCTCACTCCTGTACGCCCTCTCGTCACCACCTCAGATTCTACCAACAATGGTTGTATCGTCAGCAAATTTATTGATAGTATCTGGGCTATGCCTAGCCACACATTCATGTGTATATAGAGAGTAGAGCAGTGAGCTAAGCACACACCCCTGAGGTGCAACAGTGTTGATAGCGAGGAGGAGATATTATCACCAATCCGCACAGATTGTGGTCTTCCGGTTAGGAAGTTGAGGATCCAATTGCAGAGGAAGGTACAGAGGCCCAGGTTCTGCAACTTCTCAATCAGGATTGTGGGAATGATGGTATTAAATGCTGAGCTATAGTCGATGAACAGCATCCTGACATTGGTGTTTGTGTTGTTCAGGTGGTCTAAGGCTGTGTGGAGAGCCATTGAGATTGCATCTGCTGTTGACCTATTGTGGCAACAGGCAAATTGCAATGGGTCCAGGTCCTTGCTGAGGCAGGAGTTCAGTCTCGTCATGACCAACCTCTCAAAACATTTCATCACTGTAGATTTGTGCACTACCGGGTGATAGTCATTAAGGCAGCTCAGATTATTCTTCTTAGGCACTGGTATAATTGTTGCCTTTTTGAAGCAAGTGGGAACTTCCGCCCATAGCAGTGAGAAGTTGAAAATGTCCTTGAATACTCTCGCCAGTGGTTGACACAAGTTTTCAGAGTCTTACCAGGTACAGTCAGGGCCTTCCACCTTGCGAGGGTTTACCCTATTTAAAGACAGCCTAAAATTGGCCTCTGAGACGGAGATCACAGGGTCCCCAGGAGCAGCAGGGATCTTCACAGCTGTAGTTGTGTTCTCCCTTTCAAAACTTCATCAGGGTCTTTCTTCCACCCATCAGAGATATTTATCCAGGAGCACTGTGTACATAGGGCACTTAGCATTGTCAATGATCCCTCTCATCCATCCAACAATCTCTTTGATCCCCTACCATCAGGCAGGAGGTATGAGGACAAGAACTGATAGGATGGGAAACAGCTTCTTACTTCAGGCCATGAGTCTACTGGACTCCATCACCACCCACGTATCATCACGTAGGAAGCAGCAGCAGAGTTATACTGTTTACTTTTTAACTTCAGTCATAAATACACCTTATTATTTGTTGCTTGCTTGTGGTAATTTAACTTTATGTTGTATATGTGACTTAAATATGTCGTGCACCTTGGTCTGGATGAACATTGTCCTATGTGTGTACAACTGGATGACAGTAAACTGCACTAGAAATTGAGTCTGGGGCCCTCCACACTGATCTCCAGGGCCTGTCTCTACTACTGGAGTGGATCCATCCAAGGTAACTGCCCAGCCCTCTTCAAAGGATACAAGGAGGCCCAGGTGGCCCAAGAAAGGGAGCAGATGGCTTACTGCATTCTAGTCAAGTAATCAAGAGAATATCTGCAAATGCTGAAAATCCAAACTGCTGGAGGAACTCAGCAGGCCAGGCAGCATCTAGGAGAAGGGTACAGTCAACTTTTCGGGCGGAAACCTGGAGACAGTATTTTGTTTTGTTTAAAAATACCTTAAAACACAACAAAAACAAACAGAAAGGGAAAGACAGAAGCTCAGAGGAAGGTGCAAGTGTAGAAAGAGCTGCCAGGGGAAGTGGTGGATGTTGCTTTGATTACAACATTTCAGAGAAGTTTGGATGGGAAGGGTACGGAGGGTTATGGTTCAGGTGCCGGTCAATGGGAGTGGGCAGAATAACAGTCCAACACAGACTAGATGGGCGGAAGGGCCTATTTCTATGCTCAATGAGTCTAGAAACACAAATAATGGCCAGGTTGGATGGAGTAAAGGTCCTTGACCCTGTTGTACCGGACAGCAGGTATTCAGTTGTCACCTGTACTGAGGTTTAATAAAAACCCTTGGTTTACATACTGTTCACACAGATCAGTTCATTACAACAATGCAGAATGATTATAATAAAAGTAATGAGTAGATCTGCAGAGAGGGACATGTAATGGGTCGCCAAGCTCTGGTGCCATCTTGGTTAAGGATAGAGAGCATCACTGCATGGTTCAGAAACTACACTGTAGAGACAGGAAGACTCCTCATTCTCCTTTACAGTTGTGTACTGGAAATTATATTAAACAATATTGAATCTTGAATGTACATGAAATAAGCTCAGAACAGATCTGTTAGGAACTCAGCAGGTCAGGCAGAACTTAACTGAATGGAATAAACAGTCGATGTTTCGGGCTGAGACCCTTCATCAGTATTTCCAGCACCTGAAGAATCTTGTGTTTACAAATAGATCTGTCAGTTGGATTTCATCCAGACTTAAGCAGCACTCTCTCCAGGTGATGTTTTAGGCACCACCATTCTGTGAGTTTCCTCCTCCTCCTCACTAAATGCCACCTTTGTGGTATATCTGTGTAGATTAATAAAGCACTTATCCTGTCTTTCTACACCATCTTTCATTGGATGTCACAGCCACCACTGTAACTTTACAGTGCAACTGTTGTGCGGCTTCTAAATGGGGAGAAAATTCAAAAGCCCGTGGTGCGGCGGGACTGAGCTGCAGGATTCCCTAATGCTTGCAGGTTGAGACAGTGGTAAGGAAGGCAAATGCAATGTTAACATTCATTTTGAGAAGACTAGGATATAAAAGCAAGGATAAAATGCCGAGGCATTATTAGACATCAATCAGACTGCCCTTGGGAGCATTGTGAGCAGTTTTGGGCCCCTTATCTAAGAGGCTGGCATTGGAGACGGTCCAGAGGAGGTTCATGAGAATCATTCTTTTGATGATCCTGAGTCTGTACTTGCTGGAGTTTAGAAGAATGAGGGGAGATCTTATTGAAACCTATTGAATATTGAAAGGCCTAGATAAAGTGGATGTGGAGAGGATGTTTCCTATAGTGGGAGTGTCTAGGGCCAGAGGACACAGCATCAGTATAGAGAGACGTCCATTGAGAACAGAGATGAAGAGTAATTTGTGTAGCCTAAGGGTGGTGAATCTGTGGAATTTATTGCACTGATGGCTATGGAAGCCAAGTCATTGGGTATGTAAAGCAGAAGTTGATAGGCTCTTGATTTGTAAGGGCATCAAAGGTTATGGGGAGAAGGCAGGAGAAGGATGATAAGTGGCCATGATGGAATGGTGGAGTAGACTCAATGGGCCAAATGGCCTAATTCTGCTCCAATGCCTTTGGATTTTGGGGGGGGGGTGGTGTAGTGACCCTTGGAGGAACTCAGCAGGTTCGGCCGTGTCTGTTGAGGGGTATGAACAGTTGATCTTTTGGGCCAAGACCCTTCGCCAGACCTGTTCAAAATTTCCAGCAGCTGCAGAATTTCTTGTGTGAGCTACACAAGCCCACCCAGTTTGCATCAGCATCAAGCACTCAATAATTCTACAGTACATTATAGCACAGGACAGCACGATGCATGCCACTTTTTAACCTACTCTAAAATCAACCTAATCCTTCCCTCCCACATAGCCCTCCATTTATCTATCATCCATGTGCCTATCTAAGAGTCTCTTAAATGCCCCCAATGTATCTGCCTGTACCAACCCCCTGGCAGTGCATTAAAAAAAAACTACCTCTGACATTCCCCTCTACTCCGATCACCTTAAAATTATGCCTCCTCATATTAGCCATTTCTACCCTGGCAAAATGTTTCTGGCTGTCCATTCGACCTATGCCTCGTACCATTTTGTACACTTCTGTTGTTACCTCTCATCCTCCTCCTCCTCCTCTCCTTTTTCCCTTGCTCTCTAGATCCTCTTTTTAATATTCCTGCCACGTTACTTTCAACTCCTTCCAGACTATATCATGAACCTACACATAGGGGCAAAGTGCTTTGGCTAATTAACTTACCAACTCCACAAATTTTTGGGATATGGGAGGAAACTCCACATCACAAAAACTGGATCAGCAATTTTGCAGATGACACCAAGATTGGGGGTGTAGTGCACAGCATGGAAGACTGTCAGAGCTTGGAGCAGGATCTGGTTCTGGACCAGCTGAAAAACAGCAGATGGAATTTAATGCAGCCAAGTGTGAGGTGTTGCAGTTTGGGAGGACCAACCAGTTAGGTCTTACACAGTGAGAGATAGGGCACTGAGATAGAATAGAGATCTGGGAATACAGATTCACAATTTCTTGCAAATGGCATCACATATAGATAGGGTTGTAAAGAAAGATTTTGGCACATTGGCCTTCATACTGGTGAGGCCTAATTTGGAGTATTGTGTCCAGGTTTGGTCACCTACCTTCAGGAAAGATGTAAGTAAGTGCAGAGAAAATTTACAAGGATGTTACTGGGATTTGAAGGCCTGAATTATAGGGAAAAGTTGAATAGGTTTGAACTTTATTCCCTAAAGTGAAGGAGAATGACAGAAGTTTACAAAATTATGAAGGGTATAGATAAGGCAAGTGCAAGCAAGCTTTATCCACTGAGGTTGTGTGAGACTACAACTAGAGGTCATGGGTTAACAGTTAAGTAAAATTTGGATGCGAGTGGTATGGAGGGCTATGGTCTGGGTGCAAGTTGATGGGACTGGGTAGATTAATAGTTTGGTACAGACTAGATGGTCTGAAGGTCCTGGTTCTGTGTAACTGGAGCACCCAGGGAATGCCCATGCAGTCACAGTGAGAACATGCAAACTCCACACAGATAGCACTGGAGATTGGGATTGAGCTTTGTTGTGTTTGTTCACCTGTAACTACTGATGAGACTCGAAGCCAAACAGCAGAACAAGCTGGAATTCAAAATAACCCTTTATTCAGTAAAACTACACCAGTCTCAACCCAATCTCACACACCTCAGTACGTTTGACTATTTAAATGGTTTACTCCAGGACAATTGAGTCCTTGCCTGGAACAATGACCAAACAGTGAACATCAGCCTGGGTTTGGTTTCAGCTGACCACTAGGTACTCATTGCTTTGGCTCACTTCCCTCTTGAAGCTGGTTATCTGCAGGATTTGAGCTGCGGATTGATTTGAAAAGCAACAACCGGTTTATGCTGGCTATCAGTCCTTCTTAGTGGTTTGCTAGTTGTTACTTGTCGTGGTGGTGCTTGCCACTGTGCGGCGGCTGGTGATTGGTTCAGTTGGGGGCAACTTGAACTCTACCAGGAGGAGATGAAGGTCCAGCTCTGTGTTTGAAGATCTACCCGATGAACTTGATGAATCTCCAGGGGCACATGGCTACAGCTGGCGGATGTGGTGATGCCAGCGATGTCCACCTATGATAACTTCATGTAGCACTTCCCAACTGCTTGACAATCTGACCTGGTACCCAGGAGTTTTGCCCTTGTGATACCATCTTCCCCACACCGCAGCTCTGGGTTTGAGTGATTTCACTCATGAACAAAGGTCGATGTGGCTGTCTCTGTGCACCTGACCATCTGCTGACTCAGATGTTGGATGCTGTGGCATCATCGATTCCAACACTGTGCGCAGTTTTCTTCCCAAAAGTGCTTGAGATGGAGACTTTCTATCAAGGCCTGGATGCGATGTAATTCACTATGTCAGTAGAAATGTGCTGAGCACCTCGGATGATGCTCCTTCTCCTCTTGATTTCAGAGGCGACTGTTTGAAGGCATCCAAACCTCTCTGCTTGGCTGTTGGAATGTGGATGATATGGGGGTGAGGGGTGTGAATAATTGCAGAATGCAGCAAACTTCTGTGAACTGGATTGAGTACTGCTGTCAGAAACAAGCATTTCTGTAATTCCAAAGCGACTGAAGATCGCCTCTGTTGTTGTTGACTACATAGGTAATACTTCTGGGCATTTGAAGTTGGCATCAACCTGGACAAGATGGGTACACCCATTGATTGGGCCAGTGAAGTTAATTTATTCTCGACTCAACTGAAGCCATGGTTGTGGATCGGCTCCACTAGGATTCTTTGCTGCCATAGAACATTGAGTATGGATGTGATATCTGCATCTATGCATGCCCAGCCAGTACACAAAGCTTCTTGTCAGGGCTTTCATTTGATTGATGCCCAGGTGACCAAGGTGGAAATGTTTCAGTACATTTGGCTGAAGTATTCATGGATTACTATTCTTTCTCCAAACATTAGGCAAGAGCGCAGTTGATAGAAGAGTACAGTATCAATGAGGTATCTGGAGATATGCTGAAGATCAGCAGCTGTTTCTGTTCTGATCTTGTTGACGGCGACTGGAAGACCTTTAGCAGCATCCGATACAACCCGGAGGACTTCACAATCAATTACTTCAATTCCCAGAGAACTACATCTGTGTGAAGCGTGTCCAGCTGCACCTGCTTGAAATCCGTATTAGGGATCTGGAGCAGCAGCTGGATGACCTTCGGCTTGTACAGGAGAGTGCGGAGATAACTGATCAGAGTTACAGGTAAGTAGTCACCCCTAAGTTGCAGCAGGCGAGAAGGCAGGTGACTGTCAGGAGAAATGGAAATGTGAATAGGAAGTTAGTGCACAGTGTGGCCATTCCCTTCAATAATAAGTATACCACTTTGGATACTATTGTGGGGAATGCCATGGTGACCACGTTACTGGCACTGAGCATGAGTCCATGGTACAGAAGGGAAAGAGGAAGAACAGGGGAGTGGTAGTGATAGGGGACTCAATAATCAGGGGAACAAGAGATTCTGCGGACAAGAACAGGACACCGAATGGTATGCTGCCTCCTTGGTGTCAGGGTCAGGGATGACACATATCGTGTCCACAGCATTTTGGAGGGGGAGGGAGAGCATCCATGTCTTGGTACATATTGGTACCAATGACATATGAAGGAAAAGCAAAGAGGTTCTGAAAAGAGAATTAGAGAGCTAGACAGAAAACTGAGAAGCAGGAGCTCCAGGGTAGTAATTTCTGGATTGCTGCCTGTGCCATGTGCCAGTGAGGGTAGAAATAGGATGATTTGGCAGATAAGTGTGAGGCTGAGAAGCTGGTGCAAGGGGCAGGGCTTTAGGTTCTTGAATCAATGGGATCTCTTCTGGGAGAGATATAACCTGTACAAAAGGGACAGGTTGCACCTGAGTCCGAGGTGGACCAATATTCTCAGAAGCAGGTTTGTTAGAGCTGTTGGGGAGGTTTAAACTAATTTGGCAGGGGTGTGGGAACCAGAGGTGAAGGGACTCAGGATAGCACGGATGGTAAAAAACAAAAATAGTATGCAGACTGTCAGATCATGCAGGCAGATAGGACAAAATTGCAGCCAGTAGGGTGAGTATCAGTGCATCAGGGATGCACAATCAGAATGGGTAGCAAATGTAGTATTCAAAGCGTTATATCTCAATGCATGGAGTAAAAGAAATAAAGTGGATGATCTTGTTGCACTATTACAGGTTGTCAGATATGATGTTGTGGCCATCACTGAATCGTGGCTGAAGGATGGTTGTAGTTGGGAGCTAAATGTGCAAGGTTACACGTTGTATCGGAGGGACAGGAAGGTAAGCAGAGGGGGTGGTGGGGTTCTGCTGAAAAAGAATGGCATAAAATCATAGAAGATTGTGACATAGGATCGGAAGATATTGAATCCTTATGGGTTGAGTTAAGAAACTGCAAGGGTAAAAGGACCTTGATGGCAGTTATACACAGGCCTCCCAACAGTAGCTTAGATGCGGACCACAGATTACAATGCGCAATAGAAATTACAACGTGCAATATTAAGATGGTCATGGGAGATTTCAAGATACAGGTCGATTGGGAAAATCAGGTTGGCAATGGATCTCAAGAGAGTGAGTTTGTTGAATGCCTACGAGATGGCTTTTTAGAGCAGTTTGTCATTGAGCCTACCAGGGGACCAGCTATACTGGATTGGGTGTTATGTAATGAATCAGAGGTGATTAGGGAGCTTAAGGTAAAAGAACCCTTAGGAGCCAAAGTTCACAATATGATTGAGCTCAACTTGAAATTTGATAGGGAGAAAGTAAAGTCTGATGTAGCAGTATTTCAGAAATAAATTTCAGAGTAAAGAAATTACAGTGGTATGAGAGAGAGGAGTGGCCACAGTAAATTGGAAGGAGATGCCAGCAGAACAGCAATGGCTTGAGTTTCTGGGAAAAATGAGGAAGGTGCAGGATAGATATATTCCAAAAACGAAGAAATACTGCCATATGTTGAAGGGTGTGAAGGAAGAGAAATGAGTGGAGTTACTATTACAAGGAAGAAGGTGCTCAAAAAGCTGAAAAACCTAAGGGTACATAAGTCACCTGGACCAGATGAACTGTACCCTAGGGTTCTGAAAGAGGTAGCGGCAGAGATCGCAGAAACATTAGAAATGATCTTTCAAAAATCATTGGACTCTGGCATGGTGCCAGAGGACTGGAAAATTGCAAATGCCACTCCACCTTGTACTAAAGGAAGGAGGCAGCAGAAAGGAAATTATAGACCAGTTAGCCAGACCTCAGTGATTGGGAATATGTTGGAGTCAATAGTTAAAGATGAGGTTATTGAGTTCTTGGTGACACAGAACAAGATTGGAATAAGTCAGCATAGTTTGAATTTTTTTGAGGAGATTACAAGTAGGATAAAGGGGATGCAGTGGATGTTGTATATTTGGACTTTCAGAAGGCCTTTGACAAGGTGCCACACATGAGGTTGCTAACCAAGTTAAGAGCCCATGGTATTACAGGACAGTTATGGTTAGAGCTTTGGCTGATTGGTAGGAGGCAGCAATTGGGAATAAAAGGATCCTTTTCTGGTTGGCTGCCAGTGACTAGTGGTGCTCCTCAAGGGTTGGTGTTGGGACCATTTATTTTTATGCTGTATATAAATGATTTAGATGATGGAATAGATGGCTTTGTTGCCAAGTTTGCAGATGATACGAAGATTGGTGGAGGGGCAGGTAGTGTTGAGGAAACAGATAGACTGCAGAAGGACTTAAGCAGATTAGGAGAATGGGCAAGAAAGTGGCAAATGAAATACAATGTTGGAAAATGCACGGTCATGCACTTTGGTAGTAGAAATGTGTAAACTATTTTCGAAACAAAGAGAAAATCCAAAAATCTGAGATGCAAAAGGACTTGGGAGTCTTTGTGCAGAACACCCTAAAGGTTAACTTGCAGGTAGAGTCAGTGGTAAAGAAGGCAAATGCAATGTTAGAATTCATTTCAAGAGGTCATGAATACAAGAGCAGGGCTGTGATGCTGAGGCTTTATAAGGCACTGGTGAGGCCTCATCTTGAGTATTGTGAACAGTTTTGGGCTCCTCATCTGAAAAAAGATGTGCTGGCATTAGAGAAGGTTCAAAGGAAGTTCACAAGGATGATTCCTGGAATGAAAGGGTTATCATATGATGAATGTTTGATAGCCCTGGGCCTATACTCACCGGAATTTTGAAGGATGAGGGGGTATCTCATTGAAACCTTTTGACTCAGATTGGATGTGGAAAGTACGTTTCACCTGGTGGGGGCATCTGGGACAAGAGGGCACAGCCTCAGGATAGAGGGCCATTTATTTAAAACAGAAATGCAGAGAAATTACTGGAGCCAGAGGGTGGTGAATTTGTAACCACAGACAGCTGTGGAGGCCAGGCTATTGGGCGTATCTGAGGCAGAGCTGATAGGTTCTTGTTTGGTCTTGGCATCAAAGGTTATCAGGAGAAGGCTGGATAGTGGTACTGAGAGGAAAAAATGATCAGCCATGATTGAATGGCGCAGCATATTCAATGAGCCGAATAGCCTATTTCTGCTCCTATGTCTTATGAAATCATAGTTACAAATGTGTTTTCATTTTCACTAACTTGCCAATTCATAACTCTGGAGAGGGCATCTGCTTGACCAAGATGCTGAGTTGCTGTGTTTTTCATTTTGAAACCATTGGCTAATAACATTGTTGCAGACTGTTGGCTGTATATGCTGTGATTCCTTTCTTAGATCCGAAGATGGACGACAGTAGTTTGTGATCAGTAAGGAGAGTGAAAAGTCTGCCATAATGCACCTTGTGAAATTTCTTCAGAGCAAAGATGATTCCTGGGGCTTCCTTCTTGATTGGTCCATTGATTTGGCTGTATGCATGACAGCTTTTTTGGAGCAATCAGGGAAGATATGGAATATGACTGCTCTCACTTCAAAGTTGTTGCATCCATTGCAATGATGATTGAGAACCCAGGGAAAAAATATTCAAGAGAAGGCCATAAGACAGCGTTTTTTCACCTGATCCAAAGCACCTTGGCATTGTTTGGACCATTTCCACCTGGCCCTCTTGTTGAGTAGGACATTCAGTGGCTCTCTCAGCCTGTGCATTGGTGGAAGAAATGCTGAATAATGACTGATCATGCTCAAAAATGATTGTAAAGTGCTGACATCTGATGGTGACAGCATCTTCAAAATAGCAGTGATGTTTTCAGGATATGGGCGATGTCCATACTCACCTATGATGAATCCCAAATGTTTGATTGAAGTCAGCATGAAGGTACACTTTTCTGCCTGAAGTTGTAACCCAAAGTCTTGTAGTTTGTTCAAAACTCGGTGCTCATTACAATGATGTTGGTGAAGTAAGCGGCAACACGAATACCACTCAGCATGGCATCCACAAGGTGCTGGAAAGGCGGAGGAAAACCCCTTACGTGCAGTAATGGCGAGAAGCTCTTGTGATTTTTCTGCCACTTCCACCTTGAGGTAGGCTTCAACCAAGTCCAACTTTGCAAAGAAGCAACCACCATTCAATTTTGTGGAAAGACTTACTGGTACTGGTAATGGTATTGGCATGTCTCCAGAGCTGCCCAAGGTGAGTAGTTGAGAGCTTTCATCACAGCAACTTGTTGCAGCCGATCTAGCTCTTGCTCCATGGTTGGTAAGGCTGCATATGGTACTGGTATTTTGGGACAGAAGACTGGCTTTGCGGCTGGGTGGAGGTAGAGTTCTACTTGGAGTTTGGTGCAGCAATCTACACCTCCTTGAAATACTGCTGCATAATGCTGTTGCATTTGTGTGGTCTCAGCTACTGATGGTGATATGGTGTTGACTGACATGATTTAAACAGCCAATATCTTCATATAGAGGGATGCTCCAGAGATCAAGCTTGTCCATCCATTCAATGCCAAGGACATTCATATCTGGCTGCTCTGTTCGGTAACACACACCATTGACTTGATTACTATTCAGCTTCACCATGCAGTGGAGTTTGCCACAGCTGGAGGGTTCCAGCCAATGCACTGCAGGTGGAATGATGAGTTGATGTGATTGATGGGGACCCTAGTTCCTGCCATGTGCATTTGGAAATGAAGGTGATGTCTGACACCGTGCCGAGTTGTAGCTTCACCAACTGTTTGTTGATAAATACGTTGACGTACTGTCTCCTGACGGGCCAAGTCCATTTTGAACATGACATTAAGTTCCTCGTGGAGTTTGAAACTTCTTGTCCTTGTGTTCCACTGACAACAAAACCTACTCTGTGACCACAGCAATGGCATTTGCAGCATGTTTCTTATTTTCTTGCATAGTGCCGTGCACCACAGTTCTAACAAAATATGTTTGGTCGGTTGGAGACCCTGAGTGATGACGTCCGGGCCACTGGACACTGCATTGACCTTGGTCTATTCAACCAGGTTGGAATCATGTTTCAAGTTGATCAAACTCACTGGAATTTAGAAGATTGAGGGGGGATCTTATTGAAACGTATAAAATTCTAAAGGGATTGGACAGGCTAGATGCAGGAAGATTGTTCCCGATGTTGGAGAAGTCCAGAACGAAGGGTCACAGTTTAAGGATAAAGGGCAAGCCTTTTAGGACCGAAATGAGGAAAAACTTCTTCACACAGAGAGTGGTGAATCTGTGGAATTCTCTGCCACAGGAAACAGTTGAGGCTGGTTCATTGGCTATATTTAAGAGGAAGTTAGATATGGCCCTTGTGGCTAAAGGGATCGGGGGTATGAAGAGAAAGCAGGTACAGGGTTCTGAGTTGGATGATCAGCCATGATCATACTGAATGGCGGTGCAGGCTCGAAGGGCCGAATGGCTTACTCCTGCACCTATTTTCTATGATTCTAAATCTTGACATTCTTGAGCAACAGCTTTGTAGAGTCCTGTCAGGGTGTTGCTCTAGTCTGGCCAGGAACTGTTCACTAATATCTACATCACCAAGTCCACAAATAAAAATCAGACATTTGAACTGTGATTCAGTCATGTTTCTCAGCTTCAACTTTTCATATTTGGGATTGACGATACTGGCATATGTAATAAAGTTATCAGTGTCTTGTTTAATGAGTTTTAGGCAATGGTAGTGACACTGAAATCTCCAAAATTGCTTGTTAGTTGTTGGACAGTTTCATCAAATGATAGGTCACACAAGTTCTTAGGCAGAATGATGCTGAAATAGCATTAAGTACCAAATTTTCAGAGCAAAGTGCACATATTCCAGGAATTGTCTTTACTGGTGAACTTGTCCCAGAATACATCTTCGTAGTGCTTGAACCATGATTCAAATGTAATCCCAAAGTGGCATCAAGCTGGAAATTGGAAATGGACGCAACAACTGACTCACGAGTTCTGTTTGGTGTTTCACACCGATGTCATTGGACTCCCTGACAACCTGCTGGTTAACATTTCAATTAGCTTCATCTGTGCTCTCTTAAATTGAGCCTGCTGCTGTCGTAAATTTGCATGCATGTCTTCTGATGAAATTGCCTAATCAATATAATATAGCACCTGATCACCAATTTGTTGTGTTCACTTGCCGAATATAACTACAGATGAGACCAGAAGCCAGACAGTAGAACAAGCTGAAATTCAAAATAACCCTTTATTCGATAAAACTACACCAGTCTCAAATCTCAACTCAAACTCTCACTCCCAATTACGACTATTTAGATAGTTTATTCCTGAACAATTGAATCCTTGACTGGGACAACACCAATCAGTGAAAGTCAGCCTGGGATTGGTTTCAACTGACCACTGGATACTAAATGATTTGGCTCACTGTAACAAATCTGGGTGTCTGATGATTGGGCAGTGGCTGAGATAGCTGTGCTACTGTACAGTGAGTGTAGCTGAGGAATAATAATAGGCTGGAAACAGAGTGCACAGGGCTGCTTTACCCCAAAACTGAGGGGTCTATTCAAGTACAACCAAGACCATTCAGCCCATCAAATCCATGCCAGCCCCTGCAAACTCAATCTCTCCCTTCCCCAGAATACATGTTTCTCTGTTATCTGCAAAAATATTTAAACTTTAAAAAAAAAACTTTTCACACACCCAATTGATTCATGACCTATTTTCCAGGGGCAAATTTCACTAATTAACCTACCAGCCTGTACATCCTTGGGAATATGGGAGAAACTCATGCAGACACAGGGAGAATGTGCGAACTCTATGCGGATAGCACCGGAGGCCAGAATCAAATTCAGATTCTGGAGCTCTGAAGTATCAGCACTAACTGCTGTGTTGGCAATAACCCCCTTAAACATCTCAGCCAAACGAGATGCAAGTGGTGACCTTTTTCTTACTGTAGATTTGCATATAGCACATATAACAGTAAATAGCCACACACAAAAAAAGCCCAACTCTCTATGTCCAACAATCCTCATCACATGACACTCAGGGACTTGGGCTATATATTTTGTGTGATTGTATGTTTACTGCCATCTTATACGAACTAAGTGTACTTGGCCCCAGAGAGACGCTGTTTCGTTTAGCTGTATTCATGTATGGTTGAATGAAAATTAAACTTGAACTTATCTATTACAAATTGGGTGCCTGCTATCCAAACTCTGCAAAACCCAGAAGGCTGGGGTAGAAAGCCCTCCCTACCATTGAGCACATCTACATATAGTGCTGTTGCAGGAAACCACCATCCAGGTCATACTCTTTTCTCATAGCTGCCATCGGGAAGGAGATGAAGGAGCCTCAGGACCCACATCACCATGTTCAGAACAGTTATTACCCTTCAACCATCAGGTCCCTGAACCAGTGAGGACAACTTTACTCACCCCAGCATTGAACTGATTCCACAAACTATGGACTCACTTTCAAGGACTCTACACCTCATGTTCTCAGCATTTATTATTATTTTGTGCTTTTATTGTATTTGCACAATTTGTTGTCTTTTGCACATTGGTTGTTTGTCCATCTTTGTGTGCAGTTTTTGCATTGATTCTATTGTGTTTCTTTGTATTTGACGTGAATGCCCACAAGAAAATGAACCTCAGGGTAGTGTACAGGTGACATATATTACTTTGATAATAAATTTACTGTGAATTGGTGAACCTCGTAGACTATAACCTTCTGTATCCAAGCATTCAAAAATCATTCATTCTAAAATCAGAGGAACAAAGAACCGCTTTGTTTTTTCCCTCTTTAAGGATAGATTATATATAAAACCATCTTTATTATCACATAAAACAGTTGCACTTACAATTTATCTACATTTCAGAATCCCTTCACTCACTCAAGGGATCTGGATTTAAAGCATTTAAATACAATATTGAAGACTGAATGTCTGAGATATATATTTGCCATCCGCCACAGGAACTAAACAAGGACAGTGCTACATGGAACGCAGTGTCATGTCCAAAGGTAGAATATGGTGTGTGGATAGTCTACGTAAGGTGTGTAGGAATGTAGACGTGGGTGCCTGGCTAATTTGGAAGACCACCAATGTAAGAGGATGTTTGTTTTGCATACTGGATTTTAATATCTCAAATCACCAGAAAGCCACTGTTAATTTTCGGTCTGCGGGGAAAGGGGGGGGGGGGGGGGTCCAAAAGGCTTTGGGAACAGGTGGTAACAATGGAGTCAAAGACAAGTTCACATCAATTTTAATTTCAACAGGAATGGTGGTGTGGGGAATTTAGGACCAGAGGCACAGCCTCAGAATAGAAGGACA
Organism: Hemitrygon akajei; assembly: GCF_048418815.1. Classification (NCBI taxonomy): domain Eukaryota; kingdom Metazoa; phylum Chordata; class Chondrichthyes; order Myliobatiformes; family Dasyatidae; genus Hemitrygon; species Hemitrygon akajei. The sequence continues at coordinate 175,200,428 of NC_133131.1, read as the reverse complement.
TCCCTTTAGAACAGAGATGAGGAGGAATTTCTTTAGCTTGAGGGTGGTGGTTCTGTGGAATTCATTGCCGCAGTCAGCTATAGAGGCCAAGTTATTGGGTACATTTAAAACAGACATTGATAGGTTCTTGATTAGTCAGGGTGTCAAAGGTTACAAGGCAAAGGCTGGAGAATGGGGTTGAAAGTGATAATAAATCAGTCCAATTTTGCTCCTAATGTCTTATGGTCAAATGACCAATTCCCGCCTGTTAGATATTAGAAAGAATAAAATCAAATCCGCTTACACCCAGGAACATTTAAATGAAAGAGTTGGAACACTCCTCTTGTCAACAAGGTGGCATTTGATCCACAGGTCTATGCACTACAGCAAGCTGAAGGTCTGACTGATTCTGCAGGGATCATAACCACGGGTGAGGGGAGTGGTGGTCAGGACCTGCTCCAGGGTGACTGAGAAAGCACAGGCCTGTTTCCAACTTCAACAGGTTGTGAACTGTTCCCGTGGGTAGGGCAGAGGGAGAGGGACAGCTTCAGTTTCCTGATACTCATCTACACCCTCTCTCACTTTTAGGCTGCCCCACTGTTCAAACTGCCCTAGTTTGAGGCCCCAGAGACATAGAAAACACTGACACCCATCTCCTCAACCGACCTGTTAGGTCCCTGTTCTGAACGATCAAAATTTGTTGTTTGAGACTTTGAGAAACACAAGCCCATACTGTTCAGTGTGAAAACAGCTCTAATATCCCAGGGATCTACCTACATTTGGGAATTTAGGAATATCTCATCACAAACCATTCAAATTTCTTCAGGACTGAGATGTGAATGATAATTAAAAATCACCATGTTAATGGCAGAAGAGGAGGGCATTTATGAAAGAGAAATTTATTTAATGGGGTGGTGAATCTTTGGAAATTCCCACTGAGAGGACTGTGGAGTTCAAGACCGAGCTCAAACGCTTTTTAGGTACTAATTGAAATTCATGAAGAACAGGTTAGTGACGTTATGGTAAAACAAGAACTTTAATCATTATATGGCAGAGCATGGCAATGCTCTGTACCAGATGGTACTCCAGTCTCTTCACACTGAATCCGTGTTCATTTAGACTGTGAAGATCAAAACTGTACACAAATCAGGACTTCCTACTCTTATACTCTGAGACCCTTGCAAATAAAGACTGCCATTTCATTTGCTTACCTAATAGTTTACTCTCCTGACATATCAGACATGTAACAGTGTGTTTGTTTTTACATATTGGAATTACTTAAAAATCTCAAATCAGAATGCCAATATTAAACTTTAGTCTGAAAGTCTCAAAGGGCTTCGGAAATGGGTTGTAAAGTGGAGTAAAGTTCAGATCAGCTTGAACTTTAGAAATGCACATGGATGGGAGGATTCTGGTCCAGGTGCAGTTTGATGGGATGAGGCAGAGTAACAGTTCAGCACAGATGAAGGGCCTGGGTCCAGGTGCAGTTTGATGGGATGAGGCAAAATGACAGTTCAGCATAGATGAGATGGGCTGAAAAGCTCCTTTCTGTATTATAGTAGTGCTCAATAACTCTAATGACTGTAACAGCAAGTATAAAGGGGTATGGAGGGCTTTGGGATTAGGCGGGAGGGCCAAAGGGCCTGTTTCTGTGCTGTAGTGCTCCATGACTCTATCAGCTTTCTTTCATTCATGTAGATTAATACCAGACAGGATACCATCACATTTTTGGTACTGGAACCTAGTGACCAACACAGGAATGGAACAGTATTCGGAGGAAGGAGACACCCCCTCAAGGAGGTAAAGGGGACCAGATGATACCTTTGATAACTAGGCCATCAGTAGTACACTAGTGTCTGGGAACTGAGGCACAATCAGACACTAATTCACATGCAGACTTAACGGCAAGAGGTAATTCACTGGTCAGTGTTTGAGATAGCTGCAAGGATGGCCAAAGTTCAGTTAAATGACTGGAAAGGGTCAGCAGTTGGTGGGGACTTACTACAGTGAACATGGGCAGTTAGGCTACTGGACACTTCACCTGGAACAACACTCAGCACCACCCCCTCTGGCTTCAGAGAATCCAGATTGCTCTTCAGCTATTTCTTTTACTTAGGGATACTGTGCGGAACAGGTTCTTTTGGCCCAAAGTGCTGCACTGACCCAGCTACCCATTGATTCAACCCTGGCCCAATCATGGGACAATTTATACCAGCCCAGCTACACACTGATTCAACCCTGACCTAATCACGGGACAATTTACACCAGCCCAGCTACACATGATTCAACCCTGGCCTAATCATGGGACAATTTACACCAGCCCAGCTACACACTGATTCAACCCTGGCCTAATCACGGGACAATTTATACCAGCCCAGCTACCCACTGATTCAACCCTGGACGAGTCACGGGACAATTTATACCAGCCCAGCTACACACTGATTCAACCCTGGCCTAATCACGGGACAATTTATACCAGCCCAGCTACACACTGATTCAACCCTGGCCTAATCACGGGACAATTTATACCAGCCCAGCTACACACTGATTCAACCCTGACCTAATCACGGGACAATTTACACCAGCCCAGCTACACATGATTCAACCCTGGCCTAATCACGGGACAATTTACAATGACAATTAACCTACTAAACAATATACCTTTGGACTGCGAGGAAACCAGAGCACCCAGAGGAAACCCACGGAAAAGAACCTATGAACACCTTACATGCTGAACTGTAATAGCATCCCCACTAACCTCTATGTAACTCTGGCACCCCAGAGACCATCTAAAGATGTTTTCACTGGTTGCAGCATGCTCCTTCTGCCCTGGAGATCAGCTTCCAGGCAGGGCTGAAACTCTATCTGCTCTGTGGAACTGGAATTCACCGCATGCCTGTGGATGCTGAGGGAGTGCACAGGGTCAAAATAAACATCTTTTGGATCAAGAGTTAAGTCAAAGAGCGAATAATCTGAACTCTGGGGAAAACCATATGTAAATACCACTGTGGAATTTAAATGTTTGTTAATTAAATCTGGAATAAAAAGCCTGTTACAGTATTTATTGCTGGATACAGAGTAAAACTCCTTTACACTGTCCCACTAAACATATCCACAGCAGGAACAAGAATGGGTCAGATACAGAGTGAACTGCCACCCCTCCCTACCTCCAGGGTAGGGACAGAACAGGATAGAAACAGAATAAAACTACCGATCACCTCCACACCCTGCCCAAACCAATACCCCAGTAGAGTAGGGACATGAATGGGTCAGATACAGAGTGAACTGCCACCCCTCCCTACTCCAGGGTACGGACAGAATGGGATAGTAATAGAATAAAATTTCTGCCTGTGACCGCCCCCCCCAACCAACACCTCAGTAGGGTAAGGAAAGAAAAGATCCCTCCATACGTGTCCTGCCACACATTCCAAGCGCAGGAAAAGGGGAGGCTGGATACATCACCCACCTTTATATGGGGGGGGGGGGGGGGGGGGGGTGGCGGTGGATGGGAAAGAAGACCGGGTCAGATGCTGGCCTAAACATGAGTTTGATCTCAAAAATATTATAGGTGACCCTTCTTAGTCGCCTGAAATGGCACAGCAGATGTCTCAACCGTAAACATCTCCTGACAAAATACAACCATAAAACAACAGCAAGACCACTCCGGATCGATCTATCACTGGAACTGGATGTAACCATCAACTTTTAACCATGCCTTCTGAACAAATGGAGGAATCTGTGTGGTGCCATGGCCCAGCATGAAGTCCATTTCCTCCCACCATTTGACTCCATGACCCAACATCTCCTTGGATTCAAACTCTCGGAACAACAAGGACAGCATGGCAGGATTGGTAGAATCATACTGAGACACATGGTGTCCTCTGCCATTAACAAGCCTCTTTCTATCTCAGCACTAGAAGTGCTGATGTCTATAAGACGACTGCTCAATATTCACTTCCATCTGCTATGCCCTTGATAATGAAGCATTTAAGCCTAAAGGAACTGGATAACATTAAAAAAACGAGATTCTGCAGGTGCTGGATGTCTTGAGCAACACGTACAAAATGCTGGAGGAACTCAGTATTTAAGGAGTGGAATAAGCAGTTGATGTTTTGGGTCCAGGCTCAGTCCTGAGAAACTGTCTCAGATGCTGACTATTTATTCCCCTCCACATATGATGTCTGACCTGCTGAGTTCCTCCAACATTTTGTGTGTTGATTCTACCAAGAATCTAAACACCTCACCTCAAGCACCTGGGAGACACAACCAGCCATGTAAGCTATGCAAACAGGAGAGGAGCTGAGTAATCAGCACCAAATTCCCTGGAGTCTTTTCATCCACAATGTGATGGAATTCTCTCAATGGCTGGACGGAGTGCAACTCCAGTAACCCCAAAGAAGATTAACATACCATTCTGAAATGCTGGAGGAACTCAGTAGGTCAGGCTGCATCTACGGAGGGGAATACGCTATCAACATTTCAGAGTGAGGCCTGAAACTGGAACTGTTTGTTCCTCTCCACAGATCCTGCCTGACCTGCTGAGTTCCTCTAGCATTTTCTGTATTACTCTGGACTTCCAGCATCTGCGGTATCTCTTGTGTTTAACAACTAGCCAAGGCTTCTGTGATGTCTCTTCTGTACATCAGAGAAGGTCGTTAGCAGCATGTGCATGTAAACACCACATTTAGACCCCCTCAAAACCATATTATCATCTAGCTCTGGAAAACATATCACTGTCCCCTCTCTACTGCTGGGTAACAAGCCTGCAGCTTCATAATGTCTACAGATCGATGTAATGTCAGCACGTGAATTGCAGCAATACAGAGACAGATCATGGGCATCTTCTTTCAAAATTAATTAGGAACTACAATTATATTGGAAGGGATTTGTTTTGATGTTGTGCTGCTAAACATTGTGGGCACGCTGTGTTGGCAACACTTGTGGGCCACCCCCAGCACATGCTCAATGAGTGTGCTGCTTGAATGTGCAAACAACAAATTTCACTGTATGCTTTGTGTGTGATTAATGAATCGAATCCTGAATCTACTGACATTGTTTTCTCTGCCACCACTTACAGCACTGCAAGCAACCAATAGGCACTGAGCTGAACTGCTAATCACAAAAATCTCTAACAACCCCAGAGATGCTCATGCCACCCGGCAATCCAGAAACTTGTGGTGAGCTCCTGGGTAACCACATGCCTTTGCACTCTTGCCCTTTCTCTAAAGACCTTCAAATATTTAATTTGCCTTTCTGGCTAGTGTTCCTCATCCACCCCCAGTGCCACTCACAAATTTATAATGACCAATTAAGGCAAATTTGGGGCTCCAACTTGAAACAGCCTTTATCCTCACCCACCTCTCCCAACACCTCTAGAACAGGGATTCCCAACCTGGGGTCCATGAATCCCTCAGTTAATGGTAAGGGTCCAGGGCATAAATAAGGTTGAGAACTCCTGCTTTACAACATTTTCATTTCCAGAGGGAGGAATACTGTAGTTTCATCAGTCTTAAATTACAGATTTCATTAAATAGACCATATGTTTTGATCTGGACAAGCAGCCAAGTGTTGTTAAATTTATATTCCAATGTGACAATCCGAGGAAAAAGAATTGTTAAAATCCAGTTTGTGGCTTAACCAGAAATGAAATGACTACATTCTGCCAGACTGAAAACCTAAGTGGTTCACCCCTCCCTTTTCTGGATGAAGATACATCCCCTGCTGGGCTGAGCTGCAACCTCAGGGCAACTTGCCAATAAATGGACCAGCCCCTAACTGTTCAGGGCTCAGGAAAAGTAGCAAGGTATGAGGTGGCAGGAAGGCGGAAAGAGAAAGAGGAGGAGGGAATGGCAGCAGAGTAATGCAGCTTTGGCACTTTATGTGGGTAATTAAGACACTTGCTGAAATTACTATGCACTTACATCAGGGGCTTCTTTAGAAGGCACATTTAATTGTATCCAGACTCCCTGGAGTGCAGGAGAATGGGGCGAGATTTGATGTATACAAAATTATGAAGGGTATAGATAGGGTTTACAAGCAGGCTCTTTCCACCGAGGTTGGCTGAGTCTAGAACCAGAGGTCATGGGTTAAGGGTGAAAGGTGTGAGATGACATCTTCACTCAAGAGGGTGGTAGGAGTGTGGAACAAGCTGCCAGCAGAAGTGATGGATGTGAGTTTGATTTCATTCTTTAAGAGATATACGGATAGGAAGGGATGGAAGGGCATGGTCTGGGTGCAGCGCAATGGGACTAGGCAGAATAACAGTTTGGTAAGGACTAGATGAGCTGAAGGTCCTGTTTCTGTGCTGTAGTGCTCTATGACTTGGACAAGTATGTGGATAGGAAAGGTTTAGAGAAGAGGTTCCCAACCTTTTTTATGCTGACCAATAACATTAAGCAAGAGGTCCTTGGACCCCACAGTGGGAATCCCTGGTTTAAAGGGATGTGGAAGGTAAATGCAACAAGCTAGCAGGTAAATGAAAACTTGGTCAAATGGACAAGATTAACTGAAGGGTCTGTTTTCCGCATCTCTATGACGATTTCTTCATTACAAAGTGCATGATTTCAGTCACAATGCTGTTACGATTAAAGGGTGACAATGCGAATGAGGAAGACCATGAAACTCTATATTCAAAGTTTATCATTAATGATTCTTTGTTAATTGAACTAAACACACACTAACCAACAACGAAACCTCTGGGCAACAGCAAACAACAGAAGAGCTTACTTGCACAGCAACGCCTTCACATTTCCAAGTTAGAGCAGCCAATAAACACGTTGGGAAGTGCAGCTAATGCCCAGCAGACACACCTATTGGTGGAACAAGCAAACCAACAGCAGGACCTTCCTCTGTTGGTGGACATCACCAGCACAAGGCTCCACCAATGGTTAGGCAATTACAATGGGAGTACCATAGTTTCCACATCTGGCACCAGACTTATGAAGCAGATATTCTGAGCTGTATCATGAACACATCTCTAAACATTTTCAGAAAAAAAAACATATCGTCAGTGATATATCTTTGGCTTGGGGCTGTGCAGAATTCCTGGATGGCTTCAAATATTTCAAGTCGCTTTGATGGAGCACAAGGCAAAAACACAGGCGTGCCAAACTGCTCATCCATCCAACCTACCTACCCTGTCAAACCTCTTCTGCCCTACTCTGGGAAAGTCCTGAACAGTCTTGAGCCATTCTCAAGTGGACCGACAAATTGTATAATGCAAGGTCATACAAACAAACACGACTGGGCATCAAATGGCATGACCAGTTCAATGATAGCAGGGTGCAAGTTCAATCACGGTCAGGACGGTGTGAAAAATGTTCTTTGAAAAATGCCACTTACGCTCCTTTGCACAGAACTAACCTGACAGACAAAGTTACTGGGTGGGGGTGGGGTGAACAAGCATTGGTTGAAACTATGCTTTATAAGTGTAAGCACCAAGATCTAATTTTTTAAAAATTCAAAATACTGGGAAACATACCCTTTAATTCCCTCTAACTAAGCTAGTGATAGAAAGAACATTGAGTTGAGTTCAATGGCTTGAACTCACCCCACTCTGGGTGAGTATATGTGCAGGTTTCAGAGTGGGAAGTGGATACGAGATGTACATGGGTTACAAGTTGTTATAACAGATTCCAACACCCTCCCTATTCCAATTTCTGATTTTTCACAAAACCCTTTTACAAGCTTCCAAAATATAATGTATAAAAAAATAAACCTCCTTTCTACCACAGCATCATAGGATTTAGAGTACAAGCTGAAATATTTACTTGACTTTTAAAAAATTTTTTTTTTAATAATATATGAATCAAAAATACATCTTCAGTATTCAGCAACTGGATTAACGTGTAAATATACAAGAACAAGGACAATGAAGGCAGGGTTTGGGGAAGGAGGAGTGGAGAAGAGGGGCAGAACAGAAGTGAATTAAACAAGACAGCAAATTATTGTTCCTCACCCAGGACAAAAATCAGAGTGGTTTCAGAATTGCCCTCAGCCAGAACCTGATGCTCTTAGGATAGAGATCAACCTGCTTCCCAAGAGGAGGGTGGTGTGTGGGGTGGACTATAACAAGACCATAAAATTGCCACTGCAATCAATCTTGCCCTTAATCACAACAGGAGCAGAAACCCTATGACTCTCTTCCCTGTCATAATATGCTCTTGCCATGAGAGTTTCAGGTTAGTAACACAAACTGGTCGTCAAAATGAAATATTTATAGATACTGTTTCACTCCTTCGTACTGCATCTGCATCCGTTCCTGAAGCAGAAAGCTATGGGCCGACCAAGCATTCCAGCATGTTTGGGGGGGGGGGGGGGGGGGGGGCAGGGGTGGCGAGAAAGCAGGGGAGAGAGTTTCTCCCATAGTTAGGAGACGGATGGGTCCTTCGTGTGTGTCAGGTCAGTGCTTGATAGGAGGGAGAGTGGGTCTTCGTCCGTAGGTTCTGGATTCAGGTTCTCTTCTGCTGTGAAAAACGGAGAATCTCCAGCTTCAAATAAGACAGGGAGGTCTCCTGCATCATTGGAGTTGGAGTCGACCAGCAGCAGAGGTGGTGCACTGTACTGGACAACCTGTTTTCCTGGACAAACGGGGGGCATAAAACAAATTACTGCATTGTAGAGGGAGACAGAAATGGTCAACAGATGAAGAGGGCTGAAAGCAACAACATGGCGATATCAAGAGGGCCAGTGGTGGTCAAGAGTCAGACACCAGGGTGACAGGAATAGCATCAGTACATCTGAAAGCAATACTGCAAAAAGCACACTCCCATCCCACGGCAGAAAGAGGAAAATGGCAGCCTGCTTATGATCAATCCAGAAAAATGAGAATATGTGGAGAATGAAAAACCCTTGAATCCACTTGATCTGTCTGATATTGAGGGGGCACTGAACAGAACTGGAAAAGGCTGCAGAAAGTTGCAAACTTTGCCAGTTCCACCACGGGCAATAGATTCCCCAGCATCCAGGAATGGACAATGAGCCCACAAACACTATCTATTTGTTTTTTGTTCTCTTTTTGCACTACTTATTTAATATATATTTTTTATTGTAATTTATAGTGTTTGATTTATGCTGTATTGCCACAAAACAACAGATTTCACGATATATGCTAGTGATATTAAACCTGACTCTGACCTCAAACAGCACTAGACAATGTTTCTGACAGTTACAGTTGAGGGTGACTTGCTGATCGGGACCCTGAGACAACTGTATTGTATTCTAAACAAGATACACAACACTCACTGGAAACAAGGAGCTTGATCACATCAAGGTGTGGCATAATCCATAAATCCGATGGGGAGTGGAAACATTATATACAACACTCAGACTCTGTGGAAATTCAGCCCTTAATGTTTAATTGAGGATAAGCTGATGTTTAAGCTGAAGCATAAAGCCAGCTTCAATCCTTTGTATATTTGCAAAATATACAGTGCCTATAAAAAGTATTCACCGCCCTTTGAAGTTTTCATGTTTTATTGCTTTACAACACTGAATCACAATGGATTTAATTTGGCTTTTTTTGACACGGATCAACAGAAAAAAACTCTTCTGTGTCCAAGTGAAAACAGATCTCTACAAAGTGATCAAAATTAATCAAAAATATAAAACACAAAATAATGGATTGCATAAGTATTCACCCTCTTTAATAAGACACACCAAATCATCACTGGAGCAGCCAATTGGTTTTAGAAGTCACATAATCAGTTAAATGGAGAATCCTGTGTGCACTCAAGGTGTTTCAATTGATTGTAGTAAAAATACACCGGTGTCTGGAAGGTCCAATTGCTGGTGAGTCAATATCCTGGCAAAAACTACACCATGAAGACAAAAGAACTCTCCAAACAATTCTGCGAAAAGGCTATTGAAAAGCACAAGTCAGGAGATGGATACAAAAAAATTTCCAACTTACTGAATATCCCTTCGAGTACAGTTAAGTCCATCATCAAGAAATTGAAAGAATATGGCACAGCTGTAAATCTGCCTAGAGCAGGCCATTCTCAAACTGAGTGTCCATGCAAGAAAGGGACTAGTGAGGGAGGCCACCTACTGACCTATGACATCTCTGGAGGAGTTACAAACTTCAGTGGCTGAGATGGGAGATTGACAAAGAGAAAGCCACTGCTGAAAAAAAACTCAAGAGGTAATCTTGGCTAGGGTTTGCCAGAAAGCATGTGGGAGTCTCTGAAGTCAGCTGGAAGAAGTTTCTATGGTCTGATGACACCAAAATTGAGCTTTTTGGCCATCAACTAAATGCTATGTTTGGCATAAACCAAATACTGCACATCATCAAAAAAACACCATCCCTACCGTGAAGCATGGTGGTGGCTGCATCGTGCTGTGGGGTTGGTTCACTGTAGCAGGCCCTGGAAGGCTTATGAAGTTACAGTGTAAAATTAATGCAGCAAAATACAGAGAAACCCTTTTCTGTTTCTGTTTTCCTGTTGATCAACGTCAAAAAAGCCAAATCCTCTGTAATTCAATGTTTTAAAACAATAAAGCATGAAAACTTCCAAGGGCAGTGAATACTTTTTATAGGCACTGTAATTAGAAAAGGGTGATCCGAGCTGCGAGCCTGGAGGTACTGTATGCCTGAGGGTCTTGTGTTCTCCGAGAGATTGACAGGAGTGGACGCTGAGTAATTTGGAGAGTCCCAGCTTCGTCCCAGGATACAGGGTAGGGGATTTCTTTACCAAGAGGTTTGGGAGTTTTTGGAAATCTTTATCCCACAGACTGAGGATGTTCTGGCGGTGAGTACCTTTGAGGCTGGCATCCATAGATCTTTGGGCTTTAAGGGGTTAAAGATAAGGTGATTGGGTGGAGTTGAAGCAGGGACCAGCCATTGGGGCTGGCATGAGATGAGGTATGCAATGCTTCCAATGTTATTTTGACCCTCTTAGTTGTAATACATCTCAGAAATGGCCTGGATGCTTTAAGTTGGCTTTATCTATACTCCACACTCAAATCTCCTATACCTCCAGCCACCCAATATTTGTTTCAGATTTACCATGGATTTTTTGTTTGAAGTCACTGAAGACAAGAGAAGGGTGTTTTCAAAATGCACAGGAAATGCAAAAGCTGAACAGTAAACCATTAAAATCATCAGTCTTGCATTTGTGCATGCAATTTAAAGTGGGTGTCGAAACTGAATTACAGAATATAGAACAGTACAGCATAATACAGGCCCTTTAGCCCACAATGTTGTGCTAACGCTTTAACCTACTCCAAGAAAAGCATTGGCTGTCTACTCTATCAATGCCGCTTATCATCCTGTACCCTTATATAGGTGTATTACATGAAAGATGAGATTTTAAAATGAGACTTCATTTGATTTGGAATTTTTAAACAAAAAATGTGGATCATAATTTAAAAAAAAGAGTTCCCACTCAAACTTCTAATCTTTTGCTGCAAGACAAAATTTAAACTTAATGATAATGGCAGCATTAATTTGGGGAAAGTTCAGTAGGAAGAATTATTAAAAGTTTAAGAGATGCACTAAGGTCAGAAGTTAGTCCCTCTCAAGGACAGTATGTGTGAGTGGATGCGTGGGCGGGCGGTACGGAGGAAGGTAAAGAGCTTGTTCTGCTGCTTGCATTGCTGAGCTGGACATGGTGGACATGCTATGTTAGGGTCAGAATGTGAGGTGCTACTTCCGGGCTGCTCCCAGCATAACCTTAGTTGTGTCAGTTGTTAATACAAATGACATTTTTCACTTCATGTTTCAATGCATGTGACAAATGAATCTGAATCTGAACCTGAGATGCACTTCTGAAAGAGAGGTAGGAAGAGCAACTCCCTAATTAGTGTAAACTAACTGGTAACTAATTACACTCTGAACCTGAGATGCACTACTGAAAGAGAGGTAGGAAGAGCAACTCCCTAATTAGTGTAAACGGACTGGTAACTAATTACACTCTGGTTTATTACAATGTGTCCATTTTTGGAGAATTAGGAATGAAATGTTTAAAATGATGAGAAGCATTGATTGATAAGGTACACAGTCTTTTCCCAGGTTGGAAGACCCAAAACTATGGGGCATAGATTTAGGGCAGGGGCTCCCAACCTGGGGTCCATGGACCCTTTGCTTAATGGTATTGGTCCATGGCATAAAAAAGGTTAGGAATCCCTGATTTAGGGCAGGAAGGGAAAGATTAAGAAGGGACCTGAAGGACTTTTCCCTTGGAGAGAATGATGAATATATGGAATGAACTGCCAGAGGAAGAGGGAGATACCATTTAAGGAGAATTTGGATAGATATGAGGATATCGGCTTGTAGCCAAGAAACTAGGACCAGGTGAGTAGGCACTGTGAATGTCATGGACTCCTTGGGCTGAGGGCCTGTATGCATGCTGAACTGCTCTATGACAATTTTTGCTGAGACTCCCAAGATAAGTAGTAAATGTGAAAAGTATTCAGCCCTCAAACATTTATTTACAAAAATGAGTATGAGAACCAGGGATTTTCATCAATTCAACTGAGAATTTTTATTTGTGTATCACATGTTCCTTTTTCACAGTAGATCCCCAAAAAACAGGGAAAAATATAAAGCATGAAAAACTAAAAATTCAAAAACTGAATGTTAGCAGTTCAAAAGTATTCATCCCCCTTTGCTCGGTACTTAGTTGAACCATTACAGTCATGTAGTCTTTTTATTTGGATAAGTCTCTATTACCTTTGCACAATGTGATGGAGCAAGATTTGCCCATTCCTCCTTGCAAAAATGCTCCAGCTGTGTAAGTTAAGTTGGAGAGCAGCAAAGGACAGCAATCATGAGGTCTTGTCAGAGATGTTTGATCAGGTTAAGGCCGGGCTCTGAATGGGCTACGCAAGGACATCAATTCTCTTCATTTGCAGCAATAATTAATGGGAAGATAGAGAATTGGGAAACTTTTAGAAATCTACAGAACACAACTGAAAGAATCATTAGGAGGGAAAAGATGAAATATGACAGCAAGCTAGCAAATAATATCAAAGTGGATAGAAAAAGCTTTTTCAAAGTATATAAAAAAATAAGAGATGAGAGTGGATACAGGACTGCCAGAAAATGAGACCAGAGAAATTATAACTGGGGACAAGGAGATGGCAGATGAATGAAATAAGTATTTAGCATCAATCTTCACCATGGAAGACACTAGCAGTGTGCCAAGTGTTGAAAGGTGTGAAGGAAGAGAAATGAGTGCAGTTACCATTGCAAGGGAGAAGGTGCTCAAAAAGCTGTAAGACCTAAAGGTACAAAAGTCACCCGGACCAGATGAACTGCAGCCTCGGGCTCTGAAAGAGGTAGCAGTAGAGATTGTGTAGGCATTAGCAATGATCTTTCAAAAATCATTGGACTCTGGCATGGAAGTCAATTGTTAAGGATGAGGTTATGGAGTACTTGGTGACACAGGACAAGATAGCACAAAGACAGCATGGTTTCCTTAAGGGAAAATCTTGCTTGATGAAACTGTTGGAATTCTTTGAGTAGATTACAAGAAGGATAGATAATGGGGATACAGTGGTGTTGTACATTTGGACTTTCAGAAGGTCTTTGACAAGGCGCCACGCATGAGGCTGTTTACCAAATTAAAGAGTTCATGGTATTACAGTAAAGTTACTGGCATGGCTAGGGCATTCGCTGATTGGTAGGAGCCTTCGAATAGGAATAAAAGGTCCCTTTTCCAGTTGCTGCTGCAAGGGTCAGTGTTGGGTTCGCTTCTTTTTATGCTGTATATCAATGATTCAGATGATGGAATAGATGGCTTTGTTGCCAAGTTTGCAGATGATATGAAGATTACCACAGGCAGCTGTGGAGGTCAGATTGATGGGTATACTTAAGGCAGAAATTGATAGGTTCCTGATTGGCCACGGTATCAAAGGTTACAGGGAGAAAGCCGGGGAGTGGGGCTGAGGAGGGGAAAAATGATCAACATGATTGAATGGCATAGCAGACTTGATGGGCCAAATGGCCTTATTCTGCTCCTATGTCTTATGGTCACTCCATGGTTGCTCTGGCAGTGTGTTTTAGGTCGTTGTCCTGCTGAAAAAGAAGCTTCCTCCCCAGTTTAAGCTTTCCAAAAGAGGCTAGCACGTTTTTGAACCAGTATCTTCCCATCAGTCCTGACCAGATTTCCAGTCCCTGCTGCTGAAGAGTATCCCCATAGCATGATGCTACCTTCATATAGTAGCATATCGTAGTTACAGTAGGGATGGTGTTACCTGGCTATACGCAGTATTAGATTTACATCACACATACCGTGAACACATGATGTGGAAGAAGGTCCTGGGGTTAGATGAGATGAAAGTGGAATTTCTTGGCCTCAACACTAAGGAGTACGTGTGGTATAAATCCAATACTGTGCATCAGCCAGGTAATACCATCCCTACTGTAACGTATGGTGGAGGTAGCAACATACTATTGGGATGCTATTCAGCAGCAGAGACTGGAAATCTATTCAGGATTGATGTAAAGAGCTTGGATAAAAACCTGCTGGCATCTGCTAGAAAGCTTAAACTGGAAAGGAAGTTCATCTTCCAGCAGGACAATATCTCAAGAGCAACCATGGAGTGAGTGGCTTCAAATGAAGAAAACTCATGTTCTTGAGCGGCCCAGTCAGAGTCCTGACCTTAACCTGATTGAACATCTTTAGAAGGACAAACTTCAAGGCACAGTACAAAGTAAATGGCAGGATACTTGGTAGTGTGGAGGAGCAGAGGGATCTGGGGGTACATGTCCACAGATCCCTGAAAGTTGCCTCACAGGTAGATAGGGTAGTTAAGAAAGCTTATGGGGTGTTAGCTTTCATAAGTCAAGGGATAGAGTTTAAGAGACGCGATGTAATGATGCAGCTCTATAAAACTCTAGTTAGGCCACACTTGGAGTACTGTGTCCAGTTCTGGTCGCCTCACTATAGGAAAGATGTGGAAGCATTGGAAATGGTACAGAGGAGATTTACCAAGATGCTGCCTGGTTTAGAGAGTATGGATTATGATCAGAGATTAAGGGAGCTAGGGCTTTACTCTTTGGAGAGGAGGAGGATGAGAGGAGACATGATAGAGGTGTACAAGATATTAAGAGGAATAGACAGAGTGGACAGCCAGCGCCTCTTCCCCAGGGCACCACTGTTCAGTACAAGAGGACATGGCTTTAAGGTAAGGGGAGGGAAGTTCAAGGGGATATTAGAGGAAGGTTTTTCACTCAGAGAGTGGTTGGTGCGTGAAATGCACTGCCTGAGTCAGTGGTGGAGGTAGATACACTAGTGAAATTTAAGAGACTACTAGACAGGTATATGGAGGAATTTAAGGTGGGGGGTTATATGGGAGGCAGGGTTTGAGGGTTGGCACAACATTGTGGGCCAAAGGGCCTGTAATGCGCTGTACTATTCTATGTTCTATGTTCTATCTCTGGCATGATCACAAGATTGCTGTCCACCACCACTTCCAACTAACTTGGCAAAACTTGAGCAATTTTGCAAGGAGGAATTGTCAATTTTTCACGTTTTACAATTTTTCCTGCTTTTTGGGCTCTACTGTGAAAAAGGAACATGTGATTCACAAATAAAAATTATCAGTTAAATTGATCTAAATCCCCTGGTTGTAATATTTAGTTAGGTGAACAAAGGGTTGGGGACTGAATACTTTTACAAGGCATTCTATAACTCCTGTGTAGCTGTAGAGTGCCTTGAGAAGAAAACCAGATAATGAGAAATCTTGCCATCTACAAGAAACTGAAGAAATTCTGATTCAAACCAGTGAGTATTTGGGACAAATCTGACCTTAGGTTTATTGACATTCAGTGGTCTTTACATTACCTGTATCTTCTGTGTTTGTTTGTGTCTCTGAATATCTCTGTTCCTGTGAGCCCAATAGATCCTGCATCTGTGGAGAGATAGGGGTAACATGGACAAATTCTTAAATACATCTCAATAAAGTGGAGACACCCCGAACAGAAAATCTTACAAGCAGCAGCGGATACGGTCCAGTCCATCACGGGTAAAGGTCTCTGCACCATTGAGCACATCTACATGTAGTGTTGTTGCAGGAGAGCAGCATCCATCATCAAAGACCCCCCCCCCCCCCCCCCACCACCACTTAGGCAATGCTCTCCTCTCACTATGGCCATCAGGAAGAAGGTAAAGGAATCTCAGAACTCATAGCATTAAGATCAGGAATAGTTATTTCCCCTGAAGCATCAGGCTCTTGAACCAAAGGGTATAACTTCATTCATCTTCACTTGCCCCATCATAAGATGTTCCCACAACCAATGGACTCACTTTCAAGGACTCTTCATCTCATTTTCTTGATATTTAATACTTTATTATTATTATGTTTTCCTCTTTCATACTTGCACAGTTTGTTGTCTCTTGCGCATTGGCTGTCTGTTCGTCTTGTTGGGTGCGGTTTTTCATTGATTCTATTGTATCTTTCTTTGGATTTATTGTGAATGCTTGCACAGAAATGAATCTCATGGTTGTATATGGTGACAAATATACAGTACTTTGATAATAAATTTTCTTTGAACTTAAAGTACATTTTAAAGAAATAGAAATAGTAAATAGAAATTAAATAGAAATAGTAAATAGAAATAGTAATATTCTGTGTAAAGTTACACCAAAGACAACAATCTCTAATGAGTTGTTGAGTTTTATGACTCCTTGGGGCTCCATTAGGTATTTGTTGATTGCTCAATTTACTTTGAACTTAAAGTACATTTTAAAGAAATAGAAATAGAAATAGTAAATAGAAATAGTAAATAGAAATAGTAATATTCTGTGTAAAGTTACACCAAAGACAACAATCTCTAATGAGTTGTTGAGTTTTATGACTCCTTGGGGCTCCATTAGGTATTTGTTGATTGCTCACATTTTAGAATATAAAACATCACAGCACAGTACAGGCCCTTCGGCCTAAGATGTTGTGCCAACCTTTGAACCAACTCTAAGATCAATCTATCCCTGCCCTCCCACATAGCCCTCCATTTTTCTATAATCAATGTGCCCATCTAAGAGTACCTCTATCACCACCACTGGCAGGGCATTCTCTGCACACCACTTGGTGTAAATGTTATGTACCCCTAGGGTTCATATTCTGACACTATCACTTTAAAATGTTGGGAGAATGAGACTGGCTTTTGGACACTGTTTGAGCTGTTACAGAGAGAGAGAGAAAGAGGCAAAGACTGCTCAGAGATGGTGTTACGGTTTCTCTGCAAGCATGTTTACACTTTAACAAGGACAGTGTCAGCTTCTGTATTCTTACAGAGAGAGAGGGACGAAGCCTGCCTTGAGATGGTGTCTAAACGAACTCTAAAGCTTGTTTTGAATATACAAGGACACTGCCTGCTTGTGAGTTCTTACAGAGAGCAACGAGCAGCTCGTGAGTTGCCATGGTGACTGAGAGCTGCTGTGGCGACCCACTTTCTGTGCAGGTGAACTGGCTCACAAATAGCCCGCACGTGGGGAGAGACTTTGGTAATGCACCTCTGACGTCATTTCCGTCTGGAGAGGGCAGGAACTAGGGATTAAAAGCCAGCGCCGCAAAGTTTGAATAAACTAGTCTCGAAACGACTTACCGACTGCGTGTCGTTATTTCTAGCTCTGTATGTAGTACGTCGCTACACAGTGTTATTTGATGGACAGCTGGTGTTCAGCATGGTGAGATAAATAGAAGGTCCGCTGATAGACCTACAGACACATGGTTTTGGACACTGAATGAGCTTTGTTGTGCCCACGGAAAAGGTGGGTTTTGGAGGATCGATCAGTGTGAAAGGGTGTGACCGGTGGGGAGTTATTCCTGTGTCCAACCCTTGCCTGGGTTGATAATTCCACCACGGAAGAACGGTCCCCTTTGTTGTGGTCACAGTCAGTGACTTCTAAAGGATTTCGGAGGACAATGGGAAGATTGATGGCATCAGCTCACCTGAAGAACTAAACATCTCTCTCTCCATCACTACTCAATTCCATACCATGAACTGAACTGAACTTTACTCATCACCATAAGACTGTATCTATTCACCCCTAGGCTTGAAGAAGCTTGGTTTTCCTATTTCCACACTTAATCATTGCTAACCTGCTTAATATATCTGAATTGATATTACTGTATTGCGTAGTTACTAATAAATACCCTTAGTTAGTAGCAATACTGGACTCCAAAGTGTTTTCCATTTCTGCTGGTTCCTTAACCTGTCACGGGGTACATGACATAACAAAAACACCTGTGACACCCCACCTATACTTTCCTCCAACCACCTTAATCATGTCCTCTCGTATTAGCCAGAGTAGACTGCATACAGTCTTGCTCAGATTTGTTGTGGTTTGAGAGGAAAATCAAACTATTGACTGCAACTTGAGACATATTCTTGAAGCCACTGTGCCCAGGCATAAGACAAAGACAGGCAGTAGTGTCAGTGCTTGGAAGGTGGTGATACTCACAGATACTCAGTATCTGTAGAACCTGGTTTATACCGATTAGACCACAATAGGAATGGTGTGTAGGAAGGATGTGGAAGCTTTAGAGAAAGTGTAGAGGAGATTTACCAGGGTGCTGCCTGGATTGGAGAGCATGTCTTATGAAGATAGTATGAGCGAGCTAAGGCTTTTCTCTAGGAGGAAGGAGGATGAAGGGTGACTTGATAAGAGGCATAGATCGTGGATAGACAGAGACATTTTCCTAGGTGGAAACAGCTAATACAAGGGGGCATAGTTTTAAGGTATAGGGAGGGGGGTGTCAGAGGTAGTGTTTTCTTAACTGTTTTTTTTAATACTCTCTAGGGGTGGTGGTAGAGGCAGATACATTAGGGTATTTCAAAATACTCTTAGATATGCACAGGGATGATATAAAAACAGAGGACTACGTAGGAGGGAAGGTTAAATTGATCTTTAAGAGTAGGTTAAATGGTTGGCACAACATTGTAGCTGTAGTGTTTTATGTTCTATATTTGTAGTAGAGCAGACCCAAAACCAAATGCAGGGTATTTGACAATTAAAAAGAAGGCAGGCAAGAAAGATCAAACAGTATCTAAGATAATTTCAGGCTATAATGGCCCAAAAAATGATCTCTAACTGGAGCTGTAACCTTTAACAACAGAAGCATGTTTTATTGGAGCCTCTACTGCAGCAAGAGAGCAATTATTATCATTTTAAAGCATGCCAGAGAGGATCTGTTTGGATAGGTGACTGGAAGCTTGGTCAGAGAGACAGGTTTTAAGGAGCAATTTAAGAAAAGAGACATTGGGAGATGTGGTTACCAATGATGGAGCAATTAAACTGGGGAACATTCAAAGGCCAATTCAAATTATCTGTGGGTTACATGAAGATACTGAAACAAAGACAAATGATTTTGATTTCAAACTGGGACTTTGCCAGTGTGGGAGAGCAAGTACAGGTATGATTATGAGTTCCATTTGGCATAAAGGTTAGATGTTCAGAGCGAATGGGGAAAATGTGACATCTCAGGGTAATGAGGACACAGATGAGAGCTTTCATAACAAATGAATTGAGGGAGGGATAGAGACAGGACATGTCACAGGCAAAATGGTAGCAAGTTCAAGAAGAAACAAGGAAATGGGAAGGGTGAGTGGAGAGAGGTTAGGTGGGCTGTGTAGTACTGCTTACTTAACTGACAGGATTATACTGATCTCAAATCTCAATAGCATGGAAAGTAAAAAAAGATTCCCACACCTAAAAATCATCTCATTAGCAAAAACAGGAATGGACAGAAAATTAGTTAACAACAGTTAACTAAAAGGTTAATAAGGAAGAAAGCTCTCAGCATTTAGAGAAGACAGGATCCAAACAATCTGCCTCCCCACTTTCCCACCACGGCCTGTCTCTGCCTCTTTCATTTAGCACAAAGCTTGAAGCAAACTGCTAGGTACTTACTGCAGCAAGGTTGCCTTCCATGTCTGGCAAATTCAGATCGACAGCAGACGGTGAGGGACTGAACAGCTGCAGATAAGAGACCAACAGCTTTATGCAGTGATATCAAGTTAATGTTTGTGCCACCTGACCTGGACTTTCAAAGTCAAGAGAGTGGAAATGCCCCGGCACAATGGCTTTTTCCACTTTAAAAACTCTCCTGCACAGGTCTCCTGTCATTGTTGGACACGAGTGACAACCACCACTGGGAAACAAGGCCACAGATATTTAGAAATCTAGAAAATTACCCTACATTTCCAATTTCCCTTTTACACCTCCGAATGTCAGCAGCTTCATTGGAAAGCACAGCAATCCTTTTACCATTCTACTCTGGAGTGAGATTTGAACTCATAACCCACAGAAGGAAGTTCTAACATACTTCACTAACATTTTGTTCATAGGATATGACTAATGACAGCATTGTCAAAATTTCTAACTGCTCATGTTATTGGTGGCCAAATCACTGGTTCAGTGGGATAATCTGCAGTTATTGAATGAGACAGTATCAAAGAAAACCTTAGTAATTATGGTTCCTCAATGCATTACAGAGCAATAAAAGAAGTTAATGTGGCAATAATTTAGATAATGAGGTAAATCTCAAAACTTTTACTCATCAGGAGATGACACATGGAACAAGAGGTGTGAGTTTCGAAACAATGTAGGTCTCTGATTTGCTGGTAAGTTTCCTAACAGAGGCACATAGCACAGTGGCCATTTTGGAACAGGTGGTGCAATTAAGGTTTCTTTCTTTGCCTCATGATCAGGTGGACAGTTGGAATGGCAGAGATATGGTATGTTCCTCTTGTATGATGTGGAGAATCAGGGAGACCTCCACTGTCCTTCATGATTCCACTTGCAAGTGGTGTGACTGGCCACAACAGGGAGATAGATGAACTATGGACCATTCAGAAGGCTGAGAGGTTGACGTACAGTCACAACTAGGATGCAGATAGCTGGCTAACTGTCAGGAGGAAAGGGAAAAGACAGACAGTGCAGGGGTACCCAGTGGTCATTGTCTTCAAACGAGTACACTGCTTTGGATTCTGCTGAGGGTTTGACTTACCAAGGGAAAGCCATAGTGGGCAGGTCACTGGTACTGAGACTGGCTCTGTGGCTCAGAAGAGAGTAGACACAAATAGTGATAGTGGATTTATTAGTTAGGGGACCAGACAGAAGATTCTGTGGACAACAATAAGATTCCAAAACGGTTTGTCCCTTTGAGGTAGGGAAGTATAGGAGGGTGATGCAACCATGTTTGATGAGAGAAGTGGAACATTTAGTCAAGAGGAGAAAGGAAGCGCACTTAAGGCTTAGAAGGCAAAAATTAGACAGGGTTATAAGACCATAAGACATAGGAGCAGAATTAGTCCATTTGGCCCACTGAGTCTGCTCCGCCATTCAATCATGATTGATCCTTTTTTTTCTCCTCCTCAATCCTATTTCCTAGCCTTCTTCCCATAATTTTTGATGCCGTGTCCAATCAAGAACCTACCAATCTCTGCCTTAAATACACCCAAAGACCTGGCTTCCACAGCTGCATGTGGCAACAAATTCCACAAATTCACAACACTCTGGCTAAAGAAATTTCTCCGCATCTGTTTTGAATGGACGAGACTCTCCCACCATGGGAAACATCCTTTCCACATCTACTCTGTCTAGGCCTTTCAACATTTGAATGGTTTCAATGAGATCCCCTCTCAGCTTTCTGAATACCAGCAAGTACAGACCCACAGCCATCAAACAGTCCTCGTATAATAACCCTTTCATTCCTGGAACCATCCTTGTGAACCTCCCCTGCACACTCTCAAATGCCAGCACATCTCTTCTAAAATGAGGAGCCCAAAACTGTACACAATATTCAAGGTGATGCCTCACCACTGCCTATAAAGCCTCAGCATCACATCTCTGCTGTTGTATTCTAGACCTCTTGAAATGAATGCTAACATTGCATTTGCCTTCCTCACCACTGACTCAACCTGCAAGTTAACCTTCAGGGGTGTTCTGCACAAGGACTCCCAAGTCCCTTTGCACCTCATATTTTTGGATTTTCTCTTCGTTTAGAAAGTAGTCCGCACATTTATTTCTACTACCAAAGTACATGACCATGCATTTTCCAACATTATATTTCATTTGACACTTTCTTGCCCATTTTCCTAATCTACATAAGTCCTTTTGCATCCTACCTGTTTCCTCAACACTACCTGCCCCTTCACCAATCTTCATATCATCTGCAAACTTGGCAACATAGCAACATTTCGTCATCTAAATCATTTATATACAGCATAAAGAGAAGTGGTCCCAACACCAACCGCTAGTCACTGGCAGCCAACCTGACATGGATCCTTTTATTCCCATTCACTGCCTTCTTCTGATCAGCCAATGCTCTAACCATGTTAGTAACTGTCCTGTAATACCATGGGCTCTTAACTTGGTAAGCAGCCTCATGTGTGGCACCTTGTCAAAGGCCTTCTGAAAGTCCAAATATAGAACATCCACTGCATCCCCTTTATCTATCCTACTTGTAATCTCCTCAAAGAATTCCAACAGGTTTGTCAGGTAGGATTTTCCTTACTGACTTTGTCCAATCTTGTCCTGTGTCACCAAGTACTCCATAACCTTATCCTTAACAATTAAATCTAAAGGCTGATTTACACTTGTGCGTACGGGCTACGCCGCAGCCTACGCCGTAACCCTGATTTACACTTCTGTGTCACTCTATGCCGTAGCGAGCATGCGTTGATGTGCGCCAAAACGCTAGTTGGTGGTGGGGTTTCTATGCCAGTGTTGAGTTTCTTCGTGAGAGACATGGATGAGGAAATGCATTTCAAACATTTTTGCAAGTCGGCAGGTAGATTAGACAGTTTGGTTCATCTAATTCGCATCAGTATACGCACAATCTACAAACATGGCAAAGAAGAAGCAACCAGAAATGTGTAGGAGGAAATGCAATGCTACCAAGCGGACCAATCACAATTGTTGCAGTCTGTGACATGGCGACGCGTGAGTAACTTTTCTGGAGAGGTGCACGTCACCCTACTGTATATGGTATGGCGTAGGGTACGCGATACCTACTTCATCGATGCGATGCACAAGTATAAATCAGCCTTAACATCTTCCCAACCACTGAGGTCAGGCTAAGTAGGCTATAATTTCCCTTTTGCCACCTTCCTCCTTTCTTACAGAGTGGAATAACATTTACAATTTTCCAGTCCTCTGGCACTATGCCAGAGTCCAATGATTTTTGAAAGATCATTTCTAATGCTGCCACAATCTCTTATGCTACCTCTTTCAAAACCCTAGGGTGCAGTTCATCTGGTCCAGGGGACTTATGTACTTTCAGGTCTTTCAGCTTTTTGAGCACCTTCTCCCTTGTATTGGGTTCTTTGAGAGTTACAAGGTAGTCAAGTAAGGAGCTTTAAGAAGAGACTTGGGAGAGTTAGAAGGGGCATGAGAAAGCCTTGTTGAGGATTAAGGAAACGCCAAGGTGTTCTACATGTACTGTATATGAAGAATAGGATGATGATTGGAGTGAGGTAGGACTGCTCAAGGATAAAGGAGGAAATGTGCCTGGATGTAGAAGAGGGTAGAGGAGGTCCTTAATGTTCATGAGGGACTTTGAATGTGAGGTCAGTGTAGAGCAGACTAACTTGCTGGAGCACATTGAGGTTAAGAAAGAGATAGTGTTGGAGCTTCTGAAAAATATTTGAACATGTAAGTCTCTGGGACCAGACAGATTATACTCCAGGTTACTATGGGAAGGAAGGGAAGAGACTTGGAGCATTTATTGTGATCATTATGGGCTCCCTGGCCACAGGAGTGTTAT
This sequence comes from Hemitrygon akajei, assembly GCF_048418815.1. Taxonomy (NCBI): domain Eukaryota; kingdom Metazoa; phylum Chordata; class Chondrichthyes; order Myliobatiformes; family Dasyatidae; genus Hemitrygon; species Hemitrygon akajei. The sequence goes on along the minus strand of NC_133131.1, from coordinate 175,176,734 downwards.
CAAGGGTGCTCTGGTTAGTGCGTTAATTGGTCATTGCAGATTGTCCTGTAAGTAGGCTAGAGTTAGTTGGTGGGTTGCTGGGTGGCACAGCTTGGTGGATTGGAAGGCCCTGTTCCATGCTGAGTTTTAAGGCGGCGTCAAACAAATTGATGAAGGTGGATGTGGTGTATATAGTTTTTAGTTGGGGGGGGGGGGGGGGGGAAATTGACAAGGTTCCTATGGTAGATTCATCCAGAAAGTCATGACACAGAGGATCCAGGGAAAATTGGCTGTGGATTTGGAATTGCTTGCTCTCAGAAGCAGTGGGTACTAGTAGATAAAAGAGTATTCTGCCTTAAGATAAGTGACTACTGGTGTTCCACAGGGATCTGTTCTGGGATTCCTGTTTGTTCTTAGTGGTTTTTATAAATGACTTTGATGAGGAAGTGGAACCGTGTGTTAGTAAGTTTGCAGATGACTTGCTGTGTGGATGGTGCAAAAGGTTGAAGGCTATAGTGTGATATACAGAATACAGGGTTCATGACAGGATTCTTAGCAGTGTGGAGGTACTGAGGGATCTTGGGGATCCATGTTCATAGATGCCTAAAGTTGCCACAGAAGTTGATAGGGTTGTTAAGGAAGAGTATGGTGTGTTGGCCTTTGTTAATCAGGGGAATGACTTCAAGAGATTTGAGGTAAAATGTTGCAGCTCTATAAAACCCTGGTTAGACCACACTTGGGATATTATGTTCCGTTCTGGCTGCCTCATTATATTTGGATGTGGAAGCTTTAGAGAGGTGCAGAGATTTACCAGGATGCTGCCTGAACCAGAGAGGAAAGGTTCAGCGAGCCAGGGCTTTTCTCTTTGGAGCAAAGGAAGCTGAAATGATTTGATAGAAATGTACAAGTTAAGAAGTATAGTTCAAGGGGCTAGGCAGAACCGTTTCGCAGCATGGAAATGACTAATATTGGGGAGGGGGCAGGAGGCATTATTTTAAGGTGATTTGAGGGAAGTACAGGAGGGATGTCAGAGGTAATATTCAAATACTTACACTGAGTGGTGAGTGTATGGAACACCCTGCTGGGGTGGTGCTTGAGGCAGATGTATTATGGATATTTAAGAGACACTTAGATTGATCTTAGAGTGGGTTGAAAGGTTGCCATAACATCAATTTGTACATAGGAGGGCACAACGTCATTTTATTCTCGCTGGTACATGGGAGGCTGAAGCCATTTTTAATTCTATACCATATTTACTTCCTAACACTCCTCACTTTTAGAAGATGAGAAATTTGCAATTATACAGGTTCTTGCAGAAGTTTATAAAATTGTGGAGCATAGATGGTGCCTTTTCCCCAGGGCAGGGTCATATAGAACTAGATAGATAGATAGATACTTTATTCATCCCCATGGGGAAATTCAACTTTTTTTCCAATGTCCCATACACTTGTTGTAGCAAAACTAATTACAAACAATACTTAACTCAGTAAAAAAATATGATATGCATCTAAATCACCATCTCAAAAAGCATTAATAATAGCTTTTAAAAAGTTCTTAAGTCCTGGCGGTAGAATTGTAAAGCCTAATGGCATTGGGGAGTATTGACCTCTTCATCCTGTCTGAGGAGCATTGCATCGATAGTAACCTGTCACTGAAACTGCTTCTCTGTCTCTGGATGGTGCTATGTATAGGATGTTCAGAGTTATCCATAATTGACCGTAGCCTACTCAGCACCCTTCGCTCAGCTACCGATGTTAAACTCTCCAGTACTTTGCCCATGACAGAGCCCGCCTTCCTTACCAGCTTATTAAGACGTGAGGCGTCCCTCTTCTTAATGCTTCCTCCCCAACACGCCACCACAAAGAAGAGGGCGCTCTCCACAACTGACCTATAGAACATCTTCAGCATCTCACTACAGACATTGAATGACGCCAACCTTCTTAGGAAGTACATTCGACTCTGTGCCTTCCTGCACAAGGCATCTGTGTTGGCAGTCCAGTTAAGCTTCTCGTCTAACTGTACTCCCAGATACTTGTAGGTCTTAACCTGCTCCACACATTCTCCATTAATGATCACTGGCTCCATATGAGGCCTAGATCTCCTAAAGTCCACCACCATCTCCTTGGTCTTGGTGATATTGAGACGCAGGTAGTTTGAGTTGCACCATATCACAAAGTCCTGTATCAGTTTCCTATACTCCTCCTCCTGTCCATTCCTGACACACCCCACTATGGCCGTGTCATCAGCGAACTTCTGCACATGGCAGGACTCTGAGTTATATTGGAAGTCTGATGTGTACAGGGCGAACAGGACCGGAGAGAGTACGGTTCCCTGCGGCGCCCCTGTGCTGCTGACCACCGTGTCAGACCTACAGTCTCCCAACCGCACATACTGAGGTCTATCTGTCAAGTAGTCCACTATCCAATCCACCATGTGAGAGTCTACTCCCATCTCCGTTAGTTTGTGCCTTAAGATCTTGGGACTAGATCTAGAACTAGAGGGGACTGGTTTAAGGTGAGAGGGGAGACATTTAAAGATGTGAAGTGTAAGCTTTCATACAGAATGGTGATTATGTGGGACAAGCTGCCAGAGGAAATGATGGAGGCAGATACAATTGCAATAAGTAAAAAGGCATTTGGACACTTACTTGGATGGGAAGGTGTCAAGGGGTATGGATCTAACATGGGCATAAGGGATGAGGTGGCCGAAAATGCCTGTTCCTATGTTGTTCGCTTCTATGATATGAATATCTATTTAGCAATACAGTGTTGAGTAGGTCCTTGCAGCTCTTTTGAGTCGCATTGCCCCAGCAACCCCTGACAATTTTGATTTAACCCTAACCTGGTCACAGGACAATTTATAATGACCAATTAACCTACGTACCTGTATGTATTTTGGACTGTGGAGGGGGAACAAGAGCAACTGGGGGAAAACCCACACATTCCACAGGGAGGACGTACAGGGGCTCCTTACAGACAGCGCCAGAACTGAGCTTCAATTCCCGGGCTATAATAGCATCACGCTAACTGCTATGTTACTGTGGAACCCATTATGATAAAACTGCATTTAATACATTAATGAGAGCTTGCCAATTGTTTCAAGAGTTTTGCTGATTTTATGAAATGAATGATTTATTAAACAAAAGCCACTAAAACTTGACTGCTCTGACAGAGGTGTGCTTTGGTTGAGCGTAGGTGAAATATCAGATACAGTAAATCTTCAACTTAAGATGAACAAGAGATAGACCTTAACCCTCTGGGAGGTTAGTCAGTCAGAAAATCACCAAGGAGGAACCTGCATCCCTCTGCAATATCTACGGACTCACTTTCAAGGACTCTTCATCTCATGTTCTCAATACTTATTGCTTGCTTGCTTATTTATCTATCTATTTATATATATATATATATAAAATTTATTTCTTTTCATATTGTTGCACACCAGTTTAAGGCTCAAGTTAGTACAGTCTCATTGATTCTATTATAGTTATTGTTTGATTATGGATTTAGAGTAGAAAATGAATCTCAGCATGACATATATGTACATTGTTAATAAATCTATTTTGAACTTTGAAAAGGATAAAAGCAAACTTCAGTTTGGCTGATGTTTCAACTATAGAATTCACAGAGCTGCAGTTGAACAATCTGCTGATTTGGTGTCATCATGCAGGACTGGAGACCCAGAGTCTCCCATGGAACTACACTTGCATGAAGTATATCCAGCTGCAGCTCCTTGAAGACTGCTTTAGGGATCCAGCAGCAGCTGGATAACCTTCAGCTTGTACGGGAGAATGAGGAGATAATCGATCAAAGTTTCAGGGAATTAATCACCCTTAAACTGCAGGAAACAAGTAGCAGGGTGACTGTCAGGAGAAATGGAAAAGTGAATAGGCAGTTAGTGCAGAGCACCCCTGTGGCCATTCTCATCAATAATACTTTTGTGGGGGATGACCTCCGAGGGGAATGCCATGGAGATCGGGTTACTGGTACTGAGCATAGATCTGTGGCAGAAGGAAAAGAGGGAGAAGCCGGGAACTCAATGGTCAGGGGAACAGACAGTAGATTCTAAAGACATGAACGGGACACCCGAATTGTATGTTGCCTCCCAGGTACCAGGGTCAGGGATATTATGGATCGTGTCCACAGCATTCTGGAGGGAGAGGGGAGCAGCCAGATGTCTCGGTACATATTGGTACCAATCACATAGGAAAGAAAAGCAAAGAGGTCCTGAAGAGAGAATTTAGAGAGCTAGGCAGAAAACTGAGAAGCAGGATCTCCAAGATAGTACTTTCCGAATTGCTACCTGTGAGGTGTGCCAGGAGGATAATTTGGCAGATTAATACGTGGCTGAGAAGCTGGTGCAGGGGGCAGGACTTCAGCTTCTTGGATCATTGGGATCTCTTCTGGGGGAAGGTATAACCTGTACAAAAGTGACGGGTTGCACCTGAACCCAAAGGGGACCAATATTCTCACAAGCAGTTTTGTTAGAGCTGTTGGGGAGGTTTAAACTAATTTGGCAGGGGTGTGGGAACAAGAGGCGAAGGGACTCAGGATAGGATGGATGGTAAAAAAAAGTAAAGATAGTATACAGTAAGACTGTAGGAAGGACAGGTAAATCATAGGACAAAACTACAGCCAGCAGGGTGAGGACCAGCGCATTGAGGATGCAAAATCAAAAAGGGTAGCATATCAGAATCAGAATTATTATCAGTGGCATGTCTCAAGAAATTTGTTAACTTCGTAGCAGCAGTTTAATGCGATACATAACATAGAAGATAAAAAATAATAAGTAAATCAATTATAGTATACATATACTGAATAGATTGAAAATCATGCAAAAAACAGAAATAATATATAGTAAAAAAAAGTGAGGTAGTGTTCACTGGTCCAATGTCCATTTAGGAATCGGATGGCAGAGGGGAAGAAGCTGTTCCTGAATTGCTGAGTGTGTGCCTTCAGGCTTGTGTACCTCCTACCTGATGGTAACAGTGAGAAAAGGGCATGCCCTGGTTGCCGGAGGTCTGTAATAATGGACGCTGCCTTTCTGAGACACCACTCCCTGAAGGTGTCCAGGATACTTTGTAGGCTAGCACCCAAGATGGAGCCAACTAAATTTACAACCCTCTGCAGCTATTTTTGGTCCTGTGCAGTAGCCCCTCCATACCAGACAGTGATGCAGCCTGTCAGAATGCTCTCCACAGTACATCTATATTAGTTTTTGAGTGTAGTTGTTGACTTACCAAATCTCTTCAAACTCCTAATGATGTATAGTCGCTGACTTGCCTTCAATATAACTGCAAAGTGTTATATCTCAGTGCTCAGAGTACAAGATACTAGGTGGATGATCTTGTTGCACTATTAGAAATTGTTGTGGCCATCACTAAACTATGGCTGAACAATGGTTATAGTTGGGAGCTAAATGTCCATGGTTTCACGTTGTATCAGAGGGATAGGAAGGTAGGTAGGCGGAAGGGCGTGGCGTGGCTCTGCTGGAAAAAGATGTGACGTAGCATTGGAAGCTGCGGAATCCTTGTGGGTTGAGCTAAGAAACTGCAAGAGTAAAAGAACCCTGATGGTAGTTGTTTACAGGCCTCCCAACAGTAGCTGGGATGTGGGCCACAGATTACAGTGGGAAACAGAAAAGGTGTGTCATAAGGGCAATGTTATGATAGTCATGGGAGATTTCAACATGCAGGTTGATTGGGAAAATCTGGTTGGTAATGGATCTCAAGAGAGTGAGTTTGTTGAATACACACAAGATGGCTTTTTAGAACAGTTACTGTTGAGCCTACTAGGGAGTCAACTATTGGGGTGTTATGTAATAGACTGGAGGTGATTAGGGAGCTTAAGGTAAAAGAACTGTCAGGAGGCAGTGATCACAATTTGACTGAATTCAACTGGAAATATGATAGCAAGAAAATAAAGTCTGACATAGCAGCATTTCAGTGGAGTAAATGAAATTACAGTGGTATGAGAGAGGATTTGGCAGAAGTAAACTGGAAGGAGCTGCTGGCAGGGATGACAGCAGAGCAGCAATGGTGCGAGTTGCTGGAAAAAATGAGGAAGGCACAGGATAGATGTATTCTAAAATCAAAGGAATGCTCCAATGGCAAAATAGTGCAACTGTGGCTGACAAGGAAAGTCAAAGTTAATGTAAAGGTAAAACAGAGGGCATACAACAAAGCAAAAATTAGTGGGAAGCATTTGAAAATCTATAGAGAGCAAGTAAAAGCATCTTTAAGAGGGAAAAGATGAAATATGAAAGCAAGCTAGCAAACAATATCAAAATGGACAGTAAAAACTTTTTAAAGTATGTAAAAAATAAGAGATGTAAGTGGATACAGAACCACTAGAAAATGAGGCTAGAGAAATAATAACAGGGAACAAGAAATGACAGATGAACTAAACGAGTATTTTGCATCAGTCTTCACTTTGAAAGACACTAGCAGTGTGCCAGATGTTGAAGACTGTGAGGGAAGAGAAGTGAGTGCAGTTACTATTATAAGGGAGAAGGTGCTCAAAATACTGTAAGACCTAAAGGTACACAAGTCACCCGGACCAGATGAACTGCACCCACGGGCTCTGAAAGAGGTAGCAGTAGAGATTTTGGAGGTATTAGAACCATAGAACATTACAGCACAGAAACAGGCCTTTTGGCCCTTTTTGGCTGTGCCGAACCATTTTTTTGCCTAGTCCCACTGACCTGCACCTGGGCCGTATCCCTCCAAACCCCTCTCATCCATATAGCTGTTCAAGATTTTCTTAAATGTCAAAAGTGAGCCGCATTCACCACTTCATCTGGCAGCTCATTCCACACTCCCACCACTCTCTGCGTGAAGAAGCACCCCCAATGTTCCCTTTAAACTTTCCCCCCTTCACCCTTAACCCATGACCTCTGGTTTTTTTCTCCCCTGGCCTCAGTGGAAAAAGCCTGCTTGTATTCACTCACTCTATCTATACCCATCATAATTTTATACACCTCGATCAAATCACCCCTCATTCTCCTACGCTCCTGGGAATAAAGTCCTAACCTATTCAACCTTTCTCTGTAACTCAGTTTCTCAAGTCCCAGCAACATCCTTGTAAACCTTCTCTGCACTCTTTCAACCTTATTAATATCCTTCCTGTAATTAGGTGACCAAAGCTGCACACAATACTCTAAATTAGTATTAGTAATGATCTTTCAAAAATCATTGGACTCTGGCATGCAAGTCAATTGTTAAGGATGAGGTTATGGAGTACTTGGTGACACAGGACAAGATAGTACAAAGACAGCATGGTTTCCTTCAGCCTGCCTGACAAACCTGTTGGAATTCTTTGAGATTACAAGTAGGATAAAGGGGATGTAGTAGATGTTGTACATTTAGTCTTTCAGAAGGCCTCTGACAAGGTGCCACACATGAGGCTGCTTACCAAGTTAAGAGCCCATGGTATTACAGGAAAGTTACTGTCATGGTTGAAGCATTGGCTGATTGATAGGAGGCAGTGAGTGGGAATAAAAGGATTTTTGTCTCGTTGGCTGCCAGTGACAAGTGGTATTCCGAAGGGGCTGGTGTTGGGATCACTTCTTTTTATGCAGTATATCAATGATTTAGATGATAGAATAGATGGCTTTGTTGCCAAGTTTGCATTTAATATGAAGATTGGTGGAGGGGCAGGTAGTGTTGAGGATGCAGAAGGACTTACACAGATTAGGAAAATGGGCAAGAAAGTGGCAAATGAAATACAATGTTGGAAAATGCATGGTCATGCAATTTGGTAGTAGAAATAAATGTGCAGGCTATTTTCTAAACGGGGAGAAAATCTAAAAATCTGAGATGCAAAGGTACTTGGGAGTCCTTGTGCAGAACACCCCAAAGGTTAAATTGCAGGTTGAGTCAGTGGTGAGGAAGGCAAATGTAATGTTAGCATTCACTTCAAGAGAGCAAAGATGATTCTGGGAATGAAAGGGTCATCACACGAGGAACATTTAATGGCTTGTACTCGTTGGAATTCAGGATGGGGGGGGGATCTCATTGAAACCTTTTGAATGTTGAAAGGCCTAGACAGAGTTGATGTGGAAAGGATGTTTCCCATGGTGGGGGAGTCTTGGACAAGAGGACACAGCCTCAGGATACAGGGGCATCCATTGCAGAGAAATTTCTCAAGCCAAAGGGTGGTGAATTTGTGGAGCTTGTTACCACAGGCGGCTGTGGAGGCCAGGTCGTTGGGTGTATTTAAGGCACAGCTTGATAGGTACTTGATTGGACACAGCATCAAAGGTTACGGGGAGAAGTCTGGGGAGTGGGACTGAGGAGGGGAAAAGAGGATCAGCCACGATTGAATGATGGAGCAGACTCAATGGCCTAAATCACCTAATTCCACTCCTATGTCTTCTGGTCTATGGTTAGCCAGAATAAGAATTTGCAATTATAAATAATGCTATAGAATGCTAATAAATAAAGTCACATCAGTTAGAAAATCTGGCAGCCATTTTCTGGCTGTATTGGCTAAAATAAGATTTGCTTTATTTGTCACATGCACCCTGAAACACAGTAAAATATATCTCTTGCGTCAACATCCAACACAGTTTGAGGCTATGCTGGAAGCAGCTTGCAAGTGTTGCCATGCTTCTGATGCCAACATAGCATGCCCACAACTTGCTAACCCTGATCTGTATATCGTTGTAATATGGGAGGAAACCACAGCACCTGGAGCAAGCCTACATGGCCATGGGAAGAATGCCCAAACTCCTTACAGACAGTGGCAGGAATCAAATGCCAACTGGATATCGCTGGCACTGTAAAGTGATTGCACTAACCGCTATGCTACCATGTTACATTGGTCTGGATCGTGTGCTGGTGCCTTGGGAGTAACAAGGTCATCTGGCTCAGAGAGAGGCAACCCACTGTGTTGCAGCTGGGTTCAGAGGAAGTGAATGTGGTAGCCTGTAGAAGGGATTGTTACCTTTCTCTCCACATCAGTTGACATTCAATAACCTGGAAACATCACAAACAAACTTACATCTAACAGAGTGCTGGATTCCATGCTGAAAGTCTGTCCTGATAACAAGTTCTGTAGGTTATCCAGGCTGGAATCAATTCGATCCAAGTGATTATACAGATCACTTCTGGACATGTAAAGAAAAAAGAAATACTTTTATTAAATAACAGATAGACATTTAGACATTTTCTGTTTTATATCACGACGACTTCATCACTCTCCTCACCTTTAAGATTCCAAGCAGCACAAAATGTCCTGTGTGAATTTAAATAAAGCAGCATATTCATCCAGTGTATTACACTGCTACTACCATACTGCACAGCATGCCAGTGGCTGTGGGTGAGAATGCCCCAGCTTCCTCCCTCACACTGTCCTTGTGCAGTAGCTATCCTCTGGAGAGTGAACAATCCTGAGCAGAGCTGATACTGAAAACCCAACAGATGGCAGAAGCTAACTTACTGCAAGAAACTAAACCTCAGGATTGTATATGGTAACCAATATGTACTTTGATAATAAATTTAACATTCTAATACTTGGGGGATCATAGTTTCAGAATAAAAGATACCAAGGGAGGAGACGGCAAAAGGGATTCAGGACCAAAAGAAGATGGGATAGTTGTCTTTAAACGGCACAGGAGTCAGAGTAATACAGCATGGAAACAGGCCCTTTGGCCCAACTGCTCCATTCCAACCACAGCATCTTCCTTGCTGGTCAAGTTTGGCCCATTATCCCCCAAGCACCTAGCCAAATGCCTGTTAAATGTTGCAACTGCACTGGCCACAAGAATTTCCTCTGCAGCTCATTCTAGCTACTTACTACCTTCTGTGTCAAGTTACCTCTTGGGTCTCTCAGTTCTTTCTCCTCTTATCTTGTAACTGTTCTTTCTCATTTTAGAACCCCTGACCCTGGAGAAAAGACTATGCTTATCCACCGTATCATAACCTTATCATGATTACATGGATTTTCTGAGGACACCCCTCATTCTCCTGTGCTCTAAGATTGAAAGAGTACAGAGAAGATTTACAAGGATGCTGTTGGGAGTTGAGGACCAGAGTTATTGGGAAAGGTTTTTTAAAACTTTTTTTTTAATTGAATTTTCAAATAGGTTACAGAAAGAAAAAAAAATTATCAACCCTTCTCCCCCTCTCCCCAAACATATCCCTATAGAAAAAAAAGAGAAGAAAAAAGAAAGAAAGAAAGAAAGAAAGAAAGGATGCCTAGATATCGGAAGATCCCCACATGCTCCACTGAGTTCATAATAGCTTTAATATGTATAATTATTTCTTTCCCCAGATAACTATGTAACACTTAACTAATAATTTTATCTTCAGAGCACCTATATATTTAATCCTATCTTTTGTAAATAAGGGTGCCAAATTTTCAGAAATATTTCATATTTATCTCTTAAATTATGTAATTTTTTCAAGTGGAATGCAGCTAAAAATTTCATTCTTCCAACAATCTATACTTAATTATGAATCCGATTTCCAAGTAACTGCAATAGCCTTTTTGGCTACTGCCAATGCAATTTTTATGAATTCTTTCTGATATTTATTCAATTTGGATTTCAATTTTATCCCTTCAATATTGCCTAGTAAAAATAACGTTGGATTACATGGAAGTTGTATTCCAATAATTTGTTCCAGTAAAACTCTTAAATTTGTCCAAAAAGGTTGAATTTTAAAACAAGACCAAGTAGAGTGTAAAAAAGTACCAATTTCTTGATTACATTGAAAACATTGATCAGATAAATTTGAGTTTAATCTATTTATTTTTTGTGGTGTAATATATATTTGATGTAAAAAGTTATATTGTACTAATCTTAGTCAAACATTTATTGTATTTGTCATACTGTCAAGACAATCTTGACTAACTTGTTTCATCAATTTTAATATTCAAATCAGTTTCCCATTTTTGTCTTGACTTATGAATTCCTTGTTTAATTGCCTGTTTTTGAATCAAATTATACATACCAGAAATAAAGTTTTTAATTTTTCCTTTATGAATTAAAGTTTCTATTTCATTAGGTTTCGGCAATAACATTGTTTGACCCAGTTTATCTCTTAAATAAGCCCTTAATTGGAAATAACAGAAAAGAGTGTTATTTGATATTTTATAATTATTCTTTAATTGGTCAAATGACATTAATATACCTCCTTCAAAACAGTCTCCTATATATCAAATCCCTTTGTGAAACCAGTTATATAAAAGTTGATTATCCATTGTAAAAGGGATAAGTTTATTTTGAATTAAAGGTCTCTTTGCTAATAAAGATTTCTTTATCTCATCATCAACATTTATCTTACTCCATAAATCAATCAAATGTTTTAGTATAGGAGATTCTTTTCCCGTATCCATTTAGATTCCCATTTATATAAAAAAATCTTCTGGTATATTTTCTCCTATTTTGTCTAATTCTATTCTAATCCATGCTGGTTTATCTTCATCAAAAAAAGATGCAATAAATCTAAGTTGTAATCTAAGTTATCGGGAAAGGTTGAATAGGTCAGGACTTTATTCCCTGGTGTGAAGGAGAATGAGGAGAGATTTGAAAGAAGTATACAAAATAATGAGGGTTAAAGATGGAGCAAATGCTTGTAGGTTTTCCCCCCTCAAGTTGGGTGAGATCAGGTTATGGGTGAAAAGGGAAATATTTAAGGGGAACCCAAGGGGGATCTTCTTCACTCAGAGGGTGGTGCAGATATGGAATGAGCTGATAGCTGCAAACTTAATTGTAAGGTTGAAGATAAATTTGGATAAGTATATGGATGAGAGAGGCATAGTGGGCTACAGTGGAGCTAGAAAGTTTGTGACCCCTGTAGAATTTTCTCTACTTCTGCATAATTATGACCTAAAGTATGATCAGATCTTCACAAACAAGAGAAAATCTGCGGATGCTGGAAATCCTGCCAGAGTGTCTCGGCCTGAAACATCGACTGTACTTGTTTCCATTGATGCTGCTAGCCTGCTGAGTCCCTCCAGCATTTTGTGTTAATTGCTCAGATCTTCATGTAAGTCTTAAAACTAAATAAAGAGAACTCAATTAAATAAATAACACAAAAACTTCCACTTCTTTATATATTTATTGATAAAAATGATCCAATATTACATTTATTTGTTGGAAAAAGTATGTGAACCTTTGCTTTCAGTAGCTGGTCTGACCCCCTTGTAAAGCAATAACTTCAACCAAACGCATCGGCTTGGAGAAATTTTAGGCCATTCCTCCTTACAATATTGCTTCAAAACTCTGGGATGTTGGTGGGCTTCCTTGCAAGAACTGTTTGCTCCAGGTCCTTCCATGGCATTTCTATAGGATTAAGGTCAGGACTTTGACTGAGCCATTCCAAAAGACAAATTTTCTTCTTTTTAAACATTCTGTTCATTTACTCTTGTCTTTCAGATCATTTTTATTGCATTATTCAACTTCTGTTAAGCTTCAGATGACAGACTGCTATCCTGACATTCTCCTGCAAAATGTTTTGATGCAATTTTGAATTCATTGTTCCCTCCAATGATTGTAAGCTGTCTAGGTAAAGCATCATATTTTGAGGCAAATCAGCCTCAAAACATGATGCTCCTTCCATCATGCTTTTCAGTTGGTATAAAGTTTTGGTGTTGGTGTATAGTGCCCTTTTCCCTCCAAACATAGCAATGTGCATTTCTGCCAAAAAGTTCAACTCTTATAGAACATAGAACAGTACAGCACAGTACAGGCCCTTTGGCCCAAAATGTTGTGCCAACCCTGCCTCCCATATAACCCCCCACCTTAAATTCCTCCACATACCTGTCTAGTAGGCGCTGGCTGTCCACTCTACCTATTCCTCTTAATATCTTGTCTCCTCTCATCCTCCTTCTCTTCAAAGAGTAAAGCCCTAGCTCCCTTAATCTCTGATCATAATGCATACTCTCTAAACCAGGCAGCAAGCTGGTAAATCTCCTCTGTACCCTTTCCAATGCTTCCACATCCTTCCTATACTGAGGCAACCAGAAATGGACACAGTACTCCAAGTGTGGCCTAACCACAGTTTCATAGAGCTGCATCATTACATCGCGACTCTTAAACTCTATCCCTTGACTTATGAAAGCTAACATCCCTAAGCTTTCTAACTACCCTACCTACCTGTGAGACAACTTTCAGGGATCTGTGGACATGTTCCCCCAGATCCCTCTGTTCCTCCACACCAACAAGTATCCTGCCATTTACTTTGTACTCTGCCTTGGAGTTTGTCCTTCCAAAGTGTACCACCTCACACTTCTCCGGGTTGAACTCCATCTGCCACTTCTGCATCCTATCAATATCTCTCTGCAATCTTCGACAATCCTCTACACTATCCACACCACCACCAACCTTTGTGTCGTCTGCAAACTTGCCAACCCACCCTTCTACCCCAACATCCAGGTCATTAATAAAAATCACGAAAAGTAGAGGTCCCAATCCTTATGGGACACCACTAGTCACAACCCTCCGATCCGAATGTACTCCCTCCACCACAATGCTCTGCTTTCTTGCAGGCAAGCCAATTCTGAATCCACCTGGCCAAACTTCCCTGGATCCCATGCCTTCTGACTTTCTGAATAAGCCTACCATGTGGAACCTTGTCAAATGCCTTACTAAAATCCATATGGATCACATCCACTGCAATACCCTCATCTATATGCCTGGTCACCTCCTCAAAGAACTCTATCAGGCTTGTTAGACACAATCTTTTCCAACAGCTTTCCCACCACAGATGTAAGGCTCACTGGTCTGTAATTATCTGGACTATCCCTGCTACCTTTTTTTTTTAACAAGGAGATATCATTTGCCTCCCTCCAATCCTCCAGTACCATTCCCGTGGACAATAGACAATAGACAGTAGGTGCAGGAGTAGGCCATTCGGCCTTTCTAGCCAGCACCACCATTCACTGTGATCATGGCTGATCACACACAATTAGTACCCTGTTCCTGCCCTCTCCCCATATCCCTTGACCCCGCTATCTATAAGAGCTCTATCTAACTCTCTCTTGAATGCAACCAGAGACTTGGCCTCCACTGCCTTCTGGGGCAGAGCATTCCACATATCCACCACTCTCTGGGTGAAAAAGTTTTTCCGCATCTCTGTTCTAAATGGCCTACCCCTTATTCTTAAAACTGTGGCCTCTAGTTCTGGACTCACCCATCAGCGGGAACATGCTTCCTGCCTCCAGTGTGTCCAATCCCTTAATAATCTTATATGTTTCAATCAGATCCCCTCTCATCCTTCTAAATTCCAGTGTATACAAGCCCAGTCGCTCCAATCTTTCAACATATGACAGTCCCGCCATTCCGGGAATTAACCTTGTGAACCTACACTGCACTCCCTCAATAGCAATAATGTCCTCCCTCAAATTTGGAGACAAAAACTGCACACAACACTCCAGGTGGGGTCTCACCAGGGCCCTGTACAGCTGCAGAAGGACCTCTTTACTCCTATAACTCAATTCCTCTTGTTATAAAGGCCAGCATGCCATTAGCTTTCTTTACTGCCTGCTGTACCGGCATGCTTGCTTTCATTGACTGATGTACAAGAACACCTAGATCTCGTTGTACTTCCCCTTTTCCTAACTTGACTCCATTTAGATAGTAATCTGCCTTCCTGTTCTTGCCACCAAAGTGGATAACCTCACATTTATCCACATTAAACTGCATCTGCCATACATTTGCCCACTCACCCAACCTGTCCCAAGTCACCCTGCATTCTCATAACATCCTCCTGACATTTCACACTGCCACCCAGCTTTGTGTCATTGGCAAATTTGCTAATGTTACTTTTAATCCCTTCATCTAAATCATTAATGTATATTGTAAACAGCTGCTGTCCCAGCACCGAACCTTGCGGTACCCCACTGGTCACAGCCTGCCATTCCGAAAGGGACCCGCTAATCACTACTCTGTTTCCTGTCAGCCAGCCAATTTTCAATCCATGTCAGTACTCTGCCCCAATACCATGTGCCCTAATTTTGCCCACTAATCTCCTACGTGGGACTTCATCAAAAGCTTTCTGGAAGTCCAGGTACACTACATCCACTGGCTCTCCCTTGCCCATTTTCATAGTTACATCCTCAAAAAACTCCAGAAGATTAGTCAAGCATGACTTTCTCTTCATAAATCCATGCTAACTCGGACTGATCCTTCTACTGCTATCCAAATGTATCGTAATTTCCTCTTTTATAATTGACTCCAGCATCTTTCCCACCACTGACGTCAGGCTAACCGGTCTATAATTCCCTGTTTTCTCTCTCCCTCCTTTCTTAAAAATTGGGACAACATTAGCCACCCTCCAATCAGCAGGAACTGTTCCTGAATCTATAGAACATTGGAAAATGATTACCAATGCATCCATGATTTCTAGAGCCACCTGTTTAAGTACCCTGGGATGCAGACCATCAGGTCCCGGGGACTTATCAGCCTTCAGACTCAACAGTCTATCCAACACCGTTTCTTGCCTAATATAAATTTCCTTCAGTTCATCCTTTACCCTAGTTCCTTTGGCCACTATTACATCTGGGACATTGTTTGTGTCTTCCCTAGTGAAGACAGATCCAAAGTACCTGTTCAACTCATCTGCCATTTCCTTGTTCCCCATAATAAATTCATCCGTTTCTGTCTTTAATGGCCCAATTTTGGTCTTAACTATTTTTTTTGCTATTCACATACCTAAAGAAGCTTTTACTATCCTCCTTTATATTCTTGGCTAGTTTACCTTCGTACCTCATTTTTTCTTGGCGTATTGCCTTTTTTGTTATCTTCTGTTGCTCTTTAAAAGCTTCCCAGTCCTCCGGTTTCCCGCTCATCTTTGCTATGTTATACTTCTTCTCTTTTATTTTTATACTGCCCTTTACTTCCCTCGTCAGCCACGGCCGCCCCTTACTCCCCCTTAGGATCTTCCTTCCTCTTTGGAATGAACCGATCCTGCACCTTCTGCATTATTCCCAGAAATACCTGCCATTTTTGTTCCACTGTCTTCCCTGCTAGGGTATTGTTCCATTGAACTTTGGCCAGCTCCTCCCTCATAGCTCCATAGTTCCCTTTGTCAACTGTAATACTGACACATCCGATTTTCCCTTCTCCTTCTCAAATTGTAGGTTAAAACATATCATATTATGGTCACTACCTCCCAATGGTTCCTTTACCTCGAGGTCCCTGATCAAATCCGGTTCATTGCATAACACTAAATCTAGAATTGCCCTCTCCCTGGTAGACTCCAGTACAAGCAGTTCTAAGAATCCATCTCGGAGGCACTCCACAAACTCCCTTTCTTGGGGTCCAGTACCATTTTGATTCTCCCAGTCTACCTGCATGTTGAAATCCCCCATGACAACTGTATCATTACCTTTGTGACATGCCAATTTTAACTCTTCATTCAACTTACACCCTACATCCAGACTGCTGTTTGGGGGCCTGTAGATAATTCCCATTAGGGTCTTTCTACCCTTAGAATTTCTCAGTTCTATCCATACTGACTCTACATCCCCAGATTCTATGTCTCCCCTCGCAAGGGACTGAATATCATTCCTCACCAACAGAGCCACCCCACCCCCTCTGCCAGTCAGTCTGTCCTTTCGATAAGATGTATATCCTTGAATATTCATTTCCCAGGCCCTGTCCACTTGAAGCCATGTTTCCTGACAACAAGGACATAAAGATCCTAGTCTGAGGCTCAGCAATCTCTTCCCTTGCCTCGTGGAGCAACCTGGGGAATATTCCATCAGGCCCCGGGGACCTATCCATCCTAATGTACTTTAACAACTCCCAACACCTCTTCTCCCTTAATATCAACATGCTCCAGAACATCAACCTCACTCATATTGTCCTCATTGTCATCAAGTTCCCTCTCATTGGAACCGAAGAGAAGTATTCATTGAGGACCTTGCTCACTTCCACAGCCTCCAAGCACATCTACCCACCTTTATCTCTAATCGGTCCTACCTTCACTCCTGTCATCCTTTTGTTCTTCACATAATTGAAGAATGCCTTGGGGTTTTCCTTTACCCTACTCGTCAAGGCCTTCTCATGCCCCCTTCTTGCTCCCCCTTCTTTCTCTCCTCAGCCCCTTCAAGCTCCTTTCTTGCTACCCTATATTCCTCAATAGACCCATCTGATCCTTACTTCCTAAACCTCATGTATGCTGCCTTCTTCCACCTGACTAGATTTTCCACCTCACTTGTCACCCATGGTTCCTTCACCCTACCATTCTTTATCTTCCTCACTGGGACAAATTTATCCCTAACATCCTGCAAGAGATCCCTAAACATCGACCACATGTCCACAGTACAGTTCCCTGCAAAAACATCATCCCAATTCACACCCACAAGTTCTAGCCTTACAGCCTCATAATTTGCCCTTCCCCAATTAAAAACTTTCCAGTCCTCTCTGATCCTATCCTTTTCCATGATAATGCTAAAAGCCAGGGAGCAGGGGTCACTGTCCCCCAGATGCTCACCCACTGAGAGATCTGTGACCTGACCCGGTTCGTTACCTAATACTAGATCTAGTATGGCATTCCACTACATACTGTGACAAGAATCCATTCTGGACACACTTAACAAACTCTGCCCCATCTAAACCATTGGAACTAATCAGGTGCCAATCAGTATTAGGGAAGTTAAAGTCACCCATGATAACAACCCTGTTATTTTTGCACCTTTCCAAAATCTGCCTCCTAATCTGCTCCTCGGTATCTCTGCTGATACCAGGGGGCCTATAGAATACCCCCAGTAGAGTTACTGCTCCCTTCCTGTTCCTGACTTCCACCCATACTGACTCAAAAGAGGATCCTGCTACATTACCCACCCTTTCTGTAGCTGTAATAGTATCCCTGACCAGTAATGCCACCCCTCCTTTCCCCCCCTCCCCCCAACTCTCTATCCTTTTTAAAACACTGAAATCCAGGAATATTGAGAATCCATGAATCCATTCCTGTCCTGGTGCCAGCCAAGTCTCTGTAATGGCCACTACATCATAAATCCATGTATGTATTCAAGCTCTCATATCATCACCTTTATTCCTGATGCTTCTTGCATTGAAGTACACACACTTTAGCCCTTCTACCTTACTACCTTTACATCCTTTATTCTGTTTCTCTTTCCCTGTTAGATCTGGCTTTACTCCATGCACTATACTTGCAGTTCTCACATGACCTTTATCTTCCTCCACCTCACTATCTGCTCTGACACTCTGGTTCCCCTCCCCCTGCAAATCTAGTTTAAACTCCCTGGAGCAGCACTAACAAACCTTCCTGCAAGGATGTTAGACCCCCTCCAGTTCAGGTGCAACCCGTCCCATCGGAACAGGTCCCACCTTCCCTGGAACAAGGGAATTGTCCAGAAACATGAAGATCTCCCTCCTGCACCAACTCCTTAGCTACGAATTTAGCTGCATTAGCTTCCTATTTTTAGCCTCACTAGCACATGGCATGGGTAGCAATCCTGAGATTGCAACCCTGGAGGTCCTGTCCTTCAACTTTGCACCTAACTCCCTAAACTCTCTTTGCAGGACCTCCTCATCTGTTCTTAGAACATTGTCCCAGAAGCACTGTAAAACATACAGGTGGTCTTTTGCAAACTTAAGTTGTACAGCAGTGTTTTGCTTTGGAGAGCAGTGGTTTCCTCCGTGGTGTCCTTCCATGAATACCATTCTTGTTCAGTGTTTTTATTATACTGGACACGTGAACAGAGACTTTAGCAAGTTCTAGAGCTTTCTGCAGGTCTTTTGCTGTTACTCCCAGAGTTCTGCTCAGCACTGGACAGTGTGCTCTAGGTGTGACCTTTGCAGGATGCTCCCTGCTAGGGAGAGCAGCAACAGTACTGAGTTTCCTCCATTTGGAGACAATTTCTCTTACTGTGGACTGATGAAACACTCAAGTCTTTAGAAATGCTTTCGCAGCCTTTTCCAGCTTCATGGTTCTCTACAATTCTTCTTCTAAGGTCCTCCAAAAGTTGTTTTGGCGGAGGCATTGTGCACATAAACAGATCTTTCTTGAGAAGAGCAGGCTCTATCAGTAACCTGACTTTGTGCGTCTTTTTTATAGGGCAGAGCACCTCTACAACCCACACCTCCGACCTCATGTCATTGATTGGAACACCCAACTCCAAAAAGCTTTTGTAGAAAGCACTACCCCAGAGGTTCACATACTTTTTCCAACAAATAAATAGAATATATTGGAACATTTTTCTCAATAAATATACGAAGAAGTATAATGTTCTGTGTTATTTATTTAATTGGATTCTCTTTATAAAATTTTATAACTTACGTGAATAGATGATCACATTTTAGGTCACATTTATGTAGAAATAGAGAAAATTCTACAGGATTCACAAACTTTCTAGCACCACTGTATGGTCCTGGTGGGACTAGGCAGAATAAAAGCTTGTCATTGGCTAGATGGGCTGAAGGGCCTGGTTTTGTGCTGTAGTGCTTGATGACTTTATCTGCCAACATGATGTTCCTACTCCCAAACTTGATGCCCTCAAGTATGGCTTGTTCTTGTTCCTGTGACTTCTGAGTCTATTCTCCATGGAGTAACTGAGTGTAGAGCACCACCCACCAAAAGTGGCCCAAACAATTTAACAAAAAAAAAAAGATTTTGTACAGGAATACATGTTATAATTATCAAGACAGTGTCATGTTAAAAGCCTAAAAGTCCTTGCTGTTTACATTCTCTCTCCAATTCATAAAGAGACCATCAAACATACATAGAAATATGAACATAAGCAGACAACATATGGAATAAAAAGCAGCCATAAAAAGCAGAGATTGAAGCCATGCATTACTAAGGTAAAAGGCCATGCAGTTAATAACTGTGGAAGAGGAGGAGAAGTCCTTTATTTGAATTACTATCATCTTGGGGTTGGGCATTGAAGAAGACTGAGGCAAAGTCAGAGGGAGTAAGTCCTCATGGGGGCTGTATTACAGATATAAAAGAAAACTCCACAACTTTATTAATGTTCATTGCAGATTTACTTTTTCATGAAGAGATTAATGTTGGGAGAAAAAGGTTGGTCAGGATCTCTTGGGTTCCTGGAAAGTTTATATAATCACAAATGAGATAGGAAATGTGAACTAACATTAAAAACAGATGTCATGCTGGACATCGCAAGGAAATACCTATTCATAGCTCATCAAAATTGGTGCAAGTATAACAGTGATGAAGAGTCACTTTAAAGAGTGCACAACTTGAAGAGAGCGATCAGAATATACTAAGCACACACAACTAATACGAGATATTGCACAACATCAGCGTATCTAAAAAATAATAAACAGGAAAACTGCATTTTCTCTTGATAATACATCACCGTGTCTATGAGAGAACATTTTGCAACCTCAAATCACCTTCAAAAGGAGGACTGACAATTATAGATTTGTTGAATGTCGAACACTGACACTCCATGATTATAAATTTTATTGTCTCGAGCTCCCAATGGGTTTTCACAGAAAGAATCGTGAGTGTTTACCTATCACTGGTGGAACAGTGAGATGTTGAATTGAGGGAGTTTAAGACCATTTGGCCCACTGTGTCTGCTTGCTTTGCCATTCTGTCATGACTGATTTATTATCCCTCTCAACCCCGTTGATTCTCTTGACAACCCTGCCAAGAGGGTGCGTTAGAAAGCTCAATTAGGTGCAAGTCCTCCCTCCCTTTGCTAAACCCACTGCACTCAAGCTGGAGATTTTGTAGTGAGACACGTTGTGCATATCTATGAGAGTGCAGCATAATAGAAGTGCTAACCCTAGCAGAGCTCTGGGATGAGTAGAAGAGGAAAGACTGGAGATAACGCAATTGACTTCTGACATCTGCTGGGCTTGAATCAAACTGAAAGATAAAAACAGAAGATCATGGGAGGCACTACACTGCAGAAGGAACAGCCACCATTTCCCAAATCACATCAGCATCCTCCAAACCTTATGCAAACATTATTTCACTGTGAAGGTGATAAAATGGTATTTTTGGATATTAGGAAAGAATAGCATGTGCTTTTTGATGTGGTGTATACCACAAGACACTGAGGCCCATCTTTAAAAATAATTAGGTCGCTTGTTCCTACGATGTGGATGTCGCTGGCTAGCCCATCCCTTCACACCACCACTAGTTGCTCTGAAGTTGATGAGTAACCTTCCCGAACTGTTGCAGTCTGAACAATGACTACAAGCATTGACACAACTGGTATCTGAACATGAGATTCTTTGCTAGAAATCTTAAGCAACACACAATCTTGAGGAACTGGAGCAAATCAGGTAGCATTGATGGAGTAGAATGAACTGTCAACGTTTTGGGCTGAGACGCTTTATCAGAGTCAGAACTGCTTAACCACGATTCAACGGTCAGGAGTTGCTCAGTTGTATCAATGGTTAAGAGCAATTTAAAAAGAGGCAAGTTGCCTTTAAGAACAAATAGGAATAGTTAATGAATACTGGCCTTGCCAGCAATGACTATGATCTGTAAATGAATACAGTTCCCATATTCTACTTAAATGGACCACTTGGCTTGAATGGCCTGAACTAATGTGTGAAGATGTTTGTCACTGGTGGGGTAAACAAGTAAAAGAATTAAAATCGAGACTCTTGTTGGATTTACAGTATACGTGAGTAAATGCAGCTATGTTCCAGGATGCTGCAACTGTTGTGTGCCAACCTGCAGTACATTATGCTGCCATCTCTCGTTACAACTGAGAATGTTAATTAAATGGAATTAAAGTCACCATTCACAATGCATAGTGAGAATAACCAGATATTGTCAGTTCAGAGATTAAATCAAATTGGCCTTAAGTGTTTGTTACAGTAAGTTCTATGAATTGTTCTAACACAGGAAGTAATTAGACAAATATTTCATATACCACTATAGTCTAGTCTAAAGCACAAAACTCAGGAGACAAACCGTCGACCAACATCTTTCATAACCTGATTCCTAGTTATCAACTCCACCCTGCCTCCTGTAAAACTGTTATTCATTTTCTCAGTTCCCTCATCTCCACATCCGGCTCCAGGATGGACTTTCCTTTTCAGGTTATCAGATGACCTCCTTCAAAGAACAGGGTTTCCCTTCCTCCACCACTGATGCTGGCCTCACTCACATTTCCTAAACATCTGCGCTCACTCCTTCTTCCCACTGCCTTAACAGTGATAAAAGTTCCTCTAGTCCTCACCTACCATCTCATAAGCCTCCGCATCCAACGCATCATTCTCCACAACTTCTGCCATCTCTAAAGGAATCCAACTGCAAAATGCATCTTTTCCTCCCCCCACCTTTCCACAGTGTGGTTCCCACCCTGATTCTTTTGACAATTTGTCTCTTTCCACCAATCTTCCTTCTGGCACTTATCACTGCAAGCAGCAAAAGTAGAGCCTAAAATTCCCATTTACCTCCTCCATCAACTCCAAACAGACCTTCTAGGCGAGGCAACACTTCACCTGTGAATCTGCTGGGGTCACCTATTCAGTCTGGTGCTCCTGATGCAACCTCCTTTGCATCGGTGAAACCCATCGTAAATTGGGGGACCACTTAGATGAGCATCTCCGCTCCATCCACCAAAGGCAGAACTTCCCGGTGGCCAAACACTTTAATTCCAATTCCCATTTGTTTCAACATGTCAGTCCATGGCCTCCTCATGTGCCAAGATGAGGTCACCCTCAGGGTGGAGGAGCAAAACCTCATATTCTGCCGGAGTAGCCTCCTACCTGATGGCATGAAAATCAATTTTTCCTTCTGGTAAAAAATTCCCTCCACCTCCCACCTTTTTTTATTCTTTACTCTGGCCTCTTACCTCCCTATCACCTCCCCGTGTCCTCTCCTCATTTCCTTTCTCCTATGGTCCACACTCCTCTCCTATCAGATGCCTTCCTCTCTGGCCCTTTATCTTTCATAGCCACTTGCCTTTACCTATCACCTTCTAGCTATCCTCCTTCCTCCTCCCCCACCACTGTCTTATTCTGACATATTCCCCCCTTTCTTACAGGTCCTGAGGAAGGGTCTTGACCCGAAACATTGACCGTTTATTCATTTCAATAGACACTGCCTGACCTGCTGAGCTCCCCAGCATTTTGTGTGTTGCTTTGGATTTTCAGCATCTGTAGGCTTTCTTGTGTTTACTCTTAAATCAATCCATTATTGACATTATCTAACTCTACCACAGCAAAATTTTTTCATTATGCTTTTCTTTTTCAGAGGCAGATTTAGAGCTCATGGGTGTGAGTTAGGTAACACTACAACTCCAGCTCTAAGATCAGGGTTCAATTCCTGCCACTATCTGTACATTCTCCCTGTGACCGAGTTTCTTCTGGGTGTTCCAGTTTCCACCCACGTTTAAAGACATACGGGTTAGGGTTAGTAAATAGCTATGCAAGTCTGTGGGTTAGCGTTAGTGTGTAGCTATGCAAGTCTGTGGGTTAGCGTTAGTGAGTTGCTATGAAAGTATGTGGGTTAACTCTGGTGAGTTGCTATGTTGCCGCCTGAAGTGTAGCAACACTTGCTGGGCTGCCCCAAGGACATCGTCAGTGTTGGTTGTTGACGCAAACCAACACTTTTCACTATATAACTTGATGTACATGTGACAAAGAGAGCTAATATTTTGAATCTTGATTAAACAAGGTCTCGCTATCAACAGACAGCACACTGCAGACCACAACCACTTGGTAAGGAAAAGTTTATCTTTTGCTCTTCTGCTAAACACCTCAATAGAGGCAGGTACTCCTTATAGTTCTTTCCGTCTCAGATCTTCACATCTTTCTTAAGGCTCAGAATCCATAACTGGATAAAGTGCTCTAGTGTAGGTCAAACTGCTGACTTATAGAAGTTCAAAGCTTTATCATGTGTTCATGGGATCTGTTTGTTGGCAATGCAGGCACTTATTCTTCACTTTTAGTTGTCCCACTGATCAGAGTGGCCACTTCAGAGATTGCACGGGTGGGGTTGGACATTAAAGCTAGCCTAGCCAAAGGCAGTAGATTTTCTCTTTCTGAATACCTAATAGCATCAGTGTCATCATCACCATTAACAAATCCAAATTTACTTGTTACTTGATTTTAACTTCCCCACCAGTTTGGTGGGCCCTGGGTCAAAGGCTCAGGCATGAGGCTGCATATCTAGGTACTTAACCATAATGTAAATGTACTCATCTTCACTTGCACTCAGATCAGAAGACACAGAAGCAGAATTAGGTCATTTGGACCCTCTATTCTGCTCCATCATTCCATCCCTCTCAACCTCATTCACTTGCCATTTCCCTGTAACCTTTCCGTACATACATCCTTGATGGTGGGTCGACTGCTGCCAGTGATGCACTTAACAGTTTTGACTAACATTGTAAAGTATCCTTATCTGCAGCAGTGCAGTTTCCCTCCCATGCAGTGATGGGATGCTTTGTGAGTATAGATGTGCATACCACAGCTCTCTTCAGCCTGCTCAAAGGTAGAGGCATTGGTGAGAAAACAGCACTAACTTTCAATCCCACTGCTGATTGCACAAGTTCCTGAAAAGAATTTGTAGAGCTTGTAGGCAAATACAGGGTCCAGCCGAATAAATTATATGCAGTACACAAGAGATTCTGCAGATGCTGGAAATCCAGAATTTAACATATGGATTAGGGCTACTGTGTTGTGGGCATGCTATGTTGGTACTGCAAGCATGGCAACATCTTTGGCCTGCCTGTAGCACAATCCTCACTGATTTGTCAAAAGGACACGAGTTTTGATATACATGCAAAAAATGAAGCTAATTTTTAGATGTTTAATCTTTATAAAGAGGGAAATGCAAACCACCTTGAAAGATGGAAAGACAGGAACAGAAGAATACTTCAGTTTCTGCCATATTGATAGACTAATGATTCAGTTAGCTGGGTTGAATTTATAGAGTCATAGAAAAGTACAGCACAAAAACAAGCCCTCTGGCTCATTTAGCCTGTGCTGAACCATTTAAACTACCTACTCCCATTGACCTGTACCAGGACCATAGACCCTCTCTATCTTCCAGGTACCTAGCCACGCTTCTTGAAATTGTACGTTGAAATTGAGCTCACATGGTTCACTTGTGCTGACAATACATTTCACACCCATGACCCTCTGAGTGAAGAAGTTCCCCTTATCCCATGACCTAGGGTAAAGGAAAGCAGGCTTTTTCCACTATCTATACCCCTCATCATTTTCTATATCTCTATCAAATCTCCCTTTAATCTTCTACGTTCCAAGGAATAAAGTCTTTACCTATTCAATCTTTCCTCATAACTCAGGTATTCCAGACCCAGCAACATCCTTGTAAACTTTCTCTGTACTCTTTCAACCTTACTTAAATCTTTCCTGTATGTAGGTGACTAAAACTGCACACAATATTCCAAATTAGGCCTCACCAATGTCTTATACAACTTCAACATAACATCCTATCTCCTGTACTCAATACATTAATTTATGAAGTTTATGAACCTACCTACCTGTGACAACTCTTTCAATCAATTATGGACCTGTATTCCCAGATCCCTTTGTTCTACCACACTCCTCAGTGCCCTACCATTCACTGTGTAAGACCTACCCTGGCTGGTCCTACCAAAGTGCAAACCCTCACCCTTGACTGCAGTAAACACTATCTACCATTTTTCCAGTTCGTCCAGGTTGAGTCTTCCTCATGGTCCACTACATCTTCAATCTTGGTATCATCTGCAAATCTACTGATCCAGTTATCCACATTATAATCCAGATCATTGCTCTTGATGAAGAACGACAACAGATTGAGCACTGATCCCTGAGGTGCTCCACTAGTCACAGGTCTCCAGTCAGAGAGGCAACTATCTACCACCACTTTCTGGCTTCTCCCACAAAGTCAATGTCTAATCCAATTTACTACCTCATCCTGAATGCTGAACCTTCTTGACCAACCTCCCATGTGGGAGCTTGTTAAATGCCTTGCCAAAGTCCACGTAGATAACATCCACTGTCTTGCCTTCATCAACTTTCCTGGTACCCCCCCTCAATAACTCAGTAAGATTGGTTAGACATGACCTACCATGCATGAACCCATGCTGACTATCCTTAATCAGTCCTCGTCTATCCAAATACTCATATATCTGCTTCTTTAGAATACCTTACAACAGTTTTCCCATGACTGATGCCATGCTCACTGGCCTACAACTTCCTGGTTTATTTTTACAACCTTTCTTGAATAGTGGAGCAACACTGGCTGTTCTCCAATCCTCTGGCATGTTACCTGTTGCTCAGGATGATTTAAATATCTCTGCGAGGTCCCTAACTTGCCTCCTACAGGATCTGAGTTAACACCTTGTCACCACCCTAACTTGCCTCAAGACAGCAAGCATTTCATCCACCGCATTGTCAGGACCACGGAGCCTCTTTAAGCCAGAGGAAGCGGATTTATGATCAACTTATTTTGGTAAACACAGACATGATGGTTCTGTCTCAGTCCTGCTCACCTGACCTTGAACAGCTAGCAGTCAAATATCATCCATTTTATCTGTTGAGGGAATTTTTTACAATCATCCTGGTAGTGGTGTACATTCTACCTCTGGCCAACGTCAGGCAGGCACTGGACAAGCTGAGCACTGTGATCAGGAGTCACAAATCACTCTGAAGCCTTCCCAGGAGATTTCCAGGGGATTTCAACCAGGCCATCTTGAAGAGGCCTGACCAACTACCACCATCACATCACCTGTGTAACCAGAGGCACCAACACACTTGATGACTTTTACACCACCATCAAGAATGTTTACCGTATCATCCCATGCCTGCACTTTGGCAGGTCCAATCACCAGGCTGTACTTCTACTTCTGGCACACCAGCAGAGATTGAGGACTATAGCACCAGCAATGAGGAGCATGAAGGGAAGTGAAAAAACACAAAGGACTGTTTCAATCAGTGGACTGGACAATATTCAGGGAATCATCTACTAATTGTCACTGAGAGTTCATCAAGACCTGCGTGTGCCTTCGAGAACATACCGGACATATCCAAACCAAAAGCTGGAGATGAACCATGAGCTTCAGTCTGCTGAAGGCTATAACTATGAGCTGAAAGAAGGACACAGTTGGGAGCTTAACATCAAAGGATATAGAAACACAGACAACCTACAGCACAATATAGGCCCATTGGCCCATAAAGCTGTACCAAACATGCCTTTACCTTAGAAATTACCTAGGGTTACAACAGCCCTCTATTTTTCTAAGCTCCATGTACCTATCCAGCAGTCTTTTAAAAGACCCTATTGTATCCACCTCCACCAGCTCATTCCACACACTTGCCACTCTCTGTATAAAAAACTTACCCCTGACATCTCCTCTATGCCCACTTCCACGCACCTTAAAACTGTGCCCTCTTGTGCTAGTCATTTCAGCCCTGGGAAATAGCCTCCGACTATCTACATGATCAAAGCCTCTCATCATCTTGTACACCTCTCATCCTCTGTCGCTCCAAGAGAAAAAGCCGAGTTCACTCAACCTATTCTCATAAGGCATGCTCCCCAATCCAGGCAACATCCTTGTACATCTCCTCTGCACCTCTTCTATGGTTTCCACATCCTTCCTGTAGAGAGGCGAGCAGAACTGAGCACAGTACTCCAAGTGGAGTCTGACCAGGGTCCTATATAGCTACAACATTACGTCTCTGCTCCTAAACTCAATCCCACGATTGATGAAGGCCAATACACTGTATGCCTTCTTAACCACAGATTCAACCTGTGCAGTAGCTTTGAGTGTCCTATGGACTCGGACCCCAAGATCCCTCTGATCTTCCATACTGCCAAGAGTCTTACCATTAACACTATATTCTGCCATCATATTTGACCTACCATAATGAATCACTTCACACTTATCTGGGTTGAACGCCATCTGCCACTTCTCAGCCCAGTGTTGCATCCTATCAATGTCCTGCTGTAACCTCCGACAGCCCTCCACACTATCCATAACACCCCCAATCTTGGTGACATCAGCAAATTTACTAACCCATCCGTCCACTTCCTCATCCAGGTCATTAATAAAAATCACAAAGAGTAGGGGTCCCAGAACAGATCCCTGAGGCACACCACTGGTCACCAACCTCCATGCAGAATGTGACCTGTCTAGAACCACACTTTGCCTTCTGTAGGCAAGCCAGTTCTGGATTCACAAAGCAATGTCCCCTTGGATCCCATGCCTCCTTACTTTCTCAATAAGCCTTGCATGGGATACCTTGTCAAATTCCTTGCTGAAATCCATATACACTACATCTACTGCTCTTCCTTCATCAATGTGTTTAGTCATATCCTCAAAAAATTCAATCAGGCTCATAAGGCACGACCTGCCTTTGATAAAGCCATGCTGACTATTCATAATCATGTTATGCCTCTCCAGATGTTCATAAATCCTACCTCTCAGAATCTTCTCCATAATCTTACCAACGACTGAAGTAAGACTCACTGGTCTACAATTTCCTGGGGTATCTCTACTCCCTTTCTTGAATAAAGGAACAGCATCCGCAACCCTCCAATCCTCCAGAGCCTCTCCCGTCCCCATTGATGATGCAAAGATCATTGATGAGGCTCAGCAATCTCCTCCCTTGCCTCCCACTGTAGCCTGGGATACATCTTGTCCGGTCCTGGTGACTTATCCAACTTGATGCTTTCCAAAAGCTCTAGCACATCCTTTTTCTTAATATCTACATGCTCAAGCTTTTTAGTCTGCTGTAAGTTATCCCTACAATCGTCAAGATCTTTTTCCATAGTGAATACTGAAGCTAAGTATTCATTAAATACCTCTGCTATTTCCTCTGGTTCCATACACACTTCCCCATTGTCACACTTGATGGTCCTATTCTCTCATGTCTTATACTATTGCACTTCACATATTTGTAGAATGCCTTGGGATTTTCCTTAATCCTGTCCACCAAGCCCTTCTCATAGCCCCTTATGACTCTCCTAATTTCCTTCTTAAGTTCCTTCCTGTTAGCCTTATAATTTTATAGAACTCTATCACTACCTAGCTTTTTGAACCTTTCATAAGCTTTTCTTTTCTTCTTGACTAGATTTACACCACTGTTCCTGTATCCTGTACAAATTGTGTCAAGGTTTCTTGACACAATATGTAGATAAGCCTACAAGAGGAGAGGTTGTACTTGATCTGGTTTTGGGAAATGAACCTGGTCAGGTGTCAGATCTCTCAAAGGGAGAGCGTTTTGGAGATAGTGATCATAATTCTATCTGCTTTACCATAGCACTGGAGAGGGATAGGAACAGACAAGTTAGGAAAGTGTTTAATTGGAGTTAGGGGAAAATGAGGCTATCAGTTTTTTATAAACCACATAGACTCAAGGCTGTAATTGCTGCCTAAGGTGCATCTACTAAATACTGACTTGAAGCGGGTGAAAAAATTATACAATTAATTATTTTGTCTTTAACAATTTTAATAAATTTAAACCAATTTCTAGAAATTTGTTTTCAGTTTCACACGAAAGCATCTTTTCTGTTGCCCCAGTTCCAAAAAAAACCAAACTAAATCCACTGTGATTCAATGTTGTAAAACAATAAAACATGAAAACTTCCGAGGGGGAGGGAGGGTGAACACTTTTTAAAGGTACTGTATAGCTAGGGTGCCTAAGACTTCCACAGTATTGTATTTATCATTGTGGAGCTGAGCGTGAGCTTGTAAATCAGGCAAAATCAAAGGATGTTAAGAATAGAGAGGCTGGAGTGCCACAGGAAGGCATGGGACAGGTGGCAGAGGAGTGCCAGGGGTGGGTGGTGGCATTAGTGCAAACACACACAGCCCTGAGACACCAGGCAAGATCATTTGATTCCAAGCAATTGGTTTATTGATTATTACATAATGTCTCCCTGGTGCTTTCTGCTCCCTCCCCTCTTCCTTCCCCTTTTCCCAACCATGATTCTCCCCTCTCTGCTCCCTTCCCATTCTCAGTCCACAATGGAGATCTGTATCGGAATCAGGTTTATCATCTCTCATGTTATTAAATATGTTTTTTGCAGCAGCAGTACAGTGCAATATACAAAATTACTACCGTACTATTCAAAAGTCTTAAGTACCCTAGCTACATACAATAAAATGGCTTCAGCCTTTTGCACAATATTGTATATGGTGACATATATAGACTTTGATAGTAAGTTTGCTCTCTGACTTGGAGAAAACAGGGTTTAATCTGGAACAGTAAGCATGTATTTATTAAGGGAAGATTAACCTAATTGAATTTTTTTTTGACGAATCAATACCCATGTGGGATTACAAAATCCTATAATAAGAGGCTATTCAAATGAAGAAACATGAGATTCTCTGGAATGGCAAATCAGATCTAAAGATTGGCTCAGTGGTAAGCAGTGAGGGCACAAATCAGTCATATAACACTGAATCAGGCCCTTTATTCAACTTGTCTGTACCACCCATTGCATTACTTTAACACCATTAGCCTGCATTCAAAACTACAGATCGATGGGCCAAATGGCCTAATTCTGCTCCCATGTCTTATGCTCTTCTATACTTGGCTATTCAAGTACTAAATGCCTCCTAATTGTGGTGAGAGTATCTGCCTTTACCACTACTTTAGGCAGTGCACCAAAAAATGTGTAGAAAACACTGATCTCTTCTTATGCCCTCTTTTTAAGACACCTACAACATGGGTGTAAGATTTTTAATATCTATTCAACTCAAAACTTTATATACCCCCATAAGGTCACCCCTCAGGTTCCTCTTCTCCAGGGAAACTAAACAAAGCCAATTCAGTCTCTCTTTATAAAGTGATTCTCTCTTCCAGGGAAGATACTAGTGAATCTCCTCAGCAGCTTTTCCAGCACCACACACAAAATGCTGGAGCAACTAGGAAGGCTAGGCAGCCTGCTGAGCTCCCCCAGCATTTTGTGTGTACTGCTAAGATTTCCAGCATCTACAGATTTTCTCTTGTTTGTGATTGGATCTTCTCCAGCACAATCACATTCTTCATACAGCATGCAATGAGAAACACACATGCTGTTCCAGTTCTGGCGTAACCAAAGTTATAACATGATAGCCAGCTCTATATTCTATGCCCTGGCCAATAGAGGTCATACGTTTTGGGTGAAAGGTGAAATATTTAAGGGGAAACTTCACTCAGAGGGTGGTGAGAGCATGAAATGGACTGCTAGCGGAAGTGGTGGATGCGGGTTCAATTACAACATGTAAGAGAAGTTTAGATAGGCACACAGATGGGAGGGGTATGGAGGGCTATGGTCCAGGTGCTGATTGATTGGAGTAGGCAGACTAACAGTTTGGCATGGACTAGATAGGCTGAAGAGCCTTCTTGTGTGCTGTAGTGCACTATGACTCTAAGCATACTATACGCCTTCTTCACTACTTCATCCAGCTGTGGCTTGATGATCTGTCCAAATGGACAGAAAATATAATAATCCCAAAATGTGGGGCAATGTATTTGGGGAGCACCACTTAAGCGAAGGGTTATAGATATGTTACAGCGACATGAGATTCTGAGGTCAGTGGAGGAACAGGAGGTGAATATCTTGGAATTGTATCTCCAAATCCTTAAAGGGCAGGAGGGCAAGATGTGGGTAAAAAGCCAGTAAAGTGAGACACCAAATAAAAGATGAGGAGAACAGCAAGCAACACAACACTTGTTAGGGAAGAGCTAAACTGTACAGATTTAACAACAATGTCAAACGGGCTCCTGTTAAGATGATGACACGCTTGGCTGCAGCGTCCTCTATGGGTCTGACAAATGCTGCAAATGTTTGTCTTAAATTTTTTAGTGATCACAGTTGGACACTGGAAATCAGGTTAATTGATGAGTCAGACAGTGTGGGAGCTGCTTGGCCTCAGTTGGTGCACAGACCAGGACCTCATGCCTCTTTGTTACTTATTACAGCCACCCATGGAAAGAAGAGATGCTGGAGGGGGAGTGGGAGAGAACAGAGGAATGATGGGCATACCAAGCCCTGCAGGCAGGCTCCCACTGGAAGACAATTGAACTTGAACTTGATTATACATGAGATTTACAACAATGTTACTGGGACTGGAGAATTTTAACTTGAAGGAAGAAGAGAAGGTGGAGGTTGTTTTAATGGTAACAGAGGAAGATAACCAAGGTGTATAATATTGAGAGGACCAGAAAAGAAAGTAGCTCCCTAAGTCGTGGGTCAAAAATCAAAGGGGACAGTACTTGGTAGGAGTAGGGGAAATGAAGAAAGGTTTTAAAACTCACTGTTTAAAATGCCGATGGAGTAAGAAATGGTCACATTTAAAAACAAATGTGTCTGCCATTGCCAATTAACTAGATTCTGAAAACTTGCACTCATTTCACAACCATAATTTATTTACTAGTTGTGCACAAGAACAGCCTGGCCTGTTACCCAATTTCCCTTGGGATCAATAAAGTATGTCTGTCTGTCTGTTCTGAAGATTTAACAGAGAAATTCCATTTTTATACAGAACTGACTAGCAGTAACTGATGTTATCCTTTTGTAAGCTATACATTCAAATTCCTTACTTGCAAGATCAATCGCCATTCACAATACAGGTGTTAAGTCAATAGACACTACAAGCAGACAACTGATGATAACTTAAAGTAGTGGTCACTAACCTTTTTAAGCCCAAGATCCCCTACCTCAGCCTTGGTGAAAGGCAAGATCTACTTACTAAATCATTTAGAGAAACAACAGCTCAGATTGTACTTCCAACTTGAGGCCTTTTATCTGGGCTAATTGTATTTGAATTACATCAAATGCTTTTGTCAAACTTTCAAATTAATTCAACCAAGAAAACACTGTATCTAGCATATCAAACAGGCCATAGCTGTCTTTCTTTAAGAATATTACAATACTTGATACGTTTAATTCTAAGTTTCATTATTTAATTTTATTTCAACACAAAAAATAAATTAATAAAAATTGACTGTTGCACTCAGTGTGATGACTAGGGCTGAATACTTTCTGCTAGTTCCCTGAAATTTGGCTCATAACTACAGACAACCAGTCTGAGACAGCCTGTGAGGTGTCTGTCAGTAAGATAGCTCCTGTACTTAGATTTAATAATTTTTATCTGTGAAAATGCAATTTCACACAGATAAGTTGACCCGAAGTAGGCACTGACTTTTAGTGCACCCGTGGTGAGATGAGGAGACTTCTCCCTGCTGACAAGCCCCCAAAAGTCACCGTCCCTTGATCTTGCTTTAAGCTTGTTGTCATTTTGCAAATCAATTACCGGTATTTCCATTTCAATATCACTTGGCACACCAAATACTTGCCGGAATTTGGCTGCTATCTGTTCTATATCGATCGACAGAAATGGGTTTGAAATAAATGCAGCAATATCTTTCATGAGGTTTGACTCCCCAAAACGCCGATCGAACTCTATTGTCTAGCTTGTCTAGGTAAGCACAGTACTGCTTAGGGCAAAAAGCATTTTTCTTGATGGCCTGTAACATTTTCTCCAAGTTGGGAAAATGTGTCAGGCTCCTGTTCTTTAAATTTGAAATCCAAACACCGAGCTTGGCCTGAAATGCATTTACTGCTCTTATCATGTGGGGCAGGTGTTGGGTCTTTTCCCATAAGCTCGTTGTTAAGTGCATTTAATTTAGCCGTTAGGTCTGTCAGAAACCCTAAATCCAGTAACTACGCATCATCTGACAGTTCCTTGTGTTCCTCGTTTCTTGTCGACAGAGAAGTCTTTATATCTCAGGCAGCAAGTCAGCAAATCGTTGCAGCACTTTGCCACGACTCAAACACCGAACATCAGCATGAAGAATTAAGTCTCTGTAAGTGGTATCGAGCTCATCCAATCACACCTCGAATAAGCGTTGCTGAAGCGCTTTTGCTCGAATCAAGTTTATCAGTTTGACCACCAGTGTCATTACATGAGAAAAGTCCATGACCCAGCCAAGGCCTGCTGATGAATCACACAGTGATAATCCAGGAAGTCGGGAAAATTAGGGTCATTATGGCACAGTACTATAAAACCAACGCGCACATCGCCCATTGCTGGGGCCCCATCAATAGTAATTGCCACCAGTTTATGAATGGGGATGTCATTTTCACGGATATGTTTTTAAACTCATTGTAAATATCCTCATCTCTCGTTCTCTCCTTTAAGTGCAAAAGAGTGACGAAGTCCTCCTTTGTTGTAAAGTCCTGGAAAGCCATTCTGACAAATACAACAAGCTGAGCTGTTTGCATTACATCCAGGGATTCATCGAACTGTAGTGAAAAATATTCACAGAGTGACAAGTCCTTTAACACTTGTCGATCTGCGTCCTCTGACAGTGACTCTGCCCTCCTTGTCACTGTTGCAGGGCCAAGCAGTATGTATTGTGCAGGATGTTCTGTGAAAAACAACTGCTGGGCCTTCAACCCCGATTTCAGCTCCTCAGCTTTCCTGGCACGGATTGCGCTCTTTGGGGGGTAGGTGTCTAAATTTCTGGTGGTTGGTATTGTGGTGCTGCTCCACATTCCCTCTCTTCGTCAGTGCTTGTGATTGGTGGCACAACATACGTACACACTTGTCTTTCACCAAGGTAAACAGAAATTCCTCTTCCCATTCTGGATGGAATTTGTACATTTTCGCCTTCTTTCGTGGAGCCTCCGCCATGCTAGCTAGCTACCTTGCAGGATATCACCAGTGAGTGCCGTGTATTGATGTTTGCGACAGTCTGTACTCTTATCTAATCTGATCGGTCACTTTGATGCAGCACAAGCTACGCTGAAAAAATACAGCAGTCACATGATGTCAGCACACATGTGACGCACGACGCTGGGCAGTGGAACAAGAGAAACACAATAACCAGGGAAAGCAACTAAGTGTGGGTTAAAAATGACTCACATATGCGCTCTAGGGGTTAAATTTGCTTTTGCATCAAAAGGTTTATCAGGCATAATTTACTTGTAGTAACTTCTACTTTGAAAAAGGACCACTCGACAACTTCATGCCCAAAGGAACAACTTTATCTGGGACAGCAAAACCAATATTTAACATAGAGGTTTTCACTGAACCGTGGTGCATGGCGGAGGGGCTATACACACATGCGCACCGGGCTGAAAGAACGGAAGTAAAACCCCACAACCCCGGAAACTACCTCTCTTTACCAAACAGCTTTCCGTAGCGGGAGTATTGCTATATTACCATTATTCAAATTAGTGTTACTTATTTTTATAATGCTCACATTACAACAGTATTTGTGTATTTATTTTTCTTTTTTTTGGGATCTACTGGGAAAGTCTCAAAGATCGACCAGTACTTTAAAGTTACAAACAAGAGGTGCTGGAAATCCACGCACACACCACAATATGCTGGGTGAACTCAACAAGCCAGGCAGAATATATAGAAAAAAGTACAGTCGACATTTCAGGCCGAGACTCTTTGGCAAACTGGAAAAAAAAATTCGAGGCATAGATTTAAAAGGTGAGGAAGGGCAGAATGAAACACAAGGTGACAGGTGAAACTGGGAGGAATACTTTGAAGTTAGTAATTACCTCTGAGTTGGGGTGTGTTCCTTGAATCTTTCTGGTACATTCTTATCTAGTCTCCATATACCATTTGTGGAAAGAAAAGCTATGCACTTGGAAGACTTTTCTTTTTTGGGTTGACTGCACCCTACTTAACCCTCACCTTGCTGCAACTTCCACACCTCCAAGTGTACCTGAAGAACCCTCAGCTGTCGATTTTGATATCAAGTGACAGGAAGTGAGTTGGGTACATCTATCTGGTATCAATGCAATGGGCCTAATGGGCCTCTGTTGCAAAGCGAAGTTCATTGGTGTATTTCAATTACACAGCCGGTGTGAAGTGCTTGTGAGGAACCTCAGCGGAGTATGCCTTGGATCATATCTTTTAACCAGCACCACACATTCCAAGGTCTCTCCACACCCATAACACC
Source organism: Hemitrygon akajei (assembly GCF_048418815.1). Classification (NCBI taxonomy): domain Eukaryota; kingdom Metazoa; phylum Chordata; class Chondrichthyes; order Myliobatiformes; family Dasyatidae; genus Hemitrygon; species Hemitrygon akajei. The sequence goes on along the minus strand of NC_133131.1, from coordinate 175,140,926 downwards.
ATAAGACATAGGAGCAGAATTAGGCCATTCGGCCCATTGAGTCTGCTCCGTCATTTCATCATGGCTGATATATTTTCCCTCTCAAACCCATTCTTCTGTCTTCCCCCTGTAATCTTTAACACCCTTGTTAATCAAGAGCCTATCAACCACAGTACAACGTTTTATAGTACCGGTGTCCTGGGCTCACTTCTCGCCACTGCCTGTAAAGAGTTTGTATGTTCTCCCTGTGACCCTGTGGATTTCCTCTGGGCACTCTAGTTTCCTCCCACAATCCAAAGACTTAACAGTTAGTAGGTTAATTGATCATTGTAAATTGTCCAGCGATTAGGCTAGAGTTAAATCGAGGGACTGATGGGTGCTGTGGCTTGAAGGGCCTATTCCGCATTGTATCTCAATAAATAAATCCAGGGTTAGATGAAGGCTCGCTTTCCTGTCTTTCCCAATTCCTGTGCTCTCAATGCCAGTAACTGCTAGGGTATAGTTCTGCTCCCTTGATGGCCAAGCCTATTCCACACTTGTTAGTCATGTACGCCTCACGTGTTTGTCATTCTCTAATGGATTGATCCAAGTTCAGCCTGGTCCAAAGACCATTAATGTACATTTCCAGTAAGACTGCAGGAAAATTAAAGCTTGTTTATTTTTCACCCCATCTTCAAACACACAACAGAGTTAAATATAAACTTAGTGGCCACTTTATTAGGTACAGGAGGTACCTAATGAGATGACCAGTGAGTGTATGTCCATGGTCTTTTGCTGCTGTAGATCATCCACTTCAAGGTTCGATGTGTTGTGCATTCAGAGATGCTCTTCTGCACACTACTGTTGTAACATGTGGTTATTTGAGTTACAGTCACCTTCCTGTCAGATTCAACCAGTCTGGTCATTCTGCTCTGACCTCGCTCATTAACAAGCCATTTTCACCCACTAAACTGCCAATGTGCTTTGTTTCTTGCACCATTCTTGTAAACAGACTGCTGTGTGTGAAAATCCCAGGAGATCAGCAGTTTCTGAGATATTCAAACCACTCCTTCAGGCACCAATGATCATTCCATTGTCAAAGTCACTTAGATCACATTTCTTCCCCTTTCCAATGTTTGGTTTGAACAACAACTGAACCTCTTGACCATGTCTGCATGCCTTTATACACCGAATTGCTGCCACGAGTGGCTGATTAGATATTTGCATAAACAAGGTGCACAGATGTACCTAATAAACTGACCACTGAATGTATAGATGTGTTCCTACAGTATGCAGATCATTCAGTAAGCCTCACTTGTAAATGGCAGCTAAACACCATATACAGCCACTCAAGGAGAGGAATATTGAAGTTACTGAATTGTGAAGGCAAGGGAATTTTACTTAATATAGTTTGTCCTTACTTGTCAAGACAGGCCACACTGAGACATTGGTCCTCAGGCTGTGGTTGTGTTGTGCCGGCATCGTTATCCTCAAGGATGGAATCGATGAAGGTTGATGGTGAGAGTGGCTCTTCAGTGCTGGTGCCTACAGTGACAACCTCAATATCCGGATGAGCTGTTGGACTTGGGGGCTCTTCTTTAATATGGAGCAGAGGACTACTTCTGGAAGAGACGAGTTCAAATTTATTCTCATTTCAACTGTTTACTGCCAGATCAGCATTCCTGTGGACCACAATACACAACACAAAGTAGTACCACCACAAATAAATTAACAAATAATAAGCTACATTTATGTCACAAGTTAAAATGTAAACACTGTAACAATACTGGCACTTCATGCATGTTGAAACCTGCATGGTGGCAGGGAGTTCAGCAGTGTTGCTCCCTCAGGAAAAGGCTTTTTTCCCCATCAGTTCTTGCCCTAATACTATGGTACCTCCTGTCTGATAGTAAGGGGTCAAAGAGATTGTTGGACAAATGGTATGGTGCATTGACAATGCTAAGAGCCCTGAGAATGCAGTACTCCTGGTAAGTATATCGGATGGGTTGAAGAAAGCTGCAGTAATCCTCTGAGCAGTCCTCACTATCTTTTGTAAGGACATGCCTTGGCATTCCCATACCAGATGGTCAGGACACTCCCGATGGTGCTCCTGTAAAAATTGGTTAGAAAGGGGCAGGGGAAGGGGTGAATCTCAAACTCCTCAAGAAGTGCTTTCTTGACTAAAGAGGTGATGTTGAGGGACCAGGTGAGATCCTCTGTTATTTGTACTCACAGAAACTGGTGCTCCAAAGTCTCTCCACCAAGGACCCGTGTCTGTGCAGTGAGGAGTGTTCAGTCTGCACCTTCCTGAAGTCCACAATCATCTCTTTAGTCTTGTTTGCATTGAGTCTCAAATTGTTGGGCTCACATCATTCTATAAGTGCTCTATTTCCTCTCTGTATGCCGGCTCACTGTGTTTGTTGATGAGGCTGTTACAAGAATTACCCCTTGTAATAATAAGTGAGGCACAGTGAGCTCTGTACTTACTGACAAGTACCTTTACTTCTAAAATAACCAGTACATTAATTTATACACTAAATACCTTGTGTGCACACCAACTAAGTTTTCCTGATCTCCCATGAACAGTCAGAGAACAGAAAAGACATTACCAGTAAAAAAAAAGAGTTTCTGTTGCTGGCTGCATGTTCCTCGTAGTCCTGTTTTGAATCTCCATGTGTCTGGGGCACCTCACATTCGCAATAGTTGGTCTCCTGCAGAGTTACCGCCATTAGGTATTTGGAGCTCCTGATTCTTATAGTGTTCCTCATCAGTTGATCTGGTGGATCTCTATCCCATTGGCTCAAGGTCACCTTCTTACTAGTTCTAGTCCAGGATGACAACCCCCCCCCCCCCCCAACCTTGTGCATTTGTGTCTTACAACTCTGACTGGTGCAAATCAGTTAAACTCAGCAACCCAGACAGAATTACAGATTGCTTTTTCAGTAGGTCTGGCACTTCACATAATAATTATCTACTCATCTGAGAATGGTCTCAAGTTTAGCAGGTCATTACCTGAAGGTCCATGTGTCCACATTCAATTGCTCTGATTAGATTATCAATTCTAATCAACAAAAATCTGTTCTGAGTCCACAAAATGGGGGGGAAAACAAAGACAATTGGTTTGTCAACTTCCCCTGTCCTTGATTCATTCGAATCCACTATTTTGTAATTCATCAACTTCCCCTGCCCGTGATTCACCCGGATCCACTGATTTGCAGACTGTAGTTCCTTCTGGCCAACAAGGCTGACCACTTTTGTGTGACTTGATGATTTGGTTGGAACTGGATCTAGCAGTATAGTCAAGTGTCAGCAGCATGAACAGGAGATTAAGAAAACTATGTTTAATACACAGACAAGAGAAGATTGGCAAAAGAGGAGAGGAGAGAAGGATACCTTCCATGTACTGAAGGCAAATTACAATTGCAGATTTGACCACTTTTTTATTTTTTGGCACATTTGGCTCTATATGTGCCAGGACAGGTCAAGGAGATTGCATTAAAAAATGATCTTCAGTTTTATAAACTTCCAGTAAGATGGCAGCACGTTTGATTGCATCAGCTTTTACGGGGTCAACTATAGGTGCTGTTGTCCTTTTGAACATTTTTAAAAAAACAATTGCAAGATCCTGTTGGACATCAATAACGTCAAGTACGCTATCAGCAAGTTGATCATTGGCAAAGAAACTGAAGAAGTTGAGCTTGGTGCAGATCGTGTCATTGCACAAAGGCATTGTGCACTCTAACCATAAGCGATCATCTTAGTTACTTATCTTGTGATTGTAAGACCCTGTTGGACATCATTAATATAGAATGCTGCAAGTCCGATTTACTGATTTGTTAGCGAATGGCAGAGGTGGAGAGTGTGGAGCTGCGTGGCTTCGGTCATTATCAAGGACCAGGCCTTCAGCTGCGGTGTTGGCTGTGTACAGCCGCCGAGACAGCAGTGTCTGAGTTGCTGCGTTCCACTGGAGGCAGTGTGGCATGGCATCCAAGCTGGAGTCAATGCTGCCGCCACCCCCCCACAGCCCTCCAAAGCTATCAGTAGAAGACGAGTCATGTTGTGTTCAACTGCACATTTTTGTAACATTCATGGCCTTAGAATCTTGTACTACAATACTAAATAATACATTTAGTGTGACTCTGTAGCGATGTGCTACACACAGCGCTAAAATAACGACACGCAATCGGTAAGTCGTTTCGAGACTAGTTTATTCAAACTTCGCGGCGTTGGCATTTAATCCTTAGTGCCCGCCCTCTCCGGGCAGAAATTATGCCAGAGGTGCATTACCAAAGTCTCCCCCCATGCGCTGGCTATTTGTGAGCCGGTTCGTCTGCGCAGAAAGTGGGTCGCCACATAACCCTCCCCCCAGAACTGGCGATACACCCCCCCCAATGTCCACAGTCTGGATCAGCCTCTGTTTGGGAGGTCTGCCTCTGCGCCGCGGTGCCTGAACCTTGACCGGCTGCGCCGTCCACATGGGCTGGTTTGAGTCGGTCCACCATGAAACCTCCTCTCTCCCCCCAATGTCCAAATCGTACGTGAACCTGTTGTTGTTGATCACCTTGAACGGCCCCTCGTATGGCCGCTATAGCGGTGCCCAGTGTCTGCCCCTTCGTACAAACACAAACTCACAGTTCTGCAGGTCTTTGGGTACATGGGTCGGGGTCCGTCTGTGCTGTGAAGTTGGTACGGGGGCCAGGTTGCCGAGCCTTTCGTGTAGCCTGTACAGGACTGCTGCGGGTTCTTCCTCTTGCCCCCTTGGGGCTGGTATCAACTCTCCCGGGACGGCCAAGGGCGCACCGTACACCAACTCAGCCGACGAGGCGTGCAGATCCTCCTTGGGTGCTGTACGAATTCCAAGCAGGACCCAGGGAAGCTCGTCCACCCAGTTAGGTCCTCTCAGGCGGGCCATGAGAGCCGACTTCAAGTGATGGTGGAAGCGTTCTACCAGTTCATTCCACTGTGGGTGGTAGGCAGTTGTGTGGTGCAGCTGTGCTCCCAACAGGCTGGCCACAGCCGACCACAGGCTAGAGGTGAACTGGGAGCCTCTGTCAGAGGTAATGTGGGCCGGTAACCGGAAGCGTGCTACCCAGGTTGCGATCAGTGCTCGGGTGCAGGAATCGGCAGATGTGTCGGTGAGCTGGACCACCTCTGGCCACCTCGTGAACTGGTCTACCATAGTTAGGAGGTACCGCGCTCCTCGGGACACTGGTAGGGGGCCTACGATATCCACATGAATGTGGTCGAACCTCTGGTGGGTGGGTTCGAACTGCTGCGGCAGGGCTTTACTGTGCACCTTGGCTGTTTGGCACTGCGCGCACGTTCTGGCCCATTCACTGACCTGCTTGCGAAGTCCGTGCCACGTGAACTTGCTGGAGACTAGCCGGACGGTTGTCCTGATAGATGGGTGCGCCAAACCGTGTATGGAGTCGAAAACTCGCCGCCTCCAGGCTGCCGGGACGATGGGGCGAGGTTGGCCGGTAGCCACGTTGCACAGGAGGGTCCTCTCACCTGGGCCTACGAGAAAGTCCTGCAGCTGCAAACCCGAGACTGCGGTCCTGTAGCTGGGCATCTTGTCGTCTGCCTGCTGCGCCTCCGCCAGTGCTGCATAGTCCACCCCCAGGGACAGGGCCTGGACAGCTGGTCTGGAGAGTGCATCCGCCAGGACGTTGTCCTTTCCCGAGACGTGCTGGATGTCCATCGTGTACTCGGAGATGTAGGACAGATGTCGCTGCTGGCAAGCTGACCAAGGATCGGACACCTTCGTGAACGTGAAGGTCAACGGTTTGTGGTCCGTGAACGTGGTGAACGGCCTGCCTTCTAAGAAGTACCTGAAATGCCGGATTGCCAGATACAGTGCCAACAGCTCCAGGTCGAAAGCACTGTACTTGAGTTTGGGTGGTTGTAGGTGCTTGCTGAAGAACGCCAGGGGTTGCCAGCGCCCCACCGACTGCTGTGTTGGATGCGTCCACCGTGAGGGTGGTCGGAACGTCCATTCTGGGGTGCACCAGCATCGCGGCATCTGCCAAGGCTTCCTTGGCTTTAACGAAAGCAGCCGCAGCCTCCTCATCCCAAGTAATGTCCTTGCCTTTACCCGACATCAGGGTGTACAAAGGGCGCATGATATGGGCTGCTGAGGGGAGGAAACGGTGGTATAAGTTCACCATACCAACGAACTCCTGCAGGCCTTTGACCGTGTTGGGCCGGGCAAAGTGGCAGATCGCGTCTACCTTGGCGGGCAGAGGTGTTGCCCCGTCTTTGGTAATCCTGTGGCCCTGAAAGTCGATGGTATCGAGACCGAACTGGCATTGGGCTGGGTTGATCTTGAAGCCGAAATCACTCAGGCGGGAGTAGAGCTGGCGGAGGTGGGACAGATGCTCCTGACGACAACTGCTGGCTATAAGGATGTTGTCCAAATAGATGAACGCAAAGTCCAGGTCGCGTCCCACCGCGTCCATTAGCAGCTGTAACGTCTGTGCGGCATTCTTCAGGCCGAACGGCATTCGGAGGAACTCGAACAGGCCGAACGGGGTGATGAGTGCTGTTTTGGGGATGTCTTCAGGGTGCACCGGGATTTGATGGTACCCCCAGTCGAGGTCTACTTTGGAAAAGATTCTTGCCCCGTGCAGGTTTGCTGCAAAGTCCTGTAATGTGCGACACGGGGTAGTGGTCTGGAGAGGTAGCCTCGTTCAGTCTGCGGTAGTCGTCGCATGGTCTCCAACCCCCGGCTGCTTTGGGCACCATGTGCAGGGGGGAGGCCCATGGGCTGTCGGACCTCCGTACGATCCCCAATTCCTCCATCCTCTTGAACTCCTCCTTCGCCAGGCGGAGCTTTTCTGGGGGGAGCCTTCGTGCGCGGGTGTGGAGGGGTGGTCCCTGGGTTGGAATGTGGTGCTGTACCCCATGTCTAGGCATGGCTGCCGTGAACTGCAGTGCCAGAATCGATGGAAAGTCCACCAGGATTCTGGTGAATTCGTTGTCCGACAGCGTGATGGAGTCCAGGTGTGGGGCTGGCAACTTGGCTTCACCCAGGGAGAACGTCTGGAAAGTCTCGGCATGTACCAGTCTTTTCCCTTGCAAGTCGACCAGCAGGCTGTGAGCTCGCAAGAAGTCCGCCCCCAGGAGTGGTTGGGCCACGGCTGCCAGTGTGAAGTCCCACGTGAACCGGCTGGCGCCGAACTGCAGCTGCACTGTGCAGGTGCCTTAGGTCTGTATCGTGCTGCCGTTTGCGGCCCTCAGGGTGGGCCCTGGCTTCCTGTTGCGGGTGTCGTACCCTGTCAGGGGAAAGACGCTGATCTCCGCTCCGGTGTCGACCAAGAAGCGGCGTCCTGACTGTTTGTCCCAGACGTACAAGAGGCTGTCCTGGTGGCCAGCCGCCATAGTCATTAGTGGCAGCTGGCCCTGGCAGGGCGGGCGACAACGGTGGGCTTTTGTGCCCCACCGCTGGTGGTAGAAACACCACTGTTCGCTGGCCTCCTCACTCCTGCCTCTGTGTTGTGTGCACCCCCCTGCCGGGCCTGGTCTGGTCCACTGTTGGCGCGTGGCCTGGTAATCTGACCGACGGACGCCACGTTGTCCCTCTTGGCTTTCCACAGCATGTTTGCCCGGGCCGCCACCTTCCGGGGGTCGCTGAAATCTGCGTCGGCCAGCAGCAGATGTATGTCCTCGGGCAGTCGCTCTAGGAACGCTTGCTCGAACATGAGGTAGGGCTTGTGTCCGTCAGCCAGGGACAGCATCTCGTTCATCAATGCTGATGGCAGTCTGTCTCCCAAACTGTCCAGGTGAAGCAGGTGGGCACCCCGCTCACGCCGTGAGAGGCCAGAGGTCTCAATGAGCAGCGCTTTGAATGCTTCATATTTGCCTTCTTCCGGGGGCGACTGTATGAAATCCGCAACCTGTGTGGCCGTCTCCTGGTCAAGGGCGCTCACCACGTGGTAGTAACGCGTGGAATCAGAGGATATCTGCCGAATCTGGAACTGGGCTTCTGCTTGGCTAAACCACACGCGTGGTCGCAGCGTCCAGAAAGTCGGCAGTTTTAGCGAAACTGCGTGAACAGAAGAAGAGTCGGTCATCTTTGGTCCAAATCCCGTTTGGACCGTCGGGGTCACCAATGTAGTGATGTGCTACACACAGCGCTAAAATAACGACATACAGTTGGTAAGTCGTTTCGAGACTAGTTCATTCAAACTTTGCGGCGCTGGCATTTAATCCCTAGCGCCCGCCCTCTCTGGGTGGAAATGACATCAGAGGTGCATTACCAAAGTCTCTCCCCCCCCCCGCGCGCTGGCTATTTGTGAGCCGGTTCGCCTGCACAGAAAGTGGGTCGCCACAACTCTATATTTTACTGATATCTTACGTGCTTGCTAACTTATACGTGCTCTATGTGCTTTGTGCAGTGTATGACCGTTGGAACCATGTTACTGTGGTTTGTTTTTTGGCCCTGGAGGGTTTGTTGCATTTTGTGTGGGGACGGGTGAGGTTATGATCTTATTGCTTTTTTTTTGTGTGTGGATGATGTGTTCGCCGTTTGTCTTTGAACTCACTTCTATGGTTTTCTTTGTTTCGTGGCTAACTGGAGAAGAGGAATCTCAGAATTGTATATGGCATACATTGATAATAAATCAACTTTTGAACGCTGTTTTGTTCGGTTGTATTCATGGGTATTCGTGTATGGTTGAATGACAATTAAACTTGAACCATGAACTATAAACAAAGGAACAGGGGCAGAGGGCAAGTACATGTTGGATTTGTTATTTTCTTTGCAAATTAACAATTAATTATCTGCTTGTGTTTTAAGTAATTCTTTTGCACGTAACAGTTCAATATGCTTCCTTGTAGTCACAATACAACATGTATTTGTAGTTGTTCAATGTGTCCCCTAGGGCTTATACTGGCATGATTCAGGAAGCCTCTCTTGGTGCTGCATTTATTTGATAGGGGCTTTTTAATTGGTTGACTTATCTACAAATTTGAATGGATTTCTTTCTTATCTATAGGTATAAAAATAGTTGCCTGCAAGGCAGCATTATCTTAATTCTTTTTTCAGTCCTTTCACTCAATAGACCTCCATCATTGTCCATTTCAATTTTCCTTTGTTCCATCAATGCTTAATAAAATAGTCGTGAAGCAACAAGTTCTGTGTTTCCTTGTTGGCTTTTGAAAGAACCTTGGATTAACATATCAGAATCTAACGTACATTACAAATAGAAGTTTTCTTTCTTCTCAGAGCAGAATTAGTTAAGGGGGTCAATCAAAGCTTTACTTTTATGAATAGAAAAGATCATAGATTAAGGATTTTGAATAAGTATAAAGGAAGCAACGATATAAAGGTTTTATAAGGCACTGGGTCGGACATCATTTGGAGTATTGTGAGCAATTTTGTGCCCCTTATCTAAGAAAGGAAGTGCTGGTGTTGGGCCCAGAGGAGGTTCACAAGAATGATCCCAGGATTGAAAAGATTAATGTACGAGGAGAGGTTGATGGCTCTGGACCTGTAATGCAACTTGCCAAAGACGGCTGTAGAGGGAAAATCATTGAGTATATATAAAGCAGAGGTTGATAGGTTCTTGATTAGTAAGGGCATCAAAGGTTAAAGGAAAGAAAGGAGGAAATGGGGTTAAGGGGGATAGCATATCATAGTAATTGAATAGTGGAGAAGACTCAAAGCCTAATTCTGCTCCTTTGACAAATGGTCATGGGAAGCTAAAGACCACAAGGTATATAGGAGCAGAACTAGGCCATTCAGCCCAGTGAGTCTGCTCTGCCATTCAATCATGGGCTGATCTAATTCTTCCAGTCATTTCCACTCCACTGCTTTCATCATATACCCTTTGACGCTCTGGCTAATCAAGAACCTATCTATCTCTGCCCTAAATGCACCCAACGTCTTGGCCTCCAAAGCTGCTCTTGGTAACAAATTCCACAGATTTATCACCGTCCGACTAAAGTAATTTCTCCACATCTCTGTTCTAAATGGATGTCCTTCAATCCTGCAGTCGTGCCCTCTTGTCCCAGAATCCCCTACCAAGGGGAATAACTTTGTCATATCTAATCTGTTTAGGCCTTTTAACATTCGGAATGTTACTATGAGATCCCCCCTCATTCTCCTGAACTCCAGGGAATACAGCCCAAGAGCTCCCAGATGTTCCTCACACGGTAACCCTTTCATTCCTGGAATCATTCTCATGAATCTTCTCTGAACCCTCTCCAATGTCAGTATATCCTTTCCAAAATAAGGAGCCCAAAACGGCACACAACACTCCAAGTGTGGTCTCACAAGTGCCTTATAGAGCCGCAACACCACATCCCTGATTTTATATTTTATACCTCTAGAAATGAATGCCAACATTGCATTCACCTTCTTCACAACTGACTCAACCTGCAGGTTAACCTTTAGGATACCTTGCACAAGGACTCCCAAATCTCCTTGCATCTCTGAATTTTGAATTCTCTCTCCATCTAAATAATAGTCTGTCTGTTTATTTTCTCTACCAAAGTGCATGACCATACACTTTCCAACATTGTATTTCACTTGCCACTTCTTTGCCCATTCCCTCAAATATCTCAGTCTCTCTGCAGGCTCTCTGTTTCCTCAACACTACCCGCTCCTCCATCTCTGTTTTCTACCGATTACCCAATGCTCCAACCATGCTAGTAACTCCCCTGTAATTCCATGGGCTCTTGCTAAGCAGCCTAACGCGCAGCACCTTATCAAAGGTCTTCTGAAAATCCAAGTACACCACATCTACTGCATTTCCTTTGTCTACCCTGCTAGTAATTTCCTCAAAAAATTGCAGTAGGTTAGTCAGGCAGGGTTTTCCTTTCAGGAAACCACACTGGCTTTGACCCATCTTAACACTGGCCTCCAGGTACTGCATAATCTCACCCCTAACAATCAATTCCTACAACCTGCCAACCACTGATGTCAGGTTAACAGGTCTATAGATTCCTTTCTGCTGCCTCCCACCCTTCTTAAATAGCAGATTAACATTTGCAATTTTGCAGTCATCCGGTACAATGTCAAAATCTATCGATTCTTGAAAGATAATTGTCAATGCCTCTGCAATCTCTCCAGCTACTTCCTTCAGAACCCAAGGGTGCATTCCATCAGGTCCAGGAGATTTATCCACCCTCAGACCATTAAACTTTCTCAGCACATTCTCAGCTGTAATTTTCACTGCACATCCTTCACTTCCCTGACACTCTTGAATGTCCGGTATACTGCAGGTGTCTTCCACTGTGAAGACTGATGCAAAATATGTGTAACACTTACCCAACAGGCTGGATTATGTCTAGGGAAAAAGGAGATCCAGCCACACACCAACCCACCTCCCGTACACGCAGGTGCTGTGAGAATCGAGTTTATGCCTCGCGCCGCTCACCGTATCAACTTCACACCAAATACCGATATGACATACACTTTATAGAATTTACTAACATTAACTAAAGAAGTATTAGGCAATACAATATATATATATACAAGGAAAGAAAAAAACAAAAGGTGCCAACTTATCAAAGTTCAGTCAGTGTAGTGCACATCGTAGGAGCTCAATCAATGAATCATCCGACAGCCACGTCGTCACCCTTGAGACCACCCGGTGGTCCTACGAGCCGTCCAGTGCCCGTCCACCTTCCTCGTCCGTCTCTCCTGCCGACTCCCTTCACCCCCAAGCCCGCGCAACCCCTCCCCCAATTTCCCAGCCTCACAAAACACAATAACATTCCCCATTGATTAACAAATGAATACAATTACCATATCAGCCATTCTAAAGCGAAACAACGGCGAGAGAAACATTTAACAGACAAAGAAACATTCCTACTCGTAACAAACCAAAGAAGCCCTTTTTAGTAACATACACCGGACATTGTACATATACGTTCAGTTCCTCTGCCATCTCTGCATCTCTCATTACAATATCTCCAGCGTCATTTTCTATAGGTCCTAGATCTACCCCCAACTCTCTTTTATCTTTTATATACTTAAAAAAGCTTTTAGTATCTTTTTGATATTAGTCGCCAGCTTCCTTTCATAATTCATATTTTCTGTCCTAATGACCTTCTTAGTTTCCTTCTGCAAGTTTTTAAAAGCTTCCCAATCCTCTACCTTCCCACTAGCTTTGGTTTCCTTGTATGCCCTCTCTTTTGCTTTTACTTTGGCTCTGACTTCATTTGTCAGCCATGGAAGTGTCCTTCTTCCATTTGAAAATTTCTTCTTATTTGGAATATAATCTGTTTTGCACTTCCCTTATTTTTCACAGAAACTCCAGCCATTGCTGCTCTGTCCTTCCTGCAAGTGTCCCTTTCCAGTCAACTTTGCCAGTTCTCCTCTCGTGCCATTGTAATTTCCTTTATTCCACTGAAATACTAACACATTGAAATTTAGTTTCTCCTTCTCAAATTTCAAAGTGTACTTGATCATATTGGAAGGGTCTTGGCCAGAAACATCGACTGTACTTCTTCCTATAGATGCTGCGTTCTACCAGCATTTTGTGTGTGTTGCTTGAATTTCCAGCATGTGCAGATTTTCTCGTGTTTGCGTTCGATCATATTGTGATCACTTTTCCCTAAGGGTTCCTTAACCTTAAGCTCTCTTATCACCTCCGGATCATTGCACAACACCCAATCCAGCACAGCTAATCCCCTAGTGGGCCCAACGACAAACTGTTCTAAAAAGCCATCCCTTAGACATTCTACAAATTCTCTTTCTTGAGATCCACTACGGAACAGGTCTTCCCAATCCACTTTCAGGTTAAAATCCCCAGTGATAGATAGATAGATAGATAGATACTTTATTCATCCCCATGGGGAAATTCAACATTTTTTCCAATGTCCCATACACTTATTGTAGCAAAACTAATTACATACAATACTTAACTCAGTAAAAATATGATATGCATCTAAAATCACCCTCTCAAAAAGCATTAATAATAGCTTTTAAAAAGTTCTTAAGTAGTTTACTTAAATACATTGAGTCCTAACCCCGGCACTTTAACATATCTTACTCCTGGCGGTTGAATTGTAAAGCCGAACGGCATTGGGGAGTATTGATCTCTTCATCCTGTCTGAGGAGCATTGCATCGATAGCAACCTGTTGCTGAAACTGCTTCTCTGTCTCTGGATGGTGCTATGTAGAGGATGTTCAGGGTTTTCCATAATTGACCGTAGCCTACTCAGCGCCCTTCGCTCTGCTACCGATGTTATACTCTCCAGTACTTTGCCCACGACAGAGCCCGCCTTCCTTACCAGCTTATTAAGACGTGAGGCGTCCCTCTTCTTAATGCTGCCTCCCCAACACGCCACCACAAAGAAGAGGGCGCTCTCCACAACTGACCTATAGAACATCTTCAGCATCTCACTACAAACATTGAATGACGCCAACCTTCTAAGGAAGTACAGTCGACTCTGTGCCTTCCTGCACAAGGCATCTGTGTTGGCAGTCCAGTCTAGCTTCTCGTCTAACTGTACTCCCAGATACTTGTAGGTCTTAATTGTCATGACATTGCCCTTCTGATACGCCTTTTCAATCTCCTGCTGTGATTTGTAATCCACATCCCGGCTGCTGCTTGGAGGCCTGTATACAACTGCCATTAGGGTCCTTTTACCTTTGCCATTTCTTAACTCAACACATAGAGACTCTACAAGTTCCGATCCTATATCATCCCTTTCTAATGAGTTAATATTATTTCTTATACACAGGGCCACACCATCCCCTCCGCCTACTATCCTATCTTTCCGATACATCGTATATCCTTGGACATTCAACTCCCAAAGGCAGCCATCCTTTAGCCAAGTTTCAGAGATGGCCAAAAATGTCATACTTGCCAATCTGTAGCTGAATTTCAAGATTGTCTATTTTATTCCTTATGTTGCGTGCGTTCAAATATAACACTTACCGTCCAGCATTTGTTGCACCACACCTCTATTGCCCCGTAACTCATCCCACTGGCTGTGATTATGCCTCATCTCCTGCCTGCCCTTTCTGTTGCAGGCTATCTATAATTTAATGCCCTTCCCCTTCCTCAGCCTTATCACTCTGGTTCCCACCCCCCCTGCCAAATTAGTTTTAACCCTAACAGCTCTATTAAACCTGCCTTCTAGGATATTGGACCCCTTTAGGTTCAGGTGTAACCCATCCTTTTTGTACAGGTTGTATCTCCCCCCACACCCCTCCAGAAGAGACTGCAATGATCCAGCAACCTGAAGCTCTGTCCCCTACACCAGTCTCTCAGCCAAGCATTAATATGCCTGATCATGCTCTTCTTGCGCTTGTTAGCACGTGGCACAGGCAGCAATCCTGAGATTACTACCCTGGTGGTCCTGCTTTTCCTACCCAACTCCCTGAATTCTCTCTTCAGGACCTCCTCCCTCTTTCTACCTATGTCTTTGGTACCAACATGTAAAGGAGACTGAGATTTTTCTAAAAATAAAAGCAACAAACACGGATTTTACTGCCTGAATTGGTTTTGAAAAGGAACTGGACCAGGAGAAGAAATTGTTTGGGAAGAAAGTTCTTTTAAAGAGTTGGCACAGCCACAGTATTCTGAGTTTGCTGTACTATCATGCTTAAGTAACAACATTTTTAAAATAAAGACAAAATTAACTTAAAAGATCATATAATCCACCACAAGAATAAAAGCACAATGTCTTAGAAGTTTGCATGATTTGGCATGCCACCAAAAATTTGCATAGTGGAGAGTACCCTGACAGATTGCATCACAGCCTGGAATGGAAACACCAATGCCCTAGAACGGAAAAGCCTACAGAAAGTGGTAGAGACAGTCCAGTCCAACACAGCCAAACCCTCCCCACCACTGAGTACATCTACTAGGAGCAGTGTCGCAGTAAAGCAGTATCCAACATCAAGGACCCCCATCATCCATGCTCTCTTCCCACTATTACCATCAGGCAGGAGGTACAGACCCACATCGCCATGTTCACGAACAGTTACTACACTACAACCATCAGGCTCCTCAACCAGTGAGATATAACTTCACTCACATCAACAATGAACTGATTCAACAACATACAGAATCACTTTCAAGGTCTCTTTCCAACTCACATTCTCAGTATTATTTATTTTTTCCCTTGCACAATGTCTTCTTTTGCTTGTTGGTTGTTTGTCAGTCTTTGTTGATGCATACTTTTCCCATAAATTCTATTGTATTTATTTGCCCGTAAATACCCACAAGAGCATGATCTCAAGGTAACATATATGTACTTTGATAATTAAATTACTTTGACTATAATTGTACAAATTGGCTATTTGTGAGAATTATGAACCATGCACTGAATATCTTTTATTATCTCTGATAACATGATAAATTGCATCCCAGATGGTAGTTCTCCCCAGAAAGGGAGTTGACATCATAATGAAAATCATTACTTTGACCATCAATTCAGCCAATATGTGATATAAAGCCAATGTACAAAAGGCATTGGAGAAAGATTCAGCCTAACATCTGGTGGTGTTGACATACTCACCTTTCCACATTAAGAGATGGGGAGGGTGCAGGGCTGCACTGTGCCAGGTCCGTAATGTCTGAAATAATTGGACCAGATGACAAAGTGCTGTCTGGTGCATAACAGTTGTTTCCTGGGAAGTTTGCACAAGTCTGCTGTAATCGAAAGCATAGACAAGGATAAAGAGGCTGTGGACACGGCCCCAGTCAGAATATAACATTTAAATCATAAGGCCATTAGATATAGGAGCAGAATTTGGCCATTCAGCCCATTCAGTTTGCTCTGCCATTTCAACATGGCTGATCTAATTTTCCTCTCAGCTCCAGTCTATCAAACTCTGCCTTAAATATAAATAGTTTGTGTGACTACCCTCCAATTTTGGGTATTTTCCTGATTTATGAACAAAATCGACTGTTAAAATTGAACCTGTTTGCAACACATTGAAAGACTGTGGTTACAATTACTGATACAAGCAGTAGATTTTCCTTAATTGTCAAGGGCTGATTTGAACCCCCGACAGCTGGTCAATATTCCAGGCTCACACTGCTGTACAGCCAGGGCTTTCCTCTTTGTAGCAACGGAGAATAAGAGAAGACTTGATAGACGAGTAGAAGATGATAAGAAGCATGGCTAATATAAGGGGGTATAACTTTAAGATTTTGAGAGGAAAGTACAGGGGGTGGGGGGAATCTCAGAGATAAATTTTTATTGTTTTTTTTAATAAAAACACAGTAAATGGAGAGTGCATGGAACATGCTGCCAGGGGTGGTGGTAGAAGTAGATACATTAGGGACATTTATAAGACTTTTATATAGTTATATGAATGATAGAAAAATGGAGGGCTATATGGAAGGGAAGGGTTAGATTGATCTTGGAGTAGGTTAAAGAGTCTGGCAAACATCACTGGCCAAAAGGCCTGTACTGTTCTAAGTTCTAATAATCACTAACATACTTAAGAGTCTGATTCTGTCACTAGTTTGTGGAGTTTCATCAACTGACTGTGGACAATTATACATGTACACTCGGCATGAAATCAATTAAGTATTGACGAAGATGCTCCACGTGATTCCAGCACTTACTGTCAGTACCGTTGATTCTTGCAAGGGTTCCAATGAGAACTGGCGACTGTACTTTGGCATGGAATGCGCTGAACTACTGTCATTTAGCATTAGAGGCCTGGAAGAAAGAGAAAAACATATACTTTGAATACTTGATATTCAAAGATTACATGGACACACAAACATACATTACCTTAGCAATCAACTCAAAACCAAATTAAAGATAAATATTAAAGATTAGCTTAGTCACACATACACCAAGACATCAATATAGTGAAATGCACTGTATGTGTCAACAACCAACATAGTTCAAGGTTGTGCTGGGGGCAGTCACCAAGTGTTGCCATGCTTCTGGCACCAGCACAACTTCTCCACAACCTCCTAACACAAACCCTGTATCTTTGAGGGAAGAAACTCTTATGGTCATAGGGAGAACATACAAACTCCTTCAAGACAATGGCAGGAATTGAACCAAAATCTTACAGCTGACATTGTAAAAAATTACGATGACCACTACACTACTGTGACACCACACATCAAATTCAAACATCTTGCGCTCGTTGACTTAATCGCAACAAAAGTTTTTAACTAAACTTTAAAATCTCTCTCTGTGTATCGACTTTGAATATGGAAGAGGAGATTTTTAAAAAAGATGAAATAGCATTGGGTTATAGTTAGAGTGAGGTTGACAATAATCCGCCCATAAACCTTTGCTGACAGTCAATTAGCAAATCTGTACCTCAATTTACCTGCTGGGGAAGTGTGGAAACAGGACAATAACATTGAATAGCATTTAGAAAGACACATGAAAAGGCAGGGAATGGAGGAATATAGACCACTTGCAGGCAGACTAGATCACTTTAAATTAGCATCATGGTCAGCACAGACATTATGGGACAAAGGTCTGTTCCCATGCCATACTGTTATATGTTCTGATTTCATTAACCCAGCTTTTCTCCAAAACCACAGGAGGTTTTGCAGATGCTGGAAATCCAGAGCAACATACACATGTTATGACATATACTGGTGATATTAAACCTGATTCTGAAATGTGGAAGAACTCAGCAGGCCATACAGCGTCTATAGAAATGAATAAACTGTCAGGATTGGAAAGGAAAGGGGAAAGACAGCAGAATAAGGTGGTGGTGGTGGTGGGGTGGGGGGTGTGGAAGGAATTCTAGCAGGAAGGTGATGTTAACGCAGAGGGCCAGATAAGATATACCTCAGGTTACTATGAGAAATGAGGGAAGAGACTGCCTTACTTTTGGCAACGACCTCTGCGTCCTCACCGGAGTGTTAGCAGATAATTGGAGAGTGGCAAATGTTATTCCTTTGTTCAGGAAAGGGAGTAGGGATAACAATGGGAACTATAGGCCAACGAGTCTTAATTAGTGGTGAGCACTTTAATGGAGAAGGATAGGATTTATGAGTATTTGGAGAAGCATAGTCTCATTATGGATAGTCAAATGGCTTTGTGAGGGACAATCATCCTTCACAAAACTGATTAAATTCTTTGAGGAGGTAACAAGGGCAAAATGATGAAAGTAGAGCAGTGCATATGGCGTATATGGACCAATGGTGTTCCAAAGGCATCTATTCTGGGTCCCCTGTTCTTTGTGAATTTTATAAATAACTTGGATTGGGAAGGGGAAGGTTGGGTCAGTAAACTTGCAGATGGCATGAAGGTTAGTGGAGTTTTGGATAGTTGGTGGGAGGGTTATTGTAGTTACAACAGGACATTGATTGCTTACACAGCTGGGCTGAGAAGAGTTAGGATGAGCTCAATACCTGAAAAGTGTGAAGTGATTCATTTTGAAAGGCCAGATTTGAAGGCAGAATACAGGATTAAAGGCAGGATTCTTGGCAGTTTGGAGGAACAGAGGGACCTTAAGAGTCCATATCTGTAGATCCTTCAAAGCTGCCGCACAAATTGATAGGGTTGTTACGAAGGAGTATGGTGTGTTGCCCTTCAATGAAATGGAGTTCAAGTGCTGTTGCAGCTCCATTAAACCCTAGTTAGAATTCACTTGGAATATTGTGTTCAGTTCTGGTTGCTTCATTATAGGGTGGATGTGGAAGTTTCAGAGTGTGCAGAGGAGATTTATCAGGATGCTGCCTGAATTAGAGATCAGGTCTTATGAGGATAGGTTGAGCAAGATAGGGTTTTTCTCTTTGGAGTGAAGGAAGATGAGAGCTGACTTGATAGAGGTGTACAAGATAAGAAGCATTGATCAACTGGACAGCAGGGCATTTTTCCCAGGGCAGGAATGGATAATATGAGAGGGCATAATTTAAGGCGACCAGAGGAAAGCAAATGGTGGGGGGGGGGGGGGAGAGTGGTGGTGGTGGTTGTCAGCAGTTAAGTATTTTTTAAATCACAGAGAGTGGTGGGTATATGGAATGTCTTGCCAGAGGCAGATACATTAGGGACAGTGAAAAACTCTTAGGCACATGGATGACAGAAAAATGAAGGGTTAGAATGATCTTAAGAGTAGGTGACATTGACAACATCAGGGACCGAATAGCCTATACTGTGCTGTAATATTCTGTATCCTTAAACCCTTCCACTATATGTACCTTTGCAAGTACTTCTTAAATGATGATTGTACCTGCTTCAACCACTTCCTAGCTACTAGGCAAAGGGATGATGGAACTGATGTATGCCACAAACTGAGGGAAATCCAACAAGCCATAAATCACTTCAGCAAAACATCAGGAACAACCTGATGTAACAGAGGAGGTTAGCAGCTGCAAACGAGCAATGCATTTCTACTGACAGGTTAGATCACTGCCTAGCAGGGAGACATCAATGCACAGGACTGAGGACAAAACTGTAGAGGGTTGCAAACTCAGTCAACTCTACCATGGGACTAGTCTCCTCACCATCAAGGATATCCTTAATTGGTGGAATCCATCATGAAGAACCCTCATGGTTTTAGGAACTGTTAATTTATAGTAACTTTTACATTCTGCACTCTACTGTTGCCGCAAAACAACAAACTTCACTGCATATGTTAGTGATCATTCTGTGGAGGCTTGTGTTGTTTCAGAAACTGTGTGCATATGTTTCTCTACTGGAATCAACAAGTTTCTACATTACCATACACTTCAAATACACATACTGTACATACACATCACTGAAAGATACCCAACAACTGCAGCAGGGCTTGAATGGCATTACCTCCTACAAAGTGAAACCAAGTGACAAGGCTTCACTCTCAGATGAGTTCAATGCCTTTTATGCTCACTTTGACCGTCAAAAATTTGAGGAGCCAACATGTACTCCCACAGTTTCCAGTGCCCTGTAATTTTAGTCCCAAGGCTGATGTGAGAGCATCCTTCATGAAGGTGAACCCATGGAAAAAATCCAGCCAGATGAGATACCTAGCCAAATAGTAACGACCTGTGTTGATTAACTGGCTGGAGTGTTCCTCAGACAGGATGAAGAGGTCAATACTCCCCAATGCCATTAGGCTTTACAATTCAACTGCCAGGACTTAAGAACTTTTTTTAAAGCTATTATTAATGCTTTTTGAGTTAGTGATTTAGATGCATATCATATTATTACTGAGTTAAGTATTGTATGTAATGAGTTTTTGCTACAACAAGTGTATGGGACATTGGAAAAAATGTTGAATTTCCCCATGGGGATGAATAAAGTATCTATCTATCTATCTATCTACCTATCTTTAACTGCTCACTTTGGCAGTCTGAGGTACCCTCATGCTTCAAGCAGTCTCCAATTATACTGGTACCTACGAACATGGTATCCTGCCTCAATGGCTATCAACCAGTAGCACTTACATCCACTGTGATGAAGTGCTTTGAGAGGTTGGTAATGAAACATATCAACTTCTGCCTGAGAAGCGACTTGGATCCACTCCAATTTGCCTACCATCACAACAGTTCAACAGCAGATGCCATTTCACTGGCTCTTCACTCAACCCCGGTACATCTGTATGGCAAAGATGCATTCATCAGAATACTAATTATCGACTACAGCTCAGCATTCAAAACCATCACCCCCTAAAAACTAATCAATAAGCTTCATGACTTTGGCCTTGATATCTCCTTGAGAGATTGATTAATACAATTTCCTTACTTGCAGACCTTAGTCAGTTCTGCTTGGCAACAGCAACTGCTCCACAATCTCCATCAGCATAGGAGCTCCCCAAGGCCGTGTGCTTATCCCTCTGCTTTATTCGCTTTAAACTTATGACAGTTGGCTAAGCTCAGCTCCAATGCCATATTTAAATTTGCTGACGACAGCACTATCATAGGCCGAATCAAAGGTGATGAAGAATCAGCACAAAGGAGGGAGATTGAAAATCTGGCTGAGTGGTGCCACAACGGCAACTTCTCACGCAAGAGAAAATCTGCAGATGCTGGAAATCCATGCAACACACACAAAATGCTGGAGGAACTCAGCAGGTCAGGCAGCATCTATGGAAAGAAGTACGATCGACACTTCAGCCTGAAAATTTGACTGCACTTTTCTTCATAGATGCCACCAGGCCTGCTCTGTTCCTCTAGCATTTTGTATCTGAACTTCTCACTCAATGTCACAGAAAACCTACAACACAATACAGGCCCTTCGGCCCACAATGCGTGCTGAACATGTACTTACTTACCTTAGAAATTACCTCAGCTTACCCATAGCCCTCTATTTTTCTAAGCTCCGAGTACCCATCCAGGAGTCTCTTAAAAGACCCTATCGTATTAGCCATTTCAGCCCTGGGGAAAAGCCTCAGACTATCCACATGATCAATGCCTCTCATCATCTTATACACCTCTATCAGGTCACCTCTCATCCTCCATCACTCCAAGGAGAAAAGGCCAAGTTCACTCAACCTATTCTCATAAGGCATGCTCCCCAATCCAGGCAACATCCCTGTAAATCTCCTTTGCACTCTTTCTATAGTTTCCACAACCTTCCTGTGGTGAGGCAACCAGAACTGAGCACAGCACTCCAAGTAGGGTATTGATCCAAGTGGGAATACTCCAAGTGACCAAGGAATTGATTATTGACTGAAACTGGAGGTCCATAGGCCAGTCCTCATTGGAGGATCAGCGATGGAGAAGGTCCTTGGTATTATCGTATCAGAGGATCTGTCCTGACTCGAGCATGTAAGTACTATTTCAGGGAAAGCATGGCAATACCTCTACTTTCTTAGAAGATTGTGAAGATTCAAAATCAGAATTAATATCACTGGCATGTGACGTGAAATTTATTAACTTAGCAGCAATTCAATGCAATACATAATATAGAAGAAATAATAATAAGTAAATCAATTACATTATACATAAATTGAATAGATAAAAAATCACGCAAAAATCAGAAATACTGTATATTAAAAAAAAGTGAGGTAGTGTCCAAGGATTCAATGTTCATTTAGGAATCAGATGGCAGAGGGGAAGAAGCTGTTCCTGAAACGTTGAGTGTGTGCCTTTAGGCTTCTGTACCTCCTACCTGATGGTAACAGTGAAAAAAGGGCATGCCCTGGGTACTTTGTAGGCTAGTACCCAAGATGCCATCAGGAAGGTGCCTCAGGATTCACCACCAGGTTCAGATTCTTGAACCAGAAGGGATAACTGCACTCACCCCTTCATTGAGCTGTTCCCGCAACCCATTATCTCACTTTCAAGAATTCTTCATCTGATGTTCTCGACATTTATTGCTTATTTATTCTTACTTATTTTTCTTCTTTTTGTATTTCCACAGTTTGTTGTCCTTTGCACTTTGTTTGTCCATCCTGTTGGGGCGAGGTCTCAATAATTACATTGTCTTTCTTGTAGTTACTGTGATTACCCACAGGAAAATTAACCTCAGGGTTGTATATGGAGACATATATGTACTTTGACAATAAATTTACTTTGAACTTTTAATTCAAATGTTGGTAGACTATCACTCTGAAGAAAACATGGCAGTGCCTTTACTTTCTACATCACTCCCTACAGTATCATTGCTGTTCTGTGGCAAAACTAGAGAGACCCCCTTCTGACATTCACAACCTGTGGCAAACAAGTTAATTTTATTTTTATTTCGGAGTATAGCATGAAACAGTCCCTTCCAGCCCAACGAGCTGCACCACTCAACAACCCACTTGTTTAACCCCAGCCTAATCACAGGACAATTTATAATGACCTATTAATCTACTAACAGATACGTATTTGGACAGTGGGAGGAAACTGAAGCACCTGGAGGAAACTCACGTGCACACAGGAAGAACATACAAACTTTCATACAGAGGATACCAGAATTGAACTCTGAACCCTGACGCCCTGACCTGTAATAGAGTCATGCTAACTGCTATGCTCCTGTGGCACCCCAATGCGTCAATACAGCTTTCCATTAATAATTATAGTGCTGTCCACACAATGAACAAAAGACATTAATTTCATTCCTGTATCAAAATGCTACCAATATATTATTCGTTTATTATTGTTGCATGTATTGTGGAACGGTGAAAAACTGTTTGAGCTCAGACTCACATTTTCCTCTTCACGCCAATGACTCTGTTGGACTGCACAAGTGAAATCAGAAACTGAATTAGCTGCAAAAGAAGAAAAAAAAGAAATTTAAAAAGTTACAATTCTGTGTAAAAGCAAGCACCAATCCAAATCATAGCCATTCTGTGCCATCAAACGGATCCCTTCTTAGTCCCAGACTGAAAGAATCCTGTTCCTTACATAGACCCATCTCCACCTATAAATCCAATCGCACATTTTCCTTCAGGTCATGGCTCTCCACACACAGTTGTTTGGTGAACTCAGTGCAAACGTTAAGTTGGACCGATATACGACTACGGAGCACCCACCTCCCCTGGGAAAATAAAATCATCCAGTGCTATTCCATACCCATTTGATCATAATTTATTTCTTTAGAGATACAGAGTGGAACAGGCCCCACTGGCTTTTCAAGTTCTGCCACCAACAACACACCGATTTAACACTAGCTCAATCACGGGGCAATTTACAATGACCAATTAACCTACTAATGAGTAAGTCTTCAGATTGTGGGAGGAAACTGGAGTACATGGAGGGAACTCACACATTCCACGGGAGGACATACAAACTTCTTACAGAGGATGCCGGGATTCAACTCCGAAAACCAAAACCCCAAGCTGTAATAGAATCTTGCTAACTGCTATGCTACCATAATTCATCAGCACTTTGCTCAGTTGGCTCACCCTGGTAACTAACCCACTTACAACCAGCTTACCACATTGAGTAACGAATAATCAATGCAAAGGTTGTACAGCAATAAGGGCGTGACAACTACTGCTGTAATCTGGCCTACCGTGGCACACTCACCCATCATAGTCACTTTGTGTCCCATCAAAAAGACCCCTTTTCTCAGTCCCAGACACCCCACTGCCTACACAAGACCTCACAGGGTGGGATACCTCCAAACTAACCTTTCTTGTAAGGCAAAATCCCCCAAACAGTTGTCTTCTCCCAAACGTCATGCCATGCAAACTAGCAAGTCCATTAAACTGACTGCATAATTCTCTGTGGGTCCAACCCTCCTGCCATTGCAACCCACGCACCACCCCAACCCAAAGATTTAAAGATAGGAGTGGAAGGTGAACCTGCGCCACACACCCTCAGCTCAGCTGAAGTCACAGGACAGCCGCCTTGATAATGGAGAGTCCGTTGGGAAGTGCCATTAGCAACATAGTCTAAAAATTAGAAATTTCACACATTAATCAAAAAGATGTCAGCTGATCAGCTAATGCTTTTATTCATTTTTGGATGTGGGAGTCACTGTCATGGCCAGCATTTACTGCCTGGTCCCTCAATTCCCCTTCAAGGTGATGGTGGTAAGCCACCTCCCCTGAACCGTATCACATGAATTATCATGAATTTCGGTAAGGAGACCCAGTAACCATGAAGGAACAATAAGGTATTTCCATGTTAGAGTGGTATACAACTTTGAGGGGACTTGCAGGTCACTTGCCCGCTGTTTTGTAAACATCTAGTTGATTTCAGTGGAGTTGAGGAAGACTGGGCAAATCATTCTGTAGATGCAAGTAATGCTGGAAGTCAATGTTAAGGATAGAGATTGCCAATTAAACAGGCTGCTTTATCCTGTGCAGTGCCAGGCTTCAGTGCTCCTGGTGTGGCACTCTGAGGAAAATGGAGAAAAAGGGTGCAGAAGGTTCATTTGTTTATAGTATTGAAAACCATGCAATTCAAATAAATGGCTGACTATTAAACTGATCACCTTTTCCAATATCACAGTTATAAAGCTTAATCCCAAGGTTAAAAGTGCTAATGAAATTACCCAGCAGATCTTTCAGAACAAGGTACTGGTCCCATGACTTCAGGCAGCTTGTTCAATACATTGTCATTGTTGTGAATGTAAGTAATTTGGTCTTAAATATGGAACTACCAACCTATTATCCATTTGATGGAGTACACCCCATATTTGAAACCGAAACAACCATAATGCAATTTTCCATAAACACACCAACCTCTGCTAGGTTATCTTCCTGGTAAATACTGCAACATCTTTTCTATCCCACCCCAAGAGGAAGTAACTCACCTCTCAAGTTCAACTGATCTAATATTCCACATTGCTACACATTAAACTGGCTAATCTCAGAGATAATCCCATCTACCGACTCGTCTGAACCAAATATTGCCAAACAACCACTGTCATGAAATGAAGTGTGCCTTATTGTAATGGACCTCCATCTTACTTACCTGGCATCCACAGCCACAAATATGGATAAGAAAGCCAGTTTCAGACTTTACAGTAATTGCCTACTTCTCCGAAGTGCTAAGAAAAGGCTCTCCTACCAGATTTTCACCCAAACACTGAACAGTTCTTTTGCACATTGTTTGTCTGTCTTGATGCATGCATTTTTAAATTTAAAGACACAGCACAGAATAGGCCCTTCCAGCCCGTTGAGCCACGTTGCCCAATAACCGCCGATAACCCCTGATTAACTCTAACCCAATCATGGGAAATTTACTATGATCAATTAACCTATCTGCTACGCCTTTGGACTGTGGGGGGAAACTGGAAAACATGAGGAAAAGTCATGCATTCCTTGGGAGAATGCACAAACTCCTTACTGAGGATGCTGGATATAAACTCCAAATTCTGACGCCCTGTGCTGTAATGGCATCACGGTAACTGCTATGTTGCCATAGAGTAGATTCATTGATTCTTTTGTGTTTCTTTGTATTTACTATGAATTTCCCCCAGAAAATGAATTTCAGTGTTGTCTATGGTGACACATATGTACTTTGATAATAAATTTACTTTGAACATTGACATTACATTTTTAGCAGCTCATGAGATTAAAGACTCAGAATCAGAATTATTATCATTGGCATATGACATGAATATGTTAACTTGGCAGCAGTAGTGCAATACATAATCTAGCAGAGAAAAAGATAAAAATAATAATAAATAAACAAGTAAATCAATTACATATATTGAATAGATTTTTAAAAAATGTGCAAAAACAGAAATACTGTATATAAAAAAAGTGAGATAGTGTCCAAAGATTCAAAGTCCATTCAGGAATCGGATAGCAGAGGGGAATAAGCTGTTCCTGAATCACTGAGTGTGTGCCTTCAGGCTTCTGTATCTTGTACCTGATGGTAACAGTGAGAAAAGGGCATGCCCTGGGTGCTGGAGGTTCCTAATAATGAATGCTGCCTTTCTGAAGATGGATGAAGATTCGCTCCCTAAAGATGTCCTGGATACTTTGTAGGCTAGTACTCAAGATGGAGCTGACAAGATTTACAACCTTCTGCAGCTTTTTTTGATCCTGTGCAGTAGCCCCTCCGTACCAGACAGTGATGCAGCCTGTCAGAATGCTCTCCACGGTACAACTATAGAAGTTTTTGAGTGTATTTGTTGACAGGCTAAATCTCTTCAAAGTCCTAATAAGGTATAACCACTGTCTTGCCTTCTTTATAACTACATCAATATGTTAGGATCAGGTTAGATCCTCAGAGATCTTGACACCCAGGAACTTGAAGCTGCTCACTCTCTCCACTTCTGATCCTTCTATGAGGATTGGTATGAGTTCCTTCGTCTTGCCCTTCCTGAAGTCCACAATCAGCTCTTTTGTCCTATTGATGTTGAGTGCCAGGCTGTTGCTGCGGCACCACCCCTAGTTGGCATATCTCATTCCTATATGCCCTCTCGTCACTACCTGAGATTCTACCAATAATGTTTATATCATCAGCAAATTTATTGATGGTATCTGGGCTATGCCTAGCCACACAGTCATGTGCATATAGAGAGTAGAAGCAGTGGGCTAAGCACACACCCCTGAGGTGTGCTAATGTTGATCGTCAGTGAGGAGAATATGTTATCACCAATCCACACAGATTGTGGTTTTCCAGTTAGGAAGTCGAGGATCCAGTTGCCGGGGGGGGGGGGGGGGGGTAAGAGGCCCAGGTTCTGCAACTTCTCAATCAGGATTGTGGGAATGCTGGCATTAAATGCTGAGCTATAGTCAAAGAACAGCATCCTGATGTTGGTGTTTGTGTTGTCCAGGTGGTCTAAAGCCATGTGGAGAGCCACTGAGATTGTGTCTGCCGTTGACCTATTGTGGCAATAGGCAAACTGCAATGGGTCCAGGTCCCAGGTCCTTGCTGAGGCAGGAGTTCAGTCTAGTCATGACCAACCTCTCAAAGCATTTCCTCTGAGACAGAGATCACAGGGTCATCAGGTGCAACAGGGACTCAATGAGTTTGCTGAAAGGAAATGTCCATTATCAATTCCAAACCCCACCAATGTCCCACTATTTTGTTTTGCCCAATTTCAAAAGGTAATTTTAATGAAGACTCCCATTCCATGTTAACATGCCAAGGATACTACTATCACATTAAGACGATGAACAAGTATGGGTTCCATTATCAGTTAAATCCAAATCCCAGATCGTTGGATGCAATTAAACATGACACATAAACAAGTGCACCATGAAGAGCATTCTAACTGGCTACATCACTGTCTGAAACTGCAAAGGATTGAAATAAGCTACAGGAAGTTGTAAAGTCAGCCAGCTCCATCATGGGCACTGGCCTCCCCAGCATCTAAGTATGGCCACAGTAAAAGAATCTCAGGGTTATACGTGGTGTACTCTGATAATAAATCTTACTTTGAACATCTCAAAGGGGCAATGCCTCAGAAAGATGGCATCCATCATTCTCATTGCTACCACCAGGGGGGAGATATAGGGAGTCTGAACGTACAGACTCAATAATTCAGGAACAGCTTCTTTCCCCTGCCATCAGATTTCTGAATGGACATTGGACCCATGAACACGAAGGGTCTCGGTCTGAAATGTCGACTTACTTCTTCCTATAAATGCTGCCTGGCCTGCTACGTTCCACCAGCATTTTGTGTGTGACAAGAGTGGGATGGCCAATTACAGGCTCAATGCTATGGTTTGAACAGAATGCTCTGCATCTGTGTTTAGTATTTTCAATGCAGAAGAGACTGTATCTCTAGCAGATCAGAAGTGCGAGTGAATCTCTAGGGTGGAAACTTGTTGGATTTGGTGGAAATTGCCAAGGGTGAGCTAATGAATGTGGAGGCTGTGGGCATGCTATGTTGGTGTCGGAAGTGTGGTGACTCCTTCTAGCTGCTCCCAGTACATCCTCTGGATACGTTGGTCATTGACGCAAAACAATGCATTTCACTGTATGTTCTGATGTACATGTAACAAATAAAGGTAATCTTAAGCTTTTAAAAAGATAAATTAAATGCAGTTAAGCGACAAGTCATCTGTGATGGATGGGTAGACATCTCTTTTTAAATCTTTTTATTAATTTTTAAGCAAACATAAATGAAATAAGAATACAGAGAGTTTGAGAGTACATAGTTAATAGTTTAAGTAGGCATTCAAATATATGATAATCAATATATATAACCTCCCAAACTCATAGTATTTATGAACAAAAGAAATTTTTAAAAAACCCAAAAAAGGGGGGGGGGGGGGGGAACACTAACCAACATGGGCCATTGCATAATGTCAAATATATACAGTAGTGCCAATAACTCCGAACCTCCATCCAAATAATTAAGGATAATAAAAGTGAGGTTTAGGAAAAGACAATTTAACTCATATGAAAATGTTGAATAAATGGTCTCCAAGTTTCTTCAAATTTAACTGAAGGATCAAAAACAACGCTTCTAATTTTTTCTAAGCTCAAACAAGAGATAGTTTGAGAAAACCACTGAAATATAGTTGGAGGATTAATTTCTTTCCAATTCAATAAAATAGATTTTCTAGCCATTAATGTAACAAATGCAATCATTCGTCGAGATGAGGAGGATAAACGAATATTATCCACCATTGGTAAACTGAAAATTGCAGTAATAGGAGGCGGTTGAAAATTGATATTCAGAACTATTAAAATAATACTGAAAATATCTTTCCAATAAGTTTGCAAACAAGGGCAAGACCAAAAGATATAGGTCAATGAAGCAACATCAGAATGACATCTGTCACAGGTTGGATTAACATAAGAATAAAATTGAGCAAGTTTATCCTTAGACATATGAGCTCTATGTACAACCTTAAATTGTATTAGGGCATGTTTAGCACAAATAGAAGAAGAATTGACTAATTGTAAAATTTCTCCCACTGCTCAGTGGGTATAAGACAATGAAGTTCTTTTTCCCATTCCTTCTTAATTTTTTCTGATACTTCTGGCTGTATTTTCATGATCATATTATAAATGACAGCTACTAAACCCTTTTGACAAGGATTCAGAGCTAAAATTCTTTCCGTAATGTCCAATGGACATAGTTTCGGAAAAGACTGTAACTCATTATACAAAAAAATTCTAACTTGCAAATATCTAAAAAAAATGAGTTTTAGGTAAATTATATTTATTAGATAGCTGTTCAAAGGACATAAAGCTATCATCCAAAAACAGATCACGAAAACATGTTATACCTTTTGTTTTCCATAAAAGAAAAGCTTGATCCATAAAAGAGGGCCGAAAAAAAAAGTTAGATATTATAGGGCTTGATAAAATGAACTTATTCAAACCAAAAAATTTACGAAATTGAAACCAAATTCGCAATGTATATTTGACTACAGTATTAGTTATTTGTTTATTCAATTTAGATAAAGAAAAAGGAAGTGAAAATCCTAAAATTGAAAACAATGAAAAGTCTTGTACAGATTTACATTCCAAATTTACCCATTGTGGGCAAGCTGCTATAGTCGATTCTTGTGTCCAAAATATTAAATATCGTATATTAACTGCCCAATAGTAAAATCTCAAGTTTGGCAAAGCCAAACCGCCCTCCTTCTTAGGTTTCTGTAAATATTTTTTGCTTAGTCTAGGATTTTTATTCTGCCACAGATAAGAAGATATTTTGGAGTCAATAATATCAAAAAAAGATTTAGGAATAAAAATTGGTAATGCTTGAAATAAATATAAGAATTTGGGTAATACCATCATCTTAATAGCATTAATTCGACCAACCAATGACAAAGATAATGGAGACCACCTGGTAGCAAGTTGCTTAATTTGGTCAATTAAAGGTAAAAAATTAACTTTAAATAAATCTTTATGTTTTTTAGTAATTTTAATACCCAAATAAGTAAAATAATCTGTAACAACTTTAAATGGTAAATGTTTATAAATTGGAACTTGCATATTTAATGGAAATAATTCGCTCTTATTAAAATTCAATTTATAACCTTCCACGCACAAATCCATGCTGGCTACTCCTAATCAGATCCTGTCTATCCAGATAATTATAAATACTATCTCTAGGAATACTTTCCATTAATTTACCCACCACTGCTGTCAAACTGACAGGCCTATACTAGCAATTTATAGACCTAGTATTCCTAGAGATAGTATTTATAATTATCTGGATAGACAGGATCTGATTAGGAGTAGCCAGCATGGATTTGTGCGTGGAAGGTCATGTTTGACAAACCTTATTGAATTTTTTGAAGAAGTTACGAGGAATGTTGACAAGGGTAAAGCAGTGGATGTAGTCTATATGGACTTCAGCAAGGCCTTTGACAAAGTTCCACATGGAAGGTTAGTTAAGAAGGTTCAGTTGTTAGGTATTAATGCTGGAGTAATAAAATGGATTCAACAGTGGCTAGATGGGAGATGCCAGAGAGTAGTGGTGGATAACTGTTTATCGGGATGGAGGCCGGTGACTAGCGGGGTGCCTCAGGGATCTGTTTTGGGCCCAATGTTGTTTGTATTATACATAAATGATCTGGATGATGGGGTGGTAAATTGGATTAGTAAGTATGCCGATGATACTAAGGTAGGAGGTGTTGTGGATAATGAGGTGGGTTTTCAAAGCTTGCAGGGAGATTTATGCCGGTTAGAAGAATGGACTGAACGTTGGCAGATGGAGTTTAATGCTGAGAAGTGTGAGGTTCTACATTTTGGCAGGAATCATCCAAATAGAACATACAGGGTAAATGGTAGGGCATTGAGGAATGCAGTGGAACAGAGAGATCTAGGAATAACAGTGCATAGTTCCCTGAAGGTGGAGTCTCATGTAGATAGGGTGGTGAAGAAGGCTTTTGGAACGCTGGCCTTTATAAATCAGAGCATTGAGTACAGAAGTTGGGATGTAATGTTAAAATTGTACAAGGCATTGGTAAGGCCAAATTTGGAATATTGTGTACAGTTCTGGTCACCGAATTATAGGAAAGATATCAATAAATTAGAGAGAGTGCAGAGACAATTTACTAGGATGTTACCTGGGTTTCAGCACTTAAATTACAGAGAAAGGTTGAACAAGTTAGGTCTCTATTCATTGGAGCGTAGAAGGTTGAGGGGGGGGATTTGATCGAGGTATTTAAAATTTTGAGAGGGATAGATAGAGTTGACGTGAATAGGCTGTTTCCATTGAGAGTAGGGGAGATTCAAACGAGAGGACATGATTTGAGAGTTAGGGGGCAAAAGTTTAAGGGAAACACGAGGGGGTATTTCTTTACTCAGAGTGATAGCTGTGTGGAATGAGCTTCCTGTAGAAGTAGTAGAGGCCAGTTCAGTTGTGTCATTTAAGGTAAAATTGGATAGGTATATGGACAGGAAAGGAGTGGAGAGTTATGGGCTGAGTGCGGGTAGGTGGGACTAGGTGAGATTAAGAGTTCGGCACGGACTAGGAGGGCTGAGATGGCCTGTTTCCGTGCTGTGATTGTTATATGGTTAACCAGAAAAGTTACTAAACTGAGCAAGCAAGGACGAAATAGCAGGAACAGATCTCTCAGGGTTGGATATGTATAGTAACAAATCATCAGCATATAATGATAACTTATACATCCCCTCCCCACGAGTAATACCCAAAATATTAGGTGATTCACGAATGGCTATAGCCAAAGGTTCCAAAACAATGTCAAATAGTAAAGGACTTAAAGGACAGCCTTGCCTTGTACCACGGAATAACTGAAAAAAAGGAGATCGTTGATTATTGGTAAAGACCGAAGCCAAGGGTTTATAATATATTAATTTAATCCATGATATAAATTTCGAACTAAAATTAAAATGCTGCAATGTATTAAATAAATATGGCCATTCAACTCTATCAAATGCTTTTTCAGCATCTAAGGAAATGACACATTCTGGTATTTTGGGTGAAGGAGTATAAATAATGTTAATTAATTTTCTAATGTTAAAAGATGAATAGCGGTTTTTAATAAATCCAGTCTGATCTTCAGAAATAATTCGAGGTAATATA
Organism: Hemitrygon akajei; assembly: GCF_048418815.1. Lineage (NCBI taxonomy): Eukaryota > Metazoa > Chordata > Chondrichthyes > Myliobatiformes > Dasyatidae > Hemitrygon > Hemitrygon akajei. Next base: position 175,108,745 of record NC_133131.1, on the reverse strand, counting down.
TTTTCTAATCTAGAAGCCAAAAATTTTACTAAAAATCTTAAAATCCGTATTCAGCAAGAATATAGGCCGATAGGATGCACATTCAATAGGGTCTTTATCTTTTTTAAGAATTAAAGAAATAGAGGCTTCATAAAAAGATTGTGGCAATTTGCCTATAATTAACGCGTCTTTAAAAATTTTACAAAGCCAAGGAGAAAGTATAGAGGAAAAGGATTTTAAAAATTCTGTAGTATAACCATCCGGACCAGAAGCTTTACATTTTTCATTGAAAAAATAGCCTTTTTTATTTCAGTTTCCGTAATAGGTGTATCTAGGAATACACTAATCCTTTACTGTTAATTTTGGAATATTCAATTTTCTTAAAAATTCACCTATTATAGAAGAATCCTCAACAAATTCTGATTGATATAAGGAATTATAAAAATCTTGGAAGGCTTTATTTATCTCTTTATGGTCAATCGTCAGAGTGCCATCTTGTTTACGAATCCTAATAACCTGTCGTTTAACCGAAGCAGTTTTCAATTGATTAGCCAATAATTTGCCAGACTTATCTCCATGTACATAAAACTGGGTTCTAGATTTAATTAACTGATTTTCAATCGAAGAGGATAATAACTATGCTCCATTTGAAGTTCTACTCTTTCTTTATAAAGTTCTTTACTGGGGGTCACTGAATAAATCTTATCAATTGCTTTGATTTTATCAACCAATGTTAATATTTTAGAATTAGTTCGTTTCTAACTCCAGCAGAGTATGAAATAATCTGTCCACGAATAAATGCTTTAAAAGTGTCCCATAAAATTCCACTAGAGATCTCTGCTGTAGAATTTGTTGAGAAAAACAAATCAATTTGTTGTTTAATAAAATTAACAAGGTCTAAGTCCTGTAATAAAATAGAGTTGAGCCTCCAAGATTTAGCATTAATAGATGAATCCATTATCTTAATAGATAACTTCAAAGGTGCATGGTCAGAAATGGTAATAGAGTCATATTTACAATCGATAACATCTGTAAGTAAACGGTGATCAATGAAAAAGTAATCAATTCTTGAATAATTATGATAAACATCAGAAAAGTATGAAAGCTCTTTGTCACTGGGGTGTAAAAAACGCCAAATTTCAAAAATTGCTGAATCAGTCATAAAGGAATTAATAAGAGAGGCTGATTTATTCGTAAGAGCTTGGGTGGGCTTAGATCTATCCATCGAAGGGTTTAAACAACAGTTAAAATCCCCACCCATTATCAGCATGTACTGATTCAAATTGGGAAAGGATGTAAATAGACACTTAAAAAATTAAGGACAATCAGTATTTGGAGCATAAACATTAACTAAAACAACTTTTTGATTAAAAAGTAGACCGGTAATAAGCAAAAATCTACCTTGTGGGTCTGAAATTGTTTCATGGTGTATAAAGGAGGTTGAAGAATCTATGAAAATGGAAACGCCTCTTACTGTGGCATGCGAATTCGAGTGATATTGTTGGCCTTTCCAAAACCTAAAAAAGCGCTGACTATCCACCTTCCTCACATGAGTCTCTTGTACAAAGATAATATTAGCATTCATTCTATGGAATACTTTGAATATTTTTTTCCATTTGATCGGATGATTTAAACCATTAGTATTCCAAGAAACAAAATTATTAATCTTATCCATATTGACAATATTTATTACAATTAACATATAAGGTTAAAAAAAAGATAAACTCAAGAATCCGGAAGAGGGAAGTAAGTTCAAGGAGGAACCGGAAGTCATGACACTGCAACCATTTTTGTAGTTTCATATGAGCCCATGAAGTAAAACTAAGCATAAAGCAAGCAAAAAGAAAAAAGAAAAATCCCCCTCCCTCCACCCTCAAAACCCCAGGAAAAAAGCCAAAAAGAGGCAAGCAAGCAATCTAACACTAAAATTACCCCCATGTCTCAAGAAGGCAACTCAAACAAAAAAAAAGTTGAATAAAAGATACAAACCACCCATATTATAAGAAAGGGTTGGAATAACAAAAATTAAAATATAAAATTAGTATTATATATATATATATATAAAACAAAAGGATTTAAAAAAAAAATTAAAATGATTAACCCCATATAGGGATAATATTGTATTAGTGTTTTAAAAGAAAGTCCTTAAACTTATTCAGACACCTCAAAACAGATGTGACGTTCCAAGCACTAAGGTCTTTCGGGAAGAAGAAACAACATTTTATTTTTTTAAAAATCTTAATATTTAAACATTAAAAATATAAAAAAGTGTATACGAACTTAAAAGAAAACCCTAATGAATTACTTTCAAAACTAACAGATTAATAATATGAAAAGAACAAACTCAGAATAAACCAAAAACGGACTTTTACCGTGTATAAGAAAAACGTGTAAGCCATCACGTAAAAAAAACATCATTTTATAAAAGATCCAAATCTATAAACTAATTATTACATTAGTCAACCCATAGAAACAATAAAATGTTATTCTTCAAGGAATCTTTGAGCATCCACTGGAGATTTGAACAGCCGATAAGTTCCATCTTTGAGAGTAGCTCTCAAACGTGCTGGAAATAACAGCGCTTGCTTGTAGCCTTCCTGATGAATTTCCGACATAACCGATTTAAAAGCCATTCTTGCCCTTAAAACTTCGGGACTGTAGTCTTCCAGAATACGGAATTTGAAATCTTGAAATCTTGAAAGCTGATCATACCCTTTTTCCGGGCAGCCCGAATCAAACGCTCTTTGGTATGAGGATAATGGATCCGGAGAATTACTTGTCGTGGTTTCAAACTTGAATCTGAATGAAAACGAGAAATGCGATGTGCACGGTCGATTATTGGAGGGGAATCCAGTACTTCTGAGCCAAAGACATCCATTAAAAATTTGGAAAAAATTACAGTGAGATCGCCGTTCTCAAATTTTTCTGGAATCCCAATTAACCGGAGATTTTGTCTTCGAGAGCGGTTTTCAAGATCAGTGATTTTAGATTTATAACGATCCATCTGTTGAGAAGTCGAAGTTTGCTGTTGTTGCAAAGTTTCAATTATACGATCTCTCTGGCGAGCAGCTTTTTCAAAAACTAAAATACTTGCTTGTTGTTTCTGTGAATCCAATGCAAGTGCTTGAAGTTTTGCGTCAAATGTCTTTAAAATTTCATCGAACGTAGAAAGCTTTGCGGTTAATTTACTCTCCAGTTTTCCAAGTCTGTCGTCCATAAGATTCACAATTGCTTCTAAAGTTAACGGTTCTTTCGTCTGTTTCGATTCCTTTGGTCTAGACATTTCAGCGAGTTGAAAATGATTCAAACAGTTGAAAAAAATTTCATACGTTTAAACCCCTTTAGAATAGGTATAAAAAGATCAATTAGGGGGTGTTTGTAGGTTAAAAAAAAGTAAAAGGATTGGAGCAAAGCCTAAAACCGCTTCACTCCATAAGCGCCATCTTGAGACCTCGGGTAGACATCTCATGAGACACTTTGTACAAGTCTTGTAAAAGAGGAAATACTGCCTGGGAGGAGGAACAGACCCCCATCTTGTCTACTGTATGGAATCTATTCCATTCTTTCAGTTCCTCCATCATCTTTGAACCAACAATGTCATTCTACACTGGTGCCTGAGATTTCTTCCTTCAGCAAGTCCAGATGGTCCTCATCCATTAACCCTTACAAAATCATTCTCGTGAACCTCCTTTGGACCCTTACCAACGCCAGCACATCGTTTCTTTGATAACAGGCCCAAAATTCCTCACAATACTCTAAGTGCAGTCTGATCAATGCAGGACGTACATTAAACCCTCAGTATTACATTGCTGCTTTTATATAGGTCACAGCTTAACTAACCAAGATAACCTTAAGAATACATACATTAGTTTTTGTGGAATAAACTACTGCAAATCCCATTCAGTGCTTTTGCCAAGAGAAGCTAAAGCTTTGTGCATTCTTCTTACCTGTCCTAGCATCATCTCCAATCATTTATTTTGCATGCCCTTCTCCCCAAATAATTTCCTCAATGCCTCACCTTATTTACGACTTTCTGCTGCTGTGCGTGTTTCTGCCGAAGACTGGCCACTTCGCGCCACAATGCTTCATTTTCACTGAAAATGCCAAGAAAGATTAACGTTAGCAATGCTAGAAAGTCATCACAAAACAGATGGCACAAGATCAAAATGAGGGCCTATAATTGTATTTGCAATCCAATGGCAGGATAACATTCCAAATGGTACCAAGATGCACCTGACCCAGGCACTTTAATTTAATTATAACCAGGGCAAAACCACCTTAATATTGTGGGAGAAATGAACAATTGACATTTTAGGTTGAGATCCTTCATCTGGACTGGACTGACATTTCTAAGTCTCGACCCTGCTAATTCTAATATTTTAATTCAAGATTCTTTCAGAAGTCAAAGAGGAGGCACAAAACTTGGTACTTCACAATCGCTTTATTAAGCATTGATAGAACAAAGAGTTGAAAAATAGGGAGTGAGAGAGGTCTACTAATTTAAGAGTAATATGGAAGCAAAAAGAAAAAAGATGGCACAGCTACACGGTCAGCTATTTTATTTGGCAGACAAGAACGAGCCAGAAAACCCCTATTCAAATAATGCAGCACCAGAAGTTTCCACAGCTTTTCAGAATCATACAAAGGTAACCACTAGGGGACACATTGAACAATTGAATATACATACTGTAACCACTAGGACACATATTAAGCAGTTACTTGCAAATAAAAACAACTTAAAATATACAAGTTAAGCTGCAAAGAAAATAACAATTAAACAGTTGGATCTAGCAACCCAAAATATTCTCTGTTCAATTCTGTCCACTGATGTTGCCTGACCTACTGAGTTCTCCAGTATTGTCTGTGTTGCCCCACATTCCAGCATCTGTAGCCTCACGTGCCGCAGTTTAATTTGGTCTTTGTAGCTCCCTTAGCTTTGGAACACAGCTTAAACCATCAATAGGACTGTAAATATTTTGAACGAAATGAGAGTTTAACCCAACCAAATGTGAAGTGTTGTACTTTGGGAGATGAAATGTAAAGAGACAGTACACAAGACTCTTAATATTCCCGAGCAAAAAGATCTTGGGGTTCAAGTTCACAGCCTCTTAAAAGTGGCTACTCATGTTGATAGGGTGGTAAAGAAGTCACATAGTGGCCAAAGTGCTACATCTCCCATTCACCTCTTCCCCCACCTCCATTCAGGACTCCAAACAGTCCTTCCAGGCATGGCTAGGGTTGTCTATTGTATACGGTGCTCCCGATGCGGCCTCCTTTACATTGGTGAGACCTGTTGTAAACTGGGGTACAACTTTGTTGAGCACCTTCACTCCATCTGCCAAAAGCAGAACTTCCCAGTGGCCAAGCATTTTAATTCCGATTCCCATTCCCTTTCCGACATGTTGCTCTTACGCAATAACGAAACCACTCTCAGGGTGGAAGAGCAACACCTTATATTCCAATCACAAACAAGACAAAATCTGCAGATGCTGCATCTTGTGTGTTAGCTTATATTCCATCTGGATAGCCTCCAACCTGATGGTATGAACATCAATTACTCCTTTTGCTAAAAACAATTCCGCTCCTCCACTTCTTCTTTTATTCCCCACTCTGGCCTTAGTTCTTCTCACCTGCCTATCACCTCCCCCAGCACCCACCCTCCTTCCCTTTCTCTTATGGACCACTCTACTCTCCTATTAGATTCCCTCCACTCCCACCCTTTACCTTTCCAATCCACCTGGCTTCACCGATCACCTTCTAGCTAAACTGGGGTCTCCCCCCTTCCTTTTCAGTCCTGAAGAAGAGTCGCAGCCCAAAACATGGACTGTTTGTTAATTTCCATAGGTGCTGCCTGACCTGTTGAGTTACACCAGCATTTTGTGTGGTTGATTTGAAATTCCATCATCTGCAGAATTTCTTCTGTTTATTATATAGCATTCTTGCCTTTATTAGTCAGGAAACAGAGTTCAAGAGTTGGAAGGTTATGCTTCTGGACCAGCCTCCCCTGTGGGTTTTAGACAAAGCCCTTGTTAATGTCCACCGTCTTTCCTTCATCAATGTTCTTGATAACCTTTTTGAAAAACCCTAATATTGATTAAAAATGACTAACACGCACAAAGCCATGTTGACTATTGCTAATTTGTCTACCCAAAGATTTATACAATCAGTGCCCCCTTTGTTAGGTACTCCTGCTCGTTAATACAAACATCAATTCAGGCACTCATATGGCAGTAACTCAACGCATTAAAGCATGCAAAAATGGTGAAGAGGTTCAGTTGTTGTTTAGACCAAACATCAGATTAGGGACAAAATGTGATCTAAGTGACTTTGACATGGAAAGATTGTTGGTGCCAGACAGGGTAGTTTGAGTACCTCAGAAACTGCTGATCTCCTGAGCATTTCACACACAATTTAAAAAAAACACCCAATGAGTGGTAATTCGATGGACAAAAATTCCTTGTTAATGAGCGAGGTTAGAGAATGGACAGAAGGTGACTGAAATAATGGTGGTATGCAGAAGAGCATCTCGGAACACACAACACATCAAACCTTGAAATGGATAGGCTACAGCAGCAGAAGACCACAAACATACATCCAGTGGTCACTTTATTAGGTATAGAATGTACTTAACAAAATGGCCACTGAGTGTATATCCTGTCCTTTAAAATACCTTCCAATAATTTACCCATATTGACATCAGGATCACTGGCCTGTAATTTCCTGGTTTATTCTTACCAACCATCCATTAATAATGAATAGGTATCCTCCAGTCCACCTGTGGCTAGGATTATTTGAAATATCTGTTACAAGTCCTCTGCAATTTCTGAACTAGCCTCCCACAAAGCCAGTTCATACTTTGTCAGCACCCTGATTAACCTCAAGACAGCAAACATCATCTCTTCTGTAATCTGAATATTGTCCTTGACTTCACTATCTTTTTATTGCCTCAGTTTTAAAGTCAGTTTTAGTCCCACGAGCATATACAAAAGTAAAAATTCGTTAAAGATCTCCTCTTCCTCTTTCGACTCTGTGCAAAGATGACCCTGCCAATCTTGAAATGGACCAATTTTGTTCATGCTATGCTTTTGCTCTTAATACAACTACAGAAGCTCATGGGATTCTCTTTCATTTTGTTTGCCAGAGCAACCTCATGTCCTCTTTTAGCTCTCCAGATTTTTCCCTAGTATTCTCTTGCATTTTTATATAATTCCATGTGCCAATCTATGGTCTAAGCTCACCCGCCTTACCGACAATACTCCTTGCATTAAAATCAACACATCTCCACCATGGTTTCCTCTCCTAAGCCTCCACCTCCTAGCTGTAAATGAGATAACAAAAGCTGCACAGAATATGCATAAATATGGCCTGAACAAAGTTTTAAACAGCAATAACTTGACTTACACAAGTTTTATTCTCAGTGCCCTGACCAATGAAGCAGGTATGCTATACATTTCTCTTTTCACTCTTTATGTACTCAAGTTGTCACTTTTGTGGTACCATGGACGCACACCCTATAATCCTTCTGCACATCGGAGCTCCCTAAGCTCCTGCCATTTCCTGTACACTTCCTTCCCATTTAATTACTTACTGCTTCATGGTCATGAGCTTGGCATCCAGTGTCTCCTGCTTCCCTTTCATGATTTGGACGTCACTCAGAATTTTACTGACATCATCCGAACGCATTTTCAGCTCTTCAGGCTTTACATTTGATATCTGGAAGTTTGAAAAAAAAGTTCCGTTAACTTAAGACAATGCTGCCAAATGAAGTAGCCAGTAAGGGTCCATCCACATAGTGATTGGTGCAAATACACAAAAGTGTTGACAAAAACATTATTCAAAAACAAGAGGGAAATACTGTAAACCAGGTTAAAGAATGGAGAATGTTTGGAGGGGCTGACATCAGTACAGTTCGTGTTGCTGCCTGCTAATCAGAGTTGTTGCTCAAACTCAACACGCAGTGTAACTGTTAGTGACAGTCTTGGATGCTTCTCTTGCGATTGCAAGATCCTGTTGGACATTGATAACAAGAGATACTGCAGGCCTATTTCCCTCGTTTGCTGGGGAGACAGACAAGGAGGCAGCAGCATGGCCTTGGTTGTAGTGAGGGCAAGGGTGCAAGTGGGCTGACCTGTTACTGCAGTCCAGGTGAGATGATGCTGGAGGGGGTTTAGCATGGGGTCTGTGCTCACTTGGGATCTGGCCTTTCCTGTCAGTGCTGCCCTCTAGTGTTTGACTGGCAGAAGGACAGGCTAGATTGCTGGAACTGCACCGTCAATTTGCACGTTGCTCAGGGACTTGGACTATATGTGTGTTTTGTTTTGTATAATGTGTGTTTCTCTCTCTCTCACTAACACTCTGAATGTGTGTTATGCACCTGGGACCCAGAGGAACGCTGTCTCACTCGGATGTATCCACATATGGTCTGAATGATTATTAAATTTGATTTGATATGAATTGCAGGACACACACTGGAAAAACTCCTGGTCTGAAGAGGTCAGTGTTGAGCCAAGGCAATGCAAACAGCAAGGTGCTTGACAACCAGTGTGTAGTCCCTTGTGAACTGTCAAGTTTAAGTTAAGTCAAGTTCAAGTTTATTGCCGTTTGACTGCACTTAAACAAACAACTGAACAAAACAACATTCCTCCGGACCACAGTGAATCCACAAAACATATCACACACAGCACATAAACCAGAATATTACAAGTAAGTTAATAAATTATGATTCAAAATGTATCCAATTTGCAGCATAGGTGAACAGTAAACAGCTCACTGTCCTCGTGATGAGATTTCGGTGGTGGCAGGGTATTCATTAGTCTCACAGTCTGAGGGAAGAAATTGTTACCCAGACTGGCTGTTCTGGTCCTGATGCTCCTGTATGTCCTCCCTGACGGTAGTGGGTCAGAGAGATTGTGGGATGGGTGGTAGGGATCCTCAACAATGTTTCTGGCCCTTCATATACAACACTTGCTGTAAATGTCACAGGACCCTGCTGATCTTTACTATCCTCTGTAAGGTCTTGTGCTCTAATGCCTTGCAGCTTCTGTACCACACAATGATGCAAGATAGGACAAAGGATACTCAAAGCTGCTCCTGTGAACAGTTGTTAGAATGGGGGTGGGGGGTGGGGGGGGAAGCCTTGTACACCTTAATTTCCTCAGAATGTGCAGATGCTGCTGTGCCTTCTTGACTAGTGAGGTGTTGTGGGTCCAGGTTACATGCACACCAATTGTCAGATTAAAAACTATAACACAGAGCACAACACAGTGCAGGCCCTTCAGCTCATGATGTTGTGCCGACCTTTTAACCAGAAGAAGGCCCAGAGTGAGACAAGTAATCATGTTATAAATAACCCTAAAGCAGCAGTCACAGGAAATTCTCTGTTCCTCTAGATTTTGGTACTTACAGATTGGTTTTGATTCCTAAGAATCTGTCTAGAGTTGGGCCTACCTTCTAAAAAATGCTAGTTTTGGTCCAAAACAAATCTTGGGAGACAAGGGCTTAAGTGTGAGATTCTGCCAAAGATATACGAATTTATCCTGCAGAACAGTGCTCAGAAAAGGATGCTGGTCATTTACCAAAGCTGCCGCTAGGACCTGGCGACCCAAGTTATAGAGAAAGGCTGAATGTACCTTTGCAGGTTGTTGTCAGCCAAAATTGCCTGTATGGGGATGGGGATGTTTTTCCATTGAGCGTCATATGATGGGTTGCACCAACATATCTCAGCTCTCAACTGTGCTGCAAAATAATAATCTCTAAGAGAAGATAGGCCCCATTTCCTTGGCTAATTGCAAAGTTTTGAGAACTCTGGGCCTTTTACCTTGCCAAATATATCTTGATAACATTTTGTTCCATTCATTGAATTGATTTTGATTAATCTCTATTGGTAGGGTCTGAAAGAGATATAATAGTCTGGGCAGTATATTCATTTTAATAGATTCAATCCTTGAACTGAGACTAAAGAAAGGGATTAGGTTCCATCTTCCTTAATTTTTTTTATATATGGGCTGATAATTTTGCCAAATCTTTTGGCATAATGATGCTCAAATATTTGAAAGACTGTTTGCCATGCCCAGGGATATATACTTTCAATTACTGTATGTGGGCTATAGTTATATGAAAGTAATTAGGTTTTATCTATGTTGATCTTGTATCCTGATAATTGACCATATTGCTCAAAGGATTGCATCAATTTAGGTAAAGAGTACGTTGGTTGCCCTAGATAGATCAAAATGTCATCCGCGTAACAGGCCAATTTATGCTCTGTCCCTTTAATAGTAATTCCCCTAATATATTCATTTTGTCTGATGTATTGAGCTAATGGTTCCAGATATAATGTGAAGAGCAGCAGTGACCATGCACAACCCTGTCTCGTGCCTCTTTCTAGGGTAAGACTCCATTGATTTTAATCCTAGCAGTAGGGTTGTCATATAGTACCTTTATAGTTTTAATAATTGTGTCATGGAAACCAAATCTATGTAAAACTCTGTAAAGAAAATTCCAATTAACCGAATCAAATACCTTTTCAGCATCCACGCTTATCACTATTGCTTCGATTTTATTTTTTTGTATATGATCCATAATGTGAAGTGTCCTTCGTATATTGTCTTGTGTTTGGCGTTGTATTAAACTTGTCTGATAGTTATGTATTAGTATGGGTAGAAACTCTTCTAATCGTTTGGCCATGATGGAGGTAAATATCTACAATCTACATTAAGAACGGATATTGGTCTAAATGACCCACATTCCATTTTATCCTTGCTTTCTTTCGGTATAGCTGAGATTATCGCTTCCTTCCAGCTGGGTGACACTTGTGCCTTTTTTTAGAGCCCAGTTCAGAGTGGGGAGTAAGACAGGAATTAACTCATTTTTAAATTCTTTGTACCACTCTGCCATATACCCATCTGATCCTGGTAACTTGCTTAACTTAAGCCTACTAGTTGCAGCTTTTATTTCAACTTCAGTTGTGTCAGCAGTCATCGTTATATTTTGTTCTTCACTTAAAGTGGGTAACTCTAGAGAATTCAGGAAGGTGTCAGTTTGAGTTATGCTTCCCCCAGAACTTTGGAATATAGTTTTGTAAAACACTTCAAAAGCTTCTTGAAATTCACTTAACTTATTTTTTTTTAATCATTTTTGTTCTTGGATCCCTAATTCTATATTTTCTGCTCTTTTTTTTTCCAGTTTCCACAGCAGTATTTTCATAGACTTAGATCCACTTTCATAATGTGCTTCAGAAACATGAAATTTTTCCTGATTTCTTGTGTAGCCAAACTATTAATTTCATTCTTAATCTTTTTAATTTCCTCTAATGTATCCTGTGCCAAACTCAATTTGTGTTTTTTTTCCTAGTTCCTTCAGCCTATTTTGTAATTCCTCTAATGTTTATTCCTTTTTTTTTCTCTTACATGAAGATATCGCTATAATTTTCCCTCTTAAAACATCCTTCAGAGTATCCCATAGAATGGGAGGTGAAACCTCTCCATTATCATTGAATTCTAAGTAAAGACCAATCTCTTTTGTAATTTGTTCCTTAAAGTAGGGATCATTGAGTAGACATGAATTTAGTTTTCAAATAGCATTCTTTGGTTGTAGATCAAAATCAATAGATAAATATATAGGTGCATGGTCACTTACATCTATTGTCCCAATTCCACAGGTGTTTATTTTGTCTTTATCTTTTCCCAAATGTTATGAAATAGTCTACTCTTTATATACAGAATGGGGAGCAGAATAATGAGTGTAATCCCTTCTGTTGAGGAAAAGGTCCCTCCATATATCAATTAGACCAACATCCTCAAAAAGAGTATTAATTTTCTTATGTTAGGAATTTGTTTCATAGGTTTTTCTATTGGAAGAGTCTAAACTTTGGTTGTAATTGTAAATTTAAGTCTCCCCCACATATCAGGAGACCTTCTGTTTTCATTACCATAATATTAGTAATTTTCTGAAAGAAACTAATATCACTTCCTGGGGATGCGTATATATATTCAATAGAGTAACTGAATTTCCATCTATATTCCCCCTTACCAGAATATATCTGCCCTCGTCTCCCATTTCGAATACTTTTTCAAAATTTAGTTTGTTTGAGATAAGAATAGCAATTCCTCTCCTATGTCTTGATTTGTATGAGGAGAAAAACAAATTAGTGAAGCCCACTATCTTTAGTTTTCCATGCTCATTATCACTTAAGTGAATTTTCTGTAAATATACTACATGGGTTTGTTCTTTTTTTCATTTTGGATAGAATACTACTACATTTGATTGGATTTAACAGCCCATTGACATTAAAAGAAATGAATTTTCCTTTGTCCTTAGCCATGCGTATTTAACTGTCAATATATCATTAAAATTAGCAGAATAAAACTTAATCGATCTACTCCCTGAACAAATAAGAACCAAGAAACATGAATAATAAAAGAAAAGGCAACGAAGGTGTGATTCCAAGGCTGAGGTCTCTAGTAGATGACCCTGGGTTGAGCTAGAGGAAACGTCTAGCTGTGGGGGATAGCCCCTCCTACCTGTGAGTTGAGGGCCCTCATTACAGTACCCATAAATGTACGTGAAAAAAATCTATATCCATTACACAGAAAAGATTTCCCTGTTTATTCCTCCCATATATATATATATATATATATATATATATATATATATCTTCTCATTTAGGTGGGGAAAAAGAAGTGAATGAATAAAAAATAATTGAGTAATATAAAATCCACATTATAATAAGTATTTCTCGAGGTCGGTATAGCACCGTCTATTTTTGCTTCCGTTTAGCTTATCAACATTTTTAAAGTTAGCCAAACCTTATAGTTCTTCTGGAGAGGGTGAGGGCTGTCTTCGGAAAACTAGCAAAAACATTTTCACCAGTTTATGCGTGCAAAGGTTTGCAGATCAGCAGTGACCCAACATACAAGAGTTTTCAGGCATTTCAGAATTTTCTCATCTGGAACAGAATTTCCAGAGCTCCAATCAAGAGTAGAAGAAAACTCACAGATCAGCAGTTCATGAAAGTCCTTGTTCCAGTATTTTCATACATGCACAGAAGCAAAGAATGCACAAACATCGCATCCCTGTGTATGTACACTGACCTAACTCATCTTGGCTATTTCATCTTTTCTCTCTTGCTTCCTTTCATTTAACACGAGAAAGACTGGTGGAGGAAAGATGTACAGTGGGTTCAAAGTAAAAAGTACATGTATGGCACCATTTATAACACAGAGATTCATATTCACGTGGGCATACTCAGCAAATCTATAGAATAGTAACTATAACAGGATCAATGAAAGGTCAAGCAGAGTGCAGACTGTGCAAATGTAAATATAAATAGCAATAAATAATGAGAACATGAGATAACAAAATAAAGAGTCCATAAAGTGAGATGATTGGTTGTGGGAACATCTCAATGATGGGGCAAGTGAATGTCATTACCCTTTTGTTCAAGAGTCTGATGATTGTGGGATAGAAACTGGTTTTGAACTTGGTGGTGCCAGTCCTGAGGCATTTGTACCTTCTACCTAATGGCAGCAGTGAGAAAAAAAAAGCATGCCCTGGATGATGGAAATCTTTGATAATGGATGCTGCTTTCCTATGACAGTATCTCATGTAGATGTACTCAATGGTTGGGAGGGCTTTACCCATGATGTACTAAGCCAAATCCACTCCCTTTTTGTAGGATTTTTCGATCAAAGGCTTTGGTGTTTCCATGAAGCAGCCAATCAACACACTCTCCACCACACGTCTATATAAGTTTGTCTAAGCTTTGGATGTCATGTCAATTCCAGTTGATTGGGAAAAATCAGCAGCAGTACATTTCGGTTCAAGTGGCTGCTCCGATTAGCCAGAGTTTCATGGAAATAGTTAAAAATGTATAAAAAAGAAAATGTAATAAAATAAAATACAGGACAAATTAGAACACTAACAATACTACTAAAGTACTATAAAACTGTATTAATTCCCAATAGTCACTGACGGAGGAATTCATCCAGTGTATGCTGACATTTTCTTTTGATTTGACTGTAAATGAACAAAATCAACATAAGAAACTTAGCACAGATAATGGACTGCTTCCATACGATGCTTTTGACAACTGCATCCTCCAAAATCTTCATTTTCATTGTAACATTCAAGATGATTGTCGATACCTTCAAATTCTTTGTAGTTCCTAACCTGCTGAAATAGTGAAATTACTTAATTTTCACTCCTGGCCATTTCTGGCACCTCCAAGCCTGAATACTTGAAAATGCAGAAAGCAAAATAGTTTGAAATGTCTTCCAGCTTATTTCTTCCCAACTATTAGTGACAAAAAAACATTGCATTTTGAACACAAGCACATGCAACTGACACTATTTAAAAACTGTTTGCTCTAAGCACATGACTGATGCTAGTTAGAAACTGTTTGACAAGTCTCTTGCCCCAAAGTGTACCAAATAAACAAAGGGAATTGTTTATTCCCAGCTATTTTCTTGATTAGTTGTTATTCTTTAAGAGTTGTCCCAAACAAGCAGCTGACCTGATTAACCAGAATCCACTATAATTGACCATAAGACATAGGGACAGAATTAGGCCATTTGGCCCATTGACCTGCTCTGCTATTTTATCATGGCTGATCCATTTCCCTCTCAACCTCATTCACTTGCCTTCTCTCGTAACCTTTCATGCCTTTCATGGATGAAGCTGCACTCAGGTTGGAGGAACAACACCTTATATTCCTTCTGGGTAGCCTCCAACCTGATGGCATGAACATTGATTTCCCTAACTTCCGTTAGTGCCCCTCCTCCATTTCTTACCGCATCCCTTTATTTATTCCCCACCCCCTTTTTTTCTCTCTCTGCCTCTTTCACAATCACTCCTTGCCTGTTCTCCATCTCCCTCTGGTGCTCCCCTCCCTCTTTCTTTCTCCCTAGGTCTCCTGTCCCATGATCCTTTCCCTTCTCCAGCTCTGTATCCCTACTGTCAATCACCTTTCCAGCTTTTAGCTTCATCCCTCCCCCTCCTGTCTTCTCCTATCATTTCGGATCTCCCCCTCCCCCTTTCAAATCTCTTACTATATTTTATTTCAGTTAGTCCTGGAGAAGGGTCTCGGTCCGAAATGTCAACTGTACTTCTTCCTATAGATGCTGCCTGGCCTGCTGCGTTCCACCAGCATTTTGTGTGTGTTGCTCAAAAAGCTGTCAATTTTGTCATCCAAATTATTGGCATAGAAAAAAAAGCTGTCCCAACACCCAACCCTGTGAAACACCACCAGTCACTAACAGCCAATCAGACAAGACTCCTTTAAATCTCACTCTTTGCCTCCTGCCATCAGCCAATGTTCTATCTATGCTAGTACCTTTCCTGTAATGCCACGGGCTCTAATTCTGCTAAGCAGCCTCATGCGTGGCATCTTGTGAAAGGCCTTCTGAAAATCCAAGTACATGATATCCACTGATTCTCCTTTGTCTCTTCTGTTGTGTACATACATCTACTGATGTCTCTGGACACATCTTCAGTGATGTTTCTGGAATCATCATGTGTTTCGGGTCTTTCAATATCATACAGCCTCCTCCAGGTGACCCAGCCGGGGCTGATCATACCCCAGCTTGTGTCCAGATGGCGAGCTACTTATGACTCCATGGCTCCCCTCTTTTGAGCCACAGCCATCTTGAGGCCCTCTCTGCTGCATCGGTGGTACTGCGGATGGCTCTCCTCTTCCTCTCTCCCTCGATGCCCAAATTGCTGAAGGCTCTAAGCTAAGGAACAGGCTGCAAATCCCCTACAACCAATCTCCACTAGGAGACACGTCGCTCTCCATCCAGCCTGCTGACAGTTGCTGACCAGGTCTGCTTATTATTTCCTCAGAGAGTTCCGAGAGATTTGTCGGGCAACATTTTCCCTTAAGTAAACTATGCTACTGGCCTATTTTTCACATTATTCCAAGAACCCTGAGACCTCATTCTTAGGAATTGACTCTAACACCTTCTAAAGCAGAGGTCAGGCTAACTGGCCTATAATTTCCTTTCTTCTGCCTCCCTCCCTTCTTGAGCAGAGTGACACATACAATTTTCCGGTCCTCTGGAACCATGCCAGAATGTAGTGATACTTGAAAGATCCTATCATTACTAATGCCTCCACGATCTGTCCAGCTACCTCTTTCAGAAAACTGAGGTGAAGTCCATCTGGTCCAGTTGACTTATCTATCTTCCAAGCATCTTTTCCTCCATAATACCAACTACACTCTGTTATGACCCCAGCCCCCTCCTTTGTGAGAATCACAAGAGCCCTAGTGAAGGGGGGGGTCAATGACCCAAGAGAAGAGAGAGATACGTGCGGTGTCCCTCGTTTCACGGCGAGGCAAAAGCTGCCGACTGTGGTCATTGTCTCGTGGAGACACCTTTGTGAATTGGGAACTGTACTACGTGTATACCCTCAGGGCAACGTGGGTGGAGAGACGGAGAGAGATTGCATCATCCCAACCTGATTGACATCTGAGACCCCGAGAGCTCAGATAAAAGAGGGATTGTAAAGATGGCCCCCCAGACGCACCAGAAGACACGCTGGAAATCCTGTGACAGCGTTTAATAGCGACAGCCGGTGGGGGGGGTTCGTGTGCGTCTTTTCCTTGCCTGGGATTGGCGACCTCACCACGGAAGAACGGCTTAGCTACAGGAGAGGCCACAAGTGAGCGGCCATTCCCCAACGAGATGCCGACGGATCAAACTCATAAAGGTTGGAAAAACCCGCCGGGTAACTGTTCCATTCAATCTCTATCTCTCTCTCTCCAACAAAGTGCACCACCGCGACACCCCAAAAGACGGCAGCTGGTGGGACTGCAGTGACCGCAAGAGACTTTTAGATATACAGCGGACAATATATACATTAGCCCTAGACAACGATAGAGCTTATTTCTTATTGATTATTACTATACCTGCGCTTTAGATTGAGTATTGACGACATATGTTATCTGAACGTTTGTATTAACATTACTTTTGTGCCCCTTTATAAATAAAAACGTTTAAAAATGGTACCATCAGACTTCAGCGGACCTCTCTATCTTTGCTGGTAAGTGATCCAGTTACGGGATCCGTAACAACTCATTGCTGTCCCGACAGTCTTGAATTTGTGGCACACTACAATATGTACCACAACCTCTGGCTATTCTCCCTCCCACTGCAGGATATCTTGGACGCGATCTGAAACATCCTGGAGCCTGGCACCTGGGAGGCAAACTTCCATCTGAGTTTCTTTCCTGCGTCCACAGAATTGCCCGTCTGACCCCCTAACTATAGAGTCCCGTATCACTACTGCCTCCCTTTTCCTTTCCTTATCCTTCTGAGCCACAGGGCCAGACTCTGTGCCAGAGGCACAGCCACTGTTGCTTCCCCCAGGTAGGTAGTGCCCCCCAACAGTACTCAAACAGAAGTACTTATTGTCAAGGGGTACAGCCACAGGGGTACTCTCTAATACCTGACTCTTCTCTTTCCCTCTCCTGACTGTGACCCACTTGTCTGTTTCCCGTGGCCCCGGTGTGACCACCTGCTTATAACTCTTTTCTATCACCACCTGACCAGGCGAAGGTTATCGAGCTGCATCCCCAGTTCCCTAACTTGGTCCCTTTGGAGCTGCAGCTCAATACACCGGGTGCAGATACGGCTGTCAGGAGGCTGGGAGACTCTAGAACCTCCCACATCTGACACCGAGCACAGAAAACTAGCCTCGCACACATACTACTTCCTTTCTGCTATTAACACAGTTAAACCTATCTCCCCTCATCCCATTACCCACTAAGCCCGTTGAGCCAAAGCCCTATCACTCCGCTGCCCGCTGGATATGGCAGTCTTCTTTTTAAACCTTTCCCACTCTACTGGCTGATGTCACACGCCTGCGCAGTTTTGTCTCTCTTTTATTCCGAGTAGTAAAACTGCCTACAGTCCAGAAATCCTTAGTCGTTTACCCACAGCCTTCTTGCTCCGAATCAGTTGATGTTTTGGGCTGAAACTCTTCAGCAGGACCCTTGACTCCACTGTAATAGTCATACACTCTCTTAAACTGTAGGGAGAATTCTATTACATTATGATCACTGCTTCCCAAAAGGTTCCTTTACTTTAAGCTCCCTTATCAAATCCTATTTATTACGCAACACCTAATATAGAAATACATTTTCTCTATTGGGCTCAACCACAAGCTGCTCCAAACAGCCATCTCATATGTATTCTGCAAGTTCCTGCTCTTGATTTTCCCAATTTACCTGCATTGACCATACTTAATGACTATCGTAACATTGCCCTTTTGACATACCTTTCCTATCTCCCATTGTAATTTGTAGCCCACATCCTGGCTACTGTTGGAGGCACGCACATAACTCCCATTATGGTCTTTTTACTCTTGCAGAGAGGGAAATCAGCCAAAATCTAATGGCGATGCAGACTTGATGTGTTGAATGGCCTAATTCTGCTCCTCTGTCTTCTTATGGAAGAGGGAAGAATGCAACACACACACACAAAATGGTTTAATTAAGACAAAATAATGTCTTACTATCTTTCCTTTCAGTTAGTCCTGACGAAGGGTCTCGGCCCAAAATGTCGACAGCGCTTCTTCCTATAGATGCTGCCTGGCCTGCTGCGTTCTACCAGCATTTTGTGTGTGTTATACAAAATGGTTAGGTAGCATCTATGGAAGGAATAAGCATTTGATATTTTGGGCTGAAACTCTTTCATCAGGAATGGAAGGGAAGAAGAAAGAAGGCAGAATAAGTAGGTGGAGAGAAGGGAAGGAGTACAAGCTGGCAGGTAATATGTGAGAGCAGGTGAAGGGGAAGATGAATGGGTGGGGGGGAGGAGGGGAAATGAAGTGAGAAGTTGAAAGGTGTTGGAACCGCTGCTTTTTACAATGTATGTCAATGATTTGGACTATAGTATTAATGAATTTCTGGCTAAATTTGCCAATGATACAAAGATAGGTGGAGGAGCAGGTAGTGTTGAGGAAACAGAAAGACGGCAGAGAGACTTAAGATAGTTCAGGGGAATGGACAATAAAGTGGCAAATGAAATACAATGTCGCAAAGTGTACGGTCATGCACTTTGGTGGAAGAAATAAATGGGCAGACTATTATTTAGATGGGAAGAGATGCAAAGGGACTTGGGAGTCCTTGGGCAGGATACCCTGAAGGTTAACCTCCAGGTTGAGTCAATGGTGAAGGTGGTGAATGCAATGCTGGCATTCATTTCAAGAATATAAGAGCAGGGGTGTGATGTTGAGGTTCTAAGGCACTCGTGAGACTATACTTGGAGTATTGTGTGCAGTGTTGGGCTCCTTATATTAGAAAGTATATACTGACATTGGAAAGGATTCAGAGAAGATTCACGAGGATGATTCCAGGAATGAAAGGGTTACCGTATGAGGAACGTCTGGCAGCTCTTGGGCTGTATTCCCTGGAGTTCAGGAGAATGAGGGGGGAATCTCATAGAAACATTCTGAATGTTAAAAGGCCTGAACAGATTAGATATGGCAAAGTTATTTCCTTTGGTATGGGAGTCTATGACAAACGGTGGTGGAGCTGGATACAACAGGGTCTTTTAAAAGACTTTTGGATAGGTACATGGAGCTTAGAAAAATAGAGGGCTACGGGTAACCCTAGTAATTTCTAAGGTAGGGACATGTTCGGCACAACTTTGTGGGCCAAGTGGCCTGTATCGTGCTGTAGGTTTCCTATGTTTCTAAGAGGGCATGACTTCAGGTTGAAGGATGTACATGTAGAACAGAGATGTGGAGAAATTACTTTAGTCAGAGGGTGGTAAATCTGTGGAATATGTTGCCATGAGCAGCTATGGAGGCCAAGTCACTGGGTGCATTTAAGGCAGAGATAGATAGGTTCTTGATTAGCCAGGGCATCAAAGGGTTTGGGGAGAAGGTAAGGGAGTGGGGATGACGGGAAGAACTGAATCAGCCCATGATTGAATGGTGGAGTAGGATTGATGGGCCAAATGGCCTACTTCTGCTCCTGTATCTTATGGTCTTACGATAGGTGGAAGAGGTAAAGGACTGGAGAAGAATGAATCTGATAGAAGAGGAGAGTTGGCCACGGGAGAATGAGAAGAAGGATGAGAACAAGAGGGAGGCGATGGGCAGGCAACGAGGAAAACAAGGTGTAAGAGGGGAGCTAGAAAGGGGAATGGAAATAGAGAGAAGTGGCTAGGAGGGAGAAATTACTCAGAGTTACAGGAGAATCATTTGCTATTTTGATTTAGTATCGTGAAGGAATTATTCAGCTCTTCAGTGGCAAATGCCCTTTCAGTAGTGAATTGAATGACAATGACAAATCAAATTCATTGGCAATAGAACAATAAAGTCACCTCTTGGATAGCTCCAGCCCTGTTACTTTACTTTCATGCAACACCAACAACTGACAGAAAGTAAAACTTACAGGACCCTGATCAGACCCCACTTGGAGTACTGTGCTCAGTCCTGGTCGCCTCACTACAGGAAGGATGTGGAAGCCATAGAAAGGGTGCAGAGGACATTTATAAAGACGTTGCCTGGATTGGGGAGCATGCTTTATGAAAAAAGGTCGAACTCGGCCTTTTCTCCTTGCAGCGACGGAGGATGAGAGGTGACTTGATAGAGGTGTATAAGATGATGAGGCATTGATCGTGTGGAAAGTCAGAGGCTTTTCCCCAGGGCTGAAATGGTTGCCGCAAGAGGACACAGGTTTAAGGTGCTAGGGAGTAGGTACAGAGGAGAAGTCAGGGGTCAGCTTTTTACTCAGAGAGTGGTGAATGTGTGGATTGGGCTGCGGGCAAGTGTGGTGGAGGCTGATATGATAGAGTCTTTTAAGAGGCTTTTGGATAGGTACATGGAGCTTGGAAAAATAGAGGGCTATGGGTAAGCCTAGTAATTTCTAAGGTAGGAACATATTCGGAACAAATTTGTGGGCCAAAGGGCCTGCATTGTGCTGTAGGTTTTCTGTGTTTCTAACAAATTCCGAACTTCCACAATAATGATAAGATTGTAGCGATGTGCTACACACAGCGCTGAAATAACGACACGCAGTCCGTAAGTCGTTTCAAGACTAGTTTATTCAAACTTCGTGGCGCTGGCATTTAATCCCTAGCGCCCGCCCTCTCCGGGCGGAAATGACGTCAGAGGTGCATTACCAAAGTCTACCCCCGCGCGCTGGCTATTTGTGAGCCGGTTCGCCTGTGCACAAAGTGGGTCGCCACAAGATATTCTATTCTTTCTTGTGTTGCATGAACACAAATTAGAATTAAAAGTATCCTTGCAATAAGAAAGATACTATTGGTGCCATGTAGCGTAGCAGTTAGTGAGACACTATTTCAGCTTGGGGTGTCAGAGTTCAGAGTTCAATCTCAGCATCCTCTATAAGCAAATCTGTATATTTTCTCCATGGAATGTGTGTGTTTCTTCCAGGTGCTCCAGTTTCCTCCCACATTACAAAGATGTAATGGTTAGGAGGTTAATTGGTCATTGTAAATTGCCCTGTGATTAGGTTAGGGTTAAATCAGAAATTTCTCCAAGAGGACCACGACCTTGTCATAGGGGTTGGAGGCTTGTATGCCTCAATGACCCAGAGCTATGCTGGCTAGTGTCATGGCCTTGTGCTTCGGCTGTTGGTAGGGTCAACAATGCCAAACAGGTCAAAGGGCAAAGTCCAAACTAAGAGTGGTCTACTGGTCCTCCAGATTCGGAGATTCAACTCACCACCAACACCATACCGGATCAAAAAGTTACAGAAACAGCAGTGAAGAATCCTTCTATATCTGTGTGAGACAGTACAGACCTTCAGTGCTGCCCTAAATGCCAGTGGTATAACAAGCAATAAGTAAGTAAATCGGGGATTGCTAGGTATTGCGGCTCATAGGGCCTATTACGCGATGTAGCTCAATAAGTAAATAATAATCATTCCTCCAGAGAAACTCAATGTCAGCCAAGCATGGAATCTTACAAGTCATAGAGCAATGTGTTTGTAGTGGCTGATGCAGTGAGCAGCAGAGGTTTGGTTTGGAAAGAAACAGCGAGGACAGAATCGCGATAAGTTCTGTGGCTCTCAAGGACAAACTCTAGCAGGCAAAGTTGAAATCCAACACTTTACAAACAATGAGGAGAGATGAAAATGCATCAAAACTTAACTTGCACTTACATTTGTCACCTTCCTCTTGATATTTTCCAGTAAGTGTTCTTTGCCTCGGATAAAGTACATGTGTTGAAACTCTGTATCGTCCATCTCCGGCTTCACAAGGCCACCTTGTTCAATGTTCACAACTTTACGGAAGCCATCTAGATATTCATGGTGAGAAGAAACAACATTAGAGTAGTTACTTGCTTGTCCCCAGTCACCTGCTCATCATTCCCAGGGATAACAGCGTAATGCTAAACCATCAGATCCGATGACCCCTGTAAAGTGGAACTCTGCTTGGATTCTGTTAGATAAACACATCTAATTTCTCTGTTAAATACTTTCTCAATACATACATTGAAACATAATGCAGGCTTCCATTCTCCGAGCTGTATGCGGAGACAAAGCAAAGGCAGCTGATTGATTCTCTGATTCTTTGGCCACGATGAGGTTGGAGGAGCAGCACCTCATATTCTGTCTAGGTAACCTCCAACCTGATAACATAAATCAAAACACACAAAATGCTGGTGGAACGCAGCAGGCCAAGCAGCATCTATAGAAAGAAGTACAGTTGACGTTTTGGGCCATGATAACATGAACATTGGTTTCCCCTTCTCCCCCACTTTCCTCTTCCTTTATTCCCACTATGGCCTCTTACCTCGTCCTCACCTGCCTAACTTCTTCTTCTTCTTTGGCTGTTCATCGATTTTCAATGATGACAGGCCTGAGCAAGGTTGTATGGAAGACCTGCAGTTGCCCATGGTGCAAGTCTTCCCTCTCCACACCACCGGTTGTCCAAGGGAAAGGCATTAGGACCCATACAGCTTGGCACCAGTTTCGTCACAGAGCAACGTGCCTTGCTCAAGGACACAACATGCTGCCTCAGCTGAGGCACGAACTAGCGACCTTCAGATCACTAGACCGAGGCCTTAACCACTTGGCCACGCGTCACCTGCCTAATACCTCCTCCTGGTACCTCTCCTTCTCCTTTTTCTCACATGGTCCAATCTCTTCTCTTACCAGATTACTTCTCCAGCATTTTACCTTTTCTACCTATCTGACTTCACCTATCATCTTCTAGCTAGTCCTCCTTTGCCCCCCTCCAATTTCTAATTCTGGCATCTTCCCCTTTCCTTTCCAGTCCTGAAGAAAGGCCTTGGCCCAAATCTTCAACAATTTGTTCATTTCCACAGATGCTGCCTGAACTGTTGTGTTAAATGGAAGCTTGTCTTTTCTTAAAAAAAAGTTTTAACTATTTCCATGAAACTTCGGCTAATTGGGGCAGCCGTTTAATTGGGACAAAATGTACTGGTCCCAATTAACCAGAATGCACTGTGGTCACTCTTGTCAATTGAACACCTTCAGTTAGAAAAACAAAATCAAGCCCAGATTTGTCACCACTTACACATGTTGAGCTGCCGCACAAAGCTGGCCATGTTGTTGTGCTTGAAGTATTTTGGAAGCACTTCTTTTGCAAAACGTCCTTGGTCAAAGACATGGAAACTATTGCCACTCTGTGGAGATAAAAGAGGAAGTATGAGAAAAGGAGGTAGACCCTAAATGATGAAGCACCAACTGTGATTTTATTTTCCAAAACACATGCACAATTGAATCATATTCACAGTCCATTTAAAGCCAATGAGCTAAAACAAAATCAACGAGGATAACAGATAGAGATAACAGTAAGAGATATTAAACACTAAGTACACTGCAGATGCTGTGGTCAAATCGATACGTACAAACAAGTTGCCCAATCTGCTGAGTTCATCCAGCTTGTTTGTACAGTAAGTGATATATTGGCAGAATATAGTATTAATGGTAAGACTCTTGGCAGTGTGGAGGATCAGACAGATCTTGGGGTCCAAGTCCATAGGACGCTCAAAGCTGCTGTGTAGGTTGACTCTGTGGTTAAGAAGGCATATGGTGTATTGGCCTTCATCAATCGTGGAATTGAATTTAGGAGCCGAGAGGTAATGTTGCAGCTATATAGGACCCTGGTCAGACCCCACTTGGAGTACTGTGCTCAGTTCTGGTCGCCCCACTACAGGGAGGATGTGGAGGCCCTAGAAAGGGTGTAGAGCAGATTTACAAGGATGTTGCCTGGATTGGGAAGCATGCCTTATGAGAATAGGTTGAGTGAACTCGGCCTTTTCTCCTTGGAGTGAAGGAGGATGAGAGGTGACCTGATAGAAGTGTACAAGATGATCAGAGGCATTGATAATGTGGATAGTCAGAGGCTTTTTCCCAGGGCTGAAATGGCTGCCACAAGAGGGCACAGGTTTAAGGTACTTGGGAGTAAGTACAGAGAAGATGTTAGGGGTAAGTTGTTGTTTTTTTTTTTTTACGCAGAGTGGTGAGTGCGTGGAATGGGCTGCTAGCAACGGTGGTGGAGTCAGATAGGATAGGGTCCATATAACGATATAACAATTACAGCACGGAAACAGGCCATCTCGGCCCTTCTAGTCCGTGCCGAATGCTTACTCTCACCTAGTCCCACTGACCTGCACTTAGCCCATAACCCTCCATTCCTTTCCTGTCCATATACCTATCCAATGTTACTTTAAATGACAATATCGAACCTGCCTCTACCACTTCTACTGGAAGCTTGTTCCACACAGCTACCACACTCTGAGTAAAGAAATTCCCCCTCGTGTTACCCCTAAACTTTTGCCCTTTAACTCTCAACTCCTGTCCTCTTGTTTGAATCTCCCCTACTCTCAATGGAAAAAGCCTATCCACGTCAACTCTATCTGTCCCCCTCATAATTTTAAATACCTCTATCAAGTCCCCCCTCAACCTTCTACGCTCCCAAGAATAAAGACCTAACTTGTTCAACCTTTCTCTGTAACTTAGGTGCTGAAACCCAGGGAACATTCTAGTAAATCTTCTCTGTACTCTATTTTGTTGACATCTTTCCTATAATTCGGTGACCAGAACTGTACACAATTCTCCAAATTTGGCCTTACCAATGCCTTGTACAATTTTAACATTACATCCCAATTCCTATACTCAATGCTCTGATTTATAAAGGCCAGCATACCAAAAGCTTTCTTCACCACCCTATCCACATGAGATTCCACCTTCAGAGAACTATGCACCATTATTTTTAAGAGACTTTTGGATAGGTACATGGAGCTTAGAAAAATAGAGGGCTGGGGTAACCCTAGTAATTTCTAAGATAGGGACATGTTCGACACAACTTTGTAGGCCAAAGGACCTGTATTGTGCTGTAGGCTTTCTAAGTTTCTATGTAAGAGATAGGGGAAATTAGGCCATTCTGCCCATCGAGTCTGCCCCAACAATCCATCATGACTAATCCACTTCCCTCTCAGTACCAATCTCCTACCTTTTCTCCTGTAACCTTTGACGCCCTGACTAAACAAGAACCGATTGAACTCCATCTAAATATACCAAATGACTCAGCCTCCACAGCCATCCATGGCAATGAATTCCACTGACTAAAGAAATTCCTTCCTCATCTTTGTTCTAAATGGATGTCCCTATATTCTGAAGCTGTACCCTTATGTCCTCGACTCCTCCACTGAAGGAAACATTCTTTCAACATCTATTCTGTTTAGACCTTTCAATATTTGATAGGTTTCAATGAGATACCACCTCCACCCACCACCTCATTCTTCTAAATTCCGGTGAGTACAGGCCCAGAGCCATCAAATGCTTCTCATATGCTAACCCTTTCATTCCCGGAATCATTCATATTGGAAATAACCTGCTGCCAGTTTTCAGCCTCCAGTGCTTTAGATATCTTTCCAACTGCATCCCTGCTCAGTCGAGATAGAAGCTAATTATTTTGTCCAAATTCTTAGTGTCATGCGGAGAACAGTTTCTAAATAAACCAGTCACCTAAAAGCGATTTAAAATTTGGACACTGAAACTGAGAATGCTTTGCAAATTTACTGACAATACAACCATTGTTGGTAGAATCTCAGGTGGTGATGAGAGGGCGCACAGGAGTGAGGTATTCCAACTAGTGGAGTGGTGTTGTAGCAACAACCTGACACTCAACGTCAGTAAGACGAAAGAGCTGTTTACGGACTTCAGGAAGGGTAAGACAGAGGAACACATACCAATCCTCAAAGAGGGATTAGAAGTGGAGGAAGTGAGTAGTTTCAAGTTCCTGGGTGTCAAGATCTCTGAGACTGTCAAGACTGTGGCTATACTTTATTAGCAGTTCGAAGAGATTTGGCATGTCAACAAATATACTCAAAATCTTCTATAGTTGTACAGTGGAGAGCATTCTGACAGGCTGCATCACTGTCTGTTACAGAGGCACAGGACCAAATGAAGCTGCAGAAGGTTGTAAATCTAGTCAGCTCCATCTTGGGTACTAGCCTACAAAGTACCCAGAAGGACCTCTAGCACCCAGGGCATGCTCTTTTCTCACTGTTACCATCAGGTAGGAGGTACAGAAGCCTGAAGACACACACTCAGCGATTCAGGAACAGCTTCTTTCCCTCTGCCATCCGATTCCTAAGTGGACATTGATTCTTTGGACACCACCTCCCTTTTATTAAAAAAAAATACACTATTTCTGATTTTGCACATTTTTAAAATCTATTCAATATATGTAATTGATTTACTTGTTTATTGATTATTATTATTATTTATTATTTTTTTCTCTCTGCTAGATTATGCATTGCATTGAACTGGGCTGCTGCTAAGTTAACAAATTTCACGTCATATGCTGGTGATAATAATTCTGATTCTGAAGTTTATTCGTAAATTTATTATCAAAGTATGTGACTATATGTTACCATATACTATCCTGAGATTCATCTTATCGCATTCACAGTAGATTAAAAGAAACACAATGGAAACAATCTCACAGGTCTCAAGCTGCAAATTAAGAATTCCACAGATCAGATTCAGTTCAAAAGGCAATTTGTCTCCATGCACCTGGGGGCAGTCTTCACTTCCCTGCTCTCGGCTTTCAATATTTCCACCCCTCACTTTTCATTTGGTAAGAATTTTACTCCTGGTGGGAGATGCGGTAAGGCAAGTTCTAAATCCAACATCCAGGCGAGGATGATTGAAGGGTTATGTAGTCAAACCCAGACAAGACAGCAATAACAGAGGAATGTAAAACACACCCAACAACTCAGGAACAATTGCTTTACTAACTTTAAAGTGTGATCTGTAGTTTATATTGACATTTAACACTTCTACTCATCTACATGTTTACTCTGTTCTACACTGAACTATGGGTCTTGGATTCTGTTGGCTTCAGTTCAGAACACTATTTGGTTGCAGTTAACCTTTGCATGATTTGTCATCCCCCCCCCCCCCCTTCACATCGGGTATTTGATTTTTTTAAATATATAGGTTCTATTGGCTTTCTTTGTTTCTAAGGCTTTCTAAGGAGACAAATCTCAAGGTTCTATAATGTATACACACTTTGATAATACATGTACTTTGAACTATTGTGAATGGCCACTGATCTCGCAAGTAAGGAATACAAACGTATACAACTTACCAAATGATCAATACCTGTAACTGATTAGCCAATTCTGTATAAAAAATAGCGTTTTTCTGCCCCGGTTTCAAAACAGTGTCAATGACAGGCCATGCTTGTGCAGAGGTAAAATAAAGTGTGGCTGAGTTGTCAGAATGCATGCGTTCTAGGTCCAGTTATTTTATTATCAGCAACGACATCCCCAACAATCAGGATCTTGAATGAGGGGATAACTTCACTCACTCCAACAGTGAACTGTTCTCACACCTATATACGAGGAAATCTGCAGATGCTGGAAATTCAAGCAACACACACAAAATGCTGGTGGAACCTAGGAAGAAGTACAGTCGACGTTTCAGGCCAAGACCCTTCGTCAGGACTAACTGAACAAAGAGATAGTAAGAGATTTGAAAGTGGGACGGGGAGGGGGAGATCCAAAATGATAGAAGACAGGAGGGGGAGGGATGAAGCTAAGAGCTGGAAAGTTGATTGGCAAAAGGGATACAGAGCCGGAGAAGGAAGAGGATCATGGGATGGGAGGCCTAGGGAGAAAGAAGGGAGGAGGAGAGCACCAGAGGGAGATGGAGAACAGGCAAGGAGTGATTGTGAGAGGGGCAGAGTAAAAAAGAGAGAAAAGAAAAAAAGGGGGGAATAATAAATAAGGGATGGGATAAGAAGGGGAGGGGGGCATCAACAGAAATTAGAGAAATTAATGTTCATGTAGGATACCCAGATGGAATATAAGGTGTTGTTCCTCCAACCTGATTGTGGCTTCATCTTGACAGTAGAGAAGGCCATGGATAGACATATCAGAATGTGAATGGGACGTGGAATTAAAACATGTGGCCACTGGGAGATCCTGCTTTCTCTGGCGGACAGAGCGTAGGTGTACAGCAAAACGGTCTCCCAGTCCACGTCAGGTCTCACCAATATATAGAAGACCGCACCAGAAGCACCGGACACAATATATCACACCAGCTGACTCACAGGTGAAGTGTCGCCTCACCTGGAAGGACTGTCTGGGGCCCTGAATGGTGGTGAGGGAGGAAACGTAAGGGCAGGTGTAGTACTTGTTCTGCTTACAAGGATAAGTGCCGGAAGGGAGATCAGTGGGAAGGGATGGGGGGTTATGAATGGACAAGGGAGTTGCGTAGGGAGCAATCCCTGTGGAAAGCAGGAGGGTGGGTGGGGAGGGAAAGAATGCATGGTGGTGGGATCCCGTTGGAGGTGGCCGAAGTTACGGAGAATTATACATTGGACCCAGAGGCTGGTGGGATGGTAGATGAGGACAAGGAGAACCCTATCCCTAGTGGGGTGGTGGGAGAATAGGGTGAGAGCAGACGTGCGTGAAATGGGAGAGATGCGTTTGAGAACAAAGTTAATGGTGGAGGAAGGGAAGCCCCTTTCTTTAAAAAAAGACATCTCCTTTGTCCTGGAATGAAAAGGCTCATCCTGACAGCAGATGCGGCGGAGACGGAAGAATTGCGAGAAGGGGATGGCACTTTTGCAAAAGACAGGGTGGGAAGGGGAATAGTCCAGGTAGCTGTGAGAGTCTGTAGGGTTATAGTAGATACTGTCTCTAAAGATAGAGACAGAAAGATCAAGAAAGGGGAGGGAGGTGTCGGAAATGGACCAGGTAAATTTGAGGGCAGGGTGAAAGTTGGAGGCAAAGTTAATGAAGTCAATGAACTCAGCATGCATGCAGGAAGCAGCGCCAATGCAGTCGTCGATGTAGCGAAGTAAAAGAGAGGGACGGATACCCATATAGGCTTGAAACATGGACTGTTTCACAAAGCCAACAAAAAGACAAGCATAACTGGGACCCATGCGGGTGCCCATGGCTACACCTTTGGTTTGGAGGAAGTGGGAGGAGCCAAAGGAGAAATTATTAAGAGTAAGGGCTGATTCCACTAAACGGAGGAGAGTGGTGGTACAGGGGAACTGGTTAGGTCTGTAATCCAAAAGAAGCGGAGAGCTTTGAGACCTTCCTGGTGGGGGATGGAGGTATATAGGGACTAGACATCCATGCTGAAAATAAGGCTGTGGGGGGCCAGGGAACTTAAAATTATTGAAAAAATTCCAAGTGTGAGAAGTGTCACAAACTTTATTTCTTACATCCTTCAAGTGCCTCTCGCAGTCACTCCTTGCCTGCTGTCCGTCTCCCTTTGGTGCTCCCCTCCCCCTTTCTTTCTCCCTAGGTCTCTCACCCTATGATCCTCTCCCTTCTCCAGATCTGTATCCCTTTTGCCAATCAATTTTCCAGCTTAGCTTCATCCCCCCCCCCCCCCCGTCTTCGCCTATCATTTCAGATCTCCCTCTCCCACTTTCAAATCTCTTAATATCTCTTCTTTCAATTAGTCCTGATGAAGGGTCTTGGCCCAAAACGTCGAATGTACTTCTTCCTATAGATGCTGCCTGGCCTGCTGTATTCCACCAGCATTTTGTGTGTTGTCCCACACCTAGATACTCACTTTCAAGCACTCTCCATCTCATGTCCTCAATATTTATTATTATATTGTTTATTTTCGGTTCTTTTTCTATTTGCACAGTTTGTTGTTTGTTTTTGCACACTGGTTGTTTGTCTGTCCTGTTAGATATGGTGTTTCATTGATTCCATTCTGTTCCTTGGTATTTACTGAGAATACCCACAACAAATGAATCTCAGGGTAGTATATGGTGACTCATATATACTTTGATCATTTGAACATTGCAACCCAAATCAACTCAAGGATGTCACTTTAGAATAAGAAAGTGATTAAAATGGAGTTGCTAGAGCTGGTAGAGCTGTTGATAGCATGGAAAGTAGCCTTGCACCATAGGGTGAAAAATACTTTAAAAAAGGGAGATTAAAACAAATGAGACAAGAAGCATTAGAGTAATATTGGAATAGGTTAAAAGGTTGTCACAACATCAAGGGTTGCTGATTTATTTGCTGATGATGTTTTGATTTATTTAACAAACCCATTGCAATCTTTGCAAAGATTATCTTTTAGATTGGAAGAATATGGGAAAGTATCAGGGTATAAAGTAAATTGGGATAAAAGTGAAATTTTACCCCTTACCAAAGGAAATTATAATCAATGTCGATTAGTAACTCAATTTCGGTGGTCAATAAATGGGATAAAATATTTAGGTATTAGAGTTGATAATGATGTAAAAAATTTATATAAACAAAATTATTTGCCATTATTAAAAAAAAAGAGGATCTTGATAAATGGATGATGTTACCAATAACATTAATACGGTAGGTAGAGTTAATGCTGTAAAAATGAATATATTTCCTAGATTGCAATATTTATTCCAAACTTTACCAATACAATTTCCTCAGAAGTTTTTTCAAGAACTGAATAAATATGTAAGGAAATTTCTTTGGAAAGGAAAGATGTCAAGAATATCATTGGAAAAATTGACATGTAGATTTGATTTAGGAGGGTTACAACTTCCAAATTTTAAGGATTATTATAAAGCAAATCAATTTAGATTTATTGCGTCTTTTTTTGATGAAGAAAAACCGGCATGGATTAGAATAGAATTAGATAAAATAGGAGAAAACATACCATAAGATTTTATATATAAATGGGAATCCAAATGGATACGGGAAAAAAGAATCTCCTATATTAAGACACTTGATTGATTTATGGAATAAGGTAAATATGGACGATGAGATAAAGAAATCTTTATTAGCAAAAAGAACTTTAATTCAAAATAGGCTTATTCCTTTTACAATGGATAATAAACTTTTAAATAATTGGTTCCAAAAGGGGATTAAATATATAGGTGATTGTTTTGAAGGAGGTATATTGATGTCGTTTGAGCAATTAAAAAATAAATATAAAATATCAAATAACACTCTTTTCTGTTATTTTCAATTAAAGGCTTATTTACGAGAAAAGCTGGGACAATGTTGATGCCAAAACCTAGTGAAATAGAAATATTAATTCAAAAA
The DNA here is from genome assembly GCF_048418815.1 of Hemitrygon akajei. NCBI lineage: Eukaryota > Metazoa > Chordata > Chondrichthyes > Myliobatiformes > Dasyatidae > Hemitrygon > Hemitrygon akajei. The sequence continues at coordinate 175,077,242 of NC_133131.1, read as the reverse complement.
GGAAAAATTTAAAAATTTACATCTTGTATGTATAATTTGATTCAAAAACAGACAATTAAATCAGGAATTCATAAATCAAGACAAAAATGGGAATCTGATTTGAATGTTAAAATTGATGGAAAAAACTGGTCAAGATTATGTTCTGATAGTATGAGAAATACAATAAATGTTCGACTTAGATTAATACAATATAATTTTTTACATCAATTATATATACCACAGAAAATAAATAGATTAAATTCAAATATGTCTGACCAATGTTTTCGATGTAATCAAGAAATTGGTACTTTTTTACATTCTACTTGGTCTTGTTTTAAAATTCAACCATTTTAGATAAATTTAAGACTTTTATTGGAACAAATTACTGGAGTACAACTCCCACATAGTCCAGTATTATTTTTATTAGGAGACATTGAAGGGACAATACCAAAACTTAAAATTGCAATTGCAGTAGCCAAAAAAGTTATCGCAGTTACTTGGAAATCTGATTTATATTTAACTATGGACTGTTGGAATAATGAAATACATAGTTGTATTCCACTTGAAAAAAATTACATACAATTTAAGAAATGAATATATTTTTGAAAATTTGGCTCCCATACTTACAAAAGATAGGATTAAATACATAGGTCCTTTGAAGATAAAATTATAAAGTAATTGGGGAAAGTCAAAATAAATATTAAAATTATTCTGAACTCCATGGAGCATGTGGGGATCCTCCAATATCCAGGCAATCTTTCTGTCCTTTTTTTCTTTCTTTAGATAAGGGTTAAGGGGAGGGGGGAGGGTTAATATTATTTTTCTCACTATTTTATCACCACATTTATTCTTTGTAATTTTCTAAAATTTAATAAATAAATATTTAAAAACAATGACTTCGTGAAATGTGTTGGTTTGCTGAATTGAATTGACTTCATTTCTTACATCCTTCATATACATGAGTAAAAACATTTACATTACGTCTGTCAAACTGTTCAAATTATAGTAATTTATAATAAATAGTATGTACAACAGGATGTATGATACAATAGTATGTACAATATAACATAGAAATACAATTGTATCAGCATTAATCAGTCTGATGGCCTGGTGGAAGAAGCTGTCCCGGAGCCTGTTGGTCCTGACATTATGCTGCGGTACCGTTTCCCGGATGGAAGCAGCTGGAACAGTTTATGGTTGGGTGACTCAGGTCTCCAATGATCCTTTTTACACAACTGTCTCTGTAAATATCCTAAATTGTGGGAAGTTCACATCTACCGACGCGCTGGGCTGTCCACACCACTCTCTGTAGAAACCTGCGACTGAGAGAAGTATAGTTCCCATGCCTGGAAGCGATGCTCTCAATTGTGCTCCTGTAGAAAGTTCTTAGGATTTGGGGGCCCATACCAAATTTCTTCAACCGTCTGAGGTGAAAGGGGCACTTTTGTACCTTTATCACCTCACAGTCGGTACATACAGATCACGTGAGATCATCGGTGATGTAGATGCTGAGGAACTTAAAGCCGTTCACCCTCTCAAATCCAGATCCGTTGATATCAATAGGGGTTAGCCTGTCTCCATTCCTCCTGAGTCACAACCAGCTCCTTTGTTTTTGTGACATTGAGGAAGAGGTTGTTTACTTGACACCACTGTGACAGAGTGATGACTTCTTCTCTGTAAACTGCCTCGTTATTATTTGAGATAAGGCCAGTCAATGTAGTATCATTAGCAAATTTAATGAGCAGATTGGTGCTGTGGGGGCACCTGTGCTGAGGTTCAGAGGTGTCGAGGTAAGGGAGCTCACTCTTACCACCTGCTGGCGATCTGACAGGAAAACCAGTATCCAGCTATACAAGGCAGGATGAAGGCCGAGGCCTCTGACCTTCGTCGAGCCTGGAGGGAATTATGGTGTTGAATGCTGAACTGTAGTCAAAGAATTGCATTCTCACACAAACATCCAATCCAGTATAGCTGATCCCCTAGTAGACTCAACAACAAACTGCTCTAAAAGCCCTCTCAAAGGCATTCAATAAACTCACTAATACAGTAATACAGAGCAAAGATATAAAATTACTATAAATTACAAAATAAATAAATAGTGAATAGCAAGGTCAAAGGGAGTACCGAGGAAAAAAAGGACTTCAATGTGCAGTGCAAGTAGATAATGCAAATCAGAATCAGCTTTATTATAGAACATAGAATAGTACAGCACATTACAGGCCCTTCGGCCCACAAAGTTGTGCCGGCTCTCAAACCCTGCCTCCCATATAACCCCCCACCTTAAATTCCTCTATATACCTGTCTAGTAGTCTCTTAAACTTCACTAGTGTATCTGCCTCCACCACTGACTCAGGCAGTGCATTCCATGCACCAACCACTCTCTGAATGAAAAACCTTCCTCTAATATCCCCCTTGAACTTCCCTCCCCTTACCTTAAAGCCATGTCCTCTTGTACTGAGCAGTGGTGTCCTGGGGAAGAGGCGCTGGCTGTCCACTCTGTCTATTCCTCATGTCTTCTCTCATCCTCCTTCTCTCCAAAGAGTAAAGCCCTAGCTCCCTTAATCTCTGATCATAATGCATACTCTCTAAACCAGGCAGCATCCTGGTAAATCTCCTCTGTACCCTTTCCAATGCTTCCACATCCTCCCTATAGTAAGGCGACCAGAACTGGACACAGTACTCCAAGTGTGGCCTAACTAGAGTTTTATAGAGCTGCATCATTACATCGCATCTCTTAAACTCTATCCCTCGACTTATGAAAGCTAACACCCCATAAGCTTTCTTAACTACCATATCTACCTGTGAGGCAACTTTCAGGGATTGTGGACATGTACCCCTAGATCCCTCTGCTCCTCCACACTACCAAGTATCCTGCCATTTACTTTGTACTCTGCCTTGGAGTTTGTCCTTCCTAAGTGTACCACCTCACACTTCTCCGGGTTGAACTCCATCTGCCACATCTCAGCCCACTTCTGCATCCTATCAATGTCTCTCTGCAATCTTCGACAATCCTCTACACTATCTACAACACCACCAACCTTAGTGTCATCTGCCAACTCACCCTTCTACCCCCACATCCAGGTTGTTAATAAACATCACAAAAAGTAGAGGTCCCAGAACAGATCCTTGTGGGACACCACTAGTCACAACCCTCCAATCTGAATGTACTCCCTCCACCACGACCCTCTGCCTTCTGCAGGCAAGCCAATTCTGAATCCACCTGGCTAAACTTCCCTGGATCCCATGCCTTCTGACTTTATGAATAAGCCTACTGTGTGGAGCCTTGTCAAATGCCTTACTAAAATCCATGTAGATCACATCCACTGCACTACCCTCGTTTATATGCCTGGTTACCTCCTCAATGAACTCTATCAGGCTTGTTAGGCATGATCTACCCTTCACAAAGCCATGCTGACTGTCCCTGGTCAGACCATGATTCTCTAAGAATCTTTTCCAACAGCTTTCCCACCACAGACGTAAGGCTCACTGGTCTATATAGTATAGTGTATGGTCTATATTGTATAGTCCCGGACTATCCCTACTACCTTTTCTGAACAAGGGGACAACATTCGCCTCCCTCCCTCTGGCATGTGACATGATGAGAAAAAAGTTGAAAAGGTAATAGAACAAGTCAGAAATACTGGAATGGTTTCAGAGAAAGAATTTCAATTAAAAGGTTAGAATGGACAAAATGTGGCGATTCTCTGATACAAAGAAGGTGGAAGATTTTAACTGAGCTGCCCACTGATGAGCTTCAACCAGGTATCAGGGAAAACTGTTTACAGTACACAGACACATGAGATTCTGCAGATATGCTGGAAATCCAAAATACAAACTAAATACTGGAGGAACTCAGCAAGTCAGGCAGAATTTCACATGGTGACAAGAGGGTGTAAGTGAGCGAAATATACCAGCTAGTTAAGTGGTGTCACAATAACAATCTTCTACTCAATGTCAAAAAACTGACTGTGGATTTCAGAAAAGGCAAAATGAGGGAACACAAAATAATCCTCAAAGGGATCAGAAGTGGAGAGAGTGACCTTGCATGTCAGTATCTCTGAGGGTCTCTCCCGGTCCCAACATATTGATGCAGCAACAAACAAAAAGGCAAGGCAGTGGCTATATTTCATCAGGGGTTTGAGGAATTTTGGTTTTTACTTCTATAGATGTACTGTGGAGAGCATTCTGAGTGGTTACATCACTGTCTGGTATGGGGGACGGAAGGCTACTGCACAGGATTGTAGCAAGCTGCAGAGAGTTGTAAAATTAGTCAGTTTCAGCAAAACGTACTAGCCTCTGTAGTAACCAAGACATCTTCAAGAAGCAGTGCCTAAAAAGTGACTTCCATCATCAAGGACCAGCACCTAGAACATGCTCTCCCTCCTCACTGATCCCATCAGTGAGGAGGTACAGAAGCCTGAATTCAGGCACAGCTTCTTTCCCTCTGCCATCTGAGTTTTTTTGGACTACTTAAATTTTATGACCTAATCCAGTAATATTAAACCCTATTCTGATTTATGGAAATGAATAAACACTCAATGCTTTGATTTGAGATCCTTCATCAAGACTGGAAAGAAAGGGGGTAGATGCCAGAATAAGAAGGGGAGAGGGAGGGGAAAGGAAGACAAGCTAGGTGATAGGTGAAGCCAGATGGGGCAGGGGAAAATAAAGTAAGAAGCTGGGAGGTGGTAAGTGAAAAAGGTAAAGGGCTGGAGAAGAAGGAATCTGATAAGAGAGGAGAGTGCATCATGAGAGAAATGGAAGGATGGGAACCAGGGGTAGGTAACTTACAGGTGGGGAGAAGAGATAAGAAGGCCAGTGTAGAAAAATTAAGAATGAAGAGGAGTGTGGAAAAAAACTACCGGAATTTGGAGAAATCAATTCCCATGCCATCAGGTTGGAGCCCACCTATAAGAGATAAAGAGGGATCAAGGGAGATACCTCAATAAGATGTTGCTCCTCCCACCTGAGAGTGGCTTTATCACGGTAGAAGCACATGAGCAGGGGCACTGATTTTAAGAGACAAACAGAAGGTACTATAAGGGTATATGTGGAACTTTTCCTCTCTAAAAGAGGGAGTGATCATGATTTGGAACTCATCAACTGCAAGGGTGGTGCAAACAGCCAGGGCTTGGGAATGGCACTTGAGACAAAATATCAAACAGAGTTGCAGGAGGTGCAGGGCTTCAATGAATTCATCTGCAACGAGTTGGGGTGGATTCAATGGTAAATTTGGCTCCTTTTGTGCTGCAGCAACTGATGAGGGAGAAGGGTGTCTGAACGAGATTAAGCAGATCTCTTGAGGCATGGAATTCATCAGCTGTAACTTCATTAAATAATTTTCATTCGACACCACACGCACAGCAATTTTCAATGTCAAATGTAATGTTTAGTCTGGCCTAAACTTGACATATGCTAATTCCCTAAAGCTTCCTTTCAACACGTGCAAGAGCAATGTTTTATACTTTTTAATTGGAATTGGCTCATTATTGTAAGCATATACTGTACTTTGTGACTGCCACCAAGAAAGAAGCAAGTATACTTCAAACCTATCTTACTCTGCCATTCTTGGTTAATGCTATGCATCAATGAAGGGATAGTGAGACTGGTCAATTTAACTGATGACCAACTCAGAGGGGCGGGGGGGAAGGGAGATCAAATCCACAAAACAGGAATTAAAATAATCTGTTAGCAAATTATCCTAAATATACACAAGGCTTTCCTGACGTCCTTTCTTGTAACTCCAGATTCTTAGTCCACTCTCTGAAGTGACACACGATTCACCTTGTGTATCAGTGTCAATCACCATATTCCCTGTCACGCCTCTGAGACATCACATGAAGAGCTGCCACTTCACTGTTCCAGTGACCCAGGTTTGATCCGACCTCTGACTCTGTGTGGACTTTATACATGACTGCATTTATTTCCATCGGGTGCTTGGTTTTCCTCCTAATTAACTAGAATTTAGGAAATTGTCTCGTTAAATTATGCCAGGTAGATGGAAAGAGTTAACGAGTAGGTATGAAATACATTAATTTTGGAGAATAGGACTAAGAACTTCGATGGGCCAAATGGTCCACATCCCTTAAGGAAGCATGAAAACAAACTATTGTGCAAATTGATTGGAAAGACCTGGCAGAGGCTGTGCTCAGTGGTATCCAGTTAGAAAGGAAGATAAAAAGTTTATCTCTATTTGTCACATTTACATTGACACACTAGTGTTTCCACACTTACTGCGCCAACGTATCATGACCAAAGCTCACTAATCCTAATCACATATCTACTGCCCTTGCAATACACATTTACACAGCTACAGAAGCTTTCTTTTTAAATAAGATCTTACTTGTGAAAAAATTTTGCTGTCTCAAAGGCAAATAAAGAGTGGATAGAAATGAGTGTCACAGTCAGGAGGGGGAAGGGGAAGAGTCAGGTACTAGAGAGTAGCCCTGTGACTGTACCCCTTGACAATAAATACTCCTGTTTTGAGTACTATTGGGGGGGGGGGGGGAGAAGAACCTACCTGGGGGAAGCAACAGTGGCCATGCCTCTGGCACAGAGTCTGGCCCTGTGGCTCAGAAGGGTAGGGAAAGGAAGATGAAGGCAGTAGTGATAGAGGACTCTATAGTTAGGGGGTCAGGTAAGCAATTCTGTGAATGCAGGAAAGAAACTTGGATGGTAGTTTGCCTCCCAGGTGCCAGGGTCTGGGATATTTCAGATCATGTCCAAGATGTCCTGCAGTGGGAGGGAGAACAGCCAGAGGTCGTGGTACATATTGGTACCAACGACATAGGTAGGAAAAGGGAAGAGGTCCTGAAAAAAAAAACTACAGGGAGTTCGGAAGGAGGTTGACAAGCAGGACGGCAAAGGCAGTGATCTTGGGATTACTGCCTGTGCCATGCGACACTGAGAATAGGAATAGAATGAGGTGGAGGATAAATGCGTGGCTGAGGGATTGGAGCAGGGATTCAGATTTCTGGATCATTGGGACCTCTTTTGGGGCAGGTGTGACCTGTACAGAAAGAACAGGTTGCACTTGAATTCCAGGGGGACCAATATCCTGGCAGGGAGGTTTGCTGAGGCTATAGGGGAGAGTTTAAACTAGAATCGCTGGGGGGTGGTGGGAACCAAATTGAAGAGACTGGGGAAGAAGATATCTTCAAAAGCTCACAAGTAGAGAAAGCTTGTAGGCAGTGCGAGAGGTAGGATAAGCAGGTGATAGAGAAGGGACGTGCTCAGACCGAAGGTTTGAGATGTGTCTATTTTAACGCAAGGGGTATTGTGAACAAAGCGGATGAGCATAGAGCGTGGATCAGTACTTGGAGCTATGATGTGGTGGCCATTACAGAGACTTGGATGGCTCAGGGATATGAATGGTTATTTCAAGTGCTGGGTTTTAGATGTTTCAGAAAGGACAGGGAGGGAGGCAAGAGGTGGGGGTGTGGCACTGTTGATCAGAGATAATGTCACCACTGCAGAAAAGGAGGACACCATGGAGGGATTGTCTACGGAGTCTCTGTGGGTGGAGGTTAGGAACAGGAAGGGGTCACTAACTTTACTGGGTGTTTTTTTTATAGGCCGCCCAATAGTAACAGGGATATCGAGGAGCAGATAGGGAAACAGATCCTGGAAAGGTGTAATAATAAGAGCTGTCATGATGGGAGATTTTAATTTCCCAAATATCAATTGGCATCTCCCTAAAACAAGGGGTTTAAATGGGTTGGAGTTTGTTAGGTGTGTGCAGGAAGGTTTCTTGACAGAATATGTAGATAAGCCTACAAGAGGAGAGGCTGCACTTGATTTGGTATTGGGAAATGAACCTGGTCAGGTGTCAGATCTCTCAAAGGGAGAGCGTTTTGGAGAAAGAGATCATAATTCTTTCTCCTTTACAATAGCACTGGAGAGAGACAGGAACAGACAAGTTAGAAAAGTTTTTAATTGGAGTAAGGGGAATTATGAGGCAATCAGGCAGGAAATTGGAATCTTAAATTGGGAACAGATGTTCTCAGGGAAAAGTACGTAAGAAATATGGCAAATATTCAAATATTTGTGTGGAGTTCTGCATAGGTACGTTCCAGTGAGACAGGGAAGTTATGGTAGGGTACAGGAACTGTGGTGTCAAAGGCTGTAATAAATCTAGTCAAGAAGAAAAGAAAAGCTTACAAAAGCTTCAGAGAACTAGGTAATGTTAGAGATCTAGAAGATTAGAAGGCTACTAGGAAGGAGCCTAAGAAGGAAATTAGGAGAATCTGAAGGGGCCATGAGAAAGCCTTGGCGGGCAGGATTAAGGAAAACCCCAAGGCATTTTACAAATATGAGAAGAGCAAGAGGATACGACGTGAAAGAATAGGACCTATCAAGTGTGACAGTGGGAAAGTGTGTACGGAACCGGAGAAAATAGCAGAGGTCCTTAATGAATACTTTACTTCAGTATTCACTATGGAAAAGGATCTCGGTAATTGTAGTGATGACTTGCAGCAGACTGAAAAACTTGAGCATGTAGATATTAAGAAAGAAGATGTGCTGGAGCTTTTGGAAAGCATCAAGTTGGATAAGTCATCGGGACTGGGTGAGATGTACCTCAGGCAACTATGGGAAGCGAGGGAGGAGACTGCTAAGCCTCTGGTGATGATCTTTGCATCATCAATGGGGATGGGAGAGGCTCCGGAGGATTGGAGGACTGCAGATGTTGTTCCTTTAGACCATAAGATAAAAGAGCAGAAGTCGGCCATTCAGCCCATTGAGTCTGCTCTGCCATTTTATCATGAGCTGACCTATTCTCCTATTTAGTCCCAACTCCCTCGCCTTCTCACCATAACCTTTGATGCCCTGGCTACTCAGATACCTATCAATCTCTGCCTTAAATACACCCAATGACTTGACCTCCACTGCCACCTGTGGCAACAAATTCCAAAGATTCACCACCCTCTGGCTGAAAATTTTTTTTTGCATCTCTGTTCTGAATGGGCGCCCTGCAATCCTCAAGTCATGTCCTCCTGTACTACACTCCCCCACCATGGGAACAACTTTGCCACATCCACTCTGTCCATACCTTTCAACATTCAAAATGTTTCTATGAGTTCCCCCCCCCCCATTCTTCTAAATTACAAGTACAGTCCAAGAGCGATCAAACGTTCCTCATATGTTAACCCTCTCATTCCTGGAATCTTCTCTGAACCCTTTCCAATGTCAGCACATCCTTTCTTAAATAAGGAGCCCTAAACTGCACAGTACTCTAAGTGAGGTCTTATCAGTGCCTCAGAGCCTCAACATCACATCTCTGCTCCTATACTCTATTCCTCTAGAAATGAATGCCAACGTTGCATTCGCCTTCTTCACCACCGACTCAAAATGGAGGTTAACCTTAAGAGTATCCTGCACGAGGATTCCCAAATCCTGTTGCATCTCAGAACTTTGAATTCTCTCTCCATTTAAATAATAGTATGCCCGTTTATTTCTTCTACCAAAGTGCATACACTTTCCAACATTGTACAGTTGGCCCTCCTTATCCGCGGATTCAACCAACCGCGGATTGGGAAAACCCGGAAGTTCTCTCTCCAGCACTCGTTGCTTGAGCATGTACATTTTTTCTTGTCATTATTCCCTAAACAATACAGTATACCAACTATTTACATAGCATTTACATTGTATTAGGTATTATAAGTAATCTAGAAATGACTTTAAAGTACAGGCAGTCCCTGGGTTATGAATGAGTTCCATTCCTGAGTCCATCTTTAAGTCGGATTTGAAGTTGGAACAGGTACATCCGATATTATTTAGTGTCAGTTAGTCAAATGTTTTTCTTAGTATATAGTACATATTTTACCTTCCTATGCATATAACACTTAAGAAACATATGTATTTCAATATTTAAACTACTGTGTTGCTTAGTAATAATTGTAGCTTTCATCGGGGCAGGGCCTTTCACATTCTCCATTAAAATTGTTCCGATTGTTGACCCACTGTAGCCTGACAATTTTCCAATGACCTCTTTTCGATCTTTCCGTTTCACCTCTTTCCGATCACTTTATTACTTTCACCTTATTTTCAATCGTGATCGTCATTATTTTTGTGAACAGAAACACTGCGGATTCAGAGCTGCACCGCTGGGTCCTAAAGACCACCGCACTGATACATGTTAAATAAGGGACTTGAGCATCCATGAATTCTGGTATCCGTGGGGGTTCCTGGAACCAATCCCTCGCGGATAAGGAGGGCCGACTGTTTTGCCACTTCTTTGCCCATTCTCCCAATCTATCCAAGTCTCTCTGTAGACTCTCCGTTTCCTCAGCACTACCGGCCCCTCTACCTATATTTGTATCATTAGCAACAAAGCCATCTATTCCATAATCCAAATCATTGATATACAACGTAAAAAGAAGCCGCCCCAACACGGACCCCTGTGGAACAACACTGGTAACTGGCAGCCATCCAGAATGGGATTCCTTTATTCCCACTCTGTTTCCTGCCAATCAGCCAACGCTCTATCCACGTATGTAACTTTCCCGTAATTCCATGGGCTCTTATCTTGTTTGGCAGCCTCGTGTGTGGCACCTTGTCAAACGCCATCTGAAAATCCAAAGACACAACATCCACTGCATCTCCCATGTCTTGCCTACTTGTAATTTCCTCAAAAAATTGCAACAGGTTTGTCAGGCAGGATTTTCCTTTAAGGAAACCATGCTGAGTTCTGCCTATCTTGTCATATGCCTCCAGGTGCTCCGTAACCTCATCCTTGACAATCGACCCCAACAACTTCCCAACCATCGATGTCAAGCTAACAGATCTATAATTTCCTTTTTGCTTCCTTGCTCCCTTCTTATTCAAGAAAGGGAGTAGAGATAGCCCAGGAAATTATAGACCAGTGAGTCTATCCTCAGTGGTTAGTAAGCTGATGGAGAAGATCCTGAGAGGCAGGATTTATGAACATTTGGAGAGGTATAATATGATTAGGAATAGTCAGCTTGGCTTTGTCAAGGGCAGGTCTTGCTTTATGAGCCTGACTGAATTTTCTGAGCACTAAACACATTGATGAAGGAAGAGCAGTAGATGTAGTGTATATGGATTTCAGCAAGGCATTTGATAAGGTACCCCATGGAAGCCTTATTGAGAAAGTAAGGAGGCATGGGATCCAAGGGGACATTGCTTTGTGGATCCAGAACTGGCTTGCACACAGAAGGCAAAGAATGTAGACAGGTCATATTCTGCATGGAGTTGGTCACCAGTGGAGTGTCTCAGTGATCTGTTCTGGGACCCTTACCCTTCGGAACATTGATAGGATGCAAAACTGGGCTGGGAAGTGGCAGATGGAGTTCAACCCAGTTAAGTGTGAAGTGGTTCATTTTGGTAGGTCAAATATGATGGCAGAATATAGTATTAATGGTAAGACTCTTGGCACTGTGGAGGATCAGAGGGATCTTGAGGTCCGAGTCCACAGGACGCTCAAAGCAGCTGCACAGGTCAACTCCGTGGTTAAGAAAGCATACGGTATATTGGCCTTCATCAATCATGGAATTAAATTTAGGAGCCGAGAGGTAATGTTGCAGCTATATAGTACCCTGGTCAAACCCCACTTGGAGTACTGTGCTCAGTTCTGGTCGCTTCACTACAGGAAAGATGTGGAAGCCATAGGAAGGGTGCAGAGGAGATTTACAAGGATGTTGCCTGGATTGGGGAGAGTGCCTTATGAGAATAGGTTGAGTGAACTCGGCCTTTTCGCCTTGGAGCGACGGAGGATGAGATGTGACCTGATAGAGGTGTAGAAGATGATGAGAGGCATTGATCGTGTGGATAGTCAGAGACTTTTTCCCAGGGCTGAAATGGTTGCCACAAGAGGACACAGATTTAAGGTGCTGGGGTGTAGGTACAGAGGAGATGTCAGGGGTAAGTTTTTTTACGCAGAGAGTCGTGAGTGCATGAAATGGGCTGCCGGCAATGGTGGTGGAGGTGGATAGGATAGGGACTTTTAAGAGACTTTTGGATAGGTACATGTTCAGCACAACAACTTTGTGAGGCGAAGGGCCTGTATTGTGCCGTACGTTTTCTACATTACTCTGAAATATGAAAGCAAGCTAGCAAACAATAACAAAGTGGATAGTAAAAGCTTTTTCAAGTATGTAAAAGATAAGAGGTGAGAGTGGATATAGGACCGCTAGAAAACGAGGCCGGAGAAATAACAACAGGGGACAAGGAGATGGCTGATGAACTAAATGAGTATTTTGCATCAGTCTGCACTGTGGAAGACAGGAGCACTGTGCCAGATGTCGAAGGGTGTGAAGGAAGAGAAGTGAGTGTAGTCATTATTACAAAGGAGAAGTTGCTCAAAATGCTGGAAGACCTAAGATCACAAGACAAAGGAGCAGAAGTAGGCCATTCGGCCCATTGTCTGCTCTGCCACTCAACCATTTAGTTCCCCTGCCATCTCTTTGTTACCCATTATAATTTCTCCAGCATCATTTTCAATTGGTCCTATATCTACCCGTGTCACTCTTACTCTTCATATATTAAAAAAAAACTCAGTATCCTTTTTTAATGTTAATTGCCAACTTCTGGCCATAATTCATCTTTTCTTTCCTAATGATTTTCTTAGTTGCCTTTTGTAAGTTTTTAAAAGTCGTCCAGTCCTCAATTTTCCCACTAATTTTTGCTTCCTTGTATGCTGCCTCTTTTGCTTTTATTTTAGCCCTAACCTCTCTCGTTAGCCACATTTTTGTCATTTTTCCAGTCATGATTTTCTTTTTTCTTGGAATATATTTTTCCTGCACTTTCCTTATTTCTTGCAGGAATTTCATCCAATTCTGCTCTACCGCCCCTCCATCTAGCTTACTTTTCCAATCAACTTGGGCCAGTTCCTCTCTCATACCACTGTAATTTCCTTTGTTCCACTGAAATATCAATACACCTGATACCAGCTTCTCCTTTTCAAATTTGAAACTGAACTCGAACATATTACGATCACTACTTCCAAGGGGTTCCATTACCTCTAGCTCCCTAATCGCCTCAGGTTCATTACACAGCACCCAATCCAAAACAGCCGATCCCCTGGTGGGCTTATGGACAAGCTGCTCCAGAAAGCCATCCCGTAGGCATTCTACAAACTCCCTTTCCTGAGATCCAGTACCTTCCTGACTTTTCCAATCCACTTTCATATAGATAGATAGATAGATAGATAGATACTTTATTCATCCCCATGGGGAAATTCAACTTTTTTTCCAATGTCCCATACACTTGTTGTAGCAAAACTAATTACATACAATACTTAACTCAGTAAAAAAATATGATATGCATCTAAATCACTATCTCAAAAAGCATTAATAATAGCTTTTAAAAAGTTCTTAAGTCCTGGCGGTAGAATTGTAAAGCCTAATGGCATTGGGGAGTATTGACCTCTTCATCCTGTCTGAGGAGCATTGTATCGATAGTAACCTGTCGCTGAAACTGCTTCTCTGTCTCTGGATGGTGCTATGTAGAGGATGTTCAGAGTTATCCATAATTGACCGTAGCCTACTCAGCGCCCTTCGCTCAGCTACCAATGTTAAACTCTCCAGTACTTTGCCCAGACAGCTTATTAAAATCCCCCATAATTATCTTGACATTTTCCTTCTGACACGCTGTTTCTATTTCCAGCTGTAACTTGTAGTCTACATCCCGGCTGCTGTTTGGGAGGCCTGTATATAACTGCTATTAGTGTCTTTTTACCCTTGCCATTTCTTAACTCGACCCATAAGGACTTCTGATCCTATGTCCCTTCTTTCTAGTGATTTGATATCGTTGCTTACCATCATGGCAACGCCACCCCCTTTACCTACCTTCCTATCTTTCCTATTCACTGTGTATCCTTGGACATTCAGCTCCCAATCACATCCATCATTTAGCCATGATTTGGTGATGGCCACAATGTCATATCTTTTAGCCTGTAGCTGTACAACAAGGTCATCCATTTTATTTCTAATGCTGCGTGCATTTAAGTACAGTACATTTAGATCAGTATCTGTTACCGACTTTGCTATATTTCTATCGCACAGCAAATTATCCTGTCTATTCACCTGCCTGTCCTTCTTGCTATCTTTGCTGCTCAGCATCTTTGACTTATTTCTATTTTCCTCTTCCTCGACCCTAACACCCTGGTTTCCTTCCCCTTGCCAACTTAGTTTAAACCCTCCCTAACAGTTATATTAAACAATCCCGCCAGGATATTAGTACCCTTTGAGTTCAGGTGTAACCCATCGTTTTTGTATAAGTCATAACTCCCGCAAAATGGATCCCAATGATCTAAGAATTTGAAGCCCTGCCCCCTGCACCAGTTACTTAGCCACACATTCATCTGCTTAATTCTGCTATTCTTACCTTCATTAGTGCAGGGCTCAGGCAGTAATCCTGAGATAATTACTCTGGAGGTCTGGCTTTTCAATTTTCTTCCTAGCTCCCAGTAATCTTCCTTCAGGACCTTCTCTCTTTTTCTGTCTATGTCATGGGTACCAACATGTACCAAGACTTCTGGCTGCTTGCCCTCTCTTCTCAGAATACTCTGGACCCGATCGGAGACATCCCACAACCTGGCACCAGGGAGGCAACACACCACCCGGGTATCCTTGTCCAGCTCACAGAATCTCTTGTCGGTTCCCCTCACTATGGAATCCCTTATAACTACGGCATTTCTCTTTGCTCTCTTGATCACTGCTCTGGGCAGAGTGCCAGAGTCCCGTTTGCTGTGGTCTTCCTCTGTCAGGTCAACCTCTCCAACAGTATCTAAAATGATATATCGATTTCTGAGGGGGATTGTCCCAGAAGTGCTGTCCACTATCTCTCTATAGGTATTATCAATCACCAATATTGGTGAGACCCGACGCAGACTGGGAGACCGTTTTGCTGAACACTTACGCACTGTCTGCCAGAGAAATCAGGATCTCCCAGTGGCCACACATTTTAATTCCACGTCTCATTCCTATTCTGATATGTCTATCCATGGCCTCCTCTACTGTCAAGATGAAGCCACACTCAGGTTGGAGGAACAACACCTGATATTCTGTCTGGGTAGCCTCCAACCTGACGGCATGAACATTGATTTCTCTAACTTTCTTTAATGCCCCCCTCCCCTTCTTACCGCATTCCTTATTTATTTAGTTCTTCCTCCCCACTCTCCTTTTTTTCCCCCCTCTCTGTCCCTCTCGCAATCACTCCTTGCCTGTCCTCCATCTCTCTCTGGTGAACCCCTCCCCCTTTCTTTCTCTCTAGGCCTCCCGTCCCATGATCCTTTGCCTTCTCCAGCTCTGTATCCTTTTTGCCAATCACCTTCCCAGCTCTTAGCTTTATCCCTCCCCCTCCTGTCTTCTCCTATCATTTAGGATTTCCCCCTCCTCCCACTTTCAAATCTCTTACTATCTTTTCTTTCAGATAGTCCTGAAGAAGGGTCTCAGCCCAAAACGCCAACTGTACTTCTTCCTATAGATGCTGCTTGGCCTGCTGCGTTCCACCAGCATTTTGTGTGTTTTGTTCAAACACATTTCACATGTCCAACACTATTTTCTTTCCCAATTATTTGTTATGCTGCCATGGTGCATTTTCTACGTCCTAGGAACCAATATACTGAAATGCATATTGACTTAAAAAAAAAATCCTTTTTTTGTCCATTCTACTGAAGTGAGTCAGTAATATTTTCTGGTGTTCTGAACTCTGCTGTGACAGAGTCCTTCTGTCATCCTGCCCCCTTGCTTTGGAAAGCCGAGTAACCTATTACCCAACTATAAAGAAATCCCAATGGTTTAGTACCTGGCTCAACAGATGGTTTGCTTCCCACACTCTGACCCCACTTCCACACTCCTTTTGTACCTGTGAGATTTATTGGAAAGTTGAATAGGTGACATCTTATAAAAAAAGATATAAACTTAAAGTGCTGGGGTAATAACATAAATAACACCCGAGTTTCAAAATGGGAAATTAGAATTTGGATATTCAATATTCCATATAATACGCTAAAGTTCATTGCAAAGGATGTGATAACAAATCATTTATTAAAAAAAATCAATGTTAGGTGAAGTCAAAAATAGATTAATGGAAGGGACATTACATTTGATAATTCCTGTTTTCTCCCCTCAAAATAAGGATGAGAGAGCATTGAATATAGTCATAGAAACAAGTCCTGTGGCCAATCTAGTCTGTGCCAAAGCATGAATCTGCCTAATGCCATCGACCACAGCACTCCATACCCCACCCATCCATGTACCTATCCAAGTTTCTCTTAAATGTTGAAATCGACCCTGCATCCACCACTTGCACTGGTAGCTTGTTCCACACTCCCACCTCTCTCTGAGTGAAGAATATAGTGATGGCATTTGGATTTTCAGAAATCCTTTGATAAAATTCTACATTCGAAGACTGTGTGTAAAATTAAAGACCATGAGATTGGAGAGTGGGGGCTGACACAGTACAAATAGGAAAAAGGATTTTAAAAAAAAGGTATTTTTTGCAATAATGTCTAATGGGTACCACAGTGATGAGTGCTGAGGCCAGGTATTCACAGAGTCAGGGTATTATGGCACGGGGGAAAAAAAGATCACTGGTAAACTTGTCCATGCCAAATAAGCTGGCCATTTGCTGTGTTTAACCCATATGTCTCCAAATCTTTCCTACCCGGAGAAAAATCTCAAGTTGTATACTTTGATAATAAATGAACCTTTGAACCCATGTACTTGTCTAAGTGTCTTTTAACAGGTCTTTTATTCCTGCCTTAACCACTTCGTCTGGCAGCTCATTTCATATACAGTGATATGCAAAAGTTTGGGCACCCCGGTCAAAATTTCTTTTACTGTGAGTACCTAAGCAAATAAAAGATGACCTGATTTCCAAAAGGCATAAAGTTAAAGATGACACACTTCTTTAATATTTTAAGCAAGATTACTTTTTTTATTTCCATCTTTTACAGTTTCAAAATAACAAAACAAGGAAAAGAACACGAAGCAAAAGTTTGGGCACCCTGCATGGTCAGTACTTAGTAACACCCCCTTTGGCAAGTATCACAGCCTGTAAATGCTTTTTGTAGTCAGCTAAGAGTCTTTCAATTCTTGTTTGGGGGATTTTTGCCCATTCTTCCTTGCAAAAGGCTTCTAGTTCTGTGAGATTCTTGGGCAGTCTTGCATGCACTGCTCTTTTGAGGTCCATCCACAGATTTTCGATGATGTTTAGGTCAGGGGACTGTGAGGAACATGGCAAAACTTTCAGCTTGCGCCTCTTGAGGTAGTCCATTGTGGATTTTGAGGTGTGTTTAGGATCAATTATCCTGTTGTACAAGCCATCCTCTTTTCACCTTCAGCTTTTTTTTTAAAACAGACAGTGTGATGTTTGCTTCCAGAATTTGCTGGTATTTAATTGAATTCATTCTTCCGTCTACCAGTGAAATGTTCCCTGTGCCACTGGCTGCAACACAAGCCCAAAACATAATCGATCCACTCCCATGCTTAACAGTTGGAGAGGTGTTCTTTTCATGAAATTCTGCACACTTTTTTCTCCAAACATACCTTTGCTCATTGTGGCCAAAAAGTTCTATTTTTAAACTTCATCAGTCTACAGGACTTATTTCCAAAATGCATCAGGCTTGCTTAGATGTTCCTTTGCAAACTTCTGATGCTGAATTTTGTGGTGAGGATGCAGGAAAGGTTTTCTTCTGATGACTCTTCCATGAAGGTCATATTTGTGCAGGTGTCGTTGTACAGTATAACAGTGCACCACCACTCCAGAGACTGCTAAATCTTCCTGAAGGTCTTTTGCAGTCAAATGGGGTTTTGATTTGCCTTTCTAGCAATCCTATGAGCAGTTCCCTCAGAAAGTTTTCTTGGTCTTCCAGACCTCAACTTGACCTCCACTGTTCCTGTTAACTGCCATTTCTTAATTACATTATGAACTGAGGAAACTGCTACCTGAAAATGCTTTGCTATCTTCTTATAGCCTTCTCCTGCTTTGTGGGCATCATTTATTTGCAGCTGCTTAGAGGAATCCATGGCTGCTGATTGTTGGGACAAGGTTTAAGGAGTTAGGGTATTTATAAAGCTTTGAAATTTGCATCACCTGGTCTTTCCTAACGATGACTGTGAACAAGCCATAGCCCTAACAAGCTAATTAAGGTCTGAGACCTTGGTAAAAGTTATGAGAGCTCAAATCTCTTGCGGTGCCCAAACTTTTGCATGGTGCTCCTTTCATTTTACCACTCTAAAATTGTACAAAACAAAAATAATACACTAATCTTGCTTAAAATGTTGAAAAGAATGTTTCATCTTTAACTTTATGACTTTTGGAGATCAGTTCATCTTCTACTCACTTAACTATTCACAGCAACAGAAATCTTGACCAGGGGTGCACAAACATTTGCATGCCACTGTATATATTAAGAAAGCTTAAGAAAGGACTTAGGAGAGTTCAAAGGGGGCATGAGAAGGCCTTGGCATGTAGGATTAAGGAGAACCCCAAGGTGTTCTATGCATATGTGAAGAACAGAAGGATGACAAGAATGAAGGTGGGGACGCTAAAGGATAAAGAAGACAACATGAGCCTGGAGACAGAGGTGGTTGGGGAGGTCCTAAATGAATATGCTTCAGTATTCACAAGTGAAAAGGACCTTGATCAGGGTGAGGTCGAAATAAAACAGAGCTGTGTGCTGGACAACATGGAGACTAAGGAAGAAGTAGTGTTGGATTTTCTTAAAAATATTAAGATTGGTAAGTCTCCAGGGCCGGACGTGATATACCCCAGGTTGCTGTGGGAAGTGAGAAAAGAGAAGAGATAGCTGGAGCAGTAGCTATGATCTTTGAGTTTTTTTTAAAAGGAGGTAACAAAACAAACTGATGCGGGTAGGGCGGAAGATGTGGTCTACATGGATTTTAGCAAGGCATTTGACAAGGTTCCCCACAAGAAACTCATCCAGAAAGTCATGAGGCATGGGATCAGTGGAACCTTGGCTGTTTGGATAAAAAATTGGCCTACAGGAAGAAAGCAGAGGGTAGTAGTGGAGGGAAAGTATTCTGCCTGGAGGTCAGCGACTAGTGGAATACTGCAAGGATCTGTCCTGGGACCCCTGCTCTCTGTGATTTTTATAAATGTCCTGGATGAAGAGGCAGAAGGATGGGTGAGTAAGTTTGCGGATGACAGGAAAATTGGAGGAGTTGTGGATGGAGCTGTAGGTTGTTGAAGGTTACAAGATGATATAGACAGGACGCAGAACTGGGCAGAAAAGTGGCAGATGGAGTTCAATCCAGATAAGTGTGAGGTGATGCATTTTGGAAAGACAAACCAGAAGGCTGAGTACAGGGTTAGTGGTCGGTTATTTAAGGGTGTGGATGAACAGAGGGACCTTGGGGGTTCAAATCCATACATCCCTCAAGGTCGCTGCACAGGTTTATAGAGTAGTTAAGAAGGCCTACGGGATGCTAGGCTTCATTAATAGGGGGATTGAGTACAAGAATAGAGAGGTCATATTGCAACTCTACAAATCTCTGGTGAGACCGCACTTAAGAGTATTTGTTCAATTCTGGTCACCTCATTATAGGAAGGACGTGGAAGCTATGGAGAGGGTGCAGAGGAAGTTTACCAGGATGTTGCCTGGATTGGAAAACAAGTCTTATGAGGCAAGGTTAGCAGAGCTGGGACTTTTCTCTTTAAAGCATAGAAGGATGAGAGGGGATTTGATAGAGGTCTATAACATTATGAGAGGCATAGACAGGGTGGATAGCCAGTACCTGTTTCCCAGGGTACGAACAGCAAACACTAGAGGGCATATGTACAAAATTAAGGGAGGGAAGTTTAGTGGAGACATCAGGGGTAAGTTGTTTGTTTGTTTGGGTTTTTTTTTTAATTACACAGAGAGTTGTGGGTGCGTGGAATGACTTGCCAGGGATGGTGGTGGAGGCTAAAACATTAGGGGTATTTATGAGCCTCTTGGACAGGTACATGGATGAAAGAAAAATAGAGGGTTACGGGGTAGTGTGGGTTTAGTACTTTTTTTAAAAAGGAATATATGGGTCGGCACAACATCGAGGGCTGAAGGGCCTGTAGTGTGCTGTAGTATTCTAGTGACACCCTCTGCGCATGGCAATCCTAGTGTGCAGGGTTGGAAAATGCTGCAGACTGTTGTAAACTTAGCCAGCACCATCATGTGCACAAGCCACCCCAGCATCAAGAACATCTTCAATAAGCAATGCCTAAAAAAAAAGGGGGGCATCCATTATTAAGGATCCTCACCATGCAAAAAGTTGATGAATACAAGAACAAGACTGTTATATTTGGATGTACATGGATATATACTGAGCTGAGGCTGAAAGACCATCCAAGATTAACATCAGAAGATACACCTTGTATCGAAAGGATAGGTAAGTATGCAGAGGAGTAGGGTGGCTCTGTGGTTTAAAAACTCAAATCAGGTGACATGGTATTGGTAGAATCCTTGTGGGCAGCGTTAGGAAACTGCAGGGGTAAATAAACCTAAAGGGAGTTGTATACAGGCCCTTGAACAGTGGCTAGGGTGTGGGATGTAAAATTTCAATAGGATATAATAATGGCAAGTAATAAAAATAAATGTTATGATAGTCATGGGGATTTCAATATGCAGGTAGATTGGAAAAAAAATCAGGTTGATGCTGGATGGCAAGAGGGAATTTGCAGAATGCCGACAAATTATTTCTTATAGCAGCTTGTGGTTGAGCACACTAGGGGAAAGACAATTCTGGATTGGGTGTTGTATAATGAAACAGATTTGATTAATGAACTTAAGGTAAAGGAACCCTTGGAGACAGTGATCATATTATGATAGAGTTCAGCCTGCAGTTTGATGGGGAGAAGATAGCCAAAGTTGCTTGGAAGGGGACCCCAGCAAGGATGGTGGTAGAACAGCAATGCTGGAGCTTCTGGGGGAAATTCAGAAGGTGGAGGGAGATATATCCCAAAGATAAATAAGTACATATTCTAAAGTGAGGATGATGCAACCGTTGCTGACAAGAGAAGTCAAAGACAGCATAAAAGCAAAAGAGAATCAGAATCAGGTGTATTAGCACCAGCATTGAGATGTGGAATTTGATAACTTAGCAGCAGCAGTTCAATGCAATACACAACATATAAGAAAAAAAAGATAAAAATAATATACAAGTAAATCAATCATGTATATTGAATAGATTAACATACAAAGATCAGAAATACTGTATAAAATGAGGTAGAGTTCAAGGGTTCAATGTCCATTTAGGAATTGGATGGCAGAGGGGAAAAAGCTGTTCCTGAATCGCTGAGTGTGTGCCTTCAAGCTTCTGTACTTCCTACCTGATGGTAACAGTGAGAAAAGGGCATGCCCTGGGTGCTGGAGGTCCTTAATAATGGATGTGGGGGACGTCACATGATGACGTAGGATCGAGATGTGGAATCCAGCTCTCCCGTAAAAAAACTAATAAATTAATGTTTAAGTGAAGAAAAGTTAGTAAATATTTTCTAAAAACTACCTCTAAACTACTCAGGATTTTCCTTAGATATGCCTTCTAAACAGACAAAGAAGAAAACTTCTACTTTGCAGACATTACAAGCTGGGCCGGCCACCATGAAGAAGTCTCAGACTCAAGTGCATCTTACCTCCGGTGATATAGAACAGGAATCGGCCGCAACATCAACAGTTTCCAAGAAGGAACAACTGGAACTGCGCGTGCGTGCAGGAAAGGGCATGCGCAAACATGAGCAATTTGAACTACAAATCCCAGCTACGATTGGAAGTGGAAGTGAAAATGAACCCGAAGAGGATTCGGATTCTCTGGAACATACAGATGAAGATGAGGAGGTAAAAGAAGAACAACAGGAAAAGGTTGGAGGTGGAAGATATTCTGGAGACATAAGAGAAGCTTTGGCGCAAATAATGCATGAATTAAAAGAATTAAAAACATTAAAAATAATTAAAGATATTAAAAATATGGACTATGATAAAATGGTGAAAAAACAGGAGAAAACGGACAAGAAAGTTAAAAAGCTGGAAGAAATAACGGGAGACACTATTGATAGAGTAAATAAAAAGGAAGATAATATTCTTGCCTGGACATCAGAAAGAAAACGACTATTGGAAAAAATAGACGTGCTTGAAAATTTTAGTAGACAAAATAATATTAAAATTGTTGATCTTAAAGAAGGGATAGAGGGAGAGGATCCAATAAAAAATTTTCAAAAATGGATCCCGGAAAATTTGGAAATGGAAGAGGGAACCCAGTTGATTGAAATCAAAAGGGTCCACAGAGCCTTAAGAACAAAACCTCAACCTGATAAAAACCCAAGACCAATCTTGATAAAATGCTTAAGATATCAAGATAAAAAGATCCTGAAGGCGGCTGCCCAATGTGCCAGAAAGAGAAATGAGCCACTGATGATAGAAGGGAAAGCAGTTCTTTTCTATCCTGATATAAGTTATGACCTTTTGAAGAGAAAGGAGGAATTTAACCCAGCGAAAAAAGTTTTATGGGAAAAGGGTTATAAATTTATATTGCGCCACCCGGCAACACTGTTAATTTTTTTGGATGACGGTAAAAGAAGATTTTTTACTGATCATCGGGATGCAGGGGAGTTTGCACAATAACTTCCAAATATTTGCTAGACACAGTAAAGAAAGGTAAAAATTTCAGAAATATTAATTGAGAGTAGTGATATTATTTTTTCTTCTCTTATATATACTTTTTACATGTTACGGGGGAGCTGGGGGAACTTCGGATTGATCGCTACGGGATCATGGCGTTTGCCATGACCCGCACAATGGGGGGGGGGGGGGGTAATGTTGTGTTTTTTTCCCCATTCACAACATTAGCAGGGTTTTTTTTTCTTTAAAATCTACTTTTCTTTTATCTTTCTTTCTTTGCCTGGATGATCAGAGGGGAGACACATAGCAACATGGAGAATTTTAAAATAATTCCCCAAGATACTATGAGAGTTCAAATATTATATATTATAGACTGGAGTAACCCCGTTAAAAATAATGACTAATTTACTGAATTTTTAAAGTTTTAATGCTAATGGGCTTAATAGACCAGTGAAAAGAAAAAGAATTTTAACATACATTAAGAAAATGAAAATAGATATAGCTTTTATACAAGAGACACATTTAACAGAGATAGAACATCAGAAATTAAAGAGAGATTGGGTCGGAAATGTTATAGCAGCTTCATTTAATTCAAAAGCGAGGGGAGTTGCATTTTGGTCAACAAAACTTTACCAATTAAAATACAAAATATATTAATTGATTCTGCAGGAAGATGTAATTATACTGTCAAATCTTTTCAGAACTATGGACTCTTATGAATATTTATGCACCAAATGAAAATGATGTAAAATTTATACAAGAGGCTTTTTTGAATTTGGCTGACGCACACGATAAAATATTAATAGGTGGAGACATTAACTTTTGTCTAGACCCAGTTTTAGATAGGTCAACAAAGGTTGTTACAAAACCAAAAGTAGAAAAATTAACTTTATCATTGATGAAAGATTTAAATTTTATTGATATATGGAGAAGAATTAACCCAACAGAAAGAGATTATTCATTTTATTCAAATAGACACAAAACTTATTCAAGGATAGATTTTTTCCTACTATCAGCGAATATTCAAGACAGAGTGAAAAACATGGAATATAAACCAAGAATATTGTCAGATCATTCCTCTTTGATAATGACAATGATAATGATGGATAAGGAGGAATCAATTTACAGATGGAGATTTAATTCAATATTATTAAAATGTCAAGATTTTTGTGATTTTATGAAAAAACAGATTCAGTTTTTTTTAGATACAAACTCACATTCAGTTGATGATAAATTTATATTATGGGAAGTGATGAAAGCATATTTGAGAGGCCAGATAATAAGTTATACTTCTAAAATTAAGAAGGAATATATGGTAGAAATAGAACAATTGGAAAAAGAGATTACAAAATTAGAAAAAGAATCTCAAAGATACATGACAGAAGAAAAACAAAGTTGTTAATAAGAAGCTGCAATATAATACACTTCAGATATACCGAACAGAAAAAGCAATTACGAGAACTAAACAGAGATATTATGAACTAGCTGAAAGATCACACAATATTCTTGCTTGGCAGTTAAAAACAGACCAGGCCTCCAAAACGATAAATGCAATTAAAACAAGTGTAAATAAAATTACTTATAAACCTTTAAAAATCAATGAAACTTTAAATTTTTTTTATTCTGAACTGTATCAATCAGAATCACAAAATTATATTGTTGAAATAGAAAGGTTTTTATCACAAATAACTCTCCCAAAATTGAATTTGGAAGAAAAGAAGGGATTAGATGTGCCTTTTACGTTAAAAGGTCGAAGAAGCTCTAGGATTACTTCAGAGTAATAAATCTCCAGGAGAAGATGGTTTTCCGCCTGAATTTTACAAAAAGTTTAAAGATTTATTAATTCCTCCTTTTATGGAGCTAATACACCAAGCAGAAAGAATGCATAAACTTCCAGAATCTTTTTCGACAGCTATTTTAATAGTATTGCCAAAAAAAGACAGATCTTTTAAAGCCAACATCATATAGACCTATTTCTTTGTTGAACACGGGCTATAAAATAATAGCAAAGATTTTATCTAATAGATTATCTAAATACTTACCAAAATTAATACACATGGACCAAACAGGATTTATTAAAAATAGACAATCGGCAGATAATGTAACTCGGTTACTTAGCATAATTCATTTGGCACAAAAGAGGGAAGAAATGAGTGTGGCAGTTGCTTTGGATGCAGAAAAAGCATTTGATAGATTGGAATGGGATTTTTTATTTAAGGTATTGGAAAAATATGGATTAGGAGTATCTTTTATAAAATGGATTAAAACCTTAAATACTAACCCCAAAGCTAAAGTGGTGACAAATGGCCAAATTTCAATATCATTTCAGTTAACAAGGTCAACTAGACAAGGTTGTCCATTATCACCTGCTTTATTTGTGTTGGCGATAGAACCATTAGCTGAATTAATTAGAACTGACTCAGATATTATGGGTTTCAGAGTTAATCAGGAGGAATACAAGATGAACTTATTTGCTAATGATGTTCTGATTTATCTAACTAACCCATTACATTTGTTGCGTAAATTATCTTCTAGATTGGAAGAATATGGGAAAATATCAGGGTACAAAATAAATTGGGATAAAAGTGAAATTCTATTCCTTACTAAAGGAGATTATCGTCAATGTCGATTAATAACTCAATTTAGATGGCCGATAAATGGTATAAAGTATTTAGGTATGAGTTGATGATGATATAAAGCATTTATATAAATTAAATTATTTGCCATTATTGAAAAAAATTCAAGAGGATCTTGATAAATGGATAATGTTACCAATAATATTAATAGGTAGAGTCAATGCTGTAAAAATGAATATATTCCCTAGATTACAATATTTATTCCAAACAATACCAATACAATTACCGCAGAAGTTTTTTCAAGAGTTAAATAAATGTGAGGAAATTCCTTTGGAAAGGTAAGATGTCAAGAATATCGTTGGAAAAACTGACATGGAAAATTGACCTAGGAGGGTTACAATTACCAAATTTTAAGAATTATTACAAAGCAAATCAACTTAGATTTATTGCATCTTGTTTTGATGAAGATAAACCGGCATGGATTAGAATAGAATTAGCTAAAATAGGAGAAAATATACCAGAAGATTTGATATATAAATGGGTATCTAAATTGATACGGGAAAAGAAAGAATCTCCTATACTAAAACATTTGATTGATTTATGGAATAAGATAAATGTCGATGATGAGATAAAGAAATCTTTATTAGCAAAGAGACCTTTAACTCAAAATAAACTTATCCCTTTTACAATGGATAATCAACTTTTATATAACTGGTTTCACAAAGGGATTAGATATATAGTAGACTGTTTTGAAGGAGGTATATTAATGTCATTTGACCAATTAAAGAATAAATATAAAATATCAAATAACACTCTTTTCTGTTATTTCCAATTAAGGGCTTATTTAAGAGATAAACTGGGTCAAACAATGTTATTGCCGAAACCTAATGAAATAGAAACTTTAATTCATAAAGGAAAAATTAAAAACTTTATTTCTGGTATGTATAATTTGATTCAAAAACAGGCAATTAAACAAGGAATTCATAAGTCAAGACAAAAATGGGAAACAGATTTGAATACTAAAATTGATGAAACAAGTTGGTCAAGATTATGTCTTGACAGTATGACAAATACAATAAATGTTTAACTAAGATTAGTACAATATGACTTTTTACATCAAATATATATTACACCACAAAAAATAAATAGATTAAACTCAAATTTATCTGATCAATGTTTTTGATGTAATCAAGAAATTGGTACTTTTTTTTACACTCTACTTGGTCTTGTTTTAAAATTCAACCTTTTTGGATTTAAGAGTTTTACTGGAACAAATTATTGGAATACAACTTCCACGTAATCCAACATTATTATTACTAGGTGATATTGAAGGGATAAAATTGAAATCCAAATTGAATAAATATCAGAAAGAATTCATAAAAATTGCATTGGCAGTAGCCAAAAAGGCTATTGCAGTTACTTGGAAATCGGATTCATACTCAAGTATAGATCGTTGGAAGAATGAAATTTTTAGCTGCATTCCACTTGAAAAAATTACTTATAATTTAAGAGATAAATATGAAATATGTCTGAAAATTTGGCGCCCTTATTTACAAAAAAATAGGATTAAATATATAGGTGCTCTGAAGATAAAATTATTGGTTATCTGGGGAAAGAAATAAATATACATATTAAAGCTATTATGAACTCAGTGGAGCATGTGGGGATCTTCCGATATCCAGGCATTCTTTCTTTCTTTTTTGTTGTCTTTTTTTTCTATAGGGATATGTTGGGGGGAAGGGGTTAAGGGGAGGGGGAGAAGGGTTGATAATTTTTTTTCCTTTCTGTAACCTATTTGAAAAGTCAATAAAAAAAAAAATTGGATGCCACCTTTCTGAAGCAACCGTCCCTGAAGATGTCCTGGGTACTTAGTACACTATTACCCAAGATGGAACTGGCTAGATTTACAACCTTCTGCAGCTTCTTTCAGTCTTGTGCAGTAGCCCCCCCATACCAGACAGTCATGCAGCCTGTCAGAATGCTCTCCACGGTACATCTATAGAAGTTTTTGAGTGTATTTGTTGACACGCCAGATCTCTTTAAACTCTAAATGAAGTATAGCCCACTTGCTTTCTTTATAACTACATCTATATATTGGGACCAGGTTAGATCCTCAGAGATCTTGACACGCAGGAACTTGAAACTACTCACTCTCTCCACTTCTGATCCCTCTATGAGGATTGGTATGTGTTCCTTCGTCTTACCCTTCCTGAAGTCCACAATCAGCTCTTTCGTCTTACTGACATTGAGTGCCAGGTTGTTGCTGCAGCACCACTCCACTAGCTGGCATATCTCATCCCTGTACACCCTCTCGTCATCATCTGAGATTTTACCAACAATGGTTGTATCGTCAGCAAATTTATAGATGGTATTTGAGCTCTGCCTAGCCACACAGTCATGGGATATAGAGAGCAGAGCAGTGGTCTAAGCACACACCCCTGAGGTGCAACAGTGTTGATCGTCAGCAAGGAGGATATGCTATCACCAACCTGCACAGATTGTGGTCTTCCGGTTAGGAAGTCAAGGATCCAATTGCAGAGGCAGGTACAGAGGCCCAGGTTCTGCAACTTCTCAATCAGGAATGCGGGAATGATGGTATTAAATGCTGAGCTATAGTCGATGAACAGCATCCTGACATCGGTGTTTGTGTTGTCCAGGTTGTCTAAAGCCGTCTGGAGAGCCATTGAGATTGCATCTGCCATTGACCTATTGTGGCGATAAGCAAAATGCAATGGGTCCAGGTCCTTGCTGAGGCAGGAGTTCAGTCTAGTCACGACCAACCTCTCAAAGCATTTCATCAATGTCGATGTGAGCACTACCGGGCGATGGTCATCAAGGCAGCTCACATTAATCTTCTTTGGCACTGGTATAATTGTTGGCTTTTTGAAGCAAGTGGGAACTTCCACCTGTAGCAGTGAGAGGTTGAAAATGTCCTTGAATACTCCTGCTAGTTGGTTGGCACAGGTTTTCAGAGCCTTACCAGGTACTCCATCAGAACCTTCCACCGTGCAAGAGTTCACCCTCTTTAAAGACAGCCTAACATTGGCCTCTGAGACAGAGATCACAGGGTCATCAAATGCAGCAGGGATCTTCACAGCTGTAGTTGTGTTCTCCCTTTCAAAGCAGCCATACAAGGCGTTGAGTTCATCTGGTAGTGAAGCATCGCTGCCAGATATAGCATAGCAAAAATAGTAGAAATTTAGAGGGTTGGAAAGCTTTTAAAAAGCAACGGAGGTAACTAAAAAGCCATGGGGGGGGGGGGGGAAGAGATGAAATATTAAGGCAAGTTAGCTAATAATATCAAAGAGGATACCAAAAGTTTTTCAGATATATAAAGAATAAATGTGAGGCCAGAGTGGATATTGGACTGCTAATAATCGATGCCAGAGGGGTAGAAACTGAGGACAAAGAAATGGCAGATGAGCTTAAGTATTTTTGATTAACCTTCACTGTGGCAGACAACAGCAGTATGCCAGAAATTCAAGACTGTCAGAGGGACAAGAAAGTGTCATTGCTATTAATAAGGAGATGCTTGGGAAGCTGAAAGATCTGAAGGTAGACAAGTCACCTG
Organism: Hemitrygon akajei; assembly: GCF_048418815.1. Taxonomy (NCBI): domain Eukaryota; kingdom Metazoa; phylum Chordata; class Chondrichthyes; order Myliobatiformes; family Dasyatidae; genus Hemitrygon; species Hemitrygon akajei. The sequence goes on along the minus strand of NC_133131.1, from coordinate 175,048,540 downwards.
GACCAGATGAACCACACCCCGGAGTTCTGAAAAAGGTCGAAAAACAAAGAGACTGTGGAGGCATTAGTAATGATCTTTCAAGGATCACTAGATTCTAGAATGGTTCTACAGGACTGGAAGTTGGCAAATGTTACTCCACTCTTCAAGAAGGAATGGAGGCAGAAGAAAAGAAATTAAAAGACAGAAGAGCAGAATTAGGCCATTCAGCCCATCCAGTCTGTTCGTCTATTCCATCACGGCTGGTCCCAGATCCCACTCAACTCTATACACCTGCCTTCTTGCCATATCCTTTGATGCCGTGACCGATCCGGAAACGATCAACTGCCACCTTAAAAATTACCCACGGACTTGGCCTCCACCACAGTCTACAGCAGGGTATTCCAAAGATTTACTACTTTCTGGCTAAAAGAAAATTCCTCCTTACCACTCTTCTGAAGAGTTGTCCCTCAATTTTGAGGCTATGCCCTCTAGTTCCAGATACCCCTATCATAGGAAACATCCTCTCCACATCCACCCTATCTAGTCCTTTCAATATTCAGCAGGTTTCAAATGAGATCCCCATGCATTCTTCTCAATTCCAGTGAGCTGCCAAATACTCCTCATATGTTAACCCCCTCATTCCCAGAATCATCCTCATGAACCTCCTCTGGACTCTTTCCAATGACACCACATCCTTTCTGAGACGTGGGTCCCAAAACTGTTGAGAATACTCCAAGTGCAACCTGACTAGTGCCTTATAAAGTTTCAGCATTACCTCCATGCTTTCATGTTCTATTCTCCTTGAAATAAATGCCAAACTGAAGTTCAGATCTTTTACTCCTGATGAAGGGTTTTGGCCCGAAACATCGTCACTACCTCCTCCAATAGATGCTGTCTGGCCTGCTGAGTTCTGCCAGCATTTTGTGTTTTTATTTATTTCCAGCATCATTCACTCGTGTTGCCTTTGAATTCACTACTGTGAAGCCTCTTCCAGTGATGCCTATACTGAAGAAGTTCAGATCTTTTACTCCTGATGAAGGGTTTCGGCCCAAAACGTCATCATTACCTTCTCTCATAGATGCTGTCTGGCCTGCTGAGTTCTGCCAGCATTTTGAGTTTTTATTGCATTTGCCTTCTTTACCACAAACTCAACTTGTAAATTAACCCTCTGGGATTCTTGCACGAGGACTTCCAAGTCCCTCTGTACCTCAGATGTTTGAATTTTCTCCCCGTTTAGGTAATAGCCTGCACTATTGTTCCTTTTACCCAAATGGATTATCATATAATACAATCAACACTGTATTCCATCTACCACGTTTTTGCCCATTCTTCCAATTTGTCCAAGTCCTACCACAATTAACATAAGAACGTAAGAAATAGCAGGAGTAGGCCATCTGGCCCATCAAGCCTGCCCGTCCATTCAATAAGATCATGACTGATCTGTTCGCAAACTCAGCTCCATCTACCTGCCTTTTCCCCCCATAACCCTCAACTCCCTTACTATGTAAAAGCCTATCTAACAGTACCTTAAATATATTTAGTGAAGAAGTCTCAACTGCTTCCCTGGGCAGAGAATTCCACAGATTCACCACTCTCTGGGAAAAAGTTTCTCCTCATCTCCAATTTAAATCTCGCCTGAACCATGAGGCAATGTCTCCTAGTTCTCATCTCACCTACCAATGGAAACAACTTTCCTACTTCTATCTTATCTATCCCTTTCAAAATTTAGTATGTTTCTATAAGATCCCCTCTCATTCTTCTGAACTCCAGAGAGTACAGTCACAGGCAACTCAACCTCTCCTCATAGGTTAACCCCTTCATCCCTGGAATCAACCTGGTGAACCTCCACTGCCTTCAAAGCCAGTATATCCTTTGAAAGGGATAGATAAGACAGAAGTAGAAAAGTTGTTTCCATTAGTAGGTGAGACTTGAACTAGGGATATTGCCTCAAGATTGGCTAGTCTGACCTCATATTTCATCTTTTCCCTTCCTATAGCTTCTTGAATTGCCTTTTGATGGATTTTAAAAGCTTCCCAATCATCCAACTTCCCACTTACTTTTGCTACCTTGTATGCCCTTTCCTTGGCTTTTACATAGTCCTTAACTTCCTTTGTCAGCCACAATTGCCTACCCCTGCCTTTGAGAACTTCTTCCTCTGTGGGACCTATCTGTCCTGCACCCTGTGAACTATTCCCAGAAACTTCAGCCATCTCTGCTCTGCTACCATCCCCATCAGTATCACCCTCTAATCCACTTGGGCAAGCTCCTCTCTCATAATTCCTTTTATTCCATTATGATACTGGTACATGTGACTTGTACTTCTGCCTTTCAAATTGCAGTATGAATTCAATCATATTATGATCACTGCCGCCAAAGCGTTCCTTTATGTTAAGCCCCCTAATGAGTAATACCCCAGATCTTAACACCCAATGTAAGGTGGCCTTTCCCCGAGTGGGCTCAAGCACAAGCTGTTCTAAAAAGCCATCTCGTAGGCATTCAACAAATTCTCTCTCTTGCGATCTGACACCAGCCTGATTTTCTTAATTCCGTTCCATATTGAAGTCCCCCATTACAATTATGACATTACCCTCATTACATGCCTTTTCCAGCTCCCTTTGCAATCTTAACCCCACATCCTAGTTACTATTTAGAGGCTATATATGATTCCCATAATTTATTTATTTATTAAAAAACCCATGCAATTTCTAATTCCACCCACAATGATTCAACATTCTCTGACCCTTTGTCAGCTCTTTCTAAAGATGCAATTCCATCTCTTACCAACAGAGCCACACCACTCACCACTATGCCTTCCTGCCTGTCCTTTCGATACGAAGTATATTCCTTGATGTTAAGCTCCCGTCATGGCCTTCTTTCAGCCATGACTCAGTGATGTCCACAATGTCATACCAACCAAGCTGTAATTGTGCCAAGTTTGTCCTCCTTATTCTGAACGCTTTGCGCATTTAATTACAACCCCTTTAATCCTTCATTCTTTGCCCTTTTTGAATTTTGCTTTTTTGGTACAATTTAACTCTTTGATCTGTTTGCATTTTTACCCAGCCATTGGATTGTCCTTCCTTACATTCATGTTACACCCATTATCTACTTGTAGGCAGGTTAGTCTCACTGGCCTATAGTGGTTAGGAAGATGTTCGATTCCATTATTAAGGATGAGGTTTCGGTGTACTTGGAGGTGTATGGTAAAGTAGGCCAAAGGCCCTCAGGGGAAACCTTGCTTGAACAATTTATTGGAATTACACAGAAACATACAAAACCTACAGAACAATACAGGCCCTTTGGCCCACAAAGTTGTGCCGAACATGTCTCTACCGTAGAAATTACTAGGCTCACCTATAGCCCTCTATTTTTCTAAGCTCCATGTACCTATCCAAAAGTCTCTTAAAAGACCTTAACGTATCTGCCTCCACCACCATTGCCAGCAGCCCATTCCACGCACTCACCACTCTGAGTAAAAAACTTACCCCTGACATCTCCTCTGTACCTACTCCCCAACACCTCAAACCCATGCCCGCTTGTGGCAACCATTTCCCCCGGGAAAAAGCCTCTGACTTATCCACACGATCAATGCCTCTCATCATCTTATACACCTCTATCAGGTCACCTCTCATCCTCCTTCGCTCCAAGGAGAAAAGGCCGAGTTCACTCAACCTATTCTCATAAGGCATGCTCCCCAATCCAGGCAACATCCTTGTAAATCTCCTCTGCACCCTTTCTATGGCTTCCACATCCTTCCTGTAGTGAGGCAACCAGAACTGAGCACAGTACTCCAAGTGGGGTCTGACCAGGGTCCTATATAGCTGCAACAGTACCTCTCAGCTCTTAAACTTATTGTTTGAAGGAATAACAGCCAGGATAGATAAAGAAGAGCAGATGTTGTTTACCTGGATTTTCAAAAGGCCTTTGACAGGGTGCCATACAAGTTAAGAACCCACGGTGTTACAGGAAAGAAACCAGTGTGGATAGACGATTGATTGGCAGGAGTCAAACAGTCAGAATAAAGAGGGCCTTTTCTGTTTGGGTGCAGTTGATTACTCGTGCTTCGCAGGAGTCCGTTTTGGGATGGCTTCTTTTCAAGGATTTGGATAATGAAATTGATGGCATTGTGGCTAGGTTTGCAGACAATATAAAGATAAATACAGGGGTAGTTAGTACTGAGGAAGCAGGGAATCTCCATAAGGACTTGGACAAATGGGAGAATTGGCAAAGAAGTGGCAGATGGATTATAGTGTAGGGAAGTGTATGGTCATGCACTCTGGTAGGAGGAATAAAGGTATAGACTATTTTCTAAATGAGGAACAAATTAAAAAACAAAATCAGAGCTACAAACGGACTTGGGAATCCTTCTGCAAGATTCCCTATAGGTTAACTTACAGGTTGATTCGGTAGTAAGGAAGACAAATGCAATATTAGCATTCATTTCAAGAGGACTAGAATATAGAGGAAGGATGTAATACTGAGGCTTTAAGGCATTGGTCAGACAGCACTTGGGACTATTGTGAGCCATTTTGGGACCCTTGTGTAAGAAAATATGTGCTGGCATTAGATAGCTCTGGAGTTTAGAAGAATGAGAAGGGATCTCATTGAAAACTGTCAAATATTAAGGTCCTAGACAGAGTGGATGTGGAGAGGATGTTTACTATAATGGGCGAGTCTAGGACCAAAGGGCACAGCCTCAGAATGGAGGAACATCAACAGGGTGGTGAATCTGTGGAACTCTTTGCCACAGGTATCTGAGGAGGCCAAGTCACTGGGTATACTTGCGGCAGAGGCTGACAGATTCTTGATTGATCAGGGTATGAAGGGATATAGGAGAAGGCAAGAGATTGGGGTTGAGAGGAATTTTGCTCCTATACCTTATGGTTATGGGGAGGAGGCAGGAGAATGGGGTTGAGTAGATTTATTCTGTTCCTATATCTTATGTCTATCCTAAGATGCTCTCTCTCATTGCTGCCATCAGAAGGTACTGGGGCCTGAAGATATCACAGAGGCATTAGTAATAATCTATTAATAATCATACTATATACTGGGATGTTTCTGGAAGACTGGAAAATTGGAAATGTCACTCCACTCTTCAAGAAGGGAGATGCAGAAGAAAGGAAACTGTAGGCCAGTTAGTCTGACCTCAGTGGTTGAGAAGATGATGGAGTTAATTATTAAGGATGAGATCTCAGGGTACTTTGAGGCACATGATAAAATAGGCAGCAGTCAGCAGGTTTTGTCAAGGGAAAAAGCAGGATCAACAGGAGAATCGCTTGATGTTGTGTATTTGGATTTTCAGAAGACCTTTGACAAGGTACCACAAGAGGCTGCTTAACAAGCTATGAGAACATGGTATTAAAGAAAATATTCCAGCACGGATAAAGCAGTGACTGATTGGCAGGAGGCTAAGGGTGGGAATATAGGAAGCCTTTTCTGGTTGGCTGCTGGTGACTAGAGGTGTTCCACAAGGGTCTGTATTGGATCTTCTTTAAAAAAAATACATTTAAAAAATCAATTATTTGGATGAATGAATTGATGGCTTTGTTGCCTAATTTGTAGACGGTGTGAATATAGCAGGAGGGGCAGCTACTTTTGAGGAAGCAGAGAGGCTACTGAAGGACTCAGATTAAGAGAATGGGCAAAGAAATGGCAGATGGAATACAGTGTCAGGAACTGTATGGTTATACACTTTGGTACTAGAAATGAAAAGGTTCACTATTTTCTAAATGGTGAGAAAATACAAAAAACTGAGGCGCAAAGGGACTTGGAAGTTCTTGTTCAGGATTCCCTAAAGGTTAATTTGCAGATTGAGTCTGTGGTAAGGAAGGCAAATGCAATGTTAGCGTTCATTTCAAGAGGACTAGAATACAAAATTGTGCCAGAGGCCTCACTTGGGAGTATTGCGAGCAGTTATCTTAGAAAGACTGTGCTGAAACTGGAGAGGGTTCAAAGGATGTTCACGAAAATGATTCCAGGATTTCATATGTCATATGAAGAGCGTTTATGGCTCTGGGCCTGTATTCACTAGAATTCAGAAGAATGAGGGGTGAACTCATTGAAACCTACTGAATGCTGAAAGGGCTTGATAAAGTGGATGTGGAGTGGATGTTTCCTATGAAGGGAGAGTCCAAAATCACAGAACACCACCTCAAATAGAGGAGCGTCCTTTTAGAACAGAGATGAGATAGAATTCCTTTAGCCAGAGAGTGATGAATCTGTGGAATTCTCTGCCACAGGCAGCTGTGGAAGAAAAGTTTTTATGTATATTTGAGGCAGAGGTTGATAGATTCTTGATTAGTCAGGGTATGAAGGGATACGTGAGAAGGCAGGAGATTGGCTGAGAGGAAAATTGGATCAGCTATGATGAAATGGTAGAGCAGACTCAATGGGCCCAATGGCTTAACTCTGCTCCTATAACTTATGGTCTTATTACAACAGAAAGAGCTCCTTGCAAAACACAAGAATAGGACATTAACTGAAAACACAAATGGAACAAATGCATAGAAACTGTTATGACAAGTGACGACCAGAGGCTGAGTGTCCTCCAGGACTGACGAGGTTGGACTCCAACCTTCCCACCATCCAAAAGACATGTCAGAAGGGCAATATTCACCACCTGCCTGGATGAGTGCTGCTCCAACATCTCAAGAAGGTGGACAAAAAGACCAAGTAGCTCACTTGATTTGAATCCCAACCACCAACAGAAACATTCACTCCCTTCAACACCCAACATATGGTGGGGACCACCCACAAAATGTACTGCAGTAATTTCCCAGACTACAATAACACCTTTCAAAAGACAGTTGGACAGGTACATGGATTGGAATGATATAGCCAAACAGGAATCTTGATTAGAACGAACCAGCTGTGCTGAGGGACCTGGCTCCATGCTAAATAAATCTATGACTACTGACATTATCTCTCAATCCCTGAACCTCACAATCAATAGGTTCATGCTAGCAGTTGCATGGAAGCTCAACAACTGTAGGTTCCCCTCCAAAATGCACACCACTTTGACTTGGAAATGTTTCATTTTAGGCCTATATGGCTTACCCCCTTTATCCTGAAGCTTCCGCTTCTAGATTGCTCAGATGAGGAAAACATGCTCCCAGTCCCTACCCTGCTAAGTCTTTTTATGGTAATGATAAGTACATAAAGCTCACTAAAACAAGATTTGCACTTATTATCAATGCATGCTGAATAAACTGAGCTTTAGACAGAACAATCAGGGATGGACAAAGGAACAGTTGTGCTTCAAATCCTTCAATGCACCCAGCCTGAACCAGTTATGTGAAGATCTTTGCAACAATAGGGTTCAACCTGTACTGTTGCAAATTTATTAATTTCATTTGGAGATATAGCTCAGCACAGGCTCCTCGAGTTATGCTGCCCAGCAACACATCTACTTAACCCTTGCCCAATCACAGGACACTTTACAATGACTAATTAACCTACTAACCCATATGCCTTTGGACTGTTGGAGGAAACTGGAGCACCCAGAGAAACCCATGTGGTAATCGGGAGGACATACAAACTTCTCATAGATGGCGCTGTAATTGAACTCTGACTCCTGAGCTGTAATAACACTGTGCTCACCGCTCCATTACCTTACTCCTCCTTGCCATGGAGAGTATTGCAAGGTATTTTTGACTTCTACCTTGGCATTCTGGTAGTCTCAGAAAGCATCACAATCAAGTGCCAAGTTTCTCTTGAAAAAGATGTGCATTTGTAACAAGGAGTACTGGCTAAGAGCAAGGACACAAATATTGTGTATTGTGGCAACCCACTTTCTGCGCAGGCGACACAAATAGCCAGTGCGCGGGGAGAGACTTTGGTAATGCACCTCTGACGTCATTTCCGCCCGGAGAGGGCGGACGCTAGGGATTTAAATACCAGCACCAGGAAGTTTGAATAAACTAGTCTCGAAATGACTTACCGACTGCGTGTCATTATTTCAGCGCTGTGTGTAGCACATTGCTACATTGGTGACCCCGACGGTCCAAACGAGATTTGGACCAAAGATGACCGACTCTTCATCTGTTCACGCAGTTTCGCTACAACTGCCGACTTTCTCGACGCTGCGACCACGCGTGTGGTTTAGCCAAGCAGAAGCCCAGTTCCAGATTTGGCAGATATCCTCTGATTCCACGCGTTACTACCATGTGGTGAGCGCCCTCGACCAGGAGATGGCTGCCCAGGTTGCGGATTTCATACAGTCGCCCCCGGAACAATGCAAATATGAAGCATTCAAGGCGCTGCTCATTTGGACCTTTGGCCTCTCACGGCGTGAGCGGGGTGCCCGCCTACTTCACCTGCACGGTTTGGGAGACAGAATGCCATCAGCATTGATGAACGAGATGCTGTCCCTGGCTGACGGACACAAGCCCTGCCTCATGTTCGAGCAAGCGTTCCTGGAGCAACTGCCCGAGGACATACATCTGTTGCTGGCTGATGCAGATTTCAGCGACCCCTGGAAGGTGGCGGCCCGGGCAGACGTGCTGTGGAAAGCCAAGAGGGAGAGCGTGGCGTCCGTCGGTCAGATTACCAGGCCACGCGCCCAACAGTGGACCAGACCTGGCCTGGCAGGGGGGCGCACACAACACAGAGCCAGGAGTGAGGAGACCAGTGAACAGTGGTGTTCCTACCACCAGCGGTAGGGCACAAAAGCCCGCCGTTGTCGCCCGCCCTGCCAGGGCCAGCTGCCGCTAATGACTATGGCGGCTGGCCACCAGGACAGCCTCTTGTACGTCTGGGACAAACAGTCAGGACGCCACTTCTTGGTCGACACCGGAGCGGAGATCAGCGTCTTGCCCCCGACGGGGTACGACACCCGCAACAGGAAGCCAGGACCCACCCTGAGGGCTGCAAACGGCAGCACGATACGGACCTACGGCACCTGCAAGTTCGGCGCCAGCCGGTTCACGTGGGACTTCACACTGGCCGCGGTGGCCCAACCACTCCTGGGTGCGGACTTCTTGCGAGCTCACAGCCTGCTGGTCGACTTGCAAGGGGAAAAGACTGGTACATGCTGAGACTTTCCAGACGTTCTCCCTGGGTGAAGCCAAGTTGCTGGTCCCACACCTGGACTCCATCACGCTGTTGGACAACGAATTCACCAGACTCCTGGCGGGCTTCCCATCGATTCTGACACCGCAGTTCACGGCAGCCATGCCCAGACACGGGGTACAGCACCACATTCCGACCCAGGGACCACCCCTCCACGCCCGCGCATGAAGGCTCCCCCCGGAAAAGCTCTGCCTGGCAAAGGAGGAATTCAAGCAGATGGAGGAATTGGGGATCATACGGCGGTCCGAAAGCCCATGGGCCTCCCCCCTGCACATGGTGCCTAAAGCAACATGGGGCTGGAGACCATGCGGCGACTACCGCAGGCTGAACGAGGCTACGACACCGGACCGCTACCCTGTGCTGCACATTCAGGATTTTACAGCAAACCTGCACGGCGCACAGATCTTCTCCAAGGTGGACCTCGTCCGGGGATACCATCAAATCCCGATGCATCCGGACGACGTCCCCAAAACGGCACTCATCACCCCTTTCGGCCTTTTCGAGTTCCTCCACATGCCATTCGGCCTAAAGAATGCCGCACAGACATTTCAGTGGTTAATGGACGTGGTGGGACGCGACCTGGACTTCGCTTTCATCTATTTGGACGACATCCTCATAGCCAGCAGCAGTCGTCAGGAGCATCTGTCCCACCTCCGTCAACTCTACGCCCGACTGAGTGAATATGGCCTGACAATGCCAGTTCGGGCTCGACACCATCGACTTCCTGGGCCACAGGATCACTACAGACGGGGCAACCCCTCTGCCCGCTAAGGTAGACGCAGTCCACCATTTCCCCCGACCCAACACAATCAAAGGCCTTCAGGAATTCGTGGGTATGGTAAATTTCTACCACCGTTTCCTCCCTTCAGCTGCCTGAATCATGTGCCCCCTGTTCGCCCTGATGTCGGGTAAGGGCAAGGACATTACCTGGGATGAGGACTCCGCCGCCGCTTTCATTAAAACGAAAGAAGCCTTGGCAAACGCCGCGATGCTAGTGCACCCCAGAATGGACGTCCCTACCGCCCTCACAGTGGACGCAGCTAACATGGCAGTCGGTGGGGTGCTGGAACAACTCATCGAGGGTCGCTGGCAACCCCTGGCGTTTTTCAGCAAGCACCTACAACCACCCGAACTCAAGTACAGTGCTTTCTACCGGGAGCTGTTGGCACTGTATCTGACAATCCGGCATTTCAGGTACTTCTTAGAAGGCAGGCTGTTCGCCGCGTTCACAGACCACAAACCGTTGACCTTCGCGTTCACGAAGGTGTCCGATCCCTGGTCGGCTCGCCAGCAGCGACATCTGTCCTACATCTCGGAGTACACGACGGACATCCAGCACGTCTCGGGAAAGGACAATGTCGTGGCGGACGCACTCTCCAGACCAGCTGTCCAGGCCCTGTCCCTGGGGGTGGACTATGCAGCACTGGCGGAGGCGCAGCAGGCAGACGACGAGATGCCCAGCTACAGGACCACAGTCTCGGGTTTGCAGCTGCAGGACTTTCTCGTAGGCCCAGGGGATAGGATCCTCCTGTGCGACGTGGCTACCGGCCAACCTCACCCCATCGTCCTGGCAGCCTAGAGGTGGCGGGTTTTCGACTCCATACACAGTTTGGCGCACCCATCTATCAGGACAACCATCCGGCTGGTCTCCAGCAAGTTCGCGTGGCACGGACTTCGCAAGCAGGTCAGTGAATGGGCCAGAACGTGCACGCAGTGCCGTACAGCGGCACACTAAAGCCCCGCCACAGCAGTTTGAACCCACCCACCGGAGATTCAACCACATTCACGTGGATATCGTGGGCCCCCTACCAGTGTCCTGAGGAGCACGGTACCTCCTAATGGTGGTAGACCGGTTCACGAGGTGGCCAGAGGCGGTCCCGCTCACCGACACATCTGCCGATTCCTGTGCCCGAGCACTGATTGCAACCTGGGTAGCACACTTCGGGGTACCGGCCCACATTACCTCCGACAGAGGCGCCTAGTTCACCTCCAGCCTGTGGTCAGCTGTGGCCAGCCTGTTGGGAGCACAGCTGCACCACACAACTGCCTACCACCCACAGTCGAACGGACTGGTGGAACGCTTCCACCGTCACTTGAAGTCGGCTCTCATGGCCTGCCTGAGAGGACCTAACTGGGTGGACAAGCTTCCCTGGGTCCTGCTTGGAATTTGTACAGCGCCCAAAGAGGATCCGCACGCCTCGTCGGCCGAGTTGGTGTACGGTGCACCCCTGGCCGTCCCGGGAGAGTTCATACCAGCCCCAAGGGGGCAAGAGGAAGAACCTGCAGCAGTCCTGGACAGGCTACGCGAAAGGCTCGGCAACCTGGCCCCCGTACCAACTTCACAGCACGGACTGACCCCGACCCATGTACCCAAAGAACTGCAAAACTGTAAGTTTGTGTTTGTACGAAGGGGCGGACACCGGGTGCCGCTACAGCGGCCGTATGATGGGCCGTTCAGGGTGATCAACAACAACGGGTCCACGTACGTTCTGGACATTGGGGGGAAAGAGGAGGTTTTCATGGTGGACTGACTCAAACCAGCCCATGTGGACTTGGCGCAGCCGGTCGCGGTTCAGGCACCGCGGCGCAGAGGCAGACCTCCCAAACAGAGTCCCACCCAGACTGAGGACATTGGGGGGGGGGGTTATGTGGCGACCCACTTTCTGCGCAGGCAAACCGCCCGGAGAGGGCAGGCGCTAGGGATTTAAATACCAGCACCAGGAAGTTTGAATAAACTAGTCTCGAAACGACTTACTGACTGCGTGTCGTTATTTCAGCGCTGTGTGTAGCACATCGCTACAGTATTCTGCTTAATTGGGCGATGGGCTAATTAAGGCAGCTGCTTACTTGGGACAACTCTTAAAAAACAAAAAACTAATTGAGAAAATAGCCTGGATTTCCTTCATTTGGGACACTATGTTGCAAAGTTGGGATAAGAGACTTGCTGAACATGGCCTAACTAGAATCAGTCAAGTACACTTATGTGGCCATCAGAAACTGCATCTTGCTTAGTGCGAGCAGTTTTTAAAATAACAGTTTTGTGGCTCTGTGATCAAGAAGTAGATCAGTCATGATCTTATTGAATGGTGGAGTAGGCTTGACAGGCCAGTTAGCCTACTCCTACTCCTGCTCCTATTTCTTATTTTTGTTACTGATAATTGGTGAAAAACAATCAGCAAGGCAACTCAGAACTGTTTTGCTCACTGCGATTTCACGCATAAATGCCAGATATGGCTGAGACTGAAAATAAAACTCTTTCACTACTTCAGTGAGTTAGGAACTACTAAGAATTTGAAGGTATCAATCATTTTGAATGTTACCTTTGGTGTCCATCTGACACTCAGCTTTCACCTGTGGCTTCAAGTAATATGCGAGTGACCACAACTCGGTACGCCACTTCGACAGGTGGGCTAAACCAGTTGAGAGTAGCCGGTAGGTCTCATACCACAGTGAGAGAGGGACATGCCTGGCCTTGTATGCAAAGTCAGCTCCAGCAGGATGGGCAGACAAGAGCTAACACGAGATCCAACCGTTCAGCAATGCCACGTCAAGAGTGAAGGGCAGGACAAGGCACAGATGTCAACACAACCAGGAAAGACCCCAGTTGTGATGTCTACTTGTCTCACTGGACCCACACTTCCAAGGTCGAGAGAATGGAACTGCTCCAGTGGCTTTTCCACTATAAAAACTCTCCTGCATAGATTTTTGTCACTGCTGGATATAGCGGACAACCACCGTTAGATTTGATAGTGTGCTAATTTGTTCTGTACTTAATTTAATACACAACTTGTTACTCACTAAACGGTTTGTCTTTTTTTAAACTATTTCCATGTAACTTTGCCTAATTGGGCCAAAATGTGCAGGACTCGATGTGCCCCAATTAACCAGAATCCACAACATTTCTCTTTTCACAGATAAAGCTGAAATCAATTATAGCAACTCTTATCAGCCTGATCAACATCAGCTATCAAAGCACAGACTAAACATTCAAACAGAGGCTGTTGTCCATGTGTTACACTTCCAATTAAAACTGCCATTAGCATTAAGGAGATAGAGATTCAATATGTAGAACAGTAAAGAAAACAGGCTCTTTAGCCTATGATGCTGTAAACATCTGAACCCTTCTAGCTGCCCATGGACTATATCCCTCCATATTCATGTGCCTAAGAGTCTCTTAAATGCCTCAACCACCACTTTGGCAGCACAATCCAGGCACTCTGTATTGGAACATCTCCTTTGAACTTGCCCCCTCTCACTTTAAATACATGCTCTCTATTATTGGACATTTATACTCAAGGGAGAAGTCCCAACTATATACTCTGCCAGTGCCTCTTTTTTTCCCCTCAGGTCTACCCTCAGCCTATGCTGCTCCAGAGAAAACAACCTCTCGTTACAGCATATGCCCTCTAATCCAGGCAGCATCCTGATACACCTCTTTTGCAACCTCTCCAATGTCACCACTTCCTTCCCATATTAGAGCAACCAGAATTGAATGCAATACTCTACATCACCCAAGCAGTTTTATAAAGCTCCAATGTAATTTTCTGACTCTTAACTACCAAAGGCAAACATACCATTTGCCTTCTTTTCCACCGTCAGCATGACGAGCTATTTTCTGGAAGCCATGAACTTTCATGAAGTTTCAAGAACAGTGGGCAACATGATTGCAAAGTATTGCATAGTGTTTAGTGCAATACTTGATAGTGCCAATGATTGGAAGATTGTGGTTCAATTTCCACCACTCCCTGTAAGGAGCTTGTCTGGTCCTACTTTGATCAGGCGGGTTTCTTCTGGGTGCTCCGGTTTCCTCTCACATTCCAAAGATGTAAGGGTTAGTATTAATAAGCTGTGGGCATGCAATGTTGGTGCCGGAAGCATGGCGACACTTACAGGCTATCCCCGGCACATCCTCAGACTGATTATTAATACAAATAATCTACTTCACTGTACGTTTTGATGTTTGGATGTACATATGTGTGATAAAAAAAGCTAATCTTTAGAATGTACAGTTGGCCCTCCTTATCCGCAAGGGATTGGTTCCGGGATCGCCTGCGGATACCAGAATTCGTGGATACTCAAGTCCCTTATTTAACATGTATCAGTGCAGTGGTCTTTAGGACCCAGCGGAACCCTGGACTTTATTTAATGTCTCTCCATGCACTGGACCTTAGGACCTGGCGGCGCAGCTCTGAATCTGCAGTGTTTCTGTTCACGAAAATAATCACGATTGCGACCAAAAATAAGGTGGAAGTAATAACGCGATTGGAAAGAGGTGAAACGCCATCGGTTATTGGAAAAGCGTTAGGCTACAATTGGTCAACGATTGGAACAATTTTAATGGAGCATATGAAAGGCACTGCCCGATGAAAGCTACAATTATTACTAAGTAACGCAGTGGTTAAATTATTGAAATGCGTATGTTTAAGTGTTTTTATATGCATAGAAAGGTAAAACATATACTATATACTAAGAAAAACGTTTGACTAACTGACACTAAATAATACCGGATGTACCTGTTCCGACTTAAAGACGGACTCAGGAATGGAACTCATTCATAACCCGGGAACTGCCTGTACTTTTAAGTCATTTCTAGATAACTTATAATACCTAATACAATGTAAATGCTATGTAAATAGTTGGTATACTGTATTGTTTAGGGAATAATGACAAGAAAAAATAGTCTGTACATGCTCAAGCAACCAGTGCTGGAGAGAGAACTTCCGGGTTTTCCCGATTCACAGTTAGTTGAATCCGCGGATAAGGAGGGCCGACTGTATGCATCATGTTTGAGATCTGAATGGGGATGAGTGAAATGTAAATTATAAAACTGTATAGTTTATAATGTATAAAATATAGTTGTTTTGTTGAACCGTGCAAAAGTATACGAAAACAATGGGGGTGAAAAATTGAAATCAGTGATTGACATAATTACCTGAAACATTTTGCACTCTTTGCTTGGATCATGTCACAGAAATGTTGGCAGCCTGTGTGGTAACTCTGATTCACCCCCCAGCAATAATCATCCTAAAATAGCAGTATAAATAATTTACATCAGCTGTCATAAACCCAGTTAATATTTCTAACTCACCATCCTGTTCCAAATTGATGTTCTGTTTGTAACTGTCCAGAACTGGCTTATTAGGAATCAGTAAGCTATTTGTTCAATTAAAGGGTATCCACAGAATTCTAGCAGAGGAAGCACATGTGTCCGCTCCTCCTTCAGTGATCAGAGTCTCACTGCCCATTATAAGGCATCGATCAGACAGCATTTGGGAGTGTTGTGAGTAGTTTTCAACCCCTTATCTAAGAAAGGATGTGCTAGTATTGGAGAAGGACAAAGAAGTTTCACAAGAATGATCCTAGGAATGAAAGGGTTAATGTATGAGCATTTTATGGCCCTGGACCTGTACTTGCTGCAGCTTAGAAGAATAGGGGCAGGGGGAATTGAACCCCATTGAATATTGAAAGTCCTAGATAGAGTGGATCTGGAGAGGACGTTTCTTATAGTGGGGGAGTCTAGGACCACAGGCACAGCCTCAGAATAGATGGACGCCCCTTCAGAACAGAGTCAAGGAGAAATTCATTTAGCTAAAGGGTGGTGAATCTCTGGAATTCATTTCCATGGATGGCTGTGGAGGCCAAGACATCGGGTATACTTAAAGTAGAGTTTGGTAAGTTACTGATTTGTCAAGGCATCAAATGTTTTGGGGGAAAAGATAGAACAATGGGGTTGATGTGTAAAAATCAGCCATGATGGAATGGACCTAATTGGCTGAATGGCTTAATTCGGCTCCTATGTTTTATGATCTTATCCACTCGTGTGGTTCTGTAAATTGCTTCCCCCATGCCCATCTAATTACAATTGAGTTACCATCAATTGTTTCCATCACCTTTACAGGGAGCAGGTTTCAGGTCATAACTGCTCTCGGCACACCATAAAAGACATAGGTCTAGAATTAGGCCATTCTGCCCCTTGAGTCTGCTCTGAAATTTCATCACGGCCGATCCCAAATCCCATTCAAACCCATACACCTGCCCTCTTACAATTTCCCTTGATGCCCCGACCAATCATCTTCTGTTTTGAATATACCCCCTGGGCTTGGCCTCCACTGCAGTCTGTGGCAGAGCATTCCACAGATTCACCACTCTTTGGCTAAAAATAAAATTCTCTTTACTTCTGTTTTAAAAGGTCACCCCCCCAATTTTGAGAGTGTGCCCTCTAGTTCTGGATGCCCCCGCCCTGGGAAACATCCTCTCTACATCCATCAGATTAATTCATGCTGATACAATTGTACTTCTATGTTATATTGACTGTTCTGTTGTACATACTATTTACTGTAATTGATACTGTAATTTATTATTTTTTCTATATTATGTATTGCATTGAACGGCAGCTGCTAAGTTAATAAATTCCACGACATATGCCGGTGATAATAAACCTGATTCTAATTACAAATTATTATAAATGGCATATTCAGATGGACATGTAACATAAAGATTTTTACTCCTGTATGTTAAGGATGTAAGAAATAAAGTCAATTCAATTCCTCATCTAGTCCTTTCAATATTTGATAGATTTCAATGAGATCCCCCAGTGTTCTTCTAAATTCCAATGAGTACAGGCCCAAACCTGCCAAACACCCGTCACATGTTAACCCTTTCATTCCCTGAATCACTCCGTGAACTGCCTCTGGACACTCTCCAATGACAACAAATCTTCTGAGATATGGGGTGCAATATTAGTAAAAATACTCCAAACGTGGCCTGACTAGTGTCTTATAAAGCTTCAGCCTTATCTCCTTGATTTGATATTCTATTCCCCTTGACTCAACCAGTGAATTAGTCTTCTGGGTGTCACTTTTGTTATTTGAATTTTCTCCCCATTTAGATAATAGTCTGCACTATTGTTCTTTTTACCAAAATGCATTATCATACATTTCCCAACACTGTATTCCATCTGCCAATTTTTTGCCACACGTTTCTCTTCACCACCTCACAGTCCTGACTTCTGCTGATTTTAGTCTATGCCCCCAGTTCTCTAACTGCTAATAGAAACATTCCTCACTCAACAACCAGAAAGCCGTGAAGGGTCATCTCATGTCAACCATGAAGGTAACTGATCAGCTTCGTGGCCGGGGCTTGGATGAAGTATGGAACAAAGAAATGGGGAATAAATCTCCCCCTTCAATTCCACAATGTGAGCTCTCACCTCTTCTCAACTGCCTATCCCCTTTCCAGGTGCCCCTCCTCCTTCCCTTTCTCTTCTCTATCAGATTCCTTCTTTATCAGCCCTTTGCCTTTTCCACCAATCATCTCCTAGCTTCTTACTTCATCCCCCCTCCCTCCACCCACCTGGCTTCACTCATCACCTTCTCACACTTGTCCTCCTTCCACTCCCTGCCCCCCCCCCCCCCGCTATTCCAGTCCTCAAGTTTCACAGCCCAAAATGTCCATCCCAGCATCTGTAGAATCCCATGATTATAAACTTATGGAAGTAGAGAAAACACATTCACACAATAACACTATCACTATGATTACGATGAAATTAAAGCTTTTTTTAAGTGGGATGCAGGGTTTGCAGTTTTCACCATTGATTGAACTTTGTCAGGAACATCATGTTTGGTGAGAAGGCAGGAGATTGGGGTTGAGAGGAAAATTGAATCAGCCATGATGAAATAGCAGAGCAGACTCAATGAGTCAAATGGTCTAATTCTGCTCTTGTATCTTATGGTTTTCTGTGGGTGACCCTTTACCATCTAAACGTTCAGGTCCAGTCACCTAAAGGAATACAGAAAGCTCATCATACAAAAAGCTCACAATTATTAAGAATGGAACTGCTCTGCCAATTGGTATTCACCCCCTTGGATTGCCACACACCATACTTGCAGTGTGAATAGACTGGAGGATACCATGGAATAATCCATCAATTACTTAAGTGTCTCTCTCTTAGACAGGACTTCGGGCTAAAAATCCACTAACTTCTCTGGAATTATACTGCCTTCAACTCAACACGTCTCTAGGTCGTTCAGAGTCAGTGTGTCATAATCCTGAAGTCCACTTGACAACACCTGTGGAGAAGCAAGCAATATAGGAGCTGCATCTCAGCATCAAAATTGGGTGATATATGCTGCCCTCAGTCAAGAGCAATTATGGGAAAGCTGGATGTGCTCCACTCCCTCCCATCTTTACTGATTCCTTCCCTGTGTACTTTAATATTATCTTTAATATAGTACCTCCATGATAAATAAATATATGCAAAAGCTTGCAAACTCAGCCAGCTCCAAATTGTGCACTAGCCTCCCCAGCATTGAGGACCTCTTCGAAAGGTGATACCTCACAAAGGCAGCATCCAGCATTAAGGACTCCCATCAGCCAGGGCATACCCACTTCTCATTACTACCAACAGATAGGAAGTACAGGAGCTTGAAGACACACACTCACATATTTTAGGAAAAGCTTCTTTCCTTTTACAACAAGATTTCTGAACGGGCAATAAACCGACCCTCGAACACTACCTCATGTATTGCACTACACTGCTGACACAAAACAAAAAATTTCACAACATGTCAGTGATGATAAACCTGATTCTGATAAACAGTTACGTGTTGATAAAACTGTGAATACAACGAAGCGAGAAACATGAAAAGCAAAGATATGTTTCAAATATTTGGTATATTTTGAGAACAGCAAATGGAAACCTTTTTCCTTTAAGGCCAAGTGAGGTTTAATTACAGTAGTATCACATTTTCCTTCATTACAAGTGCTTTCACTTGTAATCTCAATTGATGCAAAGTAAAATCTAGTCCTGTGCAAAGTTAGCAACAAGTAACTCAAACTAGAGACTTGTTGAGGCTTGATGTTGGCCCGTGGAGGTCGGGTGTTGTGGCTTTGCAGGCCTGTTGCTCTGCAAAGTATACGCTGCACTTGGGATCATGGGAGAGGGAAGGAGAGCCATTTCTACCACCACAGATGCAGCAGAGAAAGCATCAAGATGGCTCTGGATAAAGAGGGCAGATCAGTGGGTTGCTGCTAGGGCACAGGCCGGGGTCTGATCAACCCCGGTCAGGTCGCCTGGGCGAGGGTGTATGATGTTGAAAGACCCGAAACACCTGACAACCGCAGGTAACATCACTGATGATGTGCCCCAGCTCAGCATCATGCAGATGCTTCTGTAAGAACCAAATCAGAAACAATATCACACTACACCCCAGTAAAAACAATGAAGAGAGATGTTTTGTCACTTGGATAGAAGATTTTGAGCCCAAGTTCCATTCTAGTAATGACAATAAAAAGTCTGAAGTACATACATGTCACCATAGATAACGCTTAACATTTATTTTCTTGTGGGCATTTGCAGTATGTCCAAGAAACACAACAGAATCAATGAAAGACGGCTCCCAACATGATAGGCAAACAACCAATGTGCAAAAGACAACAAACTGCAAATACAAAGAAAAAAATGAAATAATAATAATAATAATAAATAAGCAATACATCTCAAGAACACAAGATGAAGAGTCTTTGGAATTGAGTCCATAAGTTGTAGAACAGTTCAGTACAATATTGCAGTGAGTGAAGTTATCCCCTTGAGTTCAAGAGCCTAATGGTTGAGGGGTAATAACAGTTCCTGAACCTAGTGGTGAGAGTCCCAAGGCTCCTGTACCACTTTCTTGATGGCAGTAGCCTGATTAGAGCATGTCCTAGACAGTGGGGGTCCTTGATGATGGATGCTGCTTTCCTGCTCCATGTAGATGCGCTCAGTGGTGAGAAGGCTTTACCCGTGATAGATTGGGCTATGCCTACAAAATTCTGAGCCAATGAATCAGCTCTACGGTGCATTTTCAAGATGCTATCTGTTGGCTGAGATGCTAAAAAAAAAATCCTCATCTGCTTTCTCAGAAGGAAATTAAAGATCCTATGATGTAACTATTTTGAGCAACAGATGAATTCTCCCACAATGCCTGGCATTTTTTACCTTTAATCAATATCCAGATCTATTCATTTCCATATTTTTGTTTGAAGTATTGTTTTGAGCAAACATAAAATCTGATTAAGCCACAAAAAAAACTTGTTTGGAAGGTGCCGATGCCAACTTTCTATGGATGATAGAAGCATCACGTCATTAATAAACACTTTTCTTGGGAGTATCTGGAATTTATTGCATATGAAGCTGATCAAATGTTCATTGGAATTAGAGTTACAAGTAGAAATCAGCAGAGATCCAGATGAGAGAGGAAGGATGTTGGACAGATTGTATTTTGCAGATCAAAGCATTTATCGCTCTAATTATGTTACTGTCCACTCTTATCTAATTTCTATATTTAAACCTGTTCACATGATTCAAAAATTACTTTTGCTCTAAAGCCCATGTTAACAAAAATATAACAGGGAAAAGTAAAACTTGTATTTCTAAAATTGTTTAATTTAGAACTGAACTGTTACTGAAGTAATAATGTTAGTTCAAATGAGGCATCAGAACAATAAAGCTGAAGTAGGATTGAGGAAATTCAGGACAGGTTCCCAAACTGACATGCTTCTACTTGTCTGAAGTTCAGCCCAAGGGCAAGCAAGTTTTTATTAAAGTGTATTTTCTTCACAAGGGTCAGAACTGGCAGGACTACCTTACGTCCCAGAGATCTCATAAACCATAATTATACAGTACTCAGAACAATTAAAGCACTACAAGTGGCCATGGAGCTCATCAAGTCCACACCTCAGAACAATTAAATCCCATCCACTCTTTCCGTGACATCTATCCAGTTCTCCTGGGGATGCACTCACTGAGACAACTGGCCCAAGATTATTAACAAAGGTTTGTATCTGGAAAAGCAGGAACCTAATAGGAACAATCCCCCAACTAATGAAGGTCAACACACCATGGCCTCATGAAGGTGGTAGAAGCAAACACTACAGCAATGATTAAATGGCATTTGGATAGAGATGTACGAACAGGAAGGGAATAGCTGGCTATGGTCCATGTACAAGCAAGTGGGATGTTTAGACTGGCATCATGAGTCAAAAGACTACTTTATTAAGTACACCTGCTCATTACTACAAATACCTAATCAGTCAATCATGTGGCAGAAACTCAATTCATAAAAGCATGCAGATATGATCAAAGGGTTCAGTTGTTCACACCAAACATCAAAATGGGGAAAAATGTGATCCAAATAACTTTGACTGTGGAATGATCGTTGGTGCCAAACAGAATGGTTTAAACACCGTAGAAACTGCTGATTGCTGGAGATTTTTAAGCGCATCAGTCTCTAGAGCAGGGATTCCCAACCTGGGACCCATGGACTCTTGCTTAACACTATTGGTCCATGGCATAAAAAAAGGTAGAAAACTCTAAACTCTAGAGTCTAGTGTTTACAGAGAATGGCATGAGAAACAAAAAAAACAGCAGCTGAAGAGCACACAGGTTTCATCCCTGTCACTAATAAAGTGCACGAATGTATATTGACGTACATCTTCCCTGATTGTTTTGCTCTTCACTTTGAATATGTGCTACCAAGTCCTTGAACCATCCACCAATGTAAATAGTTAATTTCCACAT
The DNA here is from genome assembly GCF_048418815.1 of Hemitrygon akajei. Taxonomy (NCBI): domain Eukaryota; kingdom Metazoa; phylum Chordata; class Chondrichthyes; order Myliobatiformes; family Dasyatidae; genus Hemitrygon; species Hemitrygon akajei. The sequence goes on along the minus strand of NC_133131.1, from coordinate 175,026,936 downwards.
ATCCTGTTTAAACCCATTATAATCCTGCTTACCTTTTAACTCTCAGTACCAAGGAAAACAACAGCAGCTTCTCAATTTAGCACATTAATTGCCCACATTATTGTAAGCATGTTTATCTACAAACTACTCAGGGCCCATGGTTGGAAACAGGTGATGTACTTGTAAGACAATGATGATCTTGTGGCATGGGGCAACATTGTGAGTCTCAGCCCAAAACGTTGACTATTTATTCCCCTCGGTAGATGCTGCCCGACTTTCTGACTTAGAACATTGTAGTACAGTACAGGCCCTTTGGCCCAAAATATCGTGCCACAATATTTTAACCTACACCAAGATCAGTCTAAACCTTCCCTCCCACATAGCCCTCCATTTTTCTATCATCCATGTACCTATCTAAGAGACTCTTAAATGTATCTGCCTTCTCCCATTACCTCTGGCGGCACAGTCCATGCACCGTATATAAAAAAAACTAACATTCCCTCTATACTTCCATCCAGTCACCTTAAAATTATGCCCTTTTGTATCAGCTATTTCCACCCTGGGAAAAGCTCTGACTGTCCACTCTTATGTCTCTTATCATCATGTATAAAGTCACCACTCGACTCCTTCACTCCAAAAAGAAAATCCCTAGCTTGCTCTATCTATCCTCCAGCATTTTACAGTGGTATGCAAAAGTTTGGGCACCCCGGTCAAAATTTCTGTTACTGTGAATAGCTAAGCAAGTAACCTGATGACCTGATTTCCAAAAGGTATAAAGTTAAAGATGACATATTTCTTTAATATTTTAAGCAAGAAAGCTTCTTTATTTCCATCTTTTACAGTTTCAAAATAACAAAAAAGGAAAAGGGCCCAAAGCAAAAGTTTGGGCACCATGCATGGTCAGTACTTAGTACTTTGGCAAGTATCACAGCTTGTAAACACTTTCTGTAGCCAGCTAAGAGTCTTTCAATTCTTGTTTGGGGGATTTTCGCCTATTCTTCCTTGCAAAAGGCTTCTAGTTCTGTGAGATTCTTGAGCCGTCTTGTATGCACTGCTCTTTTGAGGTCCATCCACAGATTTTCGATGATGTTTAGGTCGGGGGACTGTGAGGGCCATGGCAAAACCTTCAGCTTGCGCCTCTTGAGGTAGTCCATTGTGGATTCTGAGGTGTGTTTAGGATCATTATCCTGTTGTAGAAGCCATCCTCTTTTCATCTTCAGCTTTTTTTAAAAAAAAAGACACTGTGATGTTTGCTTCCAGAATTTGCTGGTATTTAATTGAATTTGTTCTTCCCTCTACCAGTGAAATGTTCTCCGTGCCACTGGCTGCAATAGAAGCCCAGAGCATGATCGATCCTCCCCCATGCTTAACAGTTGGAGAGGTGTTCTTTTCATGAAATTCTGCACACTTTTTTCTCTAAACATACCTTTGCTCATTGTGGCCAAAATATTCTATTTTAAAACTTCATCAGTCTACCGGACTTGTTTACAAAATGCATCAGGCTTGTTTAAATGTTCCTTTGCAAACTTCTGATGCTGAATTTTGTGGTGAGGACGCAGGAAAGGTTTTCTTCTGATGACTCTTCCATGAAGGTCATATTTGTGCAGATGTCACTGCACAGTAGAACAGTGCACCACCACTCCAGAGTCTGCTAAATCTTCCTGAAGGTCTTTTGCAGTTAAATGGAAGTTTTGATTTGCCTTTCTAGCACTCCCACGAGCAGTTCTCTCAGAAAGTTTTTTTGGTCTTCCAGACCTCAACTTGACCTCCACCGTTCCTGTTCACTGCCATTTCTTAATTACATTATGAACTGAGGAAACGGCTATGTGAAAACACCTTGCTATCTTCTTATAGCCTTCTCCTGCTTTATGGGCATCATTAATTTTAATTTTCAGAGTGCTAGGCAGCTGCTTAGAGGAACCCGTGGCTGCTGATTGTTGGGACAAGGTTTGAGGAGTCAGGGTATTTATAAAGCTTTGAAATTTGCATCACCAGGCTTTTCCTAACAATGACTGTGAACAAGCCATAGCTCTAACAAGCTAATTAAGGTCTGAGACCTTGGTAAAAGTTATCTGAGAGCTCAAATCTCTTGGGGTGCCCAAACTTTTGCATGGTGCTCCTTTCATTTTTTTCCCACTCTAAAATTGTACAAAACAAAAATAATACACTAATCTTGCTTAAAATGTTGAAAAGAATGTTTCTCTTTAACTTTATGACTTTTGGAGATCAGTTCATCTTCTACTCACTTAACTATTTACAGTAACAGAAATTTTGACCGGGGTGCCCAAACTTTTGCATGCCACTGTATATGTGTTGCACAAGATTTACAGCATCTGTAGAATCTCATCTTTGACTTATCTCAATATTATTTTGTTTTATTGTAAATGGAATAAGGTTTACAGATATTATGGAAATTAGATAAATGCAATGTCAGCATTCCTTTTGAGAGGGCTAAAATACGTAAGGCTGAGACTTGGAGTCAGACCACACTTGTAGTACTGAGAGCAGTATTCTCTTTGTATTTGCAGTTTGTTGACTTTTGCACATGGATGATTTGTCTGTCTTTTGCTGATTCAGTGGTTCTTTGCTTTTACTGTGAATGCCCGCAAGAAAATAACTCACATGCGATATACACATGCTTCGATAATAAATTTAGCTTTCACTTTGATTCTACCTTAATTAATTGCTGAACAAACACGGGGGGGGGGGCAGATAGCATATTCCCAAACCATTCTTTTCTCTCTTAAACCTTAGCCTTCTTACTAATAACTTGCAAAAAAAAAATTGAGACTAAAACAGCACTCAGCAAATTGCTGGAGAGAAAAATCTTGCAATATTATAAATGTAATCAGCTCTTTAAAATACTGCAGTGCCACCGAACTGTGCACATAACCCTTTTGAGGGGTGTTGTCTGCAAATCAGTTCATCAGCTTTTCATTCCCCTCACGTGACAAGGGATAAGAACATGTCAGCCAGTTCTTCAGGCCTGTTTCAGCAATGAATTACATCATTATACTAAACCCCGTGTATGCAGTACCAATTAAGCTTTCTGTTTCACCTATATTGCTGCCGCAAAACAAATGTCATAGCCTATAAGATAGTGATAATAAACCTGATTCTGATTCTTACACTGAATCCGCTGATCCAACCTATTTGGTAAAAGAAAAGTTTCACACCTCTCCACAACTACAGCGGCTAAAGTGCGGAAACTTCAGTAAAACGAAAGACCATTACTTTAAAAATACGCTTATCGACGACCAAACGGATTAGTCAAAGTTGTCTCATCAGCTGATAAACCTGATCAATGTAAAAACAATCCCGGAGGTTTGTTGGGAGTTTAACGCCGAACACTCCTATTTGTTTGCACCCAATTCCCAGCCTCTGTACACTTACTGCGCTCCAGCAGATGAATTCATTGGTGTCAGGATCCTCGATTAAAGTCCACAGCTTGGTGAGGAAGGCGGGCACATTGCTGCCGTGCCCATCCATCCGGAATCCGAGAGAGGCCCGGGGCCTGGAGCCCAGGGTTGGGGCAGAAGAGGGGACCGAGGGAAACTGCTGTAAGGCCGCTCTCAACGCCCGGCACCTCTGCCCGACCTTGCAGCCTTCCAAAACGCACAGTTACTGAGTGAAATAAAATGAAGGGCAAAAGAAAACAACGTTCACGGAGCCCTGACTCGCTGTGCTTAACCTGCCCCAGCACACTCCCCGGCAACCACCGCCATCTTACTCACGCAGCAACTTGGCGCCCTTCCCCCTCAACACCCCACTGTCGATTATTTTTACCTCAAATTATCCGCAGCTCCTTTCTTATTTTATTTATATATCGAAAATAAATAAATTTATTTAACTCTTGCGGCTCCCATATTGTGCTTCATTTTAAAAAGAGAAAATCATATTAACCTTTGACCTTTGTCTTAAAATATTTTAACTAAAATATATATAGAAATATTTATCACTATACTTTCTATGAGTCTGCTTGCCATAAATTGCACTTTAATACTTTGATAACACTTTAATTTTTCTCCATAAAATTTACCGGCCGGCGGTTAACCTCTGACCTGCCTTCTCCGAGGCCGCAACATTCCTCTAGTAAGATGGCGGCGGAAAGCATGTCGGTGGCTGGGAGAAGTGGCGGCAAGAGCGGGGGAAATAAGAGGTCAGCTCCAGCGCTGGAGCCCGAGGAGCAGGTGAGTAGTTGCTGGTGGCTGTGAATTTGTGTGAGTTGATTCATGATCTCTGATGGAAGTGTGGGGAGGAGGTTGGAAGGAGAAGACGTAAGGAGACTCGTATTGGAAGTTTCCGGCGTGGGTCTGCGACCCGAACATGCGATTGCCACTTGGCTTGTTAAAGTGCCGTTTTGTTGCGAAGGAAGATTCGCTCCCACTTTTATTAGATTGAAGACTTTGAGTGGCGACCCGGAGGAATTCAAATAATTGGAAATTGGCCCGATCTGGGGATGTAATGTTGGTGGATTTCCAGAATGACTGGATGCCAAAGTTCACTCTAACAAAATTCATGAGAAATTATATATCCAGTTAAAACTATGCAGTAGAATCGTGGAAGATTTCAGGTATACAAAGGGAATGTTGAAAACCAGATATTCTATCTAAATTTACCTTGTAGCTCTGGGTCCATATCTCTGCAATTTATGGCTCTTGAAGTACGCATCTGACTACTTACTATTTAAGTGTGGTTAGGGTTACGACTTCTGATCATTCAAGCAATGAATATGCTTTCCACCACACATCTATAGAAGTTTGTCAAAGTTTTAGATGTCATGCCAGATCTCTGTAGAGGCACTGTTGTGCTTTCTGTGCACTTGCACTTGCATGCTAGGTCTAGGACAGGTCCTCTGAAATAGTAACACCCAGGTATTTAAAGTTGCTAACAGTCTCCATCTCTGATCCTTTGAGGACTGGCTCTTGGATTTCTGCTTTCCCTCTCCTGAAGCCTAAAATCTGTTCACAACCAAGAGAAAATCTGCAGATGCTGGAAATCCAAGCAACACATACAAAATTCTGGAGGAACTCAGCAGGCCAGGCAGAAGTTCTGCTGAAGAGTCTCGGCCTGAAACATCGACTGTACCTTTTTTCCCATAGGTGCTGCCTGGCCTGCTGAGTTTCTCCAACATGTTGTGTGTGTTGCTTCTATAATCAGTTCCTTGGTCTTGCTGACATTGAATGAGAGATTTCTGTTATGACAAATATTCAGTCTTCCTGCTGTTACACTTATGCACTCTTTCCCCTGCTGAGGTGGGTGAGGGGAGGGTAATGGTGGAGGTTTGTGACTTGCGCCCACTCTAAAGGTGTGATGTTGAATTCCAACAATGGAGAAATGCACTGGCCTTCTCTCTGACATTAACAGGTTACACCCCCACCCAGTAACAACATGAGCACTGGGTCTGTTGGGGGAAGAGCCCCCTGATCTCTGAGCCTCATCTCAGGGCTATCTCTGTGGAATTAGCTGCCAGAGGAAATAATAGAAGCAGCTATTTTAAGAACGTTTAAAAGTATCTTGGACAGGTTTGTGGGTTGGAAAGGTTTAGAGCAAGGGTTTCCAACTTGGGGTCCACAGACCCCTTGCTTAATGATATTAGTCCATGGCATAAAAATGATTGGGGCCCCCTGGTTTAGAGGGATGTGGTCAGATGGAAAAAACTTGATGGGCATTTTGGTTGGTATGGGCCAGTTGGGCCAAAGGGCCTATTTCTGTGCTATGTGATTCTGTTACTAGAATTTTCAGTCCTGCCAATGTCTAGACACTAAACACAAAGTACACTGCAGATGCTGGGGTCAAAGCAACACGCTGGAGGAACTCAGGTCGGGCAGCATCCGTGGAAACGAGCAGGCAACATTTTTGGCTGAGACCCTTGACTCTGAGAGGGAGGGGGCAGGGGCCCTGTAAAGAAGGTGGGGGGGGGGGGTGGGAAGGAGAAGGCTGGTAGGTGCCGGGTGAAAAACCAGTAAGGGGAAAGATCAAGGGGTGGGGGAGGGGAAGCAGGGAGGGGATAGGCAGGTATGGTGAAGAAGGAATTCAAGGGGAATGCACTGTGTAGTAGAAGAAGGCAGAATCATGAGAGAAGTGATAGGCAGCTGGAAGAGGAGGCAGAGTGAAACTGGGATGGGTGAAGGGAGAGGGAGGGAATTATTGGAAGTTGGAGAATTCGATTTTCATGCCAAGGGGCTGGAGGCTACCCAGATGGTATATAAGGTGTTGCTCCTCCAACCTGAGTTTGGCCTCATCATGGTAGTAGAGGAGGCCATGTATGGAATGTCTAGACACTCCTCTTCACACTCTCCAGTGTAATCCTGTCTTTCTTTAATGTAGTGGGCAGAGCTTTATGCTATACTCAAGTTACAGTCTAACTAGAATTCTCAGAGTCCTAGCATAATCTCCTTTTGCTATGCCAAATTATACATACAAGGTGTAAACACAAGATCCTGTCAATGCTGGAAATCCAGAGCAACGCACACACACAAAATATTGGAGGAACTCAGCAGGTCAGGTAGCATTTGTGGAGGGGAATAAACAGTCAACGTTTCAGGCAAGACCCTTCATCGGGATTCGTAGGACCAATATGTATTGGCTCAATTAAGTGGCTGCCCTGATTAGCCCAAGTTTCATGGAAAAGCTATAACGAAGGTAAACGGCCATATGACTGAGTAACGAACTATGTATTTAAGTGAAATGCAGCACAAATTAGAACACTGTGAATACCACTACCGTACTATAAAACTGTTCTTTTGACTGACTGTAAAAGAGCAAAATCAATGCAGACGCCTAGTGCTGATCATGGATAGCCCTCCTGCATAAAGTCAAAATAAAAGAAAAATCACTGCTTTTTGAATCAGCATCCCTCAGCCCAAATGGGTAACATAACACAAACTCATACAACTGTCGCTATATAGAAGCTGTTCGGCAACAGTCTCCTGTCCTAATTAAGTGGTATAGTGTCCAAAATAAACGAAGGGAATCCTGGCTATTTTCACGATTAGTTTTGGTAGTTTAAGAGCTGTCCAATAAGCAGCTGTTCCAATTAACCAATAGCCCAATTAACTGGAATCTACTGTATCTATTTTGTTGGCTTTTTAAATTCTGTTTTCAATAATGTCTGAGGAACGGATCTAAAGACTCCCACAAGGGGTAAGATTCTTTGTCTCTTTCCTTGAAATAAGACTAAGCCTATGCACAGTACTCCAGGTATGGACTCCTGCATGCCCTGCATAACTTTGCTGTTTTTGTATTCAGTTTCCACGGCAACAAATGGTAATATTTTGCACACTTTCCTGATTACTTGCTGTGACTGCATTTGTGAACAATGCACTAGCACTCCCAGATCTCTCTCTATCACCATTTAGAACATAGAACAGTACAGGCCCCTAGACTCACAATGATGTTCTAAGAGGATGTCCTTGTATTCTGAGGCTGTGCCCTCTGGTCCTCGATAACAGTCTCTCTATGTCCACTCTATCAGCCTTCAAATATTTGACAAGCTTCAATGAGATCCGCTCCTTCATTCTTCTGAATTCCAGCAAGTCCAGGTCCAGAACCATCAAACACCCCTCATACATTAACCTTTTCATTCCCAGGATCAAGCTTGTGTACCTCCTCTAAACTATTTCCAATGCCAGCACATCTTTTCTTAGATAAAGAGCCCAAAACTGCTCACAAGTGTGGTCTGACCAGTACCTTATAAAGCCTCAGCATTCCATCCTTGCTTTTAAACTTTAGTCCTCTTGAATTGAAGACTTATTGTCAGTACATGATATTGTTGTTCTGAGATGGTAAGGAGAGTGGATAAACTGACTGTGGTATCCTGGTGCAGGAGATTGTTCAAGGGGGAGATGGGAAATGGAAGATAGTGATAAGGGAACAAGTGTGTTGTGGAGGAGCTTAAGGTAAAGGAACCCTTAGGAGACCATGATCATAAAATGATAACATTGACCCTGCTGTTTGAGAGGGAGAAGCTAAAATCAGATGTGTCCATATTATAGTGGAGTAAAGGGACGTACAGAGGCATGAGCGAGGAGCTGGCCTAAGTTGATTGGAAGGGAACACAAGCAGGAATGACGCCAGGGCAGCATTGGCTGGAGTTTCTGGGAACAATTTGGAAGGCATAGGATAGATATATCCCAAAAATGAAAAAATATTCTGAAGGGAGAATGAGGCAACTGTGGTTGACTAGGGATGTTTAACACAGCCTAAAAGCAAAAGAGTGGAGCATATAATACTGCACATATTAGTAGGAAGGTGGAGGATTGGGAAGCTTTTAAAAACCAACAGAAGGCAACTAAAAAAACTATAAAGAGAAAAGATGAAATATAAAGGTAACTAGCCAATAAAGTAAAAGAGGATACAAGCACATTTTTTCAGGTGTATAAGGGGTAAAGGAGAAACAAGAGTGGATGTTAGACTGTGGAAAAATTATGCTGGGAAGGGAGTAATGGAGGGCAAAGAAATAGTGAACAAATTTAAGTATTTTGCATCAGTCGTCACTGTGGAAGCCACTAGCGTAATGCCAGAAATTGAAGAACATCAGGGGGCAGAAGTGAGTGTTGTTGCTGTTTCTAAGGAGAGATGCTTTGCAAGCTGAAAAGTCTCGAGGTAGATGGACTGTGCTCTGAAAAAGGTGGCTAAAGAGATTGTGGGGGCTTTAGTAATAATTCAAGAATCTCTAGATTCTGGAATGGCTCTGGAGGACTGGAAAATTGTAAATGTCACTCCTTTCTTTAAGACCATAAGAAATAGTACCAGAATTAGGCCATTTGGCCCATCTAAACTGATCGACCATTTCATCAGGGCTGAGCCATTTTCCCTCTCAGCTCCATTCTCCTGCCTTCTCCCCTTAACCTTTCACACCAATGACCTTGCCTCCATAGCCACCTATTCAAGACCACAGAACAAAGTAGAAAATTGAGTCTAGTACTGATAAACGTAGTTTGTGCAGTTTAATATTGCAGTCAATAATCAATTCAAGGGCAAATAGTTTCAATGTTTGTAACCAAATGGAAGAGAATGGCTAAAATAACTGGGTTCCTTGGCATCCATTGGTCAGGGTTGACCATGGATGTTGCATCCTCAATAGCTACGTGATGCCCAAGCCAGGGCAGTATATTATTGAGAGAAAGTGCTTGTCCATGTGGCAGTCTTCCCCCCTTCACACAGCTGATGAATACAAAGAAATGGCAGAGGTTGATACAGTTTGGCACCGGTGGTGTCAGTCAGCGTTGATCTCAACGTAGGACTGCCTTAGGGACTCCAGCTCTGGATTTTTTCCTCGGGGTTTATTGCCGAAGTCTTGCCTGTGAGTGGGTATGGCCGCAAGGCAGCGAAGGTTTGAGATCAGAGTATTCCTTCTCTTAGATGCACTGCCAACCATGACTGGTTTTAAGGTGCCAGTAATTTGTCAGTAGAAATGGTTCTGCTGGGCTTAGCAGCTAAGCCGCACGTAAAAGCCAAGAGCTAGATTTGGTTGTCAGAGACTATTTGAGATGCCAGTCATTGGGAGCATTTAGTAGACGTGCTGGTTGTCTGTCATTTCCGACGATGATTTTTGTCTGTGCAGCTAAAGAACTGCTTGGAGAAAAACCTGAGCAGGAGAAGTTTTATAGTAAAAAAGCTTTTGCACTGTGATAGTTCCTCTCTCTCGGCCTCAAAACTATTGGTCCAGTGGTACGAAAAATCATCACAACTGGAGACTTCCTCGGCTGCAGTGGATAGCCATGATGCCTTCTGTGCCTTTCACGCTCCACGAAGCGTTGTAGGACCGCCTTGGCCATTGGATCTGGTCTAGAGATCGCCAACCTGTCGATCGCAATGGACTGGTCGATCTTTGAGATTTTCCCGGTAGATCCCGAAGAAAAATAAAAATAAATACACAAATACTGTTGAGAGATTGTTTCCGAGTTGCGGGGTTTTAATTCCGTTCTTTCTGCCCAGTGCGCATGCGTGTAGCTCCCCCGCCCCCACACTACACAGTGTACTTCAGTGGTCCCCAACCACCGGGCCTCAAGGAAATGATTTGAGTCAGCTGAACCTTTCCTCATTCCCTGTCATGCCCACTGTTGAACTTGAATGCATGTGAGGTCATTACCCATGCGAGGTCATCAGTCGCCTAAATGCAATGATACATTCGCGCCAGGGGTCACTGGTTGGTCTCGGGCGGCTGGCAGGAAGTGCCGATGCTACTGGCCTAGAGTACGGACAGATGGGCGCCGCCTCTAAACCTGTTTACCACACTGAATGTTCGTGGGGGACCCGGGGCTAAAATATTTGCAGACGTCCTAATTTGGGCTCGGGGTTTTGTAAGTAGCAGAGCAGCCACCTTGCTGCGATCTACTGAAACAAACTTTTGTTGGCCGATGGATCCTGCAAGGGGGGTGGGCGCATGCCCTGTCACACTCCTCGCTCGGTTGGTCGCTCTCTCCGGTCTACGACCACCACAGGGGCCTCCGGCCCTGACCTTGTCCTCTCACCCCACCCACGACCAGCTGCACCTGGCCAAGGCGTCTGGCGGCGGGTGAGTGGGAGCTGGAGTTCGGGCCTGGAGGCTGTCTGATGAGGCAATGAAACCCTCAAAACTGCTCAAGTACCTTGAGTCCAAGCACCCTGCACTTAAAGGCAAACCCGTAGAGTTTTTGAGTGGAAAAAAACATGAGCAAGCGGGACAGAAGCAAGTGCTGATAGCCACGTAAACTAAATTGCAGAATAGACTGGACATAAGGAACCTCCTTCGAGTATCGCTGTATTCCGGTTGTGTTTAACACCCCCCCCCCCGCCGGCCAGTCTGCAAGAATATTGTCAATGCAAAAAAAGGATGGTGACCCCTGGTGTACATACATTATTTCCACTTCCGGGTCGCGGGGTTTAACTTCCGGTCTTTTCTGCCTGGTGCGTATGCATGTGACTAACCGATTTAGTAGGTCGATCTTGCCTTTCACTAAGGCCGAGGTAGGGGATCTTGGGCTTAAAAAGGTTGGTAACTGCTAATCTAGTTGTTGATCTCATCCGCCCAGTCCGCCGGAACTGGCTTCGCGTGCTGGGGTAGGAGAGGCCCTATCTCACTGGGGTTGGGGGTTCCTGGCTACCCTCACCGGGTTTACCCGCCTGTCGACATGTGGCCACCGTCACATGCAAACGGTTACTTGGGGCCACAGGTGAGAGCTGGGTGGCAGGTGGGGACTATAGGTGGACAAGCTGCCACTAGGTGGAGCACAAGCCCACCACCAGAGGTGCTACCCCTCCCTGGGCACCCCATACACCCCAATAGATAGTGGGAGTTTATCCCCACTATTCCCCCAGCCCCTGGCTATGACGACCTTAAGAAACCTTTGGAAATAAAAAAGTGGAATAATGGGTGGTGAGGATGTAAAATATTTTGTATCAGACTTCACTTCAGAGGTCATTTAAAAAAAAGATGATGGTGAAGATCTCATAGTCCTGATGCAGGGACTATGTAGACCTGTAACTACACCACTCTTCCCTCCCACGTGCTCGGAGGACTCACTCGCTTCCCTCCCACGTGCTCGGAGGACTCACTGCCTTCCCTCTCACGTGCTCGGAGGACTCACTGCCTTCCCTCTCACGTGCTCGGAGGACTCACTCGCTTCCCTCCCACGTGCTCGGAGGACTCACTGCCTTCCCTCTCACGTGCTCGGAGGACTCACTCGCTTCCCTCTCACGTGCTCGGAGGACTCACTCCCTTCCCTCTCACGTGCTCGGAGGACTCACTCCCTTCCCTCTCACGTGCTCGGAGAGGACTCACTCCCTTCCCTCCCACGTGCTCGGAGGACTCACTCCCTTCCCTCTCACGTGCTCGGAGGACTCACTCGCTTCCCTCTCACGTGCTCGGAGGACTCACTCGCTTCCCTCTCACGTGCTCGGAGGACTCACTCCCTTCCCTCTCACGTGCTCGGAGGACTCACTCGCTTCCCTCCCACGTGCTCGGAGGACTCACTCGCTTCCCTCCCACGTGCTCGGAGGACTCACTCGCTTCCCTCCCACGTGCTCGGAGGACTCACTCGCTTCCCTCTCACGTGCTCGGAGGACTCACTCCCTTCCCTCCCACGTGCTCGGAGGGGACTCACTCCCTTCCCTCTCACGTGCTCGGAGGACTCACTCCCTTCCCTCTCACGTGCTCGGAGGACTCACTCCCTTCCCTCTCACGTGCTCGGAGGACTCACTCGCTTCCCTCTCACGTGCTCGGAGGACTCACTCGCTTCCCTCCCACGTGCTCGGAGGACTCACTCGCTTCCCTCTCACGTGCTCGGAGGACTCACTCCCTTCCCTCCCACGTGCTCGGAGGACTCACTCCCTTCCCTCTCACGTGCTCGGAGGACTCACTGCCTTCCCTCTCACGTGCTCGGAGGACTCACTCGCTTCCCTCTCACGTGCTCGGAGGACTCACTCGCTTCCCTCTCACGTGCTCGGAGGACTCACTCGCTTCCCTCTCACGTGCTCGGAGGACTCACTCCCTTCCCTCTCACGTGCTCGGAGGACTCACTCGCATCCCTCTCCCGTGTTCGGAGGACTCACTCGCATCCCTCTCCCGTGCTCGGAGGACTCACTCCCTTCCCTCTCACGTGCTCGGAGGACTCACTCCCTTCCCTCTCCCGTGCTCGGAGGACTCACTCCCTTCCCTCTCCCGTGCTCGGAGGACTCACTCGCTTCCCTCTCACGTGCTCGGAGGACTCACTCGCTTCCCTCTCACGTGCTCGGAGGACTCACTCCCTTCCCTCTCCCGTGCTCGGAGGACTCACTCGCTTCCCTCTCCCGTGCTCGGAGGACTCATCGCTTCCCTCTCCCGTGCTCGGAGGACTCATCGCTTCCCTCTCCCGTGCTCGGAGGACTCACTCCCTTCCCTCTAACGTGCTCGGAGGACTCACTCCCTTCCCTCTCACGTGCTCGGAGGACTCACTCCCTTCCCTCTAACGTGCTCGGAGGACTCACTCCCTTCCCTCTCACGTGCTCGGAGGACTCACTCCCTTCCCTCTCACGTGCTCGGAGGACTCACTCCCTTCCCTCTCACGTGCTCGGAGGACTCACTCGCTTCCCTCTCACGTGCTCGGAGGACTCACTCGCTTCCCTCTCACGTGCTCGGAGGACTCACTCGCTTCCCTCTCACGTGCTCGGAGGACTCACTCGCTTCCCTCTCACGTGCTCGGAGGACTCACTCGCTTCCCTCTCACGTGCTCGGAGGACTCACTCGCTTCCCTCTCACGTGCTCGGAGGACTCACTCGCTTCCCTCTCACGTGCTCGGAGGACTCACTCGCTTCCCTCTCACGTGCTCGGAGGACTCACTCGCTTCCCTCTCACGTGCTCGGAGGACTCACTCGCTTCCCTCTCACGTGCTCAGTGGACTCACTCCCTTCCCTCCCACGTGCTCGGAGGGGACTCACTCCCTTCCCTCCCACGTGCTCGGAGGACTCACTCCCTTCCCTCCCACGTGCTCAGAGGACTCACTAGGTTCCTTTAGCTTGTTTTTCTTTATTTTCCCGTAAGCCACTTGTGATGACTGATGTCATTAAAGAGAAATTAAGGGGCTTGGGACTTGATAAGATCCCTGTGTCTTAGCATTCTAAAAGGGGAGGTTTCAGAGGTAGTAGTTGTGTTGATAATGGTCTTTTAAATCTTTTAATTCTGGTGTAGCTTATTGGAGCACATGTAAACATTCAAAATGCTGGAGAAGCTCAGTAGGTCAGGCAGCATTTATGGAGAGGAATAACATTTCAGGCTGAGATCCTTTATCAGGAACAAAACATCAACTATTTATTCCTTTCCATTTTATGTGCATTTCTCTGGATTTTCACCATCTGCAGACTCTCATGTTTATGATGTAAACACTCTTGCATATGAAAGAGAGGAAGGAACAAAATAGGGATTTGCGAATAATTAGCTTGACATAAGTTATTCTTAAAAAATGTTTGAATTTGTTATTAAGCAGGGTTTAAGGTTGAAAAGTCATTGCCAGGTCTACTATTCTTAAGATCTAACTAGGAGGCTAAATAAGGAGAGAACAGTAGAGCTAGTATATCCAGGTTTTCAAAAGGAATTTGGTAAAGTATATTGGATTATTATTGTCACATGACCTAGGAACAGTGAGACGCTGTCTTGCATACTGTCACACAGATCATTTCACTGCACACTGGAAATCCAAAGCAACACACAAAATGCTGGAGGAACTCAGCAGGTTAGGCAGTATCTATGGAAATAGATAAATAAGAGCAGTGTGGAAGTTGGGGGCAAAGTTGATGAAATTGCTGAGCTCAGCATGGGTTACGAAGCAGCACCAATGCAGTTGTCAGTGTAGCGAGGGAAAAGTTGGGGACCATTACCAGCGACAGCTTGGAACATGGACAGTTCCACGTCGCCAATGAAAAGGCAGGCATAGCTGGGGCCCATGGCTACCTTTGGGTTTGGGGAAAGTGGGAGGAGTCAAAGGAGAAATTGAGGGTAGGACCAGTTCTGCCAGGTGGAGGAAGATGGTGGGAAGGCAACTGGTCGGGTCTGTTGTCGAGAAAGAAGCAGAGAGCTTTAAGGCATTCTTAATAGGGGATAGAAGTGTATAGGGACTGGACATCCATGCTGAAAGTGAGGCAGTCAGGGCCAGGGAATTGAAAGTTGTTGAGGAGATGGTGTGGCAGGCATCCATGTTGGGTTAGGGGCTGGTCTCTCCTGTCGGTGGTCATTTGGATTGCATAGGTCTGTGGCTGCACTAGCTCATGCTGATCAGACAGCTGCAGGCTTGTTCTTGCCGACAACTCCTGTGCACCATCAATGTACAGGACATGACAATCGAGGACTTGGATGACTTTTTTCTGACTATGTCTACTCCTTATAAGTGCTAAATATGCTTTGTGCTGTCTATGACTGTTGCTGCTGTGATTTGCACCTTGGCCCCAGAGTAATAATGTTTCATTTGGCTGTATTCATGTATTGTTGAATGACAATTGAACTTGAAATTGCTTTGGGAGAAGGGAGAGAAGAGGTTCACCCAGATATTCTTTGGATTGGAGTGTGTTATCTATAAAGAGAAACTGGACAAATTTGGGTCGTATTCTCTGGAGTGTCGATGGCTGAGAGGTGACCTGATAGAACAGGGGTTCCCAATCTTTAAGTCATGGACCCCAACCATTAACCAAAGGGTCTGTGGACCCCAAGTTGGGAAACCCTGTGATAGAGGGATATAAAATAATGTGGGGCATCGCGGGAATATCAAGGTTCAAGATGAGAGGGAAGACTTAAAGGTGCTGTGCGGGCTATTTATTTTTTACACACAGAGTTTGATAAGTGCCTGGAAATCAGTGGCAGTGATGGTAGTGGAGCAACTGCAACAGCAAATGTTTCAGACAGACACATGAACAAGCAGCGAATGGAAATGAGCAGGCAAGTTGGGATTAGTTACGTTGGCGTCCTGGTCACTGCAGATCTGGTGGGCTGAAGGGCCTCGTCCTGTGTGGTATGGTTCTCCAATGCTTCATTCATTCAAATACATTGAATGTGGAAGAGAACTGAGTGGTTGGGAGGGGGCAAGTCCCTTCTTGCAAAGTGAGGTTTTGTGGGAAGGTTGGAACTCACAGGCTGGAAACAAACTTCTGGTCATAATCAGAAGAGATTCCACAGACTCTTCAGGGAGGGGCAGATGGCAGGAATGAGAAGGTGAGGGAGGGGAGGTGGTAGGTGAGACCAGGTGAGGGGGAAGGTGGGAGGGTGAGAAGCTGGGATCAGGTAGGTGAAAAGGGTAAAGGACTGGAGAAGAAGGAATCTGATGAGAGAGGAGAGTGGACCATTGAAGAAAGGGAAGGAAGGACAACAGACAGAGGTAATGATAGGTGAGGAGAAGAGAACGGGTCAGAGGGGAGCCAGAATGGAAAATGTGTGAGATCGGTTTTGTTTGCACAGAGTGGTAGGTGTTTGGAATGGCCTGGTGGTCTAAGCAGTTATAACAGCAATATTTAAGAAGCATTGAGACAGACCCTGGTCTCACCTGTCACCTGTCAGCTTGTATGCCTTCTCCTTGCTCCACCTTCTTATTCAGGCGTCTGCTCCCTTCCTTTCCAGTCCTGGCTCGAAACGTCAACTGTTTATTCCCCTTCATAGACGCTACTTTACCCGCTGAGGTCCTCTAGCACATTGTGTGTGTGTTGTTAATTTAATGGTTAGTTATCACTAGTGGTTCCAAGGTTGTCAAGCTGAGGAGTGGTAGTGGGGACAAGCTCCTCACGGTGTGCGCCTGAAATAGCTTCTGACAACCAAGTCAACTCCTGGCCTTCTCGGTTGGCTTAGCCTCTAAGCCCAGCAGAACAGTTCCTACTGACAGGAGAAGAGGTGAAGGTGGGTCCTGGCACCTTAAAACTAGTGCTTCAGGTAGATGGAGCTCGTCAGCCTGGGAAGGCTGTCCATCTAAGAGAGGGAAAACTGATTTCAAACCTCCGCTGCCTTGCGGCCACACCCACTCATGGAAAAGGCTTCAGGAGTAAACCCTGAGGACAAATCCGGAGCTGGAGTCCCTAAGGCAGTCCGACGTTGCCTTCAACCTCGTTCTGGCAGCTACTGTGACAACACCAGTGCCAAGCTGTATCGGCCCTTGCCCTTCCCTTGGACAACATCGGTGGCATGGAGAGGGGAGACTTGCTGCTTGAGTAACTACTGGTTAGTGCAATTGCTTTACAGAGCCAGTGATCACTGGTCGGGGTTTGATTCCTGGCACTCTCTTTCTTGAGTCTGTGATTTTTCCTCTGGATGTTCTGGTTTCCTCCCACAATCGGAAGACAGTAGGGTCAGTAAGCTGTAAGCACCAGAAGTGTGACCCTAGCATAATCCTTTCTGATTTGATTTGATGCAAACAATGCATTTCACTATATGTTTATTCCCAGCCTTTGAGCACCTCTACGTGAAACATTGCCGAGTAAAGCAAGTCAAGTCAAGTCACTTTTTATTGTCATTTCGACCATACCTGCTGGTACAGTACACAGTAACAATAAGACTTTTTCAGGACCATGGTGCTACATGAAACAGTCCAAAAACTACACTGAACTATGTAAAAACAACACAGAAAAAAACTACACCAGACTATAGACTTACCCAGGTCTGCATAAAGTGCACAAAACAGTGCAGGCATTACAATAAATAATAAGCAAGACAATAGGCACAGTAGAGGGCAGTAAGTTAGTGTCAGTCCAGGCTCTGGGTATTGAGGAGTCTGATAGCTTGGGGGAAGAAACTGTTACATAGTCTGGTCGTGAGAGCCCGAATGCTTTGGAGCCTTTCCCAGATGGCAGGAGGGAGAAGAGTTTGTATGAGGGGTGCGTGGGGTCCTTCATAATGCTGTTTCCTTTGTGGATACAGTGTGTGGTGTAAATGTCTGTGATGGCAGGAAGAGAGACCCCGATGATCTTCTCAGCTGACCTCACTATCTGTTGCAGGGTCTTGCGATCTGAAATGGTGCAATTTCCGAACCAGGCAGTGATGTAGCTGCTCAGGATGCTCTCAATACAACCCCTGTAGAATGTAATGAGGATGGGGGGTGGGAGATGGATCATCAGAGATTCTCGCCACCCAGGCTGTGCTCTGTTCTCACTGCTGCCATCAGGTAGAAGGTACAGGTGCCTCAGACTGGCACCACCAGGTTCAAGAACGGTTTCTATCCCACAGCCATCGGGTTAACTGCACTTACTTGAGAGGTTCCCACAACCAATCATCTCACTTTATGGACTCTTTATCTTGTTATGTCATGTTCTTGTTTATATTTGCAGTTTGTTGTCTTCTGCACTCTGCTCTTTCATTGATCCTGTTTTAGTTACTGTTTGATAGATTTGCTGAGTATGCCCACAGGAAAATGAATCTCAGGGTTGTATGTGGTGACATATGCGTACTTTGATAATAAAATTTACTTTGAAATTTGACCTTAATCTATTAAGTTATTGAATTAGTACCATTGCTCCTGATCCACGTTCCTGAGTGTGCTAATGTTTCCCAGACAAGTACTTACCTGAATCCCTTCTGAAAGTTGCTGCTCAGTCTTGTTTCCAGTAAAAGGACTTGCATTCCAGATTGCACCAACTTATTCACAAATGCTGTTTGCCATTGAACTCTCTTCAAATGCTTTGGGCAAATTAATGTTCATCTGGCTGCTTTGGGCAAATTAATGCCCAACTTGTAGATTTCTATGTTCTAACACGTCCCAATTCTGGTCTGCTCTTCTTGCTTATTTCCTATTTTAAAAGGCACCTTGAAATATTTTCCTTAGGAAATTACTTAATGAGAATGAAGGGGGATTTTACTGAAACCTACCGTAGATTCCGGACTACAGAGCGCACCTGATTATTAGCCGCAGGCTCTAATTTTAGAAATAAAATCAATTTTTTAATTGTAAAGGCCGCACCGGAT
Organism: Hemitrygon akajei; assembly: GCF_048418815.1. Lineage (NCBI taxonomy): Eukaryota > Metazoa > Chordata > Chondrichthyes > Myliobatiformes > Dasyatidae > Hemitrygon > Hemitrygon akajei. The sequence goes on along the minus strand of NC_133131.1, from coordinate 175,008,566 downwards.
TTTAGGCCGCACCGCTACTTTTAAATATACATACGTATCGGTAACACAAATTACGTTGCATATACTTTTTTACTGAACAGCACGAACAACATTCCAATATCTCCTAGCGACTGGTAAAAATATATATACTGCAGCCTACCAGGAAAAGTTATTGATCGACTTTAACTTAAAAGCAGCGTTTTCGATCGGGTCTAATCGGGTCTGACGCTTGCGCAATGCGATCGGGTCTGACGCTTGCGCATTGCGATCGGGTCTAATCGGGTCTGACACGCTTGCGCAATGCGATCGGGTCTAATCGGGTCTGACGCTTGCGCAATGCGATCGGGTCTAATCGGGTCTGACGCTTGCGCATTGCGATCGGGTCTAATCGGGTCTGACACGCTTGCGCAATGCGATCGGGTCTAATCGGGTCTGACGCTTGCGCATTGCGATCGGGTCTAATCGGGTCTGACACGCTTGCGCAATGCGATCGGGTCTAATCGGATCTGACGCTTGCGCAATGCGATCGGGTCTAATCGGGTCTGACACGCTTGCGCAATGCGATCGGGTCTAATCGGGTCTGACACGCTTGCGCAATGCGATCGGGTCTAATCGGGTCTGACGCTTGCGCAATGCGATCGGGTCTAATCGGGTCTGACACGCTTGCGCAATGCGATCGGGTCTAATCGGGTCTGACACGCTTGCGCAATGCGATCGGGTCTAATCGGGTCTGACGCGCTTGCGCAATGCGCTCGGGTCTAATCGGGTCTGACGCTTGCGCATTGCGATCGGGTCTAATCGGGTCTGACGCTTGCGCAATGCGCTCGGGTCTAATCGGGTCTGACGCTTGCGCATTGCGATCGGGTCTAATCGGGTCTGACGCGCTCGGGTCTTGCTTCGAGTATTTTCCATGTTGATGAGGGTGAGTACAAATGACTGATTTACAATAATTTAATTGTGAAAGTGCGCTTGATTTATCGTACAATTTCATTGGACCTCTGTGAACTACTCATCAATTTTATTGGTCTACTGTTACGAGGCAAAATGTTTACGAGGCGGCATGAAAAAAAAACCATGTATTAGCCGCTCTGGATTATAGGCCGCAGAGTTCAAAGCTGTTCAAAATGTGGGAAAAAAGTAGTGGCTTATAATCCGGAATCTACGGTAGTTGGTAGCCGTCGATCCCAGGGGTCATGGGTTTATGCCTCTGGTGGGCTGTGTCCTCTCCAGGGCACAAGCCTGGCTGGGAAGATTTGAAGAACTGGCTGTTGCCCATGCAGCAGGTTCCCCCTCTCCATGTCACTGATGTCGTCCAAGGGAAGGGCAAGCGCTGATACAGCTTGACACCGGTGTCGTCACAGAGGTTGCCAGAGTGAAGTTGTAAACAACATCAAATTGTCTTAGGGACCCCGGCTCCAGATTTCTTCCTTGGTGTTTATTCCCGAAGCCCTTTCCATGAGTGGGTATGAACACAAAGCAGCGGGTGTTTAAAATCAGAGTTTTCTATCTCCTAGGTGGGCTGCTGTCCAAGGCGAATGAGCCCCACCTGCCTGAAGCAACTGGAGCTTATCCCCACTCCCACTCCTGGCTATGACAACCTTAGGAACATGCTGAAACCTGCCGAATATTAAAAGGCCTCGACAGAGTGGATGTTTCCTATAGTGTAAGGCCAGTTAGGAAAGGAGAACCTTTAGAACAGAAATGGGGAGGAATTTCTTCAGCCAGAGGGTAGTAAATCAGTGGAATTCATTGCCACAGACAGCTGTGGAGGTCAAGTAAGTGTGTATATTTAAAGCAGAGGTTGATAGGTTTTTGATTAGTCAGGGTGTCAAAAGTTATCTGGTGAAGGCAGAAGAATGGGGTTGAGAGGGATAATAAATCGGTTATGATGGAATGGCGGAGCAGACTCGATGGGCCAACAAGCCTAATTCTGTTCTATGTCTTATGAAATTTCTGTGGGAGCTAAGTAAATATGAGTCTGTACCTTCTGAAGTGTGTGGAAGTCTCTTGTTTGTATTGGTGGAGAATAGAATGGCATATGGGCTTGCAAAACTAGGCTGCTGCACCCACTCGGATGAGTTGGAAAGCTACTATTTTTTTAGATGTGTTCAAATTAATTACTAAGATTCAGTAGTCTGTGGAACATGCTCATTTCTCTGACCAGAGGGGATTGCTTTTTAAGGACAATGAACAATACTTCTGCTGAAAGCAAGAAAGGGGCACTGCGGTAGCATAGCAGTTGGCATGAGGCTATTTCAGCTCATGGCTTCAGAGCTCAGAGTTCAATGCTGGCACCGTCTGTACGAAAGTTTGTATGTTCTTCCTGTGAAATGTGTGGCTTTCCCCCAGGTGCTCCAGTTTCCTCCCACACTCCAAAGGCATATCTGTTAGTAGGTTAATTGGTTGTTTTAAATTGTCCCATGATTGGACTAAGGTTAAATCGGGGGTTGCTGGTGGCACAGGCTGGCAGGGCTTCTTCTGGGGTTCATCTCTAAATAAAATAAACTGGTTAGCTCTATTGTTGAATATAAACCAATAGTGTTTTGCCCAAGATCATTCTGTCTGTGAGAGGTCCAAAACGTTTTGGAGAAAAGCCTCTGAGCATTTGATTGTGATTACTAGCCGGTGGTGTAGTGGCACCAGCGCTGGACTTCGGCGAGAGGTCCCGAGTTCGAGTCTGGCCAGCTCCCCTGCACGCTCTCCATCCGTGCTGGGTTGAGCGTCGAACTAGCAACTCGACATCGTAAAAAAGAGACCTGGAGAGGGATGGGCTCCGCCAGGTTTCAGATGCCCAAGACACGCCGTACAATGAGCAATCACCAAAAAGATCGGTGCAAAAAGCTTGTCATGAGGGTGCCCCGACGACTCCACCAGGAGTTAAGGGTGCGTACGCACACACGCACACACACACACACCCTCCCTCCCTACAGGAAAGGAGACAGTGTGAGAGTGTTTCTTCCTTCAGGGTGTAGGGTTACTCTGTTAGTGCCCGGAGATTTGATTTGTCCTCCGGTACTTTTTGCCAAATGTGAAATTAAGAGAGCACATCAAAATAAAGCTCTGCAGTAGTGTCGGAATGCATACTTGTGCGTTGAACGGATGTTGTGATGTCTGCTCTGGCTCAGTGGGTTGTATTCCTTCCTCCTGAGTTCAAGCTTTTTGGGTTCAAGTCCTACTCCAGAAACATGAGAACACAATTCCAGGCTGATGCTGTAGTGCAGTGAGATCTGTTCCTCTTGAAATCTCTCAGATGCTTGCTTCCAAATATTTCCCTTTCATTAGATCTGTGTAATTTGTCCCTTATATTCAACATGAATATTTCAGTACTATTGTTGTACCTTTTTAATAGAGTGTAAAATTTTTATCTTTGCGACCAGTCTTCAAGAAACCTTTACTTATTGTTGTGGAGCCCTGTAAGATATGAACACAGTACAGGCCCATCAGTTCACAATACCGTGCTGACGTTTTAACCTACTCCAAGGGGTTAATCTAGCCCTTCCCTCCTACATAGCCCTCCATTTTTCTATCGTCCATGTGCCTATCTAAGAGTCTTTTAAATGTCTCTAATGTATCTGCCTCTACACTATCTCTGATAAGGAATTGGAGATATAAAAAAAATCATTTTGAACCTATGTAACCTTCGGCTAAAAGAATAATTGGGTCTGAATAGGAATTTTTGAACTGAAATAAACTCTGTCTTCAGCAGTCAGCTAAAACCAGCTTATACTAGTTCTCCCTTGGTTTGCAGAGAGACATTGAGAGTTTGATAACATTGTACACTGTACCCTCGTTTGAGTAGGGGGAGGAGGACTCACCGATAAGGACAGGAATGAACATCCATCTGTAATTAAGTCAGGGCCTAGCAAAGGGGATAACTGATAAGGACTGGACAGCACATCCATCTGTAATTAAACCTTGATCTAGCAGACTCTTCTTATCTGTCACTAAGTTTCGCACCAATAGATTAGGTGGGCGTACCAGTTCAAATGACATCTTGCAAAGGTAATGTATGGGGCTTACTATGTATAAGTATACGGCTGTAACTGGAGAGAGTGGGTCCACTTGTCGGATGGTGGCAGTACTTCGTGCCTTCCCTTTGACAACTGGGTCTCAAACTCCTGCAGAGGGTGTGCAATAAACTGTGGTAACTATAAGAAGCTGGGCTCCCAAGTTTTATTCAGTTTCTTCTTTAACACTGGCAGAGTGTTCCATGCACCCGCCACTCTCTGTGTAAACCTTAAGCTCCCCCACCCCATACTTTCTTCCAATCACCTTAAAAGTATTCCCCCTCATTTTAGCCATTTTTCTCCCTGGTTAAAAAGTCTCTAGTTGTCTACTTTATCTCTGCCTCTTAACATCTTGAACACCTCTATCAAGTCACCTCTCATCCTCCTTCGCTCCAAACAGAAAAGCGCTAGCTCGTTCAGCCTAACCTCGCATTCGACATGAATACTTTTTCTGCATTTTTTTAATGCAATGTTAATTTTCTGTCTTCACAACTAGACTTTTCAAGAAACCTTTTCCTATTGTTGCATAGCCCTGTGGTATCTTATCGTTCTAGTTCATTTCCCTCATTAATATATCTGATCCAATCATGGCTTTATACTGTGACTGCTTCCTCTGTGTAAATTGGATTTTCATTAGAGATACAACACAGTAAGAGGCCCTTCTGGCCCAGTGAACCCACGCCACTTAATTATACCCTCATGACCAGTTTCACATGAGGAAACCCACACAGTTACAGGGAAAACGTACAAACTCCTTACAGTCAGCGGCGGGTAATGGCATTGCGTTACCGTGTGGCCCCTTCCAATCTCGTGTGCTGCAGTCATAATTCCCAGCTGGTCTCTCTTCTGTTTCCTTACTCTTCAGCTGGTTCTGGCAACACCTCCAGCCCACTCGCATACTTTTGTGGATGTTTTCGGAATTTCATTCCCATTTCTCCATTTAATGTTCCTCTGCCCAATCCATCTGAATCTCCGGAACAATAATTGTCGTATCTGTTCATTCCTTTAATTTCTCTGTGGATTTCCTCTTCCATTTACCTTACTGCAATTTTCCAAATTTTGTTTTGCTTGACAACCGGTGTTTTGTTCAAAATTACAAATTTGATCTCGAGCCATTGTGTCTATCTCCACTTTGTGCCCAACTTTTAGCAAAGTTACAACTTTTCCTGTTGTTGTATAGTTTCTCCCTGGACTACTAAGCATTTATTCCGCTGAGCATAATTGGCAGGGATCTGTGAGAGGGAAGTTTGTCGGGAACCAAAGGATGTGACTGCTTTACAGATTCATGGAAAACGGTCTCCCTTTCATAGATTCTGTCTACATTTCTCACTGTGTCGGTAAAACAGCCAGCATAACCAAAACCATATTCACTCTGCACATTCTCACTCCCATTGGCAGGTGATGCAGAAGCCTGACAGTGCGTGCTACCAGGCTTAAGGGCATGCTCTTGAAAGATTCTTAAATCAACTCCTTGATCGTTAAAAGTGATTTCTCAGTCTACCTTCTTTTGGCCTCCATGTGCACTGTACTTCCTCTACAACTGTAACACTTTATTCTGCATTCTGTTATAGTACTACCTCATGCACTGTTTGAGAGTCATAGAGCATTCCAGCACAGAAGCAGGCAGGCCCTTGTGCCGAGCTGTCATTTTGCCCAGTCCCTTCGATCTGCTCCTGGACCGTAGGCCTTCCAAACCCCAACTGTGCAGGTTCTTACTCCAATTTTCTTTGTAATGACGTCATCTGTATAAATGTTCTGTGAGGCAGGTTTTTCACTGTACTCAGTAATGTTTCACTCAGGTCAAGCAATTCAGAGCATGTGGAATTGGGGGCAACGTACAGGGCAGAAAAAGCTGTTAACAAAGACAAAAGAATATCTCTTGTGTTGCGTACCGGAGTTGAGATATGATGTTGAAGTTGTGTAAGGCGTTGGAGAGGCTGAATTTAGAGTACAGTCTACGGGGGATTGGTTCCAGGACCCCTCGCGGATGCTCAAGTCCCTTATTCAACCTGTCTCAATCTAGTGGACCTTAGGACTTGTCGTGGTTTCTCATGCCCCACAAACGACCAGGAGACGCAGAAGATTCTTCAAGAAGTATTAAACTTTAATTTGCAAATCAAAGCTGAGACAGTCATTGAGCTAGTCGCCGATTGCCCACCGATCCTTGGACACAGCATTTTTTATAGCAATCTCCTGGTTTAGTTGTATTAGCATATCCAATCGGTCTATAGTTGCGTATCACAAGTACATCCGCCACTATTGTTTCTACCTATTGACTTAATCGTGTTCTAATCTACATCTCTTAGCTACCTCTCATTAACACACCATTGTCTTCAGCATTCTTAAGATTTCATTCTCCTACTAAGTTGGGTACATGCATAGCAAATAGCAAGTTCAAACTACATAATCTACATCAAAGCTGACTACATAGTTTTGGTTACACAGCAAACAAGTTCAAAGCAAAACATCTCTTAGCTACCTCTCATTAACACACCATTGTCTTCTACATTCAATTGGATTCATGCATAGCAAATAGCAATCTCAGACTACCTAATCCACATCTCTTAGCTACCTCTTATTAACACACCATTGTCTTCTACATTCTTAAGATTTCATTCTCTAGCAAATAGCAAGTTCAAAGCTGACTACATAGTTTTGGTTACACAGCAAACAATGCAATTTTTATACTCCCAATAGGTCAGCGGAACCCCAGACCTTTTAACCTGTCTCAGTGCAGTGGATATTGGGAGCCAGCGCCAGAGCTCTGAATGCAGTGTTTCTGTTCACGAAAATAATCACGATCACGATTGAAAATAAAGTGGAAATAATAAAGCGATCGGAAAGAGGTGAAAAGCCATTGGTCATTGGAAAAGTGTTAGGCTACAGTTGGTCAATGATGGGAACAATTTTAAAGGATAAAGTGAGAAAGGCTCTGCCCCAATGAAAGCTACAATTATTACTAAGCAACGCAGTGGTTTAATTATTGGGTTTTGGGGTTTTGGGTTTTTGATCCTCCATCAGGGGTGTCAAACTCATTTTAGGTCACGGGCCGGATTGAGCAAAATGCAGCTTCATGCGGGCCGGATCAGTCGGACGCGTGCGAACGCAGCTTTCGTTGCCTCCGTTTTTTCAGCCTGCTCTCATGTGTCTCAGTCTCTGCTATAACTACAAAGTGTTTCACTTTACAAATTCTGTTTCTTATGAAGAAGACTGCCGAATAAACACTAAAAACCCTGAAAACCTGGTACCTGAATAAACTCAGCATTAGCCATATCATACGCCATAGGCGCTTCGATTACTGGGGCCAGCTTTAATGGTAATTAGATATTATCTCGCGGGCCAAAGATAATTCCACCGCGGGCCTTGAGTTTGACATATATGCTCCACATCAACCAGGCATGGTGGAGAGCGCACTAGGGGTGCAATCTGTCCCGAGTCCCAAGAACTTCCGTTCCCGAGCCCGGTGCTGAAACATACGTTCTTAAGTGTTTTATATGCCTAGAAATGTAAAATATATACTATATACTAAGACAGATGTTTGACTAACTGACGCTAAATAATACCGGATGTACCTGTTCCGATTTACTTAGTAAGAGAAATTCTGATTTTTTAAAAATCCCAATGCAGGATAACCCACGCACATCCTCCCGTATACTTTAAATCATCTCTAGATTACTTATAATACCTAATACAATGTAAATACTATGTAACTAGTTGTTATACTGCATCGTTTATGGAATAATGACAAGAAATAAAGTCTGTACATGCTTGAACAAGAAGTTCTGGAAGAGCACTTCTGGGTTTTCGCGATCCGCGGTTGGTTGAATTCGCGCATGCGGAATCCGTGGATAAGGAGGGCCGACTGTATTGTGTTCAGTTCTGGTTACCGTCACCTACCTACAGGAAACATGTCAATTAGGTTGAAATAGTACAGAGAAAATTTACAAGGATGGTGAAAGGATTTCAAGACCTGAGTTAGAGGGAAAGGTAAATAGGTTAGGACTTTTATTCTCTAAAAATTTGATACAAGTATACAAAATTATGAGGGGTTTAAATAAAAAGGTAAAATCAAACAGGCTTTTCTCTAATCAGGTTGGGTGAGGCTAGAACTAAAGGTCATGGGTTAAGGGTAAAATATTTAAGGAGAACTTGCAGAGAAACTTCTTCACTCAGAGAGTGGTTTAAGCGTGCAGTGAGCCTCTAGCAGAAGTGATAGATGTGGGTTTGATTGCGACGTTTGGATGAGTATGTAGATGGGAGGGGTATGGTCCAGGTGTGGGTTGCCAGGACTAGGCAGAATAACAGTTTGGACCATGTGGGCCACAATGCCTGTTTCTATACTGAAGTGCTCCCTGACTCTGCCTAATGTCTTTGTCAGGATCAGTGGGACATTATGAGGACCAGTGCTTGATCTTCAGCCATTTACAATCCACAACATGAATTTGACTGAAGTGTCACCTGTTCGAGTTTGCTGCTGTTGCAACACCATGTGAGATTGTGAATAGAGAGGAGGTTGTTTAGAGGCCACAAGGAGATATTGCTGAGCTGATCGAGTGGGCTAGAGAAGGGCAGACAAAACGTGCTGTGAAATAATGAAATCATTGCCGCGCTGCGCTGCACTAAACCAAAAAGCAGATTATCTGTTAACTGATGACAGATTGGGAACTGCTGATGTTCAAAGGGAGCTGGAGTTGCTGCACACTTGGACTATTGTATTCAGTTCTGGTTGCCTCATTATAGGAAGGATGTGGAAGCTTTAGAGAGAGTGCAGAGGAGATTCACCAGCATGCTGCCTGGATTAGAGAGGGTGCTGAGGAGATTCACCAGGATGCTGCCTGGATTAGAGAGTGTGCAGAGGAGATTCACCAGCATGCTGCCTGGATTAGAGAGGGTGCAGAGGAGATTCACCAGGATGCTGCCTGGATTAGAGAGGGTGCAGAGGAGATTCACCAGGATGCTGTCTGGATTAGAGAGGGTGCAGAGGAGATTCACCAGGACGCTGTCTGGATTAGAGAGGGTGTAGAGGAGATTCACCAGGATGCTGCCTGGATTAGAGAGGGTGCAGAGGAGATTCACCAGGATGCTGCCTGGATTAGAGAGGGTGCAGAGGAGATTCACCAGGATGCTGCCTGGATCAGAGACGGTGCAGAGGAGATTCACCAGATTGCTGCCTGGATTAGAGAGGTAGAGGAGATTCACCAGTACGCTGCCTGGATTAGAGAGGGTGCAGAGGAGATTCACCAGGATGCTGCCTGGATCAGAGTGGGTGCAGAGGAGATTCACCAGGATGCTGCCTGGATTAGAGAGGGTGCAGAGGAGATTCACCAGGATGCTGCCTGGATTAGTGAGGGTGCAGAGGAGATTCACCAGGATGCTGCCTGGATTAGAGAGGGTGCAGAGGAGATTCACCAGGATACTGCCTGGATCAGAGAGGGTGCAGAGGAGATTCACCAGGATGCTGCCTGGATTAGAGAGGTAGAGGAGATTCACCAGTACGCTGCCTGGATTAGAGAGGGTGCAGAGGAGATTCACCAGGATGCTGCCTGGATCAGAGTGGGTGCAGAGGAGATTCACCAGGATGCTGCCTGGATTAGAGAGGGTGCAGAGGAGATTCACCAGGATGCTGCCTGGATTAGAGAGAGGAGATTTACCAGGATGCTGCCTGGATTAGAGAGGGTGCAGAGGAGATTCACCAGGATGCTGCCTGGATCAGAGAGGGTGCAGAGGAGATTCACCAGGATGCTGCCTGGATTAGAGAGGGTGCTGAGGAGATTCACCAGGATGCTGCCTGGATTAGAGAGGGTGCAGAGGAGATTCACCAGGATGCTGCCTGGATTAGAGAGGGTGCAGAGGAGTTTCACCAGGATGCTGCCTGGATTAGAGAGGGTGCTGAGGAGATTCACCAGGATGCTGCCTGGATTAGAGAGGGTGCAGAGGAGATTCACCAGGATGCTGCCTGGATTAGAGAGGGTGCTGAGGAGATTCACCAGGACGCTGCCTGGATTAGAGAGGGTGCAGAGGAGATTCACCAGGATGCTGCCTGGATTAGAGAGGGTGCTGAGGAGATTCACCAGGACGCTGCCTGGATTAGAGAGGGTGCAGAGGAGATTCACCAGGATGCTGCCTGGATCAGAGTGGGTGCAGAGGAGTTTCACCAGGATGCTGCCTGGATCAGAGAGGGTGCAGAGGAGTTTCACCAGGATGCTGCCTGGATTAGAGAGGGTGCAGAGGAGATTCACCAGGATGCTGCCTGGATCAGAGAATGTGTCTTATGAATATTGGTTGAACGAGCTAGAGTTTTTTTCTTGGAGAAGGATGAGAGGTGACAATAGAGGTGTACAAGATAAGAGGGATAGAATGAGTTGACAACCAGAGAGACCTTTTCCCCCCCAGGGCAGAAATAGCTAACATGAAGGGGGCATAATTTTGAGGTGCTTGGAGGAAAGATTAGGGGGGATGTCAGGGGTAGTTTTGTTTTACTCAGAGAATGGTGGGTGCGTGGAATGTGCTGCTGAGGGTTGTGATAAGGGCAGATATATTAGGGACGTTAAAAGACTCTTAGATAGGCACATGGATGATAGAAAAATGGAGTGCTACTTGGAGAAGAGGGTTAGATTGATTTTAGAGTAGGTTTAAAGGTTGGTACATTATTGTGGGCCGAAGGGCCTGTGTGCTATAATTTTACATGACTGACATATGGGGGCTTGAAAGATCAGATGGGCTACTTCAGCTCCCAGTTGTTATTATTTAATTTGTGCCCATGTTTTGTTTCTACGGGAATGTCTACAAATTGCATCCTCCCTATTTAATTCTGTTCCTCATTACTTCATATTCTCAGCTTTGAGTCCTTTTGCAGTTGAGGACCAAGTTCCATAAGCTGTTGTCAATGTGTGTTACTCAAAACGAGTGTGCCTGGTCTGTGCTAGTCACTTTCATCCGATGTAGATTAGTGCAGGATCAGCTCTTGGCATGACTGGTTTCCATCTTCAATGCTGCATGCTTAGAAAAGGTAGTGGAATTGTGGTCTGAATCAACTTCAGTCCTGAGATTCAACAGATGATGGTCGTGCCCCTACAGTGGATGTGTGTTTTACCTGATGCTGACAGGAAACCAGTACAGGAGAGTGTTAAAGTGGAAAGGCCGTTTTGAAATAATTTTGATCCTGAGATTGACCAGGTCATGATCCTATTAAGGCACTCATTGAAGCATGCTAGTGGAATTTAAAGTTCGCAGTACATTTATTATCTTCTTGCAGGCAGCCACAAAACAAAGAAACACAATAGAACCCATTTTTAAAAAAAACACACAAAGATAGACAAGCATCCACTGTGCAAAAAAAGAACGAGTTGTGTAAACAATTTTAAAAATAAGTAAACAAATAACACACAGAATATGAACTGCAGAGTCTCCGAAAGAGAATCGCGTCCATGGAGCCAGCTGAGCACCATAGCCGGTCAGGAGCATGATGGCTGTAAGGCCATAGCTACAATGTCAGTTCAGCTGGTGGATTTGGGTTCAATTGCAACACTTTAAATGCATAGATAAATACTCCATTGATTCTGAAGGAAATTACAGCGACACAGTACAAGTTCACAGATATACAGTGTTAGAAGAGAAGTAAGAAAAATAAATAAATAAGTTACTTTAAGCAGTCTTGCAGGAGGGGGGTTATCGCTTCCCTGTCAATAGGTTGTCTCATTATAGAGCCTAATGGCCGAGGGTAAGAATGACCTCATAGTGCTCTTTATAGCAGCACAGTTATCTTAGTCTATTACTAAAAGTGGTCCTCTGTTCAGCCAAGGTGGCATGCAGGGCGTGAGAAACATTGTCCAGAATTAACAGGATTTTCCGTAGGGTCCTTTGTTCTACCATAGCCTCCTATAACAAAGCCAGCCTTTCTAATCAGTTTATTGAGCCTGTTGACGTTACCCGTGTGATGCCATTGCTGTGGCACACCACCACATAGAAGATTGTACTGGCAACAACAGACCAGTAGAACATGTGAAGGAGAGACCTGCACACTCCAAAGGACCTCAGTCTCCTCAGGAAGTACAGTGACTCTGGCCCTTCTTGTACACAGCCTCTGTGTTGGTGCTTCACTCAAGTCAATCATCCAGGTGCACCCCCAGGTACATGTAGGTCCTCATCACGTCCACATCCTCACCATCAAGAGTAACAGGGAACAGTAACAGTCTTCCTAAAGTCCATCACCATCTCCTTTGTCTTACTGATGTTGAGCTGCAGATGATTCAGCTTGCACAGGATGAATCACAGTGGTCTCAACAGTGCTCACCAAGGAGCTGGAAAAACTCATCGAGTCAGGCGGCAACTATGGAGGGAAATGGGCAGTTGATGTTTTGGATTGAGACCCTTTGACTTAAAACGTCGACTGTTTATTCCCCTCTCCATATGCTGCCTGACCTATTGAATTCCCAGATCTCCAGTGTCTGCATTTTCTTATGCCTCTGGATTACAATGGTCTGCTGGACAGCATTTTACAAAACACTTACAGCTCAGGGCGTAGGAGTTCAGAGTTCAATTCCAGCATCCTCTATAAACAAATTTGTATGTTCCTTCCCAAGTGCACGTGGGATTCCTCCAGTTGCTCTTGTTTCCTCCCACATTCCAAAGATGTACTGGTTACAAGGTTAAATTGTCTCATGATTAGGGCAGGGGTTCCTTCCCAACTTGGGGTCCATGGGCCCCTCAGTTAATGGTGATGGCTCCATGGCATAAAAAGGGCTGGGAACCCTTAGGCGAGTGTTAAATTGGTGGATTGCTGGGCGTTGAGGCTTGAAGGGCCTGTTCCATGTTGTATCTCTAAATAAAATAAAGCTTAAACCCTCAAGGAAGCTGCTAAATTTCTGCAGATTTCTGGGAAATTTTTTCTCCCTGGAGCAGGAAATCTCTCTCATTTTGAGTTGATCATCAATTAGTGTAATGTATAATTGCTGAGTTGTTGCTTCTGCTTATTTTTAGCTCTGCCACAAGTTATCTGTGACTTCTATTTGAATTTTTATGTGTGATCTTACTTTGCAGCTTCCCATCTTTGAAAGCTCAGCAGTTGATGAGGATGCCGGTGATCTGTCAGACAGTGAAGAGAGCATGTTTTCTGGTCTGGAGGATTCAGGGAGTGACAGCAGCGATGAGGAAGATGACCGTGAGGGGGACGAGAGTGATGAAGACAGTGACAGTGGAGTTGAAGAGAATAGTGTGAAGAAGGATATCAAGGTGAGGTAGATTCAGATTGATTTATTTATCATGTGTACAGTACTCTATATCTAAGACTTTTTGCACTACCTCAGTATTTTTCCTCTCTTTTTGTATTACTTATTTAATTTTTCTTTTTTATACAGTATTGTGCAAAAGTCTTGGGCACAGAACGAAGCAAAACACAAGAAGCAGTAAAACATCAGCAAAACAAGTCCCTTTCCTCCTTCCCACTGACACACCCAACTCCAGGCCTCTGGGCCTTCAGTTTGCAGTTTCCAGGCTTCGGTGTTAGGTATCTACCACTGGGCTAATTGCTGATGGGAGCTCGAGTTTGGGGTTCACCAGCCCTTGTGCCTCCTGCTTGTACTGACGTCTGATCCTGGGACAGCTTGACATCCATGGATACCCTTTGTTACCATCCCCATCACTGGACAGAATGGAGACCTGGAGTCTCGATGTCCTTCTTCATCCATCCACATTGCTGATGTAGAGCACCGAATCAGTTTCATGGTAGCACAGTGATGCTGCTACAGCTCAGGGCGTCAGAGTTTGGAGTTCAATGCCAACACTATCTGTAAGGAGTCTGTATGTCTTTCCTGTGAGCGTGTCGGTTTCCTTCCAAAGACGTACGGGTTCGTAGGTTGATTTCTGATTTGTAAGCTGTCCTGTGATTAGGCTAGGGTTAACTGGTTGCTGAGTAGTGCAGCTTGTTGAGCTGGAAAGGCCTGTTCTGCACTGTTTCTCTAAAGAAATAAATAAATAACTCATCCATTACAAATTGTTTCTGTTTGCCCATATATCTCTAAACTCCTACCATCTTGTATCTGTCCTAAATGTCTAAAACAGCAGCGTTAATATATGTTTTCCCCCTAGGAAGTGTGGGTCCTGAGCTTATGGACAGGATCCATTGGCTCTTTGATATCGATAAGACATCTCCTATAATGGAGCTTCTGAGAGTCTAACTGAGGAAGAGATCTGTGGTGATTTTTTATCAGCCACATGCTTTGTTTTGTAAGTTTGCTGCAGGTGAAAACTGGCTTCCTGTGATTCAGTTTAAACCATTCAGATTAGTTATGATATTTAAAGATAACATCAGTTTCGACTGGGCCATAGGGTTCTGACAGTAGCTTGCCAGAGTCCTGTGTCCTGGGCCAGTCTTTCAAGTAGTCCCCAGGAACAGCCCATCTTTGAAGATCCTTCCTCTGCCAGGGATGAAGTCTTTAGAGCTTCTGTTTGCGTTTCTGTAGCTCAAGGGTTTTTGCAGGATGGCGTTACTAGTCCCATGCCCAACCCTTCTCCTCTCGCAGCCGGACTTGGGACAGTCCATGACGGAGTTAAACTCATACTTAGGAAAAATAAACTTGACTTGGAATTTGAATGTGATGGTGGGATAAACTTATGCCGTTGTTGCTTGTATGCCAGATGTAACAATAAACCTGGAATCCGTCCCAAGGAATGTTGCTTTCCTCATTCTGATCTAGGACAGCTCTCCCTCTGGAGATTAATCTGTTTGTGCTGGTTCACAGGGTAATGTCTGACAGTACGGGCATATCAGCAAATAGACAGCTGCACAACATAGTCTTTGATCCCACAAGCACTTTAATTCCAGCCTCCTTTAATTTTTCTTATGTTTCTGTCCCAGGTCAGGAAAGAGGAAGGTGAAAGCTGCGGAAACTTGGTAGAGTCAGACAGCACCCTGCGGCCAGAGCAGTCGGGGTTGACCCCTCCTGTGGATGAGTACAAGGAGGACAGCTCGGATGAAGAGGTACAAAGAAATGGGTTTTCTTTCTTGATGGTGCTAATTGTGGTTTGATGTTTGAGCTGCAGTTGCTTATTTTAGCTCTGAAATCTCTAAAACCTGAGTCTCCTGCAGTTGAAAGCTTCCAGTAATAAAAGATTAGGCTGGGGAATCCTGGCCTCTGTCTTTGCTCTTTCCACCCTGCTGACTTTCCTCCTGTAGTAGCTGCAGCTTGTATTGTTTCCTGGTGCATTGTCCAAGCGGTCATTTTTAATAACTGCACCTTCTGTTGCAGCTGCGATTCAGTGAGCCCCATTAACTGAGTCACGAGGCTGTCGATTGAACATAAAATCCAGATGGAAATGCAAGATCAACTTTATTCGCCTTATACAGTATATTTACATGTAGTAGGAATTTGCTGTGGTGCATTGGTTAGGGTGTGACATGCAACAAAAAACAACGTTCAACGATTATAAAGAATTATATAAAAAGTAATGTTAGAGGTTAAAGTATGGAAATGGAATAATATGTGCATAAATACAAGCATGTATTTACAATCTAAACAACATTATAAAAAGTGATTGAAGTGTTTGCAGTACAGTGACTGAGGTTAATAGATAGGGAGGAGTGGGGGACAACTGATGTGGTTGATCAGATTAACTGCCTAGTAGAAGAAACTATTAGGATGGCATGAAATTTTTGTTTTAATAGCCCTTTAGCGCTTTCCAGAAGGGAACAGGCAGTTTGCCGGCTGGGTAGTGTCTGCAATGATATTTTCTGCCCACTTGTCCTGTAGTGACGGTAGATTGCAGCCAGTTACCTTTTGCGCTGACCTGACAGTTCTCTGTAGTTTTCGTATATCGTACACATTTGGACCCCACATAGTGCTGATTTGTTACAACGTGGTTTTTCAATTCTTTATTGAAATTTTTTTAAATGACAAGAATTCATTCTAAACCACATGTAAAACTTCTCTGGTGGTTGCCATTACAGTAAACATTTAATCAGTCAGTGAGTGCGCTTTACATACACTCTGAGCCCCTCCCTGCCAATCACATATCAGTTCACGCTCTGCCTCCCCCGCGTGTGTAAACATTCTTGCTCTCTCGCCAATTTATTCCATTTTTTCACCCATACTATCTGGAAAATGACCTGTAACTTGCAGTGAGGGTAGTATATCTAAGATATCTAGGAGAAGCATTAGCACGGATGTGAAACTGCAAGTGATACAGCGTTTGGAAGCTGGTGAGCATCAGGTTGATAGTGAAGATTTACTGATTTTTCATGGTGAGAGCCTCAACGATGAAAAGCTTCGAGAATTGGCAGAGCAACTCTTCCTGGGTGAATCTGAGGACACGGATGGAGAAGAAGAAAGACCAGTAAGAAACTTCACCACAAAATTCCTCACTCAAATCATGGATCAGTTCATCGATAATGACCCTGACTAGGAGCGAAGCAATAAGACAAAGAGATGACATGATTTCCTGCTACTGAGAACTGCTCCATGAGGGGAGACTTAAGAAAAGGCAGTCAAATGTTTGAAGAAGAAGCCAAAGTTAGACGATAACCCACACCTGGTCCCTCCTCTAAGATGTAACCACCACCCGCTTCCCTCCACCACTGCTGCGATGTGTTACTGTGCCACTGACGTACAGGATAGGGCTATTTGCGTGTTTGCCATTCCACAAATTATATACATATATATAGATATAATTATGCATATATCTCAGGCTTGATTTTCTTTTAATCAGGTACACGTGTCCATTTACGTGATGTTATAATAACCCCGCATAGCGCTGATTTACATAGAGCTCCACTTACAAGGAACGCATCCTCAGCATTAAGCAGGTCTGAGTGTATTGTCAAGCCAGACAGTAATGGCTGACTTGAGTAAAGGCTCTCTATGATGGCAGTGTAGAATTGTACCAGAATGATGTGGGGAAGATGAAATGTTACCAACTACTGCAAGAAATATGAGCTCTGCTGAGCCGTCGATAGAATGTGAAAACAGACTACCATTTTGTGTCATGATATCTGCCAGGAGCGTTTTTTGCTTCCTTGGCCAGTACTTACATTTGAACCTGCATCGATGGCCAGACCAGATTATTGAAGAGTGTTTAATGTCATTTCCAGTACACAAATGTAAGGAGAATGGAATAATTGTTACTCTGGATCTAATACTGAACAAAAATAACACAATAAGAAATAATCATAAAAGGTCAGAATAAGAATCAGGTTTAATATCACTAGCATATGACGTGAAATTTGTTCTGCTGTAGCAGTATCGTACAATGCATAGAAATAAAAACATAAATTACAGTAAATATTTTTCTGTAAATGAAAATAAATTGAATAAGTAATGCAAAAAGAGAGGAGGAAAGTTTAAAAAAGATACCGAGAAAGTGTTCATTGGTTTATCGTCCATTCTGAAAGTTGGTGAAGGACGGGAAGAAGCTGTTCCTGAAACATTGAACGTGTGTCTTCAAGCTCCTGTTCCTGAAGCAAAGAGAGTGTGTATCTCCTTGATGGTAGCAAAGAGAAAAGGTCCAGGGTGATGGAGGTTCTTAATGACGGATGCTGCCTTTTTAAGCCATTGCCTTTGGAAGGTGTCCTGGATGTTGGGGAGGCTGACTGTGTTTACAACTTTCTGCAGCTTTTTCTGATCCTGTGCTCTGGCCCCTCCATACCAGACAGTGATGCAACCAGTTAGGATGCTCTCCACGGTACATCTGTAGAAATGTGAGAATAATCCTAATGAAAAATAGCTGCTATTGTGCCTTCTTTGTAACTGCATCAATATGTTCAGCCCAGGATAGATTCTCAGAGATGTTGACATCCAGGAGGTTGAAACTACTCAAGCCAGCAATATATGAATTTGGAGAATCTGTCAGTGGTGTTGAAGGCTGAGGGAATAATGTTGGCCTTGAGGAAAGAGCAAACTCCTGGCAGTGGGTCCATGGAATCTTTGATGTCAACCACACCACCAAAGGTGATTTCATACACAGAACAGTCCAGCACGGTACAAAGACCTGGGAGCAGAATTAGGCCATCTGGCCCATCAAGTCTGCTCCACCATTCAGTCATGGCTAATCTTTTTTTCTCCTCAACCCCAGTTCCCAGCCTTCTCCCGTAACCTTTGATGCCATGTCCAATCAAGAACCTATTAATCTCTGCCTTAAATATACCCAATGACCCAGTCTCCACAGCTGCATGTGGCAATTAATTCCACAAATTCACCACCCTTTGGCTAAAGAAACTTCTCTGCATCTCTGTTTTGAAAGGGCACCCCTCTATCCTGAGGCTGTGCCCTCTTGTCCTAGACTCCCCCACCATGGGAAGCATCCTTTCCACATCTACTCTGTCTGGGCCTTTTAACATTTGAAAGGTTTCAATGAGATGCCTCCTCATCGTTCTGAATTCCAGTGAGCACAGACCCAGAGCCATCAAACAATCCTTGTATGATAACCCTTTCATTCCTGGAATCATCTGTTGTGTTAACCTTACTGATCTTCTGTTATGCGCTGCGTCACATAACTTGGTCGATCATGGTCTTTCCAGAACCATTGTCCTTGGCACTTTTTCTACAGACTGTTTTACCATTGCCCTCTTCAGGGCAGTGCCTCTGTTACACTGATGACCCCCAGCCATTATCAGTGCTCTTCACAGACTGACGCTTGGTGTCAGTGGTTGCATAGCCAGGACTTGTGGTCTGCACCAGCTGCTCGTACGACCGTCCACCACCTGTTCCCGTGGCTTCATGTGACCCTGATCGGGGGCTAAGCAGGTGCTATACCTTCCCCAAGGGTGACCTGCAGGCTAGCGAAGGCAAGGAGTGCCTTACACCCCCTTTGGTAGAGATGTATCTCCAGGCCTACTCTAAGATCAATCTAACCCTTCCCTCCCACATAGCCCTCCAGTTTTCTGTTGTCCATGCGCCTATCTAAAAGTCTTTTAATGTATCCGCCTCAAACACCACACCCCACTTTTCACTCTGTGTTTACGCAAAGATGTGTCTGACATCTCCCCTACACTTTTCCCCACTACCTCGATGCGTCCTGTGGTGTGTAGAAGTTGTTAAAGAGACTGATACTGCAGCATTGCTCTGTGCTGGGGGAGTGAGGTGTACTCCAGTCTTGCAGTCCTGTGCACGTTTGTGATCACCCTGTCATAGGAAGGATGCGGTTCCACAGGGAAGAGTGCAGAAAATAATTGGCAGGATTAGAGAGCCTGAGTTATAGAGGGAGGCTGGCCAGGCTAACACCTTACTCCTTGAAATGTAGGAGAATGTGTGGTGGCCTTACAGAGGTGAGGACACAATGAAGGGAGACCTTTTAGAAACATTTACAGTTATGAGGGGTACAGATAAGGTGAGCAGTAACAGTCTTTTCCCCAAGGTAAGGGAGGCCTAAAACAGGTGGTGGTGGGGTGAGAGGGGGAAGATTTGAAAGGAGCCTGAGGGGCAACTGTTTCACACAGAGGGTGGTGGGTATATAGAATGAGCTGCTAGAGGAGGTGGTTGAGCAGGTATACTAACTAGTATCATTTAAGAAACAGTTTGTCTTAGAGGGATATAGGCTAAATGCAGGAAATTGGGATTGTATGGATGGGCATCATAGTTAGCATGGACTCAGTGGGCCGAAGGGCCTATATCCGTGCTGTGTTAGACTCGGAGTCAGGCTGGGCTTTGTGATGAGGCCACCAGCAGAACCATACTGACAATATAATCCCCCCCCCCCCCCATTTGTCATTTCTGCTTTTATTTATTTATTTAGTTAGAGATTCAGCACAAAACAGGCCCTGCCAGCCCTTTGAGCCACACCGCCCAGCAACCCACCTATCTAACCCTAGTCTAATCACAGGACAATGTGCAACGACCAATTAACCTACCGACTGCTGCATCTCTGGACTGTGCGAGGAACCTGGAGCACCCAGAGAAAAGCCATGCGCACACGGCGGGACCGTGCAAACTTGCTTACAGATGATATTGGGCTGAGCTCTGAACTCGGCCCCGAGCTGTAATAGTACCACGATAACTGCTACAGGACCGTGGCGTTGTTGAATTCTTTTTTAACAATAAATCCTGCATGTTACCATCAATGATGTAAAATTGAGTTTTAGACATTTTTTTTCGGTGGGGAGGCGGGGAGCAGCTGCCTGTTGTCTGCTTCTGTGATAATTTTCTCTCCCCTTATTCGTGGAGCAGCTGATATTTTTCATTGCGTGCCTCTCTGTGCAGCTTTGACTGTCAGGTGGGTCTTCATGGTGGGAATGTTAGGCAGTTCTACTGTAGCCCAATATCCATGTCGAATGCACTTTACCCCTTTCACCTATCACCTCCCTCCACCCACCCACCTCCCCAGATGCTGAGTGACGCCTCCAGCTGTGTTCACGTGCCCCACACTCTCAGAATAAGACCATAAGACGAGCAGAATTAGGCTGTTCAGCCCATCGAGTCTGCTTCGCCATTCCATCATGGCTGATCTATTATCCCTCTCAACCCCATTCTCCTGCCTGCTCCCAGTAGCCGTTGACACTATTACTAAATATACTCAGTGACCTGGCCTCCACAGTCACCTGTGGTAATCGATTCCACAGATTCACCACCCTCTGGCTGAAGAATTCCCTTGTCATCTCTGTTCCAAATGGATGTCCCTCTATTCTCGGGCTGTTGCTGCTGGTCCTAGACTCCCCCACTACAGGAAGCATCCTCCTCACATCCACTCTATCTGGGCCTTTCATTATTTGATAGGTTTCAATGAGATCTCCCCCGTCAATCTTCTAAACTCTGAGTTCAAGCCCAGTAATGCTCCTTAAAGCCGAGAGCCGCCTTTGTGGCTTGTATCTCCAATCAAAGCTGAGGCCAAAAACAGCCTACACTTAGCGGTTTGGCTACCCGCGAGCTGTCATTGGAGATATTTGCAGGGCCTGACACTGGTCTCGCTGCCCTTAGCTGCTTTGGGGCTTCTGAATGTATTGGCATTAGTGTTGTGGTGGCTGCCCACACCCGCTGTGTGCCTTCATTCCTGAGTGCTGAGGTGTTTGTTCCTGACATCTGGTTTCACTGCAGACTTGTGGGGAGATGGTGTGCTTGTCATGTTTCGGCTGTGGTTCCTGTGGGGATTGATGTCAGCAGCTTAACGCTGCCGGATTAGGTGTTCCCTTTGTACTGTTTCTCCTTGGGACTAGTGTTGCGGGCCTGTCCCCTGCCGGCACTGAGGATGTCTGCACATTTTGGATCTGTTTAGTCTGGTTTCCCATTGGTAAATTTAACCCCCTCCCCACTCCCCCTTTCCTCCCACCTTCACTCAGTTCTTTGTTATAGTTTCAACAGACTCTCTGATTCCTGTCAGGAAGTTAACTGTTGCTGTCTAAAGATCCATAGTTTTAAAACCTCTGTGGTATTAATCTTGGTCTGAGTAGTGAGATCAGAGGTTGTATTAGATAAATGCTGACATTGTCAAGACACTTGTATAAATTTCTTTATCCCTTGTGCACGGTTTGATGGTTATGCTATCTGAATTTTAACTGTCTTATTGTTGCTAAGATTAATTTTGGTGTGCAGTGATGTTTAGAAGATGGGGCTTGTCAGCCACGGTTGGCAGCTCGTCTAGGAGAAGAAAAGCTGATCTCAAACCTCCACTGCCTTGACCTATTCGTCGGGAAGGCTTCTGGAGTAAACCCCAAGGCAAAATCTGGAGCTGGAGTCCCTACGTTGACTTCAATGTCGACTGACAACTCCTATGACACCATCGGTGCCAAACTGTATCGATCTCTGCTGTTATTTTTGGTTTCATCAGCTACATGGAGTAGGGGAACCTGCCGCATAGGCAACAGCTTGCTCTGCATCTCGCACTGCTCTAGCTCCCATACTGTCCTGTATATCAGGTAGACAGCTAGAACCAATGGAGGTCTAAAACACCATCAGACGAGGCCACTGGATCGACCCAGTATCATCTTGGCTAGAACATACAATACAGGCCCATGATGTGCCGATCTAATTAAACTAATTACACAGAAAATGCTGGAGGAACTCAGCAGGTCAGGCAGCATACATGGAAATGAATAAACAGTTGATGTTTCGGGCTGAGACCCTTCTTCAGGACTGGAAAGGAAAGAATGATGCCAGAATAAAAAAAGGTGGGGGGAAGGAGGCTAGCTGGAAGGTGATGGGTGTGAAGCCAGGTGGGTGGGAAAGGTGAAGGGCCGGAGAAGAAGGAATCTGATAGGAGAGGAGAGTGGACCATGGGAGAAAGGGAAGGAGGAGGGGACCCAGAGGGAGGTGATAGGTAGGTGAGAAGAGGTAAGAGGCCAGAGCTGGGAATTGAAGAAGAGGGAAATTTTTTTTACTGGAAAGAGAATCGATATTCACACCTTCAGGTTGGAGGCTGTAGACAGAATATAAAGTGCTGCTCCTCCACCCTGTGGGTAGCTTCATCTCGGCACAAGAGGAGGCCATGGACCGACATCGGAATGGAAATACAAATTGAAACGTTAGGTACTGGGTAGTTCCTCATTCAGCGGATGGTGCTGAGGTGCTCAATGAAGAGGTCCCCTGGTTTACGACAGGTCTCACCAATGTAGAGGAGGCCACATTGGGAGCACTGGATACAATAAACGACCCCAGCAGATTCACAGATGAAGTGTTGCCTCACCTGGAAGGATTAGTCCCTTCTGCCTACACAATGCCTATAGCCCTCCATTCTCTGCACATTCACATGCTTAAGAGCCTCTTGAAGGGGCAAATAAAGCTAATCTTTCTGTCTTGATTATGTGGTGGAGTAGGTATGTAAATTGAAATGTAATAATGGGACAGGGAAATTGTTAGAATCGGAATCAGGTTTAATATCACTGTCATATGTTGTGAAATTTGTTGTTGTTAGAATGTGTGCTGGTCCATTTCCGTTCTGCTCCCCTTTCCTGTTTTAGTCACATCTCGGTGAAAAGATCAAAACATCACAGTAGTGTAGCAGTTAGCATAACTTTATTACAGCGCCAGTGACCCAGGTTCAATTCCCACCGCTGTCTGTAAGGAGTTTGTACATTCTCCCTGTGACCATGTGGGTTTCCTGCGGGTGCTCCGGTTTCCTCCCACATTTGGGTTAGTATGTCAATTGTTCACGTGTAATCGGGCAGAGTGGGCTGATTGGGCCGGGAGGGTCTGTTACAGTGCTGTATCTTAAAGTAAATAAAATGAAATCAAATTGGCGGCCTTCTGGACCGGTGTTATGCTATTCTTTAATACAAGGTTATTCAACAGACTTCTGGAAGGACAAAAACAGTCTTTGTCATTTTTAACAATAAAGACATTAGCTTTATTTGTAAAGAATGCATCAAAACCTGCAGTGAAATGTGTCATTTGTGAAAGGGAGATGTGCTGGGGGCTGCTCACGAGTGCCACCATGCCACTAGAGCATGCCCACGACATAATAACTTGTACGTCCTTGGAATGTGGGAGGAAACTGGAGCACCAGGTGGTCACAGGGAGAGGGTGACAGCAGTGAGAATTGAAGCCAGGTCACTGTGCTGTGAAGAGTTACGTTAGCCACCTTGCTACTGTGGCCCCCTATGGCTGCTGTTTCTTGTTGTTGAATCTAT
Organism: Hemitrygon akajei; assembly: GCF_048418815.1. Taxonomy (NCBI): domain Eukaryota; kingdom Metazoa; phylum Chordata; class Chondrichthyes; order Myliobatiformes; family Dasyatidae; genus Hemitrygon; species Hemitrygon akajei. Next base: position 174,985,034 of record NC_133131.1, on the reverse strand, counting down.
TTCAGAGCAGTCTGGCCACTTGACCACAGCAGCTGGTACTGTTGATCAACCTGGTGTGCAGTGCCTGGATGTGTGTGTGATCAAGATTCAAGTTTATTGGTCACGTGTACATTGAAACATGCAGTGAAATGTGACATTTGTGTTAACCAACACAGCCTGGGGCAGTCTGTAAGGAATGCGCCAGGTTCACGAACAGCTGTTACCCTTCAACCATCAGTTTCCTGAAGCAGAGGAGGTAACTTCACTCGCCCCATTACTGAACTCTCCCAAAGCTTATAGACTCTCTGTCAGACTCTCCATTTCATGCCCCCAATATTTATTGCTTATTTATGTATTTTTTTCTTCTTGCATTTGCAGTTTGTTATACTTTGCACGTTGGTTGTTTGTTGTGTGTGGTCTTCATTGATTCTAGTGTTTTTTTTGTACTTACTGTGAATGCCTGCAAGAAAATGAATCTCAGGATTGTATATGGTGACTTGTACAAACTTTGACAATAAACTTACTTTGAAATGTTGCCACACATTCCAATGCCCGACAGAACAACAACCAAAAAAAAAGCTCCGTCCTGCTTCTCTCCCATGCACAGTCCTTTTACCCCAGGACCAGGCTCAGTGTGGCCCCACGTGTGTGGGTTGTTCGTTTAATTAGCACAGGCGATGTGTCTGGGACAAGGGAGTGAAGCCAGTCAGGAGGAATTACTTCATGCTGCAAGCACGAGGGGTTGACACGAAGCCTGGCCAGCTTCTGCAGACTCACTTTGAAATAAAGTTCAAAGTAAAATTTATTATCAGAGTACATACATGTCACCACACACAACCCTGAGATTCTTTTTCTACAGGCATTCTTCGCAAATCTATAACTGTAAACATCAGGAACTATGAACTAAACAAACTGTGCCAGTGCAGATATAAGTTAACATCCGTCAACATGACAATGTACCCGAGTCCTTAAATGAGTGTAGTTATCCCTTTTTCTTCAAGAGTCTGGTGGCTGAGGGGTGGTAGCTGTTCTTGAACCTGATGGTGTGAGTCCTGAGGCTCTTTACCTTCTACCCGTTGGCAGCAGTGAGAAAAGAGCATGGCCTGGGTGGTGAGGATCTCTGATGATGGATGCTTTTTTTCTACAGCAACATTTCATGTAGATGTGCTCAGCGGTTGGGAGGGGTTTACCCGTGATGTACTGGGCCGAATCCACTACCTTTTGTAGGATTTTCTGCTCAAAGAGATTGGCGTTCCCGTACCAGGCTGTAAAGCAGCCATTTGGCACACTTTGCACTGCACATCTATAGATGACATGCCGAATCTTCGCAGTTTTCAGTCTCCCTCCTGCATGCTGCTGCTTCACTCCCTTTGGTACAGTCCATAACAGTGCTGTCATCAGCAAATGGTGCCGGAGCTGTGCTTAACCACACAGTTATAGAGGCAAAGTGAGTCGAGCAAGGGCAGTGCTCCTGTGCTGATGCAGATTGTGGAGATGTTTTTGCCAATCCGAACTGACTGGGGTCTACAAGTGAGGAACTCTTGGGTCCAAGTGCACAAGGGGATATGGAGGCCCAGATCTTGGAGGTTAATGATTTAGTTTTATGGGGATGATGGTGCTAAATGCTAAGCTGTAATCAATAAAGACATCCTAACGTATGGATCTTAGCTGTTCAGATGTTCCAGGAGTATGTGAAGAGAACGAGGTAGCATCTGCTGTAGACCTATTGACTCGGTAGGAGAATTAGAGTGGATCCAAGTTGCAATTCAGTTAGGAGCTCTGATGCACTTCAACAGCCTCTCAAAACACTTCATCACTGTGGATGTAACTGCCACTGGACGATAGTCAAATAAGCAAACAGATTGAACAAAGTACATGTTAATAAGCTAACTTGGGGTATACCAAGATTGGGGCTTAGGACGAGTGGACAGCCAGAGACATTTTCCCTGAAAGGAAATGGCTTATTTATGGGAAGGACGTGGAAGCTTTAGAGAGGGTGCAGAGGAGACTTGCTGCCTGGATTAGAGAGCATGTCTTATGAAGATGGGTTGACTGAGCTAGGGCTTTTTGCTTTGGAGAGGAGGAGGATGAGAGGTGACTTGAGAGGGTTGTATAAGATGATAAAAGACATAGATCACGTGGTCAGTCCGAGACTTTTTCCCAGTGTAGACCTCACTAATACAAGGGGGCAACATTTTAAGGTGATTGGAGAGGAGGGGATGTCAGAGTTAATTTTCTTTCCACGGTGTGTTTCCTGCCAGAGGTGGAGGTAGAAAGCAGATTTGTTAGGGACATTCAAGAGACTCTCAGATAGGCACATGGATGATAGGAAAATGGGGGGCTATGTAAGATTGATCTTGGAGTTGGTTGAAAAGTTGACATTAGATTGTGGGCTGGAGCCTGTCCTGTGTTCTAAATAACACAGAACTATTTTACATAATAGCAAAGGATGCTTCTTGCTGTTGAACTTGGGCAACTTCAGTGGAGTGTTTGTTCTGACTGTGTTCGATTTGTGTATGGAAACATTATGGGCAGATCGAACCCAAGATTGTGTATGGAAACATTATGGGCAGATCAAACCCGAGATTGTGTATGGAAACATTATGGGAAGATCAAACCCGAGATTGTGTGCGCCAACAGCCTTTTCAGTCAGAAACCTTTCAGATGAGCAGTGTAAATTTCTCCTTTAAGTGAGTCCAGCTGGCCCTCTCCATCGGCAGTGGGGGGGCGGGGGGGTGGGATTGCTGTGCAGGATCTTGTCTGTAAAGCCCCTGTCCCTGGAGGAGGCATCTGGTGGTTACTTTTCCTTTCTGAAAGCTTTTCTATGTGGTGTTTGCTGTACTGGATAGCCATCTGTTATTTCTGAGGCTAGAACAGTTCCTCCTAAAGTTACATACATTGGTTCCTTTGGCCGCCCAACGACTCCCTGGACCCCTCATTGTTTTCAGCACAAGCATCTCGTCCACTTCCATAGTTTCCTCAGGGGCTTTGAGTCATTTTATCAGGACTTGTAGGGGGTGGTGGTTGAGGGGAGTCATTCTGGGTAGAGAAGAGACCAGTAGGTAAGCCAGTGTTTTGTACAGCCAATGTTCAAAGTTCAGTAGGTTTATTAATAAAGTATATATGTCACTATATACGAATATACTATATTCATTTTCTTGCAGGTATTTGCAGTAGAATCAGTGAACAACTACACACAAACATACAACCAATGTGCAAAAGACAAGCTATGCATATGCAAAAAAACTAATAATAATAATAATAATAAGTAATACCGAGGCCCTGAGTTGTAGAATCCTTGAAAGTGAGTCCATAGGTTGAGGAATCTGGTCATTGTGGCGGTGAGTGAAGTTATTCAGACACCTGATAGTTGAACCTGGTGGTGTGGGACTTGAGGCTCTTGTCCTTCCTTCCTATTGGCAGGAGTGAGAAGGGAATGGAAAGGAATGTAAAGCTCCTGCAGAAACGTCTTGTTGGCTGAGAGAGAGCTGAATGGTTTTGTGTGTGGGGGAAAACACCAGTCTCTTCACTGTTTGCAGGTGGTTTTGTTAAAGGTTTCAGGCTTCCGCTTGGGAAGTGGGCAGCACGGGGTGTAGTGTTAGACCAACACATCCTTGGGTTGTGTTGCTCGTTAACGCCAGTGACACATTTCATGGTACTGTATGTTTGGTTGTACATGTGATATATAATTCTGAACCTGAATCCTTTGCTCAAAACTCGGGACAGTAGTGTCGCGGATAGCATTAGACTGGAGTTCAGTTCCTGCCGTTGTCTAAGAGTCTGCTCCCCGTGGCCGTGTGGGTTTCCTCCCACATTCCAGATGCGTATGAGTTAGGTTAATTGGTCACATGGGTGTGATTGGGTAGTGTGGGTTCATTGGGCCTGAAGGACCTGTTACCGTGCTGTATCTCTAAATTAAAATTCTACAAATTAAAACTTAAAACTCATGCCAAAGTGTGTGGGAGTAAAAGAAATGCAATCATTTCTGTAAAGTGTCTCAAATAATGCTTTAAGATACTGTATATTAAGTAAGTATACTGTGCAAGTATACTAGCAGAATTCTGAAGTGCAGGCACTAGTTCTTACTCAATCTCAGCAGCATGGAAACAGGCTGTTCAGACCAACTAATCTGCACCAACCACGATTCCCATCTAAGATGGCAGGTAGAGTGAGTTTGATTGAAATTCAAGATTGTTTGATGTCATTTCCAGTACACAAGTGTAAAGGAGAACAAAATAGTTGTTAATCTGGATCAGATGCAGCACAAAAAAACACATGAAATATAAATACATCAGGTAGTTTATATTCATAGATTGTATGTCCATAAAATGACACAAGGCACAGGAAATGCTAAAGTAGTGGTGGTTGGAGGTGTGGAGGGGTGGGTTAGTGGGCGGAGGTGTTGATCAGCCTCACTGTTTGGGGATAGTAACCGTTTTTGAGTTTGCTGGAGGGATACATAATTGATTTGCACTGTACGTTTCATTGGCGTTGGTGTGAGACTTCCTCCCACCCGTTAAATGTGGAAGACTACGCCTTGGTTTAAAGTTCTCCTGGCAAAGATCAGGATTGATACTCACTCGAGTGCTGGCTTGGGCTGGTTGTTGCTGCACTGCTCCACTCCTCGGAGTAGGGTGAGGGCCAGCAGAGACCGCAGTATGTTTGAACATAAAATGGCTATTCCGTGTGCCCCTTCTGTATCTACCCTTGCCCTCCCTCTCTGAAACAATCCTGGAAATTTTCAAAGCTGCATTGAAAGCCGGTGCCTCTTTAAATGTCCTGACGGAAGGAAGGTCTCACTGCCGAATGATCATTCCATCTGTCTGAAGTCAGTGAGTGACGAGGCATTGTGGAATAGATTGCTGGCAGCTATCCGTCTGGTACTTCCTGACAGTCCCTCATGCCGGTAGCCTGCAGTCTCAGAGCTGACGGAAGTTCAGTCGCACAGTAGCTGCGGGGCTCTCCTGGAATAGCCATCAGGTTTCACTGGAAGCAGCTGCCTGTTTCCATTGCGCTAGGGAGTTGATGGTGGGGGGTGTCTGCCTGTTCACGTGCTCGGGGGGTCAGTGCTAACCTTGGGCCCTGCATCAACACCGTGGGCAGCAGCAGGTTGAATGACCACACATACGCTACATCTGTAAAGGGCAACTCTCGGTGAAACCTGCATTTAGAATCCATCTGTCTAATCCACCTTGCAACAGTTGTCAGCCGTTGCCAGGAACTAGGAGCTCTGCCCTTTCACCTGCTTCGATTGCAAAGTCGGGGGCCTGAAACATTCCTGAACAGTGATTCCTTTCTGTTAGTAATTTACTGCATCAAATGAATCATTTGTGTGGCCTGCTTGTACTGGAGGGACTGAAGACAGATTAAAGATTAGCTTTATTTGCCATATTTACATCAAAACAGTGGAATGTGTTGTTTGCATCAGCTACCAGCACAGTCGGGGAATCTGCTAGGGGTATCTCGCAAGTGTCACCACGCATCCAGTGCCTACGTAGCATGCCCACATCTCACTGACCCGAACATGTACGTCTTTTAGAATGTGGGAGGAAACCCATGCGGTCACAGGCAGAACGTACAAACTCCTTACAGGCAGGTAGGTCACCAGACAACTGTGCATCCTGTAACAACATTGTCATTGGGCAACTCTGACATGCTCAGTTTTTTGCCCTATTATTTTTTAGTTTAGTGCTTGGCCAACTTTGGCTTGCTGATCCCAGGTAGATGGGCTCACCTGTGATGCTTTGGCACTGTGATTTGAAGCCTTCACTTCTCTCCGTGCCGTGGAGCTGAAAGGAGCCCTGTTGTTGCAGTCTCCATGATGACCACTGGAGGGGGCTGCTGTAACGCGAGTCCCTTCTCCCTCCAGTAGCAGTGCATACTATGGACAAGGGTGGTTCTGATGCCTCAGCAGAAAGCATGTGCAGACAAGTAGCCCTTCAGGTGTTTTAAATTTCTCCTTTAAACCCAGAGCATAGGTCAGATAATGTCCTCCAGCTGGGAAAAGCAATTGGCCAGTCATCTCCTTCATTCAAACATACATGACTACCTAAGAATACAACCAAACGAAACAGCATTACTCAAAAGATCAGTTCTGGTCATCTTATTATAGGAAGGATGTGAAAGCTTAGAGAGGGTGCAGAGGAGATTTACCAGGATGCTGCCTGGATTAGAGATCATGTTTGACGGGGATAGGTTGAGTGAGGCAGACTTTTATCTTTGGAGTGAAGAAGGATGAGAGGTGACAATCGGGGTGTACAAGATGATAAGAGGCATAGATTGAGTGGACAGCCAGAATCTTTTTCCCAGGGTGTAACTGGTTAATACAAGGGACACAAATTTAAGGTGATTAGAAATTGGGATGTCAGAGATGGGTTTTTATTGCACAGAGGTTGGTGGGTGCATGGAACATTCTGCCAGGGGTGGTGGTAGATGCAGAAACATTTGGGAACATTGAAGAGAGTTGGGTGATAGAAAATTGGAGGGCTATGTGGGAGGGAAGGGTGGTTTGTATTTCACTCACTAATACACTTCAGGTCAAGAACAGCTTGGATACAGTTTGTCCCACGAGAATCTCCTCTGTTCCAACATTCCTAAGTCACTCCTTACCCATTCCCAAATTTTCCATCATCTGAGAGCAAGGTGGTTGCCAAGTGTGATTCAGGATGGTCAACGCTTCACCTCGTTAGTGGCGCCCAAATCGGGATCACAACACGTGAAATCTGTTTTGCAGGAGCAGTACAGTGCAAAGACTTAAAAATCTATAAATTGCAAAAATAAATAGTGCAACTCTACCTCTCCCCGCCCCCCTTTTGTGACCTTGTCCACCCTGCGTTGGCCTGAAGCTTTGTGAGATATTGGATGTCATCGATGGAACTGCTTTGAGGGGTCTGTCCTCTTTACTGCAAGGCAGCTGGGCAGTGAGTTTTACTTTTAGTAAAGAGCTGGTCCTGGGGTGTACCTGCGATTGGGAAATGTGTACGTAAGAGGAGCAACACCACATTGTCAAGGCAGCCTCCAAACCTGATGGCCTGTACGTCGATTTTTCCGACTTGTGGTAATTTCCCCCTCCATTTCCAATTCCCCATTCTGCTCTCTTATCTGTTTTCACCTGCCTGTCACCTCTCCCTGGTGCCCCTCCTCCTTCTCTTTCCCCCATGGTCCACTCTCCTCTCCTATCTGATTCCTTCTCTGGCCCTTTACTTTACCCACCCACTACCTCCCAGTTTCTTACTTCATCCTTCCTTCCCCCCCCCCCCCCACCCTATTCTGGCATTTTGCCCCAGTCCCGATGAAGGGTCTCCGTCTGAAACACTGACTGTTTATTTCCCTCTCAGCTGCTAAGTTCCTCCAGCAGTTTATGTGCGTTGCTCTCTGTAAGAGGCTTTCCTTTTGTTTCTCCTTCACTGGAAGCGACGAGTGATCTTTCCCTAACCGAGATCACTGCTGACAGAGATGAAGAGATGGTTTGTTTTGGCAACCTCTCACTGCGTGCTCCTGATGTAACGGCCAGCCGTGGCGGTGGGAGAGGGAGGCGGGAGGTGTGGGTGGAAGGATAGGGGGAGGAAACTGCACACAGGTGTGAGCCCAGGCAGTTACTGACAGACGGCCAAGCCACCTGTTACTCACTACTGTGTGTTGTATGTGTGTGCGTGTGTGTTTTCTTAAATGCTTCCTTTCATCCGGCTTCCCAGAGCTCCCATTCCTTTCCACGTGTGTCCCATCAGCTTCCCCTGATTGAAACCAACTGGCTGCGATCTGTTCTCGAGGGGCGCCTCAGGGAGTGGAGAAGAACGGGGGGTGGGGGGGTGCTGCAGCTAGACTTGGGGAGCACCACAGGAACGGGGAGTAGGAGATTTCAGTGGAAATTACATAACGGCTGTCAGGGGAGAGTCTGATTACTCTGCTGTTTAAACAGTGTCTGATAGCTGCTTAGGAATCCCCATGCATTCTTGTTTTGACTGTGTGGCAGACTTTCCTTCCCTCCCTGGGCTCTCTCTCAATCCCAGATTGATGGTCTAATCTGCTGCTGGTGAGGCGCTCTGTCTGGGCATGACGGGTGACATGCACACTTGTCGCACGCGGGCACGTGAGCACTGCCTCCCGATGACTCGTCGGGTAAAGGAAGGGGACCATCCGGGAATTGGAATTCTCCTCCTTTTCGTTTTACTTATTGATATATTTATCGAGATACCGCGCGGAATTGGACCTTCTTGGCTTTTGAGCTGCGCTGCCCAGCAACTCCTGGCTTAACCCTGGGCTAATCAAGGGGCAATTTACAATGACCAATTAACCTATTAATCAAAACGTCTTTGGATTGTGGGCAGAAACAGGAGCGCCAGGAAAAATGCACTCATTCCATGGAGAGGATGATCAGAGACTCCTTAGAGGATGTCGAAATTGAACTTTGAACTCTGCCTCGAGCTGTAATGGCATTATGCTAACTGCTCCACTACTGTCACTGTCCCAATGATAAAGGATTCTCTGGGAATTGTAATCCTCTACTTTTTTAATGGTCTTTATTTTAAAATTGGGATCACTCCTCCATTTGGGGGAGAGTGGAGATGGATGCCATCTGCTGTATCCTGGCTAAGCTGTAAGAAGGAGTATATGTTAAACAGTACTTGCCTCGATCAAAGCTTCTTTCAGTGAAGCCAAGTACAGCACAATCCCATGAACAGAAATTAAAGGATGCCCAGTGAGGGCATGGCAATGAGGTTAATTGAGTAGGGTGCCATGGTAGTGTTGTGATACTTCAGTAATATTTGAGTAATGTTGTAAATATGTTTGCTGAAGCATTCTTGGCCATTTACGTAGTTCATTACTACTACTTTACTTTATTGTCACCAAACAATTGATACCAGAGCATACAATCATCACACCGATATTTGATTCTGTGCTTCGCACTCCCTGGAGTACAAATCAAAGTAAATATAATAAAGATTTTAATAGAAAAGGGAAAGTACGGTAGTGCAAGCCAGGTCCGGATATTTGGAAGGTACGGCCCAGATCCGGGTCAGGATCCAGTTGGGTCATGACTCTGTAGCATGTGATACGGAGAGGATGATCAGAGCCTCCTTAGAGGATGTCGAAATTGAACTTTGAACTCCGCCTCGAGCTGTGATGGCATTATGCTAACCGCTCCACTACTGTCACTGTCCCAATGATAAAGGATTCTCTGGGAATTGTAATCCTCTACTTTTTTAATGGTCTTTATTTCTCCTGTTTCTGCCCACAATCCAAAGACGTTTTGATTAATAGGTTAATTGTTCATGACCCGACAGTCATATCACAGTTTTATCACAGTTGGAAAGAAGCTGTTCCCTGATCTGACCGTATGAATCTCCAAGCTCCTGAACCTCCCGGAGGGAAGAGGGACAAAAAGTGTGTTGGCTGGGTGGGTCGTGTCCTTGATTATCCTGGCAGCACTGCTCCGACAGCGTGTGGTGTAAAGTGAATCCAAGGATGGAAGATTGGTTTGTGTGATGTGCTGGGCTGTGTTCACGATTTTCTGCAACTTCTTCCGGTCTTGGACAGGACAACTTCCATACCAGGTTGTGATGCACCCTAGAAGAATGCTTTCTACGGTGCACCTATAAAAATTAGTGAGGGTTTTAGGGGCCAGGCCAAATTTCTTCAGCTTTCTCAGGAAGTAAAGGCGCTGGTGGGCCTTTATTACAGGTTAGATGTAAAAGAACATGAATGGCATACGTCGTCATGCTACCACAGCGTATATGTGTGCCTCACTAAGTGAAATGAAACTAAATGTACACAAGTTATCCCCGGCTCTTCTGTATGTTTCTTTCAATTAATATTGAAAGATATTTCATATTAGAGGATACTAGAGGAAGGTTTTTCACTCAGAGAGTGGTTGGTGCGTGGAATGCACTGCCTGAGTCAGTGGTGGAGGCAGATACACTAGTGAAGTTTAAGAGACTACTAGACAGGTATATGGAGGAATTTAAGGTGGGGGGATATATGGGAGGCAGGGTTTAAGGGTTGGCATAACATTGTGCGCCGAAGGGCCTGTACTGTGCTGTACTATTCTATGTTCTAATATCTGAAGTTACAAATCATATCAAATAGTGTGGTGGTTAGCATGATGCTAGTACGACTCGGGGCATTGGAGTTCAGAGTTTAGTTCCTGTGTCCTCTGTGGGAAGTTTGTATGTGCTCCCCGTGGAATGTTTGTGTTTTCTCCGGGTGCTTGGCTTTCCTCTCACAGTCTAAAGACATGCAGTTAGTTGGTCATTGTGAATTGTTCCCTAATTAGGCTAGGGTTTAATCAGGGGTTGCTGGCTGGACGGGCCTGTTCCACTTTGTATTTTGAAACAAACATAAATAAATAAAAGGATAATCTGAAGTTATCCATTCACCAGATCAAAGACAGCGATTAACTATATTTATCACATGTACTGTGCATGGAAATGTACGGTGAAATGTGTCGTTTGCATCAATGACCAACACAGTGTGAGGGTGTGCTGGGGCCGTGCTTCCGACGCCAGCAACTTACCAATCCTAGCCCGTGCGACTTCGGAATGTGCGAAGGAACCAGAGCACCCGGACAAAACCCACACGGTGACAGGATGAACATAAAAACTCCTCACACTAATCATCAAACACCCTTTTTCATGAAGATAAAAGGGAAACTAGGCAAGTAGTCTAAAACACGGTAAGACAGGGTGTTCAGCCCATCGAGTGTGCTACATCAAGGCTTAATTTATTATCCCTCTCAACCCCATTCTTCTGCCTTCTCCCTTTGATGTCCTGACTAATGAAGAACTCTCTGCTTTACGTATACCCAGTGACTTGACCTCCACAGCCATCTGTGGCAGTGAATTCCACAGATTCACCGCCCTCTGGCTGAAGAAATCCTTCCTCATCTCTGGTCTAAGGAGATGCTCCTCTGTCCTCAGGTTGTGCTCTTTGGTCCCAGACTTCCACTGTAAGAACATCCTCTCCACATCTGGCCCCTTCCATAATCACCACTGGAGCTCTGACAGTGAAAGTGAGAGCTTTTTCCTTCTACCCATAAGTATACAGCAACTGAACGGCACGTCAGCAATGGTCAGTTGGTAAGTGTTAGATGCTGGAGTGAAATGAGAGGGTCAATAGCTAATTGAGTGCTAAAGGAACTCTGGGTCAGGCAGTATTTATGGAGGGTATGGATAGTTGACGTTTCAGGTCTCTTCTGCCTGAAGCCATTGATTGTACATTTTGCTCCATTGCCGCTGTCTTCCTCCATCATTTTGTGTGTGTGTGTGTGTGTGTGTGTGTGTGTGTGAGTGTGTGTGTGTTATAGCATCTGCAGTCTCCACTCCCTTACTGAGGCAGAGGGCACAGTTTACCTCCACAGTTTATAAGATTGAGAGGTGTAGAAGAGTAGATAAACAGTGTATTTATATTGGAGCCAAAGTATATTTTCCTGGAGTGCTAGAAGAGATGTGTGAACCAGTTTTTTTAAAACGGAGTGATAGGTGCCTGGAACAGGATATAGGAGGCAAATATGTTCGAGGCATTGCAGGTCAAGTCATTGGGTATATTTAAACCAGAGTTCTTGAGTCAGGGCATTAAAAGTCATGGGGAAAAGGCAGGAAACTGGTGAACGGTGTTGAGAGAATAATACATCAGCCATGATGGAATGGTGAGGCAGGCACAATGGGCCGAATGGCCTAATTCAGCCCCTTTGGCCTTCTGGTCTCATGCTGTCATTTCAGACGCTCATACAGGGGCATGTCTGTGCAAAGAATGGAGCAATATGGACATTACATAGGCAGATGGGATTAGTTTGGTTATGCATTTGATTACTAGTTTAATATAACATTGTGGGCTGAAGGTTCCGCTCCTGTGCTGTATTATAAAAGAGAAACCAATTTAGCATTCAGCTCAAACACCTTCCATCCATGTGGATAATAGATATTTAACCTGAGATGTAAATTCACTTTCTCTTTCTGCGCATGCTGAGTTTCAGATTTCCAGCACATACTCTTACCGTGCTCAAGCCCTTAACGCTGTGCAGCTTCCAATATTATCTTCCTAATGTGGCGGGGGCATCGGCACCTGAAAGGCCACTCGGCGTGCGTCCCAGCCTGCCATTTTCCTGTTGTGGAAGAGAGGGAAATATCCTGTAGGACCAGCACTTCTGTTAAATGGTTCTCCAACATATGGCTGGCATTAATCTACACTGTTATGAAATTTTCCTGCCTGCTATTGATCAACTTGCTGGAGGAGCACAGCGGGTCAGGCAGCAGCATCTATGCAGGAGAATAAACAGTCGATGTTTCGGGACAAGACCCTTCATCAGGACTGGAAAGGAAGGGGGCAGAAGCCAGAATAAGTATATGGGGAAGGGAGAGGAGTACAAGCTGGCAGGTAATGGGTGAAGCCAGGTGACATGGGGAGGGGATGCAGTTAGGTGGAGCTTTCAGGCGATGGGTGAGATCAGGCGAGAGGGAAGGTAGGTGGGTGGGGATCGGTGGAAGAAGAAGGAATGTAATAGGGCAGGTCAGTGAACCATGGGAGAAAGGGAGGGAGGTGGGAGAGGGAGATGAGGAAAAGAGTCAAGAGGAGGGTCAGAGTGAGGAATTGAAGCAGAGGGAAGGGGGAGCCAGAAAAATTACAGGAATTTGGAGTAATAGATGTCTGTGCAATCCAGTTGGAGGCTACATTGATGGGGTATGAGGTGTTGCTCCACTAACTCATATGGCAGGAGGAGGTCATAGACTGACTTGTAATGGGAATGGGGATCGGAATTCAGATGGTTGGCCACTGGGAAATAGCGCTTTTTCTCGGATGGAGCGAAGGTGCTCCAGTCTCTACTGGGAGATGAGGGGCAGGTGAGGAGGAGTGAGAGGGTAACCAGAATGAGGAATGGAAAAAGGGAGAATGAAAGTTGGAGAAAGTCATGTCGAAATATTGAGAGTGCCAGTGAGGGTAGCATTGGAGAGGGCAGGACAGCATCAGAAGTGGAGCGTTGGACAGGCGTTACCTCGACGGTTGGTGGTTCAGAGCTTCCGCCAGGTGACATGACTCCCAATTCTGGACAACCTGATGTGGCATTCTATTGGCTGGAGCTGGAATTTGCAAGAGATCTTCTTTATATCTTTCCTCCATCAGAAGGACAGATATTAGGGTGATTACTGAAAATAGCAGAGAGCACGGATCCTTACAGCCCCCTTTGACCCACAATGTGCCAGGATTAATTTAACCCTTCCCTCCTGCATAACCCTCTATTTTTCTTTCATCCTTGTACCTATCTAAGAGTTTCTTAAATGCTCCTAATGCATCTGCCTCTATCACCACCCCCGGCAGCTAATTCCATGTACCCACCACTCTTTATGTATTTAAAAAAACCTCCCTCTGACATTTACACCCTGGGAAAAAAGTCTGTCTGTCCACTCAATCTGTGCCTTTTATCTTGTACTCCTCTGTCAAGTCACCTCTCATCCTCCTTTGCTCCAAAGAGAAAACCTTAGCTTGCTCCACCTATCCTCATAAGACATGCTCTCCAATCCAGGCAGCATCCTGGTGAATCTCCTCTGCACCCTCTCTAATCCAGGCAGCATCCTGGTGAATCTCCTCTGCACCCTCTCCAATCCAGGCAGCATCCTGGTGAATCTCCTCTGCACCCTCTCTAATCCAGGCAGCATCCTGGTGAATCTCCTCTGCACCCTCTCTAATCCAGGCAGCATCCTGGTGAATCTCCTCTGCACCCTCTGTAATCCAGGCAGCATCCTGGTGAATCTCCTCTGCACCCTCTCCAATCCAGGCAGCATCCTGGTGAATCTCCTCTGCACCCTCTCCAATCCAGGCAGCATCCCGGTGAATCTCCTCTGCACCCTCTCTAATCCAGGCAGCATCCTGGTAAATCTCCTCTGCACCCTCTCTAATCCAGGCAGCGTCCTGGTGAATCTCCTCTGCACCCTCTCTAATCCAGGCAGCGTCCTGGTGAATCTCCTCTGCACTCTCTCTAATCCAGGCAACATCCTGGTAAATCTCCTCTGCACCCTCTCTAAAGTTCCCAGATCCTTCCTATAATGAGGACACCAGAACTGAACCCAATATTCCAAGTGTGATCTAATGAGGGTTTTATAGAGCTGCAACATTACCTCATAGCTCTTGAACTAAATTTCGCTTATTTATGAAGGATATCACAACGTATCCTTTTTAACTACTGTATCGACTTGCATGGACTCCAAGATCCCTCTGTTCTCCCACACTGCTAAGAGTCCTGTCATTAATCTAATACTCTTCTTTCAAATTCAACGTTCCATTAAACTTCATTTATAATGAAACAGCATGTGCCAGCTTGGACTGTTGCGTGAGCACCTTTTCAACTGTTGACATCCCAGATGTTACTCTGGATCTGATCCAGGTGTTTGCAGTTTGTGGTGAGAAATCTTGGTGTGAGGTGTCCTTGCCGTCTGTGGTGAGAAATCTTGGTGTGAGGTGTCCTTGCCGTCTGTGGTGAGAAATCTTGGTGTGAGGTGTCCTTGACGTATGTTGTGAGGAAATCTTGGTGTGAGGTGTCCTTGACGTATGTTGTGAGGAAATCTTGGTGTAAGGTGTCCTTGACGTCTGTGGTGAGAAATCTTGGTGTAAGGTGTCCTTGACGTCTGTGGTGAGAAATCTTGGTGTAAGGTGTCCTTGCCGTCTGTTGTGAGGAAATCTTGGTGTAAGGTGTCCTTGCCATCTCTTGTGAGGAAATCTTGGTGTGAGGTGTCCTTGACGTCTTGTGAGAAATCTTGGTGTGAGGTGTCCTTGATGTCTGTGGTGAGAAATCTTGGTGTGAGGTGTCCTTGACGTCTGTTGTGAGGAAATCTTGGTGTGAGGTGTCCTTGACGTCTGTTGTGAGAAATCTTGGTGTGAGGTGTCCTTGACGTCTGTTGTGAGGAAATCTTGGTGTGAGGTGTCCTTGACGTCTGTTGTGAGGAAATCTTGGTGTGAGGTGTCCTTGCCGTCTGTGGTGAGAAATCTTGGTGTGAGGTGTCCTTGACGTCTGTGGTGAGAAATCTTGGTGTGAGGTGTCCTTGCCGTCTGTTGTGAGAAATCTTGGTGTGAGGTGTCCTTGACGTCTGTTGTGAGGAAATCTTGGTGTGAGGTGTCCTTGACGTCTGTTGTGAGGAAATCTTGGTGTGAGGTGTCCTTGCCGTCTGTGGTGAGAAATCTTGGTGTGAGGTGTCCTTGACGTCTGTTGTGAGGAAATCTTGGTGTGAGGTGTCCTTGCCGTCTGTGGTGAGGAAATCTTGGTGTGAGGTGTCCTTGACGTATGTTGTGAGAAATCTTGGTGTGAGGTGTCCTTGACGTCTGTTGTGAGGAAATCTTGGTGTGAGGTGTCCTTGCCGTCTGTGGTGAGGAAATCTTGGTGTGAGGTGTCCTTGCCGTCTGTGGTGAGAAATCTTGGTGTGAGGTGTCCTTGCCGTCTGTGGTGAGGAAATCTTGGTGTGAGGTGTCCTTGACGTCTGTTGTGAGGAAATCTTGGTGTGAGGTGTCCTTGCCTTCTGTGGAAAGGAAATCTAGTCGTGCTCCTGTGTGCCTGATGTGAGACAAGCTGCTGTTCTGATCAGTCTCAGCATTCCTCTGTGGAATGGGCTTATGGAGAAATGGAATGTTGTGCAGTCTCTTTAGCCCACAATGTTGTCCAACCTTTTAATCTACTCTTAAGATCAATCTGACCTTTCTTCCTGCATAGACCTCTATTTGTCCATCATCCATGTGTCTGTCTACGAGTCTCTTAAATGTCCCTAATGTATCTGCCTCTATCACCACACCCTGGCAGGGCATTCCACATGCCAACCACTCTGTAAAGAACTTACCTCTCAGTCTCCTGCACTCTGACTGAAAAAGTCTTCGTCTGACCAACCTCTCCCTGTAATTCCTTCCCTTGAGTCCTGGTAACAGCCTTATAAACCTATAATGCAATTTTTTTCAGTTCAATGGCATTTGCTGTTGACTGTTGAGACCGAGACCCCCCCCCCCCCCCCCCCCACCATCACCATCCAGGTCATGCTCTCTTCTCACTGCTGGCATCAGGAAGAAAGATACAGGAGCCTTAGGACTCTCACCACCAGGTTCAGAAACAGTTATAACCCCTCAACTCTCAAGCTCTTGAACCAGAGGGAATAACTTCACTCACCTCAACGTTGAAATGTTCTCACAACCTATGGACTCACGTAAAAGGACTTTTCAAAGGTTTCAAAGGTACAATTTAATGTCAGAGAAATGTATACAGTCGGCCCTCCTTATCTGCGAATTCCGCATCCACGAATTCAACCAACCGCGAATCGTGAAAACCCGGAAGTGCTGTTCCAACACTTGTTGTTCGAGCATGTACAGACTTTTTTTCTTGTCATTATTCCCTAAACAATGCAGTATAACAGCTATTTTGCATAGCATTTACATTGTATTAGGTATTATAAGTAATCTAGAGATGATTTAAAGTATACGGGAGGATGTGCATGGGTTATCGTGGATTGGGATCGAAAAAAATCGGAAGTTCTCTTACTAATAAGTAAGTCGGAACAGGTACATCCGGTATTACATAGCATCAGTTAGTCAAACATTTGCATTCGTATATAGTATATATTTTACCTTTCTATGCATATAAAACACTTAAGAACGTATGTTTCAGTGCCAGGCTCGGGAAGTTCCCGAGTTCGATCTAGTGACAGATTGCTATCTCCACCGTGCCTGGTTGATGTGGAGGATCAAAATTCCAAAACCCAATAATTAAACCACTGCATTGCTTAGTAATAATTGTAGCTTTCATCAGAGCACAGCCTTTCTCATTTTATCCTTTAAAATTGTTCCGATCATTGACCGACGTAGCCTAATGCTTTTCCAATGACCGATGGCGCTTCACCTCTTTCCGATCGCTTTATTATTTCCACTTTATTTTCCAATCGCGATTGTGATTATTTTCCAATCGCGATTGTGATTATTTTCGTGAACAGAAACACTGCGGATCTTTGCCACTGGGTCCTAAGGTCCACCGCACTGAGACACGTTAAATAAGGTCTTGGGTTCCGCTGGGTCCTAAGGTCCACTGCACTGAGACACGTTAAATAAGGTCTGGGGTTCCGCTGGGTCCTAAGGTCCACCGCACTGAGATGTTAAATAAGGTCTGGGGTTCCGCTGGGTCCTAAGGTCCACCGCACTGAGATGTTAAATAAGGTCTGGGGTTCCGCTGGGTCCTAAGGTCCACTGTACTGAGACACGTTAAATAAGGTCTGGGGTTCCGCTGGGTCCTAAGGTCCACTGTACTGAGACACGTTAAATAAGGTCTGGGGTTCCGCTGGGTCCTAAGGTCCACCGCACTGAGATGTTAAATAAGGTCTGGGGTTCCGCTGGGTCCTAAGGTCCACCGCACTGAGACACGTTAAATAAGGTCTGGGGTTCCGCTGGGTCCTAAGGTCCACCGCACTGAGACACGTTAAATAAGGTCTGGGGTTCCGCTGGGTCCTAAGGTCCACCGCACTGAGACACGTTAAATAAGGTCTGGGGTTCCGCTGGGTCCTATGGTCCACTGCACTGAGACACGTCAAATAAGGTCTTGGGTTCCAATGTCCACCGTACTGAGACAGGTTAAATAAGGTCTGGGGTTCCGCTGGGTCCTAAGGTCCACTGCACTGAGACAGGTTAAATAAGGTCTGGGGTTCCGCTGGGTCCTAAGGTCCACCGCACTGAGACGTTAAATAAGGTCTGGGGTTCCGCTGGGTCCTAAGGTCCACTGCACTGAGACAGGTTAAATAAGGTCTGGGGTTCCGCTGGGTCCTAAGGACCACCGCATTGATACAGGTTGAATAAGTGACTTGAGCATCCACGAATTTTAGTATCCGCGAGGGGTCCTGGAACCAATCCCTCACGGATAAGAGGGCGGACGGTACAATGTCCATCCTGACAGCACACACAAAATGCTGGTAGAATGCAGCAGGCCAGGCAGCACCTATAGGAAGAAATACAGTCGACATTTTGGGCCGAGATCAAGGGTTTCGGCCCGAAACATTGACTGTGCTTCTTCTTATAGATGCTGCCTGGCCTGCTGCGTTCCACCAGCATTTTGTGTGTGTTGCTTGAATTTCCAGCATCTGCAGATTTCCTCATGTTTGGGAATATACATGCTGAAATGTTTTTTCTTAGCAACCATCCACGAAAACAAAGAAGTGCCCCAAGAATGAACGACAGCTAAATGTTAGAACCCCAGAGTTCCCCCCCCCCCCAGCTCCCCTCCCTCCCTTGCGTAAGCGGCAGCGAGAAACAATCCCCCTCCCCCCACCAGCAAAAATAAAGCACACCCGCTACCAGCACTCAAGCGTGAGCAAGGCAATAGCAAAGACACGGACGTACAGTTACCCCAAAGCCTACGAGGGTGATTGATAAGTTTGTGGCCTAAGGTAGAAGGAGATGAGTTATACAGCTCTTGTTACATGCGCATGCAGTCCAACTCTTTGATTATGCAGGAAGTTTGAAGTTAATCATCGGGGTGATTGATAAGTTTGTGACCTAAGGTAGAAGGAGCTGTTATTAACTTCAAACTTTCTGCATAATCACTCAAAGAGTTGAACTGCACGTGCATGTAATGAGAGCTGTATAACTCATCTCGTTCTACCGTAGGCCATGAACTTATCAATCACCCATGCTGTGGGCACTTTCTGGAGGTTCAAGATCCGTATGCTTCACGACCGCTGGACTAAGTGTGTAAATGTAGGAGGGGACTATGTTGAAAAATAAATGTGCTAGGTTTTCTAAAACTGACTCCTACCTTAGGCCACGAACTTATCGTACATTGCCCCTCGTACATTGTTCACCCAGTAATTCGACGTGCTGCAGGCTCTCTCTCTCTCTCCCTAATAAGGGAGAAAGAGGTGACTCCATTTTCCAACGAGTGGGGAGACATAACAAGCAACTCGCTGGTTTACGATGTTAAAAGTCTGTTGTGATGTTGCTTTTTTCGAGCTCTGTGCCTGAAGATTGCAAAGATCACGGGTGGGTCCTGTTGCAACACCGACCCTCGATCCACCCGTTTCTAGATCCTCAAGATCCCAGGCTTCCGAAAACGAGTTGAAATCTTAGGCCAAGCCTTTGGCTGTGGAATAGTGGCTGATTATGGAACCCCGAGAGCAGGTCCCATTCCCGCAAAGAACCTGAAAGGGAAAAATAGATATATTAAAGATAGAAATAGGGCTGTTTTCGAAGGTGCAAGCAAAGGAGTCGCCGTTGGGTGCCATAACTTCCTTAGCTCCTTCATTTTTCATCTCATGTTCTCAATATTGTTTATTATGATTATTATTTATTTGCACACTGGTTTGTCTGCCCTGTTGGGTGCAGTCTTTCATTGATTCTGTTGTGTTTCTTTGCATTTACTGTGAATGCCCACAAGAAAACGAATCTCAGGGTTGTGTACAGTACTATGCAAATGTCTTTATATAACTAAGGCTTTTGCATAGTACACAATGGTGACATACACATACTTTTATTATAAATTTACTTTGAACTCTGATCTTTCCTCTATATTACAAGGCAGCCAAAACTAATGTCCTGCATTTCCCTCCCCCAGCTGCTGGTGTCTGGGTATCTGTCCCATAACAATCCTGGGGTCTCCATTGTTTCTCCCAGGCACAGCTTGTGTTGTGTGACTGCATTTTCCGTGAGTGCAGTGTCACGTTGTTTGCTACTGTAATGTATTGTCAAGCTGATTTTCGTTCAGGGTGAGAGACGTTGAATGCCTTGGTGAACTGTTACACTACTTGACCAGTTGGCCCCAGGTGCAGGCTGACATAAGACGTTTAACTGCCTCAAAGGAAGGCCGTTGACAGTTGTTTTTCTTGGGAAAAGTAAACCTCCATAAATCAGTTAAGGGGCTGTGTGGTTCGCCAGTGGCTTTTCCCCACTGTACACCACAGAGACCAGTGTATTGCACTCTACCCTGAGTGCTACCGCTTCACTCGCTTGCAGCCTACCTGCTGTGTAAAACTGCGCTGCCAACGAGAGCCGTGCTCTTTGCTGAATGGAATACGTTGCACAGTACTGACCTGTTTGCCCACAGTATTGTGCTGACCCATGTAAAGAGAAAGAACATAGAACAGTACAGCACAGATCTTTTGGTGCCCGAGGTTGGGCCGAACTTTTAACCTGCTCCACCGTTCCCTGTCGGCTGGTGCAGTAACTGAAATGCTCCTGTGCAGTCTTTGTTGTTGCGCAGTTGTAATTGGACGCTGCTAGAAAAAGTTTACAAAATATACAAGATTTTCTTTGTACTGTATTTAATTAACCCTTCAATTAATAAAATCAAAATTTTTAAAATTTTGATTAATAGGATGTATATTACAAATAAAGAGCATTTAAAGTGCCGCACAGTTTTCAGGCCATGTGAAAATTTCCTGCTCAGAGCAATGGCTGGTCCTCACAGTTGTTAAAAAAATAAAGGGAGTGTTGATTTAGTCAATGTAACCCTTCCCTCCCTCAGAGCCCTCTATTTTTATATCATCCATGTGCCTGTATGATGTTAAATGTCCCTGATATATCTGTCTCTACCACCGCGCCAGGAGAGCGTTCCACACAACCACCATTCTCTGTCAGAAAAATTAGATTAGAGTTTAAAGATTAGTTTTATTTGTCACACATGTACATTGAAACATGCAGTGAAATATGTTGTCTACATCAATGACCACCATTCTCCGAGGAAGCCTCGTATCCTTGGAGTGTAGGAGGAAACCTGTGGGGTCACAGGGAGAACATACAAACTCCTTACAGACAGCGATGGGAATTGAAATTGGGTCACTGGAGCTACATAGCGTTGTGCTAAATTGTGCTATGCTACCATGCCACTCAATATAACCCTACACCATGATCATAAGACCGTAAGATATGGGAGCAGAATCAGGCCATTTGGCCCATCGAGTCTTCTCTGCTATTTAATCAAGGCTGATCCATTTTCCCTCTCGGCCCAAATCTCCTGTCTTTTCCCTGTATCCCTTCTTGCCCTGACTAATCAAGTATCTATCAACCTCTGCCTTAAATAAGCCCAATGACTTGGCCTCCACAACCTTCTGTGGCAATGAATTCCACAGATTCACTTCCCTCTGGTTGAAGAAATTCCTTCTCATCTCCATTCTAAAAGGATGCCCCTTCTATTCTGAGGCTGTGTCCTCTGGTCTAGGATGCTCCCATTATAGGAATCCTCCTCTCCACATCTACTCTATCGAGGCCTTTCAACATTCCATAAGTTTCAGTGAGGTCATGTTTATTTATCTATCTATCACACATGTATCAAAACATACAGTGAAATGCATCCTTTTGTGTTAGCAACTGACATGAGCGAATGATGTGATGGGGGCAGCCTGTCAGTATTGCCATGAGTTACAGTGCTAAAATCCTATGTCCACAACGTTTGGCAGAACCCTTCCTTCCCCCACAACCCGTAACTCTCCATTTTTCTTGCATCCATGTGCCTGTCCTATTTTATCAACCTCTAGCACCACGCCCAGCAGTGCATTCCAGTTACCTACTGCTCGCCGTGAGACCTACCTCTGACAACCCCTTTAAACTTCCTTCCACTTACCTTAAATGGATGACTCAGGGGATGAATGTCAAGGTGTTCCTATGACTCTGATTTAGCACTGGAAACCCTCTCCTACTTCCTCCCCTCTCATTAACCCACCCACATATTAAACTTTGTTCCGAGGTGCTAGTGTGGTGCCGACTGAAGTTTAAATCCCTCTTTGATTAAAAAGAGGTTTTCATGACACAGGAAGGGTTGAATTCAGGCATTGTTTTTTATTGTGTCTCCCAGAAATTTCCCAGGGGTTCAATGAACTGGTGTGAAGTGCAATAACTGTGCACATAGCAACACCCCTGTAAAGGCAGGAGAGTGATAGATGAATTGCTCTAACACTGTTTGATCTACGTGTAGGCTGGACAAGGAGGGGACTTGTCTTCAAAGAGTGATTTAACTTCCACCTGTGTGATCCATCAGAACCTGACTGGTAGTTATATTCAGTGCTACTTCATCGCCACTGTCAACTTGTCCTTGCCTTTGTTCCCATGTTTTTATCCAGCCTGAATCCCTTGGAGTGTTCGTTCATTCACTCCTTTGTGGGATCGAGTTTCCTATTTTCTCCTTACCATGGGAAACAAGTTTAGTCTGCATTTGATAAGGTACTTTCCAATCAATTCAAAAGGCTAGTGTTTAGCCTTTCTTGGGATTATTTTCTCTACAATTACCTTACTGAATCTTCTTCGTGCTAACTGCAGAGCTGGTGTGTGGGTGCCTGCCAGACAGTGGTAAATCTCTGAAATTCATTGCCACAGATGGCTATATCTATGCTCCTCAGTCCTGAGGAGTCATCGGATTGCACTTGATTACATGTTTGGCAAAGACCAATAAAAAGAAGTTAGATTTAAGTGGAGCGGCCATTGTGTGAGTGGGCCAGTATTGGAGTAGGGTGTTGAGGCTTTGGCTCATCGAGACTTCAGTGGAGAGAAATGTAGATTTTCTTTTTCATTATTTGTTTTTTTTTTCTTATTGCAGTGGGGATGCCAGACAGCAATCCTACCAATAGCCATACCTTCACCTGCCACCTCTCCCAACTTTGCACAAAGATTGCTCCCTCCATGATTCACTTGGCCATTCGTCCCTCCCCACTAACCTCTCACCCGCTACTCCTCTCTGCAAGTGGCCTGAGTGCCACACCTGCCCATTTTCCTGCATTCAGGGTCCCAAACAATCCTTCCAGGCGAATCTGCTGGGGTTATCTACTGTATTTGGTGCTCCCAAGGTGGCCTCTTCCACATTGGTGAGATCCATCATAAACTGGCAGACTGCTACGTCGAGCACCACCGCTCCATCTGCCAAAAGTGGAACTACCCAGTGGCCGAACAATTTAATTCTGATTCCCATTCCTGTTCTGGCAGGTTGGTCCATGACCTCCAAGATGAGTGCACCCTCAGGGTGGAAGAGCAACACCTTGTATTCTGTCTGGGTATAGACAGCATGACGGCCTGAATATCGATTTCTCCTTGCGGTTTTAAAAACAGTCCCAGCCCGTCCCCTCTTCTATTCCCCACTCTGGCCTCTTACCCCTTCTCACCTGCCTTTCCTCCCCCTGAGTCCCCTCTCCTTCCCTTTATCCAATGTTCCACTCTCCATTCCTTCCTCTCCAGCCCTTTATCTTTGTAACCCACCTGGCTTCACCTTCTAGCTATCCTCCTTTCCCTCCTCCCACCTTTTTAATCTGACATCTTCCCCCTTCAGGCCTGAAGTGGTGACTGTTTATTAATTTCCGTAGATGCTTCCTGACCTGCTGAGTTCCAGCAGCATTTTGTGTGTGTTGTTCTGGATTTTCAGCACCTGCAGACTTCCTCATGTTTAGGATAGTTGAGTGTTCCTCCTGCTGCTGTGGAAAGGAACGGAGGCCTTCAGTGTCCCTGATGACCACCTGCAAGAAGCAGCTTCTAACAAACCGCTTTAAGGGGTTCAAGCTGGAACTGGATGAACTCTGGATAATTCAAGAGACTGAAAGGTTTATGCACAGGATGTACGGGGAGGTAGTTACACCCAAGTGGGTAATCATTAGGAGGAGGAACAGGGATAGGTAGCCAGTGCAGAGTACCCTTGTGACCATTCCCCTCAACAACATGTATACCACTTTGGATACAATTGGGGGTGATGATCTAGCAGTCACAGTGGCTGGGTGTCAGGTACTGTCTGGTTCTGTGGCTCAGGAGGGAAGGTTGGGGGAGAAGAAGTGAGCTGTGGTGATAGGGCATTCATTAGTTACAGAAATAGAAAGGAGGCTCTTTGGATGATTTGGATAGTTTGGTGCCTCCTGGGTGTCGGTGTCCGGGACATCTCAGACTGAGTCCATGGCGTTGTTAAGTGGGAGTGTGAGCGACCAGAGGTCGTGATCCACGTAGGCACCAGTGAGGTGGGTAGGAAGAGTGTTGAGGTTCTGCAAAGTGAGCTCAGGGAGTTAGGTGCTAAGTTAAAGGACAGAACCTCCAGGGTTGTGATTTCAGGATTGCTACTCATGCCACATGATATTGAGGCCAAAAGTAGGAAGATCATACAGTTTAACATGTGGCTTAGTAGTTGGTGTAGGAGGAGAGCTTCACATTTTTGGATCATTGGGCTCTCTTCTAGGGAATGTAGGACCTGTATAGAAGGAACAATTTGCACCTGAACTGGGGGTGGGGGGGGGGACTAATATGCTAGCATGAATATTTGCTAATGCTCTCCAGGGTGTTTTAAACTGAAGTATCAACTTCAGGGGGCATGGGAACCAGAGGTAGTCGAGTGGTTGTGGAGAACAATGTTGTTAAGTCTGCGTACAAGGTCAGGAATCACAGGTTGAGAATGGTGGGACTAATGTTCTGAGCTGCCCATATTTCAAAGCAAGGAGTATTGTAGGAAAGGCTGATGAGCTGAGGGCATGGATCAGCACGTGGAATTATGACATTGTAGCCATTAGGGAGACTTGGTTGCAGGAAGGGCAGGACTGGTGGCTCACGTGTTGCAAGGTTCTGTTGTTTTAGTCGTGGTAGAATGGGGAGGGGGTGGCACAAGTCAGGGTAAACAGCATGCGCAGTGCTCCGTCACAGCAGACTGGAGAGGTCTTCTGTGAAGCTTTACGGAAAACTGAGGAATAAGAAAGTTGTGACCACATTAATGGGGTTAAATTATAGACCACCTAACAATCTGCGGGATTTGAGGAGCAAGTTTGTAGAATAATTCCAGACTGTTGCAAGAAACATAAGGATGTGATAATAGGTGATTTTGTCTTTCCACATGTTCACTGGGACTCCCATACTGTAAAAGGACTGGATGAGAATGAGTTCATCAAATGTGTTCAGGACAGTTTCCTTAATGAGTACATAGAAATGCCAGCTAGAGAGATTGTGATACTTGATCTCCTATTAGGGAATGAGACAGGGCAGGTGACAGAAGTTTGTGTAGGGGAACATTTTGCATCTAGTGATCGTAATTTCATTAGTTTCAAGGTAATTATGGAAAAGGATAGGTCTTGTCTTCAGGCTGAGATTCTGAATTGGAGAAGGGCTGATTCTGATGGTATCAGAAAGGATCTGACAAGTGTGGATTGTGACAGGTTGTTTTCTGGCAAAGATGTAGTTGGTAAGTAGGAAGCCTTCAATACTGAAATTTTGAATCTACAGAGTCTGTATGTTCCTGTCAGAATAAAAGGCAAGGATAACATGTTTATGGAACCTTGGTTTTCTAGAGATGTGGAGACCCTGATTAAGAACTAGAAGGGGGTATTGGCAGGCAGGAATGAATGTGGTACTTCAGGAGTAAAAGAATTGCAAGAGAACATTTAAGAAAGAAATTAAGAAGGCAAAAAGAAGATGTGATTGCCCTAGCAAACAAGATGAAGGAGAATCCTAAGGGATTCTTCAGATGTATTAAGAGCAAAGGGATACTAAGGGACAAAATTGGTCCTCTGGAAGATAAGAATGGTAATCCATGTAAAAAGGCAAAAGAGGTGGGGGAGATCTTAAATTGTTTTTTTTTGCATCTGTATTTACAACAAAATGAATCTCAGGGTTGTACATGGTGATGTATATGTACTTCGATAATAAATGTACTTTGACCCTTTTGAACTTTATTCGCGAGATAGATACAGAGTTTATAGAAGTGAGGCAAAGCAACAGCGAGGTCATGGATCCTATACAGATTACAGAGGAGGAGGTGTTTACTGTCTTGATGCAAATTAGTGTGGATAACTCCCTAGGGCTTTGACTCTGTGGGAGACCAGTGCAGAAATTGTAGGGGCTTTAGCTGAAATATTTAAAACATCCCGAGGGCTGGAGGACATGTAATGTTGTTTAAGAAAGGGTATAGGAATAAGCCAGAATATTATTGGCTGTTGAGCTTGGCATAAGTAGTGAGAAAGATATTCTAAGGGACCATATTTATAAATATTTGGATAGACAGGGACTGGTTAGAGATTCCTAAGAAGGTTGGCGTCATTCAATGTCTGTAGTGAGATGCTGAAGATGTTCTATAGGTCAGTTGTGGAGAGCGCCCTCTTCTTTGTGGTGGCGTGTTGGGGAGGAAGCATTAAGAAGAGGGACGCCTCACGTCTTAATAAGCTGGTAAGGAAGGCGGGCTCTGTCGTGGGCAAAGTACTGGAGAGTTTAACATTGGTAGCTGAGCGAAGGGCGCTGAGTAGGCTACGGTCAATTATGGATAACTCTGAACATCCTCTACATAGCACCATCCAGAGACAGAGAAGCAGTTTCAGTGACAGGTTACTATCGATGCAATGCTCCTCAGACAGGATGAAGAGGTCAATACTCCCCAATGCCATTAGGCTTTACAATTCTACCGCCAGGACTTAAGAACTTTTTAAAAGCTATTATTAATGCTTTTTGAGATAGTGATTTAGATGCATATCATATTTTTTTTTTACTGAGTTAAGTATTGTATGTAATTAGTTTTGCTACAACACGTGTATGGGACATTGGAAAAAAGTTGAATTTCCCCATGGGGATGAATAAAGTATCTATCTATCTATCTATCTATCTATCAACACGGCATTGTGTATGGTAGGTCATGTCTAACGAATCTTAGAGTTTTTTTGAGGAAGCTACCAGCAAAGTTGATGAAAGAAAAGCAGTGGATTTTGTCTGCTTGGACTTTAGCAAGACCGTTAACAAGGCCCCGCATGGGAGATTAGTCTAAAAGACTCAGCTGCTCGGCATTCAAAATGAGGTAGTAAATTGGATTTAGACACTGGCCTTGCAGAAGAAGCCAGGGAATGGTCGTAGATGGTTGCTTCTCTGACTGGAGGCCTGTGACTAGTTGAGTGCTGCAGGGATCGGTGTTGGGTCTGTTGTTTGTCATCTGTATCACGATCTGGATGATAATGTGGTAAACTGGATCAATAAATTTGTGGATGACACCGAGATTAGTGGTGTAGAGGACAGTGTGGAAGACTATGAAAGCTTACAGCGGGACCACCTAGACCAGCTTGAAAAATGACAGATGGAATTTAATGCAGTAAGTGTGAGGTGTTGCACTTTGGGAGGACCAACCAGGGTAGGTCTTACATGGTGAGCAGTAGATAGGGCACTGAGGAGTCTAGTAGAACAAAGAGATCTGGGAATACAGGTCCATAATTCATTGAAAGTGCCGTCACAGGTAGATGGAATCATAAAGAGAGCTTTTGACACATTGGTCTTCATAAATCAAAGTATTGAGTACAGGAAATGGGATGTTATGTTGCAATTGTATAAGACATTGGTGAGGCCTCATTTGGAGTAGTGTGTACAGTTTTGGTCACCTACCTACAGGAAAGATGTAAATAAGATTGAAAGAATACAGAGATAATTCACAAGGATATTGCTGAGACTTGAGTTACATTTAGGGAAAGGTTGAATAGGTTAGGAATTTGTTCCCTGAAACAAAGTAGATTGAAGGGAGATTGATAAAGGGATACACAATTGTGAGGGATACAGATAGGATAAATACAACCTGGCTGAGGTTGGTGAAAATACAACTGGTGGTCTTGGGTTAAGGATGAAAGGTGAAATGTTTAAGGGGAACGTGAGTAGAATCTTCTCTCAGAGGGTGGTGAGAGTGTGGAATGAGCTGCCAGCACAAGTGCAGGATGCAGGATCGATTTCAATACTTAAGAGAAATTTGGATAGGCACATGGGTGGGAGGGGTATGGAGGTCTGTGGTCTAGGTACAGCTCGATGAGACTAGGGTTAATGGGTGAAAGAGCTGTTTCTGTGCTGCAGTGTTCTATGACTCTAGGACTCCAGCCCAATCCGCAGCAGGAGCAAGCCACAGTGACGAAGTTTCACGTAGGTTGGCGACGCTTGTTTGAAAGAACAAAAGGGACAAGCGGACCGACCATTGTTGGGAGTAGGCCAGTGGTGCGGGTAGAAGTACCAGGCTTTGGCCCAAAGCAGGCTTCGTCTTGAAAGGGGTGTTGGCTCTGGATAAGGTTCTCTTTTCATATGATGGAGTCCTGGGAGACGCAGACTTTCCCAGGGAACTACATCTGCGTGAAGTGCATCCGGCTGCAGCTCCTTGAAGTCTGTGTTTGGGATCTGGGGCTGTTGCTGGATGACCTTTAGCTTGTACAGGAGAATGAGGAGATCATCGATCAGAGTTACAGGGAAGTAGTCACCCCGAAATTACAGGAGGTGAGTAGCTGGGTGACTGTCAGGAGAAATGGAAATGTTAATAGGCAGTTAGTGCTGAGCACCCCTGTGACCATTCCACTCAATAATAAGTATACCGTTTTGGATACTGTTGTGGGGGATGATCTCCCAGGGAGATACCATGGAGATAGAGTTATTGGCACTGAGCGTGGGTCGTGGTGCAGAAGGAAAAGAGGGAGAAGAGGGGAGCAGTAGTGAAAGGGGACTCAATAGTAAGGGGAACAGACAGGAGATTCTGTGGATGTGAACAGGACACCGAATGGTATGTTCCCTCTCAGGTGCCAGGGTCAAGGACATCTGGGATCGGGTCCACGGCATTTTGGAGAAAGAGGGAGAGCAGCCAGATGTCTTGGTACATATTGGTACCAATGATATGGGAAAGAAGAGCAAAGAGGTTCTAAAAAGAGAATTTAGAGAGCTAGGTAGAAAGCTGAGAAGCAGGACCTCCCTGGGTAGTAATTTCTGGATTGCTGCCTGTGCCACACACCAGCGAGGGTAAAAACATGACGATTGGAAGATAAACGTGTGGCTGAGAAACTAATGCAGGGGCAGAGCTTCAGGTTTTTGGATCATTGGGATCTCTCTTGGGGGAGGTATGACCTGTTCAAAAGTGACAGGTTGCTTTGTTAGAGCTGTCGGGCAAGGTTCAAACTAATTTGGCAGGGGGTGGGAGCCAGAGTGAAGGGACTCAGGATAGGTTGATGGTAAAAAAGCAAAGGTGGAGTGCAGTCAGACAGTCAGGAAGGATAGGCAGATGATAGGATAATTGGAGCCAGCAGGGTGAGTATCAGTGCACTAAGAATACAGAATCAATAAGGGTAGCAAATACAGTACTCAGAAGTGTAATATCTCAATGCACAGGAGTATAAGAAACAAGGTGGATGATCTTGTTGCACTTTTACAGATTGTGAGGTGAGGTGTCGTGGCCATCACTGAATCGTGACTGAGGGATGATTGTATTTGGGAGCTGAGTGTCCAAGGTTACACATAGTATCGGAGGGATAGGAAGGTAGGCAGAGGGGATGGCGTGGCTCTGCTGGTAAAGAATGACATCGAATCAGTAGGATCAGAAGATGTTGAATCCTTGTGAGTTGAGTTAAGAAACTGCAAGGGTAAGAGGACCCTGATGGCAGTTATATACAGACCTCCCAACAGTAGCTGGGATGTGCACCACAGATTACAAGGTGAAATAGAAAAGGCATGTCAAAAGGGCAATGTTATAGTGGTCATGGGAGATTTCAACATGAAAATTAATTTGGGAAAATCAGGTTGGTAATGGATCTCAAGAGAGTGAGTTTGTTGAATGCCTAAAAGATGGCTTTTTAGAGCAGTTTGTTGTAACCCGACTAGAGGATCAGCTACACTGGATTGGGTGTTATGTAATGAACCGGGGGTGTTATGTAATGAACCGGAGGTGATTAGGGAGCTTAAGGTAAAAGAGCCCTCAGGAGACAGAGATCACAATATGACTTGAGTTCAACTTGAAATTTGACATGGTGAAAGTGATGTAACAGTATTTCAGTGGAGTAAAGAAAATTCCAGTGGTATGAGAGAGGAGTTGGCCAAGATAAATTGGAAGGAGCTGCTGGCTGGGATGACGGCAGAGCAGCAATGGTGTGAGCTTCTGGGAAAAAATGAGGAAGGTGCAAGATAGATGTGCGTCAAAAGTGAAGAAATACTCAAATGGCAAAGTAGTGTAACTGTGGCTGACAAGGGAAGTCAAAGCTAAATGTAAAAGCAAAAGAGTGGGCATGCAACAAAGCAAAAATTAGTGGGAAAACAGAAGATTGGGAAGCTTTTAAAAACCTACAGAGAGCAACTAAAAGAATCATGAGGAGGGAAATGATGAAATATGAAAGCAAGCTAGCAAACAATACCAAAGTGGATAGTAAAAGCCTTTTCAAGTATGTAAAAATATAAAAGAGGCAAGAGTAGATATAGGAAATAAGGGGGGGGGGGGGGGCAAGGAGATGGCTGATGAACTAAATGAGTATTTTGCATCAGTCTTCACTGTGGAAGACACGAGCAGTGTGCCAAATGTTGAAGGGTGTGAGGGAAGAGAAATGATTGAACTTACTATTACAATGGAGAAGGTGCTCAAAAAGCTGAAAGACCTGGACCAGATGAACTGCACTCTAGGTTTCTGAAAGAGGTAGCAGTAGAGATTGTTGAGGCATTAGTAATGATCTTTCAAAAATCATTGGACTCTGGCATGATGCCAGAGGACTGGAAAATTACAAATGTTACTCCACTCTTTAAGAAAAGAGTAAGGCAGCAGAAGGGAAATTATAGAGCAGTTAGCCTGACCACAGTGGTTAGGAAGATGTTGGAGTCAATTGTTAAGGATGAGGTTATGGAGTACTTGGTGACACAGGACAAGATAGAACAAAGTCAGCATGGTTTCCTTCAGGGAAAATCCTGCCTGACAAACCTGTTGGAATTCTTTGAGAAGATTACAAGTAGGATAGGTAAAGAGGATGCAGTGGATGTTGTATATTTGGACTTTCAGAAGGCCTTTGACAAGGTGCCACACTTGAGGCTGCTTACCAAGTTAAGAGCCCATGGTATTACAGGAAAGTTACTGGCATGGTTAGAAAGATCATTAGCCGATTGGTAGGAGGCAGCGAGTGAGAATTAAAGGATCCTTTTCTGGTTGGCTGCCAGTGACTAGTGGTGTTCCGCAGGGGTCAGTGTTGGGACCACTACTTATACTGGATATAAATGATTTAGATGATGGAATAAATGGCTTTATTGCCAAGTTTTCAGAGGAGAGGGTCCAAAGGAGGTTCACAGAGATGATTCTGGGAATGAAAGGGTTATCATATGAGGAACGTCTCGTGGCTGTGGGAGTGTACTGGCTGGAATTTAGAAGGATGGGGGGGGGGGGGTCTCATTGAAACCATTCGAATGTTGAAAGGCCTAGACAGAGTTGATGTGGAAAGGATGTTTTCCATGGTGGGGGAAGGGTCTAGGACAAGAGGGCACATACTCAGGATAGAGGGACATCCATTTAAAACAGAGATGTGGAGAAATTTCTTTGGCCAGAGGGTGGTGAATCTGTGGAATTTGTTGAAACAGGCAGCTGTGGAGTTCAGGTTGTTGGGTGTATTTAAGGCAGAGATTGATAGGTTCTTGACTGGACACGGCATCAAAGGAAGGCCGGAGAATGGGGAATAAGGGATCAACCATGGTGGGCCAAATGACCTAATTCTGTGCTGGTCTTACAGACTCTAGGGTGTGGTTGAGCCAGGTATATTAACAAGATTTGAAAGACATTTGGACAGGTACACTGAGAGGAAAGGTTTGAAAGTAAATTTATTATCAATGTATGTATACATATGTGACCTTGAGATTCATCTTTTGCAGGCACCCAAGTTAAACAAAGAAATTATGCAGGTCTATACGAGCAAGCAGTTTTAATGGTTTTGGTATAGACTAGAGGGCCAAAGGCTTTTTTCTGTGCTGTACTTTTCAATGAGTTTATATATAAAAAGAGCAAGCAAACAATATTGAGATATGAGTGTGCAGCCGGCAGGTTTTGCCAAATGGGACAAGTTCATTTGGCAGTCATGTTTAGTGTGGGCTGAAGGGCCCATTTTTATGTTGTGTGGCTTCATCGTAGCTCCCAGAACTCTCCCAATCCTTTGTTGCTGACCAAGCTGGTGTGCTCTTCTTGTTCTTCCTCCTCAAAGTGTCTCTGCACCCAGTTGTCTAGAATTTATTTTCCTGTTAATCTAATGCTGCCTACTCCCTCGTCAGATGGGAGGAATGTGGAAAAATACTTTGTTGGTGAGTTTTGAAATTGTGCTATGAATTTCTGTGTTCCTCTTTTGATAATGAATCATGAACTGGTGGTCCCAGTGCCATCTGACAGAACAGTACATTTCAACTTTAACTTGTATAATTATTGGAGATGTTACTTTTAACGTCCCTACTAAATACAGGTTCAACAAAGGGTAAAGTTTAAATGTGGGTTTTTTTTTGTCTTATTAAATAGTTTCTGAAAATGAACTGGGGAGAGTCAGAGTAAATTTATTCTCAAAGTGACATATGTATTATTTATTTAATTGGTTTCTCTTTAGCTAGTTTTAGGACTTGCGTGAAGATCTGATCTCATTTTAGGTCATACTAATGCGGAAATAGAGAAAATTCACAAAGTTTCTAGCACCACTGTGTATGGCTCTGAGTTTCATTTTCTTACAGGCGTACTCAGAAAATACAAAGAAACAAAACAAAAATAGGCAATAAATACATGAATAAGCAATAAATATTGAGAACATGAGATGAAGAGAGTCCTTGAAAGTGAGTCCAGAGGTTGTGGGAACATTTCAAAGATGGGGCAAGTGAAGTTGAGTGAAATTATCCCCTCTTGGTTCAAGAGCCTGATGGTTGAGGGCTAATAACTGTTCCTGAGCCTGGTGGTGTGGGTCCTGAGGCTCCTGTACCGTCTCAGGGCTGAAATGTCTAATACCAGAGGGCATGCGTTGAAGGTGAGAGGAGGTGGGCTCAAGGTGGATGTGAGGGGTAAGTTTTTTACTCAGTGTTGGATGCCTGGAATATGCTGTCTGGTATGGTGGTAAAGGCAAATGTATTAGAGGCTTTTAAGATACTTTTGCATAGGCATATGGATGTAAGGAAGATAGAGGGATATGGACGTGGTGTTTCTACGTGAGGCCATGAAGCAACAGTCAGTATATCTTCAGTGACGTGCCAAAATATCTCAAACTTCCAAGAAAGTCGAGGCTCTGCTGTGCTTTCTCTGTAATGGCACTTGCGTGCTGGACCCAGGGCAGATCCTCTGAAATGATAATGCCGAGGAATTTAAAGTTATGGACTGTTTCCTTTCCTCCTCTGATCCCTCAGTGATGACTGGCTTAAGGACCTCCAGTTTCCTCTTCCTGTAGCCAATAATCAGCATAGTAACAGGCCCTTCTGGCCCAATGAACCTACTCTGCCCAGTTACACCCATGAGACTAATTAACATATTAACTCATTAACAATGTGCAAGAAAGCAGAACACCCAGAGGTATGTACAGTATGTCTTATGATCTTGTGAAGACCCATGTAATGATAGGAGAACATAGAATTACCTTACAGTATTGAACCCAGCTTTGTACTCATTCTACCTCTGCTTGAGTTCAGAAGAATGAGGGCGTTCGCATTGACAGCTATTGAATGGTGATAGGCCCAGATGGTGTGGATGTTGAGAGGATGTTTCCTGTAGTAGGGAATCTGGGACCAGAGGGCACAGCCTCAGAGTAGAGGGACATCCAATTAGAACAGAAATGAAGTGGAATTTCTTTAGCCAGGGGGGTAGTGAATCTGTGGAATTCATTGTCACAAATGGCTGTGGAGGCCAAGTCTTTGAGTATATTTAAAGTAGAGGTTAATAAATACTTGATTAGTCAGGACATCAAAGATTATGGGGAGAAGGAAGGAAAATGGGGTTGAGAGGGATAATAAATCAGTCCGGATGGAATGATGGAGTATATACTCCATGGGATGATTGGCCTAACTCTACTCCTTTGTCTTATGATGTTATAACATAATAGAGGAGGGTTTTCCCGACCTGCTGTCCATGGACCCCTTGGTTAATGGTAAGAGTCCATGCAGGAACCCTTGTGACGGGCACTGCAATGGTCCTTCCGAGATTGAAAACCTAGCCGTTGTGGCACAGGTAGTATTGAGATGATTTGGAAAGACCTCACATTAATGGAGGAGTGTTGGGCAGGACAGGCCTACTGTGAGTGATCTCTGACATCCACCTGAAGGAGCAGATGCCCTTTTGATGTAATGGCTCACCTCAATGACTGGTGCGGTACTCCTGTTCTCTGCTAGATTCTGTGCGTCAGGTTGGATGTGAGGATCAAACCCGGGACCTTGTTCTGGGAGTAGAACCCTTACCTGCTGAGCCCAGTTGGCACTGAAACAAGTGAGTTGCTGATTCAGCCTGTGGCCCTAAACCCTCCCACCCCCAACCTTCTTTCCCCTGCGCCCCAGGATTTTAAAGCAGCCAATTTATTGACCGCAGCTGCCCTTTGGCTCTTTTGCAGCTTCTTGGTTGAATTTGTAAGGTGAACCGTCTGCTGGGGTAATCAATCAAATATGTACTTGGCACTTGCAGCACGCTCGGAGAAAGTGCTCTGATGTGGAGTTATGGTTTGCAATACAATTGGAAGGGTGGTGTGTGTGTGTGGGGGGGGGGCTGCAGGGGAAAAGAGGAGAGCAAAAAAATATACAGCCCTCGAGGGAGAAGGGAGGAAGGAAGAAGAAACGAGTGTGTGGTTATACTGGAGAGCATGGGGCCTGCAAAGTAGCAGACACTGCCGTCATTGTGAAAGGAGGAGGAGGGGGTGAGAGAGTAGGATGGAGGGGGTTAAGGAATGGGAACCTCTCTCCTCTCCAGAGAGAGTGGACAGGAACTGGGAAAGTGAAAAAATTCCAGAGGTGGGGAATGTCTTCCTCTTTCTCCAGACAGCCGCCGGGCGCAGCGCCAGCTGCTGTACCTGCAGCTCGGATCGAGCGCAGACTGCCGGCCCTTGGCTGTGCAGCGGACTTGCCAAGTGCAGGCAGATGTGGGCTTTCAGTACGTTAACTCTTTCACAGCCCGACCACAGCAGCGTGGTGGGAGTGACCTGGTGATTGAGTCCAGAGCGACCTCGTTCTTTAAGAGTACTTCCTGCTAATTTGTCACACTCCATGCCAGATCATTCTTTTTGGCATTTCCTCCCCCCTTTGCCTCATCTATTAAAGCAATCCAGTACAGTCGGATGAAAATGGGAATTGCCGTGACGACCTCCTGTCACAGAGTGGTTACATTGTGAAATTTGTTACCATGATGAGAAACATACTGTAGGTAGAACACAGGACAGAACCATGCCCTTTGGTTATGCAATCACTGTCCCTTCTGCCATGACAGTCCATGAGCCCATGAACACTATCTCACCATGTTGCTCTTTATTTTTGCTTATTTATGTTTTATATTTCTCACTGTAACTTTGGGTACCATTTTAATTTGTTGTTGCTGCTCAACATATTTCATGACATATAGTATGTCCATGATAATAAACCTGACTCTGATCCTGCTAATCCTTTCTGCCTGTCTACAATCCATGTTCCTCCATTCCACGGTAGCTTAGCGGGTTAGCGCGACATTATTACAGCTCGTGGTGTTGGAGTTCAATTCTAGCGTTCCCTGTAAGGAGTTTGTGTGTCCTTTCCAGGAATGCATGGGTTTCTTCCAGGTGCTTATGTCTCCTTTTGCAGTCCAAAAACATACCATGTAGTAGGTTAATTGGTCATTGTTAATTATCCTTTGATTAGGCTCAGGTTAAATTGCTGGGTTGCTGGCTGGTGCTGTTTGTTGGACTGGAATAAATTTTAAAATCCTGCATATTCATCTGTCTGTCTAAATGCTATTATTGTATCTGCTTGCACCAGCACCCCAGCGGTCGCTCCTTATTGTTATCCTGGTGAGCCTTCTCCAAAGCGTCGATCCAAGTACGGTGCAGCCATCTTATAATCAGTGCTCAGTTCGAATGGCGGACTGACATTACCTCCCCAAGACGCAGAGCAGTTTGTCTACCAGTTCACGAGCATTGTTCGGTCATCATGAGAGAGTTAGGTGGCGTTGGAGACTGCAGATGACAGAATCTGAAGCAACAACATATTGGCCAGAAGATCTTGGCAGGCCAAGCAGCACCTGTCAGAGACTCTAGATAGGCATGTGGATGCGATATAGCAGGGAAGCGTTAGATTGATATTACAGTCTGTTAAAGGTTGACACTATGTTGTGGGCCGAATAGTCTGTACTGTTCTATGTTCTATAAGATGTATGCAGGGGTAGTCCACTTAGTTCCTCATGTTCACTGTGCCATTAAATAATATTGTTGCGGAGTTTTCACCTCAATACCCCTTTTCTGTACCCGTTCACTGTTCCTCGATTCCTGCATTATTCAAACATCCACTCATCTGCAAAGTGAGGGTCAGGCATCCAAGTCCCAGGACATCACTCCAGGGTTGTGTCCTGGGCCAAGCCATCATCAGTAACCTTCCTTCCATCATGAGGCCAGAAGTGGGGATGTCTGCTGTTGATTTCACAACGCTCAGTTCCGTTCACAGCAAACCGTACCTGTGTACGGTGTGACCAAAACAATATTCGGGTGTGGGCTGATAATGGACAAGTAACATGGCCAGACAGTGACTGTGTCCATTAAGATAAAGCCAGGTCACTTAACCTTGATGGTGGGGAAGCTGCGTTGACTTGGTTGTTAGGCAGACTAGCCTGACATACTGCAGTGTTGCCTGTTGCAACTGCCCAGGAGAGGAGGTGTTGTGGGAGAGAGCAGAGGCCTCTCTGAGTGTGCTAGAATCTATACTGGATTGGGGGGAGCAACACACACAATGCTGGAGGAACTCAGCAGGCCAGGCAGCATCTATGGGAAAGAGTAAACAGTTGACGTTTCAGGCCAAGACCCTTCATCAGGACTGGAGAAAAAAGATGGAATTGATCCCATTGATGCTGCTCTCCAGTGTTTGCTCGGTGGAAGACGAGTTGATTCAGGACAACATCCCAAGTATTATCAATCTACAGGCCATGTCACTTAGGGACTTGGGTGATTTTTTTTTTGTAAAGTATGTTGTTCTGCTATCATAACGATATGTGCTGTTGGTACTGTGATTTCCACCTTGGCCCAGAGGAACGCTGTTTTGTTTGGCTGTATTCATGTGTGGTTGAATGACAATTACATTTGAACTTGAGAAGAATCACCATTGACCAAGACTCAACTGGGCCAGCAAAGGAACCTTCTGACACATAGAACATGAAACACAGGATAATAAGGTAGCATTCATGGGTTCATTGACCATTCCCAATCAGAAATGGCAAAGGAGAAGAAGCTGTTCTGAATCATTGAGTTGTGGGTCTCCAGGCTCCTGTATCTCTATCATGATCGTAGTAGCGAGAAGAGGGCATGTGTTAGGTGATGTCCTGTCCTGTCTCCCTTTCTCTTCACCATCTACACTTCGGACTTCAGCTACAACACAGAGTCTTGCCATCTTCAGAAGTTTTCTGACGACTCTGCCATAGATGGATGCATCTGCAAGGGAGATAAGGCTGAGTACAGGGCGACGGTGGGAAACTTTGTCACATGGTGCGAGCAGAATCATCTACAGCTTAATGTGAAAAAGACTAAGGAGCTGGTGGTGTACCTGATGAGGGCTAAGGCACCAGTGACCCCTGCCTGTTACCATCCAAGGGGTCAGTGTGGACATGGCGGAGGATTACAAATACCTGGGGATACGAATGGACAATAAACTGGACTGGTCAAAGAACACTGAGGCTGTCTACAAGAAGGGTCAGAGCCGTCTCTATTTCCTAAGGAGACTGAGGTCCTTTAGCATCTGCCGGACGATGCTGAGGATGTTCTACGAGTCTGTGGTGGCCAGTGCTATCATGTTTGCTGTTGTGTGCTGGGGCAGCAGGCTGAGGGTAGCAGACACCAACAGAATCAACAAACTTATTCGTAAGGCCTGTGATGTTGTGGGGGTGGAACTGGACTCTCTGACGGTGGTGTCTGAAAAGAGGATGCTGTCCAAGTTGCATGCCATCTTGGACAATGACTCTCATCCACTCCATAATGTACTGGTTAGGCACAGGAGTACGTTCAACCAGAGACTCATTCCACCGAGATGTAACACTGAGCGTCATAGGAAGTCATTCCTGCCTGTGGCCATCAAACTTTACAACTCCTCCCTCGAAGTGTCAGACACCCTGAGCCAATAGGCTGGTCCTGGACTTATTTCCACTTGGCATGATTAACTTATTATTTAATTATTTATTGTTTTATATTGCTATATTTCTTCACTATTCTTGGTTGGTGCGGCTGTAACAAAACCCAATTTCCCCCAGGATCAATAAAGTACGTCTGTCTGTCTGTGATGAGGGTCTTTAGTGGTGGACGCTGAAAGTGCTGTTATTGACCTGGTCCAGAACAGGTCATCACGTACAGATGAGGGTTCAAGCTGTAGGCTTTGCAAGCGGATTATCAATTCCTGACCTCTTTTTTTGCCACACTGGTTACTGCAGTCCTGGCTACATTCCAAGTGGATTGCCGTGTGTACATTCAGCATGGCCAGAATTCCATCGAGGTGTGAGAAGGGCAGTGAACCTGAGGAGGTTCATGAGATTGATTCCAGAAATGAAAGGGCTGACACATGAGAAAGGCATGGATGGCTCTGGGCTTGTATTCGCTGGAGTTTAGAAGAATGGGGGTGGGGGGGGTCTCATTGAAACGTATAGAATATTGAAAGGCTTAGATAGAGTGGATGTTTACAGTAGTGGGGGAGTCTAGGACCAGACGCCACAGCCTCAGAATAGAGGGGCATCCCTTTAGAACAGAGATGAGGATTTTCTTTATTCAGAGAATGGTGAATCTGTGGAATTCATTGCTGCAAACAGCTGTGAAGACCAAGTCATTGGATATATTTAAAGTGGAGGTTGTCAGGTTCTTGTTCAGGCAGGGAATCAAAGGTTACGGGGAGAAGGCAGGAGAATGGGGTTGAGAGTGTTAATAAATTAGCCATAATGGAATGGTGGAGCAGATTTGATGGGTCTAATGGCCTAATTCTGTTCCTGTGTCATTTGTCTTATGGTCTTGTTTTCTATCTTAATCTTGATAACCAGGCCACAGCCTCGTGTGGCCAGCATTTAAGATTTACTTGGCCGTGTTGTGCCGTGGTAGCATGACTACTGTATCTGTTTCCATTGATTTTTTTCAGTTGATATATAAAACAGATCCCCCTCTTTAACAAGGAACCAGGACCCAGTGGAAAGTTGCACAACGCCAGATGGCCGTGGTGATATATTCTGATCCCATGTGCTTTGCCAGGAGTCCTGGTGCTGGCCTCCCTTTGCTCAGAAAACTGTGGGGATCGTCCTGGATGGGAATTCGCCTCGTCTCTCTCTAAACTGAGCATGCTTCACCCGTTCTTACGAGTCCCATGTGATTGAGAGATGGGGTGAGACAGCTGTTGTTTGACGTGAAATATCACCAGCAACTTGTTCTGGTCTACATCGATGCCATGGCCAACAAGGCACACCTTCCTCAAAAGGCTAACAGATCAGCATGTCACCATTGACCCCTACCAAAAGGTCAAAGTTCAAAGTACATATATATCACCATATACAACCCTGAGGTTCATTTTCCTGTGGGCATTCACAGTAGATACAAAAAAACACCATAGAATCATGGATTGGAGAGCATGATTATGAGAATAAGTTGAGTGAACTCGGCCTTTTCTCCTTGCAGCGACGGAGGATGAGAGGTGACCTGATAGAGCTGTATAAGATGATGAACGGGTTTGATCGTGGGGATAGTCAGAGGCTTTCTCCCAGGGCTGAAATGGCTAACACGAGGGGGCACAGTTTTAAGGTGCTTGGAAGTAGGTACAAGGGGGATGTCAGAGTTAAGTTTTTTTATGCAGAGAGTGGAATGCACTGCCGGCGAAGGTGGTAGAGGCGGATACAATAGTGTATTTTTAGCGGTACATGAAGCTTAGAAAAATAGAGGCAGTTTCTAGAGCTGGTTACATGGTCGCATAACATAGTGGGCCGAAGGGCCTGTAATATGCTGTAAATTTCTATGTTCTATCGACTGCACACAAGATGGAAAAACAACCCATGTGCAAAAGACGGCAAACTGCACATACGAAAAGAAAATCAATAACAATTTATTAATAAATAAGCAATATATATCAAGAAGATGAGATGAAGAGTCCTTGAATGGTTTATAGATGCATCATAGGTAGCGTACTATCCAGATGGGTCACAACATGGTAGGGCTTTTAACCTGCTGTTAGAAGACTCTTAAATAGACCTGTTGTTCAACAAAGATGAACTTTTGATTGCACTATTTTCTTCACTGTGGCCCTGGCACCTTATTCTGCCTGTACTGCACTTTCTCTGTCATGGTAACTGTAACACTATATTCTGCATTCAGTTATTGCTTTTTCCTTTCGTTCTCTCATGACGTACTTAAGTTTGGAATGATCTGTATTGATGGTATTCAAAACACAATTTTTCACACTCATTGGGTACAAAAGCAGAATTGGGCTCTTCTGCCCGTCAAGTCTGCCTTCTCCCCAAAAACCTTTGTCACCTTTACTGATAAAGTACTTATTAACCTCCTATTTTAAATATACCCAATGACTTGACCTCCACAGCCATCTTTAGCAACAAATTTCACAGATTTACCACCTTCTGGCTAAAACAATTTCTACTCATCTCTGTTCTAAATGGATGTCCCTCTGGCTCACCAACTATAGGAAACTCCTTCTCCAATTCCACTCTATCTGAGTTGTGATTCAGAATTGACCCTTGGCAAATTACTTCTAAATCTGAACAGTGTGAATGCAACACGCTTTATCGCAATCTGAGCCAACTTTGCATCCACACAGCCGTTTCCCCCTATCGAAACACAGATGTGTGCGAGGGCTAATTGTGAAGAAAGGATAATAGTCTTGCAAACACAAGAGATTCTGCAGATGCTGGAAATCTTGAGTGACACACAAAGTGCTGGAGGAGCTCAGCAGGTCAGGCGGCGTCTGTGGAGAGGAATACACAGTCAACTTTTCAAGCCAAGGCCCTTCAGCGGGATAGTAGTCTTTAAAGCGATATTAAAAAGTTATTTGTCCCCTCTCTCCTCCTGGCTCTGTCCACACACAGTTTTTGTCTCCCTCATCCCCACCTGGTTCCAACTATTGTTCACCTTTCCCCTTATGGTTCCCATTCTCACTTCCTTTATTTATCCTGGTGGTGCTTGTCTCCCTCCAGCAGCCTCCAGCTTTCACACTCCTCCTCTGCCACTTTAATCCATCTGTTCTTTTTCCTCTTTCTCTGTGCCTGCCCTCATCTATCATTCATGTGACACCCACTCACCTACCCCATCTGGCACTACCTGCTTGTCATCATACCCTCCTCCCCCCCCCCCCCCTAGTTCACCAGTCTCCTCGGACTCCTTTCTCTCCACTCCCTTCTCTCTCAGCTGGCCATCGTGCCTCTCCTCTTTCAGTCCTGATACAGGGTTTCCACTCTGAACATTGAAGGTTTCTTTCCTCCCACTGGTGCTGCATGCACGACCTGCTGAATTCCTCCAGCAAATTGTTGCTCAACGAACTAAATGAGCAGAAATATTACTGGTGGAGAAATGTTCTGTAATTGGAAGGAAAAAAACACTGTTTAAATGGTTTGGAACTATTGAACAGCGATGAATCTGAATCATGTTTAATATCACTGGCGTGTGTTGTGAAATTTGTATAAAAATATTAAATAAATATGTAATGTAAAAGAGAGGGCAAAATACTTGAGGACATGTTTATTTAGAAATCTGATGATGGAGGTAAAGAAGCTTTTCCTGAAATGTTGTGTGTGTGTCTTCAGGCTCTTGTACCTCCTCTGTGATGTTAGCAATGAGAAGAGAGCACGTCCCGGGTGATGGGAGTCCTTAATGATGCATGCCACTTTTCTGAGGCATCGCCTTTGGATGATATTTAAGAGATCTCCAGGTTAGCTCATCGAGCTCACGTTATGTATTTTTAACAAATCCTAACTAGTCTTTTTGTGAATTTCCTGATCTTTCCAAGTGAAAGCTTGTTGTCTGCGACACTGGTTTCTGATTACTTTCCTTCGCTGTTTGTCCAGGTGACCTGTAGTTTCCTGGTAAATCATGCTATCTGCTCTCAACTACAATTTAGTAGCTGCCCTTTGTCTGAGGATTAAGTGCCTCTGCTTTTGCCTTGTGCTACTAATGTAATGATTCACAATGCCAGTGTTTGGGGTTCAATTCCTATGAGGAAGTTATACATTCTCCCCATGACTGCATGAGTCTCCGCCTGGTGCTCCAGTTTTCTCCCACATTCCAAAGACATACAAATTGGTAAATTCTGGACATAACTGTGTTGGCACTGGAAGCATGGCGGTTGCCACCAGCCATAAGACACATTGTCAGACTGTGTTGTTTGTTGGAGCAGACGACACATTTCACCGTACACATGGCAAATAAGGTTAATCTGTAATCTGAGCTCTCTTATCCCTCGTTCATCTCTTCACCACTGCACCCTCTCTCCAAGCATCTCGATTAGTCTAGGCACTCAAAAAGTGTAGTGCAAAATTATGCCACAGTGCTGGGGGTGGGGTGGGCAGGGGTGGATAAATAACTTGTTTGGTCTTCAGATGAGCTACAGAGAGATCCCGTTTGGTTTCCTGATTGTGAAGGTGTTGACAATAATTTTTCAAGAATCGATAGATTCTGGCATTGTACCGGATGACTG
This sequence comes from Hemitrygon akajei, assembly GCF_048418815.1. NCBI lineage: Eukaryota > Metazoa > Chordata > Chondrichthyes > Myliobatiformes > Dasyatidae > Hemitrygon > Hemitrygon akajei. Next base: position 174,942,539 of record NC_133131.1, on the reverse strand, counting down.
GCAAATTGCAAATGTTACTCTGCTATTTAAGAAGGGTGGGAGGCAGCAGACAGGAAACTATAGACCTGTTAGCCTGACATCAGTGGTTGGGAAGTTGTTGGAATCAATTATTAGGGATGAGATTACAGAGTACCTGGATGCACATGACAAGATAGGCCAAAGCCAGCATGGTTTCCTGAAAGTTAACTCCTGTCTGACTAACCTACTGCAGTTTTTTTGAGGAAATTACAAGCAGGGTAGACAAAGGAGAATCAGTAGATGTGTTGTACTTGGATTTTCAGAAGGCCTTTGACAAAGTGCCACACATGAGGTTGCTTAGCAAGATAAGAACCCGTGGAATTACAGGAGCATTGGCTGATCGGCAGAAAACAGAGAGTGGGATCCTATTCTGGCTGGCTCCCGGTTACCAGTGGAGTTCCACAGGGTTGGTGTCAGAACTACTGCTTTTTACGAAGTATGTCAATTTTTTGGGTTATGGGATTAATGGATTTGTGGCTAAATTTGCCAATGATACAAAGATAGGTGGAGGAGCAAGTAGTGTTGAGGAAACAGAGAGCCTGCAGAGAGACTTAGATAATTTAGGGGAATGGGCAAAGAAGTGGCAAATGAAATACAATGATGGAAAGTGTATGGTCATGCTCTTTGGTGGAAGAAATAAATGGGCAGACTATTATTCAGATGGAGAGAGAATTGAAAATGCGGAGATGCAAAGGGACTTGGGAGTCCTTGTGCAGGATACCCTAAAGGTTAACCTCCAGATTGAGTCGGTGGTGAAGAAGGCAAATGCAATGTTGGCATTCATTTCTAGAGGTATAGAATATAATAGCAGGGATGTGATGTTGAGGCTCTATAAGGCACAGGTGAAGCCACACTTGGAGTATTGTGTGCAGTTTTGAGCTCCTTATTTTAGAAAGGATATACTGACATTGGAGAGGATTCAAAGAAAATTTGAATTCGCGAGGATGATTCCAAGAGTGAAAAGGTTACAGTATGAGGAACGTCTGGCAGCTCTTGGGTTGTATTCCCTGGAGTTCAGGAGAATGAGGGGGTTTCTCATAGAAACATTCCAAATGTTACCGGTGGAAAGGCCTGAACGGATTAGATATGGCAAAGTTATTTCCCATGGTAGGGGAGTCTAGGACAAGAGGACACAACTTCTGGTTTGAACAGTCTGTTCATTTAGAACAGAGTGCGAAGAAATTACTTTAGTCAGAGGGTGGTAAATCTGTGGAACTTGTTGCCTTGAGCAGCTGTGGAGGCCAAGTCATTGGGTTCATTTAAGGCAGAGATAGATAGGTTCTTGATTAGCCAGGGTATCAAAGGGTTTGGGGAGAAGGCAAGGTTGACTGGAAGAGTTGGATCAGCCAATGACTGAATGGTGGAACAGACTCAATGGGCCGAATGGCCTACTTCTGCTCCTATATCTTATGGTCTTAAATTGTGTACTAGTTCATAGCACTGGAAACTGTTTTCCTTAATTTAATGCATTATAGTATGTAATGATTTTTGTATGTTTGAATCAAATTAGTTTTTCACCTTTGACCCCTGGATGGGTCCAGAGTCTCGAGTCTCTTGAGATCTTTTTATTAAATTGTCCACTCCAGGCTCTTCACCTCCTTGGAGTTGGGCATGACTTCAAATAGAAATCCGGTGTGACACCGAGTCCTCCTGGTGGTCTGGCACCAACACCAAGTCTCAAGTGTGTAAAAGGGATTCATGTGTATTGTCATTTGACTCCAGTCCTGGTCCTGATGCATCTGTACCTCCCTGATAGTAGTGTGTCAAAGAGATTGTGGGATGGGTGGTACAGATCCTTAACAATGCTTTGGGCCCTTCGTATACAACGGTCCCGGCAAATGGTGCAAATAGGTGTTTTTTTACTATCCTCTGCAGGGTCTTAAGGTGGGATGCCAATCTACCCTGATGCACTAATTTACTTCTGACTTTGGTTGACTCGGGCATGTTCTGCTCTATAAATGCAAGTCTGTTTTTGAAACAGGGGAACCTGAAAAGGGGAACTTCGTTACTCAGAAGATGGTGTGAGTGTGATACATCCTGTCGGTGGAAGTAGTGGAGGCGGGTTCGCCTGCACCATTTGAAAGAAGTTTGGATAAGTACATGGATGGGAGGGGTACGAAGGGCTGCTGTCCAGGTACAGGAGCCTCTGGGCTAGGACTGCCAGACTGACTAACAGCTTCTTCCCTCAAGTTGTGAGACTGAAGAATACCCTGCCACACCGAGGTGTCATCACTAGGACAGTGAGCTATTTACTACTTTTTGGTTTGTTACTTGTGTTGTTCTCATTTTTTTTGGGATCCCACTGGGCTCCCATATTGTGTCATTTTCTGTCTTTAGACGATGAATCCACTTTGAGAGGAAAAAAATATTTAAATTGGCTGTAAAGTGCTTTGGGACTTACTAATGTTGAGAAAGGCAGCTTTTAAACAGAAGTTCTTCCTTGCTTTAAGTGATGTTGTAGTCTTGGCCTCAATAATATGTGGTAAACCATTCCTTGTTCCAAGAGCCTTGTCTCTTTGCTTCCTCTTGTGTTACTGACTATTTGCCGTCTGGGTCTGAGCGTCAAGTCTGAACGATCTTTGTTTTGATTGAAGATTCATTCGATGAGCAAACTTTTAGTCATGGTAAGAAAGGCATGAGTAATGCATACTTCTCGTCCCACTTTCCTTATCTAATCTTGCTGGCGTTCAAGTGTATTCATATAAAACCAATCTTAATTGAAATCTCCAGTGAAAATATCCAAGCTGGAGAAGTAACAGCCAGGATCGAGCTTTCAGTGAAAGCCAGTTGAGCCCATTATTGCTGGAGATATGATCTCTACAATAACTTTGGGAGCTTGGTGCTGCTGTGTGCTTGGAAATTCCCGCAGGGCTTGAGTCTAAATGTGTGGTGAGGCAGGGTGGTGGGAGGAGCAGGGGACGATCACTGAGCAACCTGGTATTGTCATCTGGGCCTGTAAGATGACAATAAGCTGTTGGTCTTGGGAGTTGGCTTGTTGTCCTGTGCTACCTGTGAGCCACGGGATGTATTTTTCCACAGGGTTTACTCGGGGGACTGAAGTCTGTGATAGCATGTTCGCCGGGCGTTCAGAGGCTGAAGTTTCAGGAAAGGAGTGCTGTGGGTTGTGGCTTTGCAGACTAGGACAGTTCAGATTGCCAATGTGCTATTCCTGACTAATTAACTCCAGATCCATGACCAGGAGTCAGACAAGACCTTTTTAACACAAAGCTGTCTATTCCTGAAGTAACGGAGCACATAGCAGGAACAGAAGGGGTAATGCCCTTCGCTTATTTCTACCATCAAGGAGGAGATACAGGAGTCTGAAGATACACACTCAACATTTCAGGCACAGCTCCTTCCCCTCCTCCATCAGAATTCTGAATGAACTCATGAATACTACCTTTCTTCTCTTTCTGCACTAGTTATTTAATTTTATATATTTATATTTCCTAGTGTGATTTATAGGCTTTTTATTGTGTATGGCAGTGTACTACTGTGGCGAAACAGCAAGTTTCATGATATATGCCAGTGATATTGGGTACCACAATAGCATAGTGATTAACGGAAGCTGTTACAGCTTGAGGCATTAAGGTCCAGAGTTCAATTCCAAAGTCATCCTTAAGGAGTTTGTAAGTCCTCCCTTTGGAATGTGTGAGTTTCCTTGCACAGTCCAGAGATGTGGGTTAATTGGTCATTGTAAATTGTCCTGTGATTAGGTTGGGGTTTGTCAGGGGTTGCTAGGGCGGTGGGGCTCAAAGGGCCGGAAGGGTGTAATCCTTTGATGTACTGCTAAATAAATAAATGATTGAATGAATGACTGACTGACTGACTGCTGTGTGGGCTCACCTGTTTGTAAGTACCTTGCCCTTTGAGGTGTTTTAGTCCTGTTGTAATGTCATATTCTATAATTAGAGTTGGGGAGCTTCTGTCTTCCCCCTTGACTTACACCCACCTAAGTTTGAGGCTCAGAAAGGTCTTGGAGCTGCAGTGGTATTTGTCCGTTAATTTCTTGGTGGTGAGATGGACTGTGCTTTCTGGATCCATTCATTTCTATCCTTCATTTAGGGCAGTGTGACCTCTAGAATACGGATCCCATTTACAGATTATCCTTTGCCATTTCAGTGAACAGTACCTCAATGGTAGGAACTGTGTGCATAAATTTATTCTCTATTTAGAAGCGACTTTGTGCAGTGTGGCCTCTTGGTTGTACTGTGAGGCACCCAACAGAAGTTTCAGGAATTGAGTCAAGTCCAGCGGAGTTTCTACACTGTTGTATTTGCATTTTCTACTGGGCAGCTGAAGCAGCTTCTGTAGTTCAGGAGAAGCTTGAAAGGCCTAGAAAGATTGGACATGGAGAGAAGTTTCCTAGGACCAGAAGACATGTCCTCAGAATACAAGGACATCCACTTAGAACAGACATGAAGAGGAATTTCTTCAGCCAGAGGGTTGGTGAACCTGTGGAATTCATTGCCACTGATGGCTGTGGAGGCCAAATCATTGGGTATATTTAAAGCTTGTCAAAGATTGTCAGGATGGCAAAGGTTGCTGGGAGAAGGCAGGAGAATGGATTTGAGAAGGATAATAAATCAGCTGTGATTGTATGGTGGAGCAGACTGGATGGGCTGAATGGCCTGACTCTGCTCCATAGTGGTTAGCACGAAGCTCAGGACATCGGAGTTCAATTTTGGTGTCCTCTGTAAGAAAGTTAGTATGTTCTTTTCATGAGTGTATGGGTTTCCTCTGGGTGCTCTGGTTTCCTCCCGCAGTCCAGAGAGAGAAGCCTCAGAAGGACTTCGACAGATTTGGAGAGTGGGCAAAGTGGCAGATGGAATATAGTGTCAGGAAGTGTATGGCCATGCACTTTGGTAGAAGAAATAAAAGTATACATTATTTTCTAAATGGAGAGAAAAATTCAAAACTCGGAGGCACTAAGGGACTTGGGATTACTTGTGCATGATTTCCTTAAGGTTAGTTTGTGAGTTGAGTCAGCGGTGAGGAAAGCAAAAGCAATGTTAGCGTTCAATTCAGGAGGACCAGAATGGAAAAGCAAGGATGTGAGGTTGATAGATTCTTGATTAGTCAGGGCATGTAGGGATACAGGGAGAAGGCAGGAGATCGAAGCTGAGAGAGAAAGTTGGGTCAGTCATGGCGAGTAGACTTAATGAGCCAAATGGCCTAATTTTGCTCCTACATCTTATGGTTAAATACAAAAAGAAAGAAAAAAAATAACAATGATACTAATAATAAATAAGCAATAAATATTGAGAACATGAGATATACAGATCTTGAAAGTGAGTCCAGTTCGGTGGGAACAGTTTAGTGAAGTTATCCCCTTTGGTCTAAACAAGTTGTAAATTGCAGAGAGGGCAAGGGAGGAGCGGGTGGGACAAAGGTCAAGGTCTTTTTTTCACCCTATAGTTGCCTATAATGAAGTAAAGCAGGGAAGTGTCTCAACAGAGCAAACGGAAATCTGAAGGCTAATTAGAAACCCTGTAATTGCTAGAGATCTGAAATGAAAATAGGCGAGAATAGTCATCGGGTCCTTATTATTTTCTTAAAGTTTTGAGTGGCAAGAGTGTCGTTCCCATTGAGCTTCCAATTTCATGGATGTGATTTGGCTGCCTTTTGTTTTATCCGTGTCTGACATGCATGACATACACAGTACGTTTATGTGCTCACAACCGTTCATAATGACGATTCCACACTCTGCTCGTTGAGAAATTTACTTGGTTGCCAAAGTATCAGCAAGACTATTTCAGAGGCCTGTTAGGAGTCAGCCACTGTACTGTGGATCTGGCTAAGGACAGTGTGTCCACGTAGTTTTGTTGAAGGACATCCATGAACCATATGGCTTTTTACAAGACGTGTAGTTTCTGGTAACAATTTCTGATACTGATTTTCCCATTCCAGATTTATTTAATTAAATGAGTTGAAAGCTGCCATTGTGGGATTTCAACTTGTGACACCGAATCCTGAACCCAGGTGGTGGGTATGTTGTGGCAAATCTTAGACCTATATATTTGTAACTGAAATAAAAACAGAAAAGGCTGCAAACATTCTAAACGGCATATACATTAGGGACATTTAAGTGTAATCAGAATCAGAATAATGATGGATGCTGCCTTCTTGAAGCACCGCCTCTTGAATATGTCCTCAAAGGTGCCTGTGTTGAGGGCTGACTAAGTCTACAACCCTCTGCAGATCTTTGCATTACTGTTTACTATAATCTCCATATCAGCCTATCATGCAACTAGACAGAATGCTTCCCCTCGTAATAGAAATTTGCAGATGTCTTTGTTGACATACCAAATCTCCTCAAACTCCTCATGAAGTAGAGCTGCTGCCTTTTTTGTAATTGCATTGATGTGTTGGCTCGAGAATAGGTCCTCTGAGAAATTGGAAGCTGCTCACTCATTCCATTGCTGACCCTTCAGTATTCCCCCAATTTCCCTTCCTGAATTTCCCAATCCTTGGTTTTACTGATACTGAGTACAAGGTTGTTGTCCACTCAACCAGCCTCCTCATCGCCATCTAAGATTCCAACAACAGTGATGTCATCTACAAATTTATAGATGGTGTTTGAGCTGTGCGAAGCCACACAGTCATGTATAAAGGAAGCAGTTGGCTCGGCATGCATCCTTGAGGAGATCATATTGATAATCAGTGAGGAAATGTTATTACAGATCTGCGCTGAGGAGAATCAAGCACTACAGCCCAGAAACAAGCTATTCAGTCCATCTCATTTGTGCTGACTTGGTCCCATCTACCTGCACCCAGGCCACAGCTCTCCATACCCCTCTCATCCATCGGCTACCCCTCAGATTCCCATTCAGTACAATCGATTGGGACACATCGCGACAGTCTATTTTGGCCCAATAAGCAATTGCCCTAATTAGCTGGTTTCATGGAAATAGCTAAAAGGTATTAAAAAGGCAAAACTACCATTTAACTGAGTAACAAATTATGCATTTAAATGAAATACAGAACTAATTAGAACACTGCCATCTCTACTACAATACTATAAACTACCGGTATACATTAGTTCCTAATGGTTATTGACAGAGGAATTCACACAGTGTTCGCTGCCGTGTTCTTTTGATTGACTGTAAATGAACACTATCAGCACAGACACCTGGTGCAAGTAATGGACTGCCTTCATTGTGTTCCTGCATAAAGTCAGACTGAAGACAAAATGATCAAAATCCACTGCTTTTTGAATCGTTGTCTGAACAGTTGGCTCCCTGGTGTCTCACAGGCACACAAGTGCGTGTGACTTATGCTTAATTGAAATTATATGACAACTGTCCCCTGTCCCAATTAAGCAGCATAGTGCCCCAAATAAATGAAGGAAGTCCGGGCTATTTTCTTGATTAATTTCTGTTCTTTAGGAGTTGTTCCAAATAAGCGGCCGCTCCAATTAACTGACGGCCCAATTAACCAGAATTCACTGTATTTCACCTTGCACCCTAAGCCCATGACCTCGGGTCCTAGCTTCACCCAACCTGAGGGGGTAAAAACCTGCAGGCATTCATCCTCTCTATACCCCTCACAATTTTGTATACCTTTGTAAGATCTCTGCTCGTATTTCTCCACTCCATGGAATAAAATTAGAAATCTTTTCAACCTGCTCCATAATTTGGGTCTTCATGTCCTGGCAATGTCCTTGTAAATCTTCTCTGTACTCTTTCAAGCCTATTGATATTTTGCCTATAGGTAGATGACCAGAACTGCACAAAATGCTCAAAATTCAGCCTTATAAAGATCTGAAATCTACTTCAACATGGCATCCCATCTCCTGTACTTAATGCCATTGTTGCAAAAGGAATATGGATTAGAGGTGGGTAAAATTGCATGTAGTCTTTTTTTCCCCCAGTGAGGGGAACTAAAAACTAGAGGTCATAGATTTCAGGTGAGACATAAAAGATTTAAAAGGGCCTGAGAAGAAACCTCTTCATGTGGAGGGCGGTGTGTATATGGAACGAGCTGCCAGTGGAAGTGGTTGCAGCAGGTACAGTAACAGCATTTGGACAGGTACCTGGATAAGAGACATCATCATCATGTGCTGTGTCATAAGACGTAGGCGATCAAGGTCTTTGACCACGATTGTTGTTAACAAAATTTTTCTGCAGAAGTGATTTGTCATTGCCTCCTGGGCAGTGTCTTTACAAAATGGGTGACCCCAGCCATTATCGATACACTTCAGAGTTTGTCTGTCTGCTGGCAGGGCTTGTGATATCCACCACCTGCTTCCATGGCTTCTCACGACCCCGGTCGGAAGTGGGGGCTAAGCGGGCTAGCAGAGGGAAGAAGTGCCTCTCACTTCCTTTGGTAGAGATGTAGTTCCACCTCACCACCTATTTAGGGGCATATAGGTCAAATACAGGTATATTGGACTAAGTTGGTGAGTACTGTGATCGGCATGGAGGATTTGGGCCAAAGGCTGTTTCTATACTGTACATTGTTGGTGTCAGCATTACAATGTAATAGAGAAAAATAAGTTACAATAAGAAATATATTTTAAAAAGCAGTGCAAAAAATGCAAAATAATGAGGAAGTGTTCATAGGTTCAGAGGGGAAGAAGCTGTTGAATGTGTGTTTTCAGGTTCCTGTACCTCCTCCCAGATGGTAGTAATGAGGAGAGGGCACATCCTGAGTGATTGATGCCAACTTCAGCCATGAGGCAGGGAGTGGTCACCTCCTGGTCCCAGCACTTCAATGAATCAACTTTTAACTATTTGACTGCTGAAGGTCTGGTATATAAGCCCAATATTGTTAACAACACAGCCACTTGTCCGTTGGAATTTGACGTTATTTTTGTTTCCTCCTCATCTTGGAGGGGTCAGTAGTGTTGCCATGTCTGTGCCTGATTGCATCCGTCGAACTGGAAGCAGTGTTCAATCTGGAGCTCTGTGTGGCTTGATACCATCAGGTGCAGTTTTACCCACTAAGTTTCATGTGGGTGCTGATGTAAGCTTCAACAAACTGCAGATCTTGCTCAAGGAGGATGAGAGGTGTACAAGAAGAGTGGACAGACATTGCCTGTTTTCCAAGGTGGAAATAGCTAATATGAGAGGTCATAACATTAGTGTGTTTGGTTGAGACTATAGGAGGGATATCAGAGTAGGTTCTTTACACAGTGGTGAGTGTGGAATGTGTTGCCGAGGGTTGTGGTGAAGGCAGGTACGTTAGGGACATTGAAGAGATTCTCAAATATGCACATGGATGAAAGGGCAATGGAGGGTTAGATTGATCTTGGAGTAGGTTAAAAGGTTGGCACAACACCGTGGGCTGAATGGCCTATGTTCCAAGTCTGCAGAAGCACTTACCCTGACTTAAGCTGTGAGAGTTGTAGGCAGTCCGGCTGAGCTGATAATTTTGTTTTTCTTTTGATTTACAGATTTGACTTTTTTAAAATTTTCTTCACGCAGTTTTACAATAGGCACAGAAATAAGTAGGCCTTTTGTAGTCGTCTTTACTGAGATTGGGGAATGAAACTGGGTAATGCTGGACTCCATTTATTGTTTCCCTTCTATTCTCAGCCCAAACCTCCTCCTGCCCTCCTTTCTCCACCCCCGAGGGAGTTCCAGATAAATTATACTCTTTGCACTTTGCACTCACTTTTGCAATCCAAAAGGAAAGATTGGGCTATAATCCAGGTTACTGTACTCTTCCCCATCAGGAGAACTGCTTTCTTGTGCTCATGGAGAGATGGCAATTTTAAAAAGTTTTCAAATCCACTTCACACGAGAGCTTTGTGTTTTCAGTCAACAGTTGTCATTTAAGATCATGGTGTCTTGGCAAGAGATTTGGATTTGCAATGATCTTAAGAAGGTTAGCTTTAGTTGTCAGATGTACATCAGAACATACAGTGAAATGTGATGTTCTGCATCTATGCCCAACAGTCAGAGGATGTGTTGGGGACAGTCTTCAAGTGTCGCCATGCTCCCGGCACCAACATAGCAAGCCCACAGCTTACTAACCCTAACCCGTGCAAATGGGAGTACCTGGAGGAAACTCATGCTGTCACGGAGAACAAGCAAGCTTCTTGCACACTGCAGTGGGAACTGGACCCTAGTCAGTGATCGCTGGCACTGCAAAGTGATTGCAGTAACCGCCACACTACTGTGTGACACATTGAGGTCCTGCTCAATTATTGTCTAGACTGAGTCACTAAAAGCTATACCCTAACTCTTGTCACCAGCCTTCATTGAACCTGCAGTGTGCAAAGCTATTGCCAGTTTACCATGGTTGCATTGCTAAATTTTGGGTGTTTCATTGAAGGCTGAAATTATCATTCAGAACTTAAGAAATTTTCCCTGTTGTTTTTGGGCGAGCTAGGATTTTGCTTCTCGAGCCAGCCCTCCCCCAGTTGAGATTGACCCTATTCCTCTGTTGCGGTATTTTAAGCAAAGGGGTCCCATATCTCCTGTGCTTTTGGCAGTCTTTATGATTATGGTACTGTGTGTGTGAATATACAGCCTTTGCATAATTTGCACTTACTAACCGTTGACGTTTATATGACTTCATTCGTCTTTGGGTTTCTTTGCCCTCCTACTCAAGATTTGTAGTTTTCTCTTTCTAATGAGACCTTTAATGTATATAGTGCCTGAGGATACTCCAAAGTGTTTTAAAAGACATTGATGTACCTTTGAAGTGCTGTCTCCTTTGCAGAGCAGGGAGTGTGGGAGCCAAACATTACCCAGTAAACTCTGCAATCGTGACCAGACAATTTTAACTGTAGAATAAATGCTGGTGAGGGCATTAATTTTTCACATTTATTGCTGTGCCACTAGCCATAGATTCTAGGAAGTTAGCCAGGAAAATCAGTGTAAAGTATAAAAATGAAAATAAATGATTCAGAATATTAAGGGAGAAGTTTTTAAAAAAAAGATATTCTTTGGCCCAAAACCTGGTGCTTGGGATGTCCTGTTCGTTTAGAGAGAATCAACCCCTCAGATTATTAAACCATTTGAAGTTGCTGAAGGAAAGGCCTAGAAGCAGAATTATAAACACAAGAGATTGTGCAGATGCTGGGAAATCCAGAGCAACACATACACAAAATGCGGGAGGAGCTCAGCAGTCGGGAAGCATCTGTGGAAGGGAATAAACAGTCAATGTTTCATTAAGAGTCTCGGCCCGAAACGTTGACTGTTTATTCATTTCCTTGAATGCTGCCTGACCTGCAGGAGCAGAATTAGGCCATTCAGCCCAAAAAGTCTTCCCTATCATTTATCATGGTTGATTTATTTCACTCTCAACCCCATTTTCCTGCATTCTCCCTGAAACTGCCCTATAAATTTGGCTAAATTTACATGGGTGGGAGGGCTATGGGACTAGGCGGAGTAAATGCTGACTGATGGGCTGAAAGCCCTGTTTCTCTGCCGCAGTGCCCTAATGCTAATCTTTGTTGCCCTTACTAATCTGAACCTATCAATCTCCACTTCATATATTCTCAATGAGATGGCCTGCACAGATTCACCACTCTCTGGATAAAGAAATTTCTTATCATCTCTGTTCCAAAGGAATGTCCTTCTATTTCGAAGCTGTGTCCTCCGGTCCTAGACTCTCCCAGTACTGGAAATGTCCTTTCCACGTCTACCCTATCTTTCCCAATATTCAGTAGTTTCAATAAGATGCCCACACTTCTTGCCCTCCCCCCAATTCTTCTAAACTGCAAGGAGTACAAGGCCAGAGCCATCAAAAGCTACTCGTATGGTGACCCTTTCATTCCCGGGACCCTCTCCAATGCCAGCACATCCTGAGGAATGGAGCACCAAAATGCTCACAGTTCTCCAGGTGCGGTCTGACCAAAGCTTCCATCCTCGCCTTTACATTCTCGTCCTGTGTAAGTGAATGAAAACATTGCATTTGTCTTGTTGCTGTGGACGCCTGAGTAAGCAGTTCTTCGTTACTGCATCATTGGTGGCATGAAGTCATTGTTGGCACAGGTCAGTGTGTCTGTACGTGAAGGAATTGGTGATAGCTGAGAGGCTTGTTTAGACCATTTCAAATGATAGCTACCAGTCAACTACACAGACTTGTTTCTTTCAGCGAAGCAGATTGGTTTTTACGATACTTTCATCATTTCTGGTCATCATTTCTGCATCGAACTTTTATTTCTAGAGTTATTTAATGAAGTGAATTTAAATTGTCCAGCTGCTGCGGTAGAACTTGAACTCTCTCATCAGTATTACTGTCAATACACCCCAATGTAAACCCAGAGTGGCTGGGAGAACAGACTGGCTTCAGAATCTTTGCTTTCCAGAGATCCTTGATGATTTTGCATGTTTTGATTGTTATCATTATGGTCCCCAGCGTAATTTTTTAATACAACGTGGAACAGCCCAACAGCTGCACTACCCAGCAACCCATCTGTTTACCCTAATCTACAATGACCAGGTAACCTCTCTGGACTGTGGGATGAATCCCGAACACCCGGAGGAAACCTAGGTCCTCACGTGAAGAACATACAAACTTTCTTACAGAGGATTCTGGAATTAAACTGATCTCTGTCGCCTTAAACTGTAATAGTGCTGTGCTAACCACTATGCTACCCTGGTGCCACGTTCTACATTGGAGCAGAATCAGGCCATTCAGCCCATCGAGGCTCCTCTGCCATTCCCTGTAGCCTTTGACGCTCTGATTAATCAAGAACTAATCAACTTGCTTTAAATATACTCAGAGGAAATCATGTGTTCACAGGTGGGATGTGCAAACTCCTTACAGATGTTGCCAGAATTGAACGTCCCTGAGCTGTAATAATATTAACTACTGTTAATTAATTAATTACTTGATGCTGAACTTCGAACTGCAGGGTCACTGGGGTGTTGCCATTACCACAATAACCCATGACAGGAAACCAGCTGTGACAGGTTGAATTTTTTGTTTTATTTACAAAATTTTTGTTTTATATTACATTTATTACATTACAAACCAGCGTATGATAGTGAAGTTAATTGTGTAGTGAGTACTCCAGTTCGATGCAAAAGCCACTTTTGTAGTTTTGTCAATTTTTTTGTTTGAGTTTTCCTCTCCTTGGGGCCACTCTTCAGCAGCAGCTCGACAGTGTGATCAGATCACTGTTCTGGCACATTGGTGAAGGGACAGGTCGGGGCCTCTCGTCCTTTGCAGCACCTCCCAAGCTCTCCAGTTTTAAATGTAAGACAAGTATTGAGCATGGCCCAAGTGTCAAGGTTATGTTCAACTTCCAATATGCTGCAGGTTTTTAGAATTGTCCTCAAATACTCCTTCAATTTTCTTCCGTAGCATGGGTGCACGATTGATTGCCCTTCCACTCCGAGTCTGCAGTGAGCTTGCGACGATGTGGGCCACGTTGCAAGTTCCTCTGTTAATTTCGAATGGTGCTCTTTCTGTCTCGTTCTTTGTTCTGTAGAAAGAAAGGAAGCCGGTTTTGAGTTTGCCCTCAATTAGGCACAAGTGTGACTTTGCCTTCTGGATTTCTAGATTCTCCTTAGCTGCAGGGAGCTGAAAACTGAGTCACCCAGGCGCTGTCACTCAACCTCCCCCTGTGTTTTGCAGCAACTCGCTGAAATCCCCCTTTATCCCCGTTGGCACCTGTCCCACATTCAGTGGTGTTAATTTTTGACTGCCTCTCAAATGCTGGGGAACCCATGTTCTGGGTCGTACCTTTGGTGTAAGCAGAGGGATTTCTATCTGGCTGCTTATAGGAGGGGTAAGCTGCTGGGTTTGACCAAGTATAAATGAACTGGATTTCCCTGAGCTGTACTAACTGATTGAAGAAAGTCAGGTGCTTTTTATTGGCTAATTGTGTCCTGCTGGAAATTGAAATCCAGTTTCCCTGCCCTTCTCTGTACTATTAGAACACAGGAGCAGTCCCTTCACCCCGCCAAACCAATTAAATTCATCATCAAATAACTAAGTTAATCCCTTCTACCTACACAATATCGGTATCCTTCCATTTCCCTCACGTTCATGTGACTGTCTCAATGTCTCTTAAAAGTCTGTAATGTATCTGCCTTCACCACCACCCCAAGCAGTGCATTTCAGGCACCTACCACTCTGTTTTTTATATAAAAAAATCTTGCCCCTCACATCTCCTTTCAAGTTGCCCCCCTCTCACTTTAAATGCATGCTATCTGGTAGCAGGCATTTCACCGCTGGGAAAAGATGCTATCTGTGCCTCTCATAATATTATAAACCTGTTTCAGATCTCCCCTCAACCTCTCCATTGTCTTCCCTTTAATGCAGGGGTTTCCAAATGGAGCCCTGGGTTAATGGTAAGGGTCCAGGGCATAAAAAGGTTGGGAACCTCTGCTTTAATGTGTCAATCTGGTCATTGCATTGTGAGGGTCTCCAACATTAAAACTGGAACACATTAAAATGAACCCATTCACCTCTGAAATGTGAACATTAACAAAAAAAAAAGAAAGTATTTGCTGTTCACTGAGCGGGAGGTTGTGAACACACTTACTTTTGCCTGCTATCTCCTTCTTTCTTTTCTCCTTCCCTCTCTGCTCTCACTTTTTTCATTTTCCTCTTCCTGCTCTGTCCCAAGATGTAATATTTTTTGATCTCCTGAGTAATTTGATGGAGATGTTTGACAGCTCAGGAAGCCGAGGCTGGAAAACCCACACACTGAACACTCCTATCGCACCTCTTCAGCTTTCAGACATGTGCGATGCGTTAGTTTGATTTGTGGCTGCACGGAAAATGGGGCTGGAAATCTTTTCCTTGCTCGTGCCGAGACTCAAGAGAACTTAATTTAAAAACAAGAGGCTCCTGGTTTCATTCCTCCCCCACTCAAACTGGGCTTTATTCTTCTGTGCGAAGTCTGCGATTCCAGACTGATTGTTTTCTCAATTGTACTTCTTCCACACGCCCACCCTGCTCCTGCTAAACCTGTAGCTCCTCAACTGATACCCTGACATATTCAGGTCAGTAATGGACCTATCCACTGCCACTGCTTCATGGGGGCTGACTTCCACTATTTTACCATCGGCAGAATTTTGGGCCGTTCATTTAAGAAAGGATGTGCTAGCATTTTAGAGGGTCCCAAGGAGGATCACAAGAATGATCCCAGCAATGAAAGGGTTATCGTATGAGGAGCGTTTAATGGCTCTGGGCTTGTACTCCTTGGAATTTTGAAAAATGAGAAGGTATTCAAATTGGAACCTAGCAAATATTGAAAGGCCTAGATCCAGGGGTTCCCAACACGGGGTCCATGGACCCCTCAGTTAATGGTAGGGGTCCATGGCATAAAAAAGGATGTGAAACCCTGGCCTAGATAGAGTAGACGTGGAGTAGATGTTTCGTATAGTGGGAGAGTCTAGGACCAGAGGGCACAGCCTTAGAATAGTGGGAAGTCCATTTAGAACAGAGATGAGGTGGAATTTCTTTAGCCAGAGGGTGTGGAATTCTTTGTCACAGACAGTTGTGGAGGCCAAGTCATTGGGTATATTTAAAATGGAGGTTGGTAGGCTGTTGATTAGTCAGGGTGTTAAAGGTTATGGGAAGAAGTCAGAAGAATGGGGTTGGCAAGGATAATAAGTCAGCCATGGCTTGGCATCAATATAGTATGCCTACAACTCAGTAACCCAAACCTCTACATCTTTGGAATGTGGGTAGAAACCAGAGGAAACCCTCATGGTCAAGAGAATGTGTAAGCTCCTTACAGTCCGCAGTGGACACTGAACCCCCACTGGCGTCCTTTGTGAATTTCATCCTCCAGTTTCTTGATCTTCTGCACTCTGGAGTTGCTGGTGACGGATACGCCCAGACATTGCTATCTGACTTTCAGTGGAAAGCTTCCGGTAGAAGCTTGAGTTATAAAGTATTACTTTGATAACAAACTCCAGGGTGTTGCAACAAGATCTTGATAACTTTATAATAAATTGTACATTGCTCTTGAATAATAAGGCATGAATTACTTTCTGAAATGAAGTGCCTTTTGACATTTTGCGAAACTTTTCATGGCCATTAGCAGTTACTGCATCACTTTGCAACGAGCAATCAGTGATTGGGGTTCATTTCCCAGTGCTGTTTATAAAGAGTTTGTACGGTCTCCCCAAGACTGCATGGCTTTCCTCTGGGTGCTCCAGTTCCCTCCCAGCTTCCAAAGACGTGTAGTTTAGGGTAAGTAAATTGTGGACATGCTACGTTGGTGCTAGAAACATGGCAATACTTGCAGGCTGTGCCCAGCACATCCATGGACTGTGTTGGTCATTTACACAAACAGTGGAATCGTTTACACACTGAGTATATCCCCTGTAAGTCAAATGTCCATGTTATAGTGTCATTTTTACAATTTGAGACGGTTCCACGTCAGGCAGCGGGTATAAAATCCACCCCACCTGGTTCACAACCATCCGGCTCCTAACCTAGCATGGATAACTTCACTCACCAAAACATCAACTTGTTGTTCCTCTCCATAAATGTTGCCTGACCTGCAGAGTTCCTCCAGCAAATTGTGTGTGTTTCTCTGGGTTTCCAGCATTTCCGGAATCTTTTACTTTGTAGTCTACAACTTACAGACTCACTTTCAAGGACTATACAACTTCACGTCAGTATCATTTTTAAAAATTTTAATTTCCATAATTTCTTTTGCACATTGGTTATTTGTCAAATCATTGTTAAATCATTGTTTATTTATAGTTTTTTTTCATAAATTCTGTTGTATTTCTTTATTTTCCTGAAAGGAAATGAATCTCGGGGTGGTATATGGTGATATATATGTATTTTGATACTAAATTTACTTTGACATAGGGATATTATGGCCTGAATTGAGACCCAAATCTGAGCTGAAGGCATCTAAGTAAAAGTGGTAAAAGTGATTTTCAGCTGTATGGAAGCTGTTGACTGACTAGCACTAAGGGTCTGTAACGTCACACACCACACTCTCCGAAAGGGAATGGCCTTCATTCCAACAAGAATCAGAATCTGAATCAGGTTTACAATCACTGGCATATGTCATGAAATGTATTGTTTTGCGTTAGCAGTACATTGTAATACTTAAATAAAACTATGAATTACAATAATAAATATACAGGAAGAAGCTATTCCTGAATCATTGAATGTAGGTCTTCAGGCTCCTATATCTCCTCCCTGATGATCACATCATTACAGAAAGTGCTTTGGAAATAGTTTGGTTTATTCAATAGCCACACGTTTCCAATCCCAGCAATAAGTACTGGAGTTGAACTTAATTTATCTGGTGATGTGTGGGCTGTACACTGGAAAAAATGAACCATTTGGAGCTGCCAGGGTTATAGATATTTAAAACCTCAAATGGTTTGCAAATATCCTTGCAAACTCAGTCAGTTCCATCATGTGCACCAGCCTCCCTAGCATCAAGAGCATCTTCAAAAGGCAAAAAGGTACCAAGCATTAAGGACCCCCATCATCCAGGACGTGTCCTCTTCTCATTGTTACCGTCAAGGAGGAGGAACAGTAACCTGAAGACACACACTCAATGTGTCAAGAGCAGCTTCTTCCGTTTCACTGTCAGATTTCTGAATGGATAATGAACCTATGAACTCTACCTCACTCTTTTGTTTGCTCTCCTTTTTTGCAGTAATTTTCTTATTGTAATTTATAGATTTTATTGTTTTGCATTGTACTGTGCTACTACTGTAAGGTGACAAATTTCCCGACATACGCTGGTGTTGTTAAATTGGATTCTGATTCAGCTAGGGGAGTAGCTATCCTGAGCCAGTCTAAGAGCACGTGCCTTCCAGTTCCACGTTCTGCGTTTACTGTTTAGTCACTCAATAAAATCTGCCTTGCTAGCAAAGGTCACATCTCAAATGTAAACTATTTTAAAAAGCATTTTCTGGTTCTGTTTTGCAAAGGAACGCCTGTCTAAATGTTGTCCTGACCCCACTCCCTGTGACATGAGATTGTACTCATTTTACTTTGAGGGGGTAATTTCTGGGACTGGATAGCGGGTGGGGGTAGTTACAGTGTTGTGAGGAATTTCCTGCTTTTTACGAAGTTGAGACGCACCAGCAATGAAACGGAGGTATTTCTGTGTAACATGGTGATCCGAATCCAGTTCGTAGCTTACTCACAACAGTAAGCTTGCAGAGTAACACCTTGTGTCCATCTCTCATCGTTGGCAGCCTGATCGGTTACCATACTTCATATTCTGAATAAAATCTACTTTTATTTTGGAACAAAGAGGTTACAAAGTCAGATTTTTTTTAGTCTGTTCCACTTGAGTGTTTGCCAGTTTTCATCTCTGGAGGCAAAGTGAAGTCACTGTGTCTCTGTCTCTGAGCCTGCCCTGCCCTCTGTGTCTCTGTTGTGTCTGAGCTCTGCAGAAGTCAGGAGGGCAAGTGTGAGAAGCCTACGTGGTCTGATTTTTGCCTACCTCATGCCCGTCTTCAGCTAATAGCTGTGTGGGAATTCTTGCCCAGTATTTAGTTCAAATTGCTGATCCTGTCATTCATTTGGTGTAGGGCTAGAGGTGAAGAGTGCTGCCAATCTTTCCATAATACATGCCTTATGTGTAAGGTGTGGTAAATAAACCGAGTATCCAAGTAGTTTAGAATGGGGCCTGGCTGGGAGGTAGAGTAAAGAAAAATGCAATTATGAAGGGAAATCTTTACCTTATCCTAAATATATTTTCTCAGTATTTTAAGGATTCAGGATTCAAGATCGTTTAATATCATTTCCAGTATGCAAGTGTAAAGGAGAACAAAACAATTGTTACTCCCGATCCAGTGCAGCACAAAAAATCCCCATAAGATAAAGAACAGAATAATTATAGTAGAACAATAAATATAAATACATAACATAGCTTACATACGTTGATTGTATGTCTGTAAAGTTATACTAGGCACAGGAGTGTCTATATAAGGTGACTGACAGGAAATGATAAAGTAGTGGTGATTGGGGGTGTGGAGGAGTGATTTTGTGGGTGGAGATGTTGATCAGCCTTTCTGCTCAGGGAAAGTAACTGTTTTTGAGTCTGGTGGTTGTGGATGCTACGTAGCCTCCTCCCTACTGGGAGTGGGACAAACAGTCCATGAGCAGGGAGGCTGGGATCCTTCATGATGTTACTGGCACCTTTCTGTACATATGTTCTGAAATATGTTGATTTACAGAATATAGACAGAATCATAAGGATTCTTCTTCAGAAAGTGTCTATTTTGCTTCTCTAGCCCACATAGTCTCACTGTAAGAGTAATCTAGCTGATCCTATTTCTGTCCTTTCCCCACAGCCCTGCAAATTCTTTCCTTTCAGATACTAATCCAGCTACCTTTGAACGCTGCAATTGGAAGTGCCTCATCTCCTGTCCCTGCAGAGCTTCTGAGCCGCAAACACACTTTATATATAAAAATAAATTATTCCTCCTGTCACTTTGGTCAGTTACTTTCATTCAATGTTCCCTATTTCTTGCTATCTAATCTCTGATCATACCCTTTGTGCTTTAAAATCAGACTTGCAATCTCTTCTGTTTCCTATGCTTCTCAAATCCATCAACACCGGAATCAAGTTGGTAAATCTCTTTATCCTCCTCAAAGCCTGCATATCTTTCTCAGAAGTCAACACTATAATCTAAAAATGCAATGTTACTTTCTCGCTTTTCTACTCTTGACCTCTGATATAACCCAAGCTCCCAAATGCTTCTTAACCACTTTCTCAGCCTGCCCTGCTACAGTGCACATACAGCAAAAGAGACTTTTCTGTGCTGTTGAGAATTGTGCCATCTAATTTTTGTCCTTTTCTTTTCTACCAAAATGTAGCATTTCATATTTTTCAGGATTAAATTTCATTTGCCACCTAGCCAGCAATTTCATAATTCTACCAAAGAATAGGCCCTTCTAGCCCACCAAGCCGAGTCAACCAGTAACCCACCTATGTAACCAAAGCCTAATCACAGGATACAGGATCCATCTTGGATTGCAAGACCCTGCAGCAGATAGTGAGGTCAGCTGAGAAGATCATCGGGGTCTGTCTTCCCACCATCACGGACATTTACACCACACACTGTATCCACAAAGGAAACAGCATTATGAAGGACCCCACGCACCCCTCATACAAACTCTTCTCCCTCCTGCCATCTGGGAAAAGGCACCGAAGCATTCGGGCTCTCACGACCAGACTATGTAACAGTTTCCTCCCCCAAGCTATCAGACTCCTCAATACCCAGAGCCTGGACTGACACCTTACTGCCCTATTGTCTTACTTAATATTTACTGTAATGCCTGCACTGTTTTGTGCACTTTATGCAGTCCTGGGTAGGTCTGTAGTCTAGTGTAGTTTTTTTTTTCTGTGTTTTTTTTTACATAGTTCAGTCTAGTTTTTTTTACTGTGTCATGTAACACCATGGTCTTGAAAAACGTTGTCTCATTTTTACTATGTACTGTACCAGCAGTTATGGTGGAAATGACAATAAATGTGACTTGATTTACAATGACCTATTAACCGCTATCTCTTTGGACTGTGAGAGGAAACCGGAGTACCAGGCGTAAACCTGTGTCTACGGGAAGGGTGTACAAAGGTCTTACAGAGGACTCCTAACTCTGCTGCCCCAAGCTCTAGTAGGGTTGTGTTAACCGCTTTGTTAACAGGCCCTTTGTTCACCTGATCCCAGTTTACTGAAAATGCAAGTTCTGTCATCTGCAAGTTTGACCTCTACACCACGTCCAAACTATTAATATCTATTAAGAGAAAGTATGTTCCTGCAACTGATCTGTGAGAAATTCCACTGTGCATTAACCTCCTGTCAGAAAAGTGGTCTCTTGTTACCTCGGCCTGGCCCACTGAGTTCCTCCAGTGTTTAAAGTGTTTTTACCAGCTCTTTGTTTCGTCTTTTAGCCAATTTCCTATCAATGCTGCTGCAGCCCCCTTTCAAGTTCAAGTTTGTCATCTGACCGTACATTATACAACCAAACGAAACAAGGTGTGCACATAAAATGTATATCACATAGAGCACATAAAACAAAACATTACCAAAATTAAGAGAATAAAATATAATTCAAAATGTATGTAGTCACTGATCTAGTGATGAGACCTCGGTGGTGGCAGGGTATTCATTAGTCTCACAGCCTGAGAGAAGAAGCTGTTACTCAGTCTGGCAGCCCTAGTCCTGATGCTCCTGAACCTCCTTCCTGACGGTGGTGGGTCAGAGACATTGTGTGGTGGGTGTTAGGGATCCTCAACAATGCTTCTGGCCCTTTGTCTGCAATGTTCCTGGTAAATGTCACTAACGGGGGGGAGGGAGACCCTGGTGATCATTTCTGTGGTTTTTATTCCATCGTCTTTCTTATGGACGTGCAGTGCCTTGTGACAATCCAGCAGTTTTGTGCATTAACAGTGCAGTTTTTATTGACTTCAGTTTTAGTTTATTAGCTGACTGAGGTTTAACTGATTCCCAACCACTGGTGAGATTTAAGTCTGTGTCCCAGATCAATGGGTTCAAGTCTTGGGATACCAATTAAGTACCTTCATATCAGTCACCTTACTCCAAAAGAGAAATATCTCTGTGTGTGTGTGTGTGTGTGTGTGTGTATTTATCTCTGTCGCTGTTCTCAAATTTCAAAGTAGATTTTTTATTAAAGTATGTATATGTCACCATATCCTCCCTTGAGATTAATTTTTTTGCAGGCATTCGCTGTAGAACAGAGAAAAACAATAGAATCGGTGAAAAACTACACACAAAGACTGACAAACAATCAATGTGCAAGAGTGCCAAGGTAGCGTAGCGATTCGGGTGACGCTATTACAGCTCAGGGCGTTCTGGAGTTCAGAGTTCAATTCCGTCGCCATTCCTCCATTCCGTTAATTGGTATTTGTAAATTGTCTCGTGATTAGGTTAGTGTTAGTCAGGTTTGTGGGGAAACTGGGGAGGCATGGCTCAAAGGGCCAGAAGGGCCTACTCCATGCTGTATCACTAAATATTTTTTTAAATAAAAGAAAACATTGTGCAAATAAATAAATAATACTGAGAATATGAGTTGTAGAATACTTGAAAGTGAGTTCAGTGGGTTCAGATTTAAGGTGAGTGAAGTTATCTGCCTGTAAGGAGTTTGTACATTCTCCCAGTGACTGTCTGGGGTTTTTTCTGACTGCCCGGGTTTTTTCCCACATCCCAAAGCCATGTGGGTTAGTAGCTTAATTGGGCAGCAGGAGTTTGTTGGGCCGGAAGGTATTACTGTGTTGTAGTTATTTATTGTTTTCTTTTATTATTTAGAAATACACCATCTCCAAAAGAAAATAAATCTAAACAACATAATGATAAGAAATAAGCAGTCAGTGGCTTTGTGAAAAGAAATCATGTTTGATTTTGCCGTTGGCAAATTGGTATCGTGGCATAACGCTGTAAGACCAGGACTTCGTTCCTGCCACTGCCTGTGAGGTTTGTATGTTCTCCCCGTGACCCCCTGGTTTCCACCCACATTCCAAAATCCGTATTAATTGGTTACTTATCACATGGGTGTAATTGGGCGGCGTGGGCTCGTTGGGCCGGAGGGTCTGTTACTCTTTCTTGTATTGAGATTTTCTTGCTTGCACCCACACAGGTGCATTTGTAATCACACCCACTCTTTCCTGGCAGCAACTTCTCACTTCTCCCCCTTCCTGCTAACTCTTAAGTAGAATTACACACTAGTCCTGTCTGAAAATGGTGTCTGACCCTCAGTCATTTAGTGGAGTGCAGTCACACTAAATGTAGACTCCTGTTATTTGAATCCAAGATGGTAGGGATTGTCACAATCACATAACCAAAGTGTTTTTAATGTTAATTAATTGGTCTTTGAACACATCCAAAATAAATCCTATATATTATAAGCATAAGAGATTCTGTAAGTGCTGGAAATTCAGAGCAACACATACAAAATGCTGAATGAACTCAACAGGTCAGGCAGTGTCAATGAAGGGGAATAAACAGTGATAGTCCTGTGTATTAATTAGGTTACCTTTAGATTACCTCTAAATATACATGAAGGCAGTGGGAGAAGGGGAAATGGAAAGCAGTGTTTTATTTCAATGTGTTAAATGTCCCAGAGTACTTTTCATGTCTTGTAAGCTGAATCACAAATGATTTCTCTGTCGGAACGAGAACCCTCGTGATCCCTTTTCACCTGTCACTGCACTGTAAACACTTTAAGCCACTTTTTATAATGCTGTTTACATTGTAAATAATAATTTATTTATAGAGCACCTCTCATACAGATAGTGTAGTTCAAATAACTTCACAATGGGATAAAAAGCAAATATGAAAATAAAATAGTGAGACCATCAAACATAGGAACAGAATTAGGTCATTCTTTACGGCCCATCAAGTCTGCTTCAAAAGGCAAAAAGATGTTTAAAATATGGTTAAATAAGTAGGTTTTGAGCTGGCAGTTAAGAGTGTCAACTGAGTCTGCATCCCTTGTAGTTTTAGCTATTGAGTTCCACGGTTGAGGAGCGTAGTTCAAAAAGCCTGACCTGCCATTTATCCTTTTGAGAGAGATTGTTTAAATTTGAGAGACCAGCAGAAGGCGGCCTGTGAAAGCTCGAGCAGGATTATAAAATGAAAACGATTCTGTGATGTACTCCAGTCTTACCATTAAGCACTTTAAAAATGAGGAAGACAAATTTAAAATCAGTTTTAAAAGATACAGGCATACATTGTGGTATTCATGTACATTTTATTCCATTTCCATACTTCAACCTATAACTTTGTTTCATGTAATTATTCTTTATAATTCCTGCCTAATACATGTAAGTGTATAATGACGAATAAGGTGATTCTTGGTCTGTACTGTTGGTCAGCTTTGGTGATTGGGTGAGGAGCTGGTATATATTTCCCTCTCTAATTAGACTTTTTACTACTGTTTATCGCCTTTGGCCCTCAGTGGGGGTTACAAGGCTTCTGTTCTCACTGTGGTGCATGTGTGCAGGACCTTTTGGTATTTTCAGTGTATTGATACAACTGAGTGGCTTTCTTATGAATCAACACACAAAGTGCTGGTGGAATGCAGCAGGCCAGGCAGCATCCATAGGGAGAAGCACTGTCGACTGTCAAAGGGTCTCGGCCCAAAACGTCGACAGTACTTCCTATAGATCTGCCTGGCCTGCTGCGTTCCACCAGCATTTTGTGTGTGTTGCTTGAATTTCCAGCATCTGCAGATTTCCTCGTGTTCTTATGAATCAGTCAGGAGAAGAGCACAGGTTTCTATGCCCAGAAGGCAATAGAATCCCATTCCCCTCCCCGACTTTATTTCTTTTCCCTCCTTTCCAGTTCTGATGAAGAGCCTCAGCTCGAAACAATGACTGTTTATGTATTTTCATAGACACTGCCTGACCTGCTGAGTTCCTGCAGTATTTTGTGTGTTGCTCTGGATTTCCAGCATCTCTTGTGTTAGTGAACCATTGGGCTTTTTCAGTAGGCTGATAACCCTGTGACTGCTTTTTATGTGTTGTTAAATTGTTTAAAAAACGAGTTCATATGACCAATGTTCCCTCTAATGTGTAATGACCAGTGGGTGCAAAAATCTTGTGCTGTGCAATTTTATGCCCCGCGACAACACGTGCTCACTGAATAATTTCTTCAATAAAACAGTATGAGTAAGTCAGTTCTAAAATCTGCAGACAAATCATTGCAAACTCCACTGTCAACACCATCCACATCAAAAGGAAATGTGATTGTGTACGATCATGAGATATACTTAACATGCCAATGAGGGAGAGGGTGACAACCTTTTGTGCGCTGGTAGTAAAAGATGTGTGCGTATGCACGCCTTAGAGGGAACATTACTTATTACTGGAGTGGAGAAACCAGGATGGTGGAATATTCTCTGAATTATTGGATCTTAATATTCTACTCAAACCAGTATGGATGAGTTTGAGTGAGAGTGTACATCCCATCTTTTTTTTCATTTTTATTTTCAGATACAGTGCCAGGTAGGCCCTTCCCAACGAGCAGCAACCCACCTGTTTAACTGTAGTTTAATGGCAGGACAATTTACAATGATCAATTAACCTACTAACCCACATGTCTTTGGACTATGGGAGGAAATCAAAGCACCCGGGGAAAACCCACACATTCACAGGGATGGCATATGAACTTCTCATAGACAGCAACGGAACTCCAGACTCTGGTGCCCTGAGCTGTAAGAGCACCACGCTAACCGCTACGTGATCCTAACCTCCCAGGGTATCTGTGTATCAGTCTGATATCGGTTAGTGTAACGCTATTACAGTGCCAGCAATCTGGGCCAGTTCCGCCGCAGTCTGTAAGGGGTTTGTTCGCCCTTCCTGTGTACATGTGCGTTTCCTCCAAGTGCTCTGGCTTCCTCCCACATTCCAAAGCCATACAGGTTAGTAGGTTAATTGGTCACATGGGTATAATTGGATAGCCTGGGCTCTTTAGGCTTGACAGGCCTGTTACCGTGCTGTATCTCTAAATAAAATGACACTGTCTAAGTTATATAGAACCGTAGAACATTACAGCACAGAAACAGGCCCTTTGGCCCTTCATGGCTGTGCCGAACCATTTTTCTGCCTAGTACCACTGACCTGCACCTGGACCATATCCCTCCATACACCTCTCATCCATGTACCTGTCCAAGTTTTTCTTAAACGTTAAAAGTGAGCCCGCATTTACAACTTCATCTGGCAGCTCATTCCACACTCAAGTCTTTGGTCCTAAGTCTTAAGTCTTAATATCTTAAGTCTTTGGTGAGGGAATCTTAATTTATGGAATGAAATAGCTTCTGCAGGTGACCGAACAGGAAGCTTGTAAAGACTCTTGGGGAAAAAGTAGTGGTGAAGTTCCTACACCTGAACAATTAGCTTCTGTAAATGTTATGGAGACATCCCAAAGGGTAGAAAAAGGTTCATTTGATATTCTAGATATCTTTTCCATTCTGAACTATGTTATTTTATCCTTGCAGTCTGCTGAAGGAGGAACTGAAAACACATTTGTTAGCATAGACTTTTATAGGCCCTTCGGCACATCTGGCCCATGCTGACCCAATGTCTTATCCAAGCTAGTCCTGTTTGCCAGCTGTTGCTGCATTACCTCCTAAACCTTTACACTGCATGAACATTTTTAACTCTTATTTTAAAGTTAGCTTATCTGGTTTATCCTCCTCATATTTTATGGACTTCTAGACACAAAATTAATTAAATCTTGACCATGTAGAGCCTTTTTCTTCCAGCACCTGCTTGGCAAACCTGAGCCCAGCAAAGATTAAAGAGTTGAAACAGCCTTGTGAACAACAGCCTGAATTCTTTAGTTGGTTTAACGTGGCTCTCCATCCATTTAAAAAATCACTTGGAGATGAGAATATTGTGCAGTTAGTGTCTCTGGGCCCTCTTGCTTTCCTCAGTTACGTGTCACTCTAGTTGTAGTGTAGTCATGAGGGAAAGGAGCCACACTTGATTTTGACCAGGTCTGTTTTTAAGTGATTTCCACACATTAGATTACTGAGGATACGATTTCAAAAAGTATGGGGATGGTGGTTGCCAACTGGGTGCACTTGCTTCTAACTTTGAATGTTAATTTAATGCTGTTGGATATAAAACATAGATTTAATTTAAGTTTAAAATTTTATAACACTTTGAAGCCCTTGTGGTGTGCTGGCTTTCTGCAAGAGATTCTCACTTCATCCCACTTCCCAATTTTGCTTGTTCTTTTTTGAATTCCTTTTCGTAGGGATTCTAAATCTTAGGATTAAGATTAGAATTGGTAGTAAAGTACAATGAAAAGTTTGTCTTGCATACTGCTCTTACAGATTAACATGTGTACAATGCATCACACAGTGTAACGGGTAGTCAAAACTGCCCAGTGCATCACCGATCAGTCTGCCCACCATCAAGGACATGATGGAGAAAGGGCCAGTAACATCATGAAGCTTCTTTCCTGTAGCTCTCCAGCTTCTCAACAAAACTCACTCAACTGTAATATCCTAACTGCCCCTGCACGTCATCCGTTAAATGGTCTTTCCTGTCCTCCTTGTTCTGTTGATAATTATTTAATCTGTTTATATATGTACATTTATTGAGTTTGCACGTGACCGTTCTGCTAATGTAGGTTGCTCGTGGCTGTTTGCACTATTGCCTTGTAAATTGTTGTTTGCTATTGTGTTGTCTGTTATGGTATTGCCCAGTGTTTTACGCTTGGCACCGAACCATTTTCAATTCTAGTATGTTTCACATATTGGCAATTAAGTGATTCTGATTCCAAACAATCCCAGCCACCCTGCTAACGGACTGGGATTAGAGAAGAGCCTATGTAACGTCCACACCAGGATCACCAGATACAAAAGCAGTAAAGCTGATCAACCCAACACCTTTCTTCTCATTAACCCAACCTTCCACACTCCCAACCGCCACTACTTCCTGTATGTACAGACACTCTTATGCCTAGTGTCACATGGACGTCCAATCAATCTATGTATATAGGCTATTTTGTGTATTTATATTTATTGTGTTTTTATTATTATTATTATGCTCTTTATCTTATTGTGTTTTTTGGTGCTGCATTGGATCCAGAGTAATAATTATTTCATTCTCTTTTACACTTGTGTTCTGGAAATGACATTAAGCAATCTTGAATCCTGAATTGAGTTACAAAATAAAAGTGATTCGATTTCAACAATAATGCAGAATAATGAGTAACAGCTGTAGAGAAAGTGCAGGGGTAAACAGTAAATTGCAAGATCATAACGAGGTGGATAGTGAGATCAAGAGTTCATTGTTATTGTTCTGGTTTGTAAGTGGCCCTGGGACGGATGGTGCTTTTCTACATCACTGTGGTTTGAAGATAGCTAGCTTGAAGATCTGCCTTGAACAATATGCAAGAAATGTATATAGACTATGTATATTAGTACAGGTGGTCAATTGTATTCCTAGTTTGCTTCAAGCTAGACAATCTGGTTATTTTCACACCTTTAAAACTCCACACAAAATGGGTTAGAACTATGGAGTTGAATGGGAGCTTTAAAAACCCTGTGAGTGACTGTTGCCTTTGTGGAAAAGCCAGAGACATTTGAACACGTTCATTATTTTATGGGCTGGTTAGTTCACATTGGACAATACTACAGATGGTTTATAAATTGCAATCTACCCGCTGTATGTAGTAGGGTGTGTGATCAAATCGCAAGTTCTCATCCGTCATCATTTTTATCCAACGCTTTCACCAAGTGGCTCAAGAAAACTCTATTCATTTAAAAAGCAAGCACAAAATGGAGACTCGCGTGAGTCGCCAATCCCTTCCTAAGGTTGGAGAAGCTTTGCTAAGTTAGCACGTTTTCTTTCAAGTCATTTTGTCTGCTTCTGAACTAAACTTGTAGCCATTTTGGCTTACAGCACAAAAGGCTGGTTGTTCTGTCGTACTTAAATCAGGTGTTTATGATATCTGCCGGTTGGACGAGCCTTTGTTAAAGCATTGATTTAACCACATCGCACAGTTCAAACTTAAACTGATTGTCGTAGGAAGATCCGATTCCTAAATGGACATTGTATCTTTGAACACTACCTCACTTTTTTTAATATACTGTACTGTATTTCTGTTTTTGCATTTTTTAATCTATTCAATATACATAATTGATTTACTTGTTAATTTATTATTATTTTATTATTTTCTCTCTCTGCTAGATTATGTATTGCATTGAACTGCTGCTGCTAAGTTAACAAATCTCATGTCACATTCCAGTGGTAGTAAACCTGATTCTGAACAACGTTTAACAGGGAAATTCAACTTTGACAGATGACATCAGTGAGCCATTTTAAGGAAATTAGTAATCTCAAGTGCTAACAGTAATGTTTTTGACAGTTTTACTACACACGATAGATTCAAGATTGAAGTTTGTCAAGTGCATCTCGAAACATACAGTGAAATGTGTTGTTTGCAATAACAACCAACACACCTAAGGCTGTACAGGGGGAGGGGTGGAGGGTAGACTGCAAGTGTTGCCACTCATTCTGGCACCAGCATAGCATGCCCACCGTGTTATAGGAGATGAAGGGTGATTTCATTTTATCGTGGATGTGCGTGCCTTGAGTGTTGTAGATGGGAATCTGCTTGGTTCATGGAGTTATTCAGGGAAAATTCCAGCGCAGTACAGTACCAGTCCCTGGAGCCCACGATGTTGTGCCTACTTCTTAACCTATGTAAGATCAATCTAACTCTCCCTTCCCACATAGCCTTCTGGTTTTTTTCTATCATCCGATTGCCTATCTGAAAGTTAAGAGTTTCTTAAATGCCCCTAATGTATAGTACTCTGCAATAGTCTTGGGCACCCCAGCTATATATATGCCTAAGACTTTAGAACGGTACTGTGGTAATTTTATGTATTGCACTGTATTGCTGCCATTAAAAAAAACACACCATGACGTGTGAGTGATGCTAAATCTGATTCTGATATGGACTGAAAGTGGGAAGGGGCAGGGTGAGAGGAATCATGATTGGGAAAAGGAGAAGGGACTGGAAAGCACCAGAGATCCATTGTGTAATGATCAATAAACCAATTGTTTGGGCTTAAATGCCCTTGTGTGGTGTCTCAGGGCTGGGTGTGTCTGCATCCATGCCACCCCCCACCCCTGGCATTCCTTCTCTGCCACCTGACCCACACCCCTCCTTCCCTTTGATTCCGTCAAATTTACAAACTTGCTCTCCACTCCATGTTGACAGCTCCATCCTAGACTTTGTGCCTAAGACTTTTGCACAATACTGTATCTCCCTGTACCTCCACCCCTGGCAAGGTGTAGGAATGAGGGAAAAGATCAGCTTTCTTTTGACTTGTCTATGTTCCTCTCGCCTGCCCCAGATTCCTGAAAATGTACGTGGATGGCTTTTCTGTCATTCTCTGTTTTCTCTGGTGATTCCTTGTTGGGGACTTCAGAAGAAATGTTATCGGGGAAGTGAAATAGAAAATGCAATTCAAATGAGAAGCTGGAAGTGGGGGAAGAGATGCCTGCAAATTGGTGTAGCAGTTGCTTATTTTGTTGGAGAGGGCATGAAAACCCTGGAGACTGCCCCTTTCCAGGTGCAGATAAATGATGTGAGAGAAGGTAGACTAGGTAGTGAGGAGTATTATGAGGTTACTATGGCAGGTACTATTAAACCAAAACTTAGCCACTAACTTGTGTTACTTCCCCAATGCTGCTGAGGTTTGAAATTGATATTCTGATGGTAACGCTTGAATGGGAACAAATGATCAGCTATTGTCATTATGAATTGTAGCGAAATAGTGTAGAATTCTATTAATATTGTATGGCAAGGTGACCATGGAGCAAGCTTTATGTGTTGTTTTGTGTACCTCATTACTGCTACATTAGCTTGCGTCTGAAACACAGTACCATACAGTTAATCCCAAATTTCATTTTGTAGAATGGATTATAAAGTTCTCTTCCTTGTTTTTAAAGCTCTTAATGATCTAGGACCAAATTACATCACAGAATCGTTTTTGGTTTATAATCCTGCTCGAGCTCTTAGGGTCTTATCTGCCAGTGTCTTAAATTTAAACAATCTCCCTCGAAAGATAATTGGCAGGTGAGGTTTTTTAAACTACACTCCTAAACTGTGGAATATAACTAAAACTATATGGCATGCAAACTCAGTTGACACTCTTAAGCGCCAGCTCAAAACCTATTTAGTTAACCTTGCTTTCAACTAGCACCTTTTTGTCTTTTATTTTTATGTTTGTACTTTTATCCCATTCTAATGCATTTTGAACTACATTGTATGAAAAGTGGCCTTTAAATGAGTTATTATTATCTACGGAGGTTCCATGTGATTGAGGAGGTATGGACTGATCAACAGCATCGAGGTTGGAAATGAGTTTTATCCCTAGAGCCACCTCTAAGCACGTTTGTGTCTGTCTGTGGAATCCTTCTCAATCCACCCCTCCGATTTTAGCATTGGTACTTTTATGTACTGGAGGTACAGTCCAGAGATGATACAACCCCTAATGCTTCCTGTAAAATTCCCACTGAGCCTGCATTTTTGTTAATCTCTCCTGGTGTCAGTAGTTTGTTTTAAATTTTTCTCTCGTGTTTCCTGATGTGTAAGTATAGGCTGTGTAATAATTCCAGCAGTTTGGGGCAAGGTAGGCTGAAAGTTAAGCACATCTTTCCAACATCTCTTTGCAATAGCATTGATATTGGGAGCATTAGATTCTTACTAAGTAAGGATTCAGATTGAGCTGGGAAAAGAAATCGTGTCTCCCTTTGCATCTGTTTCACCTGCTCTGGATTTGTGTGAATGCAAGTTGATTCTGGGTTGATAAGTTTTTTGTAAGTTTGAGATTAGTTTTACTTATCACATGTACATTGAAACATACAATGAAATTCGTCATTCTGCATCAATGATCAGGGATGTTCTGGGCAGCTTATAATTGTCTCTGTGCTTTTGGCACCTAGTAGCATGCCCACAACTCACTAACCCATTTGGACAGTGAGAGGAAACCTCACAGGGAGAATGTACAAACTCCTTACAGACAGTAATGAGAATTAAATCTTGATCGCTGGTGCTGTAGAGCTTTGCACTAAGCCTTCAGTTTTTAAAAAAGAGCTGCATGGTGGTACACAGCGGTGGAGCAGCTGCCTCAGTACCGGCGATCCAGGTTCAGGCGTCACTACTGGTGGCTCTCTGCAGCCTGCACATCATCCTAGTGACTGTGTGGGATTTTCCTGGGTGCCCTGCTGATTGAGGGATAATTGCTCACTGTAAATTACCCTTGGTGAGGGTGGGTGGAGTTGCTAGGCATCTGAGGGATGGAGGTTGGATGAGATCGAAAGGAAAGCTCTAGAGAGCCAGCGTAATAGTGATGACTGAAATGCCTCGTTGAACCTCTTGATATTCTCATTAAAAAATTATGGGAAATTCTGTACAGGGTTGGTGCAGAGATAATGTTTCCTTTGGCCATGGTGTCAAGGACCAGAGTCTTTATATAAATGGGTGCCTGGGTAGTGTAGCGGTTAGTGCGACACTGTTACAGCTCGGGGGTGTACTGTTGTTTGGAGTTCAATCCCGGCGCCTTTCTGTCTTTACGTCCTCCCTACGGAATGCGTGGTTTCCTCCGGGGGCTCCAGTTGCCTCCCACAGTCCACAGATGGACTGGGTAGGTTAATTGGTCAGTGTAAATTGTCCTGTGATTAGTTTTTGGGTTAATTGGGTCTGTCAAGAGTTGCTGGGGCAGCGTGGTTCAAATCCATACTTCCATATACAAATGGTTAGCCACTCTGGACTGTGCATAGAACAATACGTGATGTTGTGCCAACATTTTACCCTACTCCAATATCAATCTAACACTCCCCTCTCACATTCCATTTGTCTATCATTCATCTTCCTATCTAACAGTCTCTTAAATGTCCCTAACATACCTGCCTCTTCCACCACCCCGACAAGGTGTTCCATGAGGCCTCTGTTTAAAAAAAAACTACCCCTGGCATCTCCAGTGGGCTAAGACTGAGGTAAGAAATTTCTCACAGAGAGTAATAAAGCTTCCGAGTGTCCCAAGTGGGAGCTCAGCTGCTTCTTCGGAGATTGAGGGTATGGGATGAGTGTAGTACTCTGGGGCTGAGGTCAAACCTCAGCTGTGAGCTTACTGTTGGCAAAACAAGCACAAAGGGGAAATGGCCTTTTGTTGCAAATATATCAGAAGATTTGAACTTGTACTATGGTGTCAGATCAGTGGTCTTACTTCATCATTCCTGGTCGCAGTGCCCAGAATCAATTTACATTGGTGCTGTAGTGCAGGGCAAGGTGAGCAAAGGTACGTGCCACCTTTTGGATGATACCTGAGCACAAGGTTGCTCTCTCCACCTGGATTATTGTGAAGAAGAACTGGTGAACTGGGCTCTTTGCCTTCAGCACAATATTTCTTCCTTAGACAGTTATCACGTCATTTTCTCTTTGCTGTTACCGGAGTTTTATTGTATGCTAACTGGCCTCTGTTTTTCTCCTTGTGGTAATGACTGTTTCTCGTAAGTACCTCAGTGGATACAGAGCACTTTGGGAGATTCTAAAAGGGACGAGAGTTGTTGGATAATTGCCAGTGTGACATTTTTATAGAATGAAATGTACATCCAAGCAGTTTAAAAGGGTTCATATGGCCTGTTATGACTGGGTTGGCAATTTAAAAGAGCTATCCAGTTCTCTCTCACTTTCTGCAAAGCAATATTTCTCATTTATTTAATTCCGCTTGGAAAAGTTATTAAATAATCTGAATTAATTGCCTTTATAGTCTGTGCATTCCTGATCATAAGTATCAACCAAAAGGAGGATGTTAATCCCAGCACATAACTTCAAATGTCTTAAATTGTGCACAGTGAAACTTATTTTTAATTTTATTAGTATCCAGCAGACGCTGGTGTGAAATGCAAAGCTTGCATGTTTGTATTTATGTGTGTGTGTGCTTAATTGAACAATGTGATATTCAGAACCCCATGACTGTAAAATTGGAGGGTCAGGTGTATTAGTAACTAGCTCTTTCAATGAGATCCCAAGCAGCAGAATAGAGCATTTTGATGGTCGGAAAGCAAAGGTTTTCCTATGTGGTAGGAGCCACTTGCGCATCCTTTCACGCACATCTGTGGGCTAAAGTGATGATTGAAATAAGACCGTAAGACAGGGCAGAATTGAACCATTCAGCCCATCAAATTTCTCATTTGCTTCTGTCTATTTTTAATGGCAAGCCCTCACCTAAAATTTAAATCTGGTCATAATCTGCAAAATAATTTTTACTGAGAGTGCCATGTTCTTGAGTGGTGACTTTTGTAGTCTCGGGGCTCCTCCCTACACTTAAAGCTAATGAATTGTTTTTGGGATATGAGAGACTACAGATGCTGGGATCTCGAGCAAACTTGCTGAGGGGAATTTGGCAAGTTGAGCAGCAGCTGTGGAGGCAAAGGGTAAACATTTCACGTCGGGGCCCTGCATATTGTCCCTACAAGGTGAAATGTGGTCATTAACTTCCAAGCAGTGCGTGGCAAGCTCCCACTAATTGTTAAATATCAAAGAATACAGAGTTATTGCGGGAAATTGACCAACCAGTTTACCTGGTTCCAATGGACTTCTTGATATTTATGTATTTATTTGTTTGTTTGTCGGTCTGTCTGTTTTTATTGTTTATTGCTTATTTTGGCCCGAGGAGCTGCACTGTCCAGCAGCCTAATCACAGGACAATTTACAATGACCAATTAACCTACTAACCAGTAGACTGTCAGAGGAAGCCTGAGCCTCCAGGGAAAACCCACACTATACGTACAAGAACGTACAAACTTCTTACAGGGGATGTCAGAACTGAACACCAAACTCCGAGCTGTATAGTGTCACACTAACCGCTACGCTAGTTGCTCGAAGGGCAAGTACAATTCAGGGGTCTCTCTCAATTTTGCAACTGTGCTGTTGTATCATTCACATCCATAGGGCCTCTTAATTTCAGTAATTTTTCTTCAAGTGACTGCTGACAGTGCAGATTTCAATGGAGGATGTTTGTCCTTCTTGCTTTTTAGGATGGTGGTTAAGATCTGTCAGTTAAGAGTGACAGTTGATGTGTTGTGGTCTGTTTGTGCCAATTGACATGTGGTGTATGCGATGTTGGCATCATATAATTTGCCTTGAAATCTTCCCGTGGTTTGTACACGCGCAGGCCCTGGGATATCATGCATCTTTCGACCACAAGTTACAATCATGTTGATTTGAAACTTGATGAAGGACAAATTTAAAAAAGCTTGCATGGTATGGGGAATTAAACTAGGACTTGAATCAAAAATATTCTGATAACCAATCTCTTAACTTTTTTTGCACCTACATTATCTATTTAGTGGTGAGTCTCCAAATTATATGCTGCAAGGCATAAATAAAAACAAAGTTTGCACTTCCCTACTGCCCCTGTGCCTTTCTGAATTTTCCAAAACTTCCCAGCAGTAAAATAGTCTGTCAGATATTCATTGTTAATGTAGGAAACGTGGCAACCCCTGGTGCATGGAAAGCTCCCACAGTCAGTATTATGGTGATGTCTACGTGGTTTGTTTCAAAAACATTGACAGAGGGTTTGGTTAAAATCAGCTCTTTTCAAAATAGCACTATAGGATATTTTAGAATTGGAGGCTGAGTTAACAACTTGCGTAACATATGCCCTAATATCCTGCTCGGGCTTTCAGGTCTTCTTCCGCTGCTCTCTTAACTTTAAACAATCTCCATCAAGAGATAATCGGCAGGTCAGCTTTTTTGAACTACGTTCCTAAACTGGAATTCAAACCCGAAAACTATAAGGGATGCAGACTCAGTTGGCACTTTTAAATACCAGCCCAAAACCTATTTATCTAACCTTGCTTTAAACTAACATCTTTTATTTTTGTGTTTTTTATATTATTTTCATGTTTGCACTTTATCCCATAGTAAAGCACTTTGAACCACATTGTCTGTGTGAAAAGTGCTCTATGAATAAGTTATTATTTTTATTTTTTTCACAGCTCAAACTGGTAAAACCTGAGATACAGGCATAGTCAAGCACACTCATTTCTCAATTACTAGGAATTCTTTGGACTATTCTAGTGATGTTTAGTATTTGTGGCTTTCTGGAGATGTGCATAAATATTGCAGTGGAGACCTAATTGTTTAATGCTATTGTGTAGTGACTTTGGGATGACATCGGTTGAAGATATTATTATTGGGACAATGGATACCTTGTTCATATTTCCATAGTCTTTCAATTTCCTCTTTTAATTCAGCATATTTCTGGTGTTTTTCGTTATTGATTTCTGTAAGTTATGTGTATTTGGATGGTTATTATGGATTGTCCTTTAATAATGGATCAGTCGTGATATAATTTATAGGACGCATGACTCTAAAACTGGATTAGGCTTGTATTTGTATTACTGTTATTATTATTTTTATTAGTAGTATTATTATGACATCCTGAATGGGACAGAAGTCCAAACGCTCTGGCTCAGATGAGAATGCAGTGCTATGCCCAATAGTGGCACAATTCCTTCTGCTGCTTGGGTTTAATGTAGCATTAAACATTCGTCACACTTTAGAGAATGAATTGCTTAGCTTGGCACGTCTGTGGAAATGCAACCCCAGTAAACGGAATTGCTTGGGAATTAAATCCTCGTGCAGCATCATTTTGCACAGAATTGTTGAAGAGTTTGAGATTCTTGGTGAAGCCTGAGTAGTGCTCAAGGCTGCCTGTTGCACCTTGCATTTGGTTCTACATTTATTCATTGCCTGGACTAATCGACTATAGTTGACTATTGTTAGGAAGAATGTACTGTTTTCTAAACTTGCTGCAAGAGTTAATTTCTCAGGACTAGGCAAAGACCTAATGCAATTTAAAGTATTCGGAGATTCAGGACAGAGATGTGTAGAAACTCATGGTCAAGATTAATTGGCAATCCTCTTACTGTGCTACTTTTGACTATAAGACGTAGCAGCAGAATTAGACCAGTTAGCCCATGGAGACTGCTCCGTCTGATTTATTATTCCTCTCAGTCGTATTCTCCTGCCTCCTCTCTGTAACCTTTGATACCCTGATTAACCAAGAACCTAGCAACCTCTGCTTTAAATATACTGAATGACTTGATTGCTCTGTGGCGATGAATTCCACAGATTTCACTACCCTCTGGCTAATGAAAATCCTCCTCATCTCCGTTCTAAATGGACCTCCCTGTATTCTGAGGCTGTGCCCTCTGGTTCTAGACTTGCCGCTATAGATCTAAATTATCCGGAGATTCGGGACAGAGGTGCATAGTAAAGATTAATTGTCAATGCTCCCTGTGTTACCTTAGCCTCAATATAAACTCCAGTTCTCTAGTAACCAGTTGAATGAAATTTTACACATATGGGAAAAATAAATACAATGCTGGTCCTTGCGATCAAAGGCAGCTTTGCATGTTATTTGTGCGGAGATTGGGTGCAGACAAAGGCGGTCCTGGCTGAAAGTTAGAAGATGACTGGCTTCACCACCACCCCCCCCCCCCCCCACCACCACCAAGAGGAACGTTTGTACATACCATTCTCCTTTGGTTGCTCAGGCAGAAAGTGCAGATCTGTTTGGGCTGGCTGCTCTCGGTCTCAGTGACCCTACTGCCAGGGTAGTAGCTGGACGTGCTGGTGTGACAGGGTTGGCCATCCCCAGCTTCTCCCAGCAGCAGCACGTTCCCCAGGTGGGAGATGTAACTTGAAGCCAGTCGCAGCGTCTCTATTTTGGAGAGTTTCCTGTCAGCGGGTTCGGTGGGGATGAGGGTCCTGAGGGCTGTGAACGCCATGTTAACGCTGTTGGTCCTGTCTCTCTCCCTGGCATTTGCAGCTTGTCTTTGTCTAATGACTCCTGGCACCCTGGCCTTCCTCTTCCTCTTTCCTCCTGCACCACTGTAAGGTCCCAGGCTGAAAGATGTCTCTGAACCTGAGCTCTCGCTGTCGAGTTCCTCATCTCCTTCTGACAGCATGCTGATCTCCGGGTACAGGCAGCGGCTGGGCACCGATCTCAGCATGGCGAAAGACATCGGTGCTCAAGTGGGGTTTACTCGCCCAGAGGGCCCTTCCTGCTTTTCCCTTTCTCTTGTCCCTTAAAACCCAGCAGATAGAATCCGGCAAAACGAAAGGGACTCTTTTCAAAAATTCATATTTGGGTCACTGTCAGGACCTCTTTCCCTCACCAAGACAACTCTTTTCCCACTTTAATCTGGCTACTTCTTTTCAAGCTTCCCCTCACTGCCTCTTTCCACCCCTCCCTCCCCCTCTTCCCCCTCTCTCCCCCCGTCTCTCTCTCTCTTTCTCTTTCTCTCTCTCTTTCTCTTTCTCTCTCTTTTTCTCTTTCTGTCTCTCTTTCTCTGTCTCTCTCTCCCCCTGCTTTTTCTCTCACTGTATCTTTCTGTCACTCTATCTTTCTCCAAGTGCTTCAGACTTCGCGGAGATCAGGTTTTTATAAGTGGGAGGCGGGGTCCAGTCGGGGGCGTTTCAGGGAGCTCCATTCTCGTCTTAACCCTTTACCAGGGCTTTTCTCAGCCCTGAGGCACTTCACATGTGTTTGTAGTCACTGGCCGTGTCAGGGATGCAGTAAACCAACATCTTCTATCCTGATCACAGCCTGAGGTTTTGGTTCAAATCCAGCTTCGCAGCTTGAAAACTTTACCTTGTGGTTTTAAAAGCTTAAATTGATTCACAGAACTGAGCTAGCTGCTCCTCCAATCTGTGTTTGTTTTCACAAGATGTCTGGTCTAATTCCCAATATTTTTATAATTCAAGATTGTTTAATGTCATTTCCAGTATACAAGTGTAAAGGAGAACAAAATAATTGTTATTCCCAATCCGATGCAGCGTATAAAAAAGCAGGCGAAGGTGAAGAATACAGTGAATCTGATAGCTTCTATACATAGATTAAGTGTATGTCCATAAAGTGACACTGGGCACAGGAGTGACTGACAGAGAATGATAAATTGTGGAGGGATGGTTAGTGGATGGAGGTGTTGGAAGGTCACTTTGATTAAACCTCGTACCTTTAACCTGCTCCCACTCTTCTTCCCCATGTAGTACATGTCACTGACATTAGAACATCAGGAAGTTTTTGACAATAACAGGCCATTCAGCCCAACAAAGCTTGCCAAATTCCTATCCACATAGTGTGTTGAAATAATTATTGAGTTTAGATTTGAAAGTCTCTAAGGTATGACTCTCAACTACACAACTAGGTAGTTTGTTCTATGTGTCCACAACTTGCTGTGTAGAGAATTGCTGTATGTTGTGAAATTTGTTGGTTTGTGGCAGCAGTACAGAGCAATAGATAAAAATTCCTGTAAATTACAAAAAGAAATATAAATCAAGAAATTACAGAAGTAGTGCAAAAATAGTGAGGTAGTGTTCCTGGGTTCATTGTCCACTCAGAAAGCTGATGGCGGATAACGGACCTGTGAACAGTACCTCACGATTTTTCAATATCCCGAATCCTAATATGTTCACTTAACCCAAGCAAAAGAGAATCTGCAGATGCTGGAAATCCAAGCAACGCACAAAAAATGCTGGAGGAACTCAGCAGGACTGGAGAGAAAAAGATGAGGAGTCAGAGTTAGAAAGGAGGGGGAGGGGAGGAAGAAATACTAGGGGATAGGTGAGACCGGGAATGTGGGGGGAAGGGGTAAAGTGCTGGGAAAGAGATACAGGGCTGGAAAAGGGGGAATCTGATAGAAGATGGAAAGAAAAGGGGGAGGAACACCAGAGGGAGATGATGGGCAGATAAGGAGGTAAGGTTGAGAGAGGGTAAAGGGAATGATGTAGGAGGGGGGCATCAGCAGAAGTTTGAGAAATCGATGTTCGTGCTATCAGGTTGGAAGCTTTCCAGATGGAATATAAGGTGGTGTTTGTCCAACCCGAGTGTGGCCTCATCATGACAGTAGAGGAGGGCATGGACTGGCATGTCAGAATGGGAAGTGGAATTAAAATGGGTGTCCACTGGGAGATAGAAACATAGAAATCTACAGCACATTACAAGCCCTCTGGCCCACAATGTTGTGCAAACCATGTAACCTACTCTAGAAACTGCCTAGAATTTCCCTACCGCATAGCCCTCTATTTTAAAACCAGTGTCCAAGGTTTTAAGCAGGCACCAAACAGTGGTCTTGCATGATGGCTCATGTGGTCAAATGGATACAAAAGATTAGTTTTATTTGTCACAGTAACACCGAAACAGACAGTGCAATGCATTGTTTTATGTCAATGACCATCAGGGCCTGAGATGTGCCGGGGCAGCCCGCAAGTGCTGCTGAGCTTCTGGCGCCAGCATAGCATGCTGACAGTTTACTAACCCATGTGCACGCTGAGGAAAGCCAAGCAGCCATGGGGAGAATGTACAGACAGTGGCTGGAATTGAATGTGAATCCTGACCTCTGGTGCTGTGAAGTGTTATGCTACAGAGCCCACCCGACTGCTAGCATTTCCTTTGGG
The DNA here is from genome assembly GCF_048418815.1 of Hemitrygon akajei. Classification (NCBI taxonomy): domain Eukaryota; kingdom Metazoa; phylum Chordata; class Chondrichthyes; order Myliobatiformes; family Dasyatidae; genus Hemitrygon; species Hemitrygon akajei. Next base: position 174,902,655 of record NC_133131.1, on the reverse strand, counting down.
AATCATGGTTAAAATGAATAATTGCCTCAGAAAAGTATTGGAATGGACTGAGCGTGGCCTATCAAGGTGTCAGCAGGATGGGATAAAGGGAGTTGAGGGGTAGTTGAGCAAGGCATAGATAAGACCATAAGATGTAGGGGCAGAATAGGCCATTTGACCCACCAAGTCTTCTCCCCATAATCTTTGACACCCTGACTAATCAAGAGCCTATCAACCTCTACTTTAAGTATAAATTACTTTGCCTCCACAACTGATAAATTCCACAGATTCACCACCCTCTAGTTAAAGAAATTTCTCCTCACCTCTAGGGACATCCTTATATTCTGAGGCTGTGCTCTCTGGTCCTACACTCCCCCACTACAGGAAAAATCCTCTCCATCCTCATGCAATAGCCCTTTCATTCTTGTGAACCTCCTCTGGACTCTCTCCAATGCCTGTAAATCCTTTCCTAGATAAGGGGCCCAAAACTGCTCTCAATATTCCAAATGTGATCTAACCAATGCCTTATAAAGCCTCAGCATTACACCTTTGCTCTTGTATTCTAGTCCTCTCAAAATGAATGCTAATGTTACATTTGCCTTCCTTACCACCGACTTAACCTGCAAGATAACCTTCAGGGAATTGTGCCAAGTCCTTTTGCACCTCTGATTTCTGAATTTTTTTTCACTGTTTGGAGAATAGTTTATGCTTAGAAATTACTATACGCAAAGTCTACTCTCTGTTGGATTCTGATTCTATGAGCAAATTTGTTCCTGCTCTAATTATCCTTCACTGCTGATGGTAGTAGGGCTTGTAATTGGGGATCAGTTCTGATTCCTTGAGAGTGATGGCCAGGGGAGCAGGGAAATCAGCAGCAAAGCTGCTCTGCGTCGCATTTGCAAAACAATGGAGACTTTGCATCTGGGAAAGTCGTTGGAATAAATGAAATGGTAAGCGTTCGATTTGATATCCACACTGGGAGCTGGACAGTATGGAGCTGTCTCTTTCTCTCTGCCATTTTGATATTGTTAACAGCATGGTGTTATTCAGTGGCTGACACTTCTTCAAAAGACATGTAAAATGGAAAAAAAAGCTTGTGTAACCTCCGCACTTCATTTGAAGTGGTCTCTCTGGTGGGTTGCATAAACTGACCTGAAATATGATGTGTTTGAAAGGACCGGTTTTTGGTAGTGAACTGTAGGTTCCACATCAGCACCTGTCCTCTACGATTCACCATGGTGCCCCTCAGGAGGGGCTACATTCAGTTTAAATAGGCTCAAGAGGCTACGATGCAGACTTTCTTCCTCTAAGGCTCGGTTTTCACATTTGATCTTGTGATTTATGTCTTCCTTGTTGTGTTTATGTCCTCTCCCAATTCTCTTGTTTACTTCTGTTCAGTTTTAAACATTGCAATAGCGTCTGCAGGGATATAATAACTAGTGTAATGGATGTTGTTAACATTAATAAATGAATTGATCTATAAATAAAATTTTAAGAATTCTATCCATCAGCCATATTTTTGCACGCTATGGTACCGTAGCAGATAGCGCAATGCTATTACAGGTCGGGGCGATGGAGTTCAGAGTTAAGTTCCAGCATCCTCTGTAAGCAAGTTTGTACATTCCTTTCCCTGTGACTGTGTGGCTTTCCACCAGGTGCTCTGGTGTCTTTCCACAGTCCAAAGACATGCCAGTTACTAGGTTAATTGGACATTGTCAATTGTCCTGTGATTAGGCTGGAGTTAAATTGGTGGGTTGCTGGGTGCCACAGCTCAAAAGGCCAGAATGGTCTGTTTTGCACTGTATCTATTATCAATCAACAAATAAATCATCACCATCATAGTATGCGCAGTGTCCTATGACGTGGGCAATCATGATCTCAGTGACCATGATCATTCTTGGCAATTTTTTCGGCCTTTTTCTGGGTAGTGTCTTTACAAGATGGGTGACCCCAACTATTATCAATACTCTTCAAAGATTGCCTGCCTGCCATCAGTGGTCACATTACCAGAAATTGTGACATCAGCAGCTCGGTCAACCATCCACCAGCTGCTCGCATGGCTTCACATGACACTGAGCAGGGGATGAAGCAGGTGCTAAACCTTACCCAAGGGCGACCTGCAGGATAGAGGAGGGAAGGAGCATCTTGCACTCTCCTTGGTAGAGATGTATCTGTACCCCGCCACACAAATAAATAAATAAGTTCCATATGCCTGCTTGAGCTGTGCTAAGTAACCAGCAGAGTTTTGCATTTATTGAAAGCTTCAGTATAATTTCGACCAAGATGCTCAGAAGGTTAGGCAGCATCTTTGGAGGGGAATAAATAAGTTTGATTTTGGTGATGTCAGTTGAGTGGTTAGTGGTGATAGAAGGAACTGACAGATGCATGGAATGTCCTTGTGTAAATTGGTAAATTAGTTTATTATTGTTGCATGTACTGAGTGACAGCATTGAGGTACTGCCTTGGTGTAAGGCACTCCTTCCCTCCACTAGGGCAAGGTGTAGCACCTGCTCAGCCCCCAGTCAGGGTCAGCAGCTGGTGGACGGTCGTACGAGCAGCTGGTGCAGATCATGTCCTGGTTACGCGATCACCGACGCCAGCAGACAATCTCTGAAGTGTATTGATAATGGTTGGGATCACCCGTCTTGTAAAGACACTGCCCAGAAGAAGGCAATGGCAAACCACTTCAGTAGAAAAATTTTGTCAAGAACAATCATGGTCATGAGACCACGATCGCCCATGTCATATGATGATGATGTCATATAACATGGCGTGTAATGATGCCATAAGGCATGGTACATAGTGGTAATGGTGATGGGTGTAATTGGGGAGCTCAACCTTGTTGTTGTGGGCATATTATGTTTGGTATTGGAAGCATGGCGACCCCTCTAACCCCTGTTGTAAAGACACTGTTCAGAGGAAGGCAATGGCAAACCACTTCATGAGAACGTGATTGCCTGCATCATAAAACACAGCATATATGATGCTACAGTGGAAAATTGTGTAACGCACACCATCAAAACGATCCTTTCATTACAACAGCGTATTAATGTAGTTCAAGGGTAAAACTACTTAAGAACTTTTTAAAAGCTATTATTAATGCTTTTTGAGAGAGTGATTTAGATGCATATCATATTTTTACTGAGTTAAGCATTGTATGTAATTAGTTTTGCTACAACAAGTGTATGGGACATTGGAAAAAATGTTGAATTTCCCCATGGGGATGAATAAAGTATCTATCTATCTATCTAATTTCTTTAGCCAGAGGGTGGTGAATCTGTGGAATTCATTGCCACAGATGGCTGTTGAGGCCATGTCATTGTGTATATTTAAAGCAGAGGTTGATAGGTTTGTGATTAGTAAAGCCATCAAAGGTTATGGGGAGATGGCAGGAGAACAGCATTGCTAGTGATAATAAGCAGCTACGAAGGAATGGAGGAACAGACTCGTGCTGAATGGCCTGATGCTACTCCTATATCTTATGGTCTTAACAGAATATGTGTTCAGTTTTGTGTCCAGAAAATGCACGACCTCAGTAACTGGGTCAGTAACCTGGTTTAAGTACATGAACAAAACCTTAAGACATATAATTGGAATTAGGCCATTTGGCCCTTTGAGTCTGCTCCATTATTCAATCATGGCTGATTTTTAATCTCTCTAAACTCCATTCTACTGTCTTCTCCCTGTAACCTTGATGCCCTGACTAATTAAGATCAGAAAGATAGTCCAATTATCTTAATACATGGTAAATAGATGATTGTTCGATGCCAGATTACATTCAGATTTTTATACCCGGTAAATATTGGATCTTCAAACCTTGACTTGACAGACGACCAGGAGCAAACTGTTTTCTCTGGCTTGGGTTAAAAGATTCACCATGTCATTGATTAAAGGGTTTTCAGAGACAAAATTAATTTCCTAGACAAGAAAGGTGTAGGGTGGGATGTCACAGGTAGATTCTTTTTACAAGAGTGATGGGTGTGTGGAATGCCCTGCCAGGGGTGGTGAGAAGCAGATACATTAGGGACATTTTAAAGACTCTTAGATAGACACATGGATGATAGAAAAATGGAGAGCTGTGTGGGAGGGAAGAGTTAGATTGATTTTAGAGTAGAATCAAAGGCAGCACAACGTTGTGGTGTAAAGGCCTGTACTGTGCTGTTGTGTTCTATATTCTGTGTTATCAGGGTGATGTTGTCAAGTTATCAAACAGCACTGATGCTAATGAATTTTCATTGTGGCATGGCGCCAGTTCAGGGATACTCATTCTTTTCACTTTCCAAGATGGAGAGGGCCTGAGTGCTTTTCAACTGGCCGTCAAGGCTGAGAGGCTGGACAAACTTTCCCAGCTACTTGGAATAACTTAAGTTCCAAGCTGTTGGCTAAGCACGCACACTCTCATCCTGGGCTGAACGCAGCATTTCCAAAGGAGCTGAATTTTTAAGCGATATTGCAGGCTTTTGGAAGACGTCTGGAGTGCCTTGCTCAGTCCGTGACTCCTTTAAGGCTTCTCCATGCGCCACGCTCCCTCATCTCTGACTCTGTTAAAATGGATATCTGTCCTGTTCTCCCAAAGCTAAATAATAACATTTTAGCAATGATTGTGGCAAACACGCTGATTCGGTGCTGGAAAGTGGTTAAATATCTTCGTGTGCTTCATCTCAACATCTTAATGGCCTGAAAAATTCAACAGTGGAAAACAGTTTCACACATTAATATTTTAGTATGAAGCTACCAAAGAAAACTATTTGTTCTTGAATTTGTATTATTATGTACAAGAATGGTGCCGAAAAAACCCCCAGCAAAATCATGAAGGATCCCACCCACCCTGCTCATGGACTGTTTGTCCCACTCTCAACGGGGAGGAGGCTACATAGCACCAACACCAGAGTCATCACACTCAAAAAGTTACTTTCCCAGAGCAGTAAGGCTGATCAACACCTCCACCCTCTAACCCACCCCTCCACATCCCCAATTACCACTACACAATCATTTCATGTCAGAGTCACCTTATGTACAGACACTTCTGTGCCTGACATCATTTTATGGACATACAATTGATAAGTATTTATATCTATTGTGTTTTTTATTATTATTGTGTTCTTCATCTTATTCTGGTGATGTGCTGCATCAGATCCGGTGTAACAATTATTTTGTTCTCCTTTACACTTGTGTACAGGAAATGACATTAAATAATCTTAAATTTTGATTTATCTTAGTTATTTCCAGACTTTCCCCATTATCTGTACAGTCTTGAAAGGTGTGTATTTAGACTGAAGGGGTTTGTAAAGCAGTGATATGTACTAGTCTGTCAAATACTTGATGAGAGTTCTCTGTATTTTAAGTAGCTGGTTGGAATTCAGTCTTACTCTAGATTAGGAACAAGAAATCTCCAAAGCAATGCAACATTAGTCATTCACCTATCAAAAGAGTAGACAGCCATAGACTCTTTCCCCAGGGCGGAATTGGCTAATACCGGGGAACATCATTTTAAGGTAAAACACACAAAGTGCTGGAGGAACTCACAGCATCTATGGAATTGAACAGTTGACATTTTGGACTGAGACCCTTCGTCAGGACTGGAAAGGAAGGGGGGAAGGAGCCAGAGTAAAAAGATGGGGGAGTAGAAAGAGGATACCTAGAGTGTGTTTGGAGGAAAGTTTAGGGGGCATCTCAGTTGTTTGTGCTTAGGACACCCTGCTGGCAGTGGTGGGAGAGGCAGATACATAAGGGACATTTTAAAGACTCTTAGATAGACACATGGATGAAAGAAAACTGGAAGGCTGTGTGGGAGGAAAAGGTTAGACCAATCTAAGAGTAGGTTAAAAGGTCAATAAACATAGAGTCAGAGTCATAGAACACTACAGCACAGAAACCAGGCCCATCAGCCCATCTTTTCCATGCTATTATTCTGCTAGTCCCATCAACCTGCACCCATAACCCTCCATTCCTCTCCTGCCCACATACCTAAACAAATGTTTCTTGATTGTTGAAATTGAACCCGCATCCGCCTTTTCGCTGGCAGCTCTTTCAGTTTGTTCTTAGCACTTGACCTCTGTACAAATCATCCTCTAGCCCTAAGTGAGTCCTGATGAAGGTTCTTGACCCAAAAAATCAACTGTTTACTATTTTCCATAGATGCTGCCTGGCCAGCATCTTGTGTCTGTTGCTTTGGATCTCCAGTGTCTGCAGGTTTTCTCGTGTTGGTCTTCCTTTAGCCCTGAATGAATTTGTCTGTCCTGCCTTGTTTACCTTAAATCAGGACTTTCAATATGCTCTGCAATTTTCATTGCCTTCATCATTGTAAAGCTATACAATATTTTCTGCATTATAATTACACAAGCCCCTCTCCTAAACAAACACTTATTATTTCTTCTGTTATTGGTTTTGGGATCTTCCACTTATAGTGCAGTGGACACTTGCATGCTGCCCCCAGCATACCCTTGTGTGTGTTGGTTGTTAACAAAAAAGATGCATTTCATTGTCTGTTTTGATGTAGATGTGATAAATAACACTGAATCGGAACCTATGGTCTTGTAGTCTACATTGTATATCCCAGCTAGTGAGCATCCCACTTCCTTATATGCTTACCTGTGATAATTTAGTGCTTTTCTTGAATTAGAATAATACAGATATGTATAACCAGATTATTTTGTACTCCTTAATGCTTCCTTTTCTTGGAATGGCAATAACAACCCTATCTGACAACTTAAGAGTTGCTTATAACCACATAACAATTACAGCATGGAAGCAGGCCATCTCGGCCCTTCTAGTCCGTGCCGAAAATTCTTAAGATTGTTATGGTCGGGGGAGGTAGTGGGGGTAAGCTCACACTGCCTGTTAAATGCTCCCAATGGTGTGTGTCTCAAATAGCCTCTGACAGCGAAGTTCATCACTTGTGGTTTAGCTGCTAAGCCCAGCAGAACCATTTCTACTGACAGGAGAAGGGGCAAAGGCAGGTTACTGGTGCCTGTCACTTTGAGCGGATGGGGCTTGGTTGGCAGTTCATCTTGGAGAAGGAAAACTCTGCTGTCAAATCTCTGCTGTTTTGTGGCTATACCCACTCATGGGGAAGGCTTCAGGAGTAAACCATGAGGAAAAATCCAGAGTTGAAATCCCTAAGGCATCCTACATTGAGTAGGACGCTGACTGGCAGCTCCTGCGATGCTGATGATCTCTGTCATTCTTTTGGATTCATCAGCTGCGTGGAGAGGGGGAGCCTGCTGCATGGGAAACATCCTGCTCTCCATATCGTACCGCCCTGGCTTGTGTATCACATAGATAGCTGGGACGCAACGTCCATGGTCAACCCTGACCAGTAGAGAGCCTCAGATTAATGTATTGTCCTTTAAGTTTATAATTATAATTCTTTCTTGTTCAGTGCATCACAGATGTGTCTTACCACGATTAACACTTTAGATGTGCACAATATGACTTTTGGGGAGGATTGGTGAGATAATTTCGTGGCTCTGACACTCTAAGAATCCTCTTGTGTAATACAGGCAGTCCCCAGGTTACGAACGAGTTTCATTCCTAAGTCCGTCTTTAAGTCGGATTTGTAAGTAAGTCAGAACAAGTACATCTGGTGTTATTTAGCGTCAGTTAGTCAAACGTTTGTCTTAGTATATAGTATGTATTTTACCTTTCTATGCATATAAAACACTTAAGAAATGTATGTATTCCAATAATTAAACCACTGCGTTGCTTAGTAATAATTGTAGCTTTCATCGGGGAAGGGCCTTTCACATGCTCCATTATTCTCACTTTTCCAACGACAGATGATGTTTCACCTCTTTCCAAACGCTTTATTATTTCCACTTTATTTTCAATCATGATTGTTTCCTGTCAATGGAACAGAATCACTGCGGGTGGCAGGTCCCGAGCTCAGCCAGGTTCTAAAGACCACTGCACTGAGACAGGTTAAATGGGACAAGTGGGGGCTGTGCTGGGTTTGGGTTTGGGTATTTGATCCTCCACAATATTCCATGTGGAAATTTAAACTGTGGCAGTGCGAGCTCGACATCAACCCGGTATGGATGGAGAATGCTCTCAGGAGCGGTCTGTCACTGGATCGAACTCGGGAACCTCGGTTCTCGAGCTCGACACTGATCTCACTGCACCACCAGCCGACCGGAAAAGTGGGGTGGGGGGGGGGGGTGTCAAGGTGAATCTTGCTAAGAAAAATTTAAGCCAAATACAAAGTTACACACTCAACACAGTGTCAAGGGCAACAACTTAAAATGGTGGACGGTGTTGCGATCCAATTTAAAATGGCGGATGGCGTCATGATCCGACTTAAAATGGCGGACGGCGTTCTCCTTCCTCGGTTCGTAACTTGGGGACTACCTGTACTTTGCATGTTGCTTCTGCAACCCTTTGTCATCTATTTTGGAAAAAAAATATTGGCTTCTCTTTTGCTTGAGCAATCCACATTAGATACTGTTTCTTTCCTGTATCCCTACAACTTCAGCTGTGTTAAATATTAATTGTCTCAATGACTTTGTAGCAAAGCATTAACAGCCCTTGGTATAATTCGGTTTGTTTTAGCCTCTGTGATCTGTCCGTGGCCGATTTTAAGCTGATGTCAGATACAGTATTCATAACCTGATCAGAGGGCATGCTCACTATTGGAACCACAACCTATTTTATCTTCAAATTCATTGCTGTTTTTTGATTAGTTTCTAATTTCCTCTCTGACAACTCTTCTACTGTCAGAATTTGGGAAGAATGTGCCATTGTTTGTTTAAAATCTTGGGAAACACTCGGCTCGGGGGCCCTCTTGGCACCTTTTAAAATCCCTTTAACCTGTTCTAAAAAGCTCTTTGGTTTTTCTTTGTGTGCAGACATTTTTGGGTTTTTTCCCCTTCTGTTTCTTTCTGACTTCAGTTACTGTATCCATCCATTTTTGTGATGCCTTTAACACTTAGTTTTTCCTCTACACATCAGTGCTATTTTTCTGAAGTCTTAATACCTTTCAGCACCATTTCTCAGTCAATATCACTTGTACTTGGCCATGACGACATCTAGTATTTCTCTGCTGGTTATTATTGGGGTTTCTTTTAGCAGATTATCTTGGTTTAATTCTGTCACTTTAGTAGATCCTGGTTTTGGAAAGCAATCCTCGGAACCTTTACTCCAGAGTTTTGGAAATAGGATAAGTTTGATTTTACGCTAACTAACCTCCCTCGGCTCCCCAAAGAAACCTTTCCTTCTGTTTTGTGGACTGTTGCTCTTTGAGTACGTGTGTCTGAAGCTCTCATACACACGGCCTATACTAATCACAAGTGCAGATGTTCAGTGAAGTTAAACCAATATTATTTCTTTACTGCCTCGTGTAGAGAAAACTGTAGCTAATCACGAGGCCTTCTGGAGACGATTGTGCTTTTCCTTTTTGTTCATGTCAATTTAAGAGCGAGTATTCTGGGAGAGTGTATTGCTGGTAAACGTGCTCATTCAGGGAATGAAATCCAAAGAGGGTTTGTTTGTCAGGTGAAGGTTAGGAAGTGGTTGTGGTTTAAATTTTTTTCTATGTATAATTATATGTTTTGGAATGGTCATTGTATCATTACTGACTGGGCAGAGATAGTGAAGTTATGTTTAGGACAGAACCTTTCATGTTCCGAGCAAGGGTTGAGAGGGATAATAAATCAGTCATGATAAAATAGCAGAGTAAACTCGATGGGCTGAATGGCCTTGTTCTGCTCCTATGTCTTTTGGTCTTATGATCTGCATGTGCATGTGAGGGAGAGAAGGGCGTATCTTTCTAAATTCAAGATTGTTTAATGTCATTTCCAGTACACGTGTAAAGGAAAATGGAATAATTGTTACTCTGGATCTGATGCAGCACAAAAAAATACAATAAAGGACACAATAAATAAGATTGCTTATATACTTTGAGTGTCTGTACATAAAGTGACTGACGGGAAATGATATGGTTGGGGGCGTGGAGGGGTGGGTTGGTGGGTGGAGGTGTTGATCAGCCTTACTGCTTGGGGGAAGTAACTGTTTTTGAGTCTGGTGATGCTTACTCATTCTATCTGATGCAATCTATGGAGAAGGAAAAGCAGTCATTGACTCTGGGTTTGCAGTTTACAAACACCTACAATTGCTCTCTGATTGACCAAAGGAGTTTACAGGCAATTGTGCTTAAATATCTTTGCCTCTATTAAGGCACACTGCACATATTTCAATTAGTACATCTCTCAAGGACAGACCAAGTACAGAAGCCAGGAATTTTCCTTACAGTTTTTCCTGCAATTATTAAGACATGCTTTTTGGTTATATAATATTCTGGAATGCAGGGACCTGAAGTGAATTGCCGCTATTTACTGCCTACTTCCATAACGGCAATTTAATCTCTACAGGAGCACAATTATTGAATGGTGTGTGTTTGATGTAGGATCTTGCCAATGTGCCCCAGGTTTGAAAGGACTGTCTGCACTGCTTCTGTGCTCATTTTTCTTTTGTACACAATCACGCAGATTCATAAGGTTTTGGTTGCCTTTCTGTGTCAGTCCTTAGTGGCCCTCTAGTTAGTGTGGCTGCTTGGCAGAGATTTTCTACTCTTTCCACAGCTTACCCTGTCTCGCTGTTAAAGCCTTTTTGGAGCATTTCCAACTTGCTTGAACTTCGGAATGACATGAAGGCTCAGGCAATCATTCAGGGTATTACTGGCACACTGGCTTTGTTTTCCTCCAATTGCTGATTTCCAATGTAATTTCTGTTTCTGTCCACTCACTGTCTTTGTCAACTTGTATCTCAGTCAGGTCTCTGAACCTGAACAAATGGCAAAAGACTCAAGTGCTTGTGACATGGTTATTGTACATAAGACATAGGAGTAGAATTAGGCCATTCGGCCCATAGTCTACTCCGCCATTCCATCAAGGCTGATTTATTACCCCTCTTAACCCCACTCTCCTGCTATCTCCCCATACCCTGACTAATCAAGTACTTATCATCCTCTGCTTTAAATATACCCAATGACTTTGGCCTCTACAGCTGCCTGACGCAATAAATTCCACAGATTCACCACTCTCTAGCTAAAGAAATTTATCTTCATCTCTGTTCTAAAGGGATGTCCTTATATTCTGAGTCGCTAGTTCATTCAGAACTCATTGAACTAACTGCTCTATGTAGTTTTTTGCTACTAATTCATCACAGGCCATCTTTATCAGAGGCCATAGTTGCTTGGACAGAGAAGAATAACAATACTGTAGAGTAGTGGTCGCCAACCCGTCGATCATGATCGACTGGTCGATCTTTGAGACTTTCCCGGTTGATCCCAAAAAAATTTGAAAAATAAATACACAAATACTGTTGAGAGATTGTTTCTGGGTTGCGGGGTTTTAGTTCCGTTCTTTCTGCCCAGTGCGCATGTGTGTAGCTCCCCCACCACGCACTACACAGTGTAATTCAGTGGTCCCCAACCACCGGGCCGCGAGGAAACAATATGAGTCAGCTGCACCTTTCCTGTCCAGCCCACTGTTGAACTTAAACCCATGCGAGGGCATTGGTTGCCTAAACTCAGTGATACGCTTGTGTCAGGGATCACTGGCCGCCTCGTGCGGCCAGCGGGAAGTGCTGTTGCTGCTGGCCTGGAGCACGGACAGATGGTCTCCGTCTCTGAGCCTGTTTAGCACACCGAATGTTCGTGGGGAAGCCGGTGCTAAAATATTCGCATACGACCTAATTCGAGCTCCGGGTTTCGTAAGTAGCAGAGCCGCTACCTCACTGCGATCTACTGAAACAAACTTTTGTCGGCAGATAGATCCTACAAGGGGGGGGCGGGCCTGCTCCCTGTCGTACTCCTCGCTCGGTCGGTCGCTCTCCGGAACTGCGACTGCCGCAGCCCTGGCACAGGGGCCTCAGGCCCCTACCTTGTCCTCTCGCCCCACATGTGGCCAAGGCATCTGGTGGCGGATGGGCAGGAGGCTGGAGTTCGGGCCCGGAGGTTGTCTAATGAGGCAATGAAGCCCTCAAAACTGCTCCGGTACCCCGAGTCCAAGCACCCTGCACTTAAAGACAAACCCGTTGAGTTTTTTCAGCGGAAAAAACGTGAGCAGCACAGGACAGAAGCTAAGTGCCGAGAGCCGTGAAAACTAAATTGCGGAATAGACTGGACATAAGGAACCTGCTTCGAGTATCGGTGTATTCCCATCGTGTTTAACACACACCCTCCCCCTCCCCCCCGCCGTCGGCCGGTCCGCAAGAAGATTGTCAATATTAAACAGGTCTGCAGTGCAATAAAGGGTAGGTACCCCTGATGTTTATACATTATTTCTACTTCCGGGTCGCGGGGTTTTACTTCCAGTCTTTTCTGCCCCGGTGCACAAGAATGTAACTAATCGATCTGGGGTCGATCTTGCCTTTTACTAGTGCCGAGGTAGGGGATCTTGGGCTTGAAAAGGTTGGTGACCACTACTGTAGAGAATTCTTTATTTTAGTTGGGAGCAGAGATAGATTGTTGCCACAAAATTAAGGAAATCAAATCTCTTCATTTTCTGTCATGCAAGTATTGGAACAGTGTGGAGGGAGCTTCCTTCTGCATCAAACTAGAGCTGTCCCTGCCTTGTGAGTGTGTGACGGGACAGTATAAAGGGATTTAATTTAATCAGAATGATTAGTGGCTTTCAGAAAGGTCAAAAGACACGGGGGTCCCAAGAGTTACATCCAGAATTGGCCCTTGACAACACAAGTTCTGCAGACCGAAGGCTAGTCGGTGAGGTTGTCCAGAGACAAATCCGTTGGGTTTTGTGTTATTGTAAATGTGGCGGCCATGGTGCTTAGGGAAAGTGCTGTCTGAGGTACCGGTACTTGCTTAAATGAGTGTAAGAACATAAAACACAGACCACTACAGCACAGTACAGGCCCTTCAACCCTTCCCTCCCACATCGTTCATTCATGATGTGCCGTGTCATATGACACGGGCGGTCATGGCCTCAGTGACCATGATCGTTCTTGGCAACTTTTTCTACCTGGGCAGTGTCTTTACAAGATGGGTGACCCAGGCCATTAGGTGCTACACTTTGTCTGAGGGTGACCTGCAAGCTTGTGGAGGGAAGGAGCATCTTACACCTCCTTTGGTAGAGACGTATCACCACCCTGTCACCCATCCCTCCCACATAGCCTTCCATTTTTCTACCATTCATGTGCTTATCTAAGAGTCTTAAATGTCTCTATTGTATGTGCCTCTACTGGCAATGTGTTCTACATATACACCACTGACTATGTTTAAAAAAATAAACTTAGCTCTGACATTTACCTTCCCCCCCCCATACTTTTCTCCAGTCACCTTAAAGTTATGCCTCCTCATAATAGCCATTTCCATCCTAGGAAAGGTGGTAAGTGGAATTCGATCATAAGAATCGTGGTGTAATACATACAGGAAGAGCAGACAAAGCAGAGGAAGAGATTTGGTTTTTTGCCTAAGAGAATTTTGACAGTCAGAATTGAGCTTTAAAAATGATTGTAATAAATTTAATGGATCTGCAAAGAGTTACCTCACTTCAGAGCAAGGTAAAATGTAACACTCTGAAAACTGCAGAGTAACAGAGAGATCTTGAAGTGTCCACCCACATCCTGAAGGTATCGGAATAGATATGCACTCAGTGGCTACTTTGTTTGGTCCACCTCTGCACCTCATCAATGCAAACATCTAATCAGCCAGTCATGTGGTAGCAGTTCAGTGTATGAAAGCATGCAGCTGTGGTCCAGTTGTTGTTCAGACCAAACATCAGTATGCAGAAGAAATGTGATCCAAGTGTGGAATAATTGTTGGTGCTTGATGGGGTGGTTTGAGTATCTGAGAAACTGCTGACCTGGGATTTTCATGCACAATAGTCTGTTGAGTTTACAGAGAATGGTGTGAAAGACAAAAAAAAGCATCCAGCTCTGTGGGTGAAAACGCCATGCTAATGAGAGAGGTCAGAGGAAAGTGGCCAGAGTTGTTCACACTGACAGGAAAGCCACAGTATCTCAAATAACCACCTATTACAGCAGTGGTGTGCAGAATGCACAACGCATCGAACCTTGGAGTGGATGGGCTTCAGTCAGAGAAGACCACACTAGGTTCAACTCCTATACTTAATAAAGTGGCCACCGAATGTATAAGTGGTTAAAAAAAAACTGGGACCCTTGTGTGGATAGACTGAGGTACAGAATAAGAAGAAGGACATTATGTTGATTTAAACCACTGTTTGAATAATGTGTAGTGATATCCCAATCTACAGGAAAAGTGTTAGTAGTGGAGGGGGTGTTGAGATTTACTGAGATGTTGCTGGGACTGGAAAGTAAGAGTTCTGAAGAAAGACTAGCTAGGCTAGGGTTGTTTTCTTTGGAACAGAGGTGGCTGAGGGGAAATTTAATGGAGGTGGATAAAATTATGAGGCCTAAGCTGAGTGAACAGGAAAAGCCTATTTCCTTTGTCAGGAAAGTCAGTAGTGAGGGGAAATTAGATTTATTTTTTCCTATTGTTACTTGCCTTCAAAGCAGAATTCACGAAAGTTTCTTTCAATAAGCATCCAAAAGCCTTTATTCTTGACGAAACAGCTTTCCTCCAGGGCCAAGGTGCAGAACGCAGTACCCACAGCCATATACAACACAAAGCACATACTGTAGAAGGTAACGCAGTCCAGCTTTTCTTCCACCGAGCGAACGCTGGAGGGTAGCACCGATGGAAGGGGCCAACTCCCAACCCATCATGGACACCACACTCTTCCATGTCCTGTGTATCCTCCCCTGGTCTGTGCTACAACCAAGGCTGCTCAGCAAACCTGCTGTCATCTTGGCAGTGAACCAGACTTGCAGTAGTCCATATTGCCAATGTCCAACAAGAAAAACATCCAAGACACTGGGTAGCTGAAACAGGCCGCAAAATGGTGCGCAACGAGTTCAGCTCCACCGCGATTCAGCAGCTCACCAGTGGGTTAGAACCTGCAGTAACTGATGTTCTTGATAACCAGCAGAATCATGCAATTGTGGAAAAAGATATAAAAGACGAACAATTTCACCTTTGGTTGAACCCAGAGAGGCAGAGCGCACCGCCATCATCGTGGTACTCTTTGGTCTTGCTGCTCGATCTGGGTTGAATGAGCATTGGGTTTGTCGGACCCCCTATAGACAGATGGAATTTGTCAGTTCCCTTTCAGAGGTAGCTATTAAAATGGACATGGAGTAATGGGAAATTTGGCACTGTCTGTACTGGAGGTAGAGAAGGAAGGGCGGTGAACAGGACCAAGAATAGTAGTTCATGTTATCAATGCTGCTGCTGGTGGTGTGTAAGTATGAGTGTGTGCTGTCAAGACTTAGAGGACATGCACTTAAGGTGAGAGGGGAAAGTTTAAACAAGATAGCAAGGCGATTTTAAGAGGACTGCATGTAAGATGAGGGGGGAATTTAAATGAGGTAGCAAGAATTATTTTGCAGAGAATGGTGAGTGACTGGAACAGGTTGCTGGGACAGCAGCGGAAGCAGATAGGATAATGGTAGGTAGGACAGGATGGATAGCAGATAGGTTAGGTGCTCAAGGACCCTTGATAGTGATGGGGTAAGTTGATAGGATACTGTGCTCAAGACACTTTTATGCAGGGAATTGAGGTATATGGATCATGTGCAGGTAATTTAGTTTAGAACAGACATCAACGTCAAAGGGCATAAGACGAAGGAGCAAAATTAGACCATTTGGCCCATTGAGTCAGCTGTGCCATTCAATCATGGCTGAACCTTCCCTCCCCTCCTCTACCCCACTCCCCGGCCTTCTCCCCATAACCTTTGATGCCATGGCCAATCAAGAACCTATCAATCTTTGCCTTAAATATACCCAATGACCTGGCCTCCACAGCTGCCTGTGGTAACAAATTCTGTAAATTCACCAACCTCTGGCTAAAGAAATTTCTCCACATCTGTTTTAAATGGATGCCCCTCTATTCTGAGGCTGTGCCCTCTTGTCCTAGACTCCCCCACCATGGGAAACATCCTTTCCACATTTACTCTGTCTAGGCCTTTCAGCATTCAAAAGGTTTCAGTGAGATCCCCCCCTTATCCTTCTAAATTCTAGTGAGGACAGATCCAGAGCCATTAAGTGTTCCTTATATGATAACCCTTTCATTTCCGAAATCATCCTTGTGAACCACCTCTGGACCCTCTCCAATGCCAGCACATCTTTTAGAAGTGGAGCCCAAAACCATTCACAATGCTCATATTCCTGTCCTGTTCTCTTAAGTGTTCTATGTGAATGGCTGTGGATTTAACTGATTATAAAGACATAAACTTGTACAACCTTGTGCTGACCATGTTGTCTAACTGTGTTTGACTGCATTTAACCCATGTCCCTCCGAGCCTTTCCTATTCTTGTACATTTTAAAGGTCAAAACTGTACCTGTCTCCACCTCTTCCTCTGGCTGCTTGCCCACCACTCTCTGTGCTCTCTGTTGTTGTGGGGGGTTGGAATGGTGGCAGGTGATGAAGGAAAAGTGCGTGGTACTGTAAGTTGACGAGGTCAGTAGTTGTTACCTTGTGACCCAGGTAACATGTTGCTATGAAAGATATTAGCATCCTCCCAGTGATTCTTTATTGATACACCATTCTGTCTGGATGCATAATGACTGCTCTCCATGTGCCGAGGGTCAGCTCATCACAGGAACCCATCTCCCCTCTACGGACTGAATCTACTCCGCTTATTGTCTCAGTAAAGCAAGAGCAATCTGTTATGATGTCATAACACCTTTCATTTCTCTGGTTCTCCATGAGCTCAGTTCTACGTTGTTCACTTCTGACCTAAATATAGGCAATTGATTTTTACCAGAGGAAAGGAATTTCTTCCTGAAGGCTGTCTTATTTTTAATTAAATTATAAAACACAAACATTTTTCTCCTTGAAGTGTGTATTCACTCATTCCGGTTCATAGGTGTGCAGTGTGTGGGGAGTTGGCTTCAACTCGATGAGGGCTGGCGTGGGAAAAGAGAGAATGTGTTTCTGGGGAAAAGTGCAAGGAGCTCACATACACTTTGGGGCCAAGTGGCTCACATCCCAACCTGGAAAATCAAGCTCATCAATTTAAAATGAAATGCAATTAATTGCAGTCCAACAATAAGCACAAGTACAAAGCTATAGAGATTTGTAAGGCGCATTTTGAATTTTAATTCTGGCTAGCATTCTGATCTCCAATCTCGGCTGAGGTTGAGAAACTTGAGTCACAGAGAGATACAGCGTAGAAATGGTCTCTTCAGTACCCAGAGGAAACCCATACGGGCCCAGGAGGAATGTACAAATTCCGTACAGAGCGTGGCAGGAATTGAACTCGATCTTACAGCTGGCTGCTGTGAAGAGCTATACTAACCTCTGTGCTACCGGGATGCCACTAGCATAAATTACTATAAATTCCATAAAATCACATAGAAGGAGGCTGTTTGGCCCTTGGAAGAGATGTTAAGTTAGATGAACTCTGAACTCAGACACCCTGAGTTGTCATAGCGTCATGCTTACCGCTACGTTCCCATCAGTCGTAACCTGTGGGTTTCTTCCAGGTGATCCAGTTTCCTCCCACATTCCGAAGGGTTAGGGTAACTAAGTTGTGGGCATGCTATGTTGGTGCCAGAATCATGGCAACATGAGATGCCCCCAGCACGTCCTGAGACAGTGTTGGCCGTTATTACAAAACAGCACCTTTCATTGTGTGTTTTGGTGTATAGGTGACAAAATATAGCTAATCTTTAATCTGCACCCTCTGATTATTCAATCCTTTTCAGCGTTATCTAGAAGGCAAGTTTCTGATCTACAACAAGTGGCAGTGGGTTGGAGCTTAACATCACTTCACTTCTCGCGTATACGTGCACTGAATGTGGGAAGTTTCAGAGCTGCTGCAAATTCGGCTCCACTGACTGTTCTCTGTGGATGAAGCTGCAGGAAGTGGAATAAGGTGTTGCTCTTTGTAAACTGAGACCGAGGCAAGTGCTCAGCTTTGAATAGAGGGAGATTGAACTTGAACCTTGACATGCTGAAGATTGATGTTCTTCCAAACCAGGAGAAGCCAAAGGGGGAGTGTACAGGGGGCTGGAACTCTGTAGCTGTTGGTGAATGTGAGGCATGTGCTTTGAGAGGTCTTGGGAGCTGATGGACGTTCGGAATGTTAAAATTGGTGTTGACAGTGTACGTACGAGAGGCTAGGTGATTGATGGAGCCAAGAGGAATAGTTCTATTTACCTCTTATATCCATACTGTAATTGTTTGGCTCAGTGAATAACACTTTTGTTTTGAGGTGTGATGTTAATGGGTGATCGATCTGTCCATTGTATTGAACAGTGACGGTAAAACCTGTGAGAGAGTTTTTAAAGTGGAAAAAGCCATTGCATTGGAGCAGTTCAATTCTCTCAATCTTGGAAGTCCGAGTTTTGTGGTACAAGTAGTCATCACAGCTGGGGTCTTCCTTGGTTGCGGTGGGTGACCATGACTACTTCTGTGCCTTGTCATGTCCTTCCCTCTGCACAGTGGCCTTTCTGGCCATTGGATCTCACTGTAGATGTCATCCGCCCAGTCCTCTGGAGCTGACTTCACATGTTAGGACAGGCATGTCCCTATCTCACTGGGGTATGAGACAGTGGGTTACCCTCACCTGGTTTAGCCTGAGTGTCAATGCGGTGTACCAGGGTGTGGCTGCTGTCACATGCAAACAGGTACTTGGAGTCAGCGGTCTCATACCCACCCGTTGATAACATCAGAGTGCCTGGTGGGGACCCAAGGTGAGTGCGCTGCCCCATATTGAGCACGACAACTCCCTTCACCAGAGGAGCTACCCCTTCCAGGACACGCCAGACACCCTTGTTAGTGATTCCTAATGTTTGAACTGAAGGTGAGAGAGGTTCAGATGAGTGAAAATCTTTTTTTTTTTTAAAAAAAAGCAAAAATAGTAACAGAATTCAACTCAGGCAACATCTATGGAGAGGAATTTCAGGATCTGAAGAAGGGTCTTGGCCCGAAACATCGACTGTTTGCATGAGTTACTCTGGATTTCCAGCATCTGCAGAATCTTTGTGTTGAAGAGAACAATAGAATGTGACAAGCAAACCAAAGATATGACTGAAATAGTGCAGCAGCAAATGGGATCCAAGTAGGAAAAATGTTTTATAAAGTAAGAATTAATTGTCGGTTTATCTGAACACATCAATCATTGAGAATAAGGGGGTTTTCATTGAAACCTGTCAAATATTGAAAGCCCTAGATAGAGTGTATGTGGAGAGGATGTTTCCTATAGTGGGAGAGTCCAGGACCAGAGGGCACAGCCTCAGATAGAGAGATGTCCACTTAGAACATAGATGAGAAAGAATTTAATCAGAGAGTGGTAAATTGCCACAGACAGCTGTGGAGGCCAAGTCATTGAGTTTAAGGTGGAGGTTAATAGGTTCTTGATTAGTCAGTGCATCAAAAGTTCTGCATAGGAGAATGGGGTTGAGATGGACAATAAATCACCCATGATGGAATGACAGAGCAGAATCGATGGACCAAACAGCCTAATTCTGCTCCAGTGTCTTACAGTCTTATTTGTGACACAATTTGTATGCAAAGGTTAGGTGTGTAAATTAATAAGCTTACAAATGACATGAAAACGAGGGTTGTGGACAGTGAGGATGTTAATTGTGGGCTACATAATAATATCGACCAATTGATAATATGGGAAGGTAAGTGACAAAGAGAGTTAATTCTGATAAATGTGAGGTCTTGACTTCATGAGGATTAATCATGGTATGACCGACACAATGAATTGTGGGACCTTACACTGAGGAACAGAGAAATCTTTGTATGCACATCCTGAAGGTGGCAGTGCAGGTAAATAAGACTGGTGAAAAGGCATTTGAATGTAAGAACAGGAAGGTTGTGGTAAGCTGTACTGTGGTAAAGATGTGATACACGTGGAGAGTGTGCAAAGGATATTTGCTAGGATGTTGCCTAGGATGGCAGAAGGACGAACTGGGTAGGCTGAGGGAGACAGTAGTGTAGCAGTTAGCATAACACTTTACACTGCCAGCTGCAAGAACAGGGTTCAGTTCCCTTCACTGTCTGTAAGGAATGTGTACGCTCTCCCTGTGACCTCGTGGGTTTCCTCTTACATCCATTTCAAAGACGTACACGTTAGGGTTAGTAAGTCATGGATATTTACACCAGGAAGCACGGCTACACTTGCAGGCTGCTCCCAGCACATGTTTGGACTGTGTTGATTGTTGACGCAAAACAATGCATTTCACTTTGTTTCCATGACAAATAAAGCTAATCTTTAATTTCAACATTAGGAGGGGAATAGATTGAGTTGATATGAGGAAAATTTCCCCCATAGCAAAGGTGTTGAGGAGCACGAAGATCTTTTCCAGTAGAAGGTAGTTGCATTCCCTTACTGGGTGGTGGAGACAGGCACTCTTGCAGCAGTGGAAGTTGGCTGAGCATTGGAATGACCAGAGTATAGAATACTGCAGACCAGGTACTGGTATATAGGATTCCTCTAGTTAGGTACTTACTGATCAGTATGGACAGAGTGGGTATTAGGTTCTGTCTTTATGACAACAATGGTAGATGAATTCATGGTGTTAACGGGGGGGGGGGGGGGAATATGTTGGATCTTGGCATGCCTATAAAATGGCTTCGGCTGGAAGCTGCATATTCTACAGTAGTGACATTTTTGAAAGATAGCCAAATGGAAAAAGGAGAAAAGGATTTTTTTTTTGGGGGGGTGAAGGGTGTTGGGATTCAGGAGAGGCAGGTGCCTTATCATTGGCGGACGATAGGTGTAATGACAAAAGCTGACCTTCAGGACAGTTACCCAACAGTTCAGGAAGTAGAGTCATCTTTGGTGAGATGGAGGAATATAATAGGGTAGAAAATGTGGTTGGGAATAGTCTGTCAATTGTTAAACAGCTGTATTGTTGGTCAGACTGTAAGCTGAGGAATAATGAGGGGCTTGTAAACCACCGGGGAATGGATTAAGTGAATCAAATTGGAGAAAACAGTCATAAAGAACAGTTCCATAGAAGCACAGGGACAGACCTTTCTGCCCACAATGTTGTGCCAACCAATTAAATTAGTAATCAAATGGCTAACTAATCTCTTCTGCCTACAAAATGTCCATACCCTTCTATTTTTCTCACATTGATGTGTCTATCTAAAAGACCCTAACGTTTCTACCTCTACCATCATTCCAGGCACTCATTACTCTGTATTTTTAAAAATACTTGCCCCTCACATCTCCTTTGAAATTACCCCCTCTCATCTTAAATGGATGCCCTCTGGTATGAGACATTTCAACCTTAGAAAAAATATGCTGTCTGTCTACTCTGTCTATGCCTCTCATAATCTTATTAACCTCCATCAGATCTCCTCTTAGTGTTTGCCGCTCCGGAGAAAACAGCCCAAGTTTGTCCAATAGTTCTGGAATACTTGAAGGTATCTTCAAGAAATGCATTCGAGATATTTTCCTAGAACAATGCATTAAAACAGCAGACTATTTTGGATCTGGTAATGGGAAAATGAGACTGAATTAATTAGAAATCTCAGTAAAAGGCCCTCTGGGAAAAAGTAATCTTATTGTGATGTAATTTCACATTCAGTTAGAGTGACAAATTCAACATCAAATCTTGGAGTCTTTAAAAAAAGGCAATTACAGAGGAATGAGGGAGACTTGGCTAAACTAGATTGGAAAATTAGATTAAAAGGTATGGTAGATTAGCAGTGGCACATGTTTAAAGAGTTCTATTATAATTCTCTTGAATGTATATTCCACTGGGAAATAAAGACTGGTTGGGAAAAATGATCCATCCGTGGCTCACTAAAGAAATTAATGATATTATATTGAATGAAAAAGAATAGTGAAGAATAACAGTAGGTTTGAGTGGATTTTCAAAAGCAGAAATCAATAGATGGAGAAACAAGATACAGGCGGAAGGAAGTTAAAGGAATAAAGAATGGATTTTAAGGTGAAATATTAATAAATATGAAGAGAGAATGAGGGATAAGGAATTAGCAGAGATGTTAACCGAATATTGTTTACCTGTCTTCACAACAGAAGCATTCCTAGAGAAAGAGAAAGTGGAAACCTTGAATTGGTTAATATAATTAAAGAAAAAGGGCGAGGCAGACTTGAGGGAAGACCTTAGACTTGCTGCCTGAGCTCATAGTTGTTACATTCCAAAATTTCCTAGGTCCTGGGAAGTGTCCTCTAGATTGGAAAGTGGATAGAGGGGGAGAGAGAGAGAGGAAACTGGGAATTGCATGCCAGTATCATCTGTTGTCAGGATGTCAAAGGGCGTGGGGAGAAGGCAGGAGCATGGGATTGAGGGGGATAATGAATCAATCATGATGAAATGGTGGTGGTTTCTCGGTGGGCCAAATGGCCTGATTCTGCTCCTATGACTTGTGGTCTTATGGAATCATTGGAACAAAGTGTTAACAGAGCACTCCAGGAAACCTGAACCAATTCAAGTCTGTCCAGTCATGTTAGCAAAGAAAGGATGAGTTCAACAAATTTATTAGACCTCTGATATTCAAGGTGGGCTACTGGCATCAAGAGCCAGTAATGTGGTTAACATGGATAGAGGATTGGAGGGTGGAGAACTTGACTTATTCAGATCATCCAGTGGAGCGCTGTTGCGGGAAAGCTGCATCCATCATTAAGGGCCCACACCACTGGGTTCGGGAATAGTTAATACCCCGCAACCATCACTCTCTTGAACCAGAGGGGATAACTTCACTCAGCACAACAATGAACTATTCCCACAACCTATGACAAACAAGAGAACATTTGCAGGTGCTGGTAATCCAAACAACACTAACAAAATGCTGAAGGAACTCAGCAGGCCAGGCAACATCTATGGAAGAGAGTACAGTTGACATTTCGGGCCGAGATTCTTCAGCAGGACTGAATTAAAAAAGATGAGTAGAGTTTAAAAAGTGGGGGTAGAGGAGAAAGAAACACATGGTAATAGATGAAACTGGGAGGGAGAGGGGCGAAGCAAAGAGCTGGGAAGTTGATTGGTGTAAGACAGGGGTGTCAAACTCATTTTAGGTCACGGGCCGGATTGAGCAAAATGCAGCTTCATGCGGGCCGGATCAGTCGGACGTGTGCGAACACAGCTTTCGTTGCCTCCGTTTTTTCAGCCTGCTCTCATGTGTCTCAGTCTCTGCTATAACTACAAAGTGTTTCACTTTACAAATTCCGTTTCTTATGAAGAAGACTGCCGAGCAAGACTGCCGAATAAACACTAAAAACCCTGAAAACCTGGTACCTGAATAAACTCAGCATTAGCCATATCATATGTCATAGGCGCTTCGATTACTGGGGCCAGCTTTAATAGTAATTAGATATTATCTCGCGGGCCAAAGATAATTCCACCGCGGGCCGGATTTGGCCCGCGGGCCTTGAGTTTGACATATATGGTGTAAGAGATACAGGGCTTTCCAATATGTCTATCCATGACCTCCTCTACTGTGGTGATGAAGCCACACTCAGGTTGGAGGAACAACACCCCCATATTCCATCTGGATGGCCTCCAACCTGATGGCATGAACATCAATTTCTCAAACTTCTGGTAATGGTCCCTTCCCAAACCTCCCTTCACCATTCCCCATCCCCTTTTTGCCCTCCCACCTTGTCTCTTTGCCTGCCTATCACTCTGGTGCTTCCCCCCCCCCCCCCCCCCACTTTCTTCCATGGCCTTCTGTCCTCTCCTATTGGACTCAGAATCAGGTTTATTATCACTGGCATGTGACGTGAAATTTGTTAACGTAGCAGCAGCAGTTCAATGCAATATATCATCTAGCAGAGAGAGAAAAAAGTAATAATAAAAATAAATAAAACAATAAATAAACAAGTAAATCAATTGCATATATTGAATAGATTTTTAAAAATCTGCAAAAACAGAAATACTGTATATTAAAAAAAAGTGAGGTAGTGTCCAAAGCTTCAATGTCCATTTAGGAATCGGATGGCAGAGGGGAAGAAGCTGTTCCTGAATTGCTGAGTGTGTGCCTTCAGGCTTCTGTACCCTGTACCTGATGGTAACAGTGAGAAAAGGACATGCTCTGGGTGCTGGAGGTCCTTAATAATGGACGCTACCTTTCTGACACTGTTCCCTAAAGATGTCCTGGGTACTTTGTAGGCTAGTGCCCAAGATGGAGCTGACTAGATTTACAACCTTCTGCAGTTTCTTTCGGTCCTGTGCAGTAGCCCCTCCATACCAGACAGTGATGCAGCCTGTCAGAATGCTCTCCGTGGTATAACTATAGAAGTTTTTGAGCGTATCTGTTGACACGCCACATCTCTTCAAACTCCTAATGAAGTATAGCCACTGTCTTGCCTTCTTTATGACTACATCGATATGTTGGGACCAGGTTAGATCCTCAGAGATCTTGACACCCAGGAACTTGAAACTGCTCACTCCCTCCACTTCTGATCCCTCTATGAGGATTGGTATGTGCTCCTTCGTCTTACCCTTACTGAAGTCCACAATCAGCTCTCTTGTCTTACTGATGCTGAGTGCCAGGTTGTTGCTGCGGCACCATTCCACTAGTTGGCATATTTCACTCCTGTACGCCCTCTCGTCACCACCTGAGATTCTACCAACAATGGTTGTATCATTAGCAAACTTGTAGATGGTATTTGAGCTATGCCTGGCCACACAGTCATGTGTATATAGAGAGCAGAGCAGTGGGCTAAGCACACACCCCTGAGGTGCAACAGTGTTGATCGCCCTCCAGCCCTGTATCTCTTTCACCAATCAACTTCCCAGCTCTTGACTTCATCCCTCCTCCTCCCGGTTTCACCTACCTCGTGTTTCTCACTTCCCTCCCCCCACCTTTTAAATCTATTCATCTTTTTCTCCCCCCAGTCCTACTGAAAGGTCTTTTCCATAGATATTGACTGGGCTGCTGAGTTCCTTCAGCATTTTGTGTGTGTTGCCACAACCTACAGACTCACTTTCAAAGTCTCTTCATCTCAGGTTCTCGATATTTATTGCTTTTAGTTTATTATTATTTTCTTTTGTATGTGCACAGTTTGTTGCCTTTTTCACATTGGTTGTTTTGTGTGGTTTTACATTAATCCTACTGTGTTTCTTCTTCGTATTATTGTGAATGCCCGCTAGAAAACAAATCTCAGGGTTTATATGGTGACATGTATGCGCTTTAATAATAAATTTACTTTGAACTATGATTTTCAAGTTGGTAAGCTGTGCTCAGCTTTGTTAATAATGAACATGTTGGTAAGAAAATCTAGTTTTGAGGAATCATAGTTTGCAATGAGGTCCAGATGAGTGGTGAATACTAAGATGGCAAATCAAGTCATACTGCACAGAAACTACGGTAGTTGCTGAGGAGGAATGATCGATCCTATGCCTATTCCTCACTTTGTACATTCAAGTTCAACGTAGGCTTATTATCAGATATGTAAGTATCAGCATATGCTACCCAAAGATTCATTTTCTTGCAGGCATTCTAAGTAGAGCAAAGAAATGCAAATGAATCAATGATTGGCAAACAACCAGTGTGCAAAAACAAAAAACGACAAATAATAAATAAGTAATTTTTGAGAACATGACTGTAGAGTCCTTGAAAGTGATGGATGAAATTGCTGCAGAAGTTGTACGTATGGATTTTTAGAAGACCATGAGACAGGAGTAGAATTAGGCCACTCAGCCCATCAATTCTGCTCCTTCATTCTATCATGGGTGATTTATTATCCCTCGGCTCCGTTCTCCTGCCTTCTCTATAACTTGTGGTTCCCTGACTAATCAAGAACCTATCAATCTCTGCTTTAAATATACCTAATGACTTGGCCTCTGCAGCAGTCTGTGGCAATGACATCTGCCACTCTCTGTTCTCTTCACTCCTGGGTCCTCCCTTTGCTTCTCTTGACCTCCGAACAAACTTCTTTTCGTGGTACTTCCTCAGCTTCGTACGACCTGTCAAGCTGTCAAAGATGTCAAAAGTTGAAGATATCAGCATACTAGCTTTGCCTGAGTTACTGGCTGTCTAGACGGCCTCAGTGTCGATTAGGGGGAGAAAAAAACGATCTTAGCATTTTATCAATTTTTCTTTCCAGGTGTTTGAGGGAAATGTCTGCATGGCAGTGATTATTTTTCAGCCTGACTCAAGCTAATTTAACACAGATATTCCACCTGACTTTAATAAGAGTAGGGTTTGCAAACACTTGTTACACTTTGTATGCTTTCATTGAATCTTGACATTTCTGGCTGAGGAAATGGTGGAGGGGATGGTGGCTAGATGAAGGTGGTGGACTGTGGCACAGTTTACATTAGAGTTCTGGATTAAATATCTGTGGATAGAGGAAATTGGGTATTGCTTGCAATCAAATTTGGAATCTAGTTGGTTTATTATTCCCATCTTTCTTCCCTCCCTTCTCTCCTCAAGACCACGTCCTGAATATGATGTCAACAATGCCCATCACTGAGCCAAGATATTCAAGATTGTTTAATGTTATTTCTAATACACAAATATAAAGGAGAACAAATAATTATTACTCCAGATCCAATGCAACACAAAGAAAACACAATAAGATAAAAAAAACATAATTTTTTTTAAAAAACACAATAAGGGGGAGATCTCATTGAAACCTATTGAATAGCCTCAATGTAGTGGATGTGGAGAAGATATTGTCCATAGAGGAGGAATCCAGGACCAGAGAACACTGCCTCAGAATAGAGGGACATCTTTTTAGAACAGATGAGGAGAAATTTCTTTAGTCAGAGGGTGGTGAATCTGGAATTCATTGCCATAGAAAGCTGTGGCGACCAAGTCATTGGATATATTTAAAGTGGAGGTGGATATGTTGTTGATTAGTCAGGATGTCAAAAATTACAGTGAGAAGGCAGGAGAATGAGGTTGAGAGAGATAATAAATTGACTGATGGAATAATGGAGCAGTCATATGGGACAATTGGCCTAATTCTGCTCCTACTGTCTAATGGACGTATACATAAATTGATTGTCTGTCCATAGAGTGATGTGAGGCACAGGACTGTCTATACACAAGGTGACGTGACAGGAAATGATTGTGTAGTGGTGATTGGGGGTGTGGCAGGGTGGGTTAGTGAGTGAAGGTGTTGATTAGTCTTACTGCTGGGGAAACTTAACTTTGTGAATCTGCTGGTCCTGGTGTCAATGCTACGTAGCTTCCTCCCTGATGGGAATGGGCAAACAGTCCATGAGCAGGGTGGGTGGGATCCTTCATGATGTTACTGGCCCCTTTCTGTATCAATGTCCTTGATGGCAAGTGGGCTGCTGGTGGTAGTACAGCAGAAAAGAACACTTGCCTAGCCTTATCCTCAAAGTTCAAAGTACATGTATACCACCACGAGATTCATTTTCCTGTAGGCATTCACAGTAAATGCACGAAACACAATGGAATTAATGAATGCCCACACCCAACAGGTCAATCAACTGATGTGCAGAAACAAACCACCAAACTGTACAAATTCAAAACAAAATAATAAATAAGCAAGCAATAAATATCAAGAACATAAGGTGAAGAGTCCTTCAACATAAGTCTGCAGGTTGTGGGAACATTTTAAATGATAGGGCAAGTGGAGTGAAATTATTCCCTTTGGTTCAAGATGCTGATAGTTGAGGGGTAATAACAGTTCTTGAACCTGGGGCTGATAGCAGCAGTTAGAGGAGAGCATGACCTGGGTGGTGGGTGGTGAGGGTCCTGGGGCTGATAGCAGCAGTTAGAGGAGAGCATGACCTGGGTGGTGGGTGGTGAGGGTCCTGGGGCTGATAGCAGCAGTTAGAGGAGAGCATGACCTGGGTGGTGGGTGGTGAGGGTCCTGGGGCTGATAGCAGCAGTTAGAGGAGAGCATGACCTGGGTGGTGGGTGGTGAGGGTCCTGGGGCTGATAGCAGCAGTTAGAGGAGAGCATGACCTGGGTGGTGAGGGACCTGGGGCTGGTAGCAGCAGTTAGAGGAGAGCATGACCTGGGTGGTGGGTGGTGAGGGTCCTGGGGCTGGTAGCAGCAGTTAGAGGAGAGCAGGACCTGGGTGGTGGGTGGTGAGGGTCCTGGGGCTGATAGCAACAGTTAGAGGAGAGCAGGACCTGGGTGGTGGGTGGTGAGGGTCCTGGGGCTGATAGCAGCAGTTAGAGGAGAGCATGACCTGGGTGGTGGGTGGTGAGGGTCCTGGGGCTGATAGCAGCAGTTAGAGGAGAGCAGGACCTGGGTGGTGGGTGGTGAGGGTCCTGGGGCTGATAGCAGCAGTTAGAGGAGAGCATGACCTGGGTGGTGGGTGGTGAGGGTCCTGGGGCTGGTAGCAGCAGTTAGAGGAGAGCAGGACCTGGGTGGTGAGGGTCCTGGGGCTGGTAGCAGCAGTTAGAGGAGAGCATGACCTGGGTGGTGGGTGGTGAGGGTCCTGGGGCTGGTAGCAGCAGTTAGAGGAGAGCATGACCTGGGTGATGGGTGGTGAGGGTCCTGGGGCTGGTAGCAGCAGTTAGAGGAGAGCAGGACCTGGGTGGTGATGGTCCTGGGGCTGGTAGCAGCAGTTAGAGGAGAGCATGACCTGGGTAGTGGGTGGTGAGGGTCCTGGGGCTGGTAGCAGCAGTTAGAGGAGAGCAGGACCTGGGTGGTGATGGTCCTGGGGCTGGTAGCAGCAGTTAGAGGAGAGCATGACCTGGGTAGTGGGTGGTGAGGGTCCTGGGGCTGGTAGCAGCAGTTAAAGGAGAGCATGACCTGGGTGGTGGGTGGTGATGGTCCTGGGGCTGGTAGCAGCAGTTAGAGGAGAGCATGACCTGGGTGGTGATGGTCCTGGGGCTGGTAGCCGCAGTTAAAGGAGAGCATGACCTGGGTGGTGATGGTCCTGGGGCTGGTAGCAGCAGTTAGAGGAGAGCATGACCTGGGTGGTGAGGGTCCTGGGGCTGGTAGCAGCAGTTAGAGGAGAGCATGACCTGGGTGGTGGGTGGTGAGGGTCCTGGGGCTGGTAGCAGCAGTTAGAGGAGAGCATGACCTGGGTGGTGGGTGGTGAGGGTCCTGGGGCTGGTAGCAGCAGTTAGAGGAGAGCATGACCTGGGTGGTGAGGGTCCTGGGGCTGGTAGCAGCAGTTAGAGGAGAGCATGACCTGGGTGGTGGGTGGTGAGGGTCCTGGGGCTGGTAGCAGCAGTTAGAGGAGAGCATGACCTGGGTGGTGGGTGGTGAGGGCCCCCTGATGACGGATGCTGCTTTCCTGTGACAGCGCTCTGTGTAGATGTGCTCAGTGGTAGGGAGGGCTTCACCCGTGATGGACTGGGCCGTATCTTCTACTATTTGGAGGCTTTTCTGTTAAAGGACTTTGGCATTTCCATACCAAGCCATGATGCAGCTAGACAATAAGACCATAAGATAGAGGAGCAGAAGTAGGCCATTTGGCCCATTGAGTCTTTACTGCCGTTCAATCATGGGCTGATCCAATTCTTCCAGTCAACCCCACTCCCCTGTTTTCACCCCATACCCTTTGATGCCCTGGCTAATCAAGAACCTATCTATCTCTGCCCTAAATGCACCCAATTACTTCGCCTCCACAGCTGCTCATGGCAACAAATTCGACAGATTTACCACCCTCTGACTAAAGTAATTTATCTCCACCTCTGTTCTAAAAGGACGTCCTTCAATCCTGAAGTCATGTCCTCTTGTCCTAGAATCCCTTACCATGGGAAATAACTTTGCCATATCTAATCTGTTGAGGCCTTTTAACATTTGGGATGTTTCTATGAGATCGCCCTTCATTCTCCTGAATCCAGGGAATACAGTCCAAGAGCTGCCAGACATTCCTCATACGGTAACCTTTCCATTCCTGGAATCATTCTCGTGAATCTTTTCACTCGCTGCCTCCTGCCCAGCAGCCATTCCTCTATCCATGCCAGTATCTTTCCTGTAATGCCATAGTTAAGCAGCCTCATGTGTGGCACCTTATCAAACACCCTCTTGAAAATGCAAGTAAATGACATCCACTCCCTCTCCTTTGTCCACCCTGCTTGTTACTTCCTCGAAACCATGGTGACTTTGATTTATTTCATCATTAGTCTCCAAGTACCTCAAAACCTCATCCTTACTAATAGACTCCAACACTCTCCCAACCACTGAGGTTAGGCTAACTGGCCTATAATTTCCTTTCTTTTGCCTTCTTTCCTCCTTTAGGTTTGGTTACTGAGATTCAGAATTGTATTGTGCTGTAAAAGTGTATCGAGGGTCATGTGATATTCAAAAGGTTGAGGTCACACTGTTGCAGGAAAGCAGCATCCATCAGTAAGGACTCCCACCACCCAGGCCATTCTGTCTACTCACTGCTACCATCAGGAAGGAGGTGCAGGAGCCTTTGGACACACACCACCAGATTCAGGAACAGGTAATACCCCTCAACCATCAGCCACTTGAACCAGAGGGGATGACTTCACTCACCCCATTGCTGAACTGTTCCCACAACCTATCGACTCACTTCCAAGGACTCTACATCTCATGTTTTTGATATTTATTTATCTTTCTGTTTATTTATTGTTGGTGTTTTCGTTGGCTTTTATTGCACGTTGATTGTCTATTGTGTTTTTTGTGTTTACTGTATATGCCTGCAAGAAAATTGATGTAACCGACCAACCGTGACCTCCTTTCAGCCATGACTCAGTGATGCCCACAGCGTCATATAATTGCGCCATGAGATCACCCACCTTATACATTTAAATACAGCATCTTCAGTCCTGCATTCTTCACCCTTTCATTTGCTTCTGTGGTACAACTTAACTCTTTTCTCTGTCTGGATTTGTATCCAGTCATTGGCTTGTCCCTCCTTACATTCACGTTACACCCATCTACTTGTAAACCTGCTGGTTCATCCTCAGCTCTGGTAAACCTGCCTGCAAGAATTTTGATCTCCCTCAGAATCAAGTGCAACCGGCCGTTTTGTACAGGGCACACCTGCCCCGGAAGAGGTCTCAATTATCCAGAAATCTGAATCCTTGCCCCTGGCTCCAATTCTCCAGCCAGATGTTTATCTGTCACCTCATTCTATTCCTATCCTCACTGTAACGTGTCATAGGCAGCAATCCTGAGATTACTACCCTTGGGGTCTTGCTTCTCAGCTTCCTTCCTAGCTCCCTGTGTTCTGTTTTCAGAACCTCCTCCCTTTTTCTACTTGTGTTGATGGTACCAATGTGTACCACGACCTCTGGCTGCTCACCCTCCCATTTCAGGGTATCGTGGATGTGTTCAGAAGCATCATGGACCCTGACACTTGGGAGGCAAACTGCCAACTGTATTTCCTTTTCAGATCCACAGATCGCCTGTCTGTCCCCGTAACTATTGAGTCTCCCATTACTGCCACCATCCTCTTTGATTCCCTACCTTTCTTAGCCAGACTCGGTGCCAGAGGTATGGCCGCTATTCCCCAGGTAAAGCTTTTAGCACGTTGGCCTTCAGAGATCAGGAGATGGGATGTTATGTTGAATTTGTACAAGACGTTGGTGAGGCCTAATACGTTGGAGTATTGTATACAGTTTTGATCACCCACCAACAGAAAAAATGTAAATAAGATTGAAAGTACAGAGAAAAGTTACAAAGATGTTTACAAAGGACCTGAGTTACAAGGAAAGATTAAACAGGTTTTTATTCCTTGGAATGTACAAGATTGAGAGCAGACTTGATAGAGGGATACAAAACTATTAGGTGTATAGATAGAGTAAATGTAAGCAAGATTTTTCCACTGAGGTTGGGTGAGACTACAACTAGAAGTCATGGGTTAAGGGTGAAAGGTGAAATGTTTAAGGGGAATATGACTGGTAGCTTCTTCATTCGATGGTGGTGAGAGTGTGGAACAAGCTGCCAGCACAAGTGCAATTTTGATTTAGAAACATAGAAAATAGGTGCAGGAGTAGGCCATTCGGCCCTTCGAGCCTGCACCGCCATTCAGTATGATCATGGCTGATCATCCAACTCAGAACCCTGTACCTGCTTTCTCTCCATACCCCCTGATCCCTTTAGCCACAAGGGCCATATCTAACTTCCTCTTAAATATAGCCAATGAACCGGCTTCAACTGTTTCCTGTGGCAGAGAATTCCACAGATTCACCACTCTCTGTGTGAAGAAGTTTTTCCTCATCTCGGTCCTAAAAAGCTTCCCCTTTATCCTTAAACTGTGACCTCTCGTTCTGGACTTCCCCAACATCAGAAACAATCTTCCTGCATCTAGCCTGTCCAATCCCTTTAGAATTTTATACGTTTCAATAAGATCCCCCCTCAATCTTCTAAATTCCAGATTTCAATATATAGAAGAAATTTGGGTACAGGTTGATGGGACTGGGCAGGTTAAATGGTCCAATACAGACCATATGGACTGAAGGGCCTGTTTCTGTGCCGTAGTTTTCAAAAACAAATCACTGTGACATACGCAGTGCCTAGAAATACTATTCACCTTCCTTGGAAATTTCATGTTTTATTGTTTTACAACAATGAATCACAGTGGATTTAATTTGCTTTTTTGATACTGATCAACAGAAAAGACAAAGTGAAAACAAATTTCTACAAATTGGTCTAAATTTATTACAATTATTAAACACAAAATAATGGATTACATAATTACTCACCTGCCTCAAGTCAGCATTTAGAAGAAGCACCTTTGGCTGCAATTGCAGCCTTGAGTCTGTGTGGATAGGTCTCTACCAGCTTTGCACATCTGGACTCTGCAATTTTTTCCCATTCTTCTTTACAAAACTGCTTAAGCTCTGTCAGATTGCATGGGGATCATGAGTGAACAGTCCTTTTCAAGTCCAGCCACAAATTCTCAATCGGATTGAGGTCTGGACTCTGACTTGGCCACTCCAGGACATTAACTTTGTTGCTTTTAAGCCATTCCTGTGTAGCTTTGGCTTTATTTTTGGAGTCATTGTCTTGCTGGAAAGCAAATCGCCCATGTCGCAATTCTCTTGCAGACTGCATCAGGTTTTCCTCCAGGATTTCCCTGTATTTTGTTGCATTCATTTTGCCCTCTACCTTCACAAGCCTTCCAGGGCCTGCTGCAGTGAAGCATTCCCACAGCACGATGCAGACACAAGCATGCTTCACAGGAGGGATGGTGGTGTGTTTTTGATGATGTGCAGTGTTTGGCTTAACCCAAGCATAACGTTTAGTCTGATAGCCAAAAAGCCCAATTTTGGTTTCATCAGAACAACAAACGAAAACACAGAGTGACAAACAATGTGCAAAGGAAGGCAAAATGCAAAAATAATTAATAAATAAGGTGAATAAATAATGAGTTGTTGTGTTCTTGAAAGTGAGTCCATAGATTGTGAGATCAGTGTTGTGGTGAGTGAAGGTGGCTCAGGAGCCTGGTGGTTGAGGGGTAATGACTGTTCCTGAACCTGGTATGTTGGACCTAAGCTCCTGTACCACCTTCCTGATGGCCACAGCAACAAGTGAGCTTGACTGCGTGGTGGTGCTCCTTGATGATGGATGCTGCTGTCTTGTGACAGCGCTCCTTGATATGCTCAATGGTGGGGAGGGCTTTGTTGTGTCCACCACTTTCTGTTCTTTCCATGCTGGGGACTCTTAAAGCTAATTCATTTTCCAGTGTGTTGGGCAAACCAAGTGTTGAGGCAGAGACCGAGGAGACATGGTGGGGTTAAATTATTTTCTGGGTTAATTTAAAGGGGGTAATGTGAGGGATAATATTTCTCTGTAAACAAAGCCCGAGGTTGGGATTGAACCCAGGTCACTGGAGCGGTGAGGCAGCTGCTCTGCTCACTGTGTTGCCGTCTCGTCCTTTTAAAACAATCAACCTCACTTTCTAATCCCTGGTTGGCTATTGGTAACCATTTCACACTTCTCTAGGACTGTTCTACTGCAGAGGACAGTAGATCTTACTTAAATGACATCACTGTTAAATGTCAACGTCTGCTCTTAATGCAGTGTCCAAGTGAGCACTGGAAACATTTTCCCTCTTCTGTTTGGTATTGTGCCAAGTATTTGGGTCAGATTATTGGGGGTGGGCATGGGAATACCTAGAGTGCAAGAATAGGGAATAAAAGACCACATGTACGATAATTAAAAGAATATTTGGTTGAGGTCATTGCTTAACAAAGGACTATGAATCATTCCTGACTTTTAGTACGGCATTCCTTTAACTAACTATTCTCATTGCATTCTTCCTCTGTATTTCAGCTCCAGTTATTTTCCTCTACTGTTTTTGTGCAGTAGTTACAGATGGAAAACTGAATGAGGTGTGTTAATGGTGTGGAAGCTGGCGAAAGATCAGTCAAACCTAATGGCATTTGGCAGGCCGAAAGGACCGCGCGCCATAACGCGGTTCTGGTACCGTGAGGGGATGTGACCACTTGGCAGGGTCAGCTTCCTTTTCCCTGCAATGAATGAGCTCCTTGCAGACCATGCTGATGGCAGTGCTTGGTGAGATAACTACCAATAGCAGGTTGCACAAATTCTTAACCACCTTCAGCAATTTACACACACCATGATTCTAAAGTTGGAACCAAGAGCACTGTGTGTTCCTTGAGGTCAGCTTTAATGTTCCTGCTTTCAAGTCTCGCTTCAGAAACCAGACTCCATAATCCAGGCTTGTGTGAGACTGAGTAAGCACTGCATTATTGGAGGTGCAGACCACCAACTTGAAAAGTTAACCACAGTTCTTAGCTGCCATTTCACGTGGGCTTAAAAATCTCCATTGCACTATTTGACGAGGACCAGGGAATCTGTACACCTTAAACATGAGATTCTGCAGATGCTCCAGAATTCAGACACGTAGAGACATGCACCATGCTGGAGCAACTCAGCAGGTCATGGAGAGGAACAAATAATCATTGCTTCAGGCTGAGACACCTCACCTGGTAATCTGTATACCTGGTGTTCTGGCTGTTGTTACCCATTCGATCATTTTAATACCTTTAACATCGAAGTTTGAGTTTAAACTACCTGCTGTGTTCCTACTTTACTTTAGTGCCTACTCTCCAGAAAGCACCTGTGTGTGCTAAATGTATTTGTGTATGAACACTGCTATAAAAATTCATGTTCTTTTCTTTCAAATTGACAGCCCAGACCTGGAGGGCTCAGTCTTTTGATTTCAACTCTGGATCAAGCACACCTGTCTACAGCTGGATTCATATTAAACCTCGTTCTGTTCTGTGCCAAAAACATGTCTTGGCTCCAATGCATTCCTACTGCCCACCCTCTCCACCGCAGAACACCAGTACTACACTTTTCCCCTTTGTCCAATGCCCGCTGAAGCCGGGGCCGAATTAGGGTCAGTGCCCTGCTACGAGCACGTGCACATGGGCAGGCAGGCAAGCTAATTTCTGATTTCGTTGTGGTGCAGAGCTGAAGACCCATGTTAAACTTGCTTCACCTCTCCACCAGACAGCTGACAATGTCAATCAAAATGTGTTGACCGGAAAGAATTTTCACAAAAATATATTGCCATTGATTCTGGCACTTCCCCCTTCATTGTTCCTTCTAAAAATAATGAAAGGTCATTAACTAACCACAGGATTGGAAAAGGTTTAAATGCCTCCTCTTGATGAATTGTGGAACATATTAGACCTCCACAAGCATTCTAACCACTGAATTTTATATTTATATTTCTCAAGTAATAATCATTAAGTGGTAATTAAGTATGTATGTTTAAAAAAATAAATGACTGACTTATCAATCTACTGTACATCGACACAAGAGTGAAATGTGGCATTTGTATCAGCGACCAACGTAGTCTGAGGATGTGCTAGGGGCAGATCGCAAGTGTCGCCACACTTAGAACAGTATGTTCAATTCTAGTTCATTAAAGGAAGGATTTGAAAGCTTCAGAGAGAGTGCAGAGGCTTTTCCTGTTTTGTTTCTACCCAGTGCCTGGACATTCAAGATTCAATTACATTTATAAATTATACAGCCTTGAGATTTATTTGCTCACAGGTAGCCAAAAAGCAAGAAACCTGAAAGAACCCAACTAAAGAAAAAAAATAAAAATAAAAGACCAACATTTGATGTGCAAGAGAAAGAAAAAAAATACAAATCATGCAAAGAATTGAAGCGAACAACAGCATTCCAAATCAAATTGAGTCTTCAGATCCGCAGCCCAGAGTAGGCCCAAAGCCTCGCTTATGGAGCACAGCAGCTAGGGCAGTCTTCATAACCTCAGCACCATGGAGATGACCAGTGCAGAAAATGAGCAAAATTGACTCTTGTCTCAACTGACACCCTGCCTTTTCAGTCTGTCTGGGCCAGTGTTTAAATTGTCTAACAGCGTGGCCTGGCTATGGCAAAAGGATCTGGGCCTGGACCAGCGACTCGCTCTGGGCCCAGATTTTGTCAGCCAGCCCAAAGTCACTCTCATTCAAATCAGCATAGTGCCCAGAGCGGTCTAACCTCATACCAGGGCTGGTTGTCTGGGTACCAAATCTCCTCTGCTCAGTCCCCGACATCTCCTTTCGGTGCCCAGAGCGGAACCAACCTCGCTATTGGGCCAACTGTATGGGCATCGGAACACTAACTAATGATCCTGCAGCGCACCATCTCTGCTCATCCCCCAAACTCCCTCACCATCGCTCACCCCTTCACTGTTTGTGGTGATAACTAACACAATTTACCTCAGAAAAGGTATCCTGCAGGACAAAAGAAAAATGTTTGCAGTGAGGTCATGCCTTTCACATTTTTTGCATATCCCTTTGCACTGTAATGTCACAAACCTGCAAATTTCATGTCATATTTCAGTGCCCTTGTACAGAAAAGCCTACAAAAAGGTAGTGGATACGCCCTAGGCCATCACAGGTAAAGCCCTCCCCACCACTGAGCACATCAACTCAGAGTGCTGTCGTAGGAAAGCAGCATCCGTCATCAGGACCTCGCCACCGGGTTCAGAGGGGAGAACTTCACTCAACTTCACTGAACTGTTCCTACAACCTATAAACTCACTTTCAAGGACTCTTCATCTCATGTTCTCACTATTTATTTCTTATTTAATTATTATTAATATTTCATCTTTTTCTCTCTATTTGTATTTGCACAATTTGTTAGGTTTTTTTGCACATTGGCTATTTTCTGTCCTGGTGGGTGTGGCCTTTCAGTGATTCTATTGTATTTCTTAAATTTAGAAACATAGAAAACCTACAGCACACTACAGGCCCTTCGGCCCAGAAGGTTGTGCCGAACATGTCCCTACCATAGAAATTACTAGGCTTACCTATAGCCCTCTATTTTAGTAAGCTCCATGTACCTATCTAAAAGTCTCTTAAAAGACCCTATTGTATCCGCCTCCACCACCGTTGCCGACAGCCTGTTCCACGCACTCACCACTCACCACCTGACATCTCCTCTGTACCTACTCCCCAGCACCTTAAACCTGTGTCCTCTTGTGGCAACCATTTCAGCCCTGGGAAAAAGCCTCTGACTATGCACACGATCAATGCCTCTCATCATCTTATACACCTCCATCAGGTCACCTCTCATCCTCCGTCACTCCAAGGAGAAAAGGCCGAGTTCACTCAACCTATTTTCATAAGGCATGGTCCCCAGTCCAGGCAATATCCTTGTAAATCTCCTCTGCACCCTTTCTGTGGTTTCCACATCCTTCCTGTAGTGAGGCAACCAGAACTGAGCACAGTACTCCAAGTGGGGTCTGACCAGGGTCCTATATAGCTGCAACAGTACCTCTCACTCCTAAATTCAATTCCACAATTGATGAAGGCCGATACACTGTATGCCTTCTTAACCACAGCGTCAATCTGCGCAGTTGTTTTGAGCGTCCTATGGACTCGGACCCCAAGATCCCTCTGATCCTCCACACTGCCAAGAGTCTTACCATTAATACTATATTCTGCCATCATATTTGACCTACCAAAATGAACCACTTCACACTTATCTGGGTTGAACTCCATCTGCCACTTCTCAGCCCAGTTTTGCATCCAATCAATGTCCCGTTGTAACTTCTGACAGCCCTCCACACTATCCACAACACCCCAACCTTTGTGTCATCAGCAAACTTACCAACGTATCCCTCTAATTCCTCATCCAGGTCATTTATAAAAATCACGAAGAGTAAGGGTCCCAGAACAGATCCTGAGGCACTCCACTAGTCACCAACCTCCATGCAGAATAGGACCTGTCTACAACCACACTGCCTTCTGTGGGCAAGCCAGTTCTGGATCCACAAAGCAATGTCCCCTTGGATCCCATGCCTCCTTACTTTCTCAATAAGCATTGCACAGGTTACCTTATCAAATGCTTTGCTGAAATCCATATACACTACATCTGCTGCTCTTCCTTCATCAATGTGTTTAGTCAGATCCTCAAAAATTCAATCAGGCTCGTAAGGCATGACCTGCCCTTGACAAAGCCATGCTGACAACTCCTAATCATATTATACCTCTCCAAATGTACATAAATCCTGCCTCTCAGGATCTTCTCCATCAACTTACCAACCACTGAGGTTAGACTCACTGGTCTATAATTTCCTGAGTCATCTCTACTCCCTTTCTTGAATAAATAAACAACATCCGCAACCCTCCAATCCTCCGGAACCTCTCTCGTCCCCATTGATGATGCAGAGATCATCGCCAGAGGCTCAGCAATCTCCTCCCACTGTAGCCTGGGGTACATCCCATCCGGTCCCAGCGACTTATCCAGCTTGATGCTTTCCAAAAGCTCCAGCACATCCTCTTTCTTAATATCTACATGCTCAAGCTTTTCAGTCTGCTGCAAGTCATCCCTACAATAACTAAGATCCTTTTCCATAGTGAATCCTGAAGTAAAGTATTCATTAAGTACCTGTGCTATTTCCTCCAGTTCCATACACACTTTCCCACTGTCACACTTGATAGGTCCTATTCTTTCACGTCTTATCCTCTTGCTCTTCACATACTTGTAGAATGCCTTGGTGATTTCCTTAATTCTGCCCGCCAAGGCCTTCTCATGGCACCTTCTGGCTCTCCTAATTTCATTCTTAAGTTCCTTCCTAGTAGCCTTATAATCTTCCAGATCTCTAAAGTTACCTAGCTCTCTGAACCTTTTGTAAGCTTTTCTTTTCTTCTTGACTAGATTTATTACAGCCGTTGTACACCACGGTTCCTGTACCCTACCATAACTTCCCTATCTCATTGGAATGTACCTATACAGAACTCCACACAAATATTCCTTGAATGTTTGCCACATTCCTTCCGTACTTTTCCCTGAGAACATGTTTCCAATTTAAGCCTTCAATTTTCTGCCTGATAGCCTCATAATTCCCCTTACTCCAATTAAACGCTTTTCTAACTTGTCTGTTCCTATCTCTCTCCAATGCTATTGTAAAGGAGATAGAATTATGATCACTATCTCCAAAATGCTCTCCCACCGAGAGATCTGACACCTGACCAGGTTCATTTCCCAATACTAAAACCTTCCTCAACACACCTGACAAACTCCACCCCATCTAAACCCATTACTCTAGGGAGATGCCAATCGATATTTGGAAAATTTAAATCTCTCATCACGACAACTCTGTTATTATTACTCTTTTCCAGGATCTGTTTCCCTATCTGCTCCTCGATATCCCTGTTACTATTGGGCAGCCTATAAAAGAACACCCAGTAAAGTTATTGACCCCTTCCTGTTCCTAACCTGCACCCACAGAGACTCTGTAGACAATCCCCCCATGGCGTCCACCTTTTCTTCAGCCGTGGCACTATCTTTGATCACAGTGCCACGCCCCCACCTCTTTTGCCTCCCTCCCTGTCCTTTCTGAAACATCTAAAACCCAGCACTTGAAGTAACCATTCCTGTTCCTGAGTCTCTGTAATGGCCACCACATCATATCTCCAAGTACTGATCCACGCTCTAAGCTCATCTGCTTTGTTCACAACGCTCCTTGCGTTAAAATAGACACATCTCAAACCTTTGGTCTGAGTGCATCCCTTCTCTATCACCTGCCTAACCTCCCTCTTGCACTGTCTATAAGCTTTCTCTATTTGTGAGCTAACCTCTTCTTCCCCAGTCTCTTCAGTTCGGTTCCTACCCCCCAACAATTCTAGTTTCAACTCTCTCCAGTAGCTTTAGCAAACCTCCCCACCAGGATATTGGTCCCCCTGGGATTCAAGTGCAACCCGTCCTTTTTGTACAGATCACACCTGTGCCAGAAGAGGTCCCAATGATCCAGAAATCTGAATCCCTGCCCCCTGCTCCAATCCCTCAGCCACGCATTTATCCTCCACCTCATTCTATTCCTATACTCACTAATGTGTAGCACAGGCAGTAATCCCAAGATTACTACCTTTGCCGTCCTGCTTTTCAATTTCCTTCCTAACTCCCTGTAGTCTGTTTTCAGGACCTCTTCCCTTTTCCGACCTATGTCATTGGTACCGATATGTACCACGAGCTCTGGCTGTTCTCCCTCCCACCGCAGGATACATTTACTGTGATTATATAACTTTATAACAATTACAGCACGAAAACAGGCCATCTCAGCCTTTCTAGTTCATGCCGAACGCTTACTCTTACCTAGTCCTACCTACCTGCACACAGCCCATAACCCTCCATTCCTTTCCTGTCCATATACCTGTCCAATTTTTTTTTTTAAATGACAATATCAAACCTGCCTCTACCACTTCTACTGGAAGCTCATTCCACACAGCTACCACTCTCTAAATAAAGAAGTTTCCCCTCGTGTTACCCCTAAACTTTTGCGCCCTAACTCTCATGTCCTCTTGTTTGAATCTCCCCTACTCTCAATGGAAAAAGCCTATCCATGTCAACTCTATCTATCCCCCTCATAATTTTAAATACCTCTATCAAGTCCCCCCTCAACCTTCTATGCTCCAAAGAATAAAGACTTAACTTGTTCAACCTTTCTCTGTAACTTAAATGCTGAAACCCAGGTAACATTCTAGTAAATCTCCTCTGTACTCTCTCTATTTTGTCGACATCTTTCCTATAATTCGGTGACCAGAACTGTACACAATACTCCAAATTTGGCCTCACCAATGCCTTGTACAATTTTAACATTACATCCCAACTCCTATACTCAATGCTCTGATTTATAAAGGACAGCATACCAAAAGCTTTCATCACCACCCTATCCACATGAGATTTCACCTTCAGGGAACTATGCACCATTATTCCTAGATCACTCTGTTCTACTGCATGCCCTACTATTTACCATGTATGTCCTATTTTGATTAGTCCTACCAAAATGTAGCACTTCACACTTATCAGCATTAAACTCCATCTGCCATCGTTCAGCCCACTCTTCCAACTAGCCTAAATCTCTCTGCAAGCTTTGAAAACCTACTTCATTATCAACAACGCCACCTATCTTAGTATCATCTGCATACTTACTAATCCAATTTACCACCCCATCATCCAGATCATTAATGTATATGACAAACAACATTGGACCCAGTTCAGATCCCTGAGGCACACCACTAGTCACCGGCCTCCAACCTGACAAACAGTTGTCCACCAACACTCTCTGGCATCTCCCATCCAGCCACTGTTGAATCCATTTTACTACTTCAATATTAATACCTAACGATTGAACCTTCCTAACTAACCTTCCGTGTGGAACCTTGTCAAAGGCCTTACTGAAATCCATATGGACAACATCCACTGCTTTACCCTCATCAATTTTCCTTGTAACCTCTTCAAAAAATTCAATAAGATTTGTCAAACATGACCTTCCACACACAAATCCATGCTGACTGTTCCTAATCAGACCCTGTCTATCCAGACAATTATATATACCATCTGAAAGAATACCTTCCATTAAGTATTATCCACAGGAAAATGAATCTCATGGTTGTTTATGTGACACAGATATATACTTTGATAATAAATTTACCAGGAATCCTTTGATAACCAATCTCACCCTGATTTTGTGTTGCACTTCTTAAGCCCATCGCCCCTCCTGGAGCATAGGCCGCTGCCCACAGCTCGCCAGAGTCCTCTATCCTGGGCCGAAGTTCGATCAGCCCTCTGGCTTCTGCTTTTACCACGTGACTTTGTATGTCTTCCAGGTGAAGATCCTTCCTGTCCCAGGGATGAGGTCTTTGGAACTTCGGGTGTTTCCATCGCTCGGGGGTTGCTAGACCCACTCCCAGCCCTCCCCCCTCCGCAGTCAGTCTTGGTGGTGTTTCGTACAATTATACACCGCATTAAACTGGTTTTGTATAAAGAATAACTAGTGTAAAAAGACCATAAGACCATGCGGTCAAGGGGAGAAAGTTCAAACTCCTGATAGACAGTGGCGGGAATTGAACCCACATTGGCACTGCAGTAGCCTTACACTATCTACTACACTATGGTGCCTCTCCTAAGTTACATCAGACAGTGGGATGGGAAATTATGGTTTGCCCTGAGCCACCACTCTATTTTGCCTTTATGGGAAAGCCAGAGCTTTCAAATAATCCTGTTGAAATGATTTGGAGGGAATTGGCTATATTTCTCCCTTGAGAGTATCAGCTCGTGGAGTGCCGATACGTTTGGTGTGTTGCAGCCATTTTTTCTGACAAGGGTCCTGGCTGAGTTCCTTGGCCACTTTATTAGGTATACCTGTACACCTGCTCGTTAGTGCAAATATCTAATCAGCCAATCGTGTGGCAGCAACTCAATGCATAAAAACATGCAAAAGTGGTCAAGAGGTTCAGTTGTTGTTCAGACCAAACATCAGAGTGGGGAAGAAATGTGATCTAGGTGACTGACCATGGAGTGATCTTTGGTGCCAGATGGGGTGGTTTGAGTAACTCAGAAGCTGCTGATCTCCTGCGATTTTCAGGCACAACACTCTCTGGACTTTACAGAGAATGGTGTGGAAAAACAAAAAGCATCCAGTGAGTGGCAGTTCTCTCAGTGAAAATGGCCTTGTTAATAAGGAGAATGGCCAGACTGGGGGCAGCATCGTATAATACAACAGTGGTCAGCAGAAGACCACAAACATACACTCGTGGCCGTGTTATTAGGTACAGGAGGTACTTAATAAAGTGGCCACTGAATTTAGTCACCTGCTCTGAGCAATGTAGCACGTTGCCACCATCAAAGTGGGAGTTTCCACAGTGCTACAGCAACCCTGTAAGATGTAAGAGCTGCATTTCAAAAGCTTTTACACCTTCTGACCCATTGAGAGTTGAATCTTCACTCCTGCTTTGTATTTTTGGATCTGGTTGCACTAATTGCCTACTAGTTATGAGCACCCTCAGCCGATAGCAAGTGTAGACTAGTCCTCTGCCGCAGCGGCTCTTGCTCAGACTGCATTTGCAGCTACTTTCAGCTATATTTTCTTGAGCTTTGCATCACAGAGTGTTAACTGCATCATCGTTCCACTTCAGAAATCGCTTTCCTTCACCATGTTCTGAGTATTGAAAATCGACCTGACAGTGGCTGAGAGGAATTCAGCTTCAGTTGCATGTAATTGAATGTTGAATATCCAGCCACACTGCTCAGGTAATTGTGTGGTGAAATACATTATTTAGCACCGTCTAGAGTTCTCAGTAAAATTGCAGCCGGTAATACAAAAGAGGCATTGCCTGTTGGCTTGGGTGGAGGCAAGGGTGCTGAAGGTGGTGACAAGATGGCTTGTCACCAGGAAGGGTGGAGCAGCAGGTTTTAAGATGATTCTGCTGGAGGAAAGCAGAGAGAGTAGATAATATTTTGCTGAAGAATTATGGTAGCAGAAGCAGATTCAATCAGAACTTTCAAAAGGCATCTGCATACATGTATACAGCCAAAGGAAAAATTGTTCCTCTGGACCACAGTCCACCCAC
Source organism: Hemitrygon akajei (assembly GCF_048418815.1). Classification (NCBI taxonomy): domain Eukaryota; kingdom Metazoa; phylum Chordata; class Chondrichthyes; order Myliobatiformes; family Dasyatidae; genus Hemitrygon; species Hemitrygon akajei. The sequence goes on along the minus strand of NC_133131.1, from coordinate 174,858,949 downwards.
AAAACATATCAGACGTAGCACATAAAACAAAATATTACCATGAAAAGTTAATGAAATAAAATATAATTCAAAATGCATGTAGTGCACAGCATGGATAAGCAGCAAACAGCTCACTGTCCCAGTGACGAGATCTCGGTGGTGACAGGGTATTCACCAGCCTGAGGGAAGAAGCTGTCACCCAGTCTGCCAGCCCTAGTCCTGATGCTCCTGAACCTCCTTCCTGACGGTGGTGGGTCAGAGAGATTGTGTGGTGGGTGTTAGGGATCCTCAACAATGCTTCCGGCCCTTTGTCTGCTAAGCTCCCGGTAAATGTCACTAATAGGTAAATATAATAAATTCTCTGCCAGGGATTCAGTGTTCTTGCGTCTTGAGTGCCATGTCTAACAACACAAAATCTGATTTCTTATTAAGACTCCTTGACCAATGTCCACGTTGTACAAACAAGAAATTCTGACACTGGCCAATGCTTGACATATTGACTGTTCATTCCTCACTGTAGGTGCTGCCTGACCTGCTGAGTTCCTCCAGCTCTTTGTGGGTGTTGTTCTGTTAATGGAAGTTTGGTAAATTGATCGATTATTTTCACTGCTCTGAGGTAGAGGGAAAAGCTTTGCTTTGCATGCCAGCCTTGCCGATCAACAGTGTGTTGAGGTAGTACGGGGAGAACAATAACAATGCAGAATGTAGTGTTACAGTTACAGGGGAAGTGCCGTACAGGCAGATTGAGATCAGGAGTCCATCGTATCGTACTAGGAAACCGTTCAATGGTCTTGTAACATGGGAATAGAATCTGTCATTGAGCCTGGTGGGGCATGCTTTCAGGCTTTTGTATCTCTGCCCGATGGGAGGGGGGAGAAGGGAGAATGTCTGGGATGGATGAAGTCTTTAATTATGTTGGCTTCTTTACTGAGGCAGCAAGAAGTGTAGACAGTCCACAGAGGGAGGCTGCTTTCCGTGACGTGCTGAGCTGTGTGTGCAAGATTCTTTGCAGTTTCTTGGAAACTTGGGCAGAGCAATTGCCGCACCAAACCGTAATGCATCTGGATGCGATGCTTTAAGTTGTTGTGCCAATTAAAATGTGGTGAGGGTGAAAGGAGGTATTTATTTAGCCTCTGTAGGACGTGGAGAGCGTTCTTGGCTGTGTCATGTACGGGGTTGAACCAGAACAGGATGTTCATTCCTGGGAACTTGAAGCTGGAAACCTTGGCACTGTTGATGATATTTGATGGAATAATAACTTTTGATCTTGGCCTTTAATTATGATTATTAGTCTGTAATGTAAACGCCAACTGTTTATTCCTTTCCATAGATGCTGCCTGACCTGCTGAGCTCCTCCAGCATTTTGTATGTGTCAGTAATATATTTTTATTTGGATGAAATTAAATGTCTTTTATTTTCCCAACACTTTCGTAGGATATCCGGAATACTGTGGGTAATATCCCTATGGAATGGTACAAAGACTATCCACACATTGGATATGACTTAGATGGGAAAAAGATCTACAAACCAATCCGAAATAAGGATGAACTGGATGAATTTCTGGATAAAATGGAGAATCCGGATTACTGGTATGGATAATGAATAAATTTATATTCTGTTTCCTTTAGTGGGGCAGTCTAGGACCAGAGGGCACAGCTGCAGAATAGAAGGACATCCCTTTAGAACAGGGATGCAGAGGAAGTTCTTTAGCCAGAGGCTGGTGAATCGTGAAATTCATTGCAACAGGTGGCAATTTGTATATTGGATATATTTAAAGCAGAGGTTGATAGGTTCTTGATAGTCAGGGTATCAAATGTTATGGAGAGAAGACAGGAGAGTGGGGTTGAGAGGGTAATAAACCCACAGTTGTTCTGCCTGCTGCTCCATGAAGTTTACTCTGTGATGCACTGTGCTGAGGCTGTGGCCTGCTTCAGGCTTCGTGTGTGCAGGCCCCACAGTGTTTACTCCGCGGTGCACTGAACTGAGGCTGATGTTGCGGGCCTGCTCCGGGGTCCGTGTCTGAGGACTCACTTTCATTCTAAATGCTGTTTGCTTGCTTTTATTGTTTGCACAATTTGTGGTTTTTTTCTCTCTGCACTTTGGGTCTTTTTTTATGGGTTCTTTTGGGTTTCTTGTTTTGTGGCTGCCTGTAAGGAGGCAAATCTCAAGGCTGTATAATGTATACACACTTTGATAATAAATGTACTTTGTACTCTGCATGTCGGAGTAGAGTCGATGGTCTGTTTCTGCTCCTATGTCCTATGGTCCTATTATCGCTTGCTTCTTGTCCACAGGCGTACCGTTCCAGATAAGATGACTGGCACTGACATCCGGCTTACAGATGAACAAATAGACCTTGTTCACAGGATTCAGAAGGGACAGTTTGGAGATGCCAAGTTTGACCCACATCAGGTGTGAATTAATCTTTTTGAGTTATGTTTCTAAATGGTTGTGAGACCCTGATACCTGCCTGCATATCGGAACCCAGAGGTTAGAACAAAGCACTGGGGCTGAGCGGTGTACAAAATTATGAGGGGTATAGGTAGGGTAAATGGAAACAGGCTTTTTCCGCTGAGGTTGGGTGAGGCTAGAACTAGAGGTCATGGGTTAAAGGTGAAAGGTGAAATATTTAAGGGAATCTTGGGGGGGGAGGTATTTTCACTGATTGGGTGGTGAGTGTGTGGAATGAGCTGCCAGTGGATGCAGGTTTGATTGCAACATTGAAGAGAAGTTTGGGTAAGTACATGGATGGAGTGACATGGCCTTGGTACAGGTTGAAGGGATTAGGCAGGGTAATAGTTCAGCATGGACTAGATAGGACAGAGGGCCTGTTTCTGTGCTGTAGTGTTCTGTGACTCTATGATGGGACCATTGTTGCAAACACTATGAAGTATTGTTCAACTTTTGAGTCTCTGCAAGGACCTTGCATGAAGTGAGTTAATTATGTGACAGACAGTGAAGAAGCTTGTAAAAGGACACTACAGGAGAGGGGTTAGTTGTAGATGTGAGTAGAAAAATGGCAGATGGAGTTTATCCAGGTGGCACAGTAACAAGGTTAGCATAACTTTCCAACGCCAGTGACCCAGGTTCAATTCCCACTGTTATCTGTAAGGAGTTTGTATGTTCTCTCCGTTCCTACGTGGATTTCCTCCGGGTGCTCTCGTTCCAAAGACCTGCTGGCTAGTAGTAGGTTAATTTGTCACATGGCTATAATTGGGTGTCGTGGGCTCGTTGGGCCAGAAAGACCTGCTACCAAGCTGTATCTCCAAATTACAAAGAAAATAAACTGTAAAGTATTGCAACTTGGTAAGTGAAGTGTAAGGGAAAGTATGCAATAAATGGCAAGATCCTTGGGAGTATTGAGTACAGAAGAATCCTGGGATGCAAGTCCAGAGCTTCTTGAAGTAGTAACAGAAATGGTTAAGGTGGTTAATGACATTCTTGCCTTCGTTGGCCCCGTCACTGAGTATGAGAGTCAGGAAGTCATTTGCAGCTATATAAATCTTTGGTTAGCCCACATCTGGAGTGCAGTGTGCAGTTCTGATCGCCCCATTACAGGAAGGATGTGGAGGCTTTGGAGAGGTTCACTAGGGTTTTTCCAGGATTATAGAGTATTAGCTATAAGGAAAGGTTTTCTCTGGAGTCAGAGACTGGGGCAACCTGATAGAAGTTTATAAAATGTTGTGTTCGCCAGAGAAGATAAACAGGCAGTGTCGGGACTCCTTAATTTCATTAGGCAGAATTCTTAAGGGTTAAGGTTGCCCTGTAAAGTGTTACGTTGTGTGTTGTTATGTTTTGGGGATGGGACATTTTCATATATATATGAAGTCACCAATTGTTGACGGTTTCGATTAAGTGTACATTAGAAGTAATTGCACTTGTGTCAATTTTTGTCGACACTCCTACTTTGTGACCCTGATGCTCCTCTGGACATTCCGGAGTGATTTCGCTCATTTTACAATCATGACTGCAAACGCCTTTGCTCTTAAGCTCCCTGAACTCTGGCCGGAACATGTTGCCGTTTGGTTCACTTTAGCAGTGCAGGGAATCTCGCACGCTGACACAAAATATTACGTTGTCACAGCGTGAGACAGCTGTACAGCGACCAGGGTGATGAGCATTCTACAGCACCTCCAGAAGTCAGCAGGTATGAGAAGCAACTCCTTCTGGAGACTTCCAAACTTTCTGCCTGGCTTTGGCGACTCCAAGCTGTCGGAGTTGATGGACCACATGTTGTCCCTCCAACAGCCGTGTTTCATCTACAGAGAGCTTTTCCTGCAACAACTACCAGGCGAGGTGCAGTTGGCTCTGGCAGGCTCTCCCCTCAAAGACCTCCAGGCTCTAGCGAGAGAGGCTGGCGAGGTGTTTTCCATCATCCAAGAGGGCCTGTGTGACCACATGGCTGGACGACTTTGCTGCCTAGCCGTCACCTTATCATGACATGATTGCCACAGCTCAACAATGGTCTCCCACCCTGTGCCTCTACCATGCAAGGTTTGGGCCGAGAACTAAGAAGTGCCGCCCACCCTGTGGGTTTATGGAGTCGGGAAACAGAATGGCCAGCACCCGTTAGCTGCTGTGGTCGTTGGCAGATCAGGCAGTTTGTTGTTCATTACAGACTCTGTTTCCTCTGTGACACAGGCACGCAGGTGAGCAGCCTGCTCACAGCTAAATTGGACATACTCACTGGGGCACATGGGCCGTCTCTCAAGGCTGCAAACGGCAGCACCATCCGGACTTTTGGTAGCGTGAGATGGCAATGACAGACAGAAGTTCAGCGGGAATTTTGTGTTGGCAGTGGTGTCTACACCCCTGCTGGGAGCCAACTTCCTCGGCACCCACAGCCTCCTCATTGATGTCAAGAACCGGGGCCTTGTCAACGCAGAGACTTTCTACTCCCTCCCTGACATACCCAGCCCCACCGGAACATCAAGGTTGTCCAGCGCACTTTCTGCCTCTGATAACTTTTGTCTGCCCCCTTGCTGAGAGTGGTGGGCACCTGAAATGTGTTTCCAAGGGTGGTGGTGAAAGCAGAGACGATAAAGGCATTTACACTGGTGCATGAACATGCAGGGAATGGAGGGATATGGATCACATTCAGCTAGATAGGTTTAGTTTCATGGCCGGCACATTGTGGGCTGAAGGGGCTGTACTGATGTATTCGGAAGATGGATTTGGTGAGGTGTAGTAAGGCAGGGAAAAGAGGGAACTTGTCGGTAGGCGTTTTAAAGGTAGCAGACTGATCAATAAGGGGGTTAAGAAAACATTTAGAACATAGAATAGTACAATACAGCACTGGCCCATCAGCCACAGTGCTGTGCCGACCTTTTAACCTACTTCCACATCATCATCGTCATCATTATGTGCCATGACGTTGGTGATCACAGTCCACTACCGAGATTGCTCTTGGCTAATTTTTCTGCAGAAGTGGTTTGCCATTGCCGCCTTCTGGGCCGTGTCTATGTAAGATGGGTCCCCAGCCATTATTGACATCGATACTCTTCAGAGGTTGTCTGCCTGGTGCCAGTGGTCACATAACCATCCAGCAGCTGGTCCCATGGCTTCACGTGACCCTGATCTGGGGCTAAGCAAGTGCTACACCTCATACAAGGGTGACCTGCAAGCTAGCAGAGGGAAGGAGCACCTTACACCTTCAGTAGAAACATATCTTGACCCTGTCACCCGGCTCCCACATTGGCCTCTGTTTTTCTATCGTCCATGTGCATATCTCAGAATCTCGTTAATGTACCTGCCTCTATCACCACCCCTGGCAGGGTATCCACACATCCACTGTTCACCGTGTAAAATAAACTACCTGTGACACCCAAACTGATCACACGAGCTGCAAACTCACTTTCAAGGACTCTTCAACTCATGTTCTCGGTATTATTTATTGCTTTTATTTGTACAATTTGTCTTCTTTCGCACGTTGTTTATTTATCAGTTTTTGTTTATGTAAATGCCTGCAAGAAAATGAATCTCAAGTTAGTATAGGGTGACGTATACACTCAAGTCAAGTCAAGTCACTTTTTATCGTCATTTTGACCATAACTGCTGGTACAGTACACAGTAAAAATGAGACAACGTTTTTCAGGACCATGGTGTTACATGAAACAGTACAAAACCTAGACTAGACTACAGACCTACTCAGGACTGCATAAAGTGCAGGCATGACAATAAATAATAAACAAGACAATAGGCACAATAGAGGGCAGTAAGTTGGTGTCAGTCCAGGCTCTGGGTATTGAGGAGTCTGATGGCTTGGGGGAAGAAACTATTACATAGTCTGGTCGTGAGAGCCCGAATGCTTCAGTGCCTTTTCTCAGACGGCAGGAGGGAGAAGAGTTTGTATGAGGGGTGCGTGGGGTCCTTCATAATGCTGTTTGCTTTGCGGATGCAGTGTGTGGTGTAAATGTCCATGATGGCGGGAAGACAGACCCTGATGATCGTCTCAGCTGACCTCACTATCCGCTGCAGGGTCTTGCGATCCGAGATGGTGCAATTTCTGAACCAGGCAGTGATGCAGCTGCTCAGGATGCTCTCAATACAACCCCTGTAGAATGTGATGAGGATGGGGGGTAGGAGATGGGCTTTCTTTGCTATGGAGCTGGTGTTGAGGGACCAGATGAGATTCTCCACCAGGTGAACCCCAAGAAATTTGGTGCTCTTAACGATCTCTACCGAGGAGCCGTCGATGTTCAGCGGGGAGTGGTCACTCCGTGCCCTCCTGAAGTCAACAACCATCTCGTTTGTTCACATTCAGAGACAGGTTGTTGGCTCTGCACCAGTCCGTTAGCTGCTGCACCTCCTCTCTGTAAGCTGACTCGTTCTTGCTGATGAGACCCACCACGGTCGTGTCATCGGTGAACTTGATGATGTGGTTCGAGCTGTGTGTTGCAGCACAGTCGTGGGTCAGCAGAGTGAACAGCAGTGGACTGAGCACACAACGCTGGGGAGCCCCCGTGCTCAGTGTGATGGTGTTGGAGATGCTGCTCCCGATCCGGACTGACTGAGGTCTCCCAGTCAGGAAGTCTAGAATCCAGTTGCAGAGGGAGGTGTTCAGGCCCAGTAGGCCCAGCTTTCCAATCAGTTTCTGAGGGATGATTGTGTTGAATGCTGAACTCAAGTCTATGAACAGCATCCGAACGTACGGATGCTGTCTTTTTTGTCCAGGTGGTTAGGGCCAGGTGGAGGGTGATGGCAATGGCATCGTCTGTTGAATGGTTGGGACGGTACGCAAACTGCAGGGTGTCTAGTGAGGGGGGCGGCAGGGTCTTGATATGCCTCATGACGAGCCTTTCGAAACACTTCATAATGATGGATGTGAGTGCAACGGGACAGTAGTCATTGAGGCAGGACAGTGAAGACTTCGGCACGGGGATGATGGTGGCGGCCTTGAAGCACGTTGGAACGGTGGCGCTGCTCAGGGAGATGTTGAAGATGTCAGTGAGAACATCTGCTAGCTGGTCTGCACATCCTCTGAGCACTCTACCAGGAATATTGTCTAGTCCAGCAGCCTTCCGTGCGTTGACCCTGCACAGGGTTCTTCTCACATCGGCTATGGTCATTTGTAAGAGGGGTGGATTTCCTCGCCGCCACGTCATTTTCCACCTCAAAACAGGCGTAGAAGTTGTTCAGTGCATCTGGGAAGGAGGCATCACTCGCACAGTCAGGTGATGTTGTCCTGTAATTGGTGATGTCCTGGATGCCCTTCCACATGCGCCGCGTATCGCTGCTATCCTGGTAGTGGCTGTAGATTCACTGGGCGTGTGCACGCTTTGCCTCTCTGATGGCTCGGGACAGTTTGGCCCTTGCTGTTGGTAGGGCTGCCTTGTCGCCTGCTCTGAAGGCAGAGTCACGGGTCCTCAGCAGCACACGCACCTCCACGGTCATCCATGGCTTCTGGTTAGCGAGTGTAGTGATGATCTTGGCCATAGTGGCATCATCGATGCATTTGCTGATGTAGCTAGTGACTGATGCCGTGTACTCCTCTAAGTTGGTAGAGTCGCCATCGGTTGCAGCCTCCCTGAACATGTGCCAGTCAGTGTGCTCAAAGCAATCTTGAAGAGCAGAGATGGCTCCTGCTGGCCAGCTTTTCACCTGCTTCTGAATTGATCTGGAGCGTCTGACAAGCGGTCTGTATGCTGGGATTAGCATAACAGAGATGTGGTCTGAGTAACCGAGGTGGGGGCGGGGCTCCGCCCGGTACACGTCGGGATGTTTGTGTAAACCGGGTCCAACATGTTCTCCCCCCTCATTGCAAAGTCCACATACTGATGGAATTTGGGGAGCACTGACTTAAGGTTCACGTGGTTAAAATATCTGGCGGCAATAAACAGACCATCAGGGTGTGCGTTCTGCAGTTCGCTAATAGCCTCATACAATTCACAGAACGCCTCCTTAACATTAGCACTGGGGGGAATGTAGACACCGAGTATGAGGACAGTGGTGGACTATGAGGACTCAACGTTCAAAGTAAGTTTAATCGAAATTTTATTGAAGCTCCTTTATGTATACGAACCTTGAGATTTGTTTTTTGTGGGCATACTCATTAAATCTCATAACCATGACAGAATCAATGAATAATACATTCTTTATACTAAATTTTCTTCGTTTATGGCTTTGATAAAGCCAGAACACAGGGTTAATAGGATTCTTATCAGTGTGCAGGAACAGAGGGATCTTGGGCTCCATGTCCATAGATCCCTCAGGGTTGCAGTGCAAGTTGACTGAGTTATTCAGAAGCCATATGTGTTTTGGCATTTGTTAGCTGAGGCGTTGAATCCAGTCACACAAAAATTATGCCCAGTCACCTTAAAAATTCCTCCAATCACCTCAAAATAAAATTATTTGGGGTGCTTTTCTATTATTAATAGAAGTATAGAACTGGACAATTATACTGGAACTGCATGCAGGGTGAGTTACGCCACAGTTTTTGTTCTGTGTGTAGCTCTAGCCACCATATTACAGGGATTGAACTGGGTGATTGAACTGGAGAGGGTGCAGGGGAGATTTAGAGGAATGTTACCGGGACTGGAAAATTGCAGCAACAAGGTAAGATTGGATAAGCTATGCCTGTTTTCTTTGGAACAGTGGAGTTGGAGACAAGACGTAATTGAGGTGTGTAAAATTGAGGGGCCCAGACAAGTCAAATAGGAAGATTTCTTTCTTCAGAGACCTCAGTAACCAGGAAGGTAGATTTAAAGTAAGTGGTAGAAGGATGAGTGGGGGATAACAAAAGCATTTAGTTGGGCGTCTGAAACTTGCTGCCTAAAAAGTGGTGGAGGATTGCAAGGAACCCCATGCAAAGCTTATAGTGAAAATAAGGAGGCATGAGATCCAAGGGGACCTTGCTTTGTGGATCCAGAACTAGCTTGCCACAGAAGGCAAAGAGTGATTGTAGACGGGTCATATTCTGCATGGAGGCCGGTGACCAGTGATGTGCCTCAAGGATCTGTTCTGGGACCCCTACTCTTCGTGATTTTTATAGATGACCTGGATGAGGAAGTGGAGGGATGGGTTAGTAAGTTTGCTGATGACACAAAGGTTGGAGGTGTTGTGGATAGTGTGGAGGGCTGTCAGATGTTACAGCGGGACATTGATAGGATGCAAATCTGGGCTGAGAAATGGCAGATGGAGTTCAACCCAGATAAGTGTGAGGTGGTTCATTTTGGTAGGTCAAATATGATGGCAGAATATAATATTAATGTTAAGACTCTTGGCAGTGTGGAGGATCAGCGGGATCTTGGGGTCCGAGTCCATAGGACACTCAAAGCTGCTATGCAGATGGACTCTGTGGTTAAGAAAGCATACAGTGCATTGGCCTTCATCAATTGTGGGATTGAGTTTAGGAGCCAAGAGGTAATGTTGCAACTATATAGGACCCTGCTCAGACCCCACTTGGAGTACTGTGCTCAGCTCTGGTCGTCTCACTACAGGAAGGATTAGGAAGCCATAGAAAGGGTGCAGAGGAGATTTACAAGGACATTGCCTGGATTAGGGAGCATGCCTTATGAGAATAGGTTGATTGAACTCGGCCTTTTCTCCTTGGAGCGACGGAGGATGAGAGGTGACCTGATGGAGGTGTATAAGATGATGAGAGGCATTGAATGATGTGGATAGTCAGAGGCTTTTTCCCAGGGCTGAAATGGCCAGCATGAGAGGGCATAGTTTTAAGGTGCTTGGAATTAGGTACAGAGTCGATGTCAGGGATAAGTTTTTTTTTACACAAGGAGTGGTGAGTGCGTGGAATGGGCTGCCAGCAATGGTGGTGGAGGCAGATACTATGGCGTCTTTAAGAGACCCCTGGATGGCTACATGGAGCTCAGAAAAATAGAGGACTATGGGTAATACTAGGTAATTTCTAAGGTAGGGACATGTTCGGCACGGTTTTGTGGTATTGTGCTGTAGGCTTTCTGTGTTTCTAGGATTGAACTCATCATGGTTAAACACTAGTGGGATCTTTAGAGCACAAGGCATAGGAGCAGAATTAAGCCACTTGGCCTATCGAGTCTGCTCCATGTTCCATCGTGGCTGATTTATTATTCCTCTCAATTCTATTCTCTTGCCTTCTTCCTGTAACCTTTGACACACTAAGCAAGAACCTATCGACCTCGACTTTAAATAAACTCAATGACATGGCCTCAACAGCCAGCTGTGACAATGAATTCCACAGATTCACCATCCTCTGGCTAAAGAAATTCCTCATAATCGCTTTTTGAAAATGGACATCCTTCAACTCTGAGGCTGTGCTCTCTGGTTCTTGACAAGGGTTCTGCGAGAGAAAATGATTTTAAAAAATAGATGTTGGTTTTTGAACCGCGGGATGTACAATGCTAGCACTCGCAGTGACCGAGCAGCCCCGTTATCATTTCATTAGAGCTCTTTCAGCCCAGTGTGGCAGTGCACAGTAGAACTGTGTTTATTTCATTGAGTCCATTCTGAGTTTTTGACGTGAGGTAGGGGAGGCCGTTTATATTTGGTGAGCGCTATATTGCACGAAGGGGAGGACGGTAGGTAGGCTGATGGTGAGTGCTGTATTACACAGAGGAGAGGATGGTAGACTGATAATTGATGAACACTGTATTGTACAGGGGAGGACGGTAGGCTGATAATCAGTGAGCACTCTATTGTACAGAGGGGAGGACGCTAGGCTGGTAATTGGTGAGCACTGTATTGTACAGAGGGGTGGACGGTAGGCTGGTAATTGGTGAGCACTGTATTATACAGAGGGGAGGACGGTAGGCTGGTAATTGGTGAGCACTGTATTGTACAGAGGGGTGGACGGTAGGCTGATAATTGGTGAGCGCTGTATTGTACAGAGGGGTGGACGGTAGGCTGATAATTGGTGAGCGCTGTATTGTACAGAGGGGTGGACGGTAGGCTGGTAATTGGTGACCACTGTATTGTACAGAGGGGTGGACAGTAGGCTGATAATTGGTGAGCTCTGTATTGTACAGAGGGGAGGACGGTAGGCTGATAATTGGTGAGCGCTGTATTGTACAGAGGGGTGGACGGTAGGCTGGTAATTGGTGACCACTGTATTGTACAGAGGGGTGGACGGTAGGCTAATAATTGGTGAGTGTTGTATTGTACAGAGGGGTGGACAGTAGGCTGATAATTGGTGAGCGTTGTATTGTACAGAGGGGTGGATGGTAGGCTGATAATTGGTGAGCTCTGTATTGTACAGAGGGGAGGACGGTAGGCTGATAATTGGTGAGCGCTGTATTGTACAGAGGGGTGGACGGTAGGCTGACGAGGAGCATGAAGGGGGTTTTCCAAGCATTGAATGGACTCGCACAACTTGGGCTGTGACGTCAGCCTCTCCCTCCTGAATTACCTCCCTCATCTTCCTTTGACACACCACTGACTGACTTATGGGAGTGAACAAACTCCACTGGTGTGGTAGAAAATTGGAGGGAAATTTTCATTCTAAAGAAGAAACTTTGACATGCCGCTACTCAGCTGCTGGTGTCCCACTATGCTGTTATTGTAAGTCTTACAAAAGGTGGATTGTGTAGATTAGAAGTGAGTTACATTGTGAAGTTTTCATATTTTGTGCTGTTTTCTTGTTTAATCAACGTCAAAAAAACAAGCACAGGTTTCACATGCTAGGTCTATATTTGAGCCTGATCACGTCACTTAGTGAGAAAATGTTTTGTTCAAAGTCTTGTGTAAAAGTGTGTCTTAGGCTATGTTTTTATTCATATTACTTTGGCTTATGGTTTCTAGTAACTTTGCTATTCAACATTGCCAATAAATTTTCATGTTTAAAATCAATTTACAACCTTTATTTAAATTAAATCTACTAAGCCTAACTTTAGAAAAATTAAATCTCAATTTGGGTTAAGCTAGTTATTTAACAGAAATTTATTATGCTTAGCTTATGAATTTTTAAGATTTATGAAAGGGAAAGAAAAAGATTAATTTCAAGAAAGGTAAGCTAAGCCTAACTACCTGTTTATTTTTCAAGAAAAGTTGGCTACAAATTCATTCTCTACTCAAAAGAGCATTGACAATTACTTTTGGATTATATCTACAGCTTACTGATCTCGCTAGTGGACTGTGAGCTGTCGAATCATTTTTACGCAGGGTCTCCCTGAGACCTGAAAATTATTTCAAAGGTTCCTCCAAGGCAAAAGCATTGAGAAAGGCTGCTCTAGACTCTCCCACTAAAGGAAACATCCTCTCCACATGCACTCTATCCAGGCTTTTCAATATTAAATAGGTTTCAATGAGATTCCCCCTCATTCTTCTAAACCCTGACAAACACAGGCCCAGCATTTGCAGGTCACAGCTCAAGTTTACTTCACCTGTGATCTACTTACCAGTACGAGAATGTGGATCAGTTTTGGTTACTTCTCGACCCAGCAACCAGCATCGAAGCAGTGGCCAGAGTGGATTGCTTCCTGTTTGAACTGTTCCCTGATTTTAATTGCGCAGCTTGGAAGGCGCCATCCTCTCTCCCTCAAAGCTCAAAGTATTTTTATTATCAAAGTACATATAAGTAACCATGTATAACCCTGAGATTGATTGTCTTGTGGGCCGACTCAATAAATCCACAGAATAATAACCATAACAGAATCAATGAAAGACAGGACCCACTTGGGCATTCAACCAGTGTGCAAGAGACAACAATAATCAATCAATCAATCAATCAATAAATCATGAACATGAGATGAAGAGTCCTTAAAGTGAATCCATGGGTTGTGGGAACATTTCAGTGATGGATATGTGAAGTTGTCCCCTCCGGTTCCTGAGCCTGATGGTTGAAAGTTAATAACAGTTCCTGAACCTGTTGATGTGAGTTCTGAGTCTCCTGACCACCTTCCTGATGACAGCAGCGAAAAGAGAGCGTGGCCTGGGGTTGAGGGGTCCCTGGTGATAGATGCTGCTTTCCTACAGCAGCATTTCACGTTGATGTGCTTAGTGATTGGGGGAGAGGTTTTACCTACGATGGACTGGGCTGTATCCACTGGTATTTGTAGGGTTTGTCATTCAAGGACATTGCTGCTTCCATACCAGGCTGTGATGCGTCCAGCCAATATACTCTCCAGCACTTGCCTGCCCATCACTTTTCTCTGGTGCCCCTCCTCCTTCCCGGTCTCCTGAGGTCCACTGTCCTCTCCTTTTAGATTCCTCCTTCAGCCCTTTGCCTCTTCCACCTAACACTGTGTAGCTAATTCCTTCATCCTCTACCCTACCACCCTCCCTCTCTCCTATCACTGCCAGCTTGTACTCCTTCCCCTCCTCCCACCTTCTTTTCTGGCATCTCTCCCCTTTTTCTTTACAGTCCTGAACTGAAACTTCAACTGTTCATTGCCTTCCATAGACGCTGACTGACCTGCTGAGTTCCACTAGCGTTTTGTGTCTGTTCATTGCCTTCCATAGACGCTGACTGACCTGCTGATTTCCACTAGCGTTTTGTGTCTGTTCATTGCCTTCCATAGACGCTGACTGACCTGCTGAGTTCCACTAGTGTTTTGTGTCTGTTCATTGCCTTCCATAGACGCTGACTGACCTGCTGATTTCCACTAGCGTTTTGTGTCTGTTCATTGCCTTCCATAGACGCTGACTGACCTGCTGAGTTCCACTAGTGTTTTGTGTCTGTTCATTGCCTTCCATCGACGCTGACTGACCTGCTGAGTTCCACTAGCGTTTTGTGTCTGTTCATTGCCTTCCATAGACGCTGACTGACCTGCTGAGTTCCACTAGCGTTTTGTGTCTCTTCCTTTGCTGCTTAATTCTGATAGTTTATCTTAAGTTTATTGCCAGGCACGTACCTGTTGACTAATTAACTGATGGAAAGAATGTTTCCAGTTGACTATTTAGGAATATTTCCTTGCTCTGACTTCTCTCAGCTCAGTAATTTTCATTGTGTACTGTTTTTCATGCCTGACACTTGGGGTGAGTTCGTTCACTCTGCTGTTGCAGTGCAGATGTCTGTCACTAGAGGCTGTTGGAGAGCTTTGAAAGTACAAGGTGACATCCTCAGCTTTGGTAACATTAGCAAGTTCACTTATTCTCAGCTCAACATGCAGAGGCTTTCCTCTGTTGTGTTCGCTCCTGACTTCCCGTCCAAAACTGCCTCCCATTAATCTTCCACTCTCACTGTCAGTCTTCCTCTAACTGGGAGTTAGTGTCTCTCCATAATTGTACTGTACTTGGGGTGGAATTATGATTGTGCCTACTCACCGTCTCTCTACAACAATGGCCTTCCACCCAAGTAACTAGCCTCCTCTGTTCCATCCCTATCTTTCCGTCAGTGCTGGGACTTGAACTTCATATGCTGGTGCCGTCGTCAATTAATTGGACTCACTCATTCCTCAATCTGGTGCACAAGGAGGACAGCATGGAACCTATCACCACACTGTTCTGAAGTCTGAACAAAGAAATGCCATTTTTATACAGAATTGGATAGGAGTTATGGATATTGACCGTTTGGTAAACTGTGTATGTTTGAATTGTTTACTTGCAAGATCCATCTTCATTCACAATTCCGGTGTTAAAAGTCAATAGACACTACAAGCTAACAACAACTGAAGGTACTTGAAAGTTGAAGTTTCAAAGTACATTTATTATCAAAGTATAGAGTGTCCAATCCTGAGCCTTGTCTTCCCGCAGGCAGCCACAAAACAAAGAAACATTATAACCCCACACAATAAAGCCCATCAAACACCCAAAAAAGGAACAAATTGTGCAAACAACGAAAAATGAGCAAACAACACACAGAACATTGAACATCGAACTGCAGAGTCCCCAAAAGTGGCTACATGCCACAGTCGCAGACTATTTCCAAGTTGGCACCAGCTCACGAAACTACTAAATACTTTGAAATTAGTGCAGTAATTGTCCCTTAGTTGGTATGTGTGCCCTGAACTCTTTCTGGTATATTCTTATCTTGTTTCTGTATGCAAAATGGCTCTGGTTCCCTGCTGTGCAAAGGGAAGCTATACTCTTCGCAGACCTTTCTTGCCTGGACATTATCTTGACCTTTAATCAGAGTTCAATCCCGTGCTGTCTGTAAGAAGTTTACCATCTCCATGTGAACCATGTGGGTTTCCTCCGAGTGCTCTGGTTTCTTCCCATAGTCCAAAGATTTATGGGTTAGTAGGGTTTTGGTCATTGTGAATTGTGCTGTAATTCGGCTAGAGTTAAATAGGTGGGCTGCTCGATGGAGTGGCTTGTTGGGCCAGGATAGCCAGTTCCACACTGTACCTCTAAAAATAAATAAAGATAAAAATGACGGTGCTTTATGTTGTTAGAACATTGAGACTGAAGGTTGAGATAAATCACAGTTGCTGATCTTGTTCAAAGAGGTAGGTTTTACATATAGGGAGAGAGGCATGGCCGCTGGGTGGGGAGTATGTAAGGAAGGCAAGATATGGACATGTGCTGGGTTTGGGGAGGCTTGTGGGGCTGCAGGAGACTCCACAGACAAAAAGAAGCAATGCTATTCGGGAATTTCAACAGCTAGATGAGAATTTCAAATGTAAGGCCGTGGGGAACCTTGCAGCTGTGGAGGTGAGGGAGGAATAGACATGGGTCCTGGTTCAAGCACCAGCACCCAAGCTCTGGCAGCGCACACAAAATGCTGGAGGAACTCAGCATGTCAGGTAGCATTTATGGAAAAGAGTGAATGGTCAGTGTTTCAGGCCGAGGCCCTGCATCAGGGCCCTGATGTCCTGATGAAGGGTCTTGACCGGAAACGTTGACTGTACTCTCTTCCATAGATGCTGCCTGGCCTGCTGAGTCCCTCTAGCATTTTGTGTATGTGGCATAACTTTAAGGTGATTTTAGGAAAATACAGGGGGAATATCAGAGGTAGGATTTTATACACAGCATGATAACTGTGTAACGGATTGCCAGGGGTGGTGGTAGAGGCAGATACATTAGAGACATTTAAAATAACCCTTAGATAGGCAATTGGATGAAAGAAAAGAAATGTGGGAGGGAAGTTTCCATATCAAGACCAAGGATGAGGGCCGGAGCCGCTGGGATTGTTTTCCGCAGAGCAGAGAAGTCACAGGGTACAAGGTGGCGACTATATTGGTGTTTGAGACTGAGCAAATGAGGAAAAATGAGAGAGTGGTGAATCTGTGGAATTCTCTGCCACAGGAAACAGTTGAGGCCAGTTCATTGGCTATATTTAAGAGGAAGTTAGATATGGCCCTTGTGGCTAAAGGGATCAGGGGGTATGGAGAGAAATCAGGTACAGGGTTCTGAGTTGGATGATCAGCCATGATCATACTGAATGGCGGTGCAGGCTCGAAGGGCCGAATGGCCTACTCCTGCACCTATTTTCTATGTTTCTATGTCAATTCTCAGGCACCTATTGTGGCTAGGCAGTCACAGGTTACAAGGTGGCAACTCGGTGTTTGATACCGAGCAAGACAGCAAGGAGGAAAGCTGCTTATCGTAGGGAGAGAAAGACAAGTAGGCAGAGCCGAGTCCACAGCCAGATCTTGTGGTGCAGTGGGCTCGACGGGCCAGGTGGCCAACCTCAGCTCCTGCTCCTAGTTCTTAAGTTCTTCTCAGTAGATGGGAAGCAAAATGACAGAATTGAATTAAATTAACAAAAGGAAAACACTGGGAAGACAGGATAAAATTGCTGGAAATCGCCCAGAGAATATAGAAGATGAACTTTATTCTCTAGAATATAGAAAATTGAGGGAGATTTGATAGAGGTGAACAAAATTATGAGGGGTATAGATAGGGTAAATGCAAACAGGCATTTTACACTGAGGTTGGATGGGACTACTACCAGAGTTCATGAGTTAAGGGTGAAAGGTGAAATGTTTAAGGGGAACGTGAAGGGGAATAACTTCACTCAGAGGCTGGTGAGAGTGTGGAATGAGCTGCCAGCGCAGCTGATGGATATGAGTTACATTTCAACAGTTAAAAATAATTTGGATAGGTACATGGATGCAAGGGATATGGAAGACTGTGGTCTACGTGCAGGTGGATGAGACTAGGCAAATTAATGGTTTGGCACAGACTAGATGGGCTGAAGGGCCTGGCTTTGTGCTGTAGACTCCATTCTATGAATATAGAGGAACACTCAAAAGTGCCTGTCCATACAGGTAATGTGGTCAAAGAACATGGGGTATTTTCCCTTATTAGCCGAGGTACGGAATGTACAAGTGGTGAAGGTGGTCTAGAGTTGATAGCCTCAGCTAGAGTAAGGATTGTGGCACTGGTTGTCATAGGAACAATGACAGCACGAGAAGATCTAAAAAGGTGTTCCTGGCATGTAAGAGTCATAGCTGAGATTGATAAATCTCCGCTTGGCCCCTCCTTCTTTAAAGTCAAGTGTGTAGAGATTTGAAGGCCCAGGTGAGTGGGAAAGGGAAGGACTTCAAGAGGTCAAGGGCTTGGAACAAATTTAGGTTAATGGTTAGAAATATTTGAAATGTGTGGCGACACTTACTGTGTGTTGGTTGTTAATGCAAATGACATTTTTCACTGTATGTTTTGATGTGCATGTGATAAATAAATGTAAATCTATCTCTGAAAACGATTAGAAGAGAGGAGAAATCTTGTCACATAAAGAGAAATAAGAGTCTGGAAATGATGGTGTAGACAGAAGATTCCATCACATTAGTGATGAGACTCAACTATGGATGCTGTGTCATAGCTGTGTAGATGCTCAAGCCTGGGCAGTGCATTATGGAGAGTAGGCTTTCCTTCTCCACGCAGCTGATGAATCCAAAGGAATGACAGAGACTGATACTGTTTGGCACCAGCAGCATCACAGGAATTGCCAGTCAGCGTTGAACACAGCGTAGGACTGCCTTGGGGACTTGAGTTCCAGATTTCTCCCTTGGAGTTTACTCCCGAAGCCTTCCCCATGAATGGGTATAGCCACAAGGCAGTGGAGGTTTGACATCAGTTTTCCTTCTAAATGAGCTGCCAGCATTGGCTGATGAGCCCCATCTGCCCAAAACAACTGTTTTTAAGGCGCCAATAATCTGCCTTTGACCGTTCTTCTGTCAGTAGAAATGGTACTGCCGGGTTTAAAAGCTCAGCCGCTTGTGAAGGCCAGGATCTGGACTTGGTTGTCCAGACTATTTGAGATGCACACCATTGAGAGCATTTAGTAGGTATTGGGAGCTTATCCCCATTACCACCCTGGCTTTGACAGCCTTGAGGAACCACTACAAATATAACTGAGTGTGCAAAAGCTTACAGTACTGCAGACCAGGAGCGGAGTGGGTTAGGCTACAGAGCTTCTCTTTGAATGTCTGAAATTTTGGAGCATATAACAGTTCTGAATTTAAAGAGTTACTCCAACATTTTTTTAATAGTCTCTTAACTTGGGCTGAAGTTCAAAATTTCCATCCAAAGAATTTACACTGAATTCCTCTGAACATACTTCATCCCTATGCTTGTAGTCTGCTCTTTCAAAAATGCTCAGGATAGCCAGGAGATGGTGAAATGTGTCTAACCATCGGTCCCTGGGGACAGACTAAATGTCTTGAGGCAGGTGACCTTTGAAAGGAATTATTTCTCTCAGTGCTTAATAGAGTAAAGGATGTCGGTGCTGGCAATGGATATTTCCAACTCCTTCACCCAGTCCCTTTTTTTCCTGTGTGTGTGTGTGTGTGTGTGTGTGTGTGTGTGTGTGTGTGTGTGTGTGTGTGTGTGTGTGTGTGTGTGTGTGTGTGTGTGTGTGTGTGTGTGTGTGTGTGTGTGTGTGTGTGTGTGCGCGCGTGCGCGCGCTTTGAGGAAGGTATAAGCTGACTAAAAATATTCCCAATTCTGCTTGTTTGATGCTCCCACCAACCTTGCAGGTAAATCTTCACTGCCCTCTGAGAACTGGGTTTGAGTCATTTGAATATGAAGGCAGAATACTTTACTTTATTGTTGCCAAACAATTGATACCAGAGCGTACAGATATTTGATTCTGCGCTTCACACTCCCTGGAATACAAATCGATATTAAATATAATAAAAATTTAAATTATAAATCATAAATAAAAAATAGAAAAGGGAAAGTAAGATAGTGCAAAAAAAAAGGGTTAATGGCAGGATTTTTCTTGGTGTGAAGGAACAGAGGGATCTTGGGGTCCACATCCATAGATCCCTCAAAGTTGTCACGCAAGGTGATACGGTGTTTAAGAAGGTGTGTGATGTGTTGGCCGTCATTGGCCAGGGAGCTGAGTTAGAGCTGTGAGGTTAGATCACACTGAGAATATTGTGTTCAGTTTTGGTCGCCTCATTATAGGAAGGATGTAGAAGCTTTAGAGAGGGTTCAGAGGAGATTCACCAGGATGCTGCCTGGATTAGAGAGCATCTTATGAGGACAGGTTGAGTGAGCTCGGGCTTTTCCCTTTGGAGCGAAGAAGGGTGAGATGTGACCTGATAGAGGTGTATGAGATATTAAGAGGCATAACTCGAATAGACAGCCAGAAACTTTTTCCCAGGACAGAAATGGCTAATTTTCAAAGTTCATATTTCAAACTTTTAAGATGATTGGAAAGTATAGGGGAGATATCAGAAGTAGGTTACTAACTCAGAGTGGTGGGTGCGTGGAATGTGTTGCCAGGATGATGGTAGATGCAAGTACGTTAGACACATTTAAGAGACTCTTGGATGGGCACATGGATGAAAGTAAAGTGGAGGGATGGGTTAGATTGATCTTAGAGTAGGTTAAAAGGTTGGGAAACTTGGTGGACAAAGGACCTGTACTGTGCTATGTTCCAAATGATAAAAAAAAATTGGTATGGGTGTATCGGACCAAAAGGCCTGTTTCTGCACTAAACCGCTCTATGATTTCCATTTCCTTTCTTCATTCCTTCTCAAGCTCATTCTATCCTCCCTCACTTTTCACACATGTCAAATAAAATCTTTTCCAGCTAATTCCACCTGCACCTTTCTCTTGTGACCTCATTTCTTCTCTTAATAAACCTGATTTGGGCATCTGTTCATCAGCTCTTGGTGGTAAATGAAAGGCTTTGGTGAGTGTGCATGCATACTTGCTCATGTTTATGCTCTAAACTGTGTCATGTCATCACGAAAATATGTTTTGTACTAATACCACTCATACTTTCTCTTTGTGTAGCCCTCCATTGATTTCTTTACCCATGAGACGATGATTCACCCTGTGACCAACCATCCAGCTCACAAACGCAGCTTCGTTCCATCACTCATTGAGAAGGAAAAGGTAAGATCCAGCAATTCCATTTTTGTTTTCTTTTTTGCAGTCAAGGAGCAACTTTTATGTGATTCCTCCTGTTCTGTCCTTGCCCATTTCCTGAAAGAGCTGGGGGGCGGGGGGTGGAATGCAAGCACTATTGGACAAGGCTTCTGCCCTGCCATTGTTCCAAGCACAAAATGCTGGAGGTTCTCGGCAGTTCAGACAGCATTTATGGAGAGGAATAAGCAGTCAACATTTCAGGTTGAGAATGGTCTCGGCCTGAAATGCTGACCATTTATTCCATTCCTGTCTGGCCTGCTGAGCTCCTCCATCATTTTGTGTATGTTGCGCTGGGTTTCCAGCTTCTGCAGAATCTTGTGTTTATGGACAGCAAAACAAGCCGTGTTCCCCCCCCCCCCCCACATACACCCAGTACTCCAATGCCAGCCTCCTGCGGACTTGTGTTTATGGACAGCAAAACAAGCCCTGTTCCCCCCCCCCCCCCACATACACCCAGTACTCCAATGCCAGCCTCCTGTGGACTTGTGTTTATGGACAGCAAAACAAGCCCTGTTCCGCCCTCACATACACCCAGTACTCCAATCCCAGCCTCCTGCGGACTTGCGGATTTGCAGACTTTGGGCCTTTGACTTCCCCAGTGGAGTCACAGACTCAGAGCTCTGGCTATCATATCAGGCCTCAAATTCCAGGTTTCTGATCAGCCAGGGAGAACGACAGGTTTTGACCCATTAACATTGCAAGTAAATATGCTTGCTTTCTACAAATGTACAAGCATACAAATTAGGAGCACAAGTGAGCCGCTCAGCTTTGGCTTTCAAAGGCTGAATATGTAAGACGGAGCAGAGTTAGGCCTTTCAGCCCATCAGATCTCTCCACCATGCCATCGTGGCTGATTTATTAATCGTCTCATTCCCGTTCTCCTGCCTTCTCCCTGAAACCTTTAACAACCTGACTAATCAAGAACCATTCAACTTTTATTTTAAATACACCCAATGACCTGGCCGCCACAGCTGTTTGTGGCAATGAATTCCACAGATTCATCACCCTCTGGCTAAAGAAATTCCTCCTCATCTCTGGGTCTGTTCTAAATGGATGTCCCTTTATTCTGAGGCTGTGCCCTCTAGTCCTAGACTCTCCCACTATAGGAAACATCCTCTCCACGTCCACTCTATCTCGGCCTTTCAGTATTCGATAGGCTTCAATGAGGTCCCCAGAGCCAACAAACGCTCCTCGTGTTAACTCTTTCATTCCCAGAATCATCCGCTCAGGTTCAATGAAAACCTTATTTGTAGCAGCATCATGGGCACATAACATCAGATGAGCAATATTCACAAGAAAGAACATAAATTTAAAATACATTATATAAAATTATCTGAGAAGGAACACAATTATAAAGCATAAATTAAACATAAATCCTACACAATTTTTATATTTAAAAAAAAGAATCCAATTAGAAAAAACACGCCCATTCAGTGCAAAGTGGTCTCAGCGTTGCTGAGCTGTGGAGTTGTGCTGGTTGGTTCAAGAACCAATGTTTGCAGTGAGCTGTTCTTGAACCTGGTGGTGTGGGAAGTCAGGCTTCTGTACCTCGTGCCCGATGGGAGTTGCAAGATGGCATGGGCCGGGTGGTGGGATCTTTGATGAAGGGTGTTGCCTCCTGTAGATACTCCCGGTCATGAGGACAGATGTATTAGACCTGTGGTGCATTCGACATCGTCCACTACTCTCTGCTGTTTTTACGCTCCTGTACATTTGGATTTCATGGCTTTTTTCCCATTGTTTTGGAATTATTAGCTCTAATGTAGCAATACACACCCATTACTAGTCCTCGTTTATGTGAGAGAGTGAGCTATGAGCTGTTAGAATCTCTGGGCCAAAAGCATGGTGCGATAGCCATCTGTAGATGCCCAACTGCTCTATGTTTTACTAGTTGTATGGAAAACTGCAGTTCACATCAACGGATTCTCAAATGACTTCATGCAACTTAGCACACTGCCAATTGTATGCTGACCAGCCGTCGTACACCAGAGTTAAACTCTGCAATGTGCACTGAACTAAATCAATCACATTGACATAAACACAGTGACTGAGGTGGTGGCCATTCGAGATTATTTAATGTTTACAAGGGTGAAGGAGAACCAGGCAGTGATGCCGCTTGCTAGGGTACTCTCTAGTGTGAATCTGTACAATGATGTGAGTGTAGATGTGCTTTGTCCAGCTTCCTTCAGCCTCCTCAGAAAGTAGAGCCATTAGTGAGCTCTCTCTCTTGACTGTGTATGATGTGTTCTGGGACCATGAGAGGTTGTGTGTGATGTGCCCTCCAGGGAGTTTGAAACTGCTGTGCCAAAGAGGGGTATGAGTGGGACGAGTTCTCTTGAAGTCGATAATCATCTCCTGTGTCTTGATGACATTAAGAAAGAGGCTTGCATGGCAGTGTTTAGATCAGGATTTTAGTTACTGTAAAATGATGTCTTTGTCTTGTTCATCCTTGACCTCTCTGAGTTATCTGGTGAAAACATCAGTGGGGATTTGAGAAGAGGCTCTTTCTGATCTACTACTCAGGATGTAAGTTGTTCTGCCAAGAATGCAGTTATTTTCAATCTCTATTTGCCCTGAAGACATTCAGCATTGTGAAACCTGATCAGAAAAGGGCCAGTAATATCAGGAAGGATCCCACCCACCCTGCTCATGGACTGTTTGTCCCATCCCAACAGGAAGGAGGCTACGTAGCATCCACGCCAGGACCACCAGGTCAAAAGCAGTTACTTTCCCCAAGCAGTAAGGCTGATCAACATCTCCACCCACTAACTCCACCACTACTTTATTATTTCCCACCAGTCACCTTATGTATGGCCTGGCATCACCTTATGGACATACAGTCAATCCACGTATAGAAGCATTCTTATGTATTTATATTTATTGTGTTTTTATCCTATGTGTTTTTGTTTTGTGCTGCAATTATTTTGTTCTCCTTTACACTGGAAATGACATTAAACAATCTTGAATCTTGAATGTCCCTGGAGGCCAGTGCTGAGACAGTCAGTGTTTTATGTATGTTTGTCAGTCTTTGCTTATGTATAGCTTTTCATAAATTCTACTGTTTTTTTTTGTTTCCTGCAAATGCTTGCGTGAAAATGAATCTCAGAGTAGTGTATAATGACATATACATAGAATAGACATAGAATAGTAGAGCACATTACAGGCCCTTCGGCCCACAATGTTGTGCCGACCCTCAAACCCTGCCTCCCATATAACCCCCCCCCCACCTTAAATTCCTCCAAATACCTGTCTAGTAGTCTCTTATTGGGACTACTTTGACAGTAAATTTACTTTGACTTTCATTGGCTTCTTGTCATTTTGCTACTGTCATTGCACATCTTCTGATCCAGTTCATGTCTTTCCAAGGATGGAATTTGGTATTTGAGTTCTTGTTATCGGCCCAGGTGAGTAACAGGTAGCCTGCCTTCTGTCTAAGTAAGGAATGGGGTATGCAATGGTTACCATACACTCAGTGGCCACATTATTAGGTATAAGACACAGGCGCAGAATTAGGTCGTTCAGGTCATTCAGTGTGCTCTGCCATCCCATCATGGCTGATCCCGGATCTCACTCCATACACCATACTCCTGCTTTCTCGCCATATCCTTTGAAGCCTTGACCAATCAGGAAACGATCAACTTCCAACTTAAATATACCCACGGATTTGGCCTCCACCGCAGTCTGTGGCAGAGCATTCCACAGATTCACTACTCTCTGGCTAAAAAACTTCCTCCTTACCTCTGCTCTAACAGGTAGTCCCTCAATTTTGAGACTGTGTCCTCTAGTTCTGATACCTCCACCATAGGAAACATTCTCTCCACATCTACCCTGTCTGGTCCTTTGAACATTTGGTAGGTTACACATGTATACATGTACACTTGCTCATTAATACAAGTATCTAATCAGCCAACACACTCAAAATGCTGCAGGTCAGGCAGCCTCAATGGAAATGAATAAAGAGTTCGCATTTCAGGTGATAGGTGAAGCCGGCCACCAGTCATCTAATCAGCCAGTCGTGTGGCAGCAACTCAATGCAGAAAAGCACGCAGGCAATCAAGAGGTTCGGTTGTTGTTCTGACCAAACATCACAATGGGGAAGAAATATGATCTAAGTGACTTTGACTGTGGAATGAGTGTTGGTGCCAGAAGGAGTGGTTTGAATATCCCAGAAACTGCTGATCTCCTGGGATTTTCACGCACAGTAGTGTCTGGAATTTACAGGGAACGGTGCAATGAAAGTCCAGTGAGCATTTCTGTGGGTGAAAAGCCTTGTGAACGAGAGAGGCCAGAGAGGAATACACAGACCGGCTCAAGCTGACGGGAAGGCAACTGCAACTCAAATGACCACGCACTACACCAGTGGTGTGCAGAGAGCATCTCTGATGCACAACACACTGAACTGAAGTAGATGGGCTACGGCAGCAGAGGACCATGAACATACACTCAGTGGCCATTTTAGTGTAGACTGAGAATTTGGGCCTGTCTGGTTTTAAAAGTATCTAAGCTCATGGCCTGGAGACATCGGCAGACTTGCCAGTTCTTCCCTTCTGAGCTTCAGTTGTGAATGCATTGAACGTTTTTATTTTTCCCCACGTCACAGGTGTCAAAGCTCGTGCATGCAATCAAAATGGGCTGGATCAAACCGCGCAAGCCTCGCGATGACACACCACGGTACTATGACCTGTGGGCGAAGGAAGACCCCAATGCAATCCTAGGTCGGCATAAGATGCATGTTCCTGCTCCAAAGCTGAAGCTTCCAGGGCACGAAGAGTCTTATAACCCCCCACCTGAATATTTATTAACAGAGGAAGAGGTAAGGAAAT
The DNA here is from genome assembly GCF_048418815.1 of Hemitrygon akajei. Classification (NCBI taxonomy): domain Eukaryota; kingdom Metazoa; phylum Chordata; class Chondrichthyes; order Myliobatiformes; family Dasyatidae; genus Hemitrygon; species Hemitrygon akajei. Next base: position 174,833,450 of record NC_133131.1, on the reverse strand, counting down.
TGTGGACCAATTCAATACTTAATGATTGGGAACTTTTTTCACTTCCATGATCCTTACAGTTAGGCCGATGGAGGAACTAGTCCATGGCATATTAGCTCTTTATCACCTGTATTATTGAGGGATATTTGTGCAAATAAAAATTAACCAATACTGAGAACACGAGTTGTGGAGTCCTTGAAAGTGAGTCTGTAGTTTGTGGAATCAGTTCTGTTAGAGATTCCATCCCCCACCTTCCACTTCCCGCTTCTTCCATCTCCTTCCTCTTCCCGTCCCTCCCTCTCCTTCCTCCTCCTCCTCTCCCCTTCCTCACTGATTCCCACCCTTCCCACACTCCATCTCCATCTCCCTATCCTCTCTCCCAGCCCAATGAGCCCACACTGCCACCTATGTGACCAGTTAACCCACTGACAAGCATTCATGGAACGGGAGGAAGCCAGATTGCCCGGAGGAAATTCACATGGACCCGGGGAGAGTTTACAGACAGTGGTGGGGATTGAGCCCCGGTCGCTGGTTCTGTAGTAATGTTGTGCTACCATGTCACTGTCCTTCACTGACTCTCCTGTTTTTGCAGAGACTTGCCTGGGAACAGCAGGAGCCTGAGGAACGGAAACTTAACTTCCTCCCGCAGAAGTTTCCATCTTTGCGTGCTGTGCCGGCGTTCTCACGTTTCATCCACGAGCGCTTCGAGCGGTGCCTCGATCTCTACCTCTGTCCGCGACAGCGGAAGATGCGGGTAGGTTCGGTGGTAGAGTCGTTTATTTATCACTTGTACAGTACACGGAAACGGACCCTGAAATGTGTCATTTTCTTTAACAACCAACACACTCTATGGGTGTGCTGGGCGCAACCCGCACGTGTCCCCACACAAGTAGTGCAAAACGAGCAAAATGGTGGGGTAGTGTACATGAGTTCAGTGTCCATTCAGAAATCTGACAGCTGAGGGGGAGAAGCTGTTCCTGAAATGTTGAGTGTGTGTCTTCAGGCTCCTGTACCTCCTCCCTGATGGTAGCAATGAGAAGAGGGCATGTCCAGTGTGATGGGGGTTCTTCATTATGGTGTCCGCGGTGCTAGGAAGGCAAGTGCCCGTGATGGAGCTGACTGAGTTTGTAACTTTATGCAGCTCTTTCCAATCCTGTGCACTGGCACCGACATACCACTGGTGTTGCAATCTGAATACTCCCCACAGTGCATGGATAGAAATTTGCAAGGGTCTTTGGTGACGTACCAAATCTCCTCAAACTCCTAACGAAATACAGCAGCTCACATTGTTTGTGATTGCATCAATATGTTGGACCTAGGATAGATCTTCAGAGACATTGACACCCAGCAACTTAGAGCTGCTCACCCGCTCTGCTGTGGCATTCTCTGCCCAGGTTTACAGAGCAAGATTATCACACTGAAACCCTCTGCCCAAGCCCGGAGTGAATACTAACTTTCTTGGTTTTCCTTAGGTGAATGTGGACCCAGACGATCTGATACCAAAGCTTCCCAAGCCGAAAGACCTGCAGCCATTCCCAACCACTCAAGCTCTGGTGAGTACTTTCATGGATGATAGTGGGTTTCTCTTCATCAGAGAGGACAAGGTGACACGATGAGGTAACAAGTGACTGTAGATGCTGGAATCAGAAGTGAAAAAATAAACTGTTGGAAGAACTCAATAGGTCAAGCAGCATCATTTCAGGTTGAGACTGTGCATCAGGTATAAGAGTGTAAGGGGGAGATAGGCAGAATCTGGAAGTGATGGGTGTTACATGTACCACAATACCGGAGTCGGAGTAGTATGATCATGTTGGTAATGGTGCACACTGGGCAGCTGACAGTGTGGGACCGAGATGAAAACACAAGCACTCGAAGAGAGGGAGAGAGAGCCCCCTGCACAGAGGAAGCTGCTTGTATGTCTGCCACATTCTCGCAATCACTCTGCTACAGTTCATCAGGGAGGGGTGAAACATGGGCTGATACGCAATCGATCCTCTTGCCTTTACCCTGTCAGTCCAGAGACAGCCACATCTCCCTCCTCAGGACAGCTCGGCAGCATGGTGGGCTTTGATTACCTTCAACTTTCTCTGCGTCAAGCTTCCTATAGCGCTGCTGATTGGAGACTTATGACAACTCAAAGAAACCCAGAAGATCCCGACTCCACCCTGCCAGAGCAATTATCAGTGGCTGTCCCTTTCGGAATGGATGGCATGGACAATTAGTAACAGACAACCCTTTCTGTCATTGGACAAGATGGATTCATGTTGTCTTGTTGGCATCTGCTTATGTTGTGAAGACTTGCAAGATAATTCACTAAAGGGCAGAGTTATCCATTGGAGCATTCCAGTAGCCTGCACTGATAATTCAGAGACGCAAGCTCTAACCCCACCTTGATGGCCGTGGGGTTTAAATTATTTGTTTAAAAAAGAATCACAATGTTAAAAGTAGATCAGACTCTTAATGTTGGTGGTAGTGGCTCTGAGAGTAGCAGAATGTTGTGAATCCGATTCACTTTCTTGAGTGATTCCCTCTTACTTCTGTGTGACCTGTTGTACTGTTAAATGCCCTCTGAGGTGCCTGGACAAGCTACAGTTGTGTTGTAACCACTACATGACTGTAGCGATGTGGGACAGTGGCTGACTGCTACTGTTTCTGCTGCATCCTGCAAAACCCATCCAAAGACTCCCGGGTGCTTGTCTGTCCACTGTCAGCACAGTCTTCTTTCTCTCTATCCATCTATCTATCTATCTATCTACCTGTCTCTATCTTTATCTCTCTATCTACGTATATCTATCTGTATTTCTCTGACTCTCTTTATCTACGTGTATCTATTTATATATCTCTTTGTCCCTCTATCACCCTCTTTATCTACATGTATCTATTTATATATCTCTTTGTCTCTCACTCTCTTTATCTACCTCTCTCTCTCCCCACCATATCTCTCTATCGATCTCTTTATCTATCTATAGCTCCCTATCAACAGTGCCTATAAAAAGTATTCACACTCCCTTGAAAATTTTCATGTTTTATTGTTCTACAACATTGAATCACGGTGATATTAAATTTGGCTTTTTTGACACTGAGCAACGGATCTCTACAGTTATCTAAATTAATTACAAATATAAAACACAAAATAATTGATTGCACAAGTATTCACCACCTTTAATATGACACACCAAATCATCACTGGAGCAGCCAAATGGCTTTAGAAATCTCATAATTAGTAAAATGGAGATCACCGTATGCAGTCAATGTGCTTGACTGTAGTAAAATTTCACCTGTCTCTGGAAGTGGTGAGTCAGTATCCTGGCAAAAACCACACCACGAAGACAAAAGAACTCTCCAAGCAACTCCACGAAAAGGTTATTGAAAAGCACAAGTCAGAAGATGGATACAAGAATATTTCCAACTCACTGAATATCCCTTGGAGTGCAGTTAAGTCCGTCATCAAGAAATGGAAAGAATATGGCACAGCTGTAAATCTGCCTAGAGCAGTCCCCTTACCCCGTATCCATGCACGTTATTCCATCAGCTGCCTTTTGCCCCATATCTACATGAAGAAGTAACTATAGTGGTCAGTCAGCCTCACTGTGGGCTGTGGCAGGAAACCTGTGTGGTCACAAGGAGAATATACAAACTGCAAACAGCGATGTTCAGTGTCCTTGGAGCAGAGAGACTGCAGCACTCTGCTCAGCCAATAGGCTGCTCTTGTTGACTTCTTCAGTTTTAATAGTTCCTGTTCTTCATTTTTTGAAATGAATTTTAACTGGATTTTTAAAATGATTAAGAATAAGACATCAGACCATAAGACATATGAGCAGAATTAGGCCATTCGCTAACAGAGTCAGCTCTCAACCCCATTCTCCCGCCTTCTCCCTGTAACCTGACTAACCGAGAAACTATCAACCTCCACTTTAAATATACCCGATCACGTGGCCACCACAGTCGTCTGTGCCATGAATTCCACAGATTCATGACCCTCTGGCTTAAGAAACTCGTCCTTGTCTCTGTTCTAAAGGGGCATCCTTTTATTCTGAGGCTTTTTTGCAGAACTTCTGGAGGAATACAGTCAGTCAGGCAGTGTCGGTGGAAGGAAATGGACATCTGATGGTGAAAATAGACCTCAAGGTCAAGGCCCTTCATCTGGACCTGGGGTCTCACCTCTCTCTACTGTTGCTTTCCCTCTGACCCACTGAGTCCTCCAGCAGATTATTTCTTGCTCCGCACACCACACCTCCAGTCTCTTGTGTCTCCAAGGTTTTATTTGATGTATTCATTTTCAGGTTGTGGACCTCCAGTGCTCAGTATCCCTTCACCTACTGAACCTGCCCTCTCTCTGTCTTACAGGTTTACACAGGCCACACGAACCTGGTACGGTGCATCAGTGTCTCTCCCAGCGGCCAGTGGCTGGCGTCAGGTAGCAGCACATTCCTTTCCCCTCCACGTTTGTGTAGTTAGCGCTGTAAAAACAACAAGCTCAGGGAAGTAACGGTGTTGAAAGGGAAGTTGGAACATTTCTGTGGCTACTGCTGCTCGGATCAGCAGCTTTCCAGCCGCTGAAATCATCCTGAGGGGTCTGAGGTAATGTTCTTTATTCAACAGTGCTTCAGCACAAGGTCGTGTGTGTCTGTGCATAACTGGAGAAGAGAGTCCTCCAGTTCTCTTCAAACACAATCTGTTCACTTGTAATAAAGGTTAAAAAGACTAACTTTATTGTCACATGTACATCGGAATTTCACCTTGTTGTGGTGAGTTCCTGAGATCCCGAGAGTGGAGCTTGGCTCCTGGTTGGGTCACCCATGGCGGTAAGGTCAGACAAAGCGATCCAACCACAACCTCGGCGGTGGAGCTGGCAGAAGATGATGCCGCATCACAATGACAGTGAAGGCAGAGGAAGACCACGGCAGTAAAGGGTCCCCAATCATCTTGCACACCGCGTCACTGGACCCCGAACCCGATCCGTCAAGGACTGGCCGTGCTTTAGCCCCACCTCCCCCCAACCACCATGTTGAGCAAAGTCACACACAGGTGTTCTCCATTAACACTCTAACATCCAGCTTATGTGGATCCCCAATCAGCCTCTACAGCAATAGAGTTCTGACCTTGGGGGGAACATCATACTTGAATGATTGTACTATAATATCAAAACATAGTGCATCATTTGCTTCCCATTAAAACCTTTGTTTCTGTTTGGATGGCAGGGTGGAGGTATGTTTCTACCAAGGAGGTGTAAGGTGCTCCTTCCCTGCACTAGACAGCAGGTCACCCTTGGACAAGGTGTAGCACTTGCCTAGCCCCTCGATCAGGTTGAGGTGAGGTGGATGGTCGTATGAGCAGCCGGTGCACATCACAAGTCCTGGTTATGTGACCACTGATGCCAGGCAGACAATCTCTGAAGAGTATTGATAATGGCTGGGGTCACCCATCTTGCGAAGACACTGCCCAGAAGAATTGCAATGGCAAACCACTTCTGTAGTAAATTTGCCAAGAATGATCATGGTCAAGACCATAATTGCTCACGTCATACAACTTGGCATATAATGATGATGTTGTGTGTTTAATCTTTTAGGGGCAAGTGTCCCCATTTTCCCTGCTGAGGACAGCATGTCTGGTGTGCCAGCTGGCACAGCGCCCAGTGCCAGGAGTGAGAACAGGCTGGGAGGTGACCCGACTGCTCCAGGGGTGGGGTCGAAGATCAGGAGCAAGGGGGAGCTGGGATAAACATCTCACTTGAATGAGTACAGATGGCATCGTGTCTCGAGTTCAGCCTGCCTGGCTGCAAACACTTTGCACTTACTCTGTTTTCAATTCAGATTTTCAAACCATTGCCCTTCTGTGAAATTAAACAATGTATTTTTGATGTGATGATTTTCAGCTGCATAAAACTGCAGTTTCAGCAATGAGCTATTGGACTCATTAAGTTATACAGCACAAAAACAGGCCCTTCAGCCCATCAGCCCATCCATGCCAGTCTGTTACTCCCATTTACCTGCATTTGGCCCTTATCCTTCTCAACTTTTCTTAACCACATACCTACCACCCTCTGTGTGGAAAAAGTTACTCATTAAATCTTAACACTCATCATAAATCTATATGCTGTCTAGTTTTAGACTTTCCTATGCTGGGATTGTCCACCTCATCCCTGCTCCTCAAGCTAGAACATAGAACTGTTTAGCTCAGTGCAGGCCCTTCGGCCCACTATGTTGTGCTGCCCCTTTAACCTACTCTTTAAGATCAATCTAACCATATGTTACTAACGTATTTGCCCTGTTTGCCTCTACCACCTCCCCAGCAGCACACTCCAGCAAGCTCCTATTAAATGTTTCAAAGGTACATTTAATGTCGGAGAAATGTATACAATATATATCCTGAAATGCTTTTTCTTTGCAACCATCCACAAAAAAACAGAGGAGTGCCCCCAAAGAATGAATGACAGTTAAATGTTAGAACCCCAAAGTCCCCCCCAGCTCCCCTCCCTCCCGCAGATAAGCGGCAGCAAGCAATGATCCCCCCCCCACCAACGAGCTCTCAAGCATGAGCAAAGCAACTCGTTCACCCAGTATTCAACATGCCACAGGCTCTCTCTCTCTCTCTCTCCCTAATAAGGGGTGTCTCCATTTCACAGCAAGAGGGAAGACATAACAAACGATTTGCTGGCTTACGATGTTATAATTCCGTTGCGTTGCTTTTTCCGAGCTCTGTGCCGAGATCTCAGGTCCCTAAGCACACAGCCATAGATATTCCGACTCCCACGACGACGCACTCATCTCCTGCCGTGACACTGACGTTCGATCCGCCTGCCTCCGCGGAGAGCCACAAAATCTCGGACATTCGTTGGCAAGGGAAGCTCAGGCCACACCCTTGGCCTGTCGAATAACGGCCAGTTGTGAAACCCCAAGAGCAGGACCCATTCCCGCAAAGAACCAAAGTCAGCGTGTAACTCCAGGTCAGGGGCTTCAAAAGAACCCTGAAAGGGAAAAAAAGAGATATTAAAGACAGAAATAGAGCTGTTTCCGAAGATGCAAGCAAAGGAGTTGCCATTAGGCGCCATTAAGCTCCTTCCACTTTACTGCCCCTCTTACCTTAAACTGTGCTCTCTGGTTCTTGCTCCTGTCACCCAGAGGGCACAGGTTTAAGTTGAGAAGGGTGGGCTCAATTTTACAGAGGATAGTTGGGGTACAGAGGTTGTTTACCAGGGTGGTCCCGACATCAAAGGGCATGTGTTAGTAGGAGAGTTTGAACAAACTTGTGTTGTTTTCTCTGGAGTGCTGGAAGCTGAGGGGAGATCTGATAGAGGTTTACAAGATTGTGAGAGACATAGGTGGAGTAGACAGACCATATCTGTTTCCAAGTGTTGAAATGTCCAATAGCAGAGGGCATGCATTTAAGGTGAGAGGGCGTCATTTCAAAGGAGATGTGAGGGACAAGTGTTTCTTACACAGTAGTAGGTTACTGAAATGTGTTGCCTGGAGTGGTTGAAATATTAGTGAATTTTAAGAAACACCCACCACTGTCTGAGTTTTGAGGAAAAAACCCTACTTCTGACATCCACCGTAAACTTTCTTCCAATCATCTTAAAGGTATGTCCTCTGGTATTAGCCATTTCCACCCTGGGAAAATATCTCTGGCTGTCCACTCAATCTGTGCCTCTTGTCAGTTTGTACACCTCGATCAAGTCACCTCTCAGCCTCTTTTGCTCCAATGAGGGCAGGGTTATAAACCAGGACTGCTCAGGTGGAACGAGGCTAGATAGCGTTTATTTTCGGCTGCCAGAGAGGCTCAGTGACTACTTTCTGTGCTGTAAGTGTCTTTAATCTGGTGATGTTGGCACACAGGTGGAGCCAACGTTCAGCACTGACCATTTTGCCCTCATTTCATAGGTTCAGATGACTACACAGTTCGCTTCTGGGAGGTTGCCACAGCCCGCTGCTTGAAGACCATTGAGGTGGAAGGAGCTGTGAAGAGCATTGCTTGGAACCCTAACCCTGTTCACTGTCTTGTGGCGTTGGCTGTGTAAGTACTGACATGGCACTCCAATAAACCATTAGAGAGCATGTTCATGGGGGTTGCAAAATTCACCTGTCGCTGAACTTGGGGTAATGATCTGAGATTGAATGTAATGGTGGATTGATTACACTCGGACAAGGTTTGTACCAGTCCTGGGACACTGCAGAGGGAGCTTTACTCTCTATCCTACGGTGCTAACCTTACTTTGGGATTCTGAAATGGGACAGCTCCATCAAAAGCACAACAGAGTTTGTAGATGTGTGAAGTGGTGGGTGTGATCTCAATTAAGAGCAAGTTTGGATAATTACACAGATGGGAGGGGTACGGAAGGCTATGGCCTGGGTGCAGGTCGATGGGACTAACAGAGTAACAATTTGGTATGGACTAGATGGACCAGACTAAATCAGTGCTGGAAATCTAGAGCAACACACACAAAATGCTGGGGGAGCTCAGCATGTCAGGCAGCACCTATGGAGAGAAATGGAACAGTTTTGGACTGACATCCTTCTTCAGGACTGGAAAGGAAGTGGGGAAGAAGTCAGAATAAGATGATGGGTGGAGGGGAGGGAGTATAAGCTGGAAGGTGACAGGTGAGGGGGAGAGGGGAGGGTGGGTGAGGGAGGAGAGGTGATAGGTGAAAGAAGTAAAGGGATCTGATTGGAGAGGAGAGTGGACTTTAGGGGAAAGGGAAGGGGAGGGGGGATACCAGAGGGGAGTGAGGAGAAGTAACGGGGAAGCTGGAGAAATCACTGTTCATGCCGTCAGGTTGAAGGTTGCCCGGGAAGAATATGTGTTAGTGGCCTTGGTGAGAAGAGTGTCTCTTCAATGAGCGCCAGTGAAAAATGGGGGAAAGTTACTGACCTTGCTTCACTCTGGGTATTTTCTGCAGCCACAGCTAATGTCAAAAAATAACATTTATAAAATGGGAGGCAGAGATCAAGTAGACAGCCAGAGAGATTTTCCCTAAAGTGGAAATAATTTTAAGATGATTGGAGGAAAGCAAAGGAGGTTGTCAGATGCAGGTTTTACACAGAGAGTGGTGGGTGGTGCCGGGGTGGTGATAGAGGCAGATTCATTAGGGATATTTAAGAGACTCTTTTATAGGGACATGAATGATAGTAAAATGGAGAGCTATGCATAGTTAGATTGATCTCAAAGTAGTTTGAAGGATTGGCACAACATTGTGACAATATTAACAGCTCATTACAGCATTTATGCAGTGTTTAACATGAGGTAGACAATGGAACTAAATGGGTGCAATCTAACCTTTGTTATGGAGACCTAGTTGCAAAGAGTCCTATAAAGGGATTAAATGTTTCAAGATAACATTTAGAATCATCGTTATTCTGTGCCGTGATGTGGGCAATCATGGCCTCCCGTCTGTCTTTAAACCAAGAAGTTCCAATAAACTCTTCAAAACTTTTGCCTGCCCATCCCTCTGTGACTCACAAATGTCATTCACTGTTGACAAGACTTTTTCTTTTATAAATTTTTCCCGTCACTGAAAGATGTTTGAGCTTCTCTTTCCTCAGTACATGTCCGAGACATCCCAGCTGTTGTTTCCTGATTGATGATATCAGCTCTCTTCTTATTCCGGCTTTTTGCAAAACTTCCTTATTTGTTACTCTGTCCTTCCATGAACATTTAGAAGAAATAAGCGAAAGTGGGCTTGGTTTCCCCAGTTATGGGGCAAAGACAGTCAATGGGAAGGATCATGGGTCGGAACATGAAGAAGGGGAATAGATTTTGGTGCAGCTAAAAGCCAGCAGGGACAGGAAACTTTGGTGGGAGTCATGTGTCCATTCCCACACCCTTTAGGTAATGCAGGGCATACAAAATCAGGAAATTAAAAATGCATTTAACAAGGATAATACAATAACCATTGTAACCTGTATGTGTGGAGGTTGAATTCATGGAGTGTATGTGTAATGGTTTTTAAATCAGTCTGCTGAGGAAAGAAGAGGCTACGTAAGGTCTGGCACAGTGCAATGTCAAACTGGTTTAGGAGTCTTTTGGGAAGAGAGATCATAATATGAAATAAATTTATGATTCAAAATGATTTTAGTTTGGTCCTAAATGAAGGTCATGCATCTAAACATAGCAGACAATGGACATAAGTTGGCTAAGATGTAGGGAGAAACTATACGTGAATCACACATTGCACACTGTCTGAGCTACCAACAGATACAAAGTGTTGGAGGAACTCAGCAGGTCAGGCAGTATCCATGGAAGTGAATAACGGACGACATTTCAGACCTGAAACCCTTCTTCAGGCTATACAGGCATGAAGAGATTGGCTGACGTTCAAAGAATTACTAGCCCCAGCTATTTGTGATTTACCCCAAGGCTGGGGGAGCTGTGGGTTGGGAGAGAACAGAAGCTTTGAGGGCTACAAACAGGCAAAGTGAAACAATGCAAAGTGGCATGCCAGATGGAGAAAATGAGAGGCTGTTCACTCTTATTGCACAACACTACAGCACAGGAACAGATCCTGTGGTCCATGATGTTGGCACTGCCTGTGATGGCAGTTTAAACCCTGTCGATGGTGTATGTACACTCCCTGCCTCTTCCCAGGTTTGTCTCAATGCCTCTAAGCTGATTCTATCCTGTATGCTGCCAGCACTACCCCCACCAGTCCCACCCCCTTCTTCCACTCTCTCAGAGTCATAGAACACTACAGCACAGAAGCAGTCCTTTTGGCCCATCTAGTCTGTGCCAAACCATTTAAACTGCCTTGTCCCATCAACCTGAACCCAGACCATACCTCTCCCATCCATGTACTGTACCTGTTCAAATTTCTCTTAAGTGTTGAAATCAAAATCTCATCTACCAGTTGGCGGGCAGCTTGTTCCATACTCTCTCACCACCCAAGAAGTTTCACCTCATGTTCCCCTTAAACGTTTCTCCTTTCACCCTTAACTCATGACTGCCAGTTCTAGTCTCTCACAACCTCAGTGGAAAAAGTCTACTTGCATCTCTGTCAAATCTCCCCACATTCTCCTCTGCTCCAGGGAATAACCTACTCAATCTTTCCTGAGAACTCAGGTCCTCAAGACCTGGTAACATCCTTGCAAATTTATCTGTGTGCTCTTTCAATCTCATTTACCTCTTTCCTGTAGTAGGTGACCAAAACTGCTCACAATACCCCAAATTAGGCCTTACTAATGTCTTATACATCTTCAACATAACATCCCAACTTCTGTACTCATTACTTTGATTTATGAAGGCCAATGTGCCAAACGCTCTCTTTATGACCTTATCTACCCGTGATGCCACTTTCAAAGAATTATGGATTTGTATTCCCAGATCCCTCTGTTCTAATGCACTCCTCCTTCGACACAGTTCACATCAGGCCCGGAAGACCTCTCTACTATTCTGTTCTTCAGGACCCCTAACACCACAACCAGCATGATATTAATTAACATATCCTCAACTATCTACAGACCCTCTCTGCTCTTGCTGTCCTCTGTGATCTCCTTGGGGAATACTGATGCGAAGTGCATATTTAGTACTTTGCCCCCTTCCTCTGGCTTTGGGCTTAAATTCCCTCCTTTGCCCCACAGTGGACCCATCCTCTAGCTAGTTACCCACATTTTTAATGTATGCATAAAATTCCTATGGATTTTCTTTAATCCTGCTTGCCAAGGACAGTTTGTGGCCCCCTTTAGCCTTCCTGATTTCCTGTTTAAATGCTTCCCTTCCTTTGCATTCCTCAAGGGCCCTGTCTGATTTTGGCTTCCTGAACCTTGCGTCTGCTTCCTCTTTGTGAATAATTTGTAAAGTTGTTCATTATCCAAAGTTCCTGAACCTCGCCATTCTAGTCTGTCTTACAGCAGCCTGTAGCTTCTGAATCCTGACCAGATGGTTTTTAAACAACTCCCACATGTCAGATGTGAACACAATAACATTTGCTTACAACACTGGCCTTGATGTTGTTGTAATTGAACTATAAGACATAAAAGCAGAATTAGGCCATTCAGCCCCTCGAGTCTGCTCTGCCATTCTATCATGGCTGATTTATTATCTCTCTCTACCCCATTCTTCTACCTTCTCCCCATAACCTTTGACACACTGACTAATCAAGAGCCTATCGATGTCAGCTTTAAATATACCCAATGACTTGGACTCCACAGTTACCTGTGGCAATGAATACAACAGACTCATCATCTTCTGGCTAAAGAAATCCCTCCTCATCTCTGTTCTAAATAGACAACCTTGTGTTCTGAGGCTGTGCCCTTTGGTCCTCGACTCTCCCACTATTGGAAACATCCTCTCAATGTCCACTTTATCTAGGCATTTCATTGAATTAGCTTTTCCCTAATTTAACATCCTCCCCCGCCCCCCCCCAGCTCCAGGTTTATCCTCATCCATAACGATTGAAAAATTAGAAGATTGGTCATCAGGATTGTAAATAGCTTGTGTCCCAGCACTCAGCCCTAGATCGCTAAGGAGTTGGTGTAGGAGGGAGGGCATACGTTTTTTGGATCATTGGGCTGTCTTCCAGGGAAGCTGGGGCCTGGCAGGAAGGTTTGTTAATGCTGCGCAGTGGGGTTTAAATTAGAATTGCAGGGGATGGGAACCAGAATGCCAGAATCAGTGGAGGTAGATGTTGGTAAAACCTCAGACAAAGTTAGGAATCAAAAAGTTGATCATAGTGCAACTAGTGTCATGAGCTGCATATATTTCAATGCAAGAAATATAGTAGAGAAGGTGGATGATAGTGCTGATGGAGGGTCTTGGCCCGAAACATTGACTATACACTTTTCCATAGATGCTGCCTGGCCTGCTGAGTTCCTCCAGCATTTTGTGTGTGTGTTGCTTGGATTCCAGCATCTGCAAATTTTCTCTTGTTTGTAATAGTGCTGAAGATGAGGTAGCTGGTTTACAAACAGAGGTAATGTGTAGAGAGGAGCGGCTGTTGATAGGGCAAAATTTCAGTCAACAGGATGAGTTGCAACGTAAAAGGCGGAGAAAATAAAAAAAGGTGATTACAGGACTGAAGGTGTTGTATTTGAATACACGTAGTATATGGAATAATGTAGGTGAACTTGATGCACATTTGCAGATTGGCAGGTATGATGTTGTAAGCATCACTGAAAGATGGCTGAATGAAGATTATAGCTGGGAGCTTAATGTCCAAGGATTCACGTTGTATTGAAAGACAGGCAGGAAGGCAGAGGGGGCGATGTTCTTTTGTTGGTAAAATGTAAAATCAGATCATTAGAAAGAGGTGACATAGGATCGGAAGGTGTTGTATCCTCGCGGATATAGAGCTAAAGAAGTGCAGGGGTAAAAGTCAAGTCAAGTCACTTTTATTGTCATTTTGACCATAACTGCTGGTACAGTACATAGTGAAAATGAGACAACGTTTTTCAGGACCATGGTGTTATATGACACAGTACAAAAACTAGACTGAACTACGTAAAAAAAAACAACACACAGAAAGCTACACTAGACTACAGACCTACACAGGACTGCATAAAGTGCACAAAACAGTGCAGGCATTACAATAAATAATAAGCAGGACAGTAGGGCAGTAAGGTGTCAGTCCAGGCTTCGGGTATTGAAGAGTCTGATGGCTTGGGGGAAGAAACTGTTACATAGTCTGGTCGTGAGAGCCCGAATGCTTCGGAGCCGTTTCCCAGACGGCAGGAGGGAGAAGAGATTGTATAAGGACCCTGATGGGAGTTGCTTTCAGACCCCCAGACAGTAGTAAGGATGTGTCCTACAAATTACAACGAGAGATAGAACATGCATGCCAAAAGGCCAGTGTTACAATAGCCATTATGCAGGTAGATTGGGGAAATCAGGTTGGGGCTGGATTCCAAGAGGGGGAATTTCTAGAGTGCCTATGAGATAGTTTTTTAGAGCAGCTATTGGTTGAGCCTATTAGGGGATCAGCTATTCTGGATTGAGTGTTGTGCAATGAACCAGAATTGATTAGAGAGTTTAAGGTAAAAGAACCAAATTCACCCTGAAATTTGCAGAGCAGAAGCTAAAGTCAAATGTTTCAGTATTAGAGAGGAGTAAAGGGAATTACAGTGGCGTGAGAGAGGAGCTGGCCAGAAATGATTGGAAAAGAACACTGGCGTGATGATGACAGAGCAGTAATGGCTGGAATTTCTGGAAGCAATTCAGAAGGCACAGAATATATACATTCCAAAGAGGAAGAAGTATTCTAAAGGAAAGATGACATAACCCTGGCTAACAAGAGAAGTGAAAGACAACACATAAACCAAAGAGAGGACATATAAAGTGAGTGGGAAGTTAGGGTATTGGGGAGACCATCAGAAGGCAACTAAAAAGTCATAGAAGGTCAAGATGGAATACGAAAGTAAGCTAGCCACTAATATTAAAAAGGATACCAAATGTTTCTTCAGATATGTAAAGTGTAAAAGAGAAGCAAGAGTGGGAATCGGACCACTGGAGGTCCTGCCAAGCGTCTCAGCCCAAAATGTCAACTGTACTTTTTTCCATGGATACTGCCTGGCCTGCTGAGTTCCTCCAGCATTCTGTGTATGGAGAGGTAGTAATGGGAGACAAGGAAATAACAGACAAACTAAATACTTTGCATGTCTTCACTGTGGAAGATACTAGCATATGATGGAAGTTCCAGTTGTCAGGGGCAGGGAAATATGTGAAGTTACCATAACTAGAGAGAAGGTTCTTGGGAAACTGAAAGGTCTGACGGTAGATAAGTCACCTGGACCAGATGGTGTACACCCCAGGGTTCTGAAAGACGTAGCTGAAGAGATCATGGAGGCATTAGTACTGATCTTTAAAGAATCACTAGAATCTGGAATGGTTCCAGAAAATTGGAAATGTCACTCCACTCTTCAGGAAGGGAGAGGGCGGAAGAAAGGAAACTATAAGCCAGTTAATCTGACCTCAGTGGTTGGAAAGATGGGCAGTTGACTATTGGATGAGATCTCAGGGTACTTGGAGGCACATGATAAGAAAAGGCCATAGTCAGCTTGCTTTCCTCAATGGAAAATCTTGCCTGATAAATGTGTTGGAATTCTTCGAAGAAATAACAAGCAAGATTTGGAGCAAGAAGGCTGTGAGTGGAACGGCTAAGGATTTCCAGAGCAACGGCATTTTTCTACTCGGGCTAAAGAGAGGCAAGACTGCGCAGGCACATGACATCAGCCAGTAGAGCAGGAAAAGTTTTAAAAGGAGACTGCCATATCCAGCGGGCAGCGGAGTGAGAGGTGATGGGGCTTAGACGGTAATGAGGCGAGGTAGGTTCACCTGTGTTAATTGCGGAAAGGATATATGTGTGTGAGGCCAGTTTTCTGTGCTCGGTGTCAGATGTGGGAGGTCCTGGAGTCTCCCAGCCTCCTGGACAGCCATATCTGCACCCGGTGTGTTGAGCTGCAGCTCCTGAGGAACCGAGTTAGGGAACTGGAGATGCAGCTTGATGACCTTCGCCTGGTCAGGGAGAGAGAGGAGTTATAGTCACACCGGGGTCACGGGAGGCAGACAAGTAGGTCACAGTCAAGAGAGGGAAGGGGAAGAGTCAGGTACTAGAGAGTACCCCTGTGGCTGTACCCCTTGATAATAAGTACAGGTAGTCCCTGAGTTACGAACGTCCGACTTACAGACAACTCGTACTTACGAACCGAGGAAGGAGGACGCTGTCTGCCATTTTAAGTCGGATCACGAAGCTGTACGCGATTTTAAGTTGTTGCCGTTGACACTGTGTTGAGTGTTTAACTTTGTATTTGGCTTAAATTTTTCTTGGTAAGATTCACCCTGACCCAGCCCCCCCCCGTTCCAGTCGGCTGGTGGTGCAGTGAGATCAGCGCTAGGCTCGAGAACAGAGGTTCGATCCAGTGACAGTCCACTCCGGTGCCGGGTTGATGTCGATCCAGTGACTCCCGTATCATCCGTGCCAGGTTGATGTCAAGCTCACAACTCTACATTGTAAAAAAAACACTGCCACCTCCAGTTTAAATACCCACGCAGAATATTGTGGAGGATCAAATACCCAAACCCAGCACAGCCCCCACTTGTCCCAGTTATCCTGTCTCAGTGTGGTGGTCCTTAGGACCCAGCGGACCTCGGGAGCCGGTGTAGCTCGGGACCCTCCGCCCACAGTTTTTCTGTTCCATTGACGGGGAGCGATTGCACTTGAAAATAAAGTGGAAATAATAAAGCGTTTGGAAAGAGGTGAAATGTCATCGGTCATTGGAAAAGTGTTAGGCTACAGTCGGTCAACGATCGGAACAACTTTAAAGGATAACGGATAAAGTGAGAATAATGGAGCATGTGAAACGCCCTGCCCCGATGAAAGCTACAATTATTACTAAGCAACATAGTGGTTTAATTATTGGAATACATACGTTTTATATGTATGGAAAGGTAAAATATATACTATATATTAAGACAAACGTTTGACGAACTGATGCTAAATAATACTGAATGTACTTGTTCTGACTTACGTACAAATCCGACTTAAAGACGGACTCAGGAACGGAACTCGTACGTAACCCGGGGACTGCCTGTACTCCTGCTTGAGTACTGTTGGGGGGACAGCCTACCTGGGGTAGAGTCCAGCCCTGTGGCTCAGAAGATTAGGGAAAGGAAGACAATAGGTGCAGAAGTAGACCATTCAGCCCCTCGAGCCTGCACCTCCATTTTGAGATCATGGCTGATCAACTACTATCAATACCCGGTTCCTGCCTTGTCCCCATATCCCTTGATTCCCCTATCCATAAGATACCTATCTAGCTCCTTCTTGAAAGCATCCAGAGAATTGGCCTCCACTACCTTCTGAGGCAGTGCATTCCAGACCCCCACAACTCTCTGGGAGAAGAAGTTCTTCCTTAACTCTGTCCTAAATGACCTACCCCTTATTCTCAAACCATGCCCTCTGGTACTGGACTCTCCCAGCATCTGGAACATATTTCCTGCCTCTATCTTGTCCAATCCCTTAATAATCTTACATCTTTCAATCAGATCCCCTCTCAATCTCCTTAATTCCAGCATGTACAAGCCCAGTCTCTCTAACCTCTCTGTGTAAGACAGTCCAGACATCCCAGGAATTAACCTCGTGAATCTACGCTGCACTTCCTCTACAGCCAGGATGTCCTTCCTTAACCCTGGAGACCAAAACTGTACACAATACTCCAGGGGTGGTCTCACCAGGGCTCTGTACAAATGCAAGAGGATTTCCTTGCTCTTGTACTCAATTTCCTTTGTAATAAAGGCCAACATTCCATTAGCCTTCTTCACTGCCTGCTGCACTTGCTCATTCACCTTCAGTGACTGATGAACAAGGACTCCGAGATTGCTTTGTATTTCTCCCTTACCCAACTCTACACCGTTCAGATAATAATCTGCCTTCCTGTTCTTACTCCCAAAGTGGATAACCTCACACTTATTCACATTAAACGTAATCTGCCAAGTATCTGCCCACTCACCCAGCCTATCCAAGTCACCCTGAATTCTCCTAACATCCTCATCACATGTCACACTGCCACCCAGCTTAGTATCATCAACAAATTTGCTGATGTTATTTTCAATGCCTTCATCCAAATCGTTAATGTAAATGGTAAACAGCTGTGGTCCCAATACCGAGCCCTGTGGCACCCCACTAGTCACCTCCTGCCATTCCGAGAAACACCCATTCACCGCTACCCTTTGCTTTCTATCTATGTCAATGTCTTCCCCCCGATGCCCTGAGCTTTGATTTTACCCACCAATCTCCTATGTGGGACCTTATCAAATGCCTTCTGAAAATCGAGGTACACTACATCCACTGGATCTCCCCCGTCTAACTTCCTGGTTACATCCTCGAAAAACTCCAATAGATTAGTCAAGCATGATTTGCCCTTGGTAAATCCATGCTGGCTCGGCCCAATCCTATCACTGCTATCTAGATATGCCACTATTTCATCCTTAATAATGGACTCTAGCATCTTCCCCACCACCGATGTCAGGCTGACAGGTCGATAGTTCTCTGTTTTCTCCCTCCCTCCTTTCTTAAAAAGTGGGATAACATTAGCCATTCTCCAATCCTCAGGAACTGATCCTGAATCGAAGGAACATTGGAAAATGATTACCAATGCATCTGCAATTTCCAGGGCCACCTCCTTTAGTACCCTAGGATGCAGACCATCTGGACCTGGGGATTTGTCAGCCTTCAATCCCATCAGTCTTCTCATCACCGTTTCCTTCCTAATGTCAATCTGTTTCATTTCTTCTGTTACCCTATGTCCTTGGCCCATCCATACATCTGGGAGATTGCTTGTGTCTTCCTAGTGAAAACAGATCTAAAGTACTCATTAAATTCTTCTGCCATTTCTCTGTTTCCCATAACAATTTCACCCAATTCATTCTTCAAAGGCCCAGCATTGTTCTTAACGAAGGCAGTAGTGATAGGGGACTCTATAGTTAGGGGGTCAGACAGGCAATTCTGTGGACGCAGGAAATAAACTCAGATGGTTGTTTGCCTCCCAAGTCCAGGATGTTTCTGAATGTGTCCAAGATATCCTGCGATGGGAGGGAGAACAGCCAGAGGTCGTGGTACATATTGGTACCAATGACATAGGTAGGAAAAGGGAGGAGGTCCTGAAAACAGAATACAGGGAGTTAGGAAGGCAGTTGAGAAGCAGGACTGCAAAGGCAATAATCTCGGGATAACTGCTTGTGCCACGTGACAGTGAGCTGAGGGATTGGAGCAGGGGGCAGGGATTCAGATTTCTGGACCTGTACAAAAAGGACGGGTTGCACTTGAATCCTAGGGGGACCAATATCCTACTGGGGGGAGTTTGCTAAGGCTACTGGGGAGAGTTTAAGCTAGAGTTGTTCAGGGGTGGGAACCGAACTGAAGAGACTGGCGAGGAGGCGATTGGCTCACAAATAGAGAAAGCTGGGAGACAGCGTGTGAGGGAGGATAGGCAGGAGATAGAGAAGGGACACGCTCAGACAGACGGTTTGAGATGTGTCTATTTTAATGCAAGGAGTGTTGTGAACAAAGTGGATGAGCTTAGAGCGTGGATCAGTACTTGGAGCTATGATATGGTGGCCATTACAGTGACTTGGATGGCTCAGGGACAGGAATGGTTACTTCAAGTGCTGGGTTTTAGATGTTTCAGAAAGGACAGGGAGGGAAGCAAAAGAGGTGGGGGTGTGGCACTGTTGATCAGAGATAGTGTCACGGCTGCAGAAAAGGTGGACGCCATGGGGGGATTGTCTACAGAGTCTCTGTTGGTGGAGGTTAGGAACAGGAAGGGGTCAATAACTTTACTGGGTGTTTTTTATAGGCTGCCTAATAGTAACAGGGATATTGAGGAGCAGATAGGGAAGCAGATCCTGGAAAGGTATAATAGTAACAAAGTTATTACATTAATCGTGTTATTATGTGGCATTGATCATTTGGATAGTCAGAGGCTTTTTCCCAGGGTTGAAATGTTGCCACAAGAGGACACAGGTTTAAGGTGCTGGGGAGTAGGTACAGAGGAGATGTCAGGTGGTGAGTGGTGAGTGCGTGGAACAGGCTGTCGGCAACGGTGGTGGAGGCGGATACGATAGGGTCTTTTAAGAGCTTTTTAGATAGGTACGTGGAGCTTAAATATAGAGGGCTATGGGTAAGTCTAGTCATTTCTAAGGTAGAGACATTTTCAGCACAACTTTGTGGGCCGAAGGGCCTGTATTGTGCTGTAGGTTTTCTATGTTTCTAGTTGTCATGATTGGAGATATTAATTTCCTAAATATCGATTGGCATCTCCCTAGAGCAAGGGGTTTAGATGGGGTGGAGTTTGTTAGGTGTGTTCTGGAAGGTTTCCTGACACAATACGTAGATAAGCCTACAAGAGGAGAGACTGTACTTGATCTGGTATTGGGAAATGAACCTGGTCAGGTGTCAAATCTTTCAGTGGGAGAGCATTTTGGAGATAGCTATCACAATTCTATCTCCTTTACCATACATAGCATTTGAGAGAGATAGGAACAGACATGTTAGAAAAGCGTTTAATTGGTGTAAGGGGAATTATGAGGCTGTCAGGCAGGAAATTGGAAGCTTAAATTGGAAACAGATGTTCTCAGGGAAAAGAACGGAAGAAATGTAGCAAATGTTCAAGGGATATTTGTGTGGAGTTCTGTATAGATACATTCCAATGAGATAGGGAAGTTATGGTAGGGTACAGGAACTGTGGTGTACAAAGGCTGTAATAAATCTAGTCAAGAAGAAAAGAAAAGCTTACAAGAGGTTCAGAGAGCTAGGTAATGTTAGGGATCTAGAAGATTATAAGGCTAACAGGAAGGAGCTTAAGAAGGAAATTAGGAAAGTCAGAAGGGGCCATTAGAAGGCCTTGGCAAGCAGGATTAATGAAAACCCTAAGGCATTCTACAGGTATGTGAAGAGCAAGAGGATAAGACATGAAAGAATAGGACCTATCAAGTGTGACAATGGGGAAGTGTGTATGGAACCAGAGGAAATAGCAGTGGTACTTAATGAATACTTTACCTCAGTATTTACTATGGAACAGGACCTTGCTGATTGTAGTGATGACTTGCAGCAGGCTGAAAAGCTTGAGCATGTAGATATTAAGAAAGAGGATGTGCTGGAGCTTTTGGAAAGCATCAAGTTGGATAAGTCACTGGGACCGGATGAAGTGTACCCCAGGCTACTATGGGAGGCAAGGGAGGAGATTGCTGAGCCTCTGGCAATGATCTTTGCATCATCAATGGGGACGTGATAGGTTCCGGAGGATTGGAGGGTTGCGGATGTTGTTCCCTTATTCAAGAAAGGGAGTAGAGATAGCCCAGGAAATTATAGACCAGTGAGTCTTACTTCAGTGGTTGGTAAGTTGATTGAGAAGATCCTGAGAGGCAGGATTTATGAACATTTGGAGAGGTATAATATGATTAGGAACAGTCAGCATGGCTTTGTCAAGGGCTGGTCATGCCTTACGAGCCTATAGGTAAGCCTAGTAATTTCTACGGTAAGGACATGTTCAGCACAACTTTGTGGGCTGAAGGGTCTGTATTGTGCTGTAGGTTTTCTATGTTTCTAAGATAGACAATGGGGAATCGGTTGTTGTTGTGTTCTGGGATTTTCAGAAGGCCTTTGACAAGGTGCCACACATGAGGCTGCTTAACAACCTCTGAGTCCATGGTATTACAGGAAAGATTCTAGCATAGATAAAGCAATGGCTGATAGGCAGGAGGCAAAGAGCGAGAATGAAGGGAGCCTTTTCTGTCTGGCTGCTGGTGACTAGTGGGGTTCCACTGGCATCTGTGTTGGGACCGATTCCTTTCATGTTATATGTCAGTGATTTGGATGATAGAATTGATGGCTTTATTGCAAAATTTGTTGACGATATGATGATAGGTGGAGGGGCAGGTAGTTCTGAGGAAGTAGAGAGGCTACAGAAGGACTTAGACAGATTGTGAGAATGGGCAAAGAAATGGGAGATGGGATACAGTGCTGGAAAGTGTATGGTCTTGTACTTTGGTAGAAGAAGTGACCATTTTCTTCATGTTGAGTCTGTGGTGAGGAAGGCAAATACAATGTTGGCATTCATTTCAAGAGGACTTGACTATAAAAGCAAGGGTGTAATGAGGAGCAAGGGTGTAATGAGGAGCAAGGGTGTAATGAGGAGCACCGGTGTAATGAGGAGCACCGGTGAGGCCTCACCTGCAGGATTGTGAGCTGTTTTGGGCCTCTTATCTTAGAAAGGATGTGCTGAAACTGGAGAGGGTTCAAAGGAGGTTCACAAAACTGTTCCCAGGATTGAATATCTTGTCATATGAAGAGCGTCTGATGTCACTGGGCCTGTTTTCACTAGATTTCAGGGGTGACCTCATTGAAATCTATCGAACGTTGAAAGGCCTTGATAGAGTGGATGTGGAGAGGATGTTTCCTATGGTGGGAGAATCTAAGGTCTGACAATACAGCCTCAGAATAGAGGGGTGTCCTTGTAGAATAGAGGTGATGAGGGATTTCTTTAGCCAGAGAGTGGTGAATCTGTGGAATTCTTTGCCACAGTCAGCTGTGGAGGCTGTCTTTATGTATATTTAAGGCAGAAGTTGATAGATTCATGACTGGTCAGGACATGAAGGAACACGGGGAGGTGGCAGGAAATTGGAACTGAGAGGAAAATTGGATCAGCCATGATGGAGTGGCAGAGCATTCTCGATGAGCCAAACAGCCTAATACTGCTCCTATGTCTTATGGTCTCTTATTTAATGCCGTTTTGAATGTGACTCATTTATCCCTGCCCTCTGTTGCAGGCAGATGAGGAGGGAAGGTGTATGGAACCGAACATAGGATTTGTCAATATATGGAATTCTCTAACCCAAAAAAAAATTCACGAGCACTGGGCAACAGAAACATCTGCTGAAAGGCTGAAGTGTTGGGGATAGAACTGGAAGAGGTTGCTTGTAAAGAACTACAGCCAGAAATAGGCCTTTTGGCTCATCTGGTCCCTTCAGCCCACAGCTGGACCATACCCCTCCATACCTCGCACTAGTCTGCATTAAATTCCATCTGCTAATTTTCATTTCCTTTTTTCCAGCTGGTCCAGATCCCTCTGCCAGCCGCGATAGTGTTCCTCGCTGTCCACGCACCCCCCCAATCTTGGTGTCTTTTGGAAATTTGCTGATCCAGTTAACCACATTATCATCCAGACCGTTGCTATAGATGACAAACAATGGACACAGCACCAATTCCTGTGGCACACCACTAGTCACAGGCCTTCAGTCAGAGAGGCAACCCTCTACTACCACTCTCTGGTTTCTCCCACAGAGCCAATGTCTAATCCCGTTTACTTCCTCTTCCTAAATGCTGAGCAGTTGAACCTTCTTGACCAGCCTCCCATGTGAAACCTTGTCAAAGGCCTTGCTAAAATCCACATATCCAACATCCACCGCCTTGCCTTCATCAACTTTCCTGGTAACTTCCTCAAAAAACTCCGGCATTGGTTAGAGACAAGCTATGTAGACTATCCCTCAATAGTGTTGAGCGTACATTGGGAATGTGAGCCAGCAGTATATGAATGCTGCCTTCACCGAGTGTATGTGTTTTGTCTGTTTTTGCAGTGAACACTCTGTCATCATCATCAATCCCTGTCTGGGTGATAAGTTATTGTACAACACCACCGACCAGCTAATCGCATCGTTCGAGAAGCCTGACGAGGAGCCGCCCCAGCCCGTGGAGTGGACAGTGGCTGAGGGAGAGACTTTTGATGCAGGATTCCGACTGATCATCAAGCACAACAAGGTCTCCACTCTTATCCGCTGCTGTCCTGTCCCTGAGTACCGTGCCGTGCGACCTCGCCCTCCCTGGCCAAAGTACTGTGCCTCGCGACCTCGCCCTCCCTGGCCAAAGTACCGTGCCTCGCGACCTCGCCCTCCCTCGTCCAATGTACCGTGCCTCGCGACTTCGCCCTCCCTCGTCCAATGTACCGTGCCTCGCGACCTCGCCCTTCCTCGTCCAAGGTACCGTGCCTCGCGACCTCGCCCTCCCTCGTCCAAGGTACCGTGCCTCGCGACCTCGCCCTCCCTCGTCCAAGGTACCGTGCCTCGCGACCTCGCCCTCCCTCGTCCAATGTACCGTGCCTCGCGACCTCGCCCTTCCTCGTCCAAGGTACCGTGCCTCGCGACCTCGCCCTCCCTCGTCCAATGTACCGTGCCTCGCGACCTCGCCCTTCCTCGTCCAAGGTACCGTGCCTCGCGACCTCGCCCTCCCTCGTCCAAGGTACCGTGCCTCGCGACCTCGCCCTCCCTGGCCAAAGTACCGTGCCTCGCGACCTCGCCCTCCCTGGCCAAAGTACCGTGCCTCGCGACCTCGCCCTCCCTCGTCCAAAGTACCGTGCCTCGCAACCTCGCCCTCCCTCGTCCAAAGTACCGTGCCTCGCGACCTCGCCCTCCCTGGCCAAAGTACTGTGCCTCGCGACCTCGCCCTCCCTGGCCAAAGTACCGTGCCTCGCGACCTCGCCCTCCCTGGCCAAAGTACCGTGCCTCGCGACCTCGCCCTCCCTCGTCCAAAGTACCGTGCCTCGCAACCTCGCCCTCCCTCGTCCAAAGTACCGTGCCTCGCGACCTCGCCCTCCCTCGTCCAAGGTACCGTGCCTCGCAACCTCGCCCTCCCTCGTCCAAGGTACCGTGCCTCGCGACCTCACCCTCCCTCGTCCAAGGTACCGTGCCTCACGACATCGCCCTCCCTCGTCCAAGGTACCGTGCCTCACGACATCGCCCTCCCTCGTCCAATGTACCGTGCCTCGCGACCTCGCCCTCCCTGGCCAAAGTACCGTGCCTCGCGACCTCGCCCTCCCTCGTCCAATGTACCGTGCCTCGCGACCTCGCCCTCCCTCGTCCAAGGTACCGTGCCTCGCGACCTCGCCCTCCCTCGTCCAAGGTACCGTGCCTCGCGACCTCGCCCTCCCTCGTCCAAGGTACCGTGCCTCGCGACCTCACCCTCCCTCGTCCAAGGTACCGTGCCTCACGACATCGCCCTCCCTCGTCCAAGGTACCGTGCCTCACGACATCGCCCTCCCTCGTCCAATGTACCGTGCCTCGCGACCTCGCCCTCCCTGGCCAAAGTACCGTGCCTCGCGACCTCGCCCTCCCTCGTCCAATGTACCGTGCCTCGCGACCTCGCCCTCCCTGGCCAAAGTACCGTGCCTCGCGGCCTCGCCCTCCCTCGTCCAAGGTACCGTGCCTCACGACATCGCCCTCCCTCGTCCAATGTACCGTGCCTCGCGACCTCGCCCTCCCTGGCCAAAGTACCGTGCCTCGCGACCTCGCCCTCCCTCGTCCAAGGTACCGTGCCTCGCGACCTCACCCTCCCTCGTCCAAGGTACCGTGCCTCACGACCTCACCCTCCAAGGTACCGTGCCTCACGACCTCACCCTCCAAGGTACCGTGCCTCGCGACCTCACCCTCCCTCGTCCAAGGTACCGTGCCTCACGACCTCACCCTCCAAGGTACCGTGCCTCACGACATCGCCCTCCCTCGTCCAAAGTACCTTGCCTCACGACATCGCCCCCCCTCGTCCAACATGGCCTTAACATAGAACATTATGTGATTGTTTTAGCTGGGGATGAGGGGATAAGCTCACACTACCTATTAAATGTTCTCTAGTTGAGATGGTGTGCATCTCATATAGCTTGACAACCAAGTCCAGATTCTTGCTTTCACCTGTGGCTTACGTTTCCACTGACAGGAGAGGGGCAAAGCAGGGTTACTGCACCTTAAAACCTGTCTCTTCAGGCAGATGGGGTTTATCAGCTCATCTTCGAGAAGGGAAAGTCTGACTGGAAGATCGCACCTATGCTCCGTCTGCCTGAAAAGGCAGGATCTCCTGGCTGCCACCCGTTTCAATTCTACTTCCCATTCCCATTCTAACATGTCAGTCCATGATCTCATCTTCTCACACTCAGGTTGGAGAAGCAACACCTTATATTCTGTCTGGGTAGCCTCGAACTTGGGTAATTGCCCCCCCCCCCCCCACTTCACAATTTAAACTGCCTACTCCCATCGAACTGCGCTGGGGCCATAACCCTCCATACCCTCCTATCCATGACATATCCAAACCTCCTAAACATTGACATCGAGCTCGTGTGGACCACACTCTCACCACCCTCTGAGTGAAGCAGTTTCCCCCTCATGTTCCTCTTAAGCCTTTCACCTTTCCCACTTAGTCCTGCCCAACTTCAGGGGAAAAAACCTGCTTGCACTTACCCTATCTATACCCCTCATAATTTTGTATTCCTCTATCAAGTCTCCTCTCCATCTTCTATGTTCTAAAGCATTCAGTCCTAACCTATTCAGTCCTCCAGACCTGGCAACATCCTCATAAATTTTCTCTGTTCTCTTTCAAACTTATTGACCTCTTTCCTGTAGGTAGGTGTTACAAGGCAAGCAGCCAGATATTTAAAACAAAGCTGCGAAGGAATTTCTTTCTCATCTGCACAAGTACACATATGCATGGGTGCAGTGAAAACTTACTTGCAGCTGCATCATTGGCTGAAAGAACACAATTAAAACAAAAAAAAACAAGTCCATCTTAGATCAGTGATCATTGTGTTGCTAAACTGTAGTGGTTAGGATTGTGCAAAATGGTTCAAGAACCAATTTTGGTTCTTCTAGAAGCAGCTATTGCTGAACGTGGTGGTGTGAGACTTCAGGCTTCTATACCTCCTGCTCAGTGGTAGCTGTGAGAACATGACATGGTCTGGATGTTGCCTTGTGGAGGTGGTGCCTCCTGTAGATGCTGAGGAAGGATGTGTCCATGACGTACTGGGCTGAGTTCACTACTCTTCAGGTTCTTATCTTCCAACACATCCAAATAGCATCATGTTACCTCATTATAGGAAGCTTCAGAGGGGGTGCAGAGGATGCTGCCTGGATTAGAGAACATGTCTTATGAGGAAAGGTTGAGAGAGCTAGGTTGGAGAGTGGAACACCCTCTGGTTAAAGAATTTATGTGCTGGGCCCAGGGCTAAAATGTCTGCTATATTAACCCCCTGGAACGTAGGCTGCTGACTCCCTCCTCACTGATCCTGCTATCTAAAGTTCTGACCTTTCGGTTTAATGACATGGTACCGCCATGCTTTACCCCGCCAGTAATTACTGATTGGGGTTTGATCCCCATCTCTGCTTGCAGGAAGTTTGTATGTTCTCCCCATGACTATGGCTTTCTTCCAGGTGCTCTGATTTCCCCCCACATTCCAAAGATACGCAGGTTAGGATTAGAAACGAGAAAATCTGCAGATGCTAGAAATCCAGGCTACACACAGAAAATGCTGGAAGAACTCAGCAGGTTGGGCAGCATCGATGGAAAAGTGTACAGTCAATGTTTTGGGCTGAAACCCTTCATCAGGACTGGAGAAAAAAAGATGAGCAGAGTTGAAAGGTGGTGGGGGGGGGGGGGGGGGGGGGGAGGGAGAAACCACGAGGTGATAGGTGAAACCGGGAGGGCAGGGGTGAACTGAAGAGTGGGAAGTTGATTGGTGAGAGAGATACAGGGCTGGAGAAGGGGGAGTCTGATAGGAGAGGACAGAAGGCCATGGAAGAAAGAAAAGGGGGAGGAGCACCAGAGGGAGGCGATGGACGGGCAAGGAGATGAGGTGAGAGAGGGAAAAGGGGATAGGGGAATGGTGAAGGAGGGGGAGAGGGATCATTGCCAGAAGTTCGAGAAAGTGATGTTCATGCCATCAGGTTGGAGGCTACCCAGACAGAATATAAGGTGTTGTTCCTCCAACCTGAGTGTGGCCTCATCTTGACAGTAGAGGACACCATGGGCTGACACAGTATATGACCCCAAAAGGCTCACAGATGAAGTGTCGCCTCACCTGGAAGGTGTGTTTAGGGCCTTGAATGGTAGTGAGGGAGGAGGTGTAGGAGCAGGTGTAGCACTTATTCCACTTGCAAGGATAAGTGCCAAGAGGGAGATCAGTGGGGAGAGATGATTGGACAAGGGAGTCGTGTCGGGAGCGATCCGTGCAGGAAGTGGGTGGAGGGAATGATGTGCTTAGTGGTGGCTTCCCATTGGAGATGGCAGGAATGACAGAGAATGATGTGCTGGGGGCGGAGGCTGATGGGGTGGTGAGGATCCTTGTAGGGTGGCGAGAGGATGGGCTGAGTGCAGACGGCCATGAATTGGAAGAGATGAGATTGATGGTGGAGAAAGGGAAGCCCATCTCCTTCATTCTAGAATGAAAAAGCCTCATCCTGAGAGCAGATGCAGTAGCAAAGGGGATGGTGTTTTACAAGAAACAGAGTGGGAAGAGTTATAAGTCCAGGTATATGTGAGAGTCCGTGGGTTTATAATAGACATCAGTAGATAAGCTGTCTCCAGGGATAGAGACAGAGATAAATAAAGGGAAGGGAGGTGTCGGAAATGGACCGAGTAAATTTGAGGGCAGGGTGGACGTTGAAGGCAAAGTTGATGAAGTCGACAAGCTCCACATAGGTGCAGGAAGCAGCACCAGTGCAGTCAACCATGTAGTGTAGGAAAAGTGGGAGATGGCCACCAGTGTAGCCCTGCCTTTTGTTTGAAGGAAGTGAGAGGAGCCAAAGGAGAAATTATTAAGAGTGAGGACAAGTTCCACCGGATGGAGGAGAGTGGTGGTTCTGGAGAAACTGGTTGAGTCTGATGTCCAGAAAGAAAGGGAGTGTTCTGAGGCCTTCCTGGTGGTGGAGGAGGTGTATAGGGGCTGGACATCCATAGTAAGATTAAGATGATGGGGATGAGGGAACTTGAAATCCTTGAAAAGTTCCAGACTGAACCGGGGGGATAAAACAGAGTCGAGGTATGCCGATATGAGTTCAGTGGGGCAGGAACAAGCTGAAACAATGGGTCTACCTGGGCAAGCATTTTAATTCCACTTCCCATTCCCATTTCAACATGTCAATCCAAGGCCTTAACTGTCGCGATGAGGCCACACTCAGGTTGGAGGACCAACACCTTGTATTTCATCTGTGTAGCTTCCAACTTGATGGCATGAACATCGATTCCTTGAATTTCCAGTAATGGTCCACCTTCCTCCCTCCTTCACCAGTCCCCATCTCCTATTCCCTCTCACCTTATCTCCTTGCCCGTCCATCGCCTCCCTCTGGTGCTCCGCCCCCTTTTCTTTCTTCCATGGTCTTCTACCCTCTCCTATCAGATTCCCCTTCTCCAGCCCTATATCTTTTTCACCAATCAACTTCCTAGCTCTTTACTTCACCCCTCCCAGTTTTACCTATCACCTACCACCAGGTACTTCTTCCTCCCCTCCCCCCACCTTCTTAGTCTGACTGCATCTTTTATTCCAGTCCCAATGAAGGGTCTTGGCCTGAAACGTGTTTACTCTTTTCCATAGATGCTGCCTAGCCTGCTGAGTTCCTCCAGCATTTTGTGTGTGTTGCTCGGATTTCCAGCATCTGCAGATAATCTCTTGTTTACTATCACTTTTTGAAGGCCAATGTGCCAAAATCTTTCTTTACGACCTTATCTACCTGTGACACCACTTTCAATGAATTATGGGTCTATATATCCAGATCCCCTTGTTCTTCCACGCTAGTCAATGCCCTACCGTTCTCTGTGTAAGACCTGCCCTTGTTTGGTCAGACCAAAGTGCGGCACTTTGCACTTGTCTGCATTAAATTCCATCTGCTATTTTTCAGCTCTTTTTTTCCAGCCGGTCCAGATCTCTCTGTGAGGAATGATAGCCTTCCTCATTGTCCACTACACCCCCAATCTTGGTGTCATTTGGAAATTTGCTGATCCAGTTAACCACATTATCATCTAGATCGTTGCTATAGATGACAAACAATGGACACAGCACCAATCCCTGTAGCGCTCTACCAGTCACAGACCTTCAGTCAGAGAGGCAACCATCTACTACCACTCTCTGGCATCTCCCACGAAGCCAATGTCTACTCCAGTTTCGTACCTCATCTTGAATGCCGAGCAACTGAACCTTCTTGACCAACCTCCCATGCGGGGCCTTGCCAGATGCCTTAGTAAAGTTCACGTAGACAACATACACTTCCTTGCCTTCATCAATTTTCCTGGTAACTTCCCCATATGTTCCTTGTGTATACTTGTCCTTGAGACTGGTGGTACAAGCTTTCAGACTTTTATATCTTCTGCCCAGTGGGAGCAGGGGAAGTGCAGTAACCCAGGAGGCAGCACAGTAATGTAATCCCATTACGGCACCAGTGATCTGGATTCAGTTCCCTCTGGAGTTTGTACGTTCTCCCATGCCCACGTTGCGATCCTCCACATGCTCCAGTTTCCTCCCACATTCCTAAGATGTAGGGTAAAAATTTCAAAGTACGATATACAAACCTGAGATACCTTTTCTTGCGGGCAATCACAGTAAGTACAAGAAACACAACAGAATCAATGAAAGACTCTGCACCCAGCAGGATGGACAAATAACCAATGTGCAAAGCACAACATCTACAACCACAAAAACAAGAAATAATAATAAATAAATAATAACACATCAAGGACATGAGTTGAAGAGTCTTTGAAAGCGAGCCCATAGGTTGTGGGAACAGTTCAGTGATTTCTCAAGTGAATTTGAATGAAGTTATCCCCTGTGGTTAAAGAGCTTGCTAGTTGAGGGGTTATAACTGTTCCTGATCCTGGTGGTGTGAGTCCTGTGGCTCCTGCACAACCTTCTCGATGGCAGCAGTTAAGTAATAGATAGATAGATAGATAGATACTTTATTCATCCCCATGGGGAAATTCAACTTTTTTCCAATGTCCCATACACTTGTTGTAGCATTGCCTGGATGCTGGGGGTCCCTGATGATGGGTGCTGCTTTCTATAGATGTGCTCAGTAATGTGGTGGGCTTCACCCATGTTCCACTGGGCCATATCCACTATTACTTACAGGGTTTTCTGGTCAAGAGCGTTAGTTTTTCTATACCACGCCAAGGTGCAACCAGTCAGTATATTCTCCACCACACATCTATATAAGTTTACCTAAGTTTTATGTGACACACCAACTCTTTGCAAACATCTAAAAAAAAAAGTAGAGGTGCTGCTGTGCTTTCTTCGTAATGGCACTTACGTGCTGGAGCCAGGACTGATAATAGTGAGCACGTTAAGGCTGCTGGCCCCCTCCACTGCCGAGTCCCCAATGAGGACTGGCTCATGGACCTCCCGTTTTCTTCAGCCCTTGGTCTGGCTGACTTTGAAAGAGCGGTTATTGTTGTGGCATCATTCGGCCAGATTTGTAGTCTCCCTCCAAAATGCTGATTCATCACTACTTGGCCAATAGGCGTGGTGTCATCAATATGGTATTCGAGCTGTGGTAATCGGACATATGGGTTCATTGGGTTGCATTTCGAAATCTAAAAACTGTCTCTGTGGGTTTGCATGCAACTACTTGCTTTTCCCTGTGTGCCCTGGTTTCTTCCATCTTTCCCACAGAATTGGAGAATCAGGAACTACAGGGCATAAAGGGTGAGAGGGGAAAGAGTTAATAGGAAACTGAGGGGCAGAGAAGGACTTGTTCCACCTCCAGACCAATCAGAGGAAATAGCTGAGGCAGGTAAACTAACAGCATGAGACATTAGACCATATAGGAGCAGAAATTGGCCATTCGGCCCATCGAGTCTGCTCCGCCATTCAATCATGGGCTGATCCAGTTCTTCCAGTCATCCCCATACCCTTTGATGCCCTGGCTAATCAAGAACCTATCTATCTCTGCCTTAAATACTCTCAATGACTTGGCTTCACAGTTGCTCGTGGCAACAAATTCCACAGATTTACCACCTCTGACTAAAGTAATTTCTCTGCATCTCAGTTCTAAATGGACGTCCTTCAATCCTGAAGTCGTGCCCTCTTGTCCTAGAATCCCCTACCATGGGAAATAACTTTGCCATTTCTAATCTGTTCAGGCCTTTTAACATTCGGAATGTTTCTCTGAGATTCCACCCCCCCCCCCCCCATTCCCCTGAACTCCAGGGAATGCAGCCCATGAGCTGCCAGATGTTCCTCATACGGTAACCTTTTCATTCCTGGAATCATTCCTGTGAATTTTCTCTGAACCCTCTCCAATGTCAGTATATCCTTTCTAAAATAAGGAGCCCAAAACTGCACACAACACTCCAAGTGTGGTCTCACGAGTGCCTTATAGAGCCTCAACACCACATCCCTGATTTTATATTTTATATCTCTAGAAATGAGTGCCAACATTGCATTCACCTTCTTCACAACAGAATCAACCTGGAGGTTAACCTTTAGGATATCTTGCACAAGGACTCCCAAGTCCCTTTGCATCTCTGCATTTTGAATTCTCTCCCCATCTAAATAATAGCCTTCCTGTTTATTTCTTCCACCAAATTGCATGACCATATACTTTCCAACATTGTATTTTATTTGCCACTTCTTTGCCTATTCCCCTAAACGATCTAAATCTCTTTGCAGGCTCACTGTTTCCTCTACACTACCCACTCCTCCGCCTATCTTTGTATCATCAGCAAATTTAGCCACAAATCCATTAATACCATAGTCCAAATCATTGACATACATCGTAAAAATCAGCGGACCCAACACTGACCCCTGTGGAACTCCACTGGTAACCAACAGCCAGCCAGAATAGGATCCCTTTATTCCTGCTCTGTTTTCTGCTGATCAGCCAATGCTCCACCCGTGCCAGTAACTTCCCTGTAATTCCATGGGCTCTTATCTTGATAAGCAGCCTCATGCCCGGCGCCTTGTCAAAGGCCTTCTGAAAATCCAAGTACACCACATCTACTGCATCTCCTTTGTCTACCCTGCTTGTAATTTCCTCAAAGAATTGTAGTAGGTTTGTTAGGAAACCACGCTGGCTTTGGCCTATCTTGTCATGTGCCTCCAAATACTCTCTAATCTCATCCCTAACAATCGATTCTAATAACTTCTCAACCACTGATGTCAGGCTGACAAGTCTATAGTTTCCTTTCTGCTGCCGCCCACCCTTCTTAAATAACGGAGTAACATTTGCAATTTTCCAATCATCCGGAATTAGAGTAGAATTAGGCCATTTGGCCCATCAAATCTGCTCTGCTATTTCATCATGGCTGATCCATTTCACTCTCAACCCCACTCTCCTGCCTTCTCCCCATAACTTTTCACACCCTGACTAATCAAGAACCGATCAACTTCTGCTTTAGATATATCCAATGACTTGGCCTCCACAGCCATCTTTGGCAGTAAATTCCACAGATTCAACACCCTCTGGCTAAAGAAATTCTTCCTCATCTTTGTTCTAAATGGACATCCGTACATTCTGAGGTCCTAGACTCCAACACTAAAGGAAACATCCTCTCCGCAGTAACTGTATCAACGCCTTTCAATATTGGATAGATTTCAGGGAGATTTCCCCCCACCCCCATTCTTCTAGATTCCAGTGAGTACAGGCCGAGAGGCATTAAGTGCTCCAAATACGTTAATCCTTTCACTCCCAGAATCATTCTCATGAACCTCCTCTGGATCCTCTCTAATGCTAGCACATCCTTTCTTAGATAAAGGGCCCAAAACTGCTCACAGTAGTCTAAATGTGGTCCGTCCAATGCCTTATAAAGCCTCAGCATTACATCCTTGCTTTTATATTCTAGTCCTCTCGAAATGAATGCTAACATTGCATTTGCCTTCCTCACCACTGACTCAACCTGTAAATTGTCCTTCAGGGAATCCCGCACAAGGTCCCCTTGCACCTCTGATTTCTGAACTTTCTCCCCATTTTTAAAAACGTGTAAAATAATTCTTTAAAGTACATGGATAGGAAAGGTTCATAGGGATGTGGACCAAATGGAATTAGCATAGATGATGTATTGGATGGCACGGTCTGTGCTTTGTGACTATCCTCATAAGCAGGTGGTAAGCTGCCCCCAGAGTGACTCTCTCTTTCCCTCCACAGCTGGTGAAGCAGGTAACGTGGCACGGCAAGGGCGACTACTTTGCCTCAGTTATCCCGGAGAATGGCAACGCCCAGGTCCTCATCCACCAGTTGAGCCGGCGGCGCAGTCAGAACCCTTTCCGCAGGAACAAAGGAATGGTGCAGTGTGTCCGTTTCCACCCTGTCCGGCCCTTCTTCTTCGTGGCCACACAGCGCTACGTCCGTGTGTACAACCTCCTCAAGCAGGAACTCACCAAGAAACTGATGACCAACTGCAAGTGGGTGTCCAGCATGGCCGTCCACCCTGGGGGTAAGTGGCTCCATGGTACTGACCCTTCCCGGTCCTTGAGCTGGGGCAGGGCTGCATCTCCTGCTCCTCGTTCACATCCTTCTGTAAATCCGGCAGTCCCTCGTACATCCCCCACTCCACCTCAACCAACATAGAATGGTAGCCGTTGTGTAACACAAAAAGCTGGAGCAATTCTACAGGTCAGGCAGCATTTATGGAAATGAATAAACAATTGATGTTGTGGACTGAGACCCTTCATCGGGACTGGAAAGGAAAGGAGAAGATGTCAGAATAAAAAGATGGGGGGAGGGAAGGAGGACCAGCTAGAAGGTGAAGCCGGATGGGTGGAGGAGGGCAAATGAAGTAAGAATCTGGGAGGTGATAGTTGGAAAAGGCGAAAGGCTGGAGATGAACGAATCTGATAGGAGAGAAGAGTGGATCTATAGGAGAGAAAGAGAAGGAGGAGGGGACCCAGAGAGAGACCATAGACAGGTGAGGAGGAGAGCTAAGTGTCCAGAAGTGGAGAATAGAAGAAAAGGAGGGGAAATTACTGGAAGGAGAAATTGATGCTCCTGCCATTGGGTTGGAGGCCATCCAGACAGAATATGAGATGTTGCTCCTTCAATCTGAGAGAGGCCTCATCGTGCAGAAGAGGAGGCCGTGGACCAACATGGGAATGGGGATAGGAATTAAAATGGTTGACTTCTAGGAAATTTTGCTTTTTGTGTGTATTGCTCTGGTTTTCCAACATCTACAGAATCTTGGACTCCATTTCTGGAGAATTTGCAGCTCCATTTCTGTGCTGTGGCTCTATAAATGAGAGGGGCTTAATCGCCTCCTGATCCTGCATTCCTTCCCCGTAGTAAGAAGCTCACTTGCAGTGATGTTGGCTGTTCAGTTAACATCCGCTGTGCCCCAGCAGGGCTATTCCTCTCTGCTTGGCTGCTGCCGCCTTGCTTTTCTAATCTCCCCTCTACCTGCGTCAGTGTCAGCTTTCCCAGCCTCATGCGCCAAGAGTTAACAGTCAGTGTTGAATGTGTTCAACAGGAGATAATGTGATCTGTGGAAGTTATGACAGCCGCCTGGCCTGGTTCGACCTGGATCTCTCCACCAAGCCTTACAAAGTGCTCAGGTCAGTGCCACTCTCTGCAAAGCGGTTTATTGTCCTGTCTGGCATGGTAGCACGCCACATACATCACCGGCAGCCTGGGTTTGATTGCTGCTGCTGTCTTTACATGTTCTCCCTGTGACTGCCAGTTTCCTCCAAGGGCTCAGTGCCCTCCCACATTCCAAAGCTGTGGGGTGGGTAGTGAGTTGTGGGGTGGGTAGTGAGTTGTGGGATGGGTAGTGAGTTGTGGGATGGGTAGTGAGTTGTGGGGTGGGTAGTGAGTTGTGGGGTGGGTAGTGAATTGTAGGGAGGGTAGTGAATTGTGGGGTGGGTAGTGAGTTGTGGGGTGGGTAGTGAGTTGTGGGGTGGGTAGTGAGTTGTAGGGAGGGTAGTGAGTTGTAGGGAGGGTAGTGAGTTGTGGGGTGGGTAGTGAATTGTGGGGTGGGTAGTGAATTGTGGGGTGGGTAGTGAGTTGTGGGGTGGGTAGTGAGTTGTGGGGAGGGTAGTGAGTTGTGGGATGGGTAGTGAGTTGTGGGGAGGGTAGTGAGTTGTGGGATGGGTAGTGAGATGTGGGGAGGGTAGTGAGTTGTGGGGTGGGTAGTGAGTTGTGGGATGGGTAGGGAGTTGTGGGGAGGGTAGTGAGTTGTGGGGAGGGTAGTGAGTTGTGGGGTGGGTAGTGAGTTGTGGGGAGGGTAGTGAGTTGTGGGGTGGGTAGTGAGTTGTGGGGAGGGTAGTGAGTTGTGGGGTGGGTAGTGAGTTGTGGGGTGGGTAGTGAGTTGTGGGGAGGGTAGTGAGTTGTGGGGTGGGTAGTGAGTTGTGGGGAGGGTAGTGAGTTGTGGGGTGGGTAGTGAGTTGTGGGGAGGGTAGTGAGTTGTGGGGTGGGTAGTGAGTTGTGGGGTGGGTAGTGAGTTGTGGGTAGGGTAGTGAGTTGTGGGGTGGGTAGTGAGTTGTGGGGAGGGTAGTGAGTTGTGGGGAGGGTAGTGAGTTGTGGGATGGGTAGTGAGTTGTGGGGAGGGTAGTGAGTTGTGGGGTGGGTAGTGAGTTGTGGGATGGGTAGTGAGTTGTGGGGAGGGTAGTGAGTTGTGGGATGGGTAGTGAGTTGTGGGATGGGTAGTGAGTTGTGGGGTGGGTAGTGAGTTGTGGGGTGGGTAGTGAGTTGTGGGGAGGGTAGTGAGTTGTGGGATGGGTAGTGAGTTGTGGGGTGGGTAGTGAGTTGTGGGGAGGGTAGTGAGTTGTGGGGTGGGTAGTGAGTTGTGGGGTGGGTAGTGAGTTGTGGGGTGGGTAGTGAGTTGTGGGGATGGGTAGTGAATTGTGGGGTGGGTAGTGAGTTGTGGGATGGGTAGTGAGTTGTGGGGTGGGTAGTGAGTTGTGGGGAGGGTAGTGAGTTGTGGGGTGGGTAGTGAGTTGTGGGATGGGTAGTGAGTTGTGGGGATGTTGCGTTGGTGCCAGAAGCATGGTGATACTTGTGAGCTGTCTCCAGCACGTCCTCAGACTGCTGATGATTGACACAAACAACTCACTTCAGTGTACGTATGCCAAATAAAGCTAATCTCACCTTTGAGGGACTGGTAATGGACCAGCTTGCTGTAACCCTGCTGGGCAGACGATGCTTTATTCTCCCTCGAGTGCACCAGACTCAGTTCTGTATTGGACTAGTGGATCTCATCCACCCTGCTCATGGACTGTTTGTCCCACTCCCATCAGGGAGTGAGGTTCCGTAGCATCCACGCCAGGACCACCAGCCTCAAAAACAGTTACTTTCCCCAAGCAGTAAAGCCGATCAACACCCCCACCCACCACTACTTTATCATTTCCTGTGGCTAACGTCACTTTATGGACATACAATCAATCTATGTAGATTAGCTATCTTACGTATTTATAAGATCATAAGACATAGGAGTAGAATTAGGCCATTTGGCCCATCAAGTCTGCTCCGCCATTCAATCATGGCTGATACATTTTTCCCTCTCCTTAACCCCACTCCCTGGCCTACCCCCCCCCCCCCCCGCAACCTTTGATGCCATGGCCAATCAAGAACCTATCAATATCCACCTAATACACCCATTGGCCTGGCCTCCACAGCTGCCTGTGACAACAGATTCCACAAATTCACCATTCTGGCGAAAGAAATGCCCCCACATCTGTTTTAAATGGATGCCCCTCTATCCTGAGGCTGTGCCCTCTTGTCCCAGACTCCTCCACCATGGGAAACATCCTTTCCACATCTACTCATTCTAGCCCTTTCAACATTCAAAAAGTTTCAATGAGATTCCCCCCCCCCCCCCCCCCCCATCCTTCTAAATTCTAGTGAGTACAGACCCAGAACCATGAAACGTTCCTCATATGATAACACTTTCATTCCCGGAATCATCCTTGTGAACCTCCTCTGGACCCTCTCCAATGCCAGCACATCTTTTCTTAGATGAGGAGCCCAAAACTGTTCACAATACTCAAGGTGAGGCCTCACTAGTGCCTTATAAAGCCTCAGCATCACATTCCTGTTCTTGTATTCGTGACCTCTGAAATGAATGCTAACATTGCATTTGCCTTCTTCACCAGTGACTACCTGAAAGTTAACCTTTAGGGTGTTCTGCACAAGAACTCTGAAATCCCTTTGCATCTCAGAATTTTTGATTTTCTCCCTGTTTAGAAAATAGTCTGCACATTTATTTCTACTTCCAAAGTGCATGATCGTGCATTTTTCAATATTGTATTTCATTTGCCACTTTCTTGCCCATTCTCCTAATCTGTCTGTCCTTCTGCATCCCACCTGTTTCCTCAACACTACCTGCCCCTCCACCAATCTTCATATCATCTGCAAACTTGGCAACAAAGCCATCTATTCCATCATCTAAATCATTGATATACAGCATAAAAAGAAGTGATCCCAACACTGACCCCGCGGAACACCATTAGTCACTGGCAGCCAACCAGAAAAGGATCCTTTTATTCCCACTCACTGCCTCCTACCAATCAACCAATGCCCTAACTGTGTTAGTAACTTTCCTGTAATACCATGGGCTCTTAACTTGGTAAGCAGCCTCATGTGTGGCAACTTCCACTGCATCCTACTTAAATCGCCTCACAGAATTTCAACAGGTTCATCAGGGAATATTCCTTTAAGAAAATCTTAACCACATAACCATATAACAATTACAGCACGGAAACAGGCCATCTCGGCCCTTCTAGTCCGTGCCAAACGCTTACACTCACCTAGTCCCTCTGGCCCGCACTCAGCCCATAACCTTCCATTCCTTTCCTGTCCATATACCTATCCAATTTTACTTTAAATGACAATACCAAACCTGCCTCTACCACTTCTACTGGAAGTTCGTTCCACACAGCTACCACTCTCTGAGTAAAGAAATTTCCCCCATGTTACCCTTAAACTTTTGCCCCCAACTCTCAACTCATGTCCTCTTGTTTGAATCTCCCCTACTCTCAATGGAAAAAGCCTATCCACGTCAACTCTATCTATCCCCCTCATAATTTTAAATACCTCTATCAAGTCCCCCCTTAACTTTCTACGCTCCGAAGAATAAAGACCTAACTTGTTCAATCTTTCCCTGTAACTTAGGTGCTGAAACCCAGGTAACATTCGAGTAAATCTTCTCTGTACTCTCTCTATTTTGTTGACATCTTTCCTATAATTTGGTGACCAGAACTGTACACAATACTCCAAATTCGGCCTTACCAATGCCTTGTAAAATTTTAACATTACATCCCAACTCCTATACTCAGTGCTCTGATTTTATAAAGGCCAGCATACCAAAAGCTTTCACCACCACCCTATCCACATGAGATCCCACCTTCAGGGAACTATGCACCATTATTCCTAGATCACTCTGTTCTACTGCATTCTTCAATGCCCCACCACTTAACATGTATGTCCTATTTGGATTATTCCTACCAAAATGTAGCACCTCACACTTATCAGCATTAAACTCCATCTGCCATCGTTCAGCCCACTCTTCTAACTGGCCTAAATCTCTCTGCAAGCTTTGAGAACCTACTTCATTATCCACAACGCCACCTACCTTAGTATCATCTGCATACTTACTAATCCAATTTACCACTCCATCATCCAGATCATTAATGTATATGGCAAACAACATTGGACTCAGTACAGATCCCTGAGGCACACACCACTAGTCACCGGCCTCCAACCTGACAAACAGTTATCCACCACTACTCTCTGGCATCTCCCATTTTACTACTTCAATAGTAATACCTAACGATTGAACCTTCCTAACTAACCTTTCGTGCAGAACCTTATCAAAAACCTTACTGAAGTCCACATAGACAACATCCACTGCTTTACCCTCGTCAACTTTCCTCATCCTGTTCAAAAAACTAAATAAGATTTGTCAAACATGACCTTCCACACACAAATCCATGCTGACTGTTCCTAATCAGACCCTGTCTATCCAGATAATTATATATACCATCTCTAAGAATACTTTCCATTAATTTACCCAACACTGACGTCATACAGGCCGATAATTGCTAGGTTTACTCTTAGAACCCTTTTTAAACAATGGAACCACATGAGCAATACGCCAATCCTCCGGCACCATCCCCATTTCTAATAACATTTGAAATATTTCTGTCAGAGCCCCTGCTATTTCTACACTAACTTCCCTCAAGGTCCTAGGGAATATCCTGCGAGGATCCGGAGATTTATCCACTTTTATATTCTTTAAAAGCGCCAGTACTTGCTCCTCTTTAATCGTCATAGTTTCCATAACTTCCCTACTTGTTTCCCTTACCTTACACAATTCAATATCCTTCTCCTTAGTGAATACCGAAGAAAAGAAATTGTTCAAAATCTCCCCCATCTCTTTCGGCTCGACACATAGCTGTCCACTCTGATTCTCTAAGGGACCAATTTTATCCCTCACTATCCTTTTGCTATTAATATAACTGTAGAAACCCTTTGGTTTTATTTTCACCTTACTTGCCAAAGCAACCTCATATCTTCTTTTAGCTTTTCTAATTTCTTTCTTAAGATTCTTCTTACATTCTTTATATTCCTCGAGCACCTCATTTACTCCATGTTGCCTATATTTATTGTAGATATCTCTCTTTTTCCTAACCAAGTTTCCAATATCCCTTGAAAACCATGACTCTCTCAAAATTTTAACCTTTCCTTTCAACCTAACAGGAACATAAAGATTCTGTACCCTCAAAACTTCACCTTTAAATGACCTCCATTTCTCTATTACATCCTTCCCATAAAACAAATTGTCCCAATCAACTTCTAAATCCTTTCGCATCTCCTCAAAGTTAGCCTTTCTCCAATCAAAAATCTCAGCCCTGGGTCCAGTCCTATCCTTCTCCATAATTATATTGAAACTAATGACATTGTGATCACTGGACCCGAAATGCTCCCCAACACATACCTCTGTCACCTGACCTATTTCATTCCCTAACAGAAGATCCAACACTGCCCCTTCTCTAGTCGGTACCTCTATGTATTGCTGCAAAAAACTATCCTGCACACATTTTACAAACTCTAAACCATCCATCCCTTTTACAGTATGGGCTTCCCAGTCTATGTGTGAAAAATTAAAATCTCTCACAATCACAACCCTGTGCTTACTACAAATATCTGCTATCTCCTTGCAAATTTGCTCCTCCAATTCTCGGTCCCCATTAGGTGGTCTATAATACACCCCTATAAGTGTTACTACACCTTTCCCATGCCTCAATTCCACCCAAATAGCCTCCCTAGACGAGCCCTCTAATCTATCCTGCCAGAGCACCACTGTAATATTTTCTCTGACAAGCAAAGCAACACCTTCCCCTCTTGTCCCACCAACTCTATCACACCTGAAGCAACGAAATCCAGGAATATTTAGTTGCCAATCACACCCTTCCTGCAACCATGTTTCACTAATAGCTACAACATCATATTTCCAGGTATCAATCCATGCTCTAAGCTCATCCATCTATCTTACAATGCTCCTAGCATTAAAATAAATGCATTTAAGAAATTCTCCACCTCTTCCTCTCTGTTTATCTCTAATAGTACAAAGAACTTTACTGTCTTCTTTTTCTTCCTTCTCCCATACATCTGTTCCTACACTCTGGTTCCCCTTCCCCCTCATTCTAGTTTAAATCCACTGGAGCCTCTCTAGCAAACCTACCTGCAAGAATATTTGTCCCCCTCCAGTTCAGATGTAAACCGTCCCACCGGAACAGGTCCCACCTTCCCTGGAAAACTGCCCAATTATCTATAAATCTGAAGCCCTCCCTCCTGCACCATGTCTTCAGCCACATGTTGATGTGCACTACTTTACTATTTCTAAACCCACCTGCACGTGGCACTGGTAGCAATCCTGAGATTGCTATCCTGGATGCCCTGTCTTTTAACTTGGCACCTAGCTCCCTATACTCACCTTTCAGGACCTCCTCACTCTTCCTATCCACATCATTGGTTCCTACATGGACCACGACATCCGGCTGCTCACCCTCCCTCTTGAGAATACTATGAACTCGATCCGAGATATCGCGGACCCTGGCAACAGACCATCCGGGATTCTCGATCTCTTCCACAGAACCTCCTATCTGTCCCCCTAACTATCTAATCCCCTATCACTACTGCTCTCCTCTTTTCCCTCCTTCCCTTCTGAGCTGAGGGTCCAGTCTCGGTGCCAGAGATGCAACCACTGCAACTTGTCCATGGTAGGTCGTCCCCATCAACAGTATCCAAAACGGTATACTTATTGTTGATGGGAACGGCCACAGGGGTGCTCTGCTCTTCCTGTCTATTCCCCTTCCCTCTCCTGACAGTCACCCAACTACCTGTCTCCTGACTCCTAGGGGTGACTATCTCCCTGAAACTCCTGTCTATTTCTGCCCCTGCCTCCCGAATGATCCGAAGGTCATCCAGTTCCAGCTCCAGTTCCCTAACACGGTTTGTCAGGAGCTGCAGCTGGATGCACCTTTTGCAGGTATAGTCATCGGGGACAGCTGTGCTCACCCTGACTTCCCACATACTGCAAATGGAGCACTCAACTGCCCTAACTGCTGCCTCCATTACCTACTCCTAATCTAATTAGATTAATTAAAGGAGCTTACCCGGCCTTACCTCACCTGGAGTGAAGCTCGTCCTCAGTCTCTGCTCGCTATTTAAATTCCCCCACTAATCTCAGAGGCCGACTTTCACGCGCTTGCGCAGTCGTGCCCCATTCAACCTCACCTGTCTCTTCTTGCCGAAGCTTGATTGAGCCAAGCTGTCCCACTCTGCCTCAGTCCACTCCGACAATTGCTGCTACGACGATGGCCGCTGTATATGGCGGTCTTTCTTTTAAACCTTTGGCGCGCTACGTCACGCGCCTGTGCAGTCTAGCCTCTTTGCCCCGATCAGTTAAAAAAAACAGCTGCTCTCCGAGCTTCTTTTACCTCTTCCCTCTCCACCTCTTGCTTCAATTTAAGGGATATATTTATTGTGTTTTTTTAATATTTTTTGTGTGCTGTATCGGATCCAGAGTAACAATTATTTATTATCCAGAGTAACGCTTGTGTATTGGAAATGACATTAAACAATCTCAAATCAGTATTTTTGTTGTTTTCTTTACAGGCATCACAAGAGAGCTCTGCGAGGTGTAGCTTTCCACAGGCATTATCCGCTTTTTGCCTCGGCATCTGACGATGGCACGGTCATTGTCTGCCATGGAATGGTGTACAGGTACATCGCTTTTCTTCCATGCTAGTCTCAGTTTCTGTATCGTGTGTGTGGGTCCCTCTCTTACCCCTCCCCGCTACTTCCCGTTCAATTGTGCGTCTCACACAGAGTGGAAGAGGCCTCAATTCGGGGAGTTTGGACCAGACAGGTTGGAATCAAACTAGATGAAGTTTAGTGAACAATCTGAAGTTCAGGGGAGAGCTGAGGCAGAGGACAGGTAGTCTAAAACCTAAAGCTGCCAAGGTAGCGGGAGGTGTAGAGGCTGAAATGATGGTGAGGTTTGCTGAAGAACAGTATGGAGACAAGTCTGAGAACAAAGTGGAAGCTAATATTAAAGTTTGGTGGAGATGTGGATAGTGGAGCAGGCTGTTGTAAATTACAACAGGACGTTGGTAAGATGCAGAGTTGGGGTGAGAAGTGGCAGATGGAGTTCAATCTGGAAATGTGTGAAATGGTTCATTTTCGGAACGTCAAATCTGAAGGCAGAATACCAGTTTAACGGCAGGATTCTTTGCGGTGCAGGGGTTTTTATTGAACAGTGGCAGGAGATGTGAGAAGACATAGCTCACTCAGGATTGCCAACTGAGTAATGATTCACGACAACAGCCAATTAGCGATTGGGATTGATTGGCAGGGGCAAGTGGAGCAGCCACAGTTGGAGTGGACAGTGTTAAGAGTGCTTATTAGAGGCTTTAGTGAAAGAGAGTGCAAAAACTGCAAGTAGATTTTATTTTTCCCCAGTTTATTTAATGTTTCTTTCCTTATATTTGCACAGTTAGCACAATAGGGATGCCAGGAGGATAGCTGATAGCTCTTCTTATGGGATGTGGGGAAGTAGAGAGACCGCCAGTGTCCCTGACGACTGTAATTGTGAGAAGTGCATCCAGCTCCAGCATCTAACACTCCACATTAAGGAGTTGGATAGGGTTCACAATTCTATCTCCTTTACCATAGCATTGGACAGGGATAGGAACAGACAAGTTACGAAAGCGTTTAATTGGAGTAAGGGGAAATATGAAGCTATCAGACAGGAACTTGGAAGCATAAATTGGTAACAGATGTTCTCAGGGAAATGTATGGCAGAAATGTGGCAAATGTTCAGGGGATATTTGCATGGAATTCTACATAGGTATGTTCCAATGAGACAGGGAAAGGATGGTTGGGTACAGACACATGGTGCACAAATGCTGTTGAAAATCTAATAAAGAAAAAAAGCTTAGGAAAGGTTCAAAAAACTAAGTAATGATAGAGATTTCGAAGATTATAAGGCTAGCAGGAAGGAAATTAGGAGAGCCAGAAGGGGCCATGAGAAGGCCTTGGCGAGCAGGATTAAGGAAAACCCTTCTACAAGTATGTGAAGAGCAAGAAGACGTGAGAGAAAAGGACCAATCAAGAATGTCAGTGGAAAAGTGTGTATGGAACTGGAGGAGATAGC
Organism: Hemitrygon akajei; assembly: GCF_048418815.1. Taxonomy (NCBI): domain Eukaryota; kingdom Metazoa; phylum Chordata; class Chondrichthyes; order Myliobatiformes; family Dasyatidae; genus Hemitrygon; species Hemitrygon akajei. The sequence goes on along the minus strand of NC_133131.1, from coordinate 174,789,607 downwards.
AGAGGTACTTAATGAATACTCTGCTTCAGTATTCACTATGGAAAAGGTTCTTGGATACGATGGGGTCTTTTAAGAGACTCCTGGACAGGTACATGGAGCTGAGAAAAACAGAGGGCTATGGGTAACCCTGGGCAATTTCTCAGGTAAGGACCTTGTGGGCCAAAGGGTCTGTATTGTGCTGTAGGTTTTCTATGTTTCTATGACTGTAGGAATGATTTACAGCGGATTGAAAAGTTTGAGCATATAGACATTAAGAAAGAGAATGTGCTGGAGCTTTTGGAAAGCATTGAGTTGGTCTCTGGGACTGGACGAGATGTACGCTAGGCTACTGTGGGAGGCGAGGAAGGAGATTGCTGAGCCTCTGGCAATGATCCTTGCATCATCAATGAAGACAGGAGAGGTTCCAGAGGATTGGAGGGTTGCAGATCTTGTTCCCTTATTCAAGAAAGGGAGTAGAGATAGCCCAGGAAATTATAGACCAATGAGTCTTACTTCAGTGGTTGGTAATTTTATGGAAAAGATCCTGAGAGGCAGAATTAGTGAACATTTGGAGAGGCATAATATGATTAGGAATAGGCAGCATGGCTTTGTCAAAGGCAGGTCGTGCCTTATGAGCCTGATTGAATTTTTTGAGGATGTGACTAAACACATTGATGAAGGTACAGCTGTAGATGTAATGTATATGGATTTCAGCAAGGCATTTGATAAGGTTCTCCATGCAGGGCTTATTGAGGAAGTAAGGAGGCATGGGATCCAATGAGATCTTGCTTTGTGGATCTAGAATTGGCTTGCCCACAGAAGGCAAAGTGTGGTTGTAGACGAGACATATTCTGCATGGAGGTCAGTGACCAGTGGTGTGCCTCAGGGATCTGTTAGTAAATTTGCTGATGACACAAAGATTGGAGGTGTTGTGGATAGTGCGGTGGGCTGTCGGAGGTTACAGCGGGACATTGATAGGATGCAAAACTGGGCTGAGAAGTGGTAGATGGAGTTCAACCCAGATAAGTGTGAAGTGGTTCATTTAGTTAGGTCAAATATGATGGCAGGATATAGTATTAATGGTAAGACTCTTGGCAGTGTGGAGGATCAGAGGGATCTTGGGGTCCGAGTCCGTAGGACACTCAAAGCAGCTGCGCAGGTTGACTCTGGTTAAGAAGGCGTACAAGTGCATTGGCCTTAATCAACCATGGGATTGAGTTTAAGAGCCGAGAGGTAATGTTGCAGCTATATAGGACCCTGGTCAGACCCCACTTGGAGTACTGTGCTCAGTTCTGGTCACCTCACTACGGGAAGGATGTGGAAACTATAGAAAGGGTGCAGAGGAGATTTACAAGGACGTTGCTTGAATTGGGGAGCATGCCTTATGAGATTACGTTGAGTGAACTCAGCCCTTTCTCCTTGGAGCGACGGAGGATGAGAGGTGACCTAATAGAGGTGTATAAGATGATGAGAGGCATTGATCATGTGGATAGTCAGAGGCTTTTTCCCAGGGCTGAAATAGCTAGTATGAGAGGGCACCGGTTTAAGGTGCTTGGAAGTAGCACAGAGGAGATGTCGGGTAAGTTTTTTTACACAGAGTGGTGAGTGCATGGAATGGGCTGCCAGCGACAGTGGTGGAGGTGGATACGATAGGGTCTTTTAAGAGACTCCTGGATAGATACATGGAGCATAGAAAAATAGAAGGCTATGGGTAACCCGAGGTAATTTCTAAAGTAAGTACATGTTCGGCACAGCATTGTGGGCCAAAGGTTTTCTATGTTTTTTTTAAATCACTAGATATTGGAATAGTTCCAGATGACTGGAAAATTGCAAATGTCATTCCACTCTTCAAGAAAGGAGAGAACCAAAAGAAACCATAGGCCAGTCAGTCTGACCTCTGGTTGCGAAGGTGTTGGAGTCAGTTATTAAGGATGAGGTCTCAGGGTACTTAGAGACACATGGTCAAATAGACTGCAGTCAGCATGGTTTCCTCAAGGGAAAATCTTGCCTGACAAAGCTGTTGAAATTCTCTGAAGAAATATCAAGCAGGATAGACAAAGGAGAATCAGTTGATGTTGTGTGCTTGGATTTTCAGAAGGCCTTTGACAAGGTGCCACACATGAGGCTGCTTAAGCTACGAGCCCAGGGTATTATGGGAAGATACCAGCATGGATAAAGATGACAGGAGGCCAAGAGTCAGAATAAAGGGAGGCTTTTCCGTCTGGCTGCCAGTGACTAGTATTGTTCACAGGGGACTGTGTTGCGGTAGATTCTTTTTACGTTATATGTCAATAATTTGGATAATGCAGTTGATGGCTTTGTTGCACTTTGCAGATGATGTGAAGATAGGCAGAGGGGCAGGTAGTTTTGAGGAAGTAGAAAGGCTGCAGAAGGACTTGGGACAGATTACAAGAAATGGCAGGTGGAATTCAGTGTCAGGAAGTATATGGTCATTCACTTGGGTAGAAGGAATGGAAGGGTTGTTTTCTAAATGGAGAGAAAATACAAAAATCTGAATTACAGAGGCACTTGGGAGTCCTTGTGCAGAATACTCTGGAGGTTAAGTCTATAGTGGGGAAGGTAAATGCAATGTTAGCATTCATTTCAAGGAGACTAGAATATAAAAACCAGGATGCTGAGGCTTGTGAAGCGCTGGTGAAACCTCACTTGGAGTATTGTCAGCAGTTTTGGGCCCCTTGTCTTAGAAAGCATGTGCTGAAATTGAACAGGGTTCAAAGGAGATTAACGAAAATAATTCCAGGGTTGAATGGCTTGTCACATGAAGCGTGTTTGATAGCCTTAGGCCTGTATGCGCTGGAATTCAGGAGAATCGAGGGTGACCTCATTGAAACCTATTGAATGGTGGAAGGCCTTGATAGAGTGGATGTAGAGAGGATGTTTCCGATGGTGGGAGACTCTAAGACCAGTGGACACAGCCTCAGAATACAGGGCCGTCTTCATGGAATGGCAATAAAGAGGAATTTCTTTACCCAGAGTGGTGAATCTGTGGAATTCTTTACCACAGGCAGCTTTGGAGGCCAAGTCTTTATATATATTTGTGGCAGAGGTTGTAAGTTTCTAGATTAGTCAGGGCGTGAAGGGATAAGGGGAGAAGGCAGGAGATTGGGGCCGAGAGGAAAATTGGATCACTCACGATGAAATGGTGGAGCAGACTCGATGAGCCAAGTGGCCTAATTCTGCTCCTATATCTTATGGTCTTACATGTCAGATCGAGTCCTCAGTATTTTTAAATGGGAGGGTGAACAGTCATGGTCCACGTAGGTACCAATGACATGGGTAGTCAGAGGGATTAGCTTTTGCAAAGTGAATTCAGGGAGCTTGGTGATAAGTTAAAGGGCAGGACCTCCAGGATTGTGATCTCAGAATTGCTACAAAAGAGACAGTTTGCATCTGAACTGGAGGAGGACTATTGTCCAAGTGGGGAGCTTGCTAGAGTTGCAGGGGACTTCAGAACAGATAGTGGAAAGGTTGAAAATATTTGTGTGCCAGAACATTTTGCATTTAGCGATCATAATGCTATTAAATTTAAAGTAAATGTGGGAAAAGATAGGTCGAGTCCATGGGTTTTGATTGTAAATTGAGGGAAGGCCAATTTTAATGGTATCGAAAAAGAGCTGGCAAGTGTGGATTGGGACAGGCTGTTTTCTGGAAAAGGTGTACTTGGTAAGTGAATTTGTGAAGAGTACAATGCTTGTACGTGCCTGTCAGAATAAAAGGTAAAGATAATAGGTAGGGAAGCTTGGTTTTGAAGAGATACTGAGGCCCTGGTTAAGAAATAAAGTGGTGCATAGTAGGTAAACAGGTAGGAACAAATGAGGTGCTTGTGTAGTATAAGAATTGCAAGAAAACACTTAAAGAAGGCGTGAGGTTGCCCTAGCAGGTAAGGTGAAGGAGGATCCTCAGGGCCTACAGATATGTTAAGAGCAAGGGACAAGTTGGCCCTCTGCATGATGCCAAAAGAAATGGGGAAGTTCTTAAATGCACTTTTTGTATTACTTGGGAGAGGGACACAGAGTCTGCGGATGGAATTTAACGCAGTCAGGTGTGAGGTTTTGCATTTTGGTAGGACCAACCAGGGTAGGTCTTACATAGTGAATGGGGGGACACTGAGGAGTGTGTAGAACAAAGGGATCCGGGAATACAGGTCCATAATTCATTGAAAGTGGCAGCACAGGTAGATAAGTTCGTAACAAAAGCTTTTGGCACATTGGCCTTCATAAATCAAAAGCACTGAGTACAGGAGATGGGATGTTGAAATTCTATAGGATATCGGTGAGGTCTAATTGGGAATATTGTGTGCAGTTTTAGTCACCTACCTACAAGAAAGGTGGAAATAAGAGCTGGACTGGAGGACCTAAATTAGAAGGAAAGATTGACTAGGTTAGGACTTTTTACTTTGGTACTTAGAAGATTGAGGGGAGATTTGATAGAGGTACAGACAATTATGAGGGGTATAGATAGGGTAAATACATGCATGCTTTTCTCGCTGAGGTTGGGTAGGACTATAGCTAGGTGGGTTAAAGGTGAAAAGTTTAAGGGAACAGGAGGGGAAACTTCTTAAGTCAGAGGGTTGTGAGAGTGAGCTACCAGCACAAGTGGTGCATGTGAGCTCGATTTTATCAAGGTGAGGGTGGATAGATGGTAGGGATATGGAGGGCTATGATCCCAGTGCAGGTTGATGGGAGGAGACAGTTTAAATGGCTTGCAATGGACTAGATGGGTCAAATGCCCTGTTTCTGTGCTGTACTTTACTGTAACTAACAGAGGAATCTTTGGGGTCCATGTCCTCAAAGTTGATAAAGAAGGTATATGGTGTAGTTGTCAGGAGACTGGGTTCAAGAGCCGTGAGCTAATTCTGTAGCTCCATTAAACTCTGATCAGACCACACTTGGGATATTGTGTTGAGTAGTGTCTCTGTTGCTTACAGCGACCTGCTCCAGAACCCGCTGATTGCACCCGTGAAGCTGCTGAGGGGCCATGAAATCACCCGGGACCTGGGCGTGCTGGACGTCATCTTCCATCCCACCCAGCCGTGGGTTTTCTCCGCAGGAGCAGACAGCACCATCCGCCTCTACACCTAGTGCTTGCCCCGCAGCCTTCTGCTTCACGATGTTGCTCTGGGGGGTGGGGGGAGTAGAAGACAGCCCTTTCTTCAGGGTTACCTGGAGACAGATGGATCTAATCTGTTACGTACTGCCTCTGGATACAGTCCCACGAACGGAATCATCATTTGGACGCAGGCCCACAATCACACCTCTGCCTCCGGCAGACGCTGCTTCACTCTACTGTCCTCCAACCCGTGCCGGGTGCTGCCCCTCTCTGGAACAGGACTTCCCACACAACACAGCAGGACTCTGCATTGCCAAAATGTGGTTCTTATTAAACTGCTGTGATTGATTCCACTGAAATGTTTCTGTTGAACACTTTCTCGAGCTGGTGTCTGTTTAAATCAGCAGGGTCGGTGCTGGATTCCCAACGGGCCTGAGCTCTTCAGGTTGGAAGATTCGCAGGCAAACTGCAAATCCCTTTTCCCCTCCTTGCCTCAGGCCAGGATCGGAGGATGAAGGGAACTGAGAATCTCTGACTTAAAGGAATAAATGGCTAACCTTTGTGCTAGAGTTACTCCAGTCTCTCATGATCACTTGCTCATAGCCAATTCAATAAATTTCCAATTCATCAGCTAAGTAGAGAGCACATTCATGTTACAGCCACAGGAGCTATTACAACTCAGGGCATAGGAGTTCCGAGTTCAAACCCCCTTCCTGTGTACGCAGGCGTTTCCTCCCACAGTCCAAAACGCACTGGTTAGTAGGTTAATTGATGATTATAGCTTGTCCCATGATTAGGCTAGGGTTAAACTGGAGTTTGCTGGTAGCACGGCAGGGCCTGTTCCACACTATCTCTCTAAATAAGTAACTGAAATTCAGCCAAGCCTCTGACTGTAAGGTGGGGTGAGCCTCGCTCAGACCAATCTCCGACAATAGAGGTATGAGGGTCACAACCCTGCCTGAAATATCAGCTGAGCCAGACACTGTTTGTGAAATGAATATATTTGGAGCAGATATACATTTTAAATCTTTGTATAATTTGACCCATATACTTTCTCCGATTTACATTGATCCTGCAATCAGCTCTTTTATTATTAAAGATTATTTCTGTACCATCCTTTGATCCCTAGTAGATTCAAATATTTAAAACCCACACCAGGTGTAAGTGGAGGCATCTCATGTGGAACAGCTGCCTGGAGGTCACCGAGGGGGGAAGCCTGCACGCAAAAGGCCTGGCAGTAACGGGTACTATCTCCAGTGAGTGAAATGGTCTCTGGAGCTCCTGTCCACAGCAGGTATGTGGGCCAGTCTCTCTCCCATGAGTGAAATGGCCTCTGGAGCTCCTGTCCACAGCAGGTATGTGGGGCAGGGACTCGGAATAATTCGCCAGTCTCTCTCCCATGAGTGAAATGGCCTCTGGAGCTCCTGTCCACAGCAGGTATGTGGGGCAGGGACTCGGAATAATTCGCCAGTCTCTCTCCCATGAGTGAAATGGCCTCTGGAGCTCCTGTCGGCAGCCTCGCCCACGTGTAAAACACAGCAGGTATGTGGGGCAGGGACTCGGAATAATTCACAAAATGGTCTTTGCAGGTTCTGTGGAAGCCCCCTTCACCTGTAACACACATGAAGGCACAGGGAATAATTCCCCATCTTTCCACCTTACTGTGCTCTCCCCCCCACCCCCAGTGAAGATAAACACTTGTTCCCTCCCTGCTCCATGCTACTCTCAGACCAGCTGCAGTGGTATGCCCAATTGAAGCATCCAGTCCCACTCTCCACAGGTAACGGGGGCAGCTGAACCCACTCCCCTCTCTTCCTCAGATTCCAGGTGGCAGGGGCCACTGTTTACCACTCGGATGTTAACGGTGACTGTCTCCGTGGACGAGGGGCCAGGCCTCTGCCAGGCTGTTATCACTGCCACCAGGCCTCCTCACTGGGAAAGGCAGTCCTGGTCCCACGCCCTGTGTCAGGGAAGGAAAGGCCATCTCAGGAGGTGGCACAGACAGATTCGGTGGGTCAATTCACAACTGTGGGCACACGACACCGGGCAAGCAGAGGCCTGGAGCATTTACAGACCCCCCAATCCCCAACAACACTCACTTGGGGCACACTGGAAACTGGCAGAATTACAATAGTGGGTCATTCTCTGAAGCTTCAGTCAAATCTTTGGTTCTGGGCCATAGGATTGTCCAACCTTCCCCGCAAACACATCACCTCCAGGCGAAGGTGGTGGGGTGGGGGGGGGGGGGGAGAGAGAGGGAGACAGGAGGTGGTCTCGACCCATCTAATAAGCCTTCAGAGTTCGTGGAGGAGGCTGAGAGCTTCGGCGGCCTTGATCCGAACACTGGGCTCCCCGTCCTGTAGCAGCATGACGATGGCTGGTGAAGAGAGAGGGAGACAATAGTGTTACTCACCGACTGTGGCCAGTGACCGTTCGTGCCTCAGCTACCTCCACTGTGAGGTGGCTCAGAGGATCAATCAGCGATGGAAGCAGTCCCTCCCACACACACCCTCTCAGCGCTGTAGGGTGAAGGAAAGGAGTGGAGAGTGGGAAAGAGGGATTACATGTGGGCGATAGGGAGAGAAAGGAGGTGGGAAGAGCAAGGGAGGGAGGTGAAGACAGAGCCCAGGAAACTGGGAATGAAGAAGAAGCAAAGGAGAAAGTGGGGTAGGAGAAGGACTGAAGTTTAAACGCTGAGACTGCTTCTAGCCACCTCCTACAATGTTTTTGGTAGCTTATAATGAATTAGAGAAAACCTAATTTGTTCTGAGAGATTTATTTGACAAATCGTGCCTGCATGTCTCCCTACAACAGCTCCCGGAGTCGCGGCTGTCCCATAAACCATCGGCCCTTCCTCCTCCTCCCCAGGCACTTCTCCATTAGCCGGCTAGCAACTGCCTGGACTCGCTCATCAAAGACACAGGTTCACTCAGCTGCCCCAAGACAGGTCTGTGCTCTCACTCCAACAGCCCTGCATCCCTCCGCAGCCCCAGGTCGACACGTAGGCCAATCCCGCTTCTGTTTGTTCACCTGTACCATTCCAATGGGGTGCTTTACACCCCAGCCCAGGACCGTGTGAAGGGAGTTTCACTGCATAATCCATGTGTGATGGGCTGGTGCTGAGAGAGCTTCACTCTGTGTCTGACCCCGGGAGTGTGTGATGGGACAGAGTGGAGGGAGTTTCACTCTGTGTCTGACCCCGGGAGTGTGTGATGGGACAGAGTGGAGGGAGTTTCACTCTGTGTCTGACCCCGGGAGTATGTGATGGGACGGTGTGGAGGGAGTTTCACTCTGTGTCTGACCCCGGGAGTATGTGATGGGACGGTGTGGAGGGAGCTTCACTCTGTGTCTGACCCTGAGAGTGTGTGATAGGACAGTGTGGAGGGAGCTTCACTCTGTGTCTGACCCCGGGAGTGTGTGATGGGACTGTGTGGAGGGAGTTTCACTCTGTGTCTGACCATGGGAGTGTGTGATGGGACTGTGTGGAGGGAGTTTCACTCTGTGTCTGACCCTGGGAGTGTGTGATGGGACAGTGTGGAGGGAGTTTCACTCTGTGTCTGACCCCGGGAGTGTGTGATGGGACAGAGTGGAGGGAGTTTCACTCTGTGTCTGACCCCGGGAGTGTGTGATGGGACGGTGTGGATGGAGTTTCACTCTGTGTCTGACCCCAGGAGTGTGTGATGGGACAGTGTGGAAGGAGTTTCATGGGAGTGTGTGATGGGACAGTGTGGAGGGAGTTTCACTCTGTATCTGACCCCGGGAGTGTGTGATGGGACAGAGTGGAGGGAGTTTCACTCTGTGTCTGACCCCGGGAGTGTGTGATGGGACACACACTCACACACTCCCGGGGTCAGACACAGAGTCAGTGACTCACTCACTGCTCCGGGGCAACCTCAGCACTCACACCTCTGGGTGAACTGGGGCAATCTCACCACCGATACCCACTGTGTACACGATCACCATCCACTCACACCTCCTGGGAGGGGGGAGGGAGAGAAACGGGGCAATCTCACCACCGATACCCACTGTGTACACGATATACCCAATCACCAGATGATCTTGCCAGGGAGGAAAGCAGCTGAGACCACTCACCTCCACACACGTGCTCCAGGGACACTGACTGAAGCTCGGTCTGTGACATATTCCCTAGAAGAAATCCTGGGAAAACACAAAGTTAAAAAGCCTCAAATACCACCCAGTGAGGAAACATATCTACTGCTCTCTACATCTCACAGGCATCCACTCCACTCCAGGGCATCTATACAATATTGGTCTATGCTGATGGTTACACAGGGGATTGAGTTCAAAAGCTGCAAGGTAATTGTTACAGTTTGATAAAGCATATTCGATACTGTGTTCAGATCTGGTCACCTCATTATAAAACTCATTTGAAACTTTAGAGAGAGGGCACAGAGGGGATTTACCAGGATCAAACACGAGGAAATCTGCAGATGCTGGAAATTCAAACAACACACACAAAATGCTGGTGGAACACAGCAGGCCAGGCAGCGTCTATGATTTGCCTGGATTAGACAGCATGTCTTACGAAGATAGTTGGAGCAGCTAGAGCTTTTCTCTGGTGCAAAGGAGGATGACAGGTGTACAAGATGAAAAGAGCCATAGATCAAGTGGATAACCAGAGACTTTTTCCCAGGGTGGAAATAGCTAATACAAAGGGGCGAGATTTTTGAGGTGATAGGAGGGAAGTATAGAGGGGAATGTCACAAGGTAGGATTTCTGTACACGTGGAATGGCGAGCGTGTGGAACACCCTGCCGGGGGTGAAGGTAGGATTTCTTTACACGTGGAATGGCGAGCGTGTGGAACACCCTGCCGGGGGTTAAAGTAGGATTTCTTTACACGTGGAATGGCGAGCGTGTGGAACACCCTGCCGGGGGTTAAAGTAGGATTTCTTTACACGTGGAATGGTGAGTGTGTGGAACACCCTGCCGGGGGTGATGGTAGAGACAGACACATTAGAGACCGAGATAGGCACATGGATGATAGAAAAATGGAGGGCTGTGTGGAAGGGAAGGGTTAGATTGATTTTAAAGTCGGTTAAAGGGTCAGTTCAGTTCACGAAGCAAAACGCCTGAACTGTTGGAGGTCTATGCAAAACCCTACTTCTCACCCCAAACAAGAGAAAATCTGCAGGTGCTTCTCATCCAGTTACGGAAGTGAGGGAGATACAGGCTGGAACCTGATGGTTACATACAGAGTGTGCCGATCACAATACCAGTCTAATCTCATCCCATCTACCTGCCTATAATCCATATCCCTACATGCCATGCCTGTCACCTCTCTGTCGAACAGCCTCAATCCCATCTGCATCCACCACACACCCTGGACAGCACATTCCAGGCACCTACTGTTTTCTGTGTGTTAAAAAAAATAACCCCACATCTTAAAGGTATCCTCCTCCTCAAGCCTATTACCCCTACTGGGGCATATGCCACCAACAACATCTCGCCAGAGTCCTCCGTCCTGACCCAGTCTTTCAATTCCAGGTGTCATGAAAAATCCTTCCTCTCTCAGGGATAAATTCTGTGGAGCTTCTGTAGCTGTGGGTTTTCCCAGGATGGGGTTTCCAGCCCCATGTCCAGCCAGGCTTGGGACTGTCCATGTGGAGTTCACCTTAAAGCTCTGCCCTGTGGTATTTGATGTTTCATTGCTGACTTTCTGTATCATTACCTGTCCTTTCTCACATTCCCCCACCCCCCTGTGAGATACAGATCCCCGGGATGAGATCAACATACAAAACCCTGAATATCTGATGTCCTCTATTCGAACCTTCTGCTCCCACAATTAGATTCCAGCCTGCACCTCACACGTGGGTATTTGTTACCCCTCAATTCCAACACAACTCACTCCCAGCGGTAATGTAATACACACAGTGCTGGAGGGACTCAGCAGGCCAGGGAGCATCTACAGACCGAGACCTTTACCAGGACGGGTCTTGATTCTCTTTGCCTGGCCTGCTGAGTTCCTCCAGCATTCTGTGTGTGGTGCTCTGAGTTTCCAGCATCTACAGATTTTCTCCTGTTTGTGATCCCAACTGTAATGTTGTTGCTTGTACATGCTGGAATTAAGGAGATTGAGAGGGGATCTGATTGCAACATATAAGATTATTAAGGGATTGGACAAGATAGAGGCAGGAAATATGTTCCAGATGCTGGGAGAGTCCAGTACCAGAGGGCATGGTTTGAGAATAAGGGGTAGGTCATTTAGGACAGAGTTAAGGAAAAACTTCTTCTCCCAGAGAGTTGTGGGAGTCTGGAATGCACTGCCTCGGAAGGTAGTGGAGGCCAATTCTCTGGATGCTTTCAAGAAGGAGCTAGATAGGTATCTTATGGATAGGGGAATCAAGGGATATGGGGACAAGGCAGGAACCGGGTATTGATAGTAGATGATCAGCCATGATCTCTCAAAATGGCGGTGCAGGCTCGAAGGGCCGAATGGTCTACTTCTGCACCTATTGTATCTAACGACGACAGTGACACCTGTGCGGGAGAATTTGTAAAGCTGTAAAGCTGTTGCACGGGGCAGTTCCACTCTCTCAACCTCGGAAGTCTGTGTCCAGTGGTATGAGCGGTCGTCACAAACTGGCTCTTCCTCGGTCACAGTGAATGACCACGACTTCTTTGATGCCTCGTCACGTCCTTCGCTTTCCAGAATCGTTGGAGGTCTCATCCCGCCAGGCCACCAGAGCTGATTTTGCACGTTAGGATAGGCACATCCCTAACTCACCAGGGAGCGACCTGACCTGTACCTGGCAAAGCAGTGTAGCAGGGCGTGGCCAGTGTCGCATCCAAACAGCTCCTTGGAGCCACAGGTCAGACTGAGTGTCCCGTGTGGCCCAAAGGGGAGTGAGCTGCCCCAGAGGTGCCACCCCTCCCCGGACACCCCATATACCCCTCCCGGCTGTAACACTGCACAGAAAAATCACCCAAACCCTCTGATCAGATTCCAGCCTTTACACAGTTCCCAGATGACTAGCTCCAAATGGAAGCCTCTTCTCTCCGAATACTGCTGTGTGGTGTTTTTGTACCAGCGTATCTTTATCATGGCCACCTTCTCTCTAAGGTGGTTTACCTGTGAACATCACTGCGTTTCCTCGGATCTCAGGCCTGTTGCTTTTGAAGAATGAGACATTACCCATGACGTAGAAGTTAATTTTCTCCGGGAAATCACTGATCTGCGGAGGGAAAACAGCATCAAAAGCAGTCCTGTGGTTTTGTTTTCACGTAGACCACCTGTGGCTGTGTGATTGGGTCCGGGTTCAATTGCGTTAGAACGACGGGGGGGATCTCACCAAAACCTATCGAACACTGAAAGGCCGAGATGGTGGATGTATCCGGTAGTGAGTGAGTCTGGGACCAGAGGGCACAGCCTCAGGATAGAGGGACATCCATTTAGAACGGAGATGAGGAGGAATTTCTTTAGCTGCAGGGTGGTGAATCTGTGGAACTCATTGCCATGGATGGCTGTGGAGGCCAAGTCATTGGGTATCTTTAAAGCAGAGGTTGATAGGTTTTTGATTGGTCAGGGTGTGAAAGGTTAGGGGAAGAAGGCACGAGAATGGGGTTTACAGGGGAAATGAATTCCACAGATCCACCTCCTCTGGCTAAAGAAATTCCTCATTTCTGTTATGAATGGGTGTCTGTCAATTTTGAGGCTGTCTCCTCTGGTGCTAGACTCCTCCACAATAGGGGCCATCCTCTCCATGTCCACTCTATCTTTCAATATTCAATAAGTTCAAATGTGATCCACCCTCATTCTTCCAAAGTCCAGCAAGTACAGGCCTAAAGCCAACAGATGCGCCACAAAATACATAAAATAAGATAGTTTGCATCAGGTTTCTGCGTGGCAGTCATAGGCAGTTTGGTTCTCTAAGGGTGGCAGGGTGGTAATGGGAGTTAGTAAATGCTCCCAATGGCGTGCGTCTCAAATAGCCTCTGACAACTAAGTGCAGCAAACCGTTTCCACTGACAGGAGAAGGGGCAAAGGCGGGTTAACAAGTTGCTTCGGGGAGAGGGGGCCCACCAGCCGTGGCTGAGAGCTCATCAGGTCTCAAACCTCTGCTACCTTGAGGCTATATCCACTCAAGGGGGAAACCATTCGGGAGTAAACCCCGAGGGAAATATCTGGAGCTAGAGTCCCTAAGGCAGTCCTACGTTGAGTTCAACGCTGACTGACAACTCCTGCGATGCTGCTGATGCCAAACTGCATCGGTCTCTGCCGTAGAGGGAGCTTGCTCCATGGGCAACAGCTTGCTCTCCATATCGTACTGCCCAGGCTTGTGTATCTGGACAGCGAGGACGCAACATCTATGGTTGACCCTGATCAACGGAGGCCTCATGTAGGCAGTTTGCTCTGCAAACAGTAGTTTAGTTGGAGTTTGTGATACTATTGGATATAACTTCTCAGGCCAAAGTTGTACAAATAAACAAACAGCACAGGAACAGGCCCTTCGGCCCACAATGTTCTGCTGATCCAATTAAATTGGTCATCAAATCCCTTCTGACTACACAATGACCATATCCTTCCATTTTCTTCACATTCATGTGCCCATCTAAACAGCTCTTAAAAGTCCCTGATGTATCTGCCTCTCCCAGCACCCCAGGCAGAGCATTCCACACATCCACTACCTCTCTTTATATTAAAAAAATGCCCCCCACATCTCCTTTGAAATTACTCCCTCTCACCTTAAATGCATGCCCTTTGGTATTAAACATTTCATCTTTGAGAAAAAGATACTGTCTGTCTACTCTATCTATGCCTCTTATAAACCTCCATCAGATCTCCTCTCAATGTCTGCCGCTCCAGGAGAAGGGGTTGCTGTCAAGACCAGCACGTTGCCATCGAGATGGAGTCAGTGGCCCCTGGGGTCTGTGCGACTGAGGGACGAAGGTTGCACAGGACCCAAGGGTGGATGTTGGCACCCTCCTCCATTATCCCCTGAACAGACGACTCACGATGTGCTTGGACAGATCGTTGACGAACTCTCCGTAGTGAAGATGTGCCTCCTCCAGTAGGTGCTTCTGAAACATTAGACTGACGTTGTCCGAGCCCATGATGGGGCCAATCAAACGCAGGGCAAATTTACAGGCCTGTTGAGAGACAGAGGGAGAGACCACAGACCATAAGACACAGGAGTACAAATGGGACTTCCAGACCTTTAGATCCGCTCTGACATTCCATCATGGCTGATTTATTATCCCTCTCAACCCAAATCTCCAGCTTTTTTCCCTTAACCTTTGAAGCCCTGATTAATCAATAATCTGTCAACCTCCACTTTAAATATACACAATGACTTGGCCTCTACAGCCATCCACAGACTCACCACACTCTGGCTAAAGAAATTCCTCCCCATCTCTGTTCTAAATGGACATCCCTCTATTATAAGGCTGGGCCCTCTGGTCCCTGTCTCCCCCCTGAAAGGAAACATCCGCTCTATCTGCGATTTCACTATTCAATAGGTTTCAGTGAGATTCACCTCCGGTGAGAACAGGCCCAGAGCCATCAAACACACCTCATAGGCTTCATTCCCAGAAACACTCTCCAAGAAGGGGATCAATGGCAGAGCTGGCATTACATCGCAGACCTCAAAGTGCTGTGTATTTCATTCAATAGTGACTGCAGGAGTCAAGACACAGAGTGAAGCTCCCTCCACCCCGTCCCATCACACACTCCCGGGGTCAGACACAGAGTGAAGCTCCCTCCACACCGTCCCGTCACACACTCCCGGGTCAGACACAGAGTGAAACTCCCTCCACACCGTCCCATCACACACTCCCGGGGTCAGACACAGAGTGAAACTCCCTCCACACCGTCCCATCACACACTCCCGGGGTCAGACACAGAGTGAAACTCCCTCCACACCGTCCCATCACACACTCCCGGGGTCAGACACAGAGTGAAACTCCCTCCACACCGTCCCATCACACACTCCCGGGGTCATACACAGAGTGAAGCTCCCTCCACACCGTCCCATCACACACTCCCGGGGTCAGACAGAGTGAAACTCCCTCCACACAGTCCCATCACACACTCCCGAGGTCAGACACGGAGTGAAACTCCCTCCACCCCATCCCATCACACACTCCCGGGGTCAGACACAGAGTGAAACTCCCTCCACCCCGTCCCAACACACACTCCCGGGTCAGACACAGTGTGAAACTACCTCCCCACTGTCCCATCACACACTCCCGAGGTCAGACACAGAGTGAAACTCCCTCCACACCGTCCCATCACACACTCCCGGGGTCAGACACAGAGTGAAACTCCCTCCACACCGTCCCATCACACACTCCCGGGGTCAGACACAGAGTGAAACTCCCTCCACACCGTCCCATCACACACTCCCGGGGTCAGACACAGAGTGAAACTCCCTCCACACCGTCCCATCACACACTCCCCGGGTCAGACACAGAGTGAAACTCCCTCCACACCGTCCCATCACACACTCCCGGGGTCAGACACAGAGTGAAGCTCCCTCCACACCGTCCCATCACACACTCCCGGGGTCAGACAGAGTGAAACTCCCTCCACACCGTCCCATCACACACTCCCGGGGTCAGACACAGAGTGAAAATCCCTCCACACCGTCCCATCACACACTCCCGGGGTCAGACACAGAGTGAAACTCCCTCCACACCGTCCCATCACACACACCCGGGGTCAGACACAGAGTGAAACTCCCTCCACACCGTCCCATCACACACACCCGGGGTCAGACACAGAGTGAAACTCCCTCCGCACCGTCCCATCACACACTCTCGGGGTTAGACACAGAGTGAAACTTCAATATTCAATAGGTTTCAATGAGATTCCCTCCAGCTCCCCCCTATTCTTCTGATCTTCAGTGAGTACAGGCCCTGAGCAATCAAACACTCCTCATTTGCAACCGTTTCATTCCTGGGATCATTCTCGTGAATCTCTGCTGGACTCTCCAATGCCAACACATCCTTCCCTAGATACAGGACCCAAAGATTTCAGAGTGGCCCAGCTCCCATTTGCAGAGGGAAAGGAAGGCTGTCCTGTCCCTCCTGCATTCCCCACGCATATCCCCGTCAGCTGCAGGACACCAGTACCTTCACCACCTCCGTGCTGCTGTCATTGAGGTGCAGCAACAGGCTGACCAGGCTGGAGTGGACCTGTTCCAGGAAGTCGGCCTCCGACTCTCCCTTCCCGAATCGGGACAGGTTCCCAAAAACCGCGAAGGCGGCAGCCCGCACTCGGTCCTCGTCCTGTGGAGAACGAAGTCACCATAAACAACAGTCAACAGGCCCTTCAGCCCATCTTGCCCATGCTGACCAAGACTCGCATCCAAGCTGATCCCAACTGGCCCCTTCCTCTAAACCTTGTCCAAGTTCCCTTTGAAAGGAGCTAACATACATGCATCAACCACTTCCTCTTGCCCCTCAGGTTCCTATTAAATCTCTCCCCTCTCACTTTCGATCTGTGCTCTCTCTCTTGATTCCTCAACCATGTGGAGAAAGACTGTTCAACCCCCCCATCTCTGCCCCTCATGATTTTATCCACCTCTATAAGATCCACCCTCAGTCTCCTGCACGCGTGAAAAATGTCCCAACTTGCTCAACCCACTCTCCAGAACTCAGTCCCGAGTGTTTGGAATATCCTCCACTCAGCCTGATCAGCCTCCCTCAATATCCTCGTTATGTACTCTGTGCTCTTTCCATCTTTCCTATCGTGGGCTGACCAAAGGTGATCACAATATCCCAACTGGCGTTTCACCAACATAACATGCCAACCCTGACCGATGAAACCAGCACTTCTTCCCCACTCCTCGATCCCTTAGTAGCACACCTTCCCCAGGGCCCTGAACACCCTACCCTGGTCTGTCTCCCGCCCTGTACCCCACACCCACCTTCTCGAAGAAGGGCCGGATGCGGAGGGCGATGTTGATGAGGATGGGCTGAACGCTGGTTTCCTGGAGCTGGCTCAGCACCTTCGACAGACCAGACATGGCCTCCAGGGTGATGTGGTCATCGGGGTCGTCCTTCTCGTCCAGACCAGCCACCATGGCCGACAGCAGCCGGGGGGAGAACCGCTGCACCTGTGGGGAGGGCAATAACAGGTCTGGGGTAATGCTGACTGCCCCCTCCCCATCCAAACACACACCACCCCTCCCACTTCCACATCCCCCCCACCTTCCCCACCAAAAACCCCCATCCAACTGCTCCACCAACCATCCCGTTGTCTGATCTCCCACCTTGACCACCCTCCACCTCCCCGTCCTGACCCCCTTCACCTCCCCGTCCTGACCCCCCCCTCCACCTCCCCGTCCTGACCCCCCTCACCTCCCCGTCCTGACCCCCCTCCACCTCCCCACCCTGACCCCCTTCACCTCCCCGTCCTGACCCCCCTTCACCTCCCCGTCCTGACCCCCCTCCACCTCCCCGTCCTGAACCCCCCTCCACCTCCCCGTCCTGAACCCCCCTTCACCTCCCCGTCCTGACCCACCCTTCACCTCCCCGTCCTGAACCCCCCTCACCTCCCCGTCCTGAACCCCCCTTCACCTCCCCGTCCTGAATCCCCCCTTCACCTCCCCGTCCTGAACCCCCCTTCACCTCCCCGTCCTGACCCACCCTTCACCTCCCCGTCCTGAACCCCCTTCACCTCCCCGTCCTGACCCACCCTTCACCTCCCCGTCCTGAACCCCCCTCACCTCCCCGTCCTGAACCCCCCTTCACCTCCCCGTCCTGAACCCCCCTTCACCTCCCCGTCCTGAATCCCCCCTTCTCCTCCCCGTCCTGACCCACCCTTCACCTCCCCGTCCTGAACCCCCCTTCACCTCCCCGTCCTGAACCCCCCCTCCACCTCCCCGTCCTGACCCCCCTCCACCTCCCCGTCCTGAACCCCCCTCACCTCCCCGTCCTGAACCCCCCTTCACCTCCCCGTCCTGAATCCCCCCTTCACCTCCCCGTCCTGAATCCCCCCTTCACCTCCCCGTCCTGAACCCCCCTTCACCTCCCCGTCCTGACCCACCCTTCACCTCCCCGTCCTGAACCCCCCTTCACCTCCCCGTCCTGAACCCCCCTTCACCTCCCCGTCCTGACCCCCCTTCACCTCCCCGTCCTGACCCACCCTTCACCTCCCCGTCCTGAACCCCCTTCACCTCCCCGTCCTGACCCCCCCTCCACCTCCCCGTCCTGAACCCCCCTCACCTCCCCGTCCTGACCCCACCTCACCTCCCCGTCCTGACCCCCCCTTCACCTCCCCGTCCTGAAACCCCCCCTTCACCTCCCCGTCCTGAAACCCCCCCTTCACCTCCCCGTCCTGACCCCCCCTCCACCTCCCCGTCCTGACCCCCTTCACCTCCCCGTCCTGACCCCCCCTTCACCTCCCTGTCCTGAACCCCCCTCACCTCCCCGTCCTGAACCCCCCCTTCACCTCCCCGTCCTCCCCGTCCTGACCCCCCCTTCACCTCCCCGTCCTGAACCCCCCTTCACCTCCCCGTCCTGACCCCCCCCTTCACCTCCCCGTCCTGACCCCCCCTCACCTCCCCGTCCTGACCCCCTTCACCTCCCCGTCCTGACCCCCCCGTCACCTCCCCGTCCTGAACCCCCTTCACCTCCCCGTCCTGAACCCCCCTTCACCTCCCCGTCCTGAACCCCCCTTCACTTCCATCCTGACCCCCCCTCACCTCCCCATCCTGAACCCCCCTTCACCTCCCCGTCCTGACCCCCCTTCACCTCCCCGTCCTGACCCCCCTTCACCTCCCCGTCCTGAACCCCCCTTCACCTCCCCGTCCTGAACCCCCCTTCACCTCCCCATCCTGACCCCCCCTTCACTTCCATCCTGACCCCCCTCACCTCCCCATCCTGACCCGCCCTTCACTTCTATCCTGAACCCCCCTCACCTCCCCATCCTGACCCCCCCTTCACTTCTATCCTGAACCCCCCTCACCTCCCCATCCTGAACCCCCTTCAGCTCCAGTACTGCAACTGCCTCCGTCCAGAACTACTCCCTACGCCTCACCACCATCCCACATCTTCCCAAACTTCGAGATCATCCTTCGGCCTCCCCTCAACCCCACCCAACCAGAAGCCCAGCCCAACTCCCTCTACTGCTCCCCATCGGTCCCACAGAGGACGGGACGATATGGGTGAGGGAGGGTGGGAGGAGGTGACCCCAAGGGGGTGTGCATGAGGGAGAGTGGAGTGTGGCTGGGAGAGTTTAGGGGTTGGTGTGTCAGGGGAGGGGTTTAGTGTACATATCCATGTGTCTGGTGCGTGCGTGCGTGTATGTGGGAGGGGGTTGGTGCGTGGACAGAGCAAAGGGTTTTTGTGTGTGGGTGG
Source organism: Hemitrygon akajei (assembly GCF_048418815.1). Taxonomy (NCBI): domain Eukaryota; kingdom Metazoa; phylum Chordata; class Chondrichthyes; order Myliobatiformes; family Dasyatidae; genus Hemitrygon; species Hemitrygon akajei. Next base: position 174,770,235 of record NC_133131.1, on the reverse strand, counting down.
AGGTTGGTGCGTGGGTATAGCAGAGGGCCTTGGTTTGGGGTGACTGAACCTACCTTGCCAGGGGCCCCGACCGTGGCGTTGCCCAGCCCGCGGATTGATAACCTCCGGACCAGAGCGGAAGGATCGACCAGGCACCGCAGGAGGCTGCTGACCAGCGCATCGGTCAGGAGCAGATCACAGGTCACATGATGGTTCAGTAACTGTCAACGAGAAGGCAAGGAGTCAGCTGAGAATAGGCCATAGTCAACATGGCTTCCTCAAGGGAACTTCTTGCCTGGCAAATCTGGTGGAATTATTTGAAGAAGTAACATGCAAGACGAGATTCAGTTGATGTTGTGTATTTGGATTTTCAGAAGGCCTTTGACAACAGACAGACATACTTTATTGATCCCGAGGGAAATTGGGTTTCGTTACAGCCGCACCAACCAAGAATAGTGTAGAAATATAGCAATATAAAACCATTAATAATTAAATAATAATAAGTTAATCACGCCAAGTGGAAATAAGGAGTTGTAAAGTTTGATGGCCACAGGCAGGAATGACTTCCTATGACGCTCAGTGTTACATCTCGGTGGAATGAGTCTCTGGCTGAATGTACTCCTGTGCCTAACCAGTACATTATGGAGTGGATGGGAGACATTGTCCAAGATGGCATGCAACTTGGACAGCATCCTCTTTTCAGACACCACCGTCAGAGAGTCCAGTTCCACCCCCACAACATCACTGGCCTTACGAATGAGTTTGTTAATTCTGTTGGTGTCTACTACCCTCAGCCAGCTGCCCCAGCACACAACAGCAAACATGATAGTACTGGCCACCACAGACTCGTAGAACATCCTCAGCATCGTCCGGCAGATGTTAAAGGACCTCAGTCTCCTCAGGAAGTAGAGACGGCTCTGACCCTTCTTGTAGACAGCCTCAGTGTTCTTTGACCAGTCCAGTTTATTGTCCATTCGTATCCCCAGGTATTTGTAATCCTCCACCATGTCCACACTGACCCCTTGGATGGAAACAGGGGTTACCGGTGCCTTAGCCCTCCTCAGGTCCACCACCAGCTCCTTAGTCTTTTTCACATTAAGCTGTAGATGATTCTGCTCACACCATGTGACAAAGTTTCCCACCATAGCCCTGTACTCCGCCTCATCTCCCTTGCTGATGCATCCAACTATGGCAGAGTCATCAGAAAACTTCTGAAGATGGCAAGACTCTGTGCAGTAGTTGAAGTCTGAGGTGTAGATGGTGAAGAGAAAGGGAGACAGGACAGTCCCCTGTGGAGCCCCAGTGCTGCTGACACAGTGTCAGACAGGTGCCATATATGAGGCTGCTAAACAAACTATGAGTCCATGGTACTACAGGAAAGATTCTAGCATGGATAAAGCAGTGGCTGATTGGCAGGAGGCAAAGAGTGGGAATAAAGGGAGCCTTTTCTGGTTGGCTGCCAGTGACTAGTGGTGTTTCACAGGAGTTTGTGTTGGGACCAATTCTTCTTACATTATATGTCAATGGTTTGGATGATGGAATCGATGGCTTTGTTACAAAGTTTGCAGATGATATGAAGATAGGTGGGGGGCAGGTAGTTCTGAGGAAGTAAGAGGCTACAGAAGTATTTAGATTGGGAGAATGAAATGGCAGATGGAATACAGTGTCGGGAAGTGTATGGTCACACACTTTGCACGATAGACTATTTTCTAAATAGTGAGAAAGCACAAAAATCTGAGCTGCAAAAGGACTTGGGAGTGCTTGTGAAGAATTCCGAAGGTTAATTTGCAGGTTGAGTCTGTGGTGAGGGAGGTAAATACAATGTTAGCATTCATTTCAAGAGAACTAGAATAGAAAAGAAAGGATGTAATGTTGAGACTTTATAAAGCACTGGTGAGGCTTCACATGGAGTATTGTGAGCAGTTGTGGCACCTTCTCTTAGAAAAGACATGCTGAAACTGGAGAGGGTTCAAAGGAGGTTCACGAAAATGATTCCAGGATTGAATGGCTTGTCATATGAAGAGTGTTTGATGGCTCTGGGCCTGTATTCACTGGAATTCAGAAGAATGAAGGGTGATCTCCCTGAAACCTATTGAATCGTGAAAGGCCTTGATAGAATGGATGTTTCTTCTGGTGGGAGAATCTAAGACCAAAGGGGACAGCCTCAGAGTAGAGGGACATCCTCTTAGAACAGAGATGAAGAGGAATTTCTTTACCCAGAAGATGGTAAATCTGTGGAATTCTTTGCTACAGGCAGTCCTGGTGGTTCCAAGGTTGTCAAGCCGAGGAGTGGTAGTGGGGACAAGCTCCTCACAGCGGCGCCTCAAATAGCCTCTGACAACCAAGTCAACTCCTGGCCTTCTCGTGTGGCTTAGCCTCTAAGCTCAGCGGAACTGTTTCTACTGATAGGAGAAGGGGCAAAGGTGGGTCCTGGTGCCTTAAAACCAGTGCTTCGGGTAGATGGAGATCATCAGCCTGGGAAGGCAGTCCACCTAAGAGAAGGAAAACTCTGATTTCAAACCTCCGCTGCCTTGAGGCCATACCCACTCATGGAAAAGGTTTCGGGAGTAAACCCCGAGGACAAATCTGGAGCTGGAGTCCCTAAGGCAGTCCGACTTTGCCTTCAACCTCGTTCTGGCAACTCCCGCGACAACACTGGTGCCAAGCTGTATCGGTCCTTGGACAACATTCCAGGCGCAGATCCATGGTCTCGCGAGACTAATGGATGCCACCAGGCAGTCCTGGAGGCCAAGTCTTTCTGTACATTTAAGACAGAAGTTGACAGATTCTTGATTGGTCAGGGTGTGAAGGGATACGGGGAGCACGTAGGGGATTGGGCCTGAGAGGAAAAATGGATCAGCTTTGATGAAATGGCGGAGCAGACTCGATGGGCCAAATGGCCTAATTCTGCTCCTATCTTATTGGGTTAAAATGCCTGAGGAGCACAGCTGGTCAGGCAGCATCTATGGTGGATGTTTCAGGGCGAGACCCTTCATCGCTGACTTACGAGGTATATGAAATCAAGAGGGGCAGACAGGGTGAATGTGCATAGTTTTTACCCTAGGGTTGGGAAGTCAAGAACCAGAGGTTTAGAGTAGGAGGGGAGTGATTTAATAGGAACCTGAGGTTAACTTGTTCGCCCAGAGGGTGATCAGTCTATGGAACGAGCTGCCAGAGGGAGTGGTTGAGCCAGGTGCATTCACAACGGGACTTGGACAGGGACTAAGGGTGAGTGCAATATGGGCCGAGCACAGGCAAATGGGACTGGCTTAGATGGGAATAGCACAGAGCAGTTGGGCCGAAGGGCCTGCTTCTGCGCTGTATGGCAGCAGAGGTGGGGCAGGTGGCAATGAGGGAGGCAATGGAGGAGGGTTGTGGTAGGTGTGAGGAGGGCCACGGAAGCCACAGGTGGGGCAGAAACGAGGCAGCAGATCCGACGGGGAATGCGGAGGGAGGGGGGAGGGTCGGGGCTATGATCGGCAACAGCCCAGCAAGTCCTGGCTGGAAAGGGTTAAACTCTCCAGTGAGGAGTAGTCAGCACATCTGAGCGATGAAAGCATTAGCTAGCAGTATTTAATAAGAGATGGAAAATCTGAGAGGCCGGGGTTCCGAACATCCAGGGGGGAAAGCGTGTCCAAGAAAATGTCAAGTGGAGTTTTCCAGCCGCACGGCCAAGAGACTCCGAGATGTCCTCGCCGGGGATCCAGTTTCACGTCTTCCTCAGCACTGGACTGATTCCAATCGCCCGACTCACAACCCCCCTCACCCCCTACACCCACCCCACCATCCTCAAAAGGCCTCTCGAGGATCAGCAAGTACGTGGTGCCTCAAGAAGACAGCATGCATCATCACGGACCCCCACCGCCCAGGACGTGCCCTCGTCTCGTCGCTGCCATCGGGGAGGAGGAACAGGAGCCCAAAGACACACACTCAACCAGTCAGGAGTAACTCCCTCCCTCTGCCATCAGCTTTCTGAACAGACTGTGACCCCATAAACACTACCTCACCATTTCACTCTCTTTTGGCACCATTTCTTATTGTAATTTATAGTAATTTTTATTTCTTGCAATGTACTGCTGCTGCAAAACAACAAATCTTAAGACATATGTCAGTGATGATAAATCTGATTGCGACTCTGAAGCCCCAGAAGAGGTTTTAATGCTTGCCTTCATTTATCACGCGTATATCGAAACACGCAGTCAATCGCGTTAAATCAAATCAGGTTCGCTGGTTGTGCTGGGGGCAGCCCGCACGTGTCCCCAAGCTTCCAGCACCAACGTAGCACACCCCACAATTCACAGACCCCAACCCGCGCGGCCGCGGAGGAAAGCCACGCCGTCACAGGGAGGATGTACAGACCAAACCCAGTCGCTGGCGCCGAAAACCGTGACCGTGCCACCGATTCCCCACTCACCTCTCCGAAGAAGGCAGCCACGGTGACCCTCTGGCCCTCGTAGGGTGCGTTCAGGAAGGGTTCCAGCCTCTCCACGATGCTGCTCAGGTGCGATGTGCTGTGTCTCGCCATGGCCCTGCAGGAGAGTCAGAAACCCCAGTTAGACACCAATCCTCCCTCCCTCAGGTGCTGAAACACTGCCCCCAGCCCAGCTGATGGGAAGGGCCCCTCCCCATGGTCCCTCTCAGTAAAGACTCTGGAGCAGAATGAGGCCATTCAGCCCATCTGCTCCACCATTCTATCACATCTGATCTATTACCTGACCACTGACTATGTGGAGAGTGGTTCACAGTTGCCGTATAGGGGTGGGAGAGAGACACTTACCTGGCCAAAATGGCCACCCCCTGGTGGTGTGTGTCGGGGCTCTTCAGCTGTTCCCAGCCTTCCTCATCCTTCATGATCCGGAGTAACCCCTCATTCTGACTCTGGACCATCACCGCCCGGAGAGCGTCCACTGAACAGCTGCAAGACGAAGCGGACTCACTCACAATACCCTCAGCAACGACTGCGTTCACCAGGAGACCCCACAGAGTTAACACCTCCTCCATACCGATTCACTTGCCTGCATTTCGCCCACATCCTTTCCTATCTCCCCTGCCCCACCTTCTGAATTCGGCAGCTTCCCCCTTCTTTTCCAGTCCAAATCGGCAACAACTGTTCATTCATTTCCAGAGATGCTGCCTGACCTGCTGAGTTCCTCCAGCATTTTGTGCGTGTTGTTTCACCTATGGACGTGTCTTTTATGTACTGCTAATCTGCCTGTCCCTAATGCAGCTCGTTCCATGTCCCCACCATCCTCTGGCTGATCAAAGTTGCCCCTCAGGTCCCTTTAAAATCTTTCCCCTTTCACCGTAAACCTACACCCCCCCCCCCCCCAAACTCGGTTTAATGCTCCTCTACCTGGGGAGAGACCGTGATCACCTGTACCCCTCAGGACTTTATGAAATTCTGCTACAAGGTCCCCTCAGCCTGTCCTTGTAACACGAGCTGTCTATCTTTGTGCTCTCCACATCATGCTCTCCCCCAACCCTTCCCAGCAGGGAGAGCAGAATCTTTGGAGTTCTCCAAATCTGGACCATGCTTTCTACATGATGTCCCACCTCCTGGCTCAGTATCCTGACCGAAGGCCAGTGAGCTGAACTCCTTCCTCAGCACCCGGTCCACCTGCACCACTGTGTACTGACACCCAGAGATGCAAGTACATAGTTTCACTGGATAGACAGAGAGCTAGCGGTAAAGAGAGACAGATAGAGATGGATAGGCTGTTCTAGACCCTGTGTAGGGTCCCGTCAATTCTCTGTGCAAGTCCTGCCCTGATCTGATTTGTTTTCCTAAAATACAATGATCTAAACTAAACTCCATCTGCCATCCCTTGGCCCAGTTGATCAGGATGCTGTTATAATCTAACAAACTTCATTCTCTCTGTACCACCAGTTTCATTTGTCATTCCCAAACCGTGTCGACCACATTCCCATCCAAGTTGTTAAACACTGAACAGTACAGCACAGGCCCCGTCACCCCAGGGTATCGCACAGTACGGGCCCCGTCACCCCAGGGTATCGCACAGTACAGGCCCCGTCACCCCAGGGTATCATACAGCGACGTCGTCACTAAGTGCTTCAATGTAGGTGTGGCCAATGTAACCCTGGTAAAGGTTTCACTGTAATGTAGGGTTTCTCTGTAGCAGCAGTGTTCAGTCGTGACTAGAGATAACGCGGACTCTGGATTGTTTGTCGTCTAATGAAAGGAAGTGAGTTTTTTCTTGTGTGTGCCTGAGACCGAGGTGATCTGGGTCTTGTGTTCAGTGAGAGATGAAGGGAGAAGATGCCAGAATGGAGAGGTCGTAGACAGCAGGACGGAGTGGACTTGGAGTGGGGCCGAAAGTCAACGAAGCCCGGGGAGATCGATGGAGGACCAGCGGAAGAGAAACCGTGAGCTCCAACTTGTGCACACTAGACTGTCTCATTAAAATGGACCCTTTTCATTTTGTTTTCTTTAATAAGCCTTAAGTCAAATGAAGAATTATAAAGCTAAATCGTTTAATTGCGTATGGTGTACTGTCTGTTATTTTGTGGTACTGATTTGTAACGGGGGAACAGATCACACAGCATCCACACGAGCAGGAGGTTTTGCACCTCGATCTGACATGTTTGGTGGGGCCAGGGATTGTCTCCCCCAGACTTACACAGCCGACGGAACCTGAAGGTCACACAAATAAATTCAAAGCTGAAGATGGGCTCCTGACCTCACTATGACCTTGCTCACCGGCTGCCAGCACTGTGTTTTCTCTGTAAATGTTACACTCCATGCTACACCCCGTTTCTGGTTTACCTCCTCAGTGCACTGTGTAATGATCTGATCTGTAGAACAGTTTGCAAGACAAGCTTTTCACTGTATCGGTACGTTGACAATGTATACCAGGGATACCTCGTGGGTCACTGGGCTGATGACATCACCTCTGTCACCCGTCCCCACCCTCAGAGAACCCACCAGCCCTCGGGATGGTCAACACAACAAGCCTCCCTCCGTGACCCTCCCCTCTCACTTACCTGCAGACATTGAGGGTCCTGGGGAAGCGGATCTGTACAGACCCCCGCCCCTCCTTCGCCTGGTTCGGTGAGTCTTTGGGCAGCCGGACCCCCAGGGTGGAGCCAACGCGGAGGAGGGTGGAGGTGAACAGCAGCGGGTAGAGGAGACCGACGGCCTCGCGCATCTCAGGCTGGGACAGGAGCTCGGTCAGAGCACAGGTGATCTGTGGAGACGTGGTATGACAGGGGTTCAGTGCAGGGGGAGCCCTACCGCCACCCTCAACTGCAGTGACCCCTGACCCCAACCCCACCCGACCTCAACTGTAATCTCTGACCTTAACATGACCCTGAACCTGACTGTGGCCCCACCCTAACCATGAGCCCAAATCTGACTGTGACCCCAACCCAACCTCTGACCTAAGCATGACTCCAAAACCCAACGGTGATCCCACTGCTGACCCTAGCCCCATGACCTCTGACCCACGACACCAATGGGACCCCCAAACGACCCCGATCCTAACCTCTTCACCAAACCCCATTCCAACCCCTGGGGGGGGGGGGGGGGTTAGAGAGGGCAGTTGGGGACTTACAGCCAGCGGCTGGAGAGTGGCCACGCGGGCCACATCCTTTCGCAGAAACGACTCACTGCGTTCCTCGTACGGCAGATGCTTATCCAGCCGCTCGGTCAGCAGCTCCAGCGTGGCTCGAGTCAGGCTCGTGTCCACCGCCAGAGACCGCCACATCTCGCCCGTGGGTCTGTGGGAAGAGAGGGAGAGAGACTGCGGTTAGCTTCAACACCAGGACATCTGTCCCTGAAAACGGGTGGCAGATCGACAGGGCAGTGAGTACCAGGGCTGGGTTGGGATGTTACAGCACGCTGTGGTGAGGCCACACTCGGGAGTATCGTGTGCAACTCTGCTCACCCAGTTGTAAGAAAGACGTCGCTCAGCAAAGATTCAGCAGGATGTTCCCGGGACTGGAGGGTTCGAGTTGTATGGAGAGACCGGACAGGACGGGAGTGAAGGAGGCTGAGGGGCGACCTTTCAAAAGATTATAAGATCACGATGGGCAGAGAGAAGGTGGATGGTCTCCGTGTTTTTGCTGAAGTAGCAGAGTCTAAAACTAGGTTTAAGATGAGAGGGGAAAGATGTAAACTTTAAAGAGTGCTGACACTTCCACACAGAGTGGATCGAGCTGCCAGAATTGATTAAGGTGGGTTCAATTCCCACGTTTAAAAGCCAGTTACAGGTCCATGGAGAGAAACGCACACAAAATGCTGGAGGAACTCAGCAGGCCAGGCGACATCTATGGAAAAAAGTACAGACGACATTTCAGGCTGAGACCCTTTATTTGGTCTTGTTGACGGGTTTCGGCCCAAAACTTTGACTGTACTCTTTTCCATAGATGCTGCCTGACCTGCTGAGTTCCTCCAGCATTTTGTGTGTGTTGCTCGGATTTCCAGCATCTGCAGATTTTCTGTTTGTGAGGTCCATGGAGAAGAAGGGTTGAGGGGGATCTGGGCTGAACTGGAGTCTGTCTGTCTGTCTATTTCTTACTTACAGTGTGGAACAGGACCTTCTGACCCTTTGATCTGTGCAACCCCCCCCCCCCCCCACCCCGATTTAACCCCAGCCTGGTCTCAGCACAACTTACAAAGACCAATGAACCTGCCAATCGGTTCATCTTTGGACTGTGAGAGGAAAGCAGAGCACCCGGAGAAATCCCACACGGTCACAGAAAGGACGTACAAACCCTTTCCAGGCAGTGTCGGGAATTGAACCCGTGTCTCCTGTAACCGTGGTGCTAACCACTGTGACGCCCCAAATGGGACTTGCTGAGAAGCCAGTGTAACGGTTACGTAACATTGCAGAGCACCAGCAATCGAAGGACAGGGTTCAATTCCTGCCGTGGCACTGTCCACACTCTGCCCGTGACTGTGTGGGTTTCCTCCCACAGACCGAAGACGTACGGGTTATGGTTGGTGAGTTGTGGGCATGCTGTGCAGCTCATCCTGGGACTGTGTTTGTCGTTTACACAAACAACACATTTCACACACAAAATGCTGGTGGAACGCAGCAGGCCAGGCAGCATCTATAGGGAGAGGTACAGTCGACGTTTCGGGCCGAGACCCTTCGTCAGGACTAACTGAAACAAGAGATAGTAAGAGATTTGAAAGTGGGAGGGGGAAGATCCAAAATGATAGGAGAAGACTGGGGTGGAGCTGAGAGCAGGGCAGGTGATTGGCAAAAAGGATACAGAGCTGGATAAGGGGGAGGATCATGGGATGGGAGGCCTAGGGAGAAAGAAAGGGGGAGGGGAGCACCAGAGGGAGATGGAGAACAGGCAAGGAGTGATTGTGAGAGGGACAGAGAAAGAAAAAAGGAACAAAAAAATAGGGATAGGGTAAGGAGAGGAGGGGCATTAATGGAAGTCAGAGAAATCAATGTTCACGCCATCAGGTTGGAGGCTACCCAGCCGGTATATAAGGTGTTGTTTCTCCAACCTGAGTGTGGCTTCATCTTGACAGTAGAGGAGGCCATGGATAGACATATCAGAATGGGAATGGGACGTGGAATTAAAATGTGTGGCCACTGGGAGATCCTGCTTTCTCTGGTGAATCGAGCGTAGGTGTTCAGTGAAACGGTCTCCCAGTCTGCATCAGGTCTCACCAATATATAAAAGGCCACACCGGGAGCACCGGACGCAGTATACCACACCAGCCAACTCACAGGTGAAGTGTCGCCTCACCTGGAAGGACTGTCTGGGGCCCTGAATGGTGGTGAGGGAGGAAGTGTAAGGGCAGGTGTAGCACTTGTTCCACTTGCAAGGGTAAGTGCCAGGAGGGAGATCGGTGGGAAGGGATGGGGGGGATGAGTGGACAAGATGAGGCCACACTCAGGTTGGAGGAACAACGCCTTATATTCTGTCTGGGTAGCCTCCAACCTGATGGCGTGAACATTGATTTCTCTGACTTCCATTAATGCCCCTCCTCTCCTTACCTTATCCCTATTTTTTTGTTCCTTTTTTCTCTCTGTCCCTCTCACAATCACTCCTTGCCTGTTCTCCATCTCCCTCTGGTGCTCCCCTCCCCCTTTCTTTCTCCCTAGGCCTCCCGTCCCATGATCCTTCCCCTTCTCCAGCTCTGTATCCCTTTTGCCAATCAACTTTCCAGCTCTTAACTTCATCCCTCCCCCTCCTGTCTTCTCCTATCATTTCGGATCCCCCCTCCCACTTTCAAATCTCTTACTATCTCTTCTTTCAGTTAGTCTTGATGAAGGGTCTCGGCCCGAAACGTCGACTGTGCTTCTCCTTATAGAAGCTGCCTGGCCTGCTGTGTTCCACCAGCATTTTGTGTGTGTTGCTTGAATTTCCAGCATCTGCAGATTTCCTCGTGTTTGCGTTTTTACATTTCACTGAGCGTTTTGATGTACATGTGACAAATAAAATTAATCTTTTATGCTGCCCTGTATGGGTGAGTTAGGCTGAAGGGATTGTTTCTGTGTTTCTGACCTGCCCCAAGTTCCACAATCACCCCCCTTTCCCCCATGACCTGGTTCTCCCCCCAGGACGCCAGGTCAGGACGGGACGTGGTTACCTACCTGTCGAAAGGCAGCGGGTGGGTGAGGAGACAGGAGATCACGGCCGCCAGGTTTTGCGAGGCGAGGAGGGAGACTGTCTGTAGAATGGATGTCCGTACCTGCTCCGAGCTGATGCACTCCAGGCGGGAGTGTAACCGCACCATCATGTCCGGCACCTGTGGGCAACCGGCAGAGTCAGGGACCGTCCCTCAGGGGTGAGTGAGCTGGGTCAGGGGCGCTAATGTCCAACACCACCTCCCCACCCTCCAAACTCCCCTCCCTCCCCTTCCCAACTTCCCTCCACCTCACCTCCCCGCCCTCTCCCCATCCTCCAAACTCCCCTCCCCCTCACCTTTCCAACTTCCTTCTGCCTCACCTCCCCTCCCTACCCCGCTTTCCTTCCCTCCCACCTCCCTCAGCCTTACACCCTCCTTTCTGAACCCCTCCTTCCCAACTTCCCACCATCCTTCTTCACCTTCCCTCACCCCTCCCCTCCTCGCCCCACCCAGCCCTGAACCAATGTGTCACAGATTTGGGGCGGCAAGTGCCCTGTGTGAGACCGTGAGAAGCTGCACAGAGTTACCAAAAGGAGTGGCTTCTCCCCTTTAGTCCAGTCAAATCCTCCACAAAGCCAAAAGGCGTCAGAAATGAACCAGTCCATTCAGCCCATCAATCACTTGCTATCCCTCTCAACCCCCAAACCCCCATTGTCCTGCCTTCTCCCCGTAATCTTCAACTCAAGAACCTATCAACCTCCACTTTAAAATATACTCAATGACTTGGCCTCTCCTGCCATCTGTGGCAATGAATTTCAGATTCACCACCCTCTCATTAAAAAGCTTCCTCCTCCCTGTTCTAAAGGGACGTCCTTTTATACTGAGGCTGTGCCCTCTGGAACTAGGCTCCCAACCATGGGAAACATTCTCCCCACATCTAACTAGGACTTTCAACATTCGATGGCTTTCAATGAGATCCCTCTCATTTTTCTGAACGCCAGTGAGTACCAAGCCCAAAGCCATCAAACACCCACATCTAACCTCTTTAGTTCCCAGAATCATTCTCTTCCAGCCCTTCTCCAATGCCGAGCCCAAACAGCCCTCGACACTCTGTGCGGTCTAAGCAATGCCTTGTGACATCTCAGCGCCACGTCCTTGCCTTTCTCTCAGTCCCCCTACGTGCCGGGGATACTCTGGAGGATCGCAGAGCCGTTGCTGAACACAGGCTCTCAGTGAGAATGCTGGAGATACGGGAGAATGAAAGTGGTGTAATGGTGAAGACACCACAAGCTGGGAACAGCTTCTGCCTCTCCACCACCAGATATCTGAACCCATTTCTTTTCTGCGCTACTTACTTTTGTCATTTCCAGGGAGTTTTGTCCTACTGACACAGAAAAACAAATGTCACATTATTGATGATAGAGCCGATCCTGAACTCAGCTGGTCAGACAGCATCTGTGCAGGGAAACGGACAGTCAACATTTCAAGTCATCAGGACAGATGACGAATTTCAAACTGAAACGTCAACTGCACATTTCCCTCCTCAGGTGCTGCCTGGCCTGCTGAGTTCCACCTGTTTTCCACGTATTGCTCTCAATAACAAGTTACCTTCTCTTGGTTTTGACCCAACAGTGGTGGGGTTACAGTTGGGAGCTTAACATTAGGGAATATACTTTGAACTGAAAGGACAGGCAGGAATGTTTAGGAGATGTTGGTAAGAGATGGAATAACATCTTTAGTACCAGGTGACACAGAGTCAGAGATTGTTGAATCCTTGTGTGTGGAGTTAAGGAATTGCAAGGGTAAAAAAACATTATGGGACTCTTATAAAGGCCTCCCAAATAGTAGTCAAGATGTGGGGTTGAGATTGCAAATGAAGCTGGAAAAGGCATGTGATAAGGGCAATGTCACAATTGTAACTGGGGAAATCAGGCTGGTTTCGGATCGCAAGAGCGGGAATTTGTTGAATGCCTACGAGATGATTGGAAGCTTTTTAGAGCAGCTTGTGCATGAACCTCTCGGGAAAAGGCCATCTTACATTGAGTGTTGTGTAATAACCCTGATTTTATTAGTCAGCTTAACGTATGATCGTAATATGATTGAATTCATACTGCAGTTTGAGAGGGAGAAGGATAACTCACATGTATCAGTATCGCAATGGAATAAAGGGAATTACAGAGGCATGAGAGAGGAGCTTGCCCAGGTGGATTGGAGGAGGCTACTGGCATGGACAACAGCAGACAGGTGACTGAAGTTTCTGGGAATAGTTCACACCACACAGGAACGATCTGTCCCACAGAAGAAGTTCTCAAGTGGCAGGGCTAGGCAACCGTGGCCAACAAGGAAAGTTAAGGACAGCATAAAAGCCAAGGAAAGGGCATATAAGGCAGCAAAAGTGAGCAGGAAGTTGGATGATTGGGAAGCATTTAAAATCAAACAAAAGGCAACCAGAAAAGCTGTAAGAAGGGAAAAGGTGAAATATGAGGGCAAACCAGCCAATAATATAAAGCAGGATTCTAAAAGTTTTTTCAGTTACATGAAGAGTAAAAAGGTGAGAGCTGATATTGGACCACAGGAAAATGATGCTGGTGAGGTAGTAATGGGGGAACAAAGAAATGGCAGATGAACTTAATGGGTGATGATCTAGGAATAATGGTGCATAGTTCCCTGAAGGTGGAATCTCATGTGGATAGGGTGGTGATGAAAGCTTTTGGTATGCTGGCCTTTATAAATCAGAGCATTGAGTATAGGAGTTGGGATGTAATGTTAAAATTGTACAAGGCATTGGTAAGGCCTAATTTGGAGTATTGCGTACAGTTCTGGTCACCAAATTATAGGAAAGATGTCAACAAAATAGAGAGAGTACAGAGGAGATTTACTAGAATGTTACCTGGGTTTCAGCACCTAAGTTACAGAGAAAGGTTGAACAAGTTAGGTCTTTATTCTTTGGAGCATAGAAGGTTGAGGAGGGACTTGATAGAGGTATTTAAAATTATGAGGGAGATAGATAGAGTTGACGTGAATAGGCTTTTTCCATTGAGAGTAGGGGAGATTCAAACAAGAGGACAGGAGTTAAGAGTTAAGGGGCAAAAGTTTAGGGGTAACATAAGGGGGAACTTCTTTACTCAGAGAGTGGTAGCTGTGTGGAATGAGCTTCCAGTAGAAGTGGTAGAGGCAGGTTCGATATTGTCATTTAAAGTAAAATTGGAGAGTTATATGGACAGGAAAGGAATGGAGGGTTATGGGCTGAGTGCGGGTCAGTGGGACAAGGTGAGAGTAAATGTTCGGCACGGACTAGAAGGGCCGAGATGGCCTGTTTCCATGCTGTGATTGTTATATGGTTATATATGAGTACTTTGCAAAGTCTTCACTGTGGAAGACAATAGTAGTGTGCCAGAGATCTGTGAGTGTCAGGGAGCAGGAGTGATTGTCATTGCTATTACAAAGGAAATAGTGCTGGCAAACCCAAAGGTTTTCAGGTGTATAAGTCACCTGGACCAGATGAACTACATCCCAGAGTCCTGTGAGAGGTTGCTGAAGAGATAACAGATGCATTGGTCATGATCTTTCAAGGATCACTTGATTCTGGCATGGTCCCGGAGGACTGGAAGATTGCAAATGTCACTCCACTATTTCAGAAGGGAGGAAGGCAAAAGAAAGGAAATTATAGGCCAAGTTAGCCTAACCTCAGTGGTTGGGAAAGTGTTGGAATCTATTATCAAGGATGAGGTTTCAGGGTACTTGGAGACTAATGATAAAATAAGTCAAAGTCAGCACGGTTTCTGTAAAGGGAAATCTTGCCTGACAAATCTGACAGAATTCTTCAAGGAAGTAACACACATGGTGGATGAAGGAGAGGCAGTGGATGTCATTTATTTGCATTTACAGAAAGCATTTGACAAGGTGCCACACAAGAGGCTGCTTAACAAGATAAAATCCTATGGCGTTACAGGAAAGACACTGGCATGGATAGAGGAATGGCTGACGGGCAGGAGGCAGTGAAAGGGAATAAAAGGGGCCTTTTCCGGTTGGCTGCCAATGATTAGTGATGTTCCTCAGGGGTCAGTATTGGGACTGTTACTTTTCACGTTGTTTATCAGTTATTTGGATAATGGAATTGATGGCTTTGTGGCAAAGTTTGTAGATGATATGAAGATAGGTGGAGACGTTGGTAGTGCTGAGGAAGCAATGTGATTTCAGCAGGACTTAGACAAATTGAAAGAATGGGCAAAAAAGTGGCAGATGGAATACAGTTCTGGGAAATGTATGATAATGTATTTTGGTAAAAGGAACAATAGTGCAGACTATTATCTACAAACCCCATTTCCAGAAAAGTTGGGATATTTTCCAAAATACAATAAAAACAAAGATCTGTGATATGTTAATTCACGTGAACCATTATTTAACTGACAAAAGTACAAAGAAAAGATTTTCAATAGTTTTACTGACCAACTTAATTGTATTTTGTAAATATACACAAATTTAGAATTTGATGGCTGCAACACACTCAACAAAAGTTGGGACAGAGGCACGTTTACCATTGTGTTACATCACCTTTCCTTTTAATAGCACTTTTTAATCGTTTTAGAACTGAAGATACTAATTGTAGTAGATTTGCAATTGGAAATTTTGTCCATTCTTGCTTGATATAAGACTTTCAGCTGCCCAACAGTCCGTGGTCTCCGTTGTCTGATTCTCCTCTTCATGATGCGCCATACATTTTCAATAGGAGATAGATCTGGACAGGCAGCAGGCCAGTCAAGCACATGCACTCTGTGTCTACAAAGCCACGCTATTGTAGCCCGTGCAGAATGTGGTCTGGCATTGTCCTGCTGAAATAAGCATGGACGTCCCGGGAAGAGACGTGGCCCTGATGGCAACATATGTCTCTCTAAAATCCTAATACACACCTCAGAGTCAATGGTACCTTCACATACATGCAACTCACCCATGCCATGGGCACTGATGCACTCCCATACCATCACAGATGCTGGCTTTTGCACCTTTCGCTGATAACAATCAGGATGGTCGTTTTCATCTTTGGCACGGAGAACTCGACACCTGTTTTTCCAAAAACTAGCTGAAATGTGGACTCATCTGACCACAGCACAGGGTTCCACAGTCTTTCGGTCCATTTGAGATGAGCTCGGGCCCAGAGAACTCGCCGGTGTTTCTGCGTAGAGTTGATGTATGGCTTCCTCCTTGCGTGATACAGTTTCAAGTTGCATTTCTGGATGCAGCGACAGACTGTGTTAAGTGACAATGGTTTTCCGAAGTACTCCCGAGCCCAGGTGGCTATAATTGTCACAGTAGCATGACAGTTTCTTAGGCAGTGCCGCCTGAGGGCTCGAAGATCACGCACAGTCAACAGTGGTTTCCAACCTTGCCCTTTACGCACTGAGATGTCTCTGAATTCTCTGAATCTTTTCACAATATTATGTACTGTAGATGTTGAAAGACCTAAATTCTTTGCAATCTTGCGTTGGGAAATGTTCCTTTTGAACTGACTAACAATTCTCTCACGAATTTTGGCACAAAGGGGTGAGCCATGACCCATCCTTGCTTGCAAAGACTGAGCCTTTGATGAACACTACTTTTATACCCAGTCATGATACCTCACCTGCTACCAATTAGCCTGCTTAATGTGGAGTCTTCCAAACCGGTGATACTTGAATATTCTGTGCACTTTTCAATCTTATTTTAACTCTGTCCCAACTTTTGTTGAGTGTGTTGCAGCCATCAAATTCTAAATTTGTGTATATTTACAAAATACAATTAAGTTGGTCAGTAAAACTATTGAAAATCTTTTCTTTGTACTTTTGTCAGTTAAATAAGGGTTCACGTGAATTAACATATCACAGATTTTTGTTTTTATTGCATTTTGGAAAATATCCCAACTTTTCTGGAAATGGGGTTTGTAAATGGGGAGAAGGTTCAAACATCAGAGGTGCAGAGGGACTTAGGATTTCTCGTGCAAGACTCCCAGAAGGTTAATTTACAGGGTGAGTCTGTGGTAAAAAAGGCAAATGCAGTGTTGGCATTTATTTCAAGGGGAATAGAATATAAAAGCAAGGAGATAATGCTGAGGCTTTATAAGACACTAGTCAGGCTGCACTTGGAGAATAGTCAACAGTTTTGGGCCCCATATCTCAGAAAGGATGTGGTGTCATTGGAGAGAGTCCAGAGGAGGTTCACGAGGATGATTCCGGGAGTGAAGGGGTTAACATATGAGGAGTGTTTGGCAGCTTTGGGCCTGTACTCACTGGAATTTGGAAGAATGAGAGGGGGATCTCATTGAAACCTACTGAATATTGAAAGGACTGGATAGGGTGGATGTGGAGAGGATGTTTCCTATGGCGGGGATATCTAGAACTATAACAGAGGTAAGGAGGAATTTTTTTAGCCAGAGAGTAGTGAATCTGTGGAATATTCTGCCACAGACTGCAGTGGAGGCCGAGTCCGTGCGTAGATTTAAGGCGGAAGTTGATAGTTTCCTGATTGGTCAGGGGTCAAAAGATTTGGTGAGAAGGCCGGTGTAGAGGGTTGAGCGGGATCCAGGATCAGCTATGATGGAATGGCGGAGCAGACTCAATGGCTTGAATAGCCCAATTCTGCTCCTGTCTTATGCTTGTCCAGAGAACTGAAGCAACATTGCCGCCTGCTGTCCGGAAAGCAAAACTGCAGCAAGGACTGAGATTCTCTACGAATGTCAAGTTCAATGATGTGCGTGCATACAGCTAAACAAAACAGTGTTCCTCTGAGGCAACAGTGCAAAACACCCACACCACGTACAGTCACACAGAGCACACAAAAAGTCACGATTGCACATACAGTCAGTCACAAAAAACATTAGCCCAAGATCCCTGAATGGTATGATGGACACCAGTACAGACCAACAAGCTCCGTAGCAATTTCCAATCAACGTCCAAACGTCCACTCCTACAACAGAGCCTCCTCCCTCTATTTCCCCGAGTCTGGCTGCTGACCTTTCCAGGCCAGGGAATAGAGATCTGTCAGTGAGTGAGAGAGTGAGCCGGACAGAGAGCAGGAGTGGCAGGAGGGAGGGGTAGGGGGGAAAGAGGGAGGGGCGGCAGAGAGTGGGGCAGCAGAGGGGGGTCAGAGGGGAGTGGTTGGAGGGGGGAGGCTGTGAGGGGTAGAGAGGGGGATGGAGAGTGAGAGGCAATGAATTGAATTGACTTTATTCCCTACATCCCTCAGTAAAGAGGAGTTAAAATCTCAGTCTAAACGTGTAATGTGCAATTTCTAGTAATTTATAATAGATAGTATGTACAACAGGACAGTCAATATAACATAGGAATACAATTGTATCAGCATGAATCAATCAGTCTGATGGCCTGGTGGAAGAAGCTGTCCCAGAGCCTGTTGGTTCTGGCTTTTATGCTCCAGTACTGTTTCCCGGATGGTAGCAACTGGAATAGATTGTGGTTTGAGTGACACAGATCCCCAATGATCCTTAGGGCCCTTTTTACACACCTGTCTTTGTAAATGTCCTGAATCATGGGAAGTTCACATCTACAGATGCGCTGGGCTGTCCGCACCACTCTCTGCAGAGTCCTGCGATTGAGGGAAGCACAGTTCCCATACCAGGTAGTGATGCAGCCAGTCAGGATGCTCTCAATTGTGCCCCTATAGAAAGTTCTTATGATCTGGGGACCCATACCAAACTTCTTCAACCGTCTGAGGTGCAAGAGGCACTGTTGTGCTTTTTTCACCACACAGCTGGTGTGTAGAGACCACAGGAGAACTTAAAGCTGTTCACTCTCTCAACCCCAGATCCACTGATGTCAATAGGGGTTAGCCTGTCTCCATTCCTCCTGTAATCCACAACCAGCTCCTTTGTTTTTGTGACATTGAGGGAGAGGTTGTTTTCTTGACACCACTGTGTCAGAGAGATGACTTCTTCCCTGTAGGCCACCTCGTTTATTGTTTGAGATTTGGCCTATCAATGTAGTGTCATCAGCAAATTTAATCAGCAGATTGGAGCTGTGGGAGACGATACAGTCATGGGTAGACAGGGAGTAAAGGAAGGGACAGTACACAGCCTTGAGGGTGTCCTGTATCGAGAATCAGAGGGACAGAGGTGAGGGAGCCCACTCTTACAACCTGCTGGTGATCTGACAGGAAGTCGAGGATCCAGCTACACAAGGCAGGGTGAAGGCCGAGGTCTCTTGTTGAGCCTGGGTGGAATTATGGTGTTGAATGCTGAACTGTAGTCCAAGAACAGCATTCTCACATAAGCATCTCCCTTCTCCAGATGTGGAATGATGATGTGTAGAGCTGTGGGTGGAGTGAGAGGGAGAGGGAGAGCATGCGCGTGAGTGAGTGAGTGAGAGAGAAAGGGGAGTGAGAGTGTGTGCACGTGTGTGGGTATATTCGTGTGTGTGTGTGCGTGTGTGAATGTACGTGGGTGTGTGAGGGTGAGTGTGAGTGTGTGTGTGAACGTACCTGGGTGTGTGGGGGTGAGCGTGTGAATGTACGTGAGTGTGTGGGGTGAGTGTGTGTGTGTGTGTGTGTGTGTGTGTGTGTGTGTGTGTGTGTGTGTGTGTGTGTGTGTGTGTGTGTGTGTGTGTGTGTGTGTGTGTGTGTGTGTGTGTGTGTGAGAATGTACGTGGGTGTGTGGGGGTGAGTGTGAGTGTGTGTGAATGTATGTGGGTGTGTGGGGGTGAGTGTGAGTGTGTGTGAATGTACATGGGTGTGTGGGGGTGAGTGTGAGTGTGTGTGAATGTACGTGGGTGTGTGGGGGTGAGTGTGAGTGTGTGTGAATGTACATGGGTGTGTGGGGGTGAGTGTGAGTGTGTGTGAATGTACGTGGGTGTGTGGGGATGAGTGTGAGTGTATGTGAATGTACGTGGGTGTGTGGGGGTGAGTGTGTGTGAATGTACGTGGGTGTGTGGGGATGAGTGTGAGTGTGTGTGAATGTACGTGGGTGTGACTGTGCTAGTGTGAGTGTGTGTGAATGTACATGGGTGTGTGGGGGTGAATGTGAGGGTGTGAGAATGTATGTGGGTGTGTGGGGGTGAGTGTGAGTGTGTGTGAATGTATGTGGGTGTGTGGGGTGACTGTGTGTGTGAATGTACGTGGGTGTGTGGGGGTGAGTGTGAGTGTGTGTGAATGTACGTGGGTGTGACTGTGCCAGTGTGAGAGTGTGTGTGAATGTACGTGGGTGTGTGGGGGTGAGTGTGAGCGTATGTGAATGTGCGTGTGTGTGTGTGTGTGTGTGTGTGTGTGTGTGTGTGTGTGTGTGTGTGTGTGTGTGTGTGTGTGTGTGTGTGTGTGTGTGTGAGAATGTACGTGGGTGTGTGGGGGTGAGTGTGAGTGTGTGTGAATGTATGTGGGTGTGTGGGGGTGAGTGTGAGTGTGTGTGAATGTACATGGGTGTGTGGGGGTGAGTGTGAGTGTGTGTGAATGTACGTGGGTGTGTGGGGGTGAGTGTGAGTGTGTGTGAATGTACATGGGTGTGTGGGGGTGAGTGTGAGTGTGTGTGAATGTACGTGGGTGTGTGGGGATGAGTGTGAGTGTATGTGAATGTACGTGGGTGTGTGGGGGTGAGTGTGTGTGAATGTACGTGGGTGTGTGGGGATGAGTGTGAGTGTGTGTGAATGTACGTGGGTGTGACTGTGCTAGTGTGAGTGTGTGTGAATGTACATGGGTGTGTGGGGGTGAATGTGAGGGTGTGAGAATTTATGTGGGTGTGTGGGGGTGAGTGTGAGTGTGTGTGAATGTATGTGGGTGTGTGGGGTGACTGTGTGTGTGAATGTACGTGGGTGTGTGGGGGTGAGTGTGAGTGTGTGTGAATGTACGTGGGTGTGACTGTGCCAGTGTGAGAGTGTGTGTGAATGTACGTGGGTGTGTGGGGGTGAGTGTGAGCGTATGTGAATGTGCGTGGGTGTGTGGGGGTGAGTGTGAGTGTGTGTGAATGTACGTGGGTGTGTGGGGCTGAGTGTGAGTGTGTGTGAATGTATGTGGGTGTGTGGGGGTGAGTGTGAGTGTGTGTGAATGTACGTGGGTGTGTGGGGGTGAGTGTGAGTGTGTGTGAATGTACGTGGGTGTGTGGGGGTGAGTGTGAGTGTGTGTGAATGTACGTGGGTGTGTGGGGTGAGTGTGAGTGTGTGTGTGAATGTACGTGGGTGTGTGGGGGTGAATGTGAGTGTGTGAATGTATGTGGGTGTGTGGGGGTGAATGTGAGTGTGTGTGAATGTATGTGGGTGTGTGGGATGAGTGTGTGTGTGAATGTACGTGGGTGTGTGGGGGTGAATGTGAGTGTGTGTGAATGTATGTGGGTGTGTGGGGGTGAGTGTGAGTGTGTGTGAATGTATGTGGGTGTGTGGGGGTGAATGTGAGTGTGTGTGAATGTATGTGGGTGTGTGGGGGTGAATGTGAGTGTGTGTGAATGTATGTGGGTGTGTGGGGTGAGTGTGTGTGTGAATGTACGTGGGTGTGTGGGGGTGAGTGTGAGTGTGTGTGAATGTACGTAGGTGTGTGGGGCTGAGTGTGAGGGTGTGTGAATGTATGTGGGTGTGTGGGGGTGAGTGTGAGTGTGTGTGTGAATGTATGTGGGTGTGTGGGGTGAGTGTGTGTGTGAATGTATGTGGGTGTGTGGGGGTGAGTGTGAGTGTGTGTGAATGTATGTGGGTGTGTGGGGGTGAGTGTGAGTGTGTGTGAATGTACGTAGGTGTGTGGGGGTGAGTGTGTGAATGTACGTGGGTGTGTGGGGCTGAGTGTGAGGGTGTGTGAATGTATGTGGGTGTGTGGGGGTGAGTGTGAATGTGTGTGAATGTACGTGGGTGTGTGGGGCTGAGTGTGAGTGTGTGTGAATGTACGTGGGTGTGTGGGGTGAGTGTGAGTGTGTGTGAATGTACGTGGGTGTGTGGGGGTGAGTGTGAGTGTGTGTGAATGTACATGGGTGTGTGGGGGTGAGTGTGAGTGTGTGTGAATGTACGTGGGTGTGTGGGGATGAGTGTGAGTGTATGTGAATGTACGTGGGTGTGTGGGGATGAGTGTGAGTGTGTGTGAATGTACGTGGGTGTGACTGTGCTAGTGTGAGTGTGTGTGAATGTACATGGGTGTGTGGGGGTGAATGTGAGGGTGTGAGAATGTATGTGGGTGTGTGGGGGTGAGTGTGAGTGTGTGTGAATGTATGTGGGTGTGTGGGGTGACTGTGTGTGTGAATGTACGTGGGTGTGTGGGGGTGAGTGTGAGTGTGTGTGAATGTACGTGGGTGTGACTGTGCCAGTGTGAGAGTGTGTGTGAATGTACGTGGGTGTGTGGGGGTGAGTGTGTGTGTGTGGGAATGTACGTGGGTGTGTGGGGGTGAGTGTGAGTGTGTGTGAATGTACGTAGGTGTGTGGGGCTGAGTGTGAGGGTGTGTGAATGTATGTGGGTGTGTGGGGGTGAGTGTGAATGTGTGTGAATGTACGTGGGTGTGTGGGGCTGAGTGTGAGTGTGTGTGAATGTACGTGGGTGTGTGGGGTGAGTGTGAGTGTGTGTGAATGTACGTGGGTGTGTGGGGGTGAGTGTGAGTGTGTGTGAATGTACATGGGTGTGTGGGGGTGAGTGTGAGTGTGTGTGAATGTACGTGGGTGTGTGGGGATGAGTGTGAGTGTATGTGAATGTACGTGGGTGTGTGGGGATGAGTGTGAGTGTGTGTGAATGTACGTGGGTGTGACTGTGCTAGTGTGAGTGTGTGTGAATGTACATGGGTGTGTGGGGGTGAATGTGAGGGTGTGAGAATGTATGTGGGTGTGTGGGGGTGAGTGTGAGTGTGTGTGAATGTATGTGGGTGTGTGGGGTGACTGTGTGTGTGAATGTACGTGGGTGTGTGGGGGTGAGTGTGAGTGTGTGTGAATGTACGTGGGTGTGACTGTGCCAGTGTGAGAGTGTGTGTGAATGTACGTGGGTGTGTGGGGGTGAGTGTGAGCGTATGTGAATGTGCGTGTGTGTGTGTGTGTGTGTGTGTGTGTGTGTGTGTGTGTGTGTGTGTGTGTGTGTGTGAGAATGTACGTGGGTGTGTGGGGGTGAGTGTGAGTGTGTGTGAATGTATGTGGGTGTGTGGGGGTGAGTGTGAGTGTGTGTGAATGTACATGGGTGTGTGGGGGTGAGTGTGAGTGTGTGTGAATGTACGTGGGTGTGTGGGGGTGAGTGTGAGTGTGTGTGAATGTACATGGGTGTGTGGGGGTGAGTGTGAGTGTGTGTGAATGTACGTGGGTGTGTGGGGATGAGTGTGAGTGTATGTGAATGTACGTGGGTGTGTGGGGGTGAGTGTGTGTGAATGTACGTGGGTGTGTGGGGATGAGTGTGAGTGTGTGTGAATGTACGTGGGTGTGACTGTGCTAGTGTGAGTGTGTGTGAATGTACATGGGTGTGTGGGGGTGAATGTGAGGGTGTGAGAATGTATGTGGGTGTGTGGGGGTGAGTGTGAGTGTGTGTGAATGTATGTGGGTGTGTGGGGTGACTGTGTGTGTGAATGTACGTGGGTGTGTGGGGGTGAGTGTGAGTGTGTGTGAATGTACGTGGGTGTGACTGTGCCAGTGTGAGAGTGTGTGTGAATGTACGTGGGTGTGTGGGGGTGAGTGTGAGCGTATGTGAATGTGCGTGGGTGTGTGGGGGTGAGTGTGAGTGTGTGTGAATGTACGTGGGTGTGTGGGGCTGAGTGTGAGTGTGTGTGAATGTATGTGGGTGTGTGGGGGTGAGTGTGAGTGTGTGTGAATGTACGTGGGTGTGTGGGGGTGAGTGTGAGTGTGTGTGAATGTACGTGGGTGTGTGGGGGTGAGTGTGAGTGTGTGTGAATGTACGTGGGTGTGTGGGGTGAGTGTGAGTGTGTGTGTGAATGTACGTGGGTGTGTGGGGGTGAATGTGAGTGTGTGAATGTATGTGGGTGTGTGGGGGTGAATGTGAGTGTGTGTGAATGTATGTGGGTGTGTGGGATGAGTGTGTGTGTGAATGTACGTGGGTGTGTGGGGGTGAATGTGAGTGTGTGTGAATGTATGTGGGTGTGTGGGGGTGAGTGTGAGTGTGTGTGAATGTATGTGGGTGTGTGGGGGTGAATGTGAGTGTGTGTGAATGTATGTGGGTGTGTGGGGGTGAATGTGAGTGTGTGTGAATGTATGTGGGTGTGTGGGGTGAGTGTGTGTGTGAATGTACGTGGGTGTGTGGGGGTGAGTGTGAGTGTGTGTGAATGTACGTAGGTGTGTGGGGCTGAGTGTGAGGGTGTGTGAATGTATGTGGGTGTGTGGGGGTGAGTGTGAGTGTGTGTGTGAATGTATGTGGGTGTGTGGGGTGAGTGTGTGTGTGAATGTATGTGGGTGTGTGGGGGTGAGTGTGAGTGTGTGTGAATGTATGTGGGTGTGTGGGGGTGAGTGTGAGTGTGTGTGAATGTACGTAGGTGTGTGGGGGTGAGTGTGTGAATGTACGTGGGTGTGTGGGGCTGAGTGTGAGGGTGTGTGAATGTACGTGGGTGTGTGGGGGTGAGTGTGAATGTGTGTGAATGTACGTGGGTGTGTGGGGGTGAGTGTGAGCGTATGTGAATGTACGTGGGTGTGTGGGGCTGAGTGTGAGTGTGTGTGAATGTATGTGGGTGTGTGGGGGTGAGTGTGAGTGTGTGTGAATGTACATGGGTGTGTGGGGGTGAGTGTGAGTGTGTGTGAATGTACGTGGGTGTGTGGGGTGAGTGTGAGTGTGTGTGTGAATGTATGTGGGTGTGTGAGGGTGAGTGTGAGTGTGTGTGAATGTACGTGGGTGTGTGGGGGTGAATGTGAGTGTGTGTGAATGTATGTGGGTGTGTGAGGGTGAGTGTGAGTGTGTGTGAATGTACGTAGGTGTGTGGGGGTGAGTGTGAGTGTGTGTGAATGTACGTGGGTGTGTGGGGCTGAGTGTGAGGGTGTGTGAATGTATGTGGGTGTGTGGGGGTGAGTGTGAATGTGTGTGAATGTACGTGGGTGTGTGGGGGTGAGTGTGAGCGTATGTGAATGTACGTGGGTGTGTGGGGCTGAGTGTGAGTGTGTGTGAATGTATGTGGGTGTGTGGGGGTGAGTGTGAGTGTGTGTGAATGTACGTGGGTGTGTGGGGGTGAGTGTGTGTGAATGTACGTGGGTGTGTGGGGGGTGAGTGTGAGTGTGTGTGAATGTACGTGGGTGTGTGGGGTGAGTGTGAGTGTGTGTGTGAATGTATGTGGGTGTGTGGGGGTGAGTGTGAGTGTGTGTGAATGTACGTGGGTGTGTGGGGGTGAATGTGAGCGTGTGTGAATGTATGTGGGTGTGTGGGGGTGAATGTGAGTGTGTGTGAATGTATGTGGGTGTGTGGGGTGAGTGTGTGTGTGAATGTATGTGGGTGTGTGGGGGTGAGTGTGAGTGTGTGTGAATGTACGTGGGTGTGTGGGGGTGAGTGTGAGTGTGTGTGAATGTATGTGGGTGTGTGGGGTGAGTGTGTGTGTGAATGTATGTGGGTGTGTGGGGTGAGTGTGAGTGTGTGTGAATGTATGTGGGTGTGTGGGGTGAGTGTGAGTGTGTGTGAATGTACGTGGGTGTGTGGGGGTGAGTGTGAGTGTGTGTGAATGTACGTGGGTGTGTGGGGGTGAGTGTGAGTGTGTGTGAATGTATGTGGGTGTGTGGGGTGAGTGTGTGTGTGAATGTATGTGGGTGTGTGGGGTGAGTGTGTGTGTGAATGTATGTGGGTGTGTGGGGGTGAGTGTGAGTGTGTGTGAATGTACGTGGGTGTGTGGGGGTGAGTGTGAGTGTGTGTGAATGTACGTGGGTGTGTGGGGGTGAGTGTGGGGGTGAGTGTGAGTGTGTGTGAATGTACGTGAGTGTGTGGGGCTGAGTGTGAAGGTGTGTGAATGTACGTGGGTGTGTGGGGGTGAGTGTGAGTGTGTGTGAATGTACGTGGGTGTGTGGGGGTGAGTGAGAGTGTGTGTGAATGTACGTGGGTGTGTGGGGGTGAGTGTGAAGGTGTGTGAATGTACGTGGGTGTGTGGGGGTGAGTGTGAGTGTGTGTGAATGTACGTGGGTGTGTGGGGGTGAGTGTGAGTGTGTGTGAATGTACGTGGGTGTGTGGGGGTGAGTGTGAGTGTGTGTGAATGTATGTGGGTGTGTGGGGTGAGTGTGTGTGTGAATGTATGTGGGTGTGTGGGGTGAGTGTGTGTGTGAATGTATGTGGGTGTGTGGGGGTGAGTGTGAGTGTGTGTGAATTTACGTGGGTGTGTGGGGGTGAGTGTGAGTGTGTGTGAATGTACGTGAGTGTGTGGGGCTGAGTGTGAAGGTGTGTGAATGTACGTGGGTGTGTGGGGGTGAGTGTGAGTGTGTGTGAATGTACGTGGGTGTGTGGGGGTGAGTGTGAGTGTGTGTGTGAATGCTCGTGGGGGTGAGTGTGAGTGTGTGTGGAAAGGGGTTTGTGCTGTCATTGTTTTGTCACGGCTGGTGTTGATCTGCTGAATGTTCTGGGCACATTAGTTTGGTGCTGGAATTAGTGACGACACTTGCTGGCTGCCCCAGCACACCCTTAGGTCAGTCACAGAGATGCACGGCACAGAAACAGGCCCCTCGCTCTACTTAGTCTGTGGCAAATCATTTAAACTGCCTACCTGTACCCAAACCATAGCCCTCCCATCCACGTACCTATACAAACGATTCAAACGTTGAGATCCAGCCCGTATCCACCACTTCCACTGGCAGCTCCTTCCACACTCTCACCACCCTCTGAGTGAAGAAGTTTCCCCTCAGGTTCCCCTTAAATTTCTCACCTTTCACCCTTAACCCATGACCTCTGGTTGTCGTCCCAGCCAACCTCAGTGGAAAAAGCCTGCTTGCATTTACCCTATCTATACCCCTCAATTTTATATCCCTCTATTGAATCTCCCCTCAGTCTTCAGTATTCCAAGGAATAAATGGTTGTGAGAGCTGTTAATGCCAACTACACGTTTCAACATGCACATAATAGATAAATTGGAATCTGAATCTAATTAGCCTTTCTCATCAGTTTTACGTACACGGAACACTGGACGTTACCACAGTATGGGAGTGTGGTTAACACAGGGCGATGTTTGCAGATTTTCCAAGAGGGTCAGGGTCACTGTTATCAGGCCCTAGAATGACAGAAGTGAACTCTCCATCTCCGTGGCCCTCGTCCGTCTGCCTGCCTGCACCCTCTCTGTAGCTGTTACAGTGTGTTCTGCACCCTGAAACATCGAACATGAAATCCCGTGGACGGTCCTCACCCAGTTGTGGGAGGAGGAGGGTCAGGCACGGGGCTCACAACCTCATCGCAAAGAAACCCAGAGCTACAGAAACACCGAAAGAAGCTCCAAAGACCTCATCCCTGGGAGAGGAAGGGTCTTCACAGATGGGCTACACCTGGAGACAACTTGAAAAGCAGACAGAGGGCAGAGAGCAGTAGATACAGGAGCAGAATTAGGCCATTCAGCTCATCCAGTCTGTTCGTCTATTCCATCATGGCCGATCCATTTCCCTCAAACCCATTCTTCTGCCTTCTTCCCTTAACCCTTCACACCCTGACTAACGAAGAACCCAGCAACCAGCACTTTAAATATACCCAATGGCCTCCACAGCTGTTTGTGGCAATCAATTTCACACATTCACCACCCTCTCTTCCACCTCTGTTCTCAATGGACGTCCCTCCACTCCGAGGCTGCGCCCCCTGCTGTTCTGGGCAGCCCGAGCCCCTGCCGGACAATGGGCTTACAGAGAAGGTCCTGCCGTGTTACCGGCAGCCAGGTTTCTCGGTCACTGCTTCACCTTGCCGACAGTTCTGGTCCTTCACTGAACCGGTTACTGGTAGCTGGCATCGGCCACTGATCACTAACCTGGTCACCGAGGCTGCTGCCCCTGATCCTGACGATGGTATTGATGATGACAGAGGCTGCGCTGGAGCAGTTGGGGTGGGGATCTAGCAGACCCTCGAAGAGCAAGCGGAGTAGAGGATGCAGCTGTCCCTGGGGAATGGTCTTCGCAATCACCTGGGAACAAGGTAAAGAGTCAGAATCAAAGAAACAGGCCACTCGGCCCACTTCATCCATGCTTTACCCGTGTTTACATTAGCTTTATTTGTCATATGTACATAATGTACAGCGACTGCGTCAATAACCAACACAATCGGAGGGTTGTGCTGGGTGCAGCCCGCGAGCGCTGATGTTGTGATGTACCTGAGGCAAATAGAGCTAATCCACTCGCCCTCTGGCATCCTGTTCCGTTAACCCCTGTGTGAAAACCTTACCCCTCACATCTCCCCTCACCATAAACCCAAGCCCTTGAGTTCGAGACTCTTTTTACATTTTTTCCACATTTCTCAGTCCGCTGCATTATTTTCCATCTGCCACTTCCATAAGTCATAGGAGTAGAATTGGGCCATTCAGCCCATCGAGTCTGCTCTGCTGTTCCATCATGGCTGATTTATTACCTCTCTCAACCCCATTCTCCAGCCTTTTCCCAGTAACTTTTGACACCCTGACTAATCAGGAACCTATCAACCTCCATTTTAAAAACACCCAACGACTTGGCCTCCACAGTCGTCTTTGGCAATGAATTCCACAGATTCACCAACCTCTGACTAAAGAAACTCCTCATCTCCTCTGTTCTAAAAGGATCCCCTCTATTCTGAGGCCGTGTCCTCTGATCCCAGACTATCCCATCAAGGAAACTCCCTCTTCACATCCACTCCATCAAACTTTTCACCATTCAAAGGGTTTCAATGAGTTCACCCCTCATTCTTCTGAATTCTAGTGAATACAGGACCAGAGCCATCAAACACTCTTCATATGACAAGCCATTCAAACCTGGAAAGTTTTTGTGAACCTCCTTTGAACCCTCTCCAGTTTCAGCACATCCTTTCGAAGATGAGCGGCACAAAACTGCTCACAGTACTCCAAGTGCGGCCTCACCAGTGATTTATAAAATCTCAATAGACAATAGGTGCAGAAGTAGACCATTCGGCCCTTTGAGCCTGCACCGCCATTCTAAGATCATGGCTGATCAGCTACTATCAATACCCGGTTCCTGCCTTGTCCCCATATCCCTTGATTCCCCTATCCATAAAATACCTATCTAGCTCCTTCTTGAAAGCATCCAGAGAATTGGCCTCCACTACCTTCTGAGGCAGTGCATTCCAGACCCCCACAACTCTTTGAGAGAAGTTTTTCCTTAACTCTGTCCTAAATGACCTACCCCTTATTCTCAAACCATGCCCTCTGGTACTGGACTCTCCCAGCATCTGGAACATATTTCCTGCCTCTATCTTGTCCAATCCCTTAATAATCTTATATGTTGCAATCAGATCCCCTCTCAATCTCCTTAATTCCAGCGTGTACAAGCCCAGTCTCTCTAACCTCTCTGCGTAAAACAGTCTGGACATCCCAGGAATTAACCCTGTGAATTTACGCTGCACTTCCTCTACAGCCAGGATATCCTTCCTTAACCCTGGAGACCAAAACTGTACACAATACTCCAGGTGTGGTCTCACCAGGGCCCTGTACAAATGCAAGAGGATTTCCTTGCTCTTGTACTCAATTCCCTTTGTAATAAAGGCCAACATTCCATTAGCCTTCTTCACTGCCTGCTGCACTTGCTCATTCACCTTCAGTGACTGATGAACAAGGACTCCTAGATCTCTTTGTATTTCTCCCTTACCTAACTCTACACCGTTCAGATAATAATCTGCCTTCCTGTTCTTACTCCCAAAGTGGATAACCTCACACTTATTCACATTAAATGTCATCTGCCAAGTATCTGCCCACTCACCCAGCCTATCCAAGTCACCCTGAATTCTCCTAACATCCTCATCACATGTCACACTGCCACCCAGCTTAGTATCATCAGCAAACTTGCTGATGTTATTCTCAATGCCTTCATCTAAATCGTTGATGTAAATCGTAAACAGCTGTGGTCCCAATACCGAGCCCTGTAGCACCCCACTAGTCACCGCCTGCCATTCCGAGAAACACCCATTCACCGTTACCCTTTGCTTTCTATCTGCCAACCAGTTTTCTATCCATGTCAATAACTTCCCCCCCAATGCCATGAGCTCTGATTTTACCCACCAATCTCCTATGTGGGACCTTATCAAATGCCTTCTGAAAATCAAGGTACACTACATCCACTGGATCTCCCTTGTCTAACTTCCTGGTTACATCCTCGAAAAACTCCCAATAGATTAGTCAAGCATGATTTGCCCTTGGTAAATCCATGCTGGCTCGGCCCAATCCTATCACTGCTATCTAGATATGCCACTATTTCATCTTTAATAATGGACTCTAGCATCTTCCCCACTACTGATGTTAGGCTGACAGGACGATAGTTCTCTGTTTTCTTCCTCCCTCCTTTCTTAAAAAGTGGGATAACGTTAGCCATTCTCCAATCCTCAGGAACTGATCCTGAATCTAAGGAACATTGGAAAATTATTACCAATGCATCCACAATTTCCAGAGCCACCTCCTTTAGTACCCTAGGATGCAGACCACCTGAACCTGGGGATTTGTCAGCCTTCAGTCTCATCAGTCTACTCATCACCGTTTCCTTCCTAATGTCAATCTGTTTCATTTCCTCTGTTACCCTATGCCCTTGGCCCATCCATACATCTGGGAGATTGTTTGTGTCTTCCCTAGTGAAGACAGATCTAAAGTACTTATTAAATTCTTCTGCCATTTCTCTGTTTCCCATAACAATTTCACCCAATTCATTCTTCAAGGGCCCAACATTGTTCTTAACTATCTTCTTTCTCTTCACATACCTAAAAAAGCTTTTGCTATCCTCCTTTATATTCCTGGCTAGCTTGCGTTTGTACCTCAATTTTCTCCCCGTATTGCCTTTTTAGTTAAGTTCTGTTGTTCCTTAAAAATTTCCCAATCATCTGTCCTCCCACTCACCTTAGCTCTGTCATACTTCCTTTTTTTTAATGCTATGCAATCTCTGACTTCCTTTGTCAACCACTGTGGCCCCTTTCCCCCCTTTGAATCCTTCCTTCTCCGGGGGATGAACTGATTTTGCACCTTGTGCATTATTCCCAAGAATACCTGCCATTGCTGTTCCACTGTCTTTTCTGCTAGGATATCTGTCCAGTTAACTTTGGCCAGCTCCTCCCTCATGGCTCCATAGTCTCCTTTGTTCAACTGCAACACTGACACCTCCGATCTGCCCTTATCCTTCTCAAATTGCAGATAAAAACTTATCATATTATGGTCACTATCTCCTAATGGCTCCTTTACTTCAAGATCGCTTATCAAATCCTGTTCATTACATCGTTTTTTCTATTCTAGTCCTCTTGAAATGAATGCAAACGTTGTATTTGCCTTCCTCACCACAGACTCAACCTGCAACCTTTTGAGAATCCTGCACAAGGACTCCCAAGACCCTTTAAGCCTCAGTTTTTTGTATTTTCTCTCCGTTTAGAAAATAGTCTACCCTTTCATGTCTTCTACCAAAGTGCATGACCATACACTTCCCAACACTGTATTCCATCTGCCACTTTTTTTGCCCATTCTCCTAATTTGTCGAGGTTCTTCTGTAGCCTCTCTACTTCCTCAACACTACCTGCCCCTCCACCTACCTTCATATCAACTGCAAACTTTGCAACAAAGCCATCAATTCCATCATCCAAATCATTGACATATAACGTAAAAAGAATCGGTCCCAACACAGACCCCTGGGGAACACCACTGGACTCCAGCAGCCGACCAGAAAAGGCTCCCTCCATTCCCACTCTTTGCCTCCTGCTAATCAGCCTCTGCTTTATCCATGATAAAATCGAGATCTCCTCCACCTGATTCTTCTAAACTCCAATCAGTACAGGCCCAGAGGCAATGATCTCAGATATCAGGTTAATTAATCCTGTGATTAGGCTAGAGTTAAATCAGGGGCTGCTGGTTGGGCCAGACGGATCTGTTCTGTACTGTAGCACTAAATAGAGTTTAATCTTCCTCTTATACCATTAACCTCAGTGTCAAAAAACTTACCCCTCAGATTCCCTTTAAATTTCTCCCCCTCCCACTTTAAAACTCAAGTTCTCACTCCCTTTTTGTTATTTTTTAGCCACATTTCTTATAGTTTTCCACATGATCTTTCATCTGCTATATCCATGTCGATGAAATCAGCTCAAACATACCCTCTCAGTATCTCCTGGTCTCACACTGCCACCGAGCTCTGTATCACCAATAAGCTCTCCCCGCTCATTGTCGACCAGTCACTTCAGACCTGTGACCTTGTCTACGGGCAGGATCCCGATCCCTCCCAGAGCCACCTGAGACACCCTCCCTCATGCTGCCCCACCCCGTCTCACCTGCCCAATCTCGGAGCAGGTAGAGAAGAGAGCCCCACCCTCTGAGGAATCCAAGGAGTCTCGGAGAGTCCGGAGACGTTCCAGATCTTGGTCTCGATGGTCGGAGGCAAACCCTGCGGGCAGTGAGGTGGGGGGGGGGTGTCAAAGAGGGAGTTAGAGGTTGGAGGGTTTCAGACTGCAAGTAAAGACCAATCCCATTCATTGCTTCGTGTCCTGTTAGCCTCCCCAAAGTTTCCCTCTTCCCCACCATTTCCTATCCTCGCCCTTCTCACTCCTGTTTCTCCCTCCCCATTCAGTTCTCCCTCTTCAGCTGTTTCCCCCGTCCTGCTCCTAAATCTCCATCTTCGCATCCTCCCCTATCTCGCTCCACTCCAGTCTCGCCCTCTGCCCACACCCATGCAACCCCACCTTCCATCTCCCTCTTCCCGTCTCCCCACTCTGCCCCTCCAGTCACGAATACTTGCCCGTTTCCTCTCCACTTCCCCTGACCTACCCCTTCCCCATTCCCTCCACAACCCCATCACCACCTCCCCCTCCCAATTCCCACCCCTCCATCGCCCACTGTCCCCCACTTCAATGCTTAACACTTGCCCTCTTCTTATCTACTCAAAGCTGAAAGTAAATTTGCTATCCAAGTCCATAAGTTTGTGAGAGGAGGAGGGTTGGACATGGAACTAGCAACCCCATCCTGTAAAAACCCAGAGCTACAGAAACACAGGAGTTCCTGGGAGAGGAAGGATACACCAAGGATCATGGATTTACATGAGGACCGTGATGAGTGTCCAGATCTCTATCTAAGGAGTGAGGAGAGGCAGGACCCCACCCCCCCCCCCCCCCCCGACCCAGACTGGGTACAAACCTGCCGTCAGCCTCTGCTGGAAAGTGGAATGAGGTGGGACTGAATAGCACAGTCACAGAGGGCCGAATGGCCTCTTCCACCTCTTTTCCTGTCTGAAGACATTCAGTGACTGTCTGAATACATAATGTACCATCTCCTGCACTCCACCTGTCCCTTCTGTGACCAGGAGACAGTGAATTTATTATCCAAGTACATATACATCACCATTTATTATCCCTGCAGATGATTCGAAGAAAGGTGGAGGGGGAGGTAGTTTGAGGGAATAGGGAGGCTACAGAAGGAGTAATGGGGGACAAGGAGAATGGGCAAAGAAGTGGCAGATGGAATACAGTGTTGGGAAGTGTACGGTCATACACTTTGGTAGAGGAAATGAATGGGTTGACTATTTTCTAAATGGAGAGAAAATACAAAACGCGGAGGTGCACAGGAACTTGGGAGTCCTTGTGCAGGGCTCCCTAAAGGTTGATTTGCAGTTGAATGGTGAAAGGCCTTGATAGAGTGGATGTGGAGAGAATGTTTCCTATGATGGGAGAGTCTAAGACCAGAGGACACAGCCTCAGAATAGAGGGGTGTCCTTTTAGAACAGAGATGAGGAGGAATTTCCTTAGCCAGAGGGTGGTGAATCTGTGGAATTCATTGCCACAGGCAGCTATGGAGGCCACGTCATTGGGTACAGTTAAGGCAAAGTTGATAGATTCTGATTGGTCAGGGCATGAAGGGATATGGGGAGAAGGCAGGAGATTGAGGCTGAGAGGAATAATGGATCAGCCATGATGAAATGGCGGAGCAAACCTTGCTCCTATATCTTATGGTCTAATGGATTTGACCCTTTGGAGCTGGGGGTGCATCAGGGAAGTACCACAACCCCATGGCGGTCCCAGGTTACTGGCAATTCTTGGATTTGCTCTTGCTGCCACATATTGGCTGAACACCAGCGTCTGGGAATCTGGAAGCACGAGGCTGGAGCAGATTGTGGTAAGTAACAACCTTTCGTTGATCCTGCTGAGAGTTTGGGTTTGAAACACAGATGTGAGTGGCCAAACGTTGCCGTGGATTGGACTCTATAGTGGGGTCTGTAGGCTGACGTATCAGTTCTGTGTTGTGGTGAGTGAAGTTATCCTCGCTGGTTTAGCAGCCTGATGGTAACAACTCCCTGAACCTGCTGGTGTGGGACTTGCAATTCTTGATGGTTGCAGTGATCTCCCCATGCATCACCTGCCTCCACTCCCCCCTCCTCCTCGCCCTCCATCGCATAGCTCCCCTCCAATCACTAACACTCCACCTTGCTTCCCCCCCCCCACTCACCGGCGTATCGCTGCTGGATGCAGAGAAGGGTGTGAACCCCCTCCACCGCGTTCCGCCGTACCGTCACCAGTGGGTCGGTGCTCCGGGGGACCAGGCGGCCGATGATTGTACCCAGGTTGTGGAAGGTCACCATGGCCTTGGGGAACAGTGGGAGGGGGTATCAGTTTAATGTTGTCACGTGCACCAAGGTACAAAGGCCTCGAAAAGCTAGATTGTCAGGTCAAGAGTTCATCCTATTGTGCTTACGAACCGTAAGAAAGACTAGCTTGGAGTTTAGAGGTTCTCAACTGGGAAATTATGTACGATATAGAGTGGAAAACCTGTCCAGCATACCGATCTTTCATTACAACAGTGCACTGAGGTAGTACTGCCAAGAGCAAATGTTCATGGTGTTTATACCCTGGGAGTGTGTGCCCAATGTTATAAAGCACTACAGCACAGAAACTGCCCTTCAGCCCATCTAGTCTGTCTCAAAGCTTATTCTGCTTAGTCCTATCGACCTGCACTTGCACCCTCCATACCCCTCCCACCCATGTACTTAAACATTGCAGTCGAACCTGCATCCAGCACTTCTACTGGCAGCTCGTCCCACTCTCCCCACCCTCTGAGGGCAGCTCGTTCCACACTCTCCCCACCCTCTGAGGGCAGCTCGTCCCACTCTCCCCACCCTCTGAGTGAAGCTCGTCCCACTCTCCCCACCCTCTGAGTGAAGCTCGTTCCACACTCTCCCCACCCTCTGAGTGAAGCTCGTTCCACACTCTCAACCTCTGAGGGCAGCTCGTCCCACACCCACACCACCCTCTGAGGGCAGCTCGTTCCACACTCTCCCCACCCTCTGAGTGAATCTCGTTCCACACTCTCCCCACCCTCTGAGTGAATCTCGTTCCACACTCTCCCCACCCTCTGAGGGCAGCTCGTCCCACACTCTCACCACCCTCTGAGTGAAGCTCGTTCCACACTCTCCCCACCCTCTGAGTGAATCTCGTTCCACACTCTCCCCACCCTCTGAGGGCAGCTCGTCCCACACTCTCACCGCCCTCTGAGTGAAGAAGTTCCCCCTCAGGTTCCCCTTCAACATTTCACCTTTCACCCATCACCTCTGGTTGTAGTCCCGCCCAACCTCAGGGGGGAAAGCCTGCTTGCATTGACCCTATCTATACCCCTTCTTGTTTTGTCCACTTCCATCAAATCCCTCGATTCTCCTAACATATTGAACCTTTCCCACACGGCGGTCCGAGGCACCATCTTTAGTAGACACATCTAGGTTTGAGACCCCGGAGATGGAGGGGTTCGGGTGTTCGGCTCGGCCTCTCACCGCCGTCCCGCAGGGGGCTGATGGGTCACACTCACCCGGACGTTGAGTTTCTCCAGGTAAAAGGCCAGCAGATTGGAGAGGATGAGTACAGCGCGATCCCGCTCCCAGTCCCTAGCGGAGATGATCCAACCCTCGAGGTGCTGAGGGGAGCAGAGGGACGAGAGGAGGTGAAGATTAGATTTTGTCACCTCTACATTGAAACGGGTCGTTTGTGTCAAATCTGATCAGTGAGGATTGTACCGCCAGCAGCCCGCAAGTGTCCATCCAACAAGGCACAGCCACAATACCCTAACACTGGGGGGAGTGGGGGGTGAGAGGGGAGGGGGAGAGAGGGGAAGGGGAGAGAGGGGAGGGGGAGAGGGGGAGGGGGAGGGGAGAGGGAGACGGGGAGAGGGGAGACGGGGAGAGGGGAGACGGGGAGAGGGGAGACGGGGAGAGGGGAGACGGGGAGAGGGGAGACGGGGAGAGGGGAGACAGGGAGAGGGGAGACAGGGAGGGAGGAAGGGAAGGAAGTTATAAGGGTGGAGGGAAGGAGGAGAGAGGGGAGGTGGGAGGGCGAAGAGAAGGGATGGAGAGGGAGGAGAGGACGGGAGGGAAGAGGGAGAGGACAGGGAGGGAGAGGACGGAGAGGGAGGAGGGAGGAGAGAGGGGATGAGAGGGGTAAGCATACATACCCTTCCCCTTCGCCCTGCTCCCAGCACATCACTGTCCCTCCCCACCAGTACGCTGACCAGTAAGTGAGGGGGAGGGTAAGGTTTGAGAAACTGTTGCCGTGTCCCACCTCAGTGCCATGGAAATTGAACACGAAGGCTCTGACTCAATGGCGTGGCGCGGATACACCTTAACCCGCCCATTTTCACTGCTCCCAGACCTCTGTAACCCTTCTCCTGAATGCCCGTTCGGTGTCAAGCGGGAACCCCAAGACAGGTCACCTTCTTTTCTTGAAGACCCCCTTCCCTCGACCACTCCACCCCTCTCCTCGGGCTCCCCGTACCTTAAAGACAGCCTGCAGCCCATCGGGGCTCAGGTCCTGCAGGAGGACTTGCTTCAGGAGGTCCTGCAGGGCGGTCAACGTTTCGGCAAAGAGGACCTGCAAGTGACAGCAGCTTCGTCAGAGCTCAAGACAAACACTTGCCCTGCCGGGGAGAGCTGCTCCATCAGCCCTCAAACGTGGGGAGGGGAGGGGAGGTGCTCACCATGGGCCCCAGCGGTAAAGGCAACTTCCCAGATACGTTAGGGAGTTTTAGTTGTTTAGACAGACTCGTCGACGTGAGGAAAATGGAAGAATACAGACATTGTGTAGGAATTAGTTCAGTTAGTCATTTGACTGCTGATTTATTTGGTTCAGTAATTTAATTGTGGGCCGAAGGGCCTGCCCGTTGCTGCACTGGTCAGTGTCCCCCCAGTGTAAAGGCTCCAGTCGATTAATCAGAATCAGAATTTAATCGCCAAGTACCTATGCACATACAAGTAATTTACTTCCGGCAGATGTTGTCTCTCTGCTCATAACAATAATAATGATAAATATAAATGAAAATATAGATTATACATACAGGTAGTGCAATCCAAGTAATAGTTAGCCGACAGTTAACTGTTCAGCAAAGTGACCGCAGTAGGGAAAAATCTTCTCCAGTGCCTATTAGTCTTAGTCTGGAGGGATCTGAAGTGCCTACCAGACGGAAGCAGATCAAACAGTCCGTGCGCAGGATGGGAGGAGTTCCTTTATGATGTTCCCCGCCCTCTTCTTCAACCTGGAACAGTACAGGTCCACAATAGAGGGCAGGGAGGCTCCAATAATGCACTCGGCAGTCCTCACTGTGCGCTGTAGTCTGGTTCTATCCTGCTTGGTGGCGGCTCCAAACCACACAATGATGGAGGTGCACAGGACAGACTCAATGACTGCAGTGTAGAACTGCAGCAGCAATATATAACGTGTACAAAATGTTTGTCTTCGCATCGTCCCGATGGCGCCAAGTCCAGGCCAAGGACAACAGATTGGAGGTCCGATGTCTGCGAGTCTGAGATTTGGGGCCAAGGACCGGCGAGGTGTGTGTACACGTGTCTGTGTGCGTGTGTTTGAAAGGGTGGAAAGGTGAAAAAGTGGCCAGTTTTGCTGTTGTCAGTACAGCTACTTTCCTAAACGAGCTTCCTTCAGTACCACCCCCCCAACAGTGTGACCCTCCCTCAGGACTGCCTCTCCCACAGTGTGACCCTCCCTCAGTACCACCCCGTTCCACAATCTGACCCTCCCTCAGTACCACCCCCCACAGTGTGACCCTCCCTCAGTACCACCCCCCCAACAGTGTGACCCTCCCTCAGGACTGCCTCTCCCACAGTGTGACCCTCCCTCAGTACCACCCGTTCCACAATCTGACCCTCCCTCAGTACTGCCCCTCCCATAGTGTGACCCTCCCTCGGTGCCACCCCTCCCACTGTGTGACCCTCCCTCAGTACCTCCCCTCCCACAGTGTGACCCTCCCTCAGGACTGCCTCTCCCACAGTGTGACCCTCCCTCAATACCACCCGTTCCACAATCTGACCCTCCCTCAGTACCACCCCCCCACAGTGTGACCCTCCCTCAGGACTGCCTCTCCCACAGTGTGACCCTCCCTCAATACCACCCGTTCCACAATCTGACCCTCCCTCAGTACCACCCCTCTGACAGTGTGACCCTCCCTCGGTACCTCCCCTCCGACAGTGTGACCCTCCCTCAGTGTGACCCTCCCTCGGTACCTCCCCTCCCACAGTGTGACCCTCCCTCAGGACTGCCCCTCCCACAATGTGACCCTCCCTCGGTGCCACCCCTCCCAGTGTGACACTCCCTCAGTACTACCCTTCCCACAGTGTGACCCTCCCTTGTTACCACCCCTCTGACAGTGTGACCCTCCCTCGTTACCACCCTTCCGACAGTGTGACCCTCCCTCGGTACCTCCCCTCCCACAGTGTGACCCTCCCTCAGAACCACCCCTCTCACAGAGTGACCACCCCCTCCCATGGTGTAGGGATCCCTCATAGCCCCTGCCCACCATTCCTCACCTCTCTCTCCTTCAGGCCGGGTCCACTCTCGTCCTTGCCTTTCTCCATGGCAGGGGGCAGCAACCCAAACACACTGTTCATGCAGGTTTTGATCAGTTCGAAGGTCTCCACCTCGCCCAGAGGCGGGTCCAGCTTACTGCAGACAGCGTCAAGGAGAACAGATTTACACATGCCAGGGAGAAACAATCTTCTGTCTGGAGTAGTGGGTGACCTACTGTTACTAGGGACAAAACACAACCTTCTCACCGCTCTGCCTCAGTACTGACCGCCCCTCCCACAGCGTGACCCTCCCTCGGTACCGCCCCCACCCACAGCGCGACCCTCCCTCGGTACCCGCCCCACCCACAGCGCGACCCTCCCTCGGTACCCGCCCCTCTCACAGCGCGACCCTGCCTCGGTACCCGCCCCTCCCACAGCGTGACCCTCCCTCGGTACCGCCCCTCCCACAGCGCGACCCTCCCTCGGTACCGCCCCTCCCACAGCGCGACCCTCCCTCGGTACCGCCCCTCCCACAGCGCGACCCTGCCTCGGTACCGCCCCTCCCACAGCGCGACCCTCCCTCGGTACCGCGCCCCTCCCACAGCGCGACCCTGCCTCGGTACCGCCCCTCCCACAGCGCGACCCTCCCTCGGTACCGCCCCTCTCACAGCGCGACCCTGCCTCGGTACCGCCCCACCCACAGCGCGACCCTCCCTCGGTACCGCCCCCACCCACAGCGCGACCCTGCCTCGGTACCCGCCCCTCCCACAGCGCGACCCTCCCTCGGTACCGCCCCACCCACAGCGTGTGGTTCCCACGCCTACAGGTGCACTTTGCAGGATACAGCAGATGTGTGCAGGTGGTGATAGCTTGCTGTCTGATGGGGGTCCTCAGGCTGTCCGCTGGTTCCGCCCTGATCAAATCCTGCCTCCGAGGAAGGAACGGGAAGAAGATTAGTGGACTATGTCCCTACACCATCTTGGAGTGCTACCCTATATAATGTGGCATAGCCACTGTATAGAACCACAGAACACTACAGCACAGTACAGGCCCTTCTTGAACCACCAGATTCAGGAACAGTTACTACCCCTCAACCATCAGGCCCTTGAACCAGAGGGGATAATTTCATTCATTTAAGAACTCTGGTACACTGTTATTTCATGCTCATTATTTATTTATATCTGTTTATAATTAACAGTTCAAGATGATTACAGTTTATAGTTATTATTCTATAGATTTGCTAAGTATGCCTGCAGGAGAAAGAATCTCTGGGTTGGATGTGGTGACATGCACGGACTCTGATAATAAATTTTACTTTGAAGTTTACTTTTAACTTTGATTATTTTATGCATTGTGCCCCTTGGTCTGAGGAACACTGTTTCGTTTAGTGACACACGTGTACAGTTGTGTGTGAGGAACACTGTTTCGTTTAGTGACACACGTGTACAGTTGTGTGTGAGGGACACTGTTTCGTTTAGTAACACACGTGTACAGTTGTGTGTGAGGGACACTGTTTCGTTTAGTGACACACGTGTACAGTTGTGTGTGAGGGACACAGTTTCGTTTAGTGACACACGTGTACAGTTGTGTGTGAGGGACACTGTTTCGTTTGGTGACACACGTGTACAGTTGTGTGTGAGGGACACTGTTTCGTTTGGTGACACACGTGTACAGTTGTGTGTGAGG
Source organism: Hemitrygon akajei (assembly GCF_048418815.1). NCBI lineage: Eukaryota > Metazoa > Chordata > Chondrichthyes > Myliobatiformes > Dasyatidae > Hemitrygon > Hemitrygon akajei. The sequence continues at coordinate 174,730,224 of NC_133131.1, read as the reverse complement.
GACACTGTTTCGTTTAGTGACACACGTGTACAGTTGTGTGTGAGGGACACTGTTTCGTTTAGTGACACACGTGTACAGTTGTGTGTGAGGGACACTGTTTCGTTTAGTGACACACGTGTACAGTTGTGTGTGAGGGACACAGTTTCGTTTAGTGACACACGTGTACAGTTGTGTGTGAGGGACACTGTTTCGTTTGGTGACACACGTGTACAGTTATGTGTGAGGGACACTGTTTCGTTTGGTGACACACGTGTACAGTTGTGTGTGAGGGACACTGTTTCGTTTAGTGACACACGTGTACAGTTGTGTGTGAGGGACACCTTTTCGTTTAGTGACACACGTGTACAGTTGTGTGTGAGGGACACTGTTTCGTTTAGTGACACACGTGTACAGTTGTGTGTGAGGGACACTGTTTCGTTTAGTGACACACGTGTACAGTTGTGTGTGAGGGACACTGTTTCGTTTAGTGACACACGTGTACAGTTGTGTGTGAGGGACAGTGTTTCGTTTAGTGACACACGTGTACAGTTGTGTGTGAGGGACACTGTTTCGTTTAGTGACACACGTGTACAGTTGTGTGTGAGGGACACTGTTTCGTTTAGTGACACACGTGTACAGTTGTGTCTGAGGAACACTGTTTCGTTTAGTGACACACGTGTACAGTTGTGTGTGAGGGACACTGTTTCGTTTAGTGACACACGTGTACAGTTGTGTGTGAGGGACACTGTTTCGTTTGGTGACACACATGTACAGTTGTGTGTGAGGGACACTGTTTCGTTTGGTGACACACGTGTACAGTTGTGTGTGAGGGACACTGTTTCGTTTGGTGACACACGTGTACAGTTGTGTGTGAGGGACACTGTTTCGTTTGGTGACACACGTGTACAGTTGTGTGTGAGGGACACTGTTTCGTTTAGTGACACACGTGTACAGTTGTGTGTGAGGGACACTGTTTCGTTTAGTGACACACGTGTACAGTTGTGTGTGAGGGACACTGTTTCATTTAGTGACACACGTGTACAGTTGTGTGTGAGGGACACTGTTTCGTTTAGTGACACACGTGTACAGTTGTGTGTGAGGGACACTGTTTCGTTTAGTAACACACGTGTACAGTTGTGTGTGAGGGACACTGTTTCGTTTAGTGACACACGTGTACAGTTGTGTGTGAGGGACACTGTTTCGTTTAGTGACACACGTGTACAGTTGTGTGTGAGGGACACTGTTTCGTTTAGTGACACACGTGTACAGTTGTGTGTGAGGGACACTGTTTCGTTTAGTGACACACATGTACAGTTGTGTGTGAGGGACAGTGTTGCATTTGGTGATACACACGTGTACGGTTAAATGACAATAAACTGGAAGTACAAAATTGCCAGATTCATGCAGCGTGACACCTCCTACTGAGAAGTAATATGTTTATAGAAAATCAGTAAGTTTCTTCAGCAGAGTTTTCCAATGTATAACGGTATAGTTGCTTCTATAGTTTTTTCAGGAAGCTTCTTGAGGCCTCACGCCAGGGGAATCTGACTATTCTATAATGAATTGTTCTCACTGGAATTCGTGTTATCTCTCGTCTGAGTATGAGACAGCCACAGCTACTCTTCAGTCAGGTCTTTCCTTTTTCGACCCCTGCTTCTTGTTATTCTTTGTTCTTGTAAAACTTAATAAAGTGGCCATAGGACACAAATTTTATATCTCGTGTAGGTGATTATATAAAAATAGCCTGGCGGGGTGGTGATATGTCTCTACCAAACGGGGTGTAAGGCACTCCTTCCTTCCGCTAGCCTGCAGGTCACCCTTGGACAATGTGTAGCACCCGCTCAGCCCCCTGATCACGGTCAGGTGAAATCATGGGAGCAGCCGGTGCCGATCACAAGTCCTGGTTATGTGACCACTGACGCCAGACAGACAATCTCTGCAGAGTATTGATAATGGCTGGGGTCACCCGTCCTGTACAGACACTAACCAGAAGAAGGCAAAGGCAAACCACTTCTGTAGAAAAAGTTGCCAAGAACAATCATGGTCATGGAGCCCACGATCGCGTACAGCATAGCACATAATGATGATGTCATATGACACAGCACATGATGATGATGTCATATGACACAGCACATAATGATAGTGTCATGACACAGCATATAATGATGTCATATGACACAGCACATAATGATGTCATATGGTACAGCATATAATGATGTCATATGATACAGCACATAATGATGATGTCATATGACAGCACATAATGATGATGATTATATAAAAATAAAAGCAAGCACAGTACAGTTAAACAACGTGAAAAGTAACAACTCTACATCCCAATCTAACATACCTGCATATAGAGCAACAGCTCCCCCTTCTGTGAGAAGGTGTAGGGGTGGGTCTTCTCGCAGGCGTGCACTGCCCTGGCTATCAGGGTGAGGGTCTTCATCAGACTGAGCTTAATGGTCAAATCCTGGGGGGGGCGGGAGGGAGAGATCACAACCCAGGCAACGGCAAAACCAACAAAACAGGTCAGAGCACAGAAAAGCAGGCAGAGAATTAGTTGCAAACAGACATCAGAGGTTACAGTCCAGGAAGAAGCTTTGGAGAGATGTGGAGAGAAAGAACCCAGAAGTGGTAATTGCATAAATCGGGTGTCCCCAAACCCCTTCCTCTGGAGTGTGGGACATTCCTGTTCCATGCCAGGCACTTCAGCCGAGTTCTAACAGTGCCTGGGCAGGGATCAGTTGGAGAGGGCATTTGACAGGAGAAGGGTGGGGTTGGGTTAGAAGTGGGCTGTGGGGCAGGGTTACCAGTCTGGACTGGTAGGTCAGCTCCTTAAACCCTTGCATTCTTTGGCTGACTTCATTGAGCCTGCTCCCTCAGGGAGAGGCACAATCCACCTGGATTCACAGGATGGACGCAGGTAACGCCAGGCTCACCGCCTCGAATCCAGGATGTTCGGGAGAGGGAGAAGCACACAGGCTGCTGGGGAAGCTCAGCAGCTCCAGTGGCATCCGATATGATTGTGACTGCAATCCGATCTGAAGGAATTCACTGTGGAACTCAGGAAGGGGAAGTCGAGGGAGAGTGCCAGTCCTCATCGAGCGGTCAGCCGTGGATAGGGTGCGCAGTTTCAACTTTATGGGTGTCAACATCTGAGGATCTACCCTGGATGCAGCCGTGCCAGCAGCTGTACTTCATTCAGGGTTTGAGGAGAATCAGTACGTAAATTCCTGCAAATGTACCGTGGAGAGCATTCGAAATGGTTGTATCACCGTCTGGAATGGAGGGGGAGGGGGGGCACTGCACAGGATCGGGAAAAAGCTGCAGGAATTGTAAACTCAGTCATTTCCATCATGGGCACCGGCCTCCCCAGCATCGCGGTCACCTTCAAGAAGGTGGTAATCGTCACTGAGGACCCTCATCACCCAGCGCCAGCATGCCCTCTTCTCATTGCTATAGTCAGGGAGGAGGTACAGGAACCTGAAGACACACACTATGTTTTAGAAACAGCTTCTTCCCCTCTACCGTCTGATTTCTCAATGGATCATGAACATCACCTCCCCTGTTGCTCAACTTCCGATCCTAATTTATGGTAATTTTTTTTACTGTGGCCTCCTCAGTCTCCTACACCAGTAAATAAAGTCCTAGCCTGCCCAACCCTCCCCCATAACTCAGGGCCTCAATTGCTGGCTGCATCTATGCACGTTTTCCAAATCAATCACGCCTTTCCCGAGGAGGGTGAGACAGGCAGATTTCCTCCCTGCTCCGGACTGCACCAGTCATCTCCCCGTCTATTCTCTCCATGCACAACCTGAAATGGTGCCCGTCCTGCGCAGGCCCCCTGAGTTCCACAAGTAGGTCTGTGTCGTTCCTGATTCCAGCATCTGCGGCTCCTTGAGTCTCTGTCTGGGAGCAGGAGCTTGAGGAGGGAGGGAGGGGTTTTTGGTAGGATGAAGGCGAGGGGCGAGGGTAGAGCCTTGGAGGGTTTGCGGTGCTCTGGCCTGTGGGCCGAGGAGGGAGGGAGGGGTTTTTGGTAGGATGAAGGCACAGGGAGAGGGGAGAGCCTTGGAGGGTTTGCGGTGCTCTGGCCTGTGGGCCGAGGAGGGAGGGAGGAGTTTTTGGTAGGATGAAGGCGAGGGGCGAGGGTAGAGCCTTGGAGGGTTTGCAGTGCTCTGGCCTGTGGGCCGAGGAGGGAGGGAGGGGTTTTTGGTAGGATGAAGGCACGGGGAGAGGGGAGAGCCTTGGAGGGTTTGCAGTGCTCTGGCCTGTGGGCCGAGGAGGGAGGGAGGGGTTTTTGGTAGATGAAGGCACGGGGAGAGGGGAGAGCCTTGGAGGGTTTGCGGTGCTCTGGCCTGTGGGCCGAGGAGGGAGGGAGGGGTTTTTGGTAGGATGAAGGCACGGGGAGAGGGGAGAGCCTTGGAGGGTTTGCGGTGCTCTGGCCTGTGGGCCGAGAAGGGAGGGAGGGGTTTTTGGTAGGATGAAGGCACGGGGAGAGGGGAGAGCCTTGGAGGGTTTGCGGTGCTCTGGCGTGTGGGCCGCGGAGGGAGGGAGGGAGGGGTTACAGAACCATGGGACTGGGATGGGAAATTTCACACAGGGCCAGCACAGGCAGGATGGATTGAGTGGCCTCCTCCAAGCACAACAGACCACTGAGACGGGTCTTCCTTTCTCAATGGGACTGCCAGAGTGAACTCCTCCACCCGTCCACACTGACTCCAGGTGTTCCTACTTCAGACTAAATTGATGTCCAGAATGTTCTGCCCTGGCCCGGATTCCAAGGCGGGTGACAGTGATGTGGCGGGAGTGGGGCAGTACTGATGGGCTGGGAACTCGAACGCAGAGCCAACAACAATCCCAGGACAGAGTTCAGAGGTTAGATAGAGGGTGAAGCTCAGGATGTGAGTGAGGGAAGGATTAATCTCCTCCGGAGGAGAGGCACAGGACAAACCAGTACGGATGGAGTTGAGGGGTCACACTCTACCTTGGTTTCAACTTTAATGCCCAGAACCTGTGAGACAAGTGAGAGGAAATCAGCAAATCCCAGAGTTAATGTAACCAGAAAATTCCCACACAACTCCACCAAGGCAGCTGGTACTCCCAGGACGGTGAAACTGCCCCCTACGCTGTCCCATCACAAACTCCCGGGGTCCGAAACAGAGTGAAACTCCCTCAACATACTCCCGGGGTCCAAAACAGAGAGAAACTCCCTCCACACCATCCCATCACAAAGTCCCGGGGTCAGAAACAGAGTGAAACTCCCTCCACACTGTCCCATCACACACTCCCGGGGGTCAGACACAGAGTGAAACTCCCTCCACACCATCCCATCACAAACTCCCGAGTCAGACACAATATGAAACTCCCTCCACACCGTCCCTCCACATACTCCCGGGGTCAGAAACAGAGTGAAACTGCCCCCTACACCGTCCCATCACAAACTCCCAGTTCAGACACAGTATGAAACTCCCTCCACACCGTCCCACCACATACTCAGAGGGTCAGAAACAGAGTGAAACTGCCCACTACACCGTCCCATCACAAACTCCCGGGGTCAGACACAGAGTGAAACTCCCTCCACACTGTCCCATCACACACTCCCGGGGTCAGACACAGACTGAAACTCCCTCCACACCGTCCCATCACACATTCCCCGGGTCAGACAGAGTGAAACTCCCTCCACACCGTCCCATCACACACTCCCCGGGTCAGACAGACTGAAACTCCCTCCACACCGTCCCATCACACATTCCCCGGGTCAGACAGAGTGAAACTCCCTCCACACCGTCCCATCACACACTCCCGGGGTCAGATACAGAGTGAAACTCCCTCCACACCGTCCCATCACACACTCCCGGGGTCAGACAGACTGAAACTCCCTCCACACCGTCCCATCACACACTCCCGGGGTCAGACACAGAGTGAAACTCCCTCCACACCGTCCCATCACACACTCCCAGGGTCACATACAGAGTGAAACTCCCTCCACACTGTCCCATCACACACTCCCAGGGTCACATACAGAGTGAAACTCCCTCCACACCGTCCCATCACACACTCCCAGGGTCACATACAGAGTGAAACTCCCTCCACACCGTCCCATCACACACTCCCAGGGTCACATACAGAGTGAAACTCCCTCCACACTGTCCCATCACACACTCCCAGGGTCACATACAGAGTGAAACTCCCTCCACACTGTCCCATCACACGCTCCCAGGGTCACATACAGAGTGAAACTCCCTCCACACCGTCCCATCACACACTCCCGGGGTCAGAAACAGAGTGAAACTCCCTCCACACTGTCCCATCACACACTCCCGGGGGTCAAACACAGAGTGAAACTCCCTCCACACCATCCCATCACAAACTCCCGAGTCAGACACAATATGAAACTCCCTCCACACCGTCCCTCCACATACTCCCGGGGTCAGAAACAGAGTGAAACTGCCCCCTACACTGTCCCATCACAAACTCCCAGTTCAGACACAGTATGAAACTCCCTCCACACCATCCCACCACATACTCAGAGGGTCAGAAACAGAGTGAAACTGCCCACTACACCGTCCCACCACATACTCAGAGGGTCAGAAACAGAGTGAAACTGCCCACTACACCGTCCCATCACAAACTCCCGGGGTCAGACACAGAGTGAAACTCCCTCCACACTGTCCCATCACACACTCCCGGGGTCAGACACTGAGTGAAACTCCCTCCACACCGTCCCATCACACACTCCCCGGGTCAGACAGAGTGAAACTCCCTCCACACACAGACATAGAGTGAAACTCCCTCCACACCGTCCCATCACACACTCCCGGGGTCAGACACAGAGTGAAACTCCCTCCACACTGTCCCATCACACGCTCCTGGGGTCAGACATAGAGTGAAGCTCCCTCCACACCGTCCCATCACACACTCCCAGGGTCACATACAGAGTGAAACTCCCTCCACACCGTCCCATCACACACTCCCGGGGTCAGAAACAGAGTGAAACTCCCTCCACACTGTCCCATCACACACTCCCGGGGGTCAGACACAGAGTGAAACTCCCTCCACACCATCCCATCACAAACTCCCGAGTCAGACACAATATGAAACTCCCTCCACACCGTCCCTCCACATACTCCCGGGGTCAGAAACAGAGTGAAACTGCCCCCTACACTGTCCCATCACATACTCAGAGGGTCAGAAACAGAGTGAAACTGCCCACTACACCGTCCCATCACAAACTCCCGGGGTCAGACACAGAGTGAAACTCCCTCCACACTGTCCCATCACACACTCCCGGGGTCAGACACAGAGTGAAACTCCCTCCACACCGTCCCATCACACACTCCCCGGGTCAGACAGAGTGAAACTCCCTCCACACCGTCCCATCACACACTCCCCGGGTCAGACAGAGTGAAACTCCCTCCACACCGTCCCATCACACACTCCCAGGTCAGACAAAGTATGAAACTCCCTCCACACCGTCCCATCACACACTCCCGGGGTCAGACATAGAGTGAAACTCCCTCCACACCGTCCCATCACACACTCCCGGGGTCAGACACAGAGTGAAACTCCCTCCACACTGTCCCATCACACGCTCCTGGGGTCAGACATAGAGTGAAGCTCCCTCCACACCGTCCCATCACACACTCCCCGGGTCAGACAGAGTGAAACTCCCTCCACACTGTCCCATCACACGCTCCTGGGGTCAGACATAGAGTGAAGCTCCCTCCACACCGTCCCATCACACACTCCCGGGGTCAGACACAGAGTGAAACTCCCTCCACACCATCCCATCACACACTCCCGGGGTCAGACACAGAGTGAAGCTCCCTCCACACCGTCCCATCACACACTCCCCGGGTCAGACAGAGTGAAACTCCCTCCACACTGTCCCATCACACGCTCCTGGGGTCAGACATAGAGTGAAGCTCCCTCCACACCGTCCCATCACACACTCCTGGGGTCAGACACAGAGTGAAACTCCCTCCACACCGTCCCATCACACACTCCCGGGGTCAGACACAGAGTGAAACTCCCTCCACACTGTCCCATCACACGCTCCTGGGGTCAGACATAGAGTGAAACTCCCTCCACACCGTCCCATCACACACTCCCGGGGTCAGACACAGAGTGAAACTCCCTCCACACCGTCCCATCACACACTCCCGGGGTCAGACACAGAGTGAAACTCCCTCCACACTGTCCCATCACACGCTCCTGGGGTCAGACATAGAGTGAAGCTCCCTCCACACCGTCCCATCACACACTCCCGGGGTCAGACACAGAGTGAAACTCCCTCCACACTGTCCCATCACACACTCCCCGGGTCAGAAACAGAGTGAAACTCCCTCCACACCGTCCCATCACACACTCCCAGGTCAGACAAAGTATGAAACTCCCTCCACACCGTCCCATCACACACTCCCCGGGTCAGACAGAGTGAAGCCCCCTCCACACTGTCCCATCACACACTCCCGGGGTCAGACACAGAGTGAAACTCCCTCCACAGTGTCCCATCGCACACTCCCAGGGTCAGAAACAGAGTGAAACTCCCTCCACAGCGTCCCATCACACACTCCCAGGGTCAGATACAGAGAGGAGCTGTTCTGATTGCGCTGGGAGAAATCGAGGAAAAACTGCTTTATGAAGGTCGTGATTTTCTTGGAAATTGGTTTGAAACGTCTCTTGAACATCTAAGTGAGCGGCTGGTTTAGAGTGGAAGCTTCGTTTGGAGTTTTTCTGCCAGTTTGGACGGGGTTCGTTGACGGCTGCGAACTGCGTAGCTCCCAGCTGTGGCCGCTGGCAACTCGCCAGGAAGCCAGGTCGCTCCAAATACCGGAGACAAACGCCGTTGTTTCTCCCCACTGACATTGGGACAACCTCCTTCTATCTCTATCGTCGGGATTCTCGTTCGGTGTAGGAGCCAAAACATCGTTTGAGCCGTCTCGACCTCTCACGGCCTGGAAGTTCTGCAGGACTAACGGAGCCTTTCCCGGCGTTGGAATTTCTGGCACGGAGCCAGCAAGGTACTGTCGAGTACAAACTTTTCCCGCCAGTTACTCAACTCGCTCCAAGACTTTATAACCAACACCAGCATATAATTCTCGATTCGGACACAGAAGCAACATGCCGGACCAGTCTACAGGGAGTCGCAGGCCTTCGGGGAGTTATGCAAAGGCGGCTTCCTCTCCAGCCTCGGACAACGCCCTGTTTCAGTCGGTGAAGGTGGAACGCGGGGTGCAATGTATTTTGCGAACTGGAACTACCCTGGAAAAGTGCGCGGAGGCTATGGAGGACTTGTTGGGGAAAGATGGTGTTTTAGCCGCTGAGAAAGAGTTCGGGAAGGCAGTGTTTTATCTGAGGAATAATGAGTTGGTGCATCGGGCCCTCAGTAGAGGGATCACGGTGGAGAACATCTTTTTACAGATGGAGCTAGTGACAGCTCCCACACAACGCATCGTCCTTGGTCACGTAAAGCCTTTCATCCCCAACGAGGACCTGCTTCCCGCACTAGCCCGTTTGGGGCAAGTACGGTCAGAAATAACTGCCATCAGGCACAAATTCAGGAGACGTACGGTAATCTCTTTCCGGCGACAGGTATTCATGAAGCTGGAAAAGGAGGACGAAGTTGAGGGCCGGTTTACTGTCCGGCATGAGGGGGTAGATTATCAGGTGTATTGGAGCTCTGAGCGCCCACGGTGCCATGCGTGCAGGGAGGTGGGGCACTTTCGGAGGGATTGTCCGAACACCCAAAAACCCAGGGAGTCCACTTCGGGAACTAGTGCCCCAGCTACCTCTGCCCCTGATCCCATTCCTGCTCCTACACCTGTGCCGGCCCCTGCTCCTGCCCCTGACCCTGTCTCTAACCCTGTCCCTGTTCCTACGTCTGTTCCAGTCTCTGCTCCTACCCCTGTGGTTCAGGCGACTGTTCCTGAGGCTACGTGCAGGGAGGTTCAGGCGAGGGATGGGGTGGAGCCTGTGCGGGGAAGTGAGGAAGAAATCGAAACACATGAAGAAGTCGGCCCCCGAGACCGCAGAGCTCATGCCCATTTGCCCTAAAGTGGAGCGGGAGGCTCGGGGAAGTGCACAGTCAGGCGGGGTGATGGAAGCGGAGAGTAACGCTCCATCGGTGAATCTCGCACCTGTGTGCTCCTCCGGCTTGAAGAGGAGAAGGGAATGTTCCCCCAAGAGGGCAGAGAGTGTAGATGAGGGGGAATCCCAGAAAGGGGTGGGAATCCGGGTGGAAGTTGTGTCTAACCCTGAATCCCCAGATGTAGCCACCAGTCCTGTGGTGGGTGGTGTGGTTGTGCAGGAAGCTAGTGCTGGGCCTGTTTGTACAACTAAAACAGACCTGGAGCCCTCCACCCAGGACTTAGCAGTAAGCGCCTCCCTGGAGGCAAATGTATCAAATAGGACAAGCGGAGAGGAGACCAAGCTCTCTCACTGTCAGCATCAGGCAGCCGGTGAATCCATTGGACCAGAGCTGCTGGGGTCCCCTTCATGCCTGTCTCCTGGGGAGGGTGATATAACCTGCATGCCGACCCCATCAACTAATGGCCTGCAGGGAGTCCCTGGGGATTTTCCCTCCATCGTCGCAACTGTGGATAAGACTGATGCGACGGTGGAGCGGGAAGGTATGAGGGAGGTACCCGCTGTGCAGTGTGGGTTACAGGGGCAGCCACCTTATACACCACATGAGGAGGAAGACGGGGGATCTGTCTGCAGTGAGGGGTTGGAGGGAGATTCTATTGATAGTGAGACAATGGACATCCTCACCCCTCCTGAAAAATCCCCATTGATACCTGTGGAGGAGATCAGAGAGTTTATTCACTCCTCCGTGGGTGCAAAGCATCGGCCTAAACTAGCCTCGCTTTGCTGGCCTAGCATGCCGAGGCTGGTGAAGTCCCTGCGAGTCATCCTCGGACAGAAGGGGAAGGGGAAGGGGAAGAAGAATGCTGTGTCAGGGAATGACAGACGGCAGCTGAAATTCTTTCTGGATGACCTGGTGAGGGACATCAGGGTGGAAAGCAGCCTCGTCCTTCGGGAGATGGTGGGTCACAGGGTAGTGATGGTAGCAGTCGGGCCCGGAAGGCAAAGAACGTTCTTGGTTTTCTTCGGGATAGTGCGGCTGAGGGCGCCACCGCTCTCAACGGGAAGGGTACCGGTGCTGAGGCCTAGTGTGCTCCCGACATGAAACTTACCATAGCTAGTCTTAATGTAAACGGTAGCAGGGGCTGTCTCCGCAGATATAACAATCTCTCAGTCCTCAGGGATGGGAGATACGCAGTGAGTTTCCTGCAGGAAACCCATACCACCCCGGGGGATGAGTCCGCTTGGCTCCTGGAGTGGCAGGGCGGCGTCTACATGAGTCACCTTAGCTCCGACTCAAGCACAGTGGCGATCCTGTTGGCCCCAACCTTCCGGCCAGAAATCGTAGGAGTCCAAGATGTTGTGCCTGGCTGTCTGCTCCACCTGGCTGTGGAGTACCTGATGGAGTACCGCTGCATTTTGTCAACGTGTATGCTCCGAGGCGCGGGGTGATGCAGACGCGCCTATTCTGTCAGCTGTCCACCTTGCTGAGTTCCATCGATCCTGGGGACTGCGTAATCCTCGGGGGAGACTTCAACTGTACCCTCGAGGTGGAGGACCGCTCGGGCCTCCAACGCGACCCAGCATCGGCGAAAAGGTTAAAGGAGCTAGTCGGCTCCTTTGGCTTGGTGGACAGCTGGCGGAATCTTCAACCCGACTCTAGCGCCTTCTCCAGAAGATCTAGAGAGGGGGGTTCCCGGATAGACTGCCTGTATATCTCTCGGGCTTATGTCTCCCGCGTGTCGGCGTCCTCCATGCGGCCGGTGTCGTGCTCGGATCATCACCTTGTGTGGATGGAATTTACTCCTCTGCACCCTCGGGTGGGATCCGGGTATTGGCACTTTAACAACCGGCTGCTGGAGGACAGCCGATTCCGGGATTCATTCCGAGCGTTCTGGGCCACCTGGAGAGAGAGACGGAGAGAGTTCAGCTCCCTACGGCTGTGGTGGGATGTGGGCAAGGCCCACATCCGGTTTTTATGTCGGGAGTACACTAGGGGGTCGACAAAGAGGCGGGGCTCTGAAATTGAGCGGCTTGAGAGAGCGTTGCTTGACCTAGAGTCCCGTCTTGGTCCGACCGGTGGAGACCATCAAATGTGGCAGGAATACCAGGAGAAGAAGGACGCACTCAGGCATCTGCAGCTTCAGCAGTCCCGAGGTGCATATGTGAGGTCGCGGATCCAAATGCTGCAAGATTTGGACCGCGGCTCACCCTTCTTCAACTCGTTAGAGAAGTGGCGGGGAGTTCAAAAGCAGCTGGTGGAGCTACTGTCTGCTGATGGCTCCTCCATCACGGATCCTGGCGAAATTATCAAAGAAGTCCGCACTTTCTATCGGTCCTTATTCTCACCAGATCCGTCAAATGCGGGGGCGTGCAGTGAGGTCTGGGAAGATTTAGCAAAGGTCAGCCCAGAAGACGCAGCGCGTCTGAATGCTCCCCTGACTCGGGAGGAGCTGTCTACTGCCCTTCGGCAACTCCAGAGGGGTAAATCCCCTGGCTTAGATGGTCTGAGTGTAGAGTTTTATCAGGCTTTTTGGGATGTCCTGGGGGTCGATTACAGCCTTGTTCTAGGGGAGAGCCTAGCCACCGGGGAAATGTCCCTCTCATGGCGGAGAGCTGTTGTGGTCCTGCTGCCCAAGAAGGGAGACCTTCGCCTGCTAAAGAACTGGCGCCCGGTCTCCCTCTTGTGCGCGGACTACAAGATCTTCGCCCGGGCAATGGCCAACCGTCTTGGTTCAGTACTGAGACAGGTGATTCACCTGACCAATCTTACATGGTCCCGGGCCGCTCCATCCAGGACAACGTCCACCTAGTACGGGACCTGATCCACCTGCAGCAGGAGACTGGGTCCCGGGCAGTGTTTCTCTCTCTTGACCAGGAGAAGGCGTTTGACCGGGTAGACCACAGTTTCCTGGTGGGCACTCTGCAGGCCTTTGGGCTCGGACCACATTTTGTGGCCCGAGTTCGGCTCCTATACTCTGCCGCGGAGTGCGTTGTTAAGGTCAATGGATCTCCCTTCAGGAGAGGAGTACGTCAGGGATGCCCCATGTCCGGTCAATTGTACGCGATCTGTGTCGAGCCATTCCTGAGCCTCCTACGGAGAAGGCTGACGGGTCTGGTTCTGCGTGAACCAGACATGGAGGTCGTCCTGTCGGCCTACGCCGATGATGTACTCCTCATGATGACAGATCCCAATGACCTGCGGAGGATGCGCGAGTGCCAAGAAGTTTTCTCGGCAGCATCCTCCGCTAGGATCAACTGGGCGAAATGTTCCGGACTCTTAGTGGGTCAGTGGCAGGTGGACTCCCTGCCGGAGGAGATGAGAGCTTTCGAGTGGAGCACTAGACGTCTCCTCTATCTGGGAGTCTACCTGAGTCCTTCTGGGGAGACCTGGCTGGCGAACTGGCAGGACCTGGAGACGAAAGTCTTGGCCCGGCTGGGGTGCTGGTCAGGCCTTCTCAGGGTACTTTCCTATCGAGGCAGGGTGGTGGTCATAAACCAGCTGGTGGCCTCCATGTTGTGGTATTGGATGGTCACCTTGGCCCCTCCTGCCACGTTTGTTGCGAGAATGCAGAGGAAGTTAGTGGACTTCTTCTGGGGCAACAGGAAACACTGGGTCTCTGCAGCGGTCTTGAGTCTCCCAGTGGGAGAGGGCGGACAGTCGCTGGTGTGCGTTCGAACGCGACTGGTGGCTCTCCGCCTCAGGACTCTGCAGAGATTCCTGGACGCCGAGCACCCTCCCAGGTGGCACGTATTGGCGACTTTCTTCCTCCGGAGGGGCTGCTGTCTTCACGAAGACATGCGGCTACCACCAGCGGGCGTCAGCCGTACTGCTTTGCGGAGTCTGCCCGGCTTCTATCAGGACCTACTGAGAGTCTGGAACATGGTCGCCTCAGGCTGGGAATCCCTTCCTCAGGCGGAGGGCGGGGTCCTGGCCGTACCTTGCCCTACCTCAACGGATTTCAGTGTGGCTCAGGTGTGTGAACCGACTCAGGCCGAGCTGCTTGTCGGGCCCAGGCCCCGCAATCTTCTCCGGGAGCCGTGTCCACACAACTTGAGCCGTCTCTCATCGATACCCACTGTCCCATTCAGGGATGCAAGTAAGAGGTATTTGTATGGGTTGCTGCTCCACACCCTCGACTTCCTTGCCCTTGTCCACCATCCCGACACACCATGGCGGTCCGTCTTTCCACCCGGAGGTGAAGAAAGTCCCCACTGGAAGTCCCTTTACGAGGGGGTTCTTCCCATGTACCTGGGGGATCTCGGCTGGAGGGTGCTGCATAGAGCGGTGCCCTGCAGTAAGTTTTTTAGTTTGTACATGGATCTCCCACCCGCATGCCACTTCTGCGGGCTGGAGGAGACCGTGTACCACATGTACATGGAGTGTGCGAGGCTGCAGCCCCTTTTTACATATTTGCGTGGGCTGCTTCTCGCCTTCTGGCTGCATTTTAGCCCCAACCTATTTATATATGGTCATCCAGTAAGGAAGGGGGCATGGAGGGATGAGGATGTCCTAGTCAACTTGCTCCTGGGGCTGGTGAAATCCGCCATCCGAGGGTCTTGGAAACGGGTGGCGGGAGGATCTCCCCGGGCAGACTGCCTGGCAATGTTTAGAGGGTATGTTCGTGCCCGGGTAAATATTGAAAAAGAACATGCGCAGTCCACGGCGACCTTAGAGGAGTTTCGAGACCGTTGGGCTCCGCGGGGTGTAAATGCCATCGTGGATAAAGATGGCAACATTTTAGTGTAATGTCTATTGTCTATTTGTAGTTTAGTTATTGTGTTTGCCACTGTTTTGTATATATTGTATAGCACCGATATTTGTAATAAAGGATTTTGTAATAAAAAAAATTTTAAAAATTTTAAAAATTTAAAAAAGGGTCAGATACAGAGTGAAACTCCCTCCACACTGTCCCATTACACACTCCCATGAAACTCCTTCCACACTGTCCCATCACACACTCCCATGAAACTCCTTCCACACTGTCCCATCACACACTTCCGGGGTCAGACACAGAGTGAAGCTCCCTCCACACCGTCCCATCACACACTCCCAGGGTCAGACACAGAGTGAAACTCCCTCCACACCGTCCCATCACACACTCCCAGGGTCAGACACAGAGTGAAACTCCCTCCACACTGTCCCATCACACACTCCCGGGGTCAGAAACAGAGTGAAACTCCCTCCACACTGCCCCATCACACACTCCTAGGGTCAGATACAGAGTGAAACTCTCTCCACACTGTCCCATTACACACTCCCATGAAACTCCTTCCACACTGTCCCATCACACACTTCCGGGGTCAGACACAGAGTGAAGCTCCCTCCACACCGTCCCATCACACACTTCCAGGGTCAGACACAGAGTGAAACTCCCTCCACACCGTCCCATCACACACTCCCAGGGACAGACACAGAGTGAAACTCCCTCCACACTGTCCCATCACACACTCCCGGGGTCAGAAACAGAGTGAAACTCCCTCCACACTGCCCCATCACACACTCCTAGGGTCAGATACAGAGTGAAACTCTCTCCACACTGTCCCATTACACACTCCCATGAAACTCCTTCCACACTGTCCCATCACACACTTCCGGGGTCAGACACAGAGTGAAGCTCCCTCCACACCGTCCCATCACACACTTCCAGGGTCAGACACAGAGTGAAACTCCCTCCACACCGTCCCATCACACACTCCCAGGGACAGACACAGAGTGAAACTCCCTCCACACTGTCCCATCACACACTCCCGGGGTCAGAAACAGAGTGAAACTCCCTCCACACTGCCCCATCACACACTCCTAGGGTCAGATACAGAGTGAAACTCCCTCCACACTGTCCCATTACACACTCCCATGAAACTCCTTCCACACTGTCCCATCACACACTCCTGGGGTCAGAAACAGAGTGAAACTCCCTCCACACTGTCCCTTCACACACTCCCCGGGTCAGAAACAGAGTGAAGCTCACTCCACACCGTCCCATCACAAACTCCCAGGGTCAGAAACAGAGTGAAACTCCCTCCACACCATCCTATCACACACTCTCGGGGTCAGACACAAAGTGAAGCTCCCTCCACACCGTCCCAACACAAACTCCCAGGGTCAGACACAGAGTGAAACTCCCTCCACACCGTCCCATCACACACTCCCGGGGTCAGGCACACAGTGAAACTCACTCCACACTGTCCCATCACACACTTCCGGGGTCAGACAAATAGTGAAACTCTCCCCACACCGTCCCATCACACACTCCCGGGGTCAGACACAGAGCGAATCTCCCTCCACACCGCCCCTTCACACACTCCCGGGGTCAGACACAGAGCGAATCTCCCTCCACACCATCCCATCACACGCTCCCAGGGTCAGACACAGAGTGAAACTCCCTCCACACCGTCCCATCACACAGTCCCAGGGTCAGACACAGTGTGAAACTCCCTCCACACCGTCCCATCACACAGACGTGGGGTCAGACACAGAGTGAAACTCCCTCCACACTGTCCCATCACACACTCCCAGGGTCAGACACAGAGTGAAACTCCCTCCACACCATCCCATCACACACTCCCGGGGTCAGACACAGAGTGAAACTCCCTCCACACTGTCCCATCACACACTCCCAGGGTCAGACACAGAGTGAAACTCCCTCCACACCATCCCATCACACACTCCCGGGGTCAGACACAGAGTGAAACTCCCTCCACACTGTCCCATCACACACTCCCAGGGTCAGACACAGAGTGAAACTCACTCCACACCATCCCATCACACACTCCCGGGGTCAGACACAGTGTGAAACTCCCTCCACACCGTCCCATCACACAGACCCAGGGTCAAACACAGTGTGAAACTCCCTCCACACCGTCCCATCACACAGACCTGGGGTCAGACACAGAGTGAAACTCCCTCCACACCGTCCCATCACACACTCCCGGGGTCAGACACAGAGCGAATCTCCCTCCACACCGCCCCTTCACACACTCCCGGGGTCAGACACAGAGCGAATCTCCCTCCACACCATCCCATCACACGCTCCCGGGGTCAGACACAGTGTGAAACTCCCTCCACACCGTCCCATCACACAGACCTGGGGTCAGACACAGAGTGAAACTCCCTCCACACCGTCCCATCACACACTCCCGGGGTCAGACACAGAGTGAAACTCCCTCCACACCGTCCCATCACACACTCCCGGGGTCAGACACAGAGTGAAACTCCCTCCACACTGTCCCATCACACACTCCCGGGGTTTGACACAGAGTGAAACTCCCTCCACATCGTCCCATCACACACTCCCGGGGTCAGACACAGAGCGAAACTCCCTCCACACCGTCCCATCACATACTCCTGGGGTCAGACACAGAGTGAAACTCCCTGCACTCTGTCCCATCACACACTCCCGGGGTCAGACACAGAGCGAAACTCCCTCCACACCGTCCCATCACACACTCCCGGGGTCAGACACGGAGTGAAACTCCCTCCACACCGTCCCATCACACACTCCCGGGGTCAGACACAGAGCGAAACTCCCTCCAC
Source organism: Hemitrygon akajei (assembly GCF_048418815.1). Taxonomy (NCBI): domain Eukaryota; kingdom Metazoa; phylum Chordata; class Chondrichthyes; order Myliobatiformes; family Dasyatidae; genus Hemitrygon; species Hemitrygon akajei. The sequence goes on along the minus strand of NC_133131.1, from coordinate 174,712,619 downwards.
ACCATCCCATCACACACTCCCGGGGTCAGACACAGAGTGAAGCTCCCTCCACACTGTCCCATCACACACTCCCGGGGTCAGACACAGAGTGAAGCTGCCACTGTAAGTATATCTGCCTTGACTGCTTCCCTGTCAACTCGTTCCATACACCAAGCACCCATGAAGAAGTTGCCTTCTGGTGGAACGCTGCCGGATGGACTGGGATGTTCATGGAGAGAGCTGGGAAACAGCAAGCTCATACCTTGGTGTTGAAGTGGCCGAGGACGTTTTTGATGACGTCTCTCTGCACCCTGTACAGGATCCGGTCCTGGGGAGCGTGCAATGTCAGGTAGCCGTAACACAGGATCAGTGTACTCTTCGCCTTCTCCACGTCCAGGTCTGACTTGTCCTGCGGAGGGGCCACGCACACAGAAGTTGGATCAGTCAGCTACGTCCCTGTGCTCAGGCGTCCCAGTCCAACCGTAAGGGCAGGAGGGCCCAGCAGGAGGGCAATTGTCTGGGGTTACCACATTGTCAGAGATAGCGGTTTATTATTGTTACATGTACCAAGCTCTGTTTGCGTGCCAACCAGAAAGATCATTCCAGACGCCCGGCTGGTGTGTTGCCTCCCAGGGGCATCTCGGATCGGGCCCATGACATTCTAAAGGAGGGAGGGTGAGCAGCCAGAAGTCTTGGTACGTATTGATACCAATGATATGGGCAGGAAAAGGGGGAGGTCCTGAAGAGAGAACTTAGGGAGCGAGGTAGAAAGCTGAGAAACAGAAGCTCCAGGGCAGTAATCTCTGGATTGCCATCTGTGCCACGTGCCAGTGAGGGCAAGAACAGGTTGATTTGATAGGTGAGGAACTGGGGCAGGGAGCAGGGATCTCTTCTGGGGAAGGTTCCACCGGTACAAAAGGGACAGGTTACACCTGAACCCAAGGGGGCCAATATCCTTGCAGGCAGGTTTGCTGGAGCTGTCGGGGAGGGTTTAAACTAGTTTGGCAGGGGGAGGGGAATGGGAGTGATAGAGCTGTTGGTTTACAAGCAGAGGCAGCATGTTCTGAGACTGTGAGGAAGGACAGGGCAAAATGGCAGTCAGTGGGATGAGTTGCAGTCTAACGGGGGACAACATCAAAAAGGGACTAAAGCATTATATTTGAATGCAAGCAGTATACAGAACAAAGTAGATGATCTTGTAGTGCAGTTAGAGGTTGGCAGGTATGACGTGAACATCACTGAGCTGCGGCTGAAAGAAAATCATAGTTGGGAGTTTAACATCCTGAGATGCATATTGTACTGAAACGACAGGCAGGTAGGTAGAGGGGGTTGGGAGGCTCTGTTGCTAAAAGATTAAATCAAATCCTTCAGAAGAGGTGACATAGGATTGGGAGATGTAGAATCCTTGTGGGTAGACTTCAGAAACAGCAAGGGTAAAAAGACTCTAATAGGAGTTATATACAGGCCCTCAAACAGTAGCCAGGATGTGGGTCACAAATCACAACAGAAGATAGAAAAAGCTTGTAAAAAGGGCAAACACGAAGAAATCTGCAGATGCTGGAAATTCAAACAACACGCACAAAGTGCTGGTGGAACACAGCAGGCCAGGCAGCATCTATAAGGAGAAGCACTGTCGACGCTTCGGGCCGAGACCCTTCGTCAGGACAAAGGGTCCTGACGAAGGGTCTCGGCCCGAAACGTTTACAGTGCTTCTCCCTATAGATGCTGCCTGGCCTGCTGTGTTCCACCAGCACTTTGTGCGTGTTGTAAAAAGGGCAATGTTACGATAATCATGGGAGATTTAAATATAAAGGTAGATTGGGAAAATCAAGTTGGTACTGGATCCCAAGAGACAGAATTTGTAGAATACCTACAAGATGGCTTTTCAGAGCAGCTCATGGTTGAGCCCAGTAGGGCATCAGCTCTTCTGGATTGGGTGTTGTGTAATTAACCAGATTTGATTAAAGAGCTTAAGGTAAAAGAACCCTGAGGAGTGATCATAATATGATAGAGCTCCCCCTCTAATTTGAGAGGGAGAAGCTAAAGTCAGATGTGTGTGGAAGGTCATTTTTGACAAATCTTATTGAATTTTTTGACGAGGTTACTAGGAAAGTTGACAAGGGTAAAGCAGTGGATGTTGTCTATATGGACTTCAGTAAGGCCCTTGACAAGGTTCCACACGGAAGATTAGTTAGGAAGGTTCAATCGTTAGGTATTAATATTGAAGTAGTAAAATGGATTCAACAGTGGCTGGATGGGAGATGCCAGAGAGTAGTGGTGGATAACTGTTTGTCAGGTTGGAGGCCGGTGACTAGTGTTGTGCCTCAGGGATCTGTACTGGGTCCAATGTTGTTTGTCATATACATTAATGATCTGGATGATGAGGTGGTAAATTGGATTAGTAAGTATGCAGATGATACTAAGGTAGGTGGCGTTGTGGATAATGAAGTAGGTTTTCAAAGCTTGCACAGAGATTTAGGCCAGTTGGAAGAGTGGGCTGAAAGATGGAGTTTAGTGCTGATAAGTGTGAGGTGCTACATTTTGGTAGGAATAATCAAAATAGGACATACATGGTAAATGGTAGGGCATTGAAGAATGCAGTAGAACAGAGTGATCTAGGAATAATGGTGCATAGTTCCTTGAAGGTGGAATCTCATGTGGATAGGGTGGTGAAGAAAGCTTTTGGTATGCTGGCCTTTATAAATCAGAGCATTGAGTATAGGAGTTGGGATGTAATGTTAAAATTGTACAAGGCATTGGTAAGGCCGAATTTGGGGTTTTGTGTACAGTTCTGGTCACCGAATTATAGCAAAGATGTCAACAAAATAGAGAGAGTGCAGAGGAGATTTACTAGAATGTTACCTGGGTTTCAGCACCTAAGTTACAGGGAAAGGTTAAACAAGTTAGGTCTTTATTCTTTGGAGCGTAGAAGGTTGAGGGGGGACTTGATAGAGGTATTTAAAATTATGAGGGGGATAGATAGAGTTGACGTGGATAGGCTTTTTCCATTGAGAGTAGGGGAGATTCAAACAAGAGGACCTGAGTTGAGAGTTAGGGGGCAAAAGTTTAGGGGTAACATGAGGGGGAACTTCTTTACTCAGAGAGTGGTAGCTGTGTGGAACGAGCTTCCAGTAGAAGTGGCAGAGGCAGGTTCGATTTTGTCATTTTTTTAAAAATTGGAGAGTTATATGGACAGGAAAGGAATAGAGGGTTATGGGCTGAGTGTATGTCAGTGGGACTAGGTGAGAGTAAGCGTTCGGCACGGACTAGAAGGGCCGAGATGGCCTGTTTCCATGCTGTGATTGTTATATGGTTATATGTGTCATTATTACAGTGGAGTAAAGGGAATTACAGGGGCATGAGAGAGGAGTTGACCGGAATTGATTGGAAAAAAACACTGGAAGGGATGACAGCAGAGCAGCAATGTCTGGAATTTGTGGAGGCATTAGTAATAATCTTTCAAGGATCACTAGATTCTGGAATGGTTCCGCAGGACTATAAAATCGCTAATGTCACTCCACTCTTCAGAAAGGGAGAGAGGCAGAAGAAAGGAAAGGACGTAGATTTGGGGCACATGATAAAATAGGCCGTAGTCAGCATGGTTTCCTCAAGGGAAAATCTTGCCTGACAAATCTGTTGGAATTCTTTGAGGAAATAACAAGCAGGATAGACAAAGGAGAATCAGTGGATGTTGTGCACTTGGATTTTCAGAAAGCCTTAATCAAGGTGCCACAAATGAGCCTGTTCAACAAGAGCCCGTGGTATTACAGGGATAAAGCAGCAGTTGATCGGCAGAAGGCAAAGAGCGGGAAAAAAGGGAGCCTTTTCTGCCTGACTGCTGGTGACTAGGAGTGTTCTACAGGGGTCTGTGTCGGTACCAATTCTTTTGACCTTATACATCAATGATTTGGATGATGGAATTGATGGCTTTGTTGCAACATTTGCAGACAATATGAAGATAGGTGGAGGGGCAGGTAATTTTGAAGAGGTAAAGGGATTGCAGAAGGACTTAAAACACATCAGGAGAATAGGAACCAAGTGGCAGATGGAATACTGTGTCGGGAAGTCATGCACTTTGGTAGAAGAAGTAAATGCATGAACTGTTTTCTAAACAGGGAGAAAATTCAAAACTCAAAGGGACTTGGATGCTCTAAAGGCTCATTTGCAGGTTGAGCCTGGTGAGGAAGGCAAATGCAATGTTGGCATTCATTTCAAGAGGACTAGAATATAAAAGCAAGGTCTAATGTTGAAACTTAATAAAGCAGTGGTGAGGCCTCAGTTGGAGTATTAGAGAGGAGTTTTGGGCTCCACATCTAAGGAAGGATGTGCTGATATTGGAGAGGGTTCAAAGGAGGTTCACAGAAATGATTCCAGGATTGAATGGCTCTGGGCCTGTGCTCATTGGAATTCAGAAGAAGGAGGGGCGACCTTATTGAAACTTACTGAATGTTGAAAGGCCTCGACAGAGTGGATGTTTCCTACGGAGGGGGAGTTTCAGACCAGGGGCCACAGCCTCAGAATAGAGGGGCATCCTTTTGGAATGGAGATGAGGAGGAACTTATTTAGCCAGAGAGTGGTGAATCTGTGAAATCCGTTGCCACGGGCAGCTGTGGAGGCCTTGTCTTTATGTATACTTAACGCAGAGGTTTACAGGTTCGTGATTGGTCAGGGCTTGAAGGGATATGGGAAGAAACAGAAGATTGGGGCTGACAGCGAAAATGGATCAGCCATGATGAAATGGCAGAGCAGACTCGATGGGCCAAATGGCCTAATTATGCTCTTACATTTTATGGTTTTGTGGCTTTATAAGTACATTGAGGTAGTATAAAAGGAAAACAGAATGCAGAATAAAGTGTTACGGTTACAGAGAGAGTGCAGTGCGGGTAAATAAATAACGGATAAGAACTGCACGGTCAAGAATTCATCTTTAAGACAGTTCAAAAATGCCGTAACAATGGGGTAGAAGCTATCCTTCAGCCCAGGGTTAAGTGCTTTCAAGCTTTTCTGCCTTCTCCTACCTTAAGGATGTTGAAGAGACTGGCAGATTTCTTGAAGATGTCAGACTTGCCAAAGTCCTCCAGTTTGGAGAGGGTATCGTCCAGGTGTGTGGTGGCACAGAAGCCCACGCAGACAGCCACGCCCTGTGTGGTACAGGTCAAGCGCGTTAGTCCGGTGAGGAGTCAATGCGGACATCCGGGAGCCCGCAGACTGGGAAAACATCACTCAGGAGTTCTCAATAAGATCGGCTGGGAAATTCAGTCTCTTTCCTCACTGGCCCTCCCATGGCACAGAACTCGCTCACTGCCCCTACCCAAGGCTGGGTGCTCCCTCCTCACCACTCCTCTGCAGCAGAGCTCCCTCACTGCCCCTCCCCAAGGCATTGTGATCCCTTCTCTGCGACACAGAGCTCCCTCACTGCCCTTCTCGAGGCCGGGCGCTCCCTCACTATTCCTTCACAAGGCAGGGTGCTCCCTCCTCTGCGACACAGAGCTCCCTCACTGTCCCTCCGCAAGTGAGCTCCCTCATGCAACAGCTGAAGCACAGGGCTCCCTCTCCCTTCGTTATCCCTCCCGCGGAGCTCCCTCTCCCTCCCCACCGCACCCGTCAACGCCCCCTTGTTCCCCACTGCCCTTTCCTCGGCTCTCCCTGTCCCCTCTGCACATTGTCCTGCTGCGCTCCCTCCCTCAGCACTCCTCTCCCCCCCCCCCCCATTCCTGGTCACAGGACCCTTCTCCCCTCTCTCACCTCCCTCTCCAACACCTCGACGTGCCGCACACTCTGCAGTAACTCCATCAGCTGCCTCCTCACCAGATCGGTGTTGGCGCTCTGCCGCAGCACCACGCCGGCACATTTGTACAGGAACCCCTGGGCATGGGAGGGTGAGGGGTGAGGAGACAACGTCAACAAGCCACCGTTCCCATGCTGACACACAGCTCAGGCACTCAGAATTACTATCAGGTTTACACATGTCGTGGCAGCAGTAAAATGCAATATACTATAAACAACAGTAAAGTTCATACACAAAATATTCATGCAAAATTAATTTATACAGTGGCTTGGGCCATCGGTTCATTAGGGCAGCGGCTCATTTGGGACAACTCTTCAAGAACAAAAACTAATCCAGAAAATTGCTGGGATTCCCTTCCTTTACTTGGGACACTCTGCCACTTAATTGGGACAGGGGACTGTGGCTGAGCAGTTTCTAACTAGCGTCAGTCACGTGCACTTGCGTGGCTGTTAGACACTACAGTGTGCTCAGTGCGAACAGTTTAAAAACAGCACCAGTTGTGTGTGTTTGTGTTCAAACAGCAATGACTTCTGTCATTGATAGTTGGCAAGAAATAAGCAGTAAGATAATTCAGAACTGTTTTGCTCTCTGCGGTTTCAAGCATTCAGGCTTGGAGATGCCAGGATCGGCCAGGAGTGAAAACGGAACAATTTTACTGCTTCAGCAAGCTAGGAAGTGCAAAGAATTTGAAGGTATCGAGCATCACCTTGACCGGTACAATGGAATTGAAGACTTGGAGGGTGCAACTGTCAAAAGCACCGTATGAAGGCAGTCCACTATCTTCACCGGGTGCCTGTGCTGATTTTGTTCAATCTAAAGAACGCAGCAGTGTACACACTGGATGAGTTCCTCCGTCAGTAACTATTAGGAACTAATACACAGTTCCGTAGTACTGTGAAGTATTGGTAGTGTCTAATTCATTCTGCATTTCATTTAAATACACAATTTGCTACTCTTAAATGGTAGTTTGTCTTTTTTATACCTTTTAGTTTTTTCCAAGAAACTTTGGGTAACTGGGGCAGCTGCTCAATTGGGCCAAAATGTACTGGTCCCGATGTGCCTCAAATAACCGGAACCCACTGTATTTCTTATTCAACGTGTAACATAATGTTTCATACAGCAGTTCCTCCTGCACAGGGACGTCAATTATTCCCACCCAACAGGGATCAGAGCCGGAACAGTACAGAAACAGGCCCTTTGGCCAATCACATCCATGCTCACCCTAAAATCTATCCCATTTACACACATTACTACCATATCCTCCTCTGCTTTCCTATTTGTGTCTGTCTTCTTCAATGTAGGCATTGTATCTGATTCCAGTAGCCCCTCGGGCGGGCACTGTGTTTCAGATAATGCTCAGGCTTTACGAAGCATTGGTCAGGATGTATTTGGAGTATTGTGAGCAGTTTTAGATCACAAAACAGTTTTAGTTTTTTGAAGTAGTTACGAGGAATGTTGACGAGGGTAAGGCAGTGGATGTAGTCTATATGGACTTCAGCAAGGCCTTTGACAAAGTTCCACATGGAAGGTTAGTTAAGAAGGTTCAGTCGTTAGGTATTAGTGCTGGAGTAATAAAATGGATTCAACAGTGGCTAGATGGGAGATGCCAGAGAGTAGTGGTGGATAATTGTTTATCGGGATGGAGGCCGGTGACTAGCGGGGTGCCTCAGGGATCTGTTTTGGGCCCAATGTTGTTTGTAATATACATAAATGATCTGGATGATGGGGTGGTAAATTGGATTAGTAAGTATGCTGATGATACTAAGGTAGGAGGTGTTGTGGATAATGAGGTGGGTTTTCAAAGCTTGCAGGGAGATTTATGCCGGTTAGAAGAATGGGCTGAACGTTGGCAGATGGAGTTTAATGCTGAGAAGTGTGAGGTTCTACATTTTGGCAGGAATAATCCAAATAGAACATACAGGGTAAATGGTAGGGCATTGAGGAATGCAGTGGAACAGAGAGATCTAGGAATAACAGTGCATAGTTCCCTGAAGGTGGAGTCTCATGTAGATAGGGTGGTGAAGAAGGCTTTTGGAACGCTGGCCTTTATAAATCAGAGCATTGAGTACAGAAGTTGGGATGTAATGTTAAAATTGTACAAGGCATTGGTAAGGCCAAATTTGGAATATTGTGTACAGTTCTGGTCACCGAATTATAGGAAAGATATCAATAAATTAGAGAGAGTGCAGAGACGATTTACTAGGATGTTACCAGGGTTTCAGCACTTAAGTTACAGAGAAAGGTTGAACAAGTTAGGTCTCTATTCATTGGAGCGTAGAAGGTTGAGGGGGGATTTGATCGAGGTATTTAAAATGTTGAGAGGGATAGATAGAGTTGACGTGAATAGGCTGTTTCCATTGAGAGTAGGGGAGATTCAAACGAGAGGACATGATTTGAGAGTTAGGGGGCAAAAGTTTAAGGGAAACACGAGGGGGTATTTCTTTACTCAGAGAGTGATAGCTGTGTGGAATGAGCTTCCTGTAGAAGTAGTAGAGGCCAGATCAGTTGTGTCATTTAAGGTAAAATTGGATAGGTATATGGATAGGAAAGGAGTGGAGGGTTATGGGCTGAGTGCGGGTAGGTGGGACTAGGTGAGATTAAGAGTTCGGCACGGACTAGGAGGGCCGGAATGGCCTGTTTCCGTGCTGTGATTGTTATATGGTTATATGGTTATATAAAACAGGAACAGAATTAGTCCACTAAGCCTATTGAGTCTGCTCCACCATTCCATCACGGCTGAACTATTATCCCTCTCAACCTCATTCTCCTGCCTTCTCTTCGTAACCTTTGATGTTCTGACTAATCAAGAATCTATCAACCTTCACTTTAAATACACCCAATGATAAATCAGCCATGATGAAATAGCAGAGCAGACTCGATGGGCTGAATGGTCTAATTCTGCTCTAATGTCTTATGGAATTAAACAGCAAGACCTTGGCTCAATACCTCCTTGTGCAGTCTCCTCACCTGCAGACCCCAGTCAGAACGGATTGCCAGCAACATCTCCTCCACAATCTCCATCAACACAGGTGCACCGCAAGGCCCTGTTCTACTCGCTTTACACTTTGACTGTGTGGCCAAGCACAGCTCCAATGCCATATTCCAGTTTGCTGATGACACCACTGCCATTAGCCGAATCAAAGATGGTGATGAGTCAGCATGTAGGAGGGAGATTGAAAATCCGGCTGAGTGGTGCCACAACAACAAACTCTCACTCAATACCAGCAAGACCAAGGAGCTGATTATTGACTTTAAGAAAATGAAACCAAAAGTCCACAAGCCAATCCTCATTGGAGGATCAGAGGGGGAGAGGGTCAGCAAGTTTAAATTCCTCGGCATTACCATTTCAGAGGACCTGTCCTGGGCCCAGCACACAAATGCCATTACAAAGAAAGCACAGCTTTCTTCTCCGTTAACATCTAAAACTCTGACAAACTTTAATAGATGTGTAAACTGACTGGACGGATCACGGCCTGGTACGGAAAAACCAATGCCCTTGAATGGAAAATCCTACCAAAAGTAGTGATACAGCCCAGTCCATCACGGGTAAAGCCCTCCCCACCACAGAGCATGTCTACATGGAGGGCTGTCGCAGGAAAGCAGCATCCATCATCAATGACCCCCACCACCCAGAACATGCTCTCTTCTCGCTGCTGCCATCAGGAAGAAGGTACAGGAGCCTCAGGATTCTCGCCACCAGCTTTAGGAACAGTTATTATTCCTTGACCATCAGGCTCCTGAACCCAAGGAGATGTCGTCACTCACCCCATCACTGATCTGTGGCCAGATGGAGATTTTTTCCCAGGGCTAACACGAGAGAGCATCATTTTAAGGTGATTGGAGGAAAAAATGGGGGGGGAAGTACTGGTTTTTTTTTTTAAACACAGTAGTTTATTTTGCCAAGCTGGGTGCAGATTATTTTCCACGCTGGGTGCGTGGAATGCCATATCGGGGTGGTGGTAGAGGCAGATACATTAGGGACATCACATGGATGACAGAAAACGGGAGGGCAGTGTGGGAGGGAAGGGTTAGATCGATCAACATTGTGGGCTGAAGGGCCTGTACTGTTCTGTGTTAAGTACCCCACCCTGCTCCAATGTCAGGGCTTCCCACTCACCTTCTCCTGGGGGAAGCCGTTGTACTGGTGAAGATGTCGGCTCATCTCCTCACTCAGCTGACAGCACCAGGCCTCATCGCCAGGAGTCACTGCCTCCAAGCTCCTGGACAGCAGCTGTGGGGGCAAAGAGGCAAGCGTGGGCTGGAGAGGGAGCAGCATGAGAGAGATCAGGGACCCCAGATGGAAAGGCAGTAAGGAGGGTGAGGAACCCTGGTACACCGAGGGGGCAAGATGGGAGAGGATCACCAGAGATGGGTGCAGGAGAGGGCAAGGCCTACACAGCTGGGTGAGATGGGAGACGGGTCATGGAGATGGGTGCAGGGGAGGATAAGGTCTACAGATCCGGGTGAGATGGGGGACGGGTCACAGAGATGGGTGCAGGAGAGGATAAGGCCTACAGATCTGGGTGAGATGGGAGACGGGTCATGGAGATGGGTGCAGGGGAGGATAAGGTCTACAGAGCTGGGTGAGATGGGAGAGGATCACTGGAGATGGGTGCAGGAGAGGGCAAGGCCTACAGATCTGGGTGAGATGGGGGACGGGTCATGGAGATGGGTGCAGGAGAGGGCAAGGCCTACAGATCTGGGTGAGATGGGGGACGGGTCATGGAGATGGGTGCAGGAGAGGGCAAGGCCTACAGATCTGGGTGAGATGGGGGACGGGTCACGGAGATGGGTGCAGGGGAGGGCAAGGCCTACAGATCTGGGTGAGATGAGAGACGGGTCACGGAGATGGGTGCAGGAGAGGGCAAGGCCTACAGAGCTGGGTGAGATGGGAGAGGATCACCAGAGATGGGTGCAGGAGAGGGCAAGGCCTACAGATCTGGGTGAGATGGGAGACGGTTCATGGAGATGGGTACAGGGGAGGATAAGGTCTACAGAGCTGGGTGAGATGGGAGAGGATCACTGGAGATGGGTGAAGGAGAGGATAAGGCCTACAGAGCTGGGTGAGATGGGAGAGGATCACTGGAGATGGGTGCAGGGGAGGATAAGGTCTACAGATCTGGGTGAGATGGGAGACGGGTCATGGAGATGGGTGCAGGGGAGGATAAGGTCTACAGATCTGGGTGAGATGGGAGACGGTTCATGGAGATGGGTGCAGGGGAGGATAAGGCCTACAGATCTGGGTGAGATGGGAGACGGGTCATGGAGATGGGTGCAGGGGAGGATAAGGTCTACAGAGCTGGGTGAGATGGGAGAGGATCACTGGAGATGGGTACAGGGGAGGGTAAGGCCTACAGATCTGGGTGAGATGGGAGACGGGTCACGGAGATGGGTGCAGGGGAGGATAAGGCCTACAGAGCTGGGTGAGATGGGAGACGGGTCACGGAGATGGGTACAGGGGAGAGTAAGGCCTACAGATCTGGGTGAGATGGGAGACGGGTCACGGAGATGGGTGCAGGGGAGGATAAGGCCTACAGAGCTGGGTGAGATGGGAGAGGATCACTGGAGATGGGTGCAGGAGAGGATAAGGCCTACAGATCTGGGTGAGATGGGAGACGGGTCATGGAGATGGGTGCAGGGGAGGATAAGGTCTACAGAGCTGGGTGAGATGGGAGAGGATCACTAGAGATGGGTACAGGGGAGGGTAAGGCCTACAGATCTGGGTGAGATGGGAGACGGGTCACGGAGATGGGTGCAGGAGAGGATAAGGTCTACAGATCTGGGTGAGATGGGAGACAAGTCACGGAGATGGGTGCAGGAGAGGGCAAGGTCTAAAGAGCTGGGTAAATTGGGACAGGGTTCACATGGGGGAGAGGGAGCTGAGAAGAGAGATGGCGGAGTGGTGAGTGCTCGCGGAAGGGTAAGCGAGAGCGGGGGGGAGGGTGAGAGGTGTGGGAAACGGGAGGGTCAAGAGCAAAGGAGATCCATGGAGGAGGACGAGGGGCAGAAGGGGCTGGAGAAATACGGGTTGGGCTGAGTGAGAGGGAGGGAGGGTAGAAGACCCTGCATGGGGGGTGGGGAAGGAATGGGCTCAGGCCGCACAGGGTCCAGTCCAACTCACCAGCAGCAATTTGTCCTCCCATTGTCGCTGGGGCAAGGATTCCTCCGAATTCTCTGTGGGAAGAAAGGGACGGGGTTCACAGACCAGGAGCAGAAAGGTCACACCAATGGGATAAAGACAAGCAGACGTCCAACCCGCCACTCATCACCACCTCTGTCCACCCCAGCACTATCGTCCCCCCATCCCAATCTCCCTCGCTTCCCTCTGTCACTCCATCCTCTAATCCCCAATGATCCCTTAATCTGCCACTGGCTGAGCCCTCCAAGGTAAATATTCCCAAGGCCCTCAACCCGAAATGGCCCTACCCCAATTCCGACACCACTGCCCACGTTCTAGACTCTGATTCAGTGTTTGCTTTATTTCTATTTAGAGACACATCTCGGTAACAGGCATTCCCAGCCCACAAGCCCACACCAACCCAATTACACCGTGTGACCAATTAGCCTGATAACCCATCCATCTTTGTATTGTGGGAGGTAACTAGAGCACCCGGAGCAAACCCACAGGGAGAATGTACAAACTCCTTACAGGCAGTGATGGGAATTGAACCCAGGTTGCTGGTGCTCTGAAGCCTTATGCTAACCACAATGCGACAATCCCTCACTCCAAACCCCTTAAGGGAATTTTTCAAGTTTCAATGAGACCACCTCAGCCGTGCGTCTTTGGAGTGGGCTACACGGATCCCTCACGTGCACTCCCTGCGAGTCTGGTTTCGACTCAGTACTGAACAAGTTGTCGGGCATACTCGTGGGAGAGTCTTAACAGAGGGTACAGAGCTGGTCAGTTATAACAGCAATGGTCGAACTGTCTTCACGCAGAGGGTGGTGAACTGCTGGTATAGGAGTTGGGACGTTATTGTTGCAGTGTGATGACTCAAGCCAAGTATGACGTTTTCCTCAGTTTCTGGGTCCATTAGTGATTGTAGAGGCTGACCCAGGACCCACATTTTCTGGTGAAATGTGTACACGAGTAAGTGATGGCTGTGCCGGTACGATATTTTGGTGAGCAACAATGATAAACTGCTGGAAGAACTCAGCAGGCCAGGCAGTGTCTATGGAAAAAAGTAAATATTCAGCGTTTCAGGCCGAGATCATTCATCAGGATCCGACGAAGGGCTTCAGCCCAAACATTGACTGTTCAGTCCCCTCCATAGATGCTGCCTGACCTGATGAGTTCCTCCACTGTTGCTGTAGATTTCCAGCAACCGCAGAATTTTTTGTGTTCAAGACTGCACTTGGAGTATCAGGTAGTGTTTCAGTCACCCAGATTTAAAAACAAAAAATCATTTAACTGGAAAGAGAGAAAAGCTGACAAGGATTTTGTGGGACTGAGTTATAGGGAGAGGTGAATCTCTTTGCAGTTTGGTCACCTACCTGCAGGAAAGATATAAACAAGGTTGAAAGAATACATGATTCTAACCAACACTTTCAAACATTGCAGGGACCATTTCTGAACTACTTTCAAAACCTTTGATTTGGTGTTAAAGTACAGATGTTGGCTAATAATGTAAATCACTATGTGATAAGGATTTTTTTCCATCTTTCTTTCTTTACCAAACAGCTTTGATCTTGGTAGTGGGTTTAGATTCTTTTTTTATAATAAAATTATTGCAATTCAAATTACAATTTAATTAATGTACGGGTTTGATTATGAATACAGGGTACTGAGATTGCAAGTGTGATTTAAATATAATGTATTCAGTACTATTCTGTTGAGAATGTGAAGAGGGCAAGGTGTACGTGTAGAAGGGGTGGGCAAGGGGTAAGTGTAGCAAAATATGTAGACAGGACCAGGGAGAGGATACGTCATTGGGGAAGTGTAGGAGAACAGGGAAGAGGTAGCTAAATTAAGGTGCCAGACAGCATGTGGCCACCACAAAGAAGAGGAACCTTGCGACCACAAGACAATGTGTTCGGCAAAGTATTTTGAGCTATATACCTATTTCGAGTGTTTTGCTTGCGTCCACTCCTATTCCAAGTATTACGCTTGCGTCTTATTCCGAGTATTTTGCGTGCTTAGCCATGCAATAGCCAATCAATTGATGAATTTGAATCGGTAACCATATTTGTGAATGTAGTGCCCTGCTTTTGGGTATAAGTATGACCTTTGTAAACCGACAAATTGGGAGTTGGCTACCTTACGCCCGAAGTGCGTGGGGCTGCGAAACTCCTCTCTGAATAAAAACCGTTTCAGAGGTAATTTCGTGTCTCTGGTGTTTTTCCTCAACTGAGCAGGTTAATAATTTCAGGTTGACACTGTCTTCTTTTTGATTCATAATATATATACTCATGTACTCTGTATTCTTCTAAGTGAAAATTAATAAAAATATTGAAAAAGAACGAATACAGAGAAAATTTACAAGTATGTTGTCGGGTCTGGATGACCTGAGCTATAGAGGAAAACTGAATAGGTTCAGATTTGATTCCTTGGAATGTTGAAGACTGACAGGAGATTTGATAGCGGTGTACAGAATTATGAGGGGTATAGATAGGGTAAATGCAAGCAGGCTCTTTCCACTGAGGTTGGGTGGGACTACAAACAGAGGTCATGGGTTAACGGTGAAAGATGGGGAAACTTCTTCATTCAGAGGATCGTGAGAGTGTGGAATGAGCTGCCAGCACAAGTGGTCCATGCGAGCTCAATGTCAATGTTGAAGAGAAGTTTGGATAGGCACATGGATGGGGAATATGGTCCCGGTCCGGCAGGCCGATAGGAGTAAGTAGTTTAAATGGTTTAGCATGGACTAGATGGGTCAAAGGGCCAGTTTATGTGCTGTACTTTTCTATGGCTCCTTCCTCAGAATGTAGAAGAATGAGTGACGAGCTTATAGAGGGATATAAAATTGAGGGGGAAAGGAATAGTGAATGCAGTCTTCTCCACAGAGAAGACAAATCCAAAAGTGGAGGCTGGAGGTTTAAGGTGAGAGGGACAGCACAGTGGTTAGCATAACACTTTACAGCGCCAGAATTAACCGGGTTTCAATTCCCACCGGAGTTTGTACGTTCTCCCATGACCCCGTCGGTTTCCTCCCACAGTCCAAAGACAGAGTGAGGGTGAGTGAGTCGCGGGCATGCTACGTGGGCGCTGGGCGCATGGCCCCCAGCAAACCCTCAGACTGTTGGTTGTTGACGCAAACAAAGCATTTTGCTGTGTGTTTGTTTCTCTGTATGTGTGACAAATGAAGCTCACCTTCACCTGTTAAAACCTGAGGGCTGAAGGGTGGTGGGAACGTGGAACCAGGGGAACTGGGTGAGGCAGGTACGACAACAACACTTATAATATGCTTGGAGAGGGAAGATTCAGAGGGACACGGGCTGAATGCCAATCGGGATCTTGGCCAGGATGGGTGAGTTGGGCTGGTTTCCCTGCTGTTTGAGGGTGGACACTGCTGGAGCTGGTGGGGCAGGGTAAAGGCCCCCGGAAGTCAGACATGCCCTCTAGACGTGCATCGTGTCTCTGACGAGTGGGTATTCACCCCGGACTCTGCCACTCCACCGGAATGTTGAACAGGGCTTCCCAGAACGGGCGTCCACAGGCCTTTCGGTTAGTGGTAGGGATCCATGGCATAAAAAAGGCTGGGAGTCGCTGTCCTGACTCCGAGGGTGGAACTGGAGGATCTGGGTTCCATTGGCATGGTTAAGAGAAGTTATATAGGTGCATGGATGGGCTATGGTCCAGGTGTGGGTCAATGGGATGGCAGAATTACAGTTCAACAGAAAATAGATGGGCCAAAGGGCCTATCACTGCCCTCCGACTCTGACTCCTGGAGCCCTCTCCCGCCGCGGATTCTCGTACCTTCCAGGTGCTGGACAAGGGGGGGCACCTGCTGGTTCCAGACCTCCACCAGCTGGGGGTGAATGATTGGCGCCAGTACTTGCAGTAGCCTGAGTGCAGGGACCCCTCGGCCTCTCCCGCGGTAGGGGAATGAAGACACCACCTGAGCAGGCAAAGAGAGACACAGGTGAGGGTGACCCAGTGCATCTGTAACACACAGGCAAGAGTCTAGAACCCTTTGACCGTAATACACAAGAACTGGCCCATCGAGCCTGCTCCTCGCCATTCCATCACGGCTGATTTATTGTCCCTCTCAAACCCATTCTCCTGCCTTCTCCCCGTAATCTTTGATGCCCAGACTAATCAAAAATCTATCCCCCCCCCCCCACTTTAAATATACTCAATGACTTGGCCTCCAGAGACGACTGTGGTAATGAATTCCACAGGTTCACCACCATCTAGGTAAAGAAATTCCTTTTCATCCCTGTTCTAAATGGAGATGCTCTGTTCTGAGACTGTGCCTCTGGTCCTAGACACCCCCACTATAGGAAACAACCTCACCATGTCCACTCTATCTAGGCCTTTCAATATTCGGTAAGTTTCAATGAGATTGCCTGCAACTAAGTCCTGTGTTCTGAGCGGGGTGGATATTCGCAGCCCAGATGAATTGTTGATAAAGGTTTTACGTACCGCTGAAGTATTAGGGAAAGTAGCGATCGTGGAACGGCAGTTTGACCAAATGGAGGGCAAAGATATCGCTTTAGTTCAGACCAGTGATGACATGATGGGTGTGGATCTGCCTGTCACTACCGGGGACCCGGGAGAGGGGCGTGGGGCCATGGGCGGTCCATGCTTCCAGAGAAGAGGGAAGTGTAGGCGAGGGTGCCGAGTTGGAAGCGGAGTTTCCCGCAGCTGACTTTAAAGACAAGTTGCTCTTGTTTCTACGGAGCGAGGGGAAGGAGTTGTCTGAGGAGTCCTTCAGGAAGGGGTGGAAATTCTGAGTTGGTGTCGGCAATTAGGAGCCGGGCGGATTAATGGCACAGTGCACCGGCGGAGAATCGGTTATCGTAGGCTGAGGATGTTCTCAAGGGGGAGGAGGAATATGAGACGAGGGCAGAGCGGACCTCTCAGACGCTGGTTGAGCGGCCGTGCTCTGATAATGTGAAAAGACAGCGACAGCTAGAGAGTTGAGAAGGTCCGGCTGCTGAGTTAGTGAAGCCCTTGAAGACAGACAACCCCTTTGCTACTTCCGCTGGCTACATGCGAGTGTTAGAAAGCATTTTTGGCATGACGGGAAGCCCAATGGAGTTAATGGTGGGGTTTAGGAACATGTTTGAGGAGAAAGAGGAGAAACTTCCTGCCTGCATTTTTCAGCTAGAGAGGTAACTGCTTTGCTTGTGCCGTAAAGGGGCCGTCCACAGGCTGTTATGAGTCAATTAAGGATGGACCAAGTGGTGAAGGGCGCACAGTCACGTGACACGATTGCTTTCAGCCTCCAAATGTCCCGTCAGACGTGCCCCTCCCTCGTTTGTTGAGCTGATCAGAGAAGTAAGAGAGGAGGAAAACACCAACACACACAAAATGCTGGTGGAACGTTTCGGGCCGAGACCCTTCGTCAGGACTACATACACCATGAGGAGGAAAACACGACGGAGGAGTGGGATTTGCAGGCGTTCATGAAAGAATCGAAAGCCGAGGTATCTCGGTTGATATCGGCTGGTGCTGTCACCAAGCATGACAAAGCCGATAGGGAGCCTGACGGGACAGACTAAGCAGAAGGCTGTTACTGAACGAGGTCCCTTCAAAAGAGGAGCGACCAGTATTGTCTGTTACAACTGGGGTGAGGAGGGACATTTCAAGGGTGAAGGATGGGAAAAACTTTGGAAAGTGAACTGATGGTTACTTAAAAAGAAGAGGAAGTTGGGAAACCTCAGAGAGATCCAGTCAGGGAATGGCCTGGCGTCTACGGGGGGGAAGACACATTCCAATCAATGTATCAAGAAAAACACTAAATTGCAAAACCCCATTCTTGACGGCTTGGTGGAGCCTAGCTCCAGTGTATCCATGTGGATCAAGGGTATTTATGCTGGAGCCATACTTTGCACAGGTTACTCCACTGTTCAGATCCTTCTACAACTGGTACAAATCCGTTGAAATGAGATTTCCGTCTTCATCTTGTTGAGATCTCACTTCAACGGATGCTGCCCGACCTGCTGAGTTATATAACCATATAACAATCACAGCACGGAAACAGGCCATTCCGGCCCTCCTAGTCCGTGCCGAACTCTTAATCTCACCTAGTCCCACCTACCCGCACTCAGTCCATAACCCTCCACTCCTTTCCTGTCCATATACCTATCCAATTTTACCTTAAATGACACAACTGAACTGGCCTCTACTACTTCTACAGGAAGCTCATTCCACACAGCTATCACTCTCTGAGTAAAGAAATACCCCCTCGTGTTTCCCTTAAACTTTTGCCCCCTAACTCTCAAATCATGTCCTCTCGTTTGAATCTCCCCTACTCTCAATGGAAACAGCCTATTCACGTCAACTCTATCTATCCCTCTCAAAATTTTAAATACCTCGATCAAATCCCCCCTCAACCTTCTACGCTCCAATGAATAGAGACCTAACTTGTTCAACCTTTCTCTGTAACTTAAGTGCTGAAACCCAGGTAACATCCTAGTAAATAGTTCATCCAGCTTGTCTGTACGTCTTGATTTGACCACAGCATCTGCAGTGTACTTTGTGTCTTCAACAACTGGTATTTGACACCACAGTGCCCCAGAGCTCTGGGGCCTGAGTAATGATGACTACCCGTATGATGTGGAGATTCTGGGGGCAGATATAGGAGGAGTTGAGGTCCTTGATACATTATTGTTGGTCTGTCTGGACCTGGTCGAGAAGGGTGAAACTTTAATTCTTGTGGGGACAAATACTTTGATTGTGAGGAGGCTAGTGGGAGCCTGCCAGGAGAGAATTGCAGCGAGCTTTCTGAAAACCTTGTCCATTCACCCTGAGGAAGTGCAAGCCCGTCCTAGGCCAGATGATGGGCACAAACCAGGAACTTCTTCCAGTGACTCCAACGTCTAGTCTTCCTGTGAGAAAAGCAGGAGAAAGATCATCTCCCAGAACGGGAAAGTTGACAGCCAAGTCTTCAACTTTGGTGACTTCCCGGTACCCAGGGGTTGGAAAAGGAGATTGACAGAGAAGACGTTAAAGTTCAAAGATGTCCTTTCTACAGACGAGTTTGATGTGGGTTGTTTCGAGAGTACTCGCCACACCATCCGAGTTTCAGAGAAAGGTCTCGGCGATTAGCACCAGCATAGATGGAAGATATTCAGCAGCATCTGCAGAAGCTGAAGGGAGCTGGGACTATCACTGAGTCCGGGAGCCCCTCTACACATCCCCCACTGAGGTGTTGAGAAAGAGAAAATGGGAGGTATGAAGATGTGTTGACTATTGATGGGCTCTGAACCGACACACAGTGCCCAACCAGTATATGGTCACAAGAATCGAGGACGTGTTGGTTGGCTTGAGTGGTGCAAAGTGGTTCGGTCTGCTGGACCTAAGGGAAGGGCGTTATCAGATACCCATAAGTGAGGCTGACAAGGAGAAGACAGAATTCATAAGTCCCTTGGATTCCTTCAATTTGATAGAATGCCCCAGGACATATCAGGAGCACCGGCAACTTTCCAATGTGTCATGGAGAAAACTGTTGGGGATATGAACTTGTTTGAGGTGCTGTGTGCACCCTGGAGGAGCATCAGGCGAGGCTACTGAAGGTGTTAGGCAGCTGAAAGCTGAATGGTTAAAACTGTCACTGGACAAATGCCACTTCTACAAGACATCTGTCCACTATGTTGGGCACATAGTCTCATGGGATGGACTAGCGAAGGATCTGTCTAAGACAGAAGTGGTGAACACAAAGCCCAAGGCTGTGAGTGCCCTGTGCTCGTTCCTTGGATTCTGTGGGTACTATTGGAGATTCATGAAGGACTACTCCAAAGTGAGTCACCCTTTGAATCAGCTTCTGTGCAGTTACCTCCCTTGGGGTCAAAAGAGAGGAGGACGAAAAGAGATGGTAAAATTTATCTTAGCCCTTCAGAGCCTTTTGGAGCAAGATGGGATGCGAAATGTGAACAGGCCTCTTTAGTCGCTGAAGGAGCTGCTGACGAAAGCGCCAGTGCTGGCTTTGCAGATCCCAGTGGCCGTATGCACATACAGATGCCACGAGGGGGCTCGAGGGGTATCAGGATCATGGCCTGTTGCTTTTGTCAGCCGGAGTCTGTCTCCCTCCTAGTGAAACTACCCCATGCACAAGTTGGAGTTTCTGCCATTGAAGTGGGCTGCGGTGAATAAGCTAAGTGACTATCTCTAAGGTACCAAATTTGAGGTGAGGACGGACAACAATCCCCTAACTTATATCCTGACCTCGGCGAAATTAGATGCCACAGGCCATCGGTGGTTGGCAACGTTGTCTGCCTATGATTTCAGCCTGAAATACCGGCCAGGGAGTTGGACCATTGATGCGGACGTGTTATCCCGACATACGCATGAAGGGCTGGATTTGGACAGAGAGCGGGAGAGCGTTCCTGCCCCTGGAGTTAAAGCCATGTGCCAGTTTTCCATCACGCAAGGCCTGGGCAGGATGGAGCTGTGGATCATCTGGTTGTGCCATTCCACCGGCTGACTGCAACCTGACCCGCTCTGAATACGAAACAGTTGCCTGCGTTGAGTCCAGGGGAAGTGGTCGCCACCCTTGTCACGTCCCCTCCAGACAGGCCTTGGCATTCCCAGCCGGTTCTGCCTGAGAAGCATCGGAGGATTGTGTTGAAATCACTTCATGATGATTCTAGTAATTTGGGGCTGACAAGACCTATGGATTAATCAGAGATCGGTTCTACTGGCCCTGAATGAAGCCGAAGGTCGAAGAGTACTGCGAGTCGCACATTTGATGCATACGGAGGAAGAGGCTGCCTACGAGGGCCGTTCCTTTGTCCCACTTGCAGAGTGTGGGGCCACTTGATCTGGTGTATATGGATTTCCTACCACAGAGCTTGATTCCACAACATGGCAAATGTCTTGGGAATTACTGATCGTTACACCAGATATGCTTAAGCCTTCCCTACAAAGGATCAGAGGGCAGCCACAGCCACAGTATTTTGTTCGTTACGGTCTCCCCAGACGGATACACAGTGATCAGGGACAGGATTTCGAGAGTAGGCTCGTACATCAGTTACTGAGCACGCTCCGAGTCAAGAAGTCGAGAACTTCACCTCATCACCCGCAGGGTGATCCCCAGCCCGAGAGGTTCAACCGGACATTGCTAGACATGCTCGGATATCAGCAAGAGGAACAAGTGGAGTCAGCACTTTGGGCTTTTGGTCCACTGTTTGATGTTTGGGCAAGAAACAAGATTGCCTGAAGACTGTTTTGGGAAAGACTTGCCACGGAAGACCGATCTCAAGTATGTGTCTGACATGAGGAGGGGATTGCAAAAGGCTTATAAACTAGCAGAGGTATCTGATTGAAAGTAGAAGAGATTGACCCAGAGCCTGACATGGACCCTACAACTAGTAGGAGGACTGCAGCAAAATGGGAGAACAGAATAATAATCAGTGGAGAGACCTGAAGGGGACTTAACCACTGAATGTGGTATGGAGTCAGAGGATGAGGAAATGGGGTGTGGTATTTGATACCTTATGCAAACCCCTTAATGATTGAAGAGACCCCTGGCACCTCTCCACACTGATGCGGATGTAGCCAGGGGTGGGGGGAAGGGGGAGAGGGGAACTAGCAGCGGACGGGCAGGTTTGTAGCTGGGCAATGAAGGCAATGTGGGAGGGAAGCGTTGGAATAATCTTGGAGTAGGTTAAGGGGTCGGCATGATAACGTGGGCTGAAGGGCCCGTACAGTGTCGTACTGTTGTGTGTACACAGAGCAAGGCAGGAACACAGTGTCTGTACTAAACACGTTGCACATTTAGACTGAGAATAACGTAAAGATTTTTACTCCTCATGTATGTGAAGGATGTAAGAAATAAAGTCAATTCAATTCAATGTCAAATTTATTCTGTCTACAATAGGATCCATGTCCCTCAACTGCCCACACAAAACAGCCCCCACTGTCTGAGTGATGGGGTGGAGATACGTCTCCACCAAAGGAGGTGTAAGGTGCTCCTCCCCTCTGCCAGCTTACAGGTCACCCTTGGACAAGGGGTAGAACCTGCTTAGCCCCCGGTCAGGGTCACGTAAAGCCATGGGAACAGCTGGTGGACGGCCATACGAGCAGCCGGTGCCGATCACAAGTCCTGGTTACGTGACCACTGACGCCAGACAGACAATCTCTGAAGAGTATCGATAATGACTGGGGTCACCCATCTTGTAAAGACACTGCCCAGAAGAAGGCAATAGCAAACTACTTCTGTAGAAAAATTTGCCAAGAACAATCACATTCATGGAAAGACCACGATTGTCCAAGTTATAGGACATGGCCCACAATGAATAAATGACCGTTGTGTAGCGATGTACACACAGTGCTGAAATAACGACATGCAGTCAGTAAGTCGTTTTGAGACTAGTTTATTCAAACTTCGCGGTGCTGGCATTTAAATCCCTAGCGCCCGCCCTCTCCGGGCGGAAATGACGTCGGAGGTGCATTACCAAAGTCTCCCCCCGTGCGCTGGCTATTTGTGAGCCGGTTCGCCTGTGCAGAAAGTGGGTCGCCACAGTTGTACAGTATTCTGCTCAGCTGCCATCCGGGGCAGCCTGCTGTGTGTAAAACTAAAACTTCCTCTCACCATAAATGCACGTCTTCTAGTACTTAACCATTCCACCCTCGGAAATAATGATTCTGACTGCCTCTCTATATCTTTCATCACTTTATAAACCTCTATCAAATCTCCCCTCAGCCTCCAACACTCCAGAGAAAACAACCCACGTTTATCCAACCTCTCCCAAGAGTTCATTCCCTCAGAGCCTTTGACTCGAAAGAAAACGTTTGTTCAACACTCTCTTACATGATTAATTTCCCACTCCCATTCTCTAAGGAGCATTCAATTAATAGAAGGATATGAAAAGGAAGAGACTTACTGCGTGTTTTTTAAATGTTAGTTTATCCTCGTCTACTCTTCCCCCATTTCTGTTTGAAGTCATCTGTTCGTGCTTTGTAAACCTACTTCGTTCCCAAACCTCCGACCTTCTGCTAATCTTTCCAACAGATTTCCTTTCACTAACATTTCTACACAAATGTCTGTAGGACAGAATGAACCAGCCTTGAACCTCGAGCCAGCTTTGTCTTCCCCAGAGTGACCACTTTATTAGGTACACCTGCTCAGTAATACAAATATCTACTCAGGCAGAAAACCATATACTATATATACAAACAACTACAATTAATTATAGGTATATAATTTATTATTGTCATTTATATATTTTTATAATTACTTTGTGTACTGCTCTGTGCTGCTGCCACAGATCAACATATTTCACTAGATATGCCGACAATATCAAACCTGACTCTGAAATCCAAGAAAAATCCATTCTTTCCTGTGCCCTCCGAAACTCTGCAACCACCCCCACCGAAACACGGGTTTCCAACCCACTCCCAACTTTAAAACGTACTCACCAGAAGTCGCGTCAACAAGGCATGAGGTGTGGGCAGGTCTGCAGAGGGAGGGAGAGCACAGAAAGGTAAGAGGAGGCACAGCACGTTCAGTCGTAATGATCGTACTAACAACCCCATTTCACACCAAACGACAGTACCGCCCCATTACAGCAATATTTCCCAACAAGAATTCATCAATCTGTCTCTCACTCAAAACCAAAAAAAAAACAAACCAAAACTATCGAACGTTCAAAGGAGAGAAACTCTGGGTAAGGAAGACCCCCATCTGTTTATTCAGAGATACAACATGGAATAGGCCCTTGCTGCCCATTAACTCCCGATTTAACCCGAATCGAATCACAGGGCAACTTACAATGATTAACCCACCAACTGGTACATCTTTGCACCGTGGGAGCACCAGAGCATCTGGAGAAAACCAATGCATTTCACCGAGAGGACGTACAGATTCCTTACAGATGATGTCAGAACAACTCCGATGTCAGGGACACGGCTCAGACACAAAGTGAGGTTCCATCTACACACTCACTCACACCCAGCACAGGGACACGGCTAGACACAGAGTGAGGCTCCATCTACACTGTCACTCACACCCAGCAGAGGGACACGGCTAGACACAGAGGCTCCATCTACACACTCACTCACACCCAGCACAGGGACACGGCTAGACACAGAGTGAGGTTCCATCTACACACTCACTCACACCCAGCACAGGGACACAACTCAGACACAGAGTAAGGTTCCATCTACAATGTCACTCACACCCAGCACAGGGACACGGCCAGACACAGAGTGAGGCTCCATCTACACACTCACTCACGCCCAGCACAGGGACACGGCTAGACACAGAGTGAGGTTCCATCTACACTGTCACTCACACCCAGCACAGGGACACGGCTAGACACAGAGTGAGGTTCCATCTACACACTCACTCACACCCAGCACAGGGACATGGCTAGACACAGAGTGAGGTTCCATCTACACTGTCACTCACACCCAGCACAGGGACACGGCTAGACACAGAGTGAGGCTCCATCTACACACTCACTCACACCCAGCACAGGGACACGGCTAGACACAGAGTGAGGCTCCTTCTGCACTGTCTCATCACACTCTCCCGGGGTCAGACACAGTGTGAAGCTCCCTCCACAGTTGCCATGGAGTCCAGAGGTTGGAATCTACTGTAAAGAGCTGTGGAAGAAAACTGTTGGAGAGCTGAGCCGTGGCTAACATCACCTACCTCGTCCCCTGTGGCTGGGTGAGAGCTTTGTGCCCTGGGCTTGCACAGCCTTGCTTCCCAGGAAGGCCAGGCTGTGGCAGACGGGGCCGAGGGCCTGGAGGTACTGCACCGGCATCAGAAACTCCAAGAGGAACGGCCACAACACCTGTAGCAGGACAACAGTCAGCAGGAAGCGAGGTGTAGCCCTGCCAGCCCAGTGGGAGGGGCTTCAGTCCATGCAACGCAGGATCGCTAACCCCCCCACCCCATTGCCTGGGTACACGGTGGGCACTTTTAACCCAGTTGACCTCAGAGGCAAATAAGGAGCAGGAATCCAGATAGAGATTTGGGGGCTTAAGAGGGGCCAAACATATGAAGAGCGTTTGAAGGCTCTGGGCCTGCACTTAGTGGAGTTCAGAAGATTGAGCAGGAGATCTTGTTGAAATCCATCAATTGTTGAAAGGCTTAGATAGAGTGGATGTGGAGAGGATGTTTCCCATAGTGGGGGAGTTTATGACCAGAGGAAACAGATAGAGTGGATGTGGAGAGGAAGTTTCCCATAGTGAGGGAGTCTATGACCAGAGGACACAGATAGAGTGGGTGTGGAGAGGATGTTTCCCATAGTGGGGGAGTCTATGACCAGAGGACACAGATAGAGTGGATGTGGAGAGGATGTTTCCCATAGTGGGGGAGTCTATAACCAGACGACACAGACAGAGTGGATGTGGAGAGGATGTTTCCAATAGTGAGGGAGTCTAGGACCAGACGACACAGCCTTAGAATACAGGGATGTCCATTTACAGCAGAGATTAGGAGGAATTTCTTTAGCAGAGGGTGGTGAATCTGTGGAATTCATCGCCCCAGATGCCAGGTCATTGGGTTTATTCAAAATGGAGGGTGATGGGTTTGCTTAGTCAGGACTCTAAAGGGTTTGGGGAGAGAGCAGGTGGAAGAATGGGGTTGAGAAGAATAGTAAATCAGCCGTGAGGAAATGGTGGAGCAGGCCAGGCCATTCAGCCCATCATCTGCTCCACCTTTCCATCGTGGCTGATTTGTGTCTTATAGTCTTATGGCAGGACGGAGAGCGTGAGATGAGCCATTTACAGACAGAGGGGGCAGGAGGGACTGGGTGCAGACAGAAGGGTAGGCAAAAGTAGCATGGCCCAGACGGAGGCAACAGAATCGAGGCAAACACCTGGGGTGAATGGGAGGGGCCAGGTGGATTCCAGGCGCTGGTAGGTTGTGGGCAAGGGATGAGTCAGGTACAGATGGACGGGGCAGGTGAGGCAGACACAGACAGATGGGGCAGGAGAGATCAAATAGGGAGGAGCCAGGCCAGGGAGGGTGTCCGGACTAAGGGGTACGAGGGCAATGTAGAACAAGCGCAGGGGCTGAGGCCTGGGGCAGATCACCATCACCGCGTTGAACAGTGGGCCAGGCTTGATGGGCTGAATGGCCTGCTCCTGCTTGTACTTTCTCGTATTTCTTCGTTCATCCGATCGTTGGAGGAAGCAGATCACCTGAGTACACTGGCTTGAGAAGGCGGGGGGTATCGGGGACGAGGCGGGTGTCAGGGACGAGGTGGGTGACGGGGACAAGGCAGGTGACGGGGACAAGGTGGGTGTCGGGACGAGGCAGGTGACAGGGACGAGGTGGGTGTTGGGACGAGGCGGGTGACGGGGGGGTCAGGGACGAGGCGGGTATCGGGGACGAGGCGGGTGACGGGGACGAGGCAGGTGACGGGGACGAGGTGGGTGTCGGGACGAGGCAGGTGACGGGGACGAGGTGGGTGTCGGGACGAGGCAGGTGACGGGGGGGATCAGGGATGAGGCGGGTGACGGGGGGGATCAGGGACGAGGCGGGTGACGGGGGGGGTCAGGGACGAGGCGGGTGACGGGGGGGGTCAGGGACGAGGCGGGTATCAGGGACGAGGCAGGTGACGGGGACGAGGCAGGTGACGGGAACGAGGCGAGTGTCGAATCGAGGCGGGTGATGGAGGGGGTGACGGGACGAGGCGGGTGCCGGGGACGAGGTGGGTGCTGGGGACGAGGCCGGTGCCGGGGACGAGGCGGGTGTCGGGACGAGGTGGGTGTCGGGACGAGGCAGGTGACGGGGACGAGGTGGGTGTCGGGACGAGGCAGGTGACGGGGGGGATCAGGGATGAGGCGGGTGATGGGGGGGATCAGGGACGAGGCGGGTGATGGGGGGGTCAGGAACGAGGCGGGTATCAGGGACGAGGCGGGTGACGGGGACGAGGCAGGTGACGGGAACGAGGCGAGTGTCGAATCGAGGCGGGTGATGGAGGGGGTGACGGGACGAGGCGGGTGCCGGGGACGAGGTGGGTGCCGGGGACGAGGCGGGTGCCGGGGACGAGGCGGGTGCCGGGGACGAGGTGGGTGCCGGGCAGTGTCAGCGCTCTAACCTCCTGCATCCTCTTCACGGTGGTGGTGAGCAGGTTCAGGATGTTGTCACACATGTCCCTCAGGTTCTCCTCAGTCACCTCCTCGGGATCGTACGTGCGGGGTTTCGGCGTCTGCTAAGGGCCAGCAAGGCCAAAGGTTAGTTCAAAAGTCAGGAAGTGACAGCTTTATAAAACCCTGGTTAGGCCTCGTCTGGAGTATTGCAAACAGATCTGGTCACCCCACTATAGGAAGGATGTCGGGGCTTTGGAGAGGGAGCAGAAGAGGATCACCGGGATGCTGGCTGGTTTAGAGGTCAACGAGAGGTTGTATAAACATGGGCTGTTCTCTCTGGAGTGCTGGAGGAGGCTGGGGGGGGGATCTGATAGGGGTTTATAAGATTATGAGAGGCATAGATAGAGTAGACAGGCAGTTGAAATGTCTAATACTGTACCAGAGGGCAGATGCGAGGGTGTAATTTCAAAGGAGATGTGAGGGGAGAGTAGTGGGCATTAAATGTGAGGAAAATGGAAGGATACGCAGATTGTGCAGGAATAAGGGATTCATTTAATTGGCCATTTGATTACTAATTTAATTGGGTTGGCACAACATTGTGGGCCAAAGGGTCTGTTCCTGCTCTACGTTCTCAGTCACAGTGATCGACAGAGCGTTAATCCTTGGTCAAGTGTGGGGGCTCTGGTTGTCCCAGTTACATGAAGGGTGTGGAGCAGGTACACACGTTGCCTCCTTTAGTGTATGGGAGCTACGAGGAGAGATGGGACAAACTTTACCCGCCGTATACTGAATATTTACATGTTATTTAGCTTTATAAAGTATCGGTCAGGTCGCACCCAGAGCACTGCGAGAAGTTTTGGGCTCGTTCAGAGTGGATGTGCTGGCACTGGAGAGAGACCAGAGGTTCACGAGAATCATTCCAAGAATGAAAGGGTTATCGTATGAGGAACATTTGATCATCTGGGCCTGTACTTGGAGTGGAGAGAATGGGGGGGGTGGGGGAGAGAATCTCATTGAAACCTGTCAGATAGTTGACTTAGAGGACCTTTCCTATCATGGGGGAGTGTAGGACCAGAGGGCACAGCCTCAGAATGGAGGAATATCCCTTTATAACTGAGGAGAGGAGGAATTCTTCTCCATAGAGGCTGCTCAGCCCTCTGTGTTCCTCCAGCATTTTGTGTGTTATTACTCTGGATTTCCAGCATCTGCAGAATCCCTTGTTTCTGTGATCCCCCATGCTTCCACAAATTTCACTCAAGGCCATTCCTTGGACACATTGTGCCACAGATTCCAGCCACCCCCCACCCAGATGTGTTGAACAGGTCTTACCCCCGGACTGCAGGGCAGGGCACACTGCTGGATAATAAACTCGACCATCGCCTCGCCTCCCTCCAGTTCCAGGTAGTCGTGGTGGGCCATGGCGCTGATCACCTGGGCGATCATCCGTTTCACCTGCCGAGACATGAACGTTAACCGACCCTCCCATCACACACATGGGGGGGGGGGGGGGTGCTGTCGTCCCTTCAAGCTCCAGGCAGGATGCCCCAAATTAAGAAAGATGGACCCCATCATCAACCACAGGGCTTTGAGGGGAGGGTTGGTTCAGAGCACCGGACTGGAAGGAGATACATGGGGTAACAGGTCAGAGGGCCCCGAGGAGCAGAAACAGCAATGGGTCACCAGGTAGGATGTCGGAATTGGAATTGGTCTGTTATTGTCAAATGTAAGATGTGACACCTTGGCAGCGTGGTAGTTAGGGTCAACTATTACAGCTCCAGGCGTTCCACAGTTCAGAGTTCAACTGCGGCACCGTTCTGTAAGGAGTTGCTGGATGTAGATTATCCCCCACAGTCGAAAGCTGCACCAGGTAGGTTAATTGGTCATTGTAAATTGTTAATCAGGAATGTGGGACTGCTGAGGTGCCGTGGCTCGAGGGCCTGTTCCACACTGCATCTCTAAATAAATAAACCAGCAGCTTTTCCCCCCATTCTCCTTCCCATATACAGGCGTCCCCCATTTTTCGAACATTCACTTTACAGCACCTTGCTGTTACGAAAGACCTACATTAGTTACCTGTTTTCACTGTTATGAAAAAAGGCAGCGTGTGCCGAGCATCCCATCTCCTCCCCCAGAACTGCATTGCTTAAACATGTGCCTGTGAGCATCTGCGCTTTATGTCGATTTATTTTGTGCATCCATTAGCAAGGTGAGTTCTAAGGTATCGGAAAAGCCTAAAAGAGCTCGTAAGGGTGTTACACTTAGTGTAAAACTAGACATAATTAAGCGTTTCAATTGTGGTGAACGAAGTAAGGATATAGTGAGTTTGGCTTGTGGAAGTTGACGAAGATGATGTTGAAGAGGTTTTGGCATCCCATGACCAAGAACTGACAGATGAAGAGCTGATGAAGAGGAAAGGATAGCAATTGAAGCTGAACGCAGTAGCGAACGGCCTGAAAGTGAAGACATCCAAGAACTGAACATGAAGCAATTGCGTGAGATTTTCGCTGCGATTGACAACGTTGCAATGATTGCAGAAAAGTATGACTTTAATTTTGAAAGGGTACGTAGGTTTAGGGCATATTTGCAGGATGGTTTGAGTTTACAAAGAACTGTATGATAGAAAAATGCGCAAGGCTAAGCAGTCAAGCATACTGTCGTTTTTCAAGCCTTCCACATCAGCCACAGCAGACGACAAAACTCAACCTTCGACATCGAGGCAGGCAGACATAGATGATGACCTGCCTGCCCTGATGGAAACAGACGATGAGATGACACCCCAGTGTCCCACCACCCCAATCTCCGACTCAGCCTAACACACCATCATCAGTGTCCTCACTGTCTTCCCGATTCCAGTAAGTGAAACCACACTGTACATACATTATTTCTACTTTATATAGGCTGTGCATTTTATGTGTTATTTGGTATTATTTGGCAGCGGTTACTGGAAAGAGTGCTTCTGCCGGGAACGCTTGTGCCGTGTGTTTCTGCCAAGAGTGCTTGCGCCGAGAGTTTTTGCCGTGAGTTGTTGCGTGAGATTTTCGCTACTGTGGACAGTGCTGCAATAATTGCAGAAAAGTATTCCTACATTTTATAGGCTGTGTATTTATCAGATCATTCCTGCTTTTACTATATGTTACTGTTATTTTAGGTTTTATGTGTTATTTGACATGATTTGGTAGGTTATTTTTTGGGTCTGTGAACGCTCACAAATTCTTTCCATATAAATTAATGCTAATTGCTTCTTCACTTTACGACATTCTGGCTTACGAACCATTTCATAGGAATGCTCTGCCTTCGAATAGCGGGGGAAACCTGTATGACATAGATACTTTGATAATAAACTTACTATGAACTTTGAGGAACTTTAGATACCAGTCCATCATGGTTAAAGCCCTCTCAGCCATCGAGCAGATCCACACAAAACATTGTCACAGGAAAGCAGCGTCCATCATCAGAGACTCCCACCACCCAGGCCATACTCTCTTCTCGCTGCTGCCATCAGAAAGAAGGTACAGGAGCCGCAGGATCCACACCATCAAGTTCAGGAACAGTTATTACCCCTCAACCATCAGGATCTTGAACCAGACGGGATAACTTCACTCAACTTCACTTGTCCCATCACTGAAATATTTCCACAACCTGTGGACTCACTTTCAAGGACTCTTCATCACGTGTTCTCAATGCCTATTGCTTCTTTATCTATTGTTGTCAATAGTATTTCATTTTTCTTTTTGTATTTGCACACTGGCTGCTTTTCTAGTTGTGTGTGGTCTTTCATTGCTTCTGTTGCATGTTTTATATTTACTGTGAATGCCCACAAGGACATGAATCTCAGGGTTGGACATTGTGACATACAAGTACGTTGATAATAACTTTACACTGAATCAGGCAGGCACTCAATGCCTGACCCACTGGCACCCTCAGCTGAGGGGCAGTTCGGCAACGCCTTGCAATCGATGGATTTACAGGGGAATGTCTGGTCTGCTTTGTCTGCACGACACGGGTGAAAGCCAGAGTTTATTGTCAGACGCACAGTACAGGTAGGCTCAGATGCAATGAACTTACTTGCACGTGGTACAGACAACACATCATAAATTCACATAAAATTACACCACGCAATAGGGATACAAAGACAGCAAAAGCCAGAAAAAGCAAACAAGAACCAAAGGCACAAGCGGAACCCAGAGCAGTGCAAGATGAGACCTACAGTGACCTGTTCCTGAGGTACAGTCTTGAACCAACCAGCAAAACGTTAATCATACAGCACAGGCCAGGGCCTTTGGCCCACTATGTTGTGCTGACCTCTTAACCTACTCTAAGATCAATACAGTCCTCCCCTCCTACTTAGCCCTTCATTTTTCTATCATCCGTGAGCCCAGGAGTCTCTAAAGTGTACCAAATATATCGGCCTCCACCACCACCCCTGCAGGGCGTTTCATGCACCCACCACTCTGTGTACAAAACTTACCTCTGATATTCCCCCGCATACTTTCCTCCAAATGCCTTAAAATTATGCCCCCTCGGATTAGCTATCTCTGCCCTAGGAAAACATTTCTGGCTGCCCACTCTATTTATGCCCCTTATCACCTGTACGCCTCTATCAAGATCACATCTCACCCTCCTACACTCCAACGAGAAAAGCCCGAGCTCACTCAACCTAACTTCATAAGACGTGCTCTCTAATCCAGGCAGCATCCTGGTGAATCTCCTCTGCACCTTCCCTAACGCTTCCACATCCTTCCTATGAGTTGACCATAACTGAACACAATATTCCAAGTGTGGCCTAACCAGGGTTTTATAGAGCTGCAACATTACCTCACGGCTCTGGAACTCATTCCCCTGATGAATGAAGTCCAACACACTGTACCCCATCTTTACACCCTATCAACTTAGGTGTACAGTATAAGATGATGAGAGGCATTGATCGTGTGGATAGTCAGAGGTTTTTTCCCAGGGCTGAAATGTTGCCACAAGAGGACACAGGTTTAAGGTGCTGGGGAGTAGGTACAGAGGAGATGTCAGGGTTAAGTTTTTTTACGC
The DNA here is from genome assembly GCF_048418815.1 of Hemitrygon akajei. NCBI lineage: Eukaryota > Metazoa > Chordata > Chondrichthyes > Myliobatiformes > Dasyatidae > Hemitrygon > Hemitrygon akajei. The sequence continues at coordinate 174,680,655 of NC_133131.1, read as the reverse complement.
AGAGAGTGGCAAGTGTGTGGAATGGGCTGCCGGCAACGGTGGTGGAGGCGGATACGATAGGGTCTTTTAAAAGACTTTTTTGGAGGCCTTGCTCTACCCAATTTTAGGTTATATTATTGGGCAATTAACATATGAAATGTTACTTTCTGGTTATATTATATTAATCGCGAGGATTGTCCAATATGGGTCTTTTTGGAAGCCAATTCTGTTACGAAATTTTCTATGATTTCTCTTCTTGGATCCTCTCTTCCTTTATCTTTAAATAAATTAACTGACAGTTCGGTGGTTAAACACACTGTGAGGATCTGGCTACAGTTTGGAAAACATTGCAGTTTACTGAGATTTTCCCTTTCTAGTCCTATTTTTTCTAATTTTTTTTAAACCATCTACGACCGATCTGTTTTTCAGAGAATGGGATAGATTAGGCATTAAACAATTCCAGGATCTGTTTGTTGGAGGGAATCTTGCTTCTTTCAAGCAGCTCTCAGTGAAATATAACTTATCAAATACCCACTTTTTTTTGATATCTACAGATTAGAGATTTTTTAAGATCTAAACTACATATATTTCCTACCAGCCCAGATAAGAACATAATAGATGTAATTTTTAATTTGAAACCTTTTGATAATGGTTCAATATCTTATATTTATGGTCTGTTGTTGGGATTGAGAATGGCTCCTTTAGACAAAATTAAAAAAGATTGGGAGGAAAAAAGATTTTTGGATAGGTACATGGAGCTTAGGAAAATAGAGGGCCTAGTAATTTCTAAGGTAGGGACATGTTTGGCACAGCATTGTGGGCCAAAGGGCCTGTATTGTGCTGTAGGTTTTCTATGTTTCTAACTTGCGTGGTAACTTTGAGGGATCAAGGAACACAGACACCAAGGTCCCTCAACACTGCTAAGATTTCTGCCATTAACCCAATGGGTGGCAGGATGGAGATTCGTCTCCACCAAAGGAGGGGTAAGGCACTCCTTCCCTCCACTAGCCTCCAGGTCACCCTTGGACAAGGTGTAGCACCTGCTCAGCCTCCCCGATCAGGGTGACGTGAAGCCATGGGAGCAGCTGGTGGACGGTCGAATGAGCAGCCGGTGCAGATCACAAGTTCTGGTTATGTGACCACTGACACCAGACAATCTCTGAAGAGTACTGATAATGGCTGGGGTCACCCGTCTTGTTAAAGACACTACCCAGAAGGCGGCAATGACAAGCTACTTCTCGTGATGGCTCTTTGCCAAGACCATGATCACCTACGTCACTCGTGGCACGTAGTGTTGATGACCTGCCTTCAAATTCAACCTTCCAAAGTGGATCACTTCAAACTTTCCCGAATGAACTCCATCTGCCAATTGTCAGCCCAGCTCTGCATCCCGTCAATCACAACCTTCAACACCTTCCACAACACCACCAACTTCCCGTTCTGTTTTCTTGTGAATGCTCTTGATACGACACTATGTTCCTGCAATGCTTCATTGTACTTGTTCCTCTCCATTTGTAAACTCAATGGCAGCTTACTGGAGAAGTTCAGATTCAAGGGGCTGGAAGTTTAAACTATTGTCTGTGCAGACCTTGTCAACCTTCCCTCTGGATGGGATACGGAGAGATGATGAGAATTAATGTAAGGGAATTGGGGCTGCAGGAATTCACATTAAAAGGGTTACTGAGCATGGGTGAGAGGGCACAGGTCAGGGTGCATTTAGCTTTCTTAAGGGATACAAGGGTTTTTTTTATAGGACATGATGGATAAGCAGGAATAGGGTACTACGATGGCCAAAGAGGAAAGGATAAAGTGTAGATTGGGGGGGGGGGGGGGGGTGAGAGAGAGAGAATGGGTGAAGGGATTTAGAATGTGAGTCTATCGTCTGATCCACACTCCGGAGCAGAAGGTGACGGTAATGAACCATTAAGCTGGGTGCCAACCGCCATAAAACAAGGAGGAAGGAAGGAAGGTCCATGAAACCTACCTCCAGACCCTTTCACCAGTTTATTCAGTGTTGGAACTCATCCCCCGCCCTCCCCACATCTGGATGAGTGTGACTGTAAAAAGTTCAACACCTTGCAGGACAAAGCAGCAGGTTGACGGGGTCCCATCAACTGCCCTAACCGTCCTTCACAATGCGTGTCACCTACAAAACACACTCACCCAGGCTGTTACCGTGCTGTAGAGATGCTCAGAACGGGGAGATGGAGAGTAAGTATTCCTCCACACCCCTCACTGTCGGTGGGGGAACCACCTCAAACTCATCAGAGCCCACACAATGATTTTCTCGTTTGTGGTTGGATTACCACACAAAGAGGATATTTATTTATTTACAATTTATTTTATTTAGAGATACACCATGGAAAAGGCCTGCCGGTCCTTCCAGCAGCCCCCAACAACCCTGATTTAACCCTAACTTAATCATGGGACAATTTCCAATGACCAATTAACCTACTTTAGCTGTGGGAGGGAGCCCAGGCATCCCACAGGGAGGACGTACAGAAACTCCATACAGAGGAAGCCGTGGTTGAGTGCCGAACTCTGATGCCTCAAGCAGTGATAGTGTCGCGCTAATCTCTTCGCTACCATGCTGCCTTTCGGTAGATTGGTGGAAACCACAGAACTGTGGGGACAATAGAGCTGGAGGTGTATAGACCTCTTTTGGCCGAGGACATCACTGTGGAGTCAGGCTAGGTAAATGGGCTCAGGGCACTGATCTGACCAATGCCCCCGGAAGTCCTGGTCCGATTAGAGCTCTGGGACGCTGACCTGACCCATGCCACCGGAAGTCCAGGTCCGATTAGAGCTCTAAGTTCTCAGAGGACACGGGTGGGATGCCAATTACCTTGTTGTTGTTGTTGTCTTGGATTATGAGCTTCATGGCCATCAGTACCAGGATTTTCTTGCCCTCCAGTTGAGTTGCTGCAGAGTTGGATACACACAGTATTGAACACTCCACTTCTTGCCAACACCAGAAGAATCCAATCATCTCCTAGTCTGTCACAGACTGAGATGTCCAGCCACCAGTTCCCTTCAGTAGCCAGCCTCCACATGACTTGGTCGGGGACATGGATAGGAGCAAGGGTTCCCAACCTTAATGGTAATGGTCCATGGCATGAAACAAAATGTCAGAAACCCCTGGTTTGGAGGCAAATGGGACTAGCTTAGATGGGCACCACTGGCCAACACAGTAGAGTAGGGCTGAATGGCCTGTCCCCACGTCCACAGGCGGGCTGCTTCTTCACAGTCACACGAGACGGAATCAGGCCCTTCTGCTTATCGTGTCCATGCTTACCACGAAGGACCCAGCTGCACTAACCCTATACCAAAAACTTCTGCCTTCCAGAGTCACTCAGTACACAACAGGCCCTTCAGCCACACCAACCATGATGCCCAACTCACACCAGCCCACCAGGGGCTCCCAACCATTCTTATGCCAACGGACCCTACCATTAATCAAGGGGTCTGTGAACCCCAGGTTGGGAACTCCAGCTCTAAGCCTTTCCTATCAATCTATTTAGTAAGCTAAAAACATGGATAAATGAACCAAAAGACAGAGGAACAGAATTAGGCCATTCAGCCCATCGAGTCTGCTCTGCCATTCCATCATGGCTGATGTATTGCCCTTCTTAACCCCATTTTCCTACCCAGAACTTCTGACGCCCTGACTAATCAAGAGGCTATCAAACTCACCACTTTAAATATACCCAATGGCTTGGGCTCAACAGCCGTCTCTGGCAATGAATTCCACAGATTCGCCACCCTCTGGCTAAAGAAATTCCTCCTTGCCTCTGTTCTGAAGGGACGCCCTTCTATTCTAAAGTGGTGCCCTCTGGTCCTAGACTCACCCAGCAGAGGAAACATCCTCTCCACACAGAAGATTCTGGAGGAACTCAGCAGGCCAGGCAGCACCTATGGAAAAGAGTACAGTCAACATTTCAGGCCGAGACCCTTCATCAGGAACCTTCACCCCGATGAAAGGTCTCGGCCTGAAACGTCGACTTTACTCCCTGACCTGCTGAGTTCCTCCAGCATTTTGTGTGTGTTGCTTTGGATTTCCAGCATCTGCAGATTGTCCCGTGCTTTGTGGTCATCCTCTCCACATCCACTCTATCTAGGCCTTTCAATGTTTGTAGGTCTCCCCTCATTCTTCTAAACTCCAGCAAGTGCAGGCCCAGAGACATCAAATATTTCTCATACATCATTTCCAGAATTATCATGAACCTCCTCTGGACCTTCTCCAGTGCCAGCACATCTTTAGATAAGGGGCTCAAACCTGTTCACATTCCTGTAGTGTGGTCTGACCAATACCTTATAAAGCCTCAGCATCACATCCCACTCCTCTTGAAATGAATGCCAACATCATGTTTGCTCTCCTCACCACAGACTCAACCTGCAAGTTAACCTTTAGCGAATCCTGCACAAGGACTCCCAAGTCCCTTTGCACCTCAGATTTTTGAACTTTATCTGTTTAGAAAATCATCTATGCCTTTATTCCTTCTACCAGAGTGCATGACCGTATGCTTCCCAACACTGTATTCCATCTGCCACTTACTTGCCCATTCTCCTATCTGTCGAAATCTTTCTGCAGTCAGTCAGATGTTGCTGCAGTGTTGGACAAACAGCAAGGAAACCAGACACTGAAAGGCCCAGGTGGAGTGGATGTAGAGAGATGTTTCCTGTGGTGGGAGAGCCCAGGGCCAGAGGGCACAGCCTTACAACAGAGGGACCTCCTTTTAGAATGGGCTTGAGGAGGAATTTTCTTTAGCCAGAGGGCGATGAATCTGCCACATTCATTGCCACGGACAGTTGTGAATGCCAAGACATTGGGTAATTTAAAGCAGAGATTGGCAGGTTCTTGATTAGTCAGGGCATCAGAGGTTACAGTGAGAGGGAAGAAGAATGGGGATGAAATTTTAAAAATCAGCCATAAATGAATGGTGGTCAGACAACGGGCCCAATGGTCTTAGGTCCACTCACTTCTAAGCCATATCTCCAATACTGCTGTCACGGGGGTCAACAGATAAATTGCCCCACTCCTGTCTCCCTCCCAACGTGGCTTGACCTGTGAACTCAAAGGGACAAATCAGGCAACTACCTGCTGTGATCTGAAGCATAATACAGAGGATTCCAGTTAATTGAGCCATCAGTTAATCAGGGAAGCCGCTTATTCTTGATAACTCTTAAGAATAAAAACAAATCAAGAAAATAGCCAGATTCTCTTCTTTTAATTGGGACACTATGATGCTTAATTGACACAGGAGACTGTTGCCGAACAATTTCTAACTAGTGACTGTCACGTGCACTTGTGTGGCCATTAGAAACTACACCGCACTTAGAGAATAGGTGTTAAAATAGCATCAGTTACCTGTGCTTGTGCTCAAAAAGCAGTGATTTCTGTCACTGATAGTTGCTGAGAAATAAGCAGCAAGACAATTGCTCACCGAGGTTTCAAGCACTCAGGTTTGGAGATGCCAGAAATGGCCAAGAGTGAAAATGAAACGATTTCACTACTTCAACAAGATAGGAACTTTAAAGAATTTGAAGGTATCCAGAATCATCTTGAATGTTACAATGTAAATGAAGATTTGGAGGATGTAATTGTTGACAGTATTGTATGAAGACAGTCTATCATCTGCACTTGGTGCCAGTGCTGACTGTGTTCATTTACAGTCAATCAAAAGCACACGGCAGCAAACACTGTGTGAATTCCTCTGTCAATAACTATTAGGAACTAATCTACAGGTTTATAGTACCAAGTGGTATTGATTGTGTTCTAATTTATTCTGTATTTCATTTAAGTATGTAATTTTGTACTCAGTTTGTCTTTTTTATGCCTTTTTAACTATTTCCATGATACTTCAGCAAATTGGGCATTCACTTATTTGAGCCAAAATGTACTGGCCCAATGTGGCCTTATTAACCGGAATCCAATGTACTACAGGTATGCTCAGAACCTCAGGAAAGTCCCTCCCCAAACGAGGCACTCTCTCGACAATACCCCTTTTCCCCAAGACACCACTCCCTGGAGATGGTGCCCCGCCCACTCCCTGGAGATGGTTGTCTGCCCACTCCCTGGAGATGGCGCCCCGCCAACTCCCTGGAGATGGTTGTCTGCCCACTCCCTGGAGATGGCGCCCCGCCAACTCCCTGGAGATGGTTGTCTGCCCACTCCCTGGAGATGGCGCCCCGCCAACTCCCTGGAGATGGTTGTCTGCCCACTCCCTGGAGATGGTTGTCTGCCCACTCCCTGGAGATGGCGCCCCGCCAACTCCCTGGAGATGGTTGTCTGCTCACTCCCTGGAGATGGCGCCCCGCCAACTCCCTGGAGATGGTTGTCTGCCCACTCCCTGGAGATGGCGCCCCGCCAACTCCCTGGAGATGGTTGTCTGCCCACTCCCTGGAGATGGTTGTCTGCCCACTCCCTGGAGATGGCGCCCCGCCCACTCCCTGTAGATGGTGCCCCGCCCACTCCCTGGAGATGTTGCTCTGTCAGCTACTCTGCTCCTGACAGACGTGGTGCTTCCTTGGCAACGCCCACTCTCTCCCTGATACCCCTCCCTGGACACAGTGCTTCCTCAACACCACCTCTCCACCCAGATATGGTCCTCACCCAGGATCTTCCCCCAGTCACAGCATTCCTTTGGCAACGGCCCTTCTCTCTCAGGCACCCCTGTCTGGACAAGGCGCTTTCTCGGCACCGCCCATCGGGAAGTGGCACTTCCTTCACAACGTGCCTCCCGGACACGGTGCTCTGTCAGTAACACCCCTCTCCCCCGCTGAACGTGGTACTCCCTCAGCAGCACCACCACTTCTTCCCCTAGTGTCCTTTCCCAGGCATGGTGCTCCACCAGCAAGGCCCCTTCACCCGGACGCAGCAATCCATCGGCACCGACCACACCCCACAGCCCTCTCCCAGCCCCGCTTGCCCAGAGGTACGTACAGGCAGAGTTGATGAGGTGTTTCAGTACGGTCAACGTCCCAATGCGGACCCGCTCGCTGTGGACCTCCAGCTTCTGTAGGAGGAAGGCGATGAGTCTGTCCGTGTAGGCACAGGCTGCAGATCAGGAAGAACAGAGAAGAGGGGTTACCGCTGGCTCACTGCAAGTGCCCTCTTCACTGGGTAAGCAAGTTCAGGACCTCTGGGCAGGGCCCTACCTCACCATCGGATGCAAGTACAGAACATGCACAGTGCAGCACAGAGTAAAGACAAACATTCTGTAGATGCTGGAAATCCCGAAAAACACATACAAAATGCTGGAAGACCACACCAGTTCAGGCAGCATCTATAGCGGGGAATAAACAGTCAACTTATTGAACTTTCAGTAATTCCTCTCCCCTCCCTTTTCTCTTTTCCCATTCCCCATTCCGGTTACACTCTCACCTCTCCTCTCCCCCTCACCTGCCCACCACCTCCCCTTTCCCTTTCCTCCATGGTCCACTCTCCTCTCCTATCAGATTCTTTCTTCTTCAGCCCTTCACCTTTTCCATCTATCACCTCCCAGCTTCTTACTTCATTCACCCACCTTCCCTCTCACCTGCCATCTTGTACTATTCACTTTCTGCACACCACTGTTGTAAAGTGTGGTCGTCTTCCTGTCAGCTTGAACCAGTCTGGTCGTTCTCCTCTGACCTCTCTAACACGACCTCTCTGCCGACTGGACCACCACTCACTGGATGCTTTTGGTTTTTCTACACCATTCTCCGGAACTGTTGTTCATTAAAATCCCAACAGATTAGCAGTTTCTGAGTTACTCATGCCATCCCAACTGGCACGAACAATCATTCAGACAGACAGACATACTTTATTGATCCCAAGGGAAACTGGGTTTCGTTACAGTCGCACCAACCAAGAATAGTGTGGAAATATAGCAATATAAAACCATAAATAATTAAATAATAATAAGTAAATTATTCCAAGTGGAAATAAGTCCAGGACCAGCCTATTGGCTCAGGGTGTCTGACACTCCGAGGGAGGAATTGTAAAGTTTGATGGCCACAGGCAGGAATGACTTCCTATGACGCACAGTGTTACATCTCGGTAGAATGAGTCTCTGGCTGAATGTACTCCTGTGCCTAACCAGTACATTATGGAGTGGATGGGAGACATTGTCCAAGATGGCATGCAACTTGAACAGCATCCTCTTTTCAGACACCACCGTCAGAGAGTCCAGTTCTGCAGTCAGAGTCACTTAAAACACTTTTCGTCCCCATTGTGATGTTTGGTCTGAACAACAGCTGAACCTCTTGACCTCGTCTGCATGCTTTTATGCATTGAGTTGCTGCCACACGATTGGCTGATTAGATAGCAGGTGCACAAGTGGCCACAGAGTGCACATTCGGGACATTTAAGAGACTCTTCTATAGGCATGAAAAATGGAGGGTTTGATTGATGGTAAAAGTTTAAAAGGTCAGCACAACACTGTGTCGAAGGGCCTGTAGTGTTCTGTGTTTTATGTTCTAAGCTGTTCCTGAATCATTCAGTGTGGGTCTTCAGGCTCCTGTTCCTCCTTCCCGATGGTAGCAATGAGAAGAGGGTACGTCCTGGACAGCAGTGAATCTTTGGGATTCTCTTCCGAAGAAGGCAAGGCAGATCAACTGGACATTAAGGAGACAGTGCTGGAAAGTGAGGTTAAAGATCAGTCATGATCTTACAAAATGGTGGAGCAGACGACAGCATCTCCTCCAATCCCATCCCTGAAGGTGAATCTACACTGGACTGTCAGTCTCAATTACGTGCCCAACACAAAGATGCCCCTTCAGGCTTGAGGGATGAAATGGTTCACCTATGAGGAGAGTTTGATGGCTTGGGCTTGTATTTGCCAAGTTTAAAAGAGGTTTTTTTTTTGGGGGGGGGGGGGGAGGTTCTCACTAAAGCCTATTAAATAATCAAATAATGAGAGGCCTAGTAAGGGTGGACGTGGAAATTATGTTTCCCATAGTGGGAGAGTCAAGGATCAGAATTACAGACTCAGAATACAAGGAGGTTCCTTTAGAACAGAGATGAGGGGGAATTTCTTTAGCCGGGGGTGGGGGAAATCTGTGGAATTCATTGCCACAGACAGCTGTGGAAGGCAAGTCATTGGGTTTATTTCAAATAAAGGTTGATTGGTTCTTTATCAGTAAGATTGTCAAAGGTTTCGGGAAGAAGGGAGGAGAATGGGGTTGAGAGGGACAATAAATCAGCCGTGATGGAATGGAGGAGCAGACTCGATGGGCCAAACAGCTACTTCTGCTCCTGTGTCTTACGGTCTTGGCTCCTGACCCCTTTTACCCAGGGGACAACCACTGAAGAATTCTCTTACCCAGGACAGTGAAACAGCGAAGGACTTCATTGTGGTTCTTGACAGCCAGGTGATTGGTGTACTCCAAGGGAGTGCAAATCTGTGGAGGGGAGACAAGACGCATCACAGAGTTATAGAACGAGGGCGGAATATTGCCACAGGAGGTAGAGCTGCTGCTTCTCTGCCCCAGAGTCGCAGGTTCAATCCTGACTTCCCCGGAATCAGAGAGAATGCTCTCTCTGCGACTCCAGGTGAAGCTGGGATTGAACTTGCATAGAAACAGGCCCTTCAGCACATATAACATGAGCCAAATTGTTACTGTGATTAGTCCCATCGACCCACACTTGGCCCATACCCCTATCCACGCCCATCCAAACTTCTAATTGAACCCGCATCCACCACTTCCACTGGCAGCTCTCACCACCCTCTGAGTGGAGAAGTTCCCCTTCAATATTTCACCTTTCACCCTTAACTCATGACCTCTAGTTCTCGTCTCACATGACCTCAGTGGAAAAGCCTGCTTGCATTTACTCTATCTATACCTCTATCAAATCTCCCCTCATTCTCCTACACTCTGGGGAATAAAGTCCTAACCTATTCAACCTTTCCCTACAACTCAGGCCTCAAGTCCCAGCAACATCCTTGTGATCTTTCTCTGTACTCTTTCAATCTTATTGACATCTTTCCTGTAGGTAGGTGACCAGAACTGAACACAATACTCTGACCAACGCTTTAAAACTTCAAAATATTATCCCAACTGCTGTACTCAATGCCCTGATTTATGAAGGGCAATATGCCAAATGCTTTCTTTAACACCCTACCTACCTTTCAAGGAACTATGGACCTGTATTAACACACAAGAGATTCTGCAGATGCCAAATATCCTGAGTAACACATCCTCTCCACATCTACTCTATCCAGACCTTTCAAATTTCCATAGGTTTCATTGAGATCCCCCTCCCCTCATTCTCCTAAACTCCAATCAGTACAGGCCCAGACGCATCAAACACGCCTCGTATGTTAACCCTTTCATTCCTTGTGAACCTCCGTTGAACTCTCTCCCGTGGCAGCACAACTTTTCCTGTGGCCCTGAAACTGCTCACAGTGCTCCAAATGCAGTCTGATCAATGCAAACTTAGAACGTGTGGACGGAAAATGCATGTCAAAAGGGCAATGTCATGGGGGATTTCAATACGCAGATAGATTGGGAAAATCAGGTGGGTGCTGGGTAACAGGAGGGGAGTTTGTAGAGTGCCTGCGAAATGGCTTTTTAGAGCAGCTTGTGATTGAGCCCATTGGGGGTCCAGCTATTCTGGATTGGGTGTTGTGCAATGATCCAGAATTGATTTGAGAGTTTAAGGTAAAACAACCCTTAGGGGCTGTGGTCATAATAATATCAAATTCACCCTGAACTTTGAGAAGGAGAAGCTAAAGTCAGATGCATCAGTATTACAGTGGAGTAAAGGGAATTACAGAGGCAAGAGAGAGGAGTTGGCCAGAATTGATTGGAAAATAACACCGACAGGGATGACAGAAGAGCAGCACTGGTGGGAATTTCTGAAAACAATTTGGAAGGCACAGGATATATACATCCCAAAGAGGAAGAAGTATTCTAAAGGAAAGATGACACAAACACGGTTAACAAGAGAGTCAAAGCCAATGTAAAAGCCAAAGAGAGGGCAAAAATTAGTGGGAAATTAGATTAGGAAGCTTTTAAAAAACAACAGAAACTGACTAAAAAGTCATTAAGATGGAACGTGAAATTGAGCTAGCTAATAATATTGAAGAGGATACAAAAAGTTTCTTTAGAGACATAAAGTGTAAAAGAGAGGCGAGAATGGATATTGGACCGCTGGAAAACAATGTTGGAGAGCTAGTAATGGGGGACAATGAAAAGGCAAATGATCTGAATAAGTATTTTGCAACAGTCTTCACTGTGGAAGACACTAGCGTATGGTGGAAGTTCCAGGTGTCAGGGGTCATTAAGTGTGTGAAGTTACCATAACAAGAGAGAAGGTTCTTGGGAAACTGAAAGGTCTGACGGTAGATAAGTCACCTGGACCAGATGGTGTATTCCCCAGAGTTCTGAAAGGGTTGGGTGAAGAGATTGTGGAGGCATTGGCAATGATCTTTCAAGAATCACCAGATCCTGGAATGGTTCCAAAAGACTGGAAAATTGCAAATGTCACTACACTCTTCAAGAAGGGAGAGAGGCAGAGGAAATGAAACTATAGGCCAGTCAGTCTGACCTCAGTGATTGGGAAGATGGTGGAGTTGACTATTAAGGATGAGGTCTGAGGGTACTTGGAGGCACATGATAAAATGGGCCATAGTCAGCATGGTTTCCTCAAGGGAAAGTCTTGGCTGATAAATCTGTTGGAAGTCTTTGAAGAAGTAACAAGCAGGAAAGTCAAAGGTGAATCGGTTGACGTTGTGCATTTAGACTTTCAGAAAGCTTTTGACAAGGTGCTTTTGAGGCTGCTTAACAAGCTATGGGCTCACAGTATTACAGGAAAGATTCTAGCATGGATAAAGCAGTGGCTGATTGGCAGGAGGCAAAGAGTGGGAATAAAGGGAGCCTTTTCTGGCTGGCTGCCAGTGACTAGTGGTGTTCCACAGGAGTCTGTGTTTGGACTCCTGATTCTGGGATTGAAAGGCTTGTTATATTAAGAGTGTTTGATAGCTCTGGGTCTGTATTCACTAGAATTCAGAAGAATGAGGGGTGAACTCATTGAAACCCATTGAATGCTGAAAGGCCCTGATAGAGTGGATGTGGAGAGGATGTTTCCTACGGTGGGGGAGTCTAAGAGCAAAGGACACAGCTGCAGAATATAGGGGTGTCCTTTTAGGACAGAAATGAAAGGAATTTCTTTAGCCAGAGAGTGGTGAATCTGTGGAATTCATTGTCACAGACAGTTGTGGGAACTGTGTGTTCAGGTGCCTTGCCGTTCGGCATGGGCAATCAGGTCTCTCCACTCATCACGGTCCCTGACCCTCCGAATTGTGGTTGTTGCCTCCCCTGTTTCTAACCGTGATGTTGATCCATCTATCATTCTCATTCTCTGCCTGCCTCTGCTGCAGAAACTACACATATATTTAAGGCAGAGGTTGATAGATTTTTGATTGGTCAGTGTATGAAGGGATATGGGGAGAAGGCAGGAGATTGGAGCGGAGAGAAAAATTGGATCGGCCATGATGAAATGACAGAGCAGACTTGATGGGCCAAATGGCCGAATAGTGCTCCTATATCTTATGGTTTTATGGATTATAAAATCTCAACATACAGCCTTGCTTTTATATTCTAATCCTCTCGAAATGACAATACTTTTGTCTTCCTTACCACCAACTCAACCTGAAAAAGTTAACCCCTCCCCTTGTTATTGTTCCCCACCCCTGCGCTCCACCCACGACAGCCCTGCTCTTACCTGGGGGTGCAGTGCGTTGAGGAGGGTGTCGATCTGCGTCTCCAGCAGGCGGCTGCCCATCTCCACCGCGGAGTCCAGCACGTGGCACAGGCTCTGTGAGGCAAACACGCAGCGAGAGAACGTTAGGGTGGGAGGGACCAATTGAGAAAATCCCACACATTCATCTCACCACTCTGCCCACCCCCTCCCTCCCATCTCCAGCCTGCACCATTGCTCCTCCAGCCCCGCACATCCCCACTGCCAACCTTCTCCTCCCACACCCCGACACCTCGTCCCCACCCACACTGCTGCCTCTTTCTGCATCGCTCTCCACCCGCAATCACCGTCACCTGCCCCCTCCCCTCTCCCCACACTCCTCCTGTCCACTTCCTCTCCGTCCCCTGCAGCCCCTGTCCACATCATCTACCCGTCCTACCTCCCCACAACCTCCTTCCCATTCCATCACCTCCCCCCTCCCACACATGCCTCCCCTGCCCCATGCCGTCACCTCTGCCCCTACCCTGACAATCCTGAATAAAATTAACCTTTAAACTTCTTTAAGCAGGTTGGCAAGGGTCAACACAGAGGCCCACAAACCTCTTTCTCTCTAATAGTATTGTGTCGGAAAGGGAGACGTGACCGCTGGACATCGGAGCAGAATTAGTCCATTCGTCCCATCGAGTCTGCTCCGTCATTCAATCATGGCTGATTTATTAACCCTCTCAACACCATTGTCCTTCTTTCTCCCTGTAACCTTTGATGCCCTGACTAACCAAGAACCTATCAACCTCTGCTTTAATACATTCAATGACTTGGCCTCCACAGCCATCTGTGGCAGTGAATTCCACAGATTCACTATCTTCTAGCTAAAGAATTTCCTCATCTCTACTCTGAAGGGACATCCCTCTATTCTGAGGCTGTGCCCTCTGGTCCTGGACTCTCCCACCGTAGGAAACGTCCTCTCCACGTCCACTCTATCTGGTTTGGAAAAGCGTGGCTACTGCAGGAAATCTGGCCAGGGAGCAAGGAGGGGTGATCTGATGGAGTTGAGGAAGATGGGCGGGCGGAGGACAGGATGAGCAGCAGCGAGGGAGGAGGGAGAACTGTTGTTGATCTCATGTTGGAAGCAGTGGAAGGGCTGGAGTAAATCAGCAGTGGGTGGGAGAGGAGCTGGAGTGACCTGGTGTTGGGAGAGGTTGCAGCTGCAGTAGGTCTGGGCTTTGTGGGAGGGAAAGGGGAGCTGGAGGTGGGATGACCTGCAGTTGGGGAAGATTGGGGTTGGACAGGACAAAGGATTGTGGTCCTCAGGAGAGGGTGGGGGACTGGTAGAAGGGGATTTCAGTAAGGGTAATATGCTGTTAGCAGGGGTTTAGGGTTACTAAGGAAGGTCTGGAGGAGGTCAGAGTGGGCATTAGGGAGGGAGGGGAGAAAACCAGAGAGGCAATGTCATGGTGGAAGGGGGTGGGATTGGAAAGGAAGTGAGGGGATGAGAAGATCTAGGATGGGTGGGGAGGGAGGAAGATGGAGGAGGTGGTGGTCAGAAGTGGGTGGTAAGAGGAGAAGAAGAGAGGGACCTGGTGTTGGGAAGGTTTGGGCTTGGACAGGAGCAGGTGAAGGTTTAGCGGGTGGTCAGGAATAGCAGATGGGAGAATGGGAATTGGAGGAGTGACCTGCAGTTGGGCAGGATTGGGGTTTGACAGGACAAGGAGACAGTGATGGTCAGGGGAACAATGTGAGAGGGAGAAGGCGAATTGAAGGAGGGCATGTCTTGGTATTGGATGGGGTTGTGCTTGGGCAGGATGAGGTGGAGGTTTTGCTGGTGGTCAGGAGTAGCGGGTGGGAGAAGGGTATCGAGAACAGGGGGTGACCCAGGTCAGGGTTGGAGAACTTGAGGAGGTAGCAGATCCAGTCCGGCACTTACCTGAGTGATGTGGAAATAGTCGGAATGCTTGCGGTATAGGCCGAGGATCCCAGGAATCAGCTTGGGAAGCTGATCCTCCAGCTTGTCGTGAGGCATCAGGTGAGACATCTGACCGACTGCCTCCACCACACTGGTCCGCAGCTGGAGAGGCAAATGCACGGGGTGGGGGGAGGTTAGGGAACCATCTCAACCTTTCGGCCAGTAAACTCTGTCAACCCCACCCTGCTACAGGAGAGGAAAAGAGTGCAGAGGAGATTTACGAAGAAGCTCCAGGGCTTGACAGACTGAGTTATGGAGAGAGGCTCCACGCTGGGACTTCTTTCATTGGAGTGCAGGAGGCCAAGGGCTGATCTTACCGAGGTGGATTAAATCATGAGGGACAGAGATAGGGTGAACAGACACAGTCTGCTTCTCAGGGCTGATGAATAAAGAACCACAGGGCCACAAGCTGAAGGTAAGAGAGGAGAGATTTAAGTGACAACATTTTCATACAGGGGATGGAAGGCGTATGGAATGAGGCACCAGAGGAAGTGGTTGAGACAGGTGGATCAGTATCATTTAAGAAACACCTAAGCACTGGAAGGGACAGGTGTGGACGGACGTGGGCCGAACACAGGGAATTGGAAGTTGCTGGGTGGGCTCCATCGTTGGTAAGGACTGAACACCAACAACATCTGAAAGGCACTTGGACAGGAAGTGTGAAATGTTTAATGGGAAATGGAGGGAACTTCTTCACTCAGAGGGTGGTGAGAGTGTGGAATGAGCTGCCAGTAGAAGTGGTGAATGTGGGGCTGATTTCAGCATTTAAGAGAAGTCTGGACGGGTACATAGATGGGAGAGGTATGGAGGGCGATGATCTGGGTACAGGTCGATGGTCTCAGCATATTAATAGTTCAGCATGGACTAGATGGGCCAAAGGGCCTGTTTCTGTTCTATGACCATGAACAGTTTAGAGGGGTACAGGCCAAACTCAGACAATGCATGGGAATTTGGTTGGAATGGACCAGTTGGCCCAAAGGGTCTGTTAGTGCACCATATAACTCCACAACATCACTGCAGAGAGAGCAAGGACAGGTACGCACAGAATCACAGGTGAGAGTGCAGGAGGCAATTCAGATACCATCGAGTCCATACTGGCTCTATGAGCAATCCACCCAGAGAATCCTGTTCTCCACAGACCCTTGTCCGTTGACACTTACACTCCCTCGAGTGCTGCGTACGCTTCGAAGCAGCAGCTTCACATCAGAAAGGAGATGAAATTCAAGATCCAGATTCCAGACTCAGGTAGACAGGGTCGTAAAGAAAGCTTCTGGCACATTGGCCCTTATAAATCTATGTACTGAGTACAGGAGATGGGACGCTATGCAAGATGTTGAAGAAGCCTAATATGGAGTTTTGGTCAGCTACCTACAGGAAAGATGTAAATAAGGTTGGAAGAGTGCAGAGAAGATTCACAAGGATGTGGCACTGAGGTCGGGTAGGACAGAGCGGATGAGATCTACAGTGAGATCCAACAGCCAGGAAGGCGGCTCTGCAACTCTCCGTGGAGAGCGAAGGGCACGACAAGGCTCAGAGGATGTCATGGTCACCCACTGCAACCAAGGAAGACCCCAGACTGTGACGCTTGTTCATATCACAGCACCCGGACTTCCGAGATCGAGAGAGTGGAAATCCACCACTGCAATGGCTTCAGAAACTCTCTCACAGGCTTCCTGTCATCCTGCTTGTGATATTTATTGTTTATTTATTTATTATTATTATTATTTCTTTCTTCTGCATTTGCACAGCTTGTTGTCTTCTACACTTTGGTTGGATGCCCAGTTGGACAGGTCTTTCACTTACTTTGTTAATAGATTTATTGAGTCTGCCCACAGGAAAATGAATCTCACAGTTGTATACGGTGACATATCTGTGGTTTGATAAGAAGTTAACCTTGACGGGGGCAGTTTGGCGTTTCAGAATCAGGTTCACTGTCACAGAGATACGTTGTGAAATTTGTTATTTTGTGGCAGCAGCTGTGATGGGTATGTGGATACATCAGTAGAGGTGTGTGGGGTGCCCAGGGAGAGGTAGCACCTCTGGTGGTGGGCTTGTGCTCCACCTAGGGGCAGCTCGTCCACCTATAGTCCCCACCTGCCACCCAGCTCTCACCTGTGGCCCCAAGTAACTGTTTGCATGTGACGGTGGCCACATGTCGACAGGCGGGTAAACCCGGTGAGGGTAGCCAGGAACCCCCAACCCCAGTGAGATAGGGCTACTCCTACCCCAGCACGCGAAGCCAGTTCCGGCGGACCGGGCGGATGAGATCAACGACCAGATCCAATGGCCAAGGCGGTCCTACAACGCTTCGTGGAGCGTGAAAGGCACAGAAGGCATCATGGCTATCCACTGCAGCCGAGGAAGTCTCCAGTTGTGATGATTTTTCGTACCACTGGACCAATAGTTTTGAGGCCGAGAGAGAGGAACTGTCACAGTGCAAAAGCTTTTTTACTATAAAACTTCTCCCGCACAGGTTGCGTCATCGTCAGAAACGCCAGACAACCAACAGATAGAGAGAGCAAAAGAGTGGAAGACAAATGGAGAGCTATGTGGGAGGGAAGAAAGAGTGGAGGGCCCAGAGGAGGATCATGAGAATGATTCTGGAAAGAAAGGGTTAACGTATGAGGAACCTTTGATGGTCTGGAAGAAGAGTATTTCGTTTGGTGGTATATATTTACCATCAGATGATGATAAACTTGAACGATTTCCTATGATTATTTACTTTATTAGTTCGATTCTCACCTTGGGGTCTTTGGTCTGTAGCCAGAAGTTGAAGAGCACATCGTAGGAAGTGTAGATCTCCGAAGAGAAGGCATCTTTCCTCACTGTCGGGTCTGGAGCCTTGTCCAGGTTTGCCAAGTACTCCAGGATGCTCTCGCTGAAGTGGCCCAGGGCTACGAGGGGGTGAGTCAGGAAGAAAGGCATTGGTGGGGGCCATAGATCACCAGGACAAGACTTGCAGTGGGGAAAGGATGAACAACCCTTCTCTGAGACAGCACGTCCTGCTTACCCATCCCCATGTCCCCTCTGCACCATCCCATCACACATTCTCTGGGTCAGGCACAGAGTGAAGCTCCCTCCACACCGTCCCATCACACACTCCCAGGGTCATACACACAGTGAAACTCCCTCCACACCGTCCCATCACACACTCCCAGGGTCAGACACAGAGTGAATCTCCCTCCACACCGTCCCATCACACACTCCCGGGGTCAAACACAGAGTGAAACTCCCTCCACACCGTCCCATCACACACTCCCGGGTCAGACACAGAGTGAAACTCCCTCCACCCCGTCCCATCACACACTCCCGGGGTCAGACACAGAGTGAAACTCCCTCCACACCGTCCCATCACACACTCCCGGGTCAGACACAGAGTGAAACTCCCTCCACCCCGTCCCATCACACACTCCCGGGGTCAGACACAGAGTGAAACTCCCTCCACACCGTCCCATCACACACTCCCAGGGTCAGACACAGAGTGAATCTCCCTCCACACCGTCCCATCACACACTCCCGGGGTCAGACACAGAGTGAAACTCCCTCCACACCATCCCATCACACACTCCCGGGGTCAGACACACAGTGAAGCTCCCTCTACATCATTCCATCATGAACACTTAGGATCAGACAGAGGTAAATGCCCTAAACACTGTCCCATTACACAATCCCAGTGTCTGACTCTGAGGGAAATCCCCTATGCACTGTCCCACTACCCACTTCCAGGGTCAGACCCTGAGGGAAATGCCTCATACACTGTCTCATTACACACTCCTGGGGTCAAACCCTGGGGGAAATGCCCTCTACACCATCTGACCACACACTCCTGGGGTCTGACACAGAATGAAGCTCCCTCCACACCATCCCATTACACTCTCCCGGGTCAGACCCTCAGCTAAATGGCCCAAACACTGTCCCATTACACAATTCCAATGTCAGACCCTGAGGGAAATGCCCTATACACTGTCCCATTACCCTCTCCCAGAGTCACACCCTGAGGGAAATGCCCTATGGCCTGTCCCATCACTCACCAATGGTGAAGACCAATTTCATGGAGTCTTGCTTTGCCATTCCCAGCATGGGCAGCATCGTTCCCAGGATGGCAGTCAGGAAGGGCACCATGCCGTACACTAGGAATCAAACAACAGGTCAGCACACAGTCAGATGTCTTTGTTTGGACCGTGTAGAGGAGAGAGAAAGAGCAGTCAGTGTTTTCAGAACTAAAACACACCTAGCAGATGACTGAATATTGAAGGAGATGTTGGGTGAGCAGGGAGGCCATTTAATTCCCATCCCAGAGGAGCAGAAGGGGTTTTTGGGTGGTGCAGCAAGAAGGGCTGGAAAGGCCTGTTCTGGGCTAGGGTTCACTCAAACCTGGGGCCCACGGACTCTCTGCTTGATGGTACCGGTCCGTGGCCTAACATTGGTACCGGTCCGTGGCCTAACAATGGTACCTGTCCGTGGCCTAACAATGGTACCGGTCCGTGGCCTAACAATGACACCGATCTGTGGCCTAACACTGGTACTGGTCCGTGGCCTAACAATGGTACCTGTCCGTGGCCTAACAATGGTACCTGTCCGTGGACTAACAATGGTACCGGTCCTTGGCCTAACAATGACACCGGTCCGTGGCCTAACACTGGTACTGGTCCGTGGCCTAACATTGGTACCGGTCCGTGGCCTAACAATGGTACCGGTCCTTGGCCTAACACTGGTACCGGTCCTTGGCCTAACAATGGTACCGGTCCGTGGCCTAACAATGGTACCGGTCCGTGGCCTAACAATGGTACCGGTCCATGGCCTAACATTGGTACCGGTCCTTGGCCTAACAATGGTACCGGTCCTTGGCCTAACAATGGTACCGGTCCGTGGCCTAACACTGGTACCGGTCCTTGGCCTAACACTGGTACCGGTCCTTGGCCTAACAATGACACCGGTCCTTGGCCTAACACTGGTACCGGTCCTTGGCCTAACACTGGTACCGGTCCGTGGCCTAACAATGACACCGGTCCGTGGCCTAACACTGGTACCGGTCCGTGGCCTAACACTGGTACCGGTCCGTGGCCTAACACTGGTACCGGTCCATGGCCTAACACTGGTACCGGTCCTTGGCCTAACACTGGTACCGGTCCTTGGCCCAACACTGGTACCGGTCCTTGGCCTAACAATGACACCGGTCCTTGGCCTAACACTGACACCGGTCCTTGGCCTAACACTGGTACCGGTCCTTGGCCTAACAATGACACCGGTCCTTGGCCTAACAATGGTACCGGTCCTTGGCCTAACACTGGTACCGGTCCTTGGCCTAACAATGGTACCGGTCCGTGGCCTAACAATGGTACCGGTCCGTGGCCTAACAATGGTACCGGTCCGTGGCCTAACATTGGTACCGGTCCTTGGCCTAACAATGGTACCGGTCCTTGGCCTAACAATGGTACCGGTCCGTGGCCTAACACTGGTACCGGTCCTTGGCCTAACACTGGTACCGGTCCTTGGCCTAACAATGACACCGGTCCTTGGCCTAACACTGGTACCGGTCCTTGGCCTAACACTGGTACCGGTCCGTGGCCTAACAATGACACTGGTCCGTGGCCTAACACTGGTACCGGTCCGTGGCCTAACACTGGTACCGGTCCGTGGCCTAACACTGGTACCGGTCCGTGGCCTAACACTGGTACCGGTCCTTGGCCTAACACTGGTACCGGTCCTTGGCCCAACACTGGTACCGGTCCTTGGCCTAACAATGACACCGGTCCTTGGCCTAACACTGATACCGGTCCTTGGCCTAACAATGACACCGGTCCTTGGCCTAACACTGGTACCGGTCCTTGGCCTAACAATGACACCGGTCCTTGGCCTAACAATGACACCGGTCCTTGGCCTAACAATGACACCGGTCCTTGGCCTAACACTGGTACCGGTCCTTGGCCTAACAATGACACCGGTCCTTGGCCTAACAATGACACCGGTCCTTGGCCTAACAATGACACCGGTCCTTGGCCTAACACTGGTACCGGTCCGTGGCCTAACAATGACACCGGTCCTTGGCCTAACAATGACACCGGTCCTTGGCCTAACAATGACACCGGTCCTTGGCCTAACACTGGTACCGGTCCTTGGCCTAACACTGGTACCGGTCCGTGGCCTAACACTGGTACCGGTCCTTGGCCTAACAATGGTACCGGTCCGTGGCCTAACACTGGTACCGGTCCGTGGCCTAACACTGGTACCGGTCCGTGGCCTAACACTGGTACCGGTCCGTGGCCTAACAATGGTACCGGTCCGTGGCCTAACATTGGTACCGGTCCGTGGCCTAACAATGGTACCGGTCCTTGGCCTAACAATGGTACCGGTCCGTGGCCTAACACTGGTACCGGTCCGTGGCCTAACACTGGTACCGGTCCTTGGCCTAACACTGGTACCGGTCCTTGGCCCAACACTGGTACCGGTCCTTGGCCTAACAATGACACCGGTCCTTGGCCTAACACTGATACCGGTCCTTGGCCTAACAATGACACCGGTCCTTGGCCTAACACTGGTACCGGTCCTTGGCCTAACAATGACACCGGTCCTTGGCCTAACAATGACACCGGTCCTTGGCCTAACACTGGTACCGGTCCTTGGCCTAACAATGACACCGGTCCTTGGCCTAACAATGACACCGGTCCTTGGCCTAACAATGACACCGGTCCTTGGCCTAACACTGGTACCGGTCCTTGGCCTAACACTGGTACCTGTCCTTGGCCTAACAATGACACCGGTCCTTGGCCTAACACTGGTACCGGTCCGTGGCCTAACAATGACACCGGTCCTTGGCCTAACAATGACACCGGTCCTTGGCCTAACAATGACACCGGTCCTTGGCCTAACACTGGTACCGGTCCGTGGCCTAACACTGGTACCGGTCCGTGGCCTAACAATGACACCGGTCCGTGGCCTAACACTGGTACCGGTCCTTGGCCTAACAATGGTACCGGTCCGTGGCCTAACACTGGTACCGGTCCGTGGCCTAACACTGGTACCGGTCCGTGGCCTAACACTGGTACCGGTCCGTGGCCTAACACTGGTACCGGTCCGTGGCCTAACAATGGTACCGGTCCGTGGCCTAACATTGGTACCGGTCCGTGGCCTAACAATGGTACCGGTCCTTGGCCTAACAATGGTACCGGTCCGTGGCCTAACAATGACACTGGTCCTTGGCCTAACACTGGTACCGGTCCTTGGCCTAACACTGGTACCGGTCCTTGGCCTAACAATGACACCGGTCCTTGGCCTAACACTGGTACCGGTCCGTGGCCTAACACTGGTACCGGTCCTTGGCCCAACACTGGTACCAGTCCTTGGCCTAACAATGACACCGGTCCTTGGCCTAACAATGACACCGGTCCTTGGCCTAACACTGGTACCGGTCCGTGGCCTAACAATGGTTGGGAACCCCGGGTCTAAACAGGAGTATAATTTATTTATTTA
The DNA here is from genome assembly GCF_048418815.1 of Hemitrygon akajei. Taxonomy (NCBI): domain Eukaryota; kingdom Metazoa; phylum Chordata; class Chondrichthyes; order Myliobatiformes; family Dasyatidae; genus Hemitrygon; species Hemitrygon akajei. Next base: position 174,658,558 of record NC_133131.1, on the reverse strand, counting down.
TTGGGATACAGCACCAAACTGGCACTTCCGGCACAGTGAATCACGCCAGACAGCACCCCCCATTTAATCCCGTCCTTATCCCGAAACAATTAACAACTATCCGATACGTCTTTACTGAAGCACCCGCAGAAAGCCCACGCGGTTACGGGGAGAACGTACAAACTCCTGACAGACAGTGGCGGGAATTGAACCCCAAGCGGTGATGCCGTAAAACGTTTCGCAAACCACCACACTGGAAACTCGGGAGCAAGAGTGTGACTGAGGTGGGGAGGGGAACACGGCCTTACCGTTGGCGGTGGACAGGCTGCCCAGAGTGTGCACCACGTAGGGGTGGGGCAGAACTCCGGGCTGGAACTTGTGCAGAACTTCCTCCATCACCTCGTTGATGAACCTGCAGCCCAGGGCCACCAGCAGCCGGCTGGCCGAGGCCTGCCACTCGGGAACCACTTCCTGAACACAGAGAGGGGACTGGTCAGCATTTTCACCCACCCCACTCACTCTTCCAACCTTCCCCCTCGTCTCCAGCCCAACCCTCACACCCAATGACTACACCCTCACTCCATCCGCGGGACAAAACTCCCACCCTTTCCCACTCATTCTCACAACCTCCTCCGCTCCCTCACGTCTCCTTCCCAGCCACTCCCCTTCCCACCCACCCCTCCCCTCATCTGCGGGGCAACACACCCACTCCCCCTTCATCCCTCCACAGGGCAAACCCCCACCCCTCATGTCTCCATTGGACAAACCACCCTCCTGCCTCACCCCTTCCACCCACCCTCACACCCTCCCCCTTTAACTCGCATTCCCACTGACCCACACCACTGCACAGAGTATCTATCCTCACCCCTCACCCTCTCACCTCTCTGGTCTCTATCTACCATTGCTCTGCATCCTTTCAGTGATCTTCTGTAACCTGTGTTGGGTCTGATTGTTTAATTGATATTCTCCTCGCACCTTAACAATGAAAATTATCTGCTTGTATTTTACATCATTACCTGTATACAAGTAGCTGCCTAGTACGCTTTCTAACTGCTTAGTATGCTTCCTAGTCCTCATAGTATGTACAGTACTGCAAAAGATTAAGCACATATATATAAACCTACACACACATATAATGTCTAAGACATCCGCACTGTACTGTATTTGTCAACATGGAGCGGAGAGCAAGTTGGTAAACCTGGTGAAGTAAAGGATGTTGGGAGTGGTGAGGGTGGAGTGAAGCGGGAGGGATAAGAGACAGGTGGGAGAGAAGTGCCGGGGGGTGGTGCATGTGCAGACACACCCACCCCTGAAACAACAGGAAAGGTCATTTGCTTCCAAACAATTGGTTTATTGATCATTACAGAACGTCTCTCTACCTGCTCTCTTCCCCTCTCCATTCCCCTTTTCCCAACCATGATTCCCCTCTCCCTGTCCCCTTCCAACTCTCAGTCCACAACAGAGACCCATATCAGAGTCAGGTCTATCGTCACTCACATATGTCATGAGCTGTTTAATATGTCCCGTGGTGGTTACACTGATATGGTTCTGGAAGCTTCTCTTGGTGTCGAATTATTTAACTCTTATCTACAAATTTGAAAAGTTTTCAGATCTAAGTATAATAAAAAGACTTGCTCCATGCTGGACATGATCTTTTTGACTTTCCCGCTCTTCAATTACATCTCTATCACTGTTCATTTGTAACTCTCTTTGTTCTTTCAACGCATAATAAAATGATCATGAAGCAACACGTTTTGTGCCTTTTTCCTGACTTCTGAAAGAAGCTTGGATTAAATTATCAGAATCCAATATTTATGCTAACTATCTACATTGCCACAAACTTTCACGTCATCTGCACTCCCACCCTTCCACTTCCTCATCCAAGTCATTTATAAAATCACAAAGAGCAGAGGTCACAGGTCACTGCATTATTTTTAACATTTCTTATTGTAACCTACAGTAATGTCTTCTGTATTGCACTGTCCTGCTGTTGCAAAACACCCTCCTCAAGGTTTGCCTACCCTGAAGAAATTTAAATCTTCTCTTTGACAAAGGATCAGTGAAACCCTCTCTCACACTGCCCCTCTGTGACATCTGCTACCCTCCGACTCTCTGATGGTGTGCTCTTCACCCATCACCTTCCAGCTATTCTCCTTCCCCACCCCCACCTTCTTATTCTGGCATCCTCCCCCTTTCTTTGCAGTCCTGATGAAAGGTTTTGGCCTGAAACATCAACAGTTTATTCATGTTCACAGATACTGTCTGACCTGTAGAGTTCCTCCAGCATTTTGTGTGTGTTGGTCTACATTTCCAGCATCCGCAGAACCTCTTGTGTTTAAAATTTCATGAGATACATCAATGATAATGAACCTGACTGTGATAGCTCGGTACACGTGACAAGAAATTAACGCCAACAGGCACTCATACCTTAGATCGGGTCATCTCCTCTGAGGCAAGCGAGATGATCTTCCTGGCCAAGGGCTGGTCCAACTGATCTATGGTCTCTTTGACGATGGCCTCCATGTCGTTCAGGATAACGATGCGGTGAAGCTGGACCAGCTAGAGACAGACCGGGCAGATGTGAGACGCCAAGCCCAGGAGTGGTGACGTTTGGGTGGGCAGAGAGTCAAAACATGAGGGTGGAGGAGGGATGGACCCAAACTTTCTTGTGGATCACGGAGTTATACAGCGCAGAAAAAAGCCCATCAGCCCAACTCATTTGTACTGACCAAGCTTAGTTTTATTTGTCACATGTACATTAGAACACAGACCAGTACCGCACAGGAACAGGCCCTTCAGCCCACAATGTTGTGCCGAACCAGTTAGTAATCAAATGCACAACTAAACAAATCTCTTCTGCCACACGATGTCTCTATCCTTCCATTTCCCTCACACTTCCCACGTCTAGCTAAACAGCACTTAGAAATCCCTAATGTATCTGCCTCTACCACCACCCCATACAGCGCATTCCAGACACCCACCACTCACTCTGTGTAAAATAACTTGCCCCTCACATCTCCTTTGAAATTACCCCCTCACCTTAAATGTGTGCCCATCAATCTTACAGTCAGATGCACGGTTTGTGTCAATGGCCAACAGAGTCCGAGGATGTGCTGGGGCAGCCCACAAGTGTCGCCATGCTTCCAGTGCCAGTATAGCATGCCACAACTTTCTAATTCCAACCATACGCCTTTGGAATGTGGGAGGAAACCGGAGCACGCGGAGGAAACCCACGTGACCACAGGAAAAACATCGAAGCTTCTTACAGACAGCAGCGGGAATTGAAACCTGACCTTCCAACTGCTGGCGCTGTAAAGCGTAATGCAGACTGATCCACTACCATGTCGTTCTACCTACCCGAGTTAATCTCACTTAACCTGTGTTTGGCAGGGATCCCTTTAAACCAGAGGCTCACAACCATTTTTATGCCATGGACCCCTACCATTTACTGAGGGGTACATGGGCCTCGGAACCCCTATTCTAAACTCTTCCCATCCACACACCTTCCCCAACTGTCTATTAAATGTTATAGTTTTACCTGCCTCAACCACTTTTTCTGGCAGCTCATTTCATATACGGACCACACTCTTTGGGAAAAAAACACTTGCCCTCGAGTCCCTTATAAATCTGACTTCCCATAGACAGCCCTGAACCAAAGAAACACCGAACACCCAAAACGCAAAAAAAACAAATAACGCCAATGACAAATAACATATCGAAGATAAAACATCAAAGCACAGAGTCCTCGAAACAGTCTAGGAATGTTCAGTTCACACAGCGTTGTTCACTGGCGGCAGGCCGCAAAGCCAATTTGCCCTGATCATAATCACACAGCCTCAGAATAGAGGGACGTCCATTTAGAACAGAGATGAGGAGGAATTTCTTTAGTCAGAGGGTGGTGAATCTGTGGAATTCATTACCACTGACGGCTATGGAGATTAAGGTGGAAGTTGATAGGTTCTTCCTTTGTCAGGGTGTCGGGGGTTACGGGGAAAAGGCAGGAGTATAGTGTTGAGAGGGATAACTAATCAGCCATTATGGAATGGTGGAGCAGACTCGACAGGCTGAATGGCCTAATCTTGCACTTATGCCTTATGGCCTTAAACCTATATGCTCTCATGCTAACCTCCCCTATCCCAGGAAAATGACTGATCATCCAACTTAATTATCTCCATTTTAAAATCATCTGCAGAACAGAAACAGGCCCTGAACTACGGTAAAGACTGATAGGTTGTTGATTAGTAATCGGCTGCATGGAGATGAAAGACAGTGCAGACTTGATGGGCCTTCTTCTATAATCTTGCCATTAGTGGAGGGTGGCTGGCAAAAGGGTTCCCAAAGTCCCTCATTTGTCTACCCCCACCGAGGCGGTTGTTATGTCTCCTTAGACTCTAGGAGATTTCTACAGATGTACAGTGGGGAGCATCCTGACCGGTTATTTCACTGTCTGATATGGAGGGGGTCCGAAAAAGCAGGAAGTTGTGAACTCAGTCAGTTCCATTAAGGGACGTCTTCAAAAGTCTGTGACTCAAGAAGCTGCCATCCATCTCGAAGGACCCTCACCACCCAGGCCATGCCCTCTTCCCATTACAACCGTCAGGGAGGAGGTACCAGAGGCTGAAGGAACTCTCAGTGTTTCAGGAACCGCTTTGTTCCCACCACCATCAGATTCACAAATGGACAATGATCACAACCTCACTAATTTTGCCCACTATTTTTCAAAATATATTTTGCATGGTACTGTTGCCTCAAAACAACGACATACGTCAGTGGTAATACCATAATAAGACCATAAGATAAAGGAGCAAAAGTCGGCCATTCGGCCCATCGAGTTTGCTACACCATTTCATCATGAGCTGATCCAACCTCCCCTTTAGTCCCATTCCCCCGCCTTCTCACCATACCCTTTGATGCCCCGACTACTCAGATACCTATCAATCTCTGCCTTAAATACACCCAATGACTTGGCCTCCACTGCCGCCCGTGGCAACAAATTCCATAGATTCACCACCCTCTGGCTAAAAAATATTTTTCGTATCTCTGTTCTGAATGGGCGCCCTGCAATCCTCAAGTCATGTCCTCTCGTACTAGACTCCCCCACCATGGGAAACAACTTTGCCACATCCACTCTGTCCATGCCTTTCAACATTCGAAATGTTTCTGAGGTCCCCCGTCATTCTTCTGAACTCCAAGGAGTACGGTCCAAGGCGGTCAAACATTCCTCATATGTTAACCCTCTCATTCCTGATACACCCGATTCTAATTTCGATGACACTGCCCCCACCCCTCCCTCAACCCCTCCCTTACCTTCGGGTGCTTGCTGAGGTAGTCGTGACAGGTGAGCAGGACTAGGGTGGGGTGTCGTCCCCCCAACACCCGCAGGGCCTGGGCGATCTCCTGCCGCACCCTCTCATCCTTGTCGGAGGCGGCGTCAATCAGGGCCACGGAGAAATCTGCAGGGGACGGTGAGGAGAGGGGACAACACAGGGATAAACAGAGTCAGATCACAACCTCCAACAACCAGCCACGCAGGACCCTCTTCTGGAAAGCCCCATCGCCTATGTCAGGTCCCACATTTATATAGCAACCACCGCAGACAGGTTTCCCCCGCAACCTGAGGGTAGAGCGTTCCTATGAAACCGATTGTAAACTGAAATGTCGTAAAGCGAAAAAGCAATTACCATTAATTTATATGGGAAAAATTTTTGAGCATTCCCAGACCCAAAAAAAACCTACCAAATCAAACCAAATAACACATAAAACCTAAAATAACACTAACGTATAGTAAAAGCAGGAATGATATGATAAATATATACCCTATATAAAGTAGAAATATTGTAGATAGTGTAGTTTCACTTATTAATATCGGGAAGACAGCGAGCCAAAATCGATTTTTGGGGGGAGGGGGGGGGGAGAAAAATCGGGAGGTACACGCCTACACACGTACACACATACGCACGTACACGCATGCGCAAACAACTGCCCGCACAAGGCTTCACGGTCATTGTAGTCTTTCTCGGGGTATACACACGTACAAAGCGGGCGTCTTTTTTTCATGAAAGCAAAAATCCCCTGGTTAGCAAAAACAGGTACTAATGAAGGTCTTTCGTAACAGCAAGTTGTCGTAAAGCGAATGTTCGAAAAACCAGGGACACCTGTATACAGCACAGCTTGACAAGCAGAGATTCCATAAGACACAGGAGTAGAATTAGGCCATTTAGCCCATCATGGCTGATTCATTATCCCCCTCAACCCCATTCACCAGCCTTCTCCCCATAACCTTTGACACCCTGACTAATCAAGAACCTATCAACCTCTGCTTTAAATGCACCCAGTAACTTGGCCTCCAAAACTGTCTCTGGCAATGAATTACAAAAATTCACCATGCTCTGGCTAAAGAAATTCCTCTTAATTCTGTTCTAAGACGTCCTTTTATTCTAAGACTGTGCCCTCTGGTCCTAGACTCCTCCACTATAGGAAACATCCTTTTCATGTCCACTCTATCTTGACCTTTCAATATTCAATAGGTTTCAATGAGATTCCCACCCTCCCCAATTCTAAACTCCAGAGAGTACAGGCCCAGATCCAACAAACGCTCCCCATGCCTTAACCCTTTCATTTCCAGGACCATTCTCTTGGAATGTCTCTGGACCCTCTCTAACCTCAGCACAACCTTTCTTAGACAAACCTTCCTTGACCAGCAGGGTAATGCAGTAGTTAACGCAATGCTTTACAGTACCAGTGACCGAGGTTCAATTCCCGCCAATGTCTGTAAAGAGTTTGTACATTCTCCCTGTGACTGTGTGGGTTTCCTCCGGGTGCTCCGGTTTCCTCCCACAGTCCAAGATGTACCAGTTGGTAGGTTAATTGTTCATTGTAAACGGTACCGTGACTAAGCTAGGGTTAAATCAGCAGTTGCTGGGTGGCGTGGCCCAACTGTATCTCAATAAGTGAATAAAAACAAGAGACCCAAACGTGCTCACAGTGCTCCGTGGATCTGACCAATGCCTCATAATTGCACTGATGGGCTAGTGGAAGAAGGCTTGCCCCATGAGGTACCTCCCCTGCATACAGTCCATATCCCTCCTCTCCCAGCCTGTGTAAATATTGCTTAAAACTCCCAGGATGCTGCCTGATTTAGAGAGTATTCACTATGAGGAGAGGCTGGACAAACCTGGGTTGTTTTCTTTGGCGCATCAGAGGCTGAAGGGGTAACCTGGCCGACTAGGCCACGCTCTACTCTTCTTGCCACCATTGGGAAGAAGGTCCCACACCACCAGGTTCAAGAACAGTTATTACCCTTCAACCATCAGGATTTTGAACCAACATGGATAACTTCACTCACCTCAACTCTGAGCTGATTAACACAATCTGTAGACTTACTTATAAGGACTCTACAATTTGCACGATTTGCCTTTTACATGTTGGTGGTTTGTCAGCACTTGTTATTTCGAACTTTTCATAAGTTTATTGTATTTCTATTACTTTCCTGTATGGTACAGTACGGCCTGGTACAGGAACACCAATGCCTTTGAGTGGAAAATCCTACAAAAGCTAATGGATTTGGCTCAGTACATCATGGGAAAAACCCTCCGAACCATTGAGCAGAGCTACATGAAACGTTGCTGTAGAAGAGCAGCTTCCATCACCACCCTGGCCATGCTCCTTCCCACTGCTGCCAATGTCAATAAGACCAAGGAACTGATTGTAGAATTCAGGAGAGGGAAACCAAAGGTCCATGAGCTAGTACTTATCAGAGGATCAGAGGTGGAGAGGGTCAGTGACTTTAAATTTCTGGGTGTCACTATCTCAAAGGACTTGTCCTAGACCCATCGTATAAATATAATTGCAAAGAAAGCCTTACAGTCCTCTACTTCCTCAGGAGTCTGTGGGGTTTTGACAATGTCATCAAAAACCTTGACAAACTTCTATAGGTGTGTGGTGGAAAGTGTGCCAACTGGCTGCGTTACAGCCCGGTATGGGAACACCAATGCCTTTCAGCAAAAAATCCTACAAAAGCTAATGGATTTGGCCCAGTACATCACGGGTAAACCCTCCAATCATTGAGCACATCTACATGAAACACGGCCGTAGAAAAGCAGCATCCACCATCAGAGACCCTCACCACCCAGGCCATGCTCTTTTCTCACTGCTGCCATCAGGTAGAAGGTACAGGAGCCTCTGGACTCGCACCAAAGGTTCAAGAACAGCTCCCACCCCCCAACCATCAGGCTCCTGAACAAAAGGGGATAACTACATTCATTTAAAGACTCTTGTTATAGACAATAGGTGCAGAAGTAGACCATTTGGCCCTTCAAGCCTGCCCCGCCATTCTGAGATCATGGCTGATCATCTACTATCAATACCCGGTTCCTGCCTTGTCCCCATATCCCTTGATTCCCCTATCCATAAGATACCTATCTAGCTCCTTCTTGAAAGCATCCAGAGAATTGGCCTCCACTACCTTCCGAGGCAGTGCATTCCAGACTCCCACAACTCTCTGGGAGAAGAAGTTTTTCCTTAACTCTGTCCTAAATGACCTACCCCTTATTCTCAAACCATGCCCTCTGGTACTGGACTCTCCCAGCATCTGGAACATATTTCCTGCCTCTATCTTGTCCAATCCCTTAATAATCTTATATGTTGCAATCAGATCCCCTCTCAATCTCCTTAATTCCAGCGTGTACAAGCCCAGTCTCTCTAACCTCTCTGCGTAAGACAGTCCAGACATCCCAGGAATTAACCTTGTGAATCTACACTGCACTTCCTCTACAGCCAGGATGTCCTTCCTTAACCCTGGAGACCAAAACTGTACACAATACTCCAGGTGTGGTCTCACCAGGGCCCTATACAAATGCAAAAGGATTTCCTTGCTCTTGCACTCAATTCCCTTTGTAATAAAGGCCAACATTCTACTAGCCTTCTTCACTGCCTGCTGCACTTGCTCATTCACCTTCAGTGACTGATGAACAAGGACTCCTAGATCTCTTTGTATTTCTCCCTTACCGAACTCTACACTGTTCAGATAATAATCTGCCTTCCTGTTCTTACTCCCAAAGTGGATAATCTCACACTTATTCACATTAAACATCATCTGCCAAGTATCTGCCCACTCACCCAGCCTATCCAAGTCACCCTAAATTCTCCTAACATCCTCATCACATGTCACACTGCCACCCAGCTTAGTATCATTAGCAAACTCGCTGATGTTATTCTCAATGCCTTCATCTAAATCGTTGATGTAAATCGTAAACAGCTGTGGTCCCAATACCGAGCCCTGTGGCACCCCACTAGTCACCACCTGCCATACCGAGAAACACCCATTCACCGTTACCCTTTGCTTTCTATCTGCCAACCAGTTTTCTATCCATGTCAATATCTTCCCCCCCAATGCCATGAGCTCTGATTTTACCCACCAATCTTCTATGTGGGACCTTATCAAATGCCTTCTGAAAATCAAGGTACACTACATCCACTGGATCTCCCTTGTCTAACTTCCTGGTTACATCCTCGAAAAACTCCCAATAGATTAGTCAAGCATGATTTGCCCTTGGTAAATCCATGCTGGCTCAGCCCAATCCTATCACTGCTATCTAGATATGCCACTATTTCATCCTTAATAATGGACTCTAGCATCTTCCCCACTACTGATGTTAGGCTGACAGGATGTTAACAACATGTTAATTCATGCTTGTTATTTTTGGCTATTTATTTATATTTGCATTTGCAGAGATTGATTACAGTTAACAGTCCCTGATGTTTATAGTTATTGTTCCATAGACTTGCTAAGTATGCCCTTGGGTAAAAGAACCTCAGGGGTGGATGTGGTTACATTTATGTACTCTGGTAATAAATTCTACTTTGAAGTTAGACATATGTGCGTGGATAATAAGTTTACTGTGAGCCTGGTAGAGGTTATAAAATTACAGGCAGTATCAACAGTTTCGAAAGCTAGTTTTGTCTTTCTCCCGGGGTAGACAGGCCAGCAACTACAGAACATGCATTTAAGAAGAGCAGTAAATAGATGTGCGGGGCAAGCTGTTTCACACAGAAAGTGGTGGGTGCCCGGAATCGGGGCCACGGAGGAAGCTGCAGGGGACAGTGAGGAGAGGGGACAACACAGCCAGATCACCCACCTCCCACAACCAGCCACGCGGGACCCTCTCCTGGAAAGCCCCATTGCTCGTGTATCAGATCCCACATGCGACCACCGCATATACAGCACAGCTCGACAAGCAGAGATTCCACAAGACACAGGAGTAGAATTAGGCCAAGTGTCTCCCCAGGTTACTGAACACCTAACCTATGAAACTCCAACATCACACAGATTTTTAAAGCATTATAATTACAAACACAAACATCTTCAGCAGTTATGAAATGGAAGAGCAGCTAATTAAATCAAAGGACAGCTAGATTTTTATAAGAAAAGGCTTGTGTGTAACAGTCCTGCACTAACCAGACAGACACCACTGTCTTTGAGAACGAAGCTGCCAGTTTCCTGGAACAGTCCTTCCAGGTGAGGCGACACTGTACCTGTGACCCTGTTGTGTTCATCTACTGTACCCGGTTCTCCTGGTGTGGCCTCCTGTATATCAGTGAGACCCGAAGTACAAACTCCATTTCCGGAAAAGTTGGGATATTTTCCAAAATGCAATAAAAACAAAAATCTGTCATGTTAATTCATGTGAACCTTTATTTAACTGACAAAAGTACAAAGAAAAGATTTTCAATAGTTTTACTGACCAACTTAATTGTATTTTGTAAATATACACAAATTTAGAATTTGATGGCTGCAACACACTCAACAAAAGTTGGGCCAGAGTTAAAATAAGATTGAAAAGTGCACAGAATATTCAAGTAACACCGGTTTGGAAGACTCCACATTAAGCAGGCTAATTGGTAGCAGGTGAGGTATCATGACTGGGTATAAAAGTAGTGTTCATCAAAGGCTCAGTCTTTGCAAGCAAGGATGGGTCATGGCTCACTCCTTTGTGCCAAAATTCGTGAGAGAATTGTTAGTCAGTTCAAAAGGAACATTTCCCAACACAAGATTGCAAAGAATTTAGGTCTTTCAACATCTACAGTACATAATATTGTGAAAAGATTGAGAATTCAGAGACATCTCAGTGCGTAAAGGGCAAGGTCGGAAACCACTGTTGAATGCGCGTGATCTTCGAGCCCTCAGGCGGCACTGCCTAAGAAACCGTCATGCTACTGTGACAATTATAGCCACCTGGGCTCGGGAGTACTTCGGAAAACCATTGTCACTTAACACAGTCCGTCGTTGCATCCAGAAATGCAACTTGAAACTGTATCACGCAAGGAGGAAGCCATACATCAACTCTACGCAGAAACACCGGCGAGTTCTCTGGGCCCGAGCTCATCTCAAATGGACCGAAAGACTGTGGAATCCTGTGCTGTGGTCAGATGAGTCCACATTTCAGCTAGATTTCGGAAAAAACAGGCGTCGAGTTCTCCGTGCCAAAGATGAAAACGACCATCCTGATTGTTATCAGCGAAAGGTGCAAAAGCCAACATCTGTGATGGTATGGGGGTGAATCAGTGCCCACGGCATGGGTGAGATACATGTATGTGAAGGTACCATTGACTCTGAGGCGTATATTAGGATTTTAGAGAGACATATGTTGCCATCAAGGCGACGTCTCTTCCTGGGACGTCCATGCTTATTTCAGCAGGACAATGCCAGACCACATTCTGCACGGGCTACGACAGTGTGGCTTTGTAGACACAAGAGTGCGTGTGTTTGACTGGCCTGCTGCCGATCTTTCCTTTCGGTTAGTCCTGACGAAGGGTCTCGGCCCGAAATGTCAACAGCGCTTCTCCCTATAGATGCTGCCTGGCCTGCTGTGTTCCACCAGCATTTTGTGTGTGTTGTAGTTTGAATTTCCAGCATCTGCAGATTTCCTCGTGTTCACCCATCGTCACCTTGTGTTTTTCTCTTCCCCCCTCCTCCCCCACACATTCTCACTCTGACACCTCAGCCTTGTTTTTCCAGTCCTGATGAAGGGTCTCGGCTGAAAACATCGACTATTCTCTCTTCCACAGATGCTGTCTGGCCTGCTGAGTTCCTCCGGGGGGGGGGGGGGGGGTGTGTGTGTGTGTGTGTGCTGACAGATGTTCCCAACCTTTTTTAATACCATTAACTGAGGAGATCGTGGACCTCAGGTTGGGAATTCCTGCTTAACACAATACTCCTGATGGGATGTTGCTAAAGCCATATATAATTACAACATGACACCTTTTTATTCCTGTTCTAATCAGTTTATGCTTTGTTAAGTTTTTCCAGATGGAGGGTGGTAGTGTATGGAACAAGCTGATATAATGTAGAACCTAACAGGCCCTTTGGCCCACAATAACCTACTCCAAGATCAATCCAATCCTTCCGTTCTACATAACCCTCCATTTTTCTCCCACCCATTTCCCGATGCAAGAGTCTCTGAAATGTTTTTTACATCTGCCTCTGCCGCCACCCCTGGCAGGGCATTCCATGCACCCGCCACTTGGTGTAAAAAAAGTCACAATGCTTTAAACAACATTTTGACAGGTCCACGGATAGGAAAGGTTTAGACTGCGTTAGAGTGACGTCGGCCAAACGAGAGTAGACGGGACTATCTTCAATGGGAATCTCAGTCGGCAGGGGCCAGGTGGGCTGAAAGGACTTTCATTCTGTATGACTCCAAGACATTTGGATAGGAAAGGTCTCCATGTCCAAAACTACGCATGTGTTACCACATACTTCGCTTTTTAAAAAAAAGACCAACACCCAATGCGCAGAGACAGAAAAACACACAATTCATAGAACCAATAAAAGCAAGCAACAGCATTCAGAACAAAATGGAGCCCAGAGGCACGAAGCCTGGAGCAGGCCCCACAGCCTCAGTTCATCACACAGCGGGGCAAATCACACGGAGCCCGCAGGCACGAAGCCTGGAGCAGGCCCCACAGCCTCAGTTCATCACACAGCGGGGCAAATCACACGGAGCTCGCAGGCACGAAGCCCAGAGCGGTCTCACAGACAGAGCTCTGCAGAGAGCAGCCCTTCAGCCCATAACATTGCGGCAAACCTATCATATATGTAATGAAATAGCTAATTAATCCCTTCTGCCTACACAATGTCCCCATCCTTCCACCTCCCTCACGTTCTTGTGCCTAACTAAACATCTCTTAAAAGTCCCTGATGTATCTACCTCCTCCACCACCCAGACAGTGCATTCCAGACACCCACCACTCTCTGTGTAAAAACAACTTGCCCCTCACATCTCCTTTGAAATTACCCACTCCATCTTAATTGCATGCCCTCTGGTATTCGACATTTCAACTCTGGGAAAGAGATACAGTCTGTCCACTCGACCTATGCCTCTCTATCAGAACTCTCCTCAGCCATTGATTCATCTGCACTATCATCCTGTTCCTGCCCTGACCAGCACATGGCACCAGAAGTAACCTAGAAATTACTTCAGCCTCTTGCCTACCCTCCAACCTCCGCGTAGGACCTCTTACCCCTTCCGGCACATTAAACTTTCAATGACTCATGTACAAGAAAACCAAGCTGCCTTTGGATATTAAAACTTCTCAGATTCTCAGTACGTTAAAAATAAATTGTAGTTACCGGTACTTCCCCAATTCCTCCCCAACTTCCCTCTGCTTAGCCTGAGCAAGATACTGGTTACAGATTAACCTATAGTTCTAAATATAGACATGCAGAGGCATTCACAGAGCAGAAACCATGGGCAACACGGTAGCGTAGTGGTTGGTGCAACACTATTACAGCTCGGGGCGTCGTCAGAGTTCAATTCCGTCGCTGTCTATAAGGAGTCTCTGTACATCCTAAACACAAGAGATTCTGCAGACACTGGAAATCCACCACAACGCGTACAAAATGCTGGAGGAGCTCAGCAGTTAGGCAGCGTCTATGGAAACGAACAGTCGACTTTTCAGGCCGAGTCCCCTGTCAGGACTGGAATGGAAGGGGGAAAGTAAAAAGGTGGGGGAAGGGAAGGAGGCCGGCCGGAAGGTGATGGCTGAAGCCAAGTGGGTGGGAAAGGTGAAGGGCTGAAGAACAAGGAATCTGATAGGAGAGGAGAGTGGAACATAGGAGAAAGGGAAGGAGGAGAGATGCCAGTGGGAGATGATAGTCAAGTGAGGAGAGGGGAGGGTGAGGGAATAGAAGAGGGGAGAGGGAGAGAATAGAAGAGGGGAGGGTGAGGGAATAAAAGAGGGGAGGGTGAGGGAATAAAAGAGGGGAGGGTGAGGGAATAAAAGAGGGGAGGGTGAGGGAATAAAAGAGGGGAGGGTGAGGGAATAAAAGAGGGGAGGGGAGCTCCCACCGAACTACAACTAGAGGTCATGGGTTAAGGGTGGAAGGTGAGAAGTCTAAGGGAAACATGAGGGGAAACTTCTTCACTCAGAGGGTGGTGAGAGTGTGGAACGAGCTGCCAGTGGAAGTGGTGCATGTGAGCTCAATCTCAATGTGAAAGAGAAGTTTGGATAGGTACATGGATGGTAGGGGTACGGAGGCCTCTGGTCCCGGGACAAGTCAATGAGAATAGGCAGTTTAAACAGTTCGGCACAGACTAGATGGGCCGAAGGGCCTGTTTTGGTGCTGTACACTTGACACTATGATACTACATCCCTCCGCCGGCAGATATCTGAGCGGACAATATACCCAAGTACACCTCACTATTTTTGTTCTTTTTGCACTACGCATTTATTTTTTTAATAATATATTTATAATTGTAATTTAAGATTTTTTTCCTGCATTGTATTGTACTTCACCATGGTAACAGTGCAGTTGGCACGACCCTATCCCAGCTTGGGTGTTGGAGTTCAGAGCTCAATTCCAGCGGCCTCTGTAAGGAGTTTGTACGCCCTCCCGGTGACTGCGTGCGTTTCCTCCCACAGTCCAAAGACACACCGGTTAGTAGGCTAACTGGTCCTTGAACACCATCCTGTGATCAGGCTGGGGTTAAAACAGTGTGTAGCAGGACGGTGTGGCTCGATGGGACAAAAGGGCCTGTTCTGTTCTGCACTGTATCGCTAAATAATCATTAGAAAGAGGTGACTAAACTCCGGGGGATAGAGCTAGGAATAGGCCCTTGCAGCATTTTGAGCCATGCCGCCCAGCAGCCCGATCTGACCCGAGCCTAACTACAGGATAACGTACAATGACCAAACAGCCAACTAACTGGTACGCGGAAGGAGAAAACCCTCTCACACCACTCAGAGGACACCGGAACTGAACTCAAGCTGCAGCAGTGGCAGGCTAACCGCTGTGGCACCCATTAGCCATCAGCTACCCATCACCGAGTTCTGCTCCGGATTGACCTGACCCATAGGGAAAGGTTCAACAGGTGAGGACTTTATTCCCTGGAGCGTCGAAGAACGAGGGGAAATTTAATCGAGGTATACAAAATGATGAGGGGTACAGAGAGGGTAAATGCAAGCAGGCTTTTTCCAGTGAGGTTGGGTGAGTCACTGTGGGATACGGTCAGCGAGGAGCCTGTCTGGGTCACTGTGGGATACGGTCAGTGAGGAGCCCGTCTGGGTCACTGTGGGGTACGGTCAGTGAGGAGCCCGTCTGGGTCACTGTGGGGTACGGTCAGTGAGGAGCCCGTCTGGGTCACTGTTGGAGACGGTCAGTGAGGAGCCCGTCTGGGTCACTGTTGGAGACGGTCAGTGAGGAGCCCGTCTGGGTCACTGTGGGATAGGGTCAGTGAGGAGCCTGTCTGGGTCACTGTGGGATACGGTCAGTGAGGAGCCCGTCTGGGTCACTGTGGGGTACGGTCAGTGAGGAGCCCGTCTGGGTCACTGTGGGGTACGGTCAGTGAGGAGCCCGTCTGGGTCACTGTGGGATACGGTCAGCGAGGAGCCTGTCTGGGTCACTGTGGGATACGGTCAGTGAGGAGCCCGTCTGGGTCACTGTGGGGTACGGTCAGTGAGGAGCCCGTCTGGGTCACTGTGGGATACGGTCAGTCAGGAGCCCGTCTGGGTCCCTGTGGGATACGGTCAGTCAGGAGCCCGTCTGGGTCACTGTGGGATACGGTCAGTCAGGAGCCCGTCTGGGTCACTGTTGGAGACGGTCAGTGAGGAGCCCGTCTGGGTCACTGTGGGATAGGGTCAGTGAGGAGCCCGTCTGGGTCACCGTGGGGTACGGTCAGTGAGGAGCCTGTCTGGGTCACCGTGGGATACGGTCAGTGAGGAGCCCGTCTGGGTCACTGTGGGATACGGTCAGTGAGGAGCCTGTCTGGGTCACTGTGGGATACGGTCAGTGAGGAGCCCGTCTGGGTCACCGTGGGGTACGGTCAGTGAGGAGCCTGTCTGGGTCACTGTGGGATACGGTCAGTGAGGGGCCCGTCTGGGTCACAGTGGGATACGGTCAGTGAGGAAACTGTCTGGGTCACTGTGGGATACCGTCAGTGAGGTGCCTGTCTGGGTCACTGTGGGATACGGTCAGTGAGGAGCCTGTCTGGGTCACTGTGGGGTACACATTTCACTGTCTGGATCGATGTACACGTGACAAATAAGGCTGGTCTCTTTAAAAATGATACCTAATCTCTTTCTATTTCTTATGAAAATATCCCTCTTGTCTTTTCTGTCCAACTACCTCTACTACTTCCTCTGGGAAGATTGTTCTATACACCCACCAACCTCGTTTTGGAAGAAGTTGTCGCCCAGGTCCACTATAAATCTTTCTTCTCTTAACAACAAGCTCACACTCATCATCAGCCAGATGAATGAACTGATTGTGAACTTCAGTAAGGGGAAGTCAGATCACACAAACACACACACCAGTCCTCATCGAGATATCAGTAGCTGAAATTCTGAGCAGTTTTAAATTGCTAGGTGTCAACATTCTGAGCCAATCACAAAGAAAGCACAACAGCAGCTATACTTCATTTGATATGTCACCAAAAACTCTGGTAGCTTTCTACAGGTGCACTGTGAAAAGCATTCTAACTGGTTGCATCCCGGCCTGGTTTCGAGAGGCCACTGCACAGGATCGGAAAAGGTTGCAAATTCAACCAGCTCCATGACGGATACTCGCCTCCTCAGCATCGAGGACATCGTCAAAAGGCAGTGCCTGAAGGCGGCATCCGTCGTGAAGGATCCTCCCCATCTAGGGCATGCCCTCTTCTAATTACTTTAATCAGGGAGGAGGTACAGGAGCCGGAAGACACACACTCACTGTTTCAGGAACAGCTTCTTCCCCTCGGCCATCAGATTTCTGAATGGAGAATGGGCACTACCTCATTATGCTTCACAGTGATCACTTTTGTTAGTAACTATTCTGCCCTCGATCACAAGTTTTCCCCGTTTCCTTAAGCTATGCAGACAAGTAAACTCCAGTCCTGGTGTAGCTGGAGCTTAAGGGCGATTTTATTGTTCAACAACACGTTACTGTACGTCAGGAGCTGAGCAAACAGACAGTACTGACAAGCATTCTCAGGAGAGGTGGATTCAGATATTGATTAAAACTCCTCTGAGGGGAACACGGTGCTTCTGACGACTGATGAATAAATATACAGGCGATTATGTAATGGCCAACCTGACGTGGAAGGCTAATTGCTGAACAATGCAGGTATAAGTTATCAGGAACAGCTGTAAGCAATGAGACCGAGTAGGTAGAGATAAAGTAGTGAACCAAATTACCTGCGGGGGGAGTGCACATAACAGTAGCCTATGATAATCTTTTCATCTTGCCAAGTCAGAACAAATTTCACGACATATTTCAGTAGATGTGGAGAGAATGTTTCCTATGATGGGGGAGTCTAGAACCGGAGGACACAGCTTCAGAATACAAGAACATCCCTTCAGAACAGAGATGAGGAGGAATTTCTTTATCCAGAGGGTGGTGGATCTGTGGAATTCATCGCCACAGGCAGCTGTGGAGGCCAAGTCATTGGGTTTATTTAAGGCAGAGGTTGATGGGTTTTTCATCAATCAGGGTGTTAAAGGTTACGGGGAAAAGGTAGGAAAATATGGTTGAGAGGGTTAATAAATCAGCCATAATGGAATGACAGAACAAACTCGATAGGCCGAATGGGTTAATTCTGCTCTGATGTCTTATAGTCTCATACACCTAAATCTGATTCCTCATACCCATACCCACACTCCCTGATTTTAGTCTCCCCTGCCCTGTAGCCATCTACCCTAGTCTATATAATGATCAATACCCCACTATCCACTAATTTTCATCACCAGACTTACTGATCATAAGACCATAAGGCAAAGGAGCAGAATTAGGCCATTCAGCCCATCAAGTCTGCTCTGCCATTCCATCATGGCTGATTTATTATCCCCCTCAACCCCATTCTCCTGCTTTGCCCCTGTTACCTTTGACACCCTGACTGATCAGGGAACCCCCCTCCCCTTCTTACCCCATCCCTGATATATTTAGTTCCTCCCCACTTTTTTTTCCTCTCTCTCTGCACATCATTCTGCCTGTTCTCCATCTCCCTCTGGTGCTCCCCTCCCCCTTTCTTTCTCCCTAGGCCTCCCATCCCATGATCCTTTCCCTTCTCCAGCTCTGTATCCCTTTTGCCAATCACCTTTCCAGCTCTTAGCTTCACCCCACCCCCTCCAGTCTTCTATTATTTCGCATTTCCCCCTCCCCCTCCTACTTTCAAATCTTTTACTATCTTTCCTTTCGGTTAGTCCTGACGAAGGGTCTCGGCCCAAAACGTCAACAGTGCTTCTCCTTATAGATGCTGCCTGGCCAGCTGCGTTCCACCAGCATTTTGTGTGACATTAAATATATCTTGGTTTTGGCTTGTTTAAGGCAGCTCTTTGCAACAGAGAAAGTTTCTTGAATCTCACACACACAGACACACACACACACACACAAATCTTACAAATGCTGCAACGTGACATTTTCTGGTGAAATCTGTTGACACATCAACCTGGACAGAGAAGCGGTCATTTTTTCAGTTTATCCCACAAAACCTCTTCAACATCATGTGGCATGTCATCAATTTGTTGACTTATTGTACTGTTTGAGAGTGAAAACTTTTCAATTTCTCGTTTTGCATCTTGTCCTAGCGTTTTACCCACTATAATTTTACCTGCTGGTTCTCACCAACTGTGTGACTTTTCCTTTTCTGGGTAATACGTTCTGCTAATAAATAACTTGTTTCCCGAGCTTTTTTACTTGCATCACCAGTCCACGTAAAACCTATTGATAAGTAGCTTTCATTGTAAAGACAGACTTTTCTGTGTCACTCGTGCAGTGAAATGACTCAGGAGATTGTAACCTGATGAGAATTGTCCCTAGCCCTAGGTGAAGAACCCTCTACTTCCATCTCACACCTCCTCTTAAAAAATAGCCACACTGGACCATCTTTAGAATGAAACTTTCCCTCCAATTTTCTACACCCTGGTAGAGTTTGTTCGCTCCCATAAGTCAATCGGCAGCGCGTAAGAGGAAATTGAGGGAGGTCATTCGGGAAGGAGATGCTGGCGTCAAAGGCCAAGCTAGGGGAGTCCATTCGATGCTCGGATAATGCACTTCACACTCATCAGCCTATCGTCCTCCCCTGTGCAAAACAACACTCACCAATTATCAGCCTACTGTCCTCCCCTATCCAATACGGTGCTCACCAATTATCAGCCTACTGTCCTCCCCTATCCAATACGATGCTCACCAATTATCAGCCTACCGTCCTCCCCTCTGTACAATACAACACTCACCAATTACTAGCCTACCGTCCACCCCTCTGTACAATACAGCGCTCACCAATTATCAGCCTACCGTCCTCCCCTCTGTACAATACAACACTCATCAATTATCAGCCTACCGTCCTCCCCTCTGTACAATACAACACTCATCAATTATCAGCCTACCGTCCACCCCTCTTGTACAATACAACGCTCACCAATTATCAGCCTACCGTCCTCCCCTCTGTACAATACAGCGCTCACCAATTATCAGCCTACCGTCCTCCCCTCTGTACAATACAACGCTCACCAATTATCAGCCTACCGTCCTCCCCTCTGTACAATACAACACTCACCAATTATCAGCCTACCGTCCTCCCCTCTGTACAATACAGCACTCACCAATTATCAGCCTACCGTCCTCCCCTCTGTACAATACAGCGCTCACCAATTATCAGCCTACCGTCCTCCCCTCTGTACAATACAGCGCTCACCAATTATCAGCCTACCGTCCTCCCCTCTGTACAATACAACGCTCACCAATTATCAGCCTACCGTCCTCCCCTCTGTACAATACAACACTCACCAATTATCAGCCTACCGTCCTCCCCTCTGTACAATACAGCACTCACCAATTATCAGCCTACCGTCCTCCCCTCTGTACAATACAGCACTCACCAATTATCAGCCTACCGTCCTCCCCTCTGTACAATACAGTGCTCACCAATTACCAGCCTACCGTCCTCCCCTCTGTACAATACAGTGCTCACCAATTACCAGCCTACCGTCCTCCCCTCTGTACAATACAGTGCTCACCAATTACCAGCCTACCGTCCTCCCCTCTGTACAATACAGTGCTCACCAATTACCAGCCTACCGTCCTCCCCTCTGTACAATACAGTGCTCACCAATTATCAGCCTACCATCCTCCCCTCCATACAATACAGCGCTCACCAATTATCAGCCTACCGTCCACCCCTCTGTACAATACAGCGCTCATCAATTATCAGCCTACCGTCCTCCCCTCTGTGCAATACAACGCTCACCAATTATCAGTCTACCGTCCTCCCCTCTGTACAATACAGCGCTCACCAATCATCAGCCTACTGTCCTCCCCTCTGTACAATACAGCGCTCACCAATCATCAGCCTACTGTCCTCCCCTCTGTACAATACAGCGCTCACCAATTATCAATGGCCTCTCCTATCTCATGTCAAAAACTGAGAGTGGACTCAACCAAATAAACAGACGACTGCGTACTGCCACACTGGGCTGAGAGACCTCTAGTGAGATCGCTGACGGGACTGCCTGGTCACTGCCCACCACTATCATCACCCATGGTGCAAAGTTCAAAAAACAGTGTTTCCTTTTTTAAAAATCACAGACTCCTGCGGAACCCCGGTTGAGAAACCCTGGAGTAGCCAGCGTCTTTTTCCCAGGTTGGAAATATCTAATACGTTAAAGGTTTGAGGGGGAAATTCAAAGGAGATTCTTTTGTCAGAGAGGTGGGAGCCAGGGGGATGGTAGAGACAGCTACCATAGAGACTTTGCACAGGCTCTTAGACGGGCACACGGATGTGAGGAAAATGGATGGATATGGACCATCTGCAGGCAGAAGTGTAGCTACTAAGTTAATTGGCTCTGCACAACACTGCCTATTCCTGTATTGTGCTGTTCTGTTCACAAGCTCTGCCAACAGAGTCTGAACTGAATGCAACACTTCAAACCTCAGGAACCCAGCCACGGTAGCGTCGCGGTTAGCAGAACGCTTCGCAACACCAACTGGGTGTTGGGTTCAATTCCCACCTCTGAGTCTCTACGTCTTTCCTGTGACCATGTGGGTTTCCTCCAGATGCTCCAAGTACCTACGGCTCTGGGTTAGTGAGTTGTGGGCATGTTCGGTTGGTACGGTGAAACCTGCACATCCTCGGACTGCGTTGGTCATCGAGCTGAACAATACATTTTGCTGTACATTTTGATGTTCAGTACCATGCAAGTCTGAGGCACCCTCATTTATATAGTTTCAGATGTATGGCCTCCACAGAGCCCTAATCGCAACATCTTCGACGCTGTCTGGGATTACTTGGACACAGAAGCGAGCAAGACGGCTAAAGTCTGCAGAAGAACTGTAGCAAGTTCTCCAAGATGCTTTGAACAATTTACCAACCCGTTTTTGTTCAAATCTGCACGACAGTGTACCCAAGAGAATTGATGCAGTTTTAGAGGCAAAGAGTGGTCACACCAAACATGGATTTGATTTGCTTTTTCTTAATGTTTGCTGCTCTTTATAGTAATTTTTTGATATTTAGAAATTTCCCATTTATTTTTGAAACCGTCTTCGCTTTACATAATTTTTTTTACATACGCTAAGACTTTTGCACGTGACAAATCTCGTGTTCCAAGTCTTCAGCAATGTGTGAAAATGGCGGGCATCCTCAGCTGATCTGAAAGCGCCCCAGCTCCCACAGCGGAGGCTGCTCTGCAGCCATGGGCACAGCAAATGCCAAGTGCGTGTGCAGCTGGAGGCAGCTCCCCAGGTGGGGTACAGTGTGGTTACACCTGCCGCCACTCAGGTAGGGCAGCTGGATGAGTGGTGTCACAAAAACAACCTCTCACTCAGGCCCTCCGTTGGTCGGAGTCACCCATGGAGGTGCATCCGAGCTGCCAACACAATATGCCAGCCAGGGCCGTACAATATGAAGAGGAGACTGTTGCCCGTTCAGCAGCTCCCCTCTCCACGCGGTGGACGAATCCACAGGAATGGCAGAGACCGATACAGATTGGGACCAGTGGCGCCTCAGGAGCTGCCAGTCAACATTCAACAACGTAGGACTGCCTTAGGGACCCCAGCTCCAGATTTTTCCGTTAGGGTTCACTCCCAAAGCCTTCACTGTGAGTGGGTATCGCTGCAAGGTAGCAGAGATTTCCTTCCCCTAGATGAGCTGCCAAGTCCCATCTGCCCAAAGTGACTGGTTTTAAGACACCAGTAACCCACCTTTCCCCCGTCAGTAGAAACAGTTCTGCTGGGTTTAGCAGCTGAGTCACACGTGAAGGCCAGGAGTGAGACATGGTTGTCAGTGGCTAATTGAGGTGCACGCCATTGGGAGCATTTAACTAGTAGTGGGGGCTTTTCCCCACTAGCCCCCCTAGACTAAAACAACATTAAGGAACCAGCCTCTCACTCATTGTCAGTAAAAATAAAGAATTGTTTATTGACTCCAGAAAGGGGAAGGAGGGTGACCATGTGCCGGTCTACATTGGATGGGTGTTAACATCAAAGATAACCTGCACCCAGCAAATCACAAGCCCATAGGACAAAAGAACAGAACTAGGCCATTTGGCCCATCCAGTCCATTCCACCATAGCTGATTTATTATCCCTCTCAACCCCATTCTTCTGCCCTCTCCTCACAAACTTTGATGCCCTGACTAATCAAGAACCTATCAGCCTCCTCTTTAAATATATCCAATGACTTGGCCTCCCCAGCTGACTGTGGGGAGTCAATGAATTCCACAGATTCACCACCCTCTGGCTGAAGAAATTCCTCCTCTTCTCTGTAATAAATGGGCGTCCCTGTATGCTGTTGAACGCACGTGGACTGGTTGCAGCACAGTCTTGTCTGGCAATTTGAATGAACAGGAACGTCAGAAGCTGCACAGAGTAGAGGACAGGGCCCAAAACTTCACAGGCACGAGTCCCCCCCACCATTGGGAGTATCACCAGGAGGCAATATCCATCATCAAAGACCCCCACTTCACAGCTCCCACCAGGCAGGAGGTACAGAAGCCTGAAGTCCCACACCACCACGTTCAGCATCAGCCACTTCCCTTCAACCAACTGGTTCTTGAAAACCATCACAACCCAAATCACACATAAAATGCTGAAGGAACTCAGCAGGTCAGGCAGCATCTATGGAAAGTCGATGTTTTGGGCTGAAACCCTTTGGCAAGTTCTACCGAAGGGTCTCAGCCCGAAATGCCGACTGTACCTTTTTCCACTGACGTTGACTGACCCACTGAGTTCCTGCAGCATTTTGTGTGTGTTGCTTGGATTTCCAGCATCTGCAGATTTTCTCCTGTCTGTGATTTGACAACCAGAATCACTGCCATTTAGCAACACTAGAACCATTTTGCACTAAAACAAAATCTTTTATTGTTCTAATTGTGTTTCTTCATGTAAAAAATGTGTATACGTTGTAACTGATTTCCTTGAGAACGCTGCTTATACCACGTGTCTGTGTTTGTGATGCTGCAAGTAAGTGTTTCTTTTCACCCGTGACCACGTGGACCTGTGTAGATGACAACGAACTCAAGTTCAACCCATGTTCAGTCCCGAACTCCACTGCTGTCTGTGTGGAGTCTGCTCGTCCTCCCCGTAACCACGTGGACTTGTTCAGTTCTGCATTCCAGTGCTGTCTGTGTGGAGTCTGCATGTCCATGAGTTGCTGAGTTAATTGACCCCTGGCATCTAGGAGAGTTGTTTGGCACTCAGATAGAGAATGACCTACATGCAGAGAGCCACCGAGAATGCACCAGGAGCTAGTATAGACAGTGGGCCGAAAGGTCAACTGGAACATCAAACAGTATAGCACAGCACAGGCCCTTCAGCCCAAGATGTTGTGCCAACCTTTTAACCCACTCTGAGATCAGTCTAACCCTTCCCTCCCACATAGCCCTCCATCTTTCTATCATCCTTGAACCTATCTAAGAGTCTCTTTAATCTATCTGCCTCTCTCACCACCCCGGCAGCACGTTCCATGCACACACCACTCTGTGTGTGTAAAAACCTGCCTCTGACGTCCCCACCTTTGCTTTCCTCCAATCATCTTAAAATTATGCCCTCTGCTATTAGGCATTTCTGCCCTGGGAGAAAAAGTCTTTGACTGTCCACTCGATCATCTTCTATACCTCTATCAAGTCACCTCTCATCCTCCTCCTAGCTCTGTGTACACCCAGGGCGAGTATAGGTTCAGTGGGCCGAAAGGTCTTCATCTGCATGGTAAAGGAGAAATAGGAGGCGATGCTCAGTTCAACAAGGACTGCAGACCTGATACCAGCCACCAAGGACATGTATAAGGACTTGGAAAGGGGTCAGTAACATCATGAAGGATCCCACTCACCCACCCTGCGCATGGACTGTTTGTCCCACTCCCATTAGGGAGGAGGTGACATAGCATCCATGCTGGGTCCTCCAGACTCACAACTAGTGACTTTCCCCAAGCAGTAAGGCTGATCAACACCTCCACCCACAAACCCACCCCAACCACCACTACTTTATCATTTCCTGTGTCACCTTATGTACAGACACTCCTGTGCCTAGTGTCACTTTATGGACATACAGACAATCAATCTGTGTATACAAGCTCTTGTGTATTTATGTTTACAGTGGTTCATTATTATTGTGTTCTTTATCTTAATGGTTTTTTCATGCTACATCGGATCCAGAGTAACAATTATTCCATTCCTCTTTACACTTGTGTACTGGAAATGACATTCAACACTCTTGAATCTTGGTGTGTGCTGAAGGTTCAGGCTCTCTGTTTGTTCCCAGCCTTGTGACAATGCACTCAAAACAAAGTCAACAGTCACACACCCAGTGAAGCAGGCAGACACAATCCAGTCCGCCCACACTAATTACTCAAGGCTCCCATCCAACCAGGACACACATTCCGCTCTTAATGAATCAGCAAGCTGCAGTAGCCAGCGCAGAACGACATCTGACACACGCGCACAAAATCTGACACAGTCCTGACAAAGGATTGCAGAACCTAAAATGTTTACTCAAACACGAGGAAATCTGCAGATGCTGTAAATTCAAACAACACACACAAAATGCTGGTGGAACACAGCAGGCCAGGCAGCATCTATAGGAGAAGCACTGTCGACGTTTTGGGCCGAGACCCTTCGTCAGGACTAACTGAAAGGTGAGATAGTAAGAGATTTGAAAGTGGGAGGGGGAGGGGGAGGGGGAGATCCAAAATGATAGAAGACCAGAAGGGGTGGGGTGAAGCTAAGAGCTGGAAAGGTGATTGGCAAAAGGGATACAGAGCTGGAGAAGGGAAAGGATCATGGGATGGGAGGCCTAGGGAGAAAGAAAGGGGGAGGGGAGCACCAGAGGGAGATGGAGAGCAGGGGATAGATAGATAAATAAATAAGGGATGGGATGGGGTAAGAAGGGGAGGGGGGCATTAACGAAGTTAGAGAAATCAATGTTCATGCCATCAGGTTGGAGGCTACCCAGCCAGTATATAAGGTGTTGTTCCTCCAACCTGAGTGTAGCTTCATCTTGACAGTAGAGGAAGGCCATGGATAGACATATCAGAATGGGAATGAGATGTGGAATTAAAACGTGGAATCCCTCCACTCTGCTTTCCGCAGGGATCGCTCCCTATGCGACTCCCTTGTCCATTCGTCCCCCCCCATCCCTTCCCACCGATCTCCCTCCCGGCACTTATCCTTGTAAGCGGAACAAGTGCTACACCTGCCCTTACACTTCCTCCCTCACCACCATTCAGGGCCCCAGACAGTCTTTCCAGGTGAGGCGACACTTCACCTGTGAGTCGGCTGGTGTGGTATACTGCGTCTGGTGCTCCCGGTGTGGCCTTTTATATATTGGTGAGACCCGACGCAGACTGGGAGACCGTTTCGCTGAACACCTACGCTCAGTCCGCCAGAAAAAGCAGGATCTCCCAGTGGCCACACATTTTAATTCCACGTCCCATTCCCATTCTGATATGTCTATCCATGGCCTCCTCTACTGTCAAGATGAAGCCACACTCATGTTGGAGGAACAACACCTTATATACCGGCTGGGTAGCCTCCAACCTGATGGCATGAACATTGATTTCTCTAACGTCCGTTAATGCCCCCCTCCCCTTTTTACCCATCCCTTATTTATTTATTCATTCATTCCCTTTTTTCCCCTCTCTTTTTTCTGTCTCTGTCCCTCTCACAATCACTCCTTACCTGTTCTCCATCTCCCTCTGGTGCTCCCCTCCCCCCTTTCTTTCTCCCGAGGCCTCCCGCCCCATGATCCTTTCCCTTCTCCAGCTCTGTATCCCTTTTGCCAATCAACTTTCCAGCTCTTAGCTTCACTCCGCCCCCTCCAGTCTTCTCCTATCATTTCAGATTTTCCCCTCCCCCCTCTCAAATCTCTTACTATCTCTTCTTTCAGTTAGTCCTGACGAAGGATCTCGGCCCAAAACGTTGACTGTACCTCTTCCTATAGATGCTGCCTGGCCTGCTGCGTTCCACCAGTATTTTGTGTGCGTTGCTCCAGATTTCCTGTATCTGCAGAATCTCGTGCTTATGTCCGACAATGGGCAAGGGCATCACGTTTAATGAATTTACATCTTTGGATCATCAGACACAGGAGCAGAACTAGGCCACTTGGTCCATCGAGTCTGCTCCGCCATTCCATCACAGCCGATTTATTTTCCCTCTCAACCCCAATCTTCTCGAAACCTTATCTGCCCTTAAGCACCTGTCAATCTCTATTTAAATATGACTTGGCCTGCACAGCCGTTTGCCAGGGAGGGGAGGGGTCGAGAGAAAGAATCACTCTCCCCAGCCAGCCGACCAGCGCGGGTCGGGGACGGCCCGCCAGCGAGGGTCGGGGACGGCCCGCCAGCGAGGGTCGGGGATGGCCGCTCTCTGTGGGTTCACCCTTCTCACTGCAGCCTCAGCCGACTGAAATCTCAGTCAGTGGGGGCCCTGGGAAATCGTGAAGCTGCCTTCATGTTTTGACAGTCAAAGCAGCATCGAAGGCATTGAGCTCATTTGGGAGTTGTCACCCACATCGCTGGGTTCACTCTGTAGGAGGTGGTGGCAGCTCCAGCTCCTGGGCACCCTTCAGTGAGTCGTTTGGACCCCTTCGCACGTGAAATGATCATCAGCATTGTAGATGGGGACGTACATGTACTCTGGTAATAAATTTACCCCACACTCTGGAAGAAGCTCCACAGGTGAAAACGACATTTGGCAAGCTGCAAACACACGAGATTCTGCAGATGCTGGAAGTCCAGAGCAACACACACAAAATGCTGGAGTAGCTCGGCAGGTCAGGCAGCGTCTATGGAGAGGAATAAACAGTCGACGTTCCAGACCGAGACCCTCCCCACCACAGACCCGGCACCCTGGTCATCACCAATAGAGGCGGAGGACAGCAACTGCAGCTGTACAAGGCTGGACTGAAGAACTCTGAAGACCAGGCAGCGTGTATGGAAACGAATGAACAGTCAACGTTTCAGGACTGGAAAGGAAGGGGGTGGAGGATAGCTGGGTGGTGGGTGAAGCCAGGTGGGTTGGACAAGGTAAAGGGCTGGAGAAGAAGGAATCTGAGAGGAGAGGAGAGTGGACAGAAGGAGAAAGGGATGGGGGAGGGGACCCCGCGCAGGTTGAAGTAAAATGTCAGAGTGGGGAATAGGGGTGGGGGTGGGATTCTGTTCACCAGAAGGGGAAATCGATATTCATGCCACCAGGCTGGAGGGTACCCTGATGGAATACAAGGTGTTGCTCTTCCACTCTGAGGGTGACCTCAACTTGGCACAAGAGAAGAGCTTTTATTTGTCCCAAGTACAGCACTGAAACATACAGAGACATGTCTCGCTTAACGCCAATTACACCAGCAAGAATTGTGCTGGGGGGGCACAATTCCGGCACCCACAGAGCATACCCACAACTCAGTAACCCCAACCCGCACGTCTTTGGAACATCGGAGGAAACCGGATCACCAGAAGAACTGACACAGTCACGGGGAGAACATGCAAACTCCTTACAGACAGCGATCTCCAGAGCGGTAAAGCCTTACATTAACCGCTACACCGCTGTGCTGCCCCACTGTGTACAGTAGCGATCGACTGGTCGATCTTTGAGACTTTCCAAGTAGATCCCAAAAAAAAAGAAAAATAAATACTCAAATACTGTTGAGAGATCATTTCCGGGTTACAGAGTTTTAATTCCGTTCTTTCTGCCCAGTGCGCATGCGTGTAGCTCCCCCGCCACGCACTACACAGTGTACTTCAGTGGTCCCCAACCACCGGGCCGCGAGGAAACGATAGGAGTCAGCTGCAAATTTTCCTCATTTCCCGTCATGGCCACTGTTGAACTTGAACCCATGTGAGGTCATCAGTCACCTAAACGCAGTGATACCCTCGCGCCAGTGTTCGCCTTGCGCGGCCGGCCGGAAGTGCCGATGCTACTGGCCCGGAGCGCGGCCGGTGAGAACCGCCGATGCAACTGGCCTGGAGCGCGGCCGGCGAGAACCACCGATGCTACTGGCCCAGAGCGCAGACAGATGGGCGCCACCTCTGAACCTGTTCACCACACCGAATGTTCGTGGAGAACCTGGTGCTAAAATATTCACAGCCGACCTAATTCGGGTTCAAGGTTTCGTAAGTATCAGAGCAGCTACCTCGCTACAATCGGCTGAAACAAACTTTTGTCGGCCGATACATTCTACAAGGGGGGGGCGGGTGCGCACCCTGTCGCACCCCTCGCTCACTGGGTCGCTGTCTCCGGACTGCGACCACTGCGGCCCCGGTACGGGGACCTCCGGCCCTGACCTTGTCCTCTCACCCCACCCACGACCAGTCGCACCTGGCCAGGGCGTCTGGTAGCAGGCAGGCAGAGGCTGGAGCTCGGGCCGGGAGGCTGTCCAATGAGGCAATGAAGCCCTCAAAACTGCTTCGGTACCCTGAGTCCAAGTACCCTGCACTTAAAGACGAACCCGCTGAGTTTTTTCAGCAGGAAAAACGTGAGCAAGTGGGACAGAAGCTAAGTGCTGAGAGCCGCAAAAACGAAATTGCGGAATAGACTGGACACAAGGAACCTGCTTCGAGTATCGGTGTATTCCCGTCGTGTTTAACACCCCACCCCGACCTCCCCCCCACCGTCGGCCGATCCACAAGAATATTGTCAATATTAAACCGGTCTGCAGTGCAATAAAGGGTGGGTACCCCTAGTGTTTATACATCATTTCTACTTCCGGGCTGCGGGGTTTTACTTCCAGTCCTTTCTGCCCCGGTGCACATGCATGTAACTAATCGATCTGGGGTCGATCTTGCCTTTTACTAGTGCCGAGGTAGAAGATCTTGGGCTTAAAAAGGTTGGTGACCACTAGGGTACAGTTTTGGGCACCCTGTTATCGGAGTGACGTTATTCAACTAGAACGAGAGCCAAAACGGATGTTGACAGGACTCGGGGCCCTGGGTTACAAGGAGAGGTCGGGTAGAGCAGGACTTCATTCTCCAGAACTTGGGAAATTGAAAGGTGACCTGATCGAGGGAGAGAAGATCATGAGGGTACAGACAGGGCAAGAGATTTAAAAAGGACATCAGGGGCAGCGGCTTCTGCATACAGAGGACAGTGCGTGTTTGAAACGAGCTGCCAGAAACAGCGATTGAGGCGGGAACATTACAAATGTTTAAAAGCCTTCTCAATGGACCAAAGAGATTCTGCAGGTGCTGGAAATCCAGAGTGACACGGAGGGGAAAGCTGGCAGGTGATAGGTGAAACCATGCAAGGGGGAAGGTGCAACGATAACGACAGGAGAGGATTAGAGGCTGGAGCTCGGGCCGGGAGGCTGTCCAATGGGAAAAGCCCACTACGTGGGTTAGTAAGTTAATGGGTCACATTTGTGCGTCCTCCCCATAAGTGTGTGGGTTTCCACCGGGTGCTCCGGTTTCCTCCCACCGTCCAAAGACGTACCAGTAGATTAACTGGTCATTGTAAATTGTCCTGCGATTAGGCGAGGGTTAAATTGGAGGGTTGCTGGGTGGCGCTGCTCTCTGGGGCAGAAAGGCTAACCGCACTGTATCTCTAAATAAAAATAAACACAGTCAGCATGGAGGAATGGGCCAAAGGGCCTGTCTTCCTGTTGTATGACTTTGTAACACTAACATATCATGAACAGGCAGAGGAGACGGCTTTAAATTGCCATTATGGTTGGCACTTCCATCGTGGACCAAATATCCTGTCCTGCTCTTTGTTCATATACTGACATACAGAATAATCACAGTGATTACACTGCAAAACCGATCGAATGCTGAAAGGCCTCGTTAGAGTGGATTGGAGAGGATGCTTCCTATGGTGGGGGGAGTCAAGGACCGGACAGAATAGCCTGGGAATAGAGGAACATCCAGTTAGAACGGACAAGAAGGGGAATTTCCTTAGCCAGAGAGGAGCGAATCTGTGGAATTCGTTGCCACGGGTGGCTGTGTGAGGAGAATTCTCTGGGTATATTCAAGGCAGAGGTTGATGAATTCTTGATTAGTCAGAGCATCAAAGGTTACAGGGAGAAGGCACGAGATAATAAATCAGCCATGATGGAATGGTGGGGCAGAAACGACGGATCAGAAGGCCTGATTCTGATCTTATGTCTTATCAAGTTCAAGTTATCATTCAGCCGTATACATGTACAGAATGTAGAGAGCCAAACAAGACATTGCCCCTCGAGGACCAAGGTGCAAAAGACAGTACATAATTCCCACGGGGAATGTACAGTAACATTAACAGATAACCCTGCCACGGACAGTCCCAAACACAGCGGCAAAATGAAAGGAGTTGGCCGTGGGGCTAGCTATCCCAACGAAGACACCAACTGAAGCTTCAAAGACCTCACCCCTAGGAGAGGGAGGAGACTCAAAGAAGATGGGTGATGCCTGGACACAATGTGAAAGAGCGGCCCAGAACCAACGTTCCCTCAAATTGCACACACCAACCATTGCTCTGAGAAGAAATTATTAAGACAGCCTGAAAACTGCATGGCACTTTATAGAGGCACAAAATAAAACTGCTTTGCTGTGCGGCAACGAAAGATATGTGCGTGGCAGCCGTTCAATTACCACGCAACCGCGCAGTTGAGAGGGAACGATATCCAGAGCACAGGCCCTGGCCAGCTACTGGCAGCGGCTGGGCACGAAGAACAATACTACCCAATAACAAAATGTATTCTACACACTGTATGCACAAGCTGACATAAAGTGCACATGCAACACAAAGCTCAATACACAACAGTACTATGATATTGCTCCTGACAGAAAAAACATACCAGATTGAAGCACAGTCTCACACCAAAAGAAGAAGCTGATATCACCGGGAGTACAGACGGTGACACTGTCACACTAACTCACACCCGGGGGAAGCTGATATCACCGGGAGTACAGACGGTGACACTGTCACACTAACTCACATCAGGGGGAAGCTGATTTCACCGGGATTACAAACAGTGACACTGTCACACACACTCACACCCAGGGGAAGCTGATAGCACTGGGAGTACAGACGGTGACACTGTCACACTAACTCACATCAGGGGGAAGCTGATTTCACCGGGAGTACACACGGTGAAATTTTCACACAAACTCACACCCGGGGGAAGCTGATTTCACCGGGATTACAAACAGTGACACTGTCACACAAACTCACACCCGGGGGAAGCTGATATCACCGGGAGTACAGACGGTGACACTGTCACACAAACTCACACCCGGGGGAAGCTGATATCACCGGGATTACAGACAGTGACACTGTCACACAAACTCACACCTGGGGGAAGCTGATATCACCGGGAGTACAGACGGTGACACTGTCACACTAACTCACATCAGGGGGAAGCTGATTTCACCGGGATTACAGACAGTGATACTGTCACACAAACTCACACCCGGGGAAGCTGATTTCACCGGGATTACAGGCAGTGATACTGTCACACACACACTCACACCCAGGGGAAGCTGATAGCACCGGGAGTACAGACGGTGACACTGTCACACTAACTCACATCAGGGGGAAGCTGATTTCACCGGGAGTACACACGGTGAAATTTTCACACAAACTCACACCCGGGGGAAGCTGATTTCACCGGGATTACAAACAGTGACACTGTCACACAAACTCACACCCGGGGGAAGCTGATTTCACCGGGATTACAGACAGTGACACTGTCACACAAACTCACACCCGGGGGAAGCTGATTTCAACAGGAGTACACACGGTGAAATTTTCACACAAACTCACACCCGGGGGAAGCTGATTTCACCGGGATTACAAACAGTGACACTGTCACACAAACTCACACCCGGGGGAAGCTGATTTCACCGGGATTACAGACAGTGACACTGTCACACAAACTCACACCTGGGGGAAGCTGATTTCAACAGGAGTACACACGGTGACACTGTCACACAAACTCACACCCGGGGGAAGCTGATTTCACCGGGATTACAGACAGTGACACTGTCACACTAACTCACACCCGGGGGAAGCTGATTTCAACAGGAGTACAGACGGTGACACTGTCACACACACTCACACCCAGGGGAAGCTGATTTCACGGGGATTACACACAGTGACACTGTCACACTAACTCACTTTCTGTGTAGCTGTTACTCATTGTTCCCACATCGCCGATCGAGCTTCTGACTTCTGCTCCCAGTCGCCACTGGCTGTTGACCCCAATCCAATCCTCTCTCCTGGCTGCACCGACTCTCTTACCCACGGTTAGGTGGAGTCGTGATGCTTAGACAGATGCCAGGACTGGGCATCCATGTGGGCACACATGGACATTTCTTGCCACCTGCGTCTGCAAAGCAAAGGGTTTGAAATTATTCAGAGTTAAATACAACCAGTTTCATCGGATTCTGCTCACATACTGCAGCCACTGAACACCACACATCCCATAGACATCAGATCAGAATTAAGCCATTCAGCCCATCGATTTTGTTCCACCATGACTGATGATATGGTTCCCTCACAACCCTATTCTCCTGCCTTCTCCCCGTGACCTTTAATGCCCTGACTAATCAAGAACCTATCAACTTCTGCCTTAAATATACCCAATGACTTGGCCTCCACAGCTGCCTGTGGCAATGAATTCCACCACCCTCTGGCAAAATAAATCCCTCCTCATCTCTGTTATAAATGGACGTCCCTCTATATTGAGGCTGTAGTCTCTGGTCCTCCACTCACCTACTATAAGAAACATCCTCTCCATGTCTAATGGGCCTTCCCATACATAAGTTTCAACGATATTTTACTCCCCCCCCCCCCACCATTCTTCTAAACTCCAGCTCAAAGCCATCAAACCCCTTCATTTCCATGAAACTCCTCTGGACCCTCTCCAACATAAGCACAACCTTTCCTGGATAACTGCTCACAGATACTCCAAGACCAATGCCTTAAAGAGCATCACATCTTTGCATTTATAGTCTAGTCCTCTCGAAATGAATGCCTTCCTGACAACGACTCAACCTGCAAACTCACTTTTAAGGAATCCTGCACAAGGACTCCCAAGTCCCTTTGCACCTCAGATTTTTTGAATTTTCTCCCTGTTTAGAAAACAGTTTGTGCCTTCTCAGGTTCTACGCCTTTGCATTCTCCGGCTCTGGTTCTATCTTCATCTGTTATTGGTGCAGTCTCTGGTTCACCAGCAGTTTGCACCCCACACCACCACCTATCTTTGTACTTGCCCCCTGCTCACCCATCCTGTCCGTGTCTGTCTGTCAACCGCTACCTTGTTTGTCCAATGCAAATGGGCTTCTCCCCCATTGGGTCTGTTTCTCCCCATCATCCCGCTCCCCACAGCCATTCTCCCCTGTGCCGCCACACCTCCTGCTACACTCCAACCACTCTCCCCACTCACCCTGCACCCTCACCTTCTCTGTCTGGTCGCAAGCGCGTCTGAGGGAAGTCACATGATCGCCTGGGTCACGTGAGGGATCATGGGGAGACGGGCGCGGCACCGGCACCCGCGCATACTCCTTTCGCGCACTGTCATAGCCTCGCCATCTTTGATGCTGGCGGGAGAGGCGCCGACTGGCGCCACCTAGCGTGGCGGAGGGGTGACGACGTCCGGGCTCCGACTCCGGCTATGGGCTTCGCTCCAGCTCCGGCTCCGGAGGGATCTCGGTCACGGAACGGAGGCAAGCTGCGCCGCATCAGTCAGGCTGGCGAATTCTCCGTCTTCATCCCCCTACTAACCCTACCCTGAATCCGATTTATTATATTACTGATTTATACGTAACGTTGTAATCTGCGGCTGACTGTAGGAATGGGGTGATGGCACGCCTGAATGAGTGGCTGCGAAGAGGGTGGAGGGTTCATCGGAAGCTTTACTGGGGAAGGGGTGACCTGTGCGAGAGGGACGGGTTGCACCTGAACTGGAGGGGAACCGGTATCCTGGCTGCGAGGTTTTCCACTCGGGAGAGTTGAAACTAATTTTGCAGGGGCTGGGAACCGGAGCCCCAGGTCTTACTGACTGGGCAGCGTCGGATTGGAAGGTAGATGTCAGGGAAAGTGGCGGAGGGCGAGATCAAGATAGCGGGTATGATGTGTATATTTTAATGCTAGGAGTTTTATGGGTAAAGGAGTTGAACTTGGAGCATGGATCAGTCCATGGAACTACGATGTTAGGGCCATTTCTGAGACTTGGTTGAGAGAAGGGCAGGAATGGGTGAGTAATGTACCAGGTTTTCGAAGTTTTAGAAAAGATAGAGGAGGAGGTAAAAGAGGGGGAGTTGCCCTATTAACCAGCGACAATATCACAGCTACACTCAGAGGAGGCATAATGGAGGGGTCAGACACTGAGTCCATTTGGGTACAACTCAGGA
The DNA here is from genome assembly GCF_048418815.1 of Hemitrygon akajei. NCBI lineage: Eukaryota > Metazoa > Chordata > Chondrichthyes > Myliobatiformes > Dasyatidae > Hemitrygon > Hemitrygon akajei. The sequence goes on along the minus strand of NC_133131.1, from coordinate 174,623,298 downwards.
ATAGGAAGGGTGCACTGGGATTATACCACAGATCCCCCCGGAAATGTGTAAAAAATACCGGGGTTGTTGTCACGGGGGATTTCAGCTTCCCTGATATAAACTGGGACCATCTTTAGATGGGGCTGAATTTTGTTAAGTGTGTCCAGGAAGGTTTCATAAATCAATACATGGACGGTCCACATATTGCGGAGGGGCGTACTGGGGCCTGGCCAAGTGATTGACCTCTCAGTGCGTGAGGGAACAGTGACCACAGCAACTTAACTTTCAGGATAACTGTAGATAGGGATAGGTATGGTCCTGTGGTGAACTACATATACCTGTCTGGACACGCCCCTCTGCTGACTGCTCCTGTGGCTCCTCCCACAGACCCCTGTATAAAGGCGGTTGAGGCCTGTGCCTCCCTCAGTCTCCGAAATGTTGTGTGGTCGTTTCTTGCAGCTAATAAAATCCTGTCGTTCGCCTCCCATCTCCGAGAGTTATTGATGGTGCATCAGGTCCTTGTGGGACAGTTTTAAATTGCAGTACGGCAAATTACAGGGCATTAGGCAGGGGCTAAGAATTGGGAACAGTATTTTTCACGTGGAGGGTGTTTAACTATCAATTGCACAGAGTACAGGATCGGTACATTCCTGTTAGAAGGAAGGACGGGGATGAAAACCTTGGATATCCAGAGAGGTGATGAATTTAGTCAGGAAGAAAAATGGAGAAGTATGTAAAGCTGCAGAAGTCAGGATCAAATGAAACACATAAAGTCTTTAAAGGAGCCAGAAAAGAAGGGAATTAGGAGAGCCAGGAGGGGCCATGGAAAGTCCTTGGCAAGTAAGATTAAGGTGAATCCTGAGGCATTCTATACACACATCAAGAGTAAGGGGATAACTAAGGAGAGGACAGGACCACTCAGGGATAAAGGGAGATTATCTGCTTGGATGCAGAGAATGTGAGAAAAGTACCTAATGAGATTTAGCTTCAGTATTTACCAAGGAGAAGGATATGGAGGACGAGGGGATCCATGCTGAGTGTGTAAGTACGTTTAGGCATTTAGAGGTTAAGGAGGAACAAGTGTTGGGCCTCCTAATGTGTATTAAGGTGGATAAGTCCCCAGGGCCTGGTAGGATTTACCCCAGGGTATTGAAGGAGGCAAGAGATGAGATTGTTAGGCCCTTGACACATGACTTCATGCCCTCTCTAGGCACAGGCAAGGTCCCGGAGGACTGGCGAGTGGCTACTGTTGTACCTCTATTTAAGAAGGGACCAAGAGAAGATCCTGGGAACTATAGCCCAGTGAGTCTCACGTCAGTTGTAGGGAAATTGCTGGAGAAAATTCTTAGGAATAGAATATATGAGCATTGGAAATCCGTTGCCTAATTAGGGAGAGCCAACATGTGGCAGGTCGTATCCTACCAACTTGATTGAGTTTTTTGACAAGGTGAGGAAGGAGAGAGATTGATGAGGATAGGGCAGTGGATGTTGTCTACGTGGATTTTAGTAAGGCGTTTGACAAGGCCCCTCACGAGAGGCTAATCCAGAAGATGAAGATGCATGGTGCCTGTTGTGAATTGGCTGTTCGGTTTCAGAACTGGCTTCTGTATGAAGGGTAGTGATTGAAGGGACTTATCGAGCTGGAGGTCTGTAATTAGTGGAGTTCCGCAGGGATCTGTGTTGGGACCCCTGCTGTTTGTGATGACCTGGATGAAAATGTAAATGGGTGGGTTAGTAAATTTGCAAGATTGGTGGAGTTGTGGCTAGTGTAGGCGGCTGATAAAGAATACAGTGCAATATAGATCAGCTGCAGAGTGGGCTGAGAAATGGCAGGTGGAGTTTAACCCAGTCAAATGTGAGGTGTTGCACCTCAGTAGGGCAAATGCAAGGAGACAGGACACAGTTAAGGTCAAGACCCTTAATAGTATTGCAGAGCAGAGAGATCCTGGGGTCCAAGTTCACAGCTCCATGAAAGAGGCAACACAGATCAACAAGGTGATTCAGAAGGCTTATTTTGTTAGCTGAGGCATTGAGTTCAAAAATCAAGAGGTCGTGCTGCAACTCTGTAAAACTCTGGTTAAGCTACATCTGCAGTATTGCGTAGTTCTGGTCGCCCCACTATAGGAAGGATGGAGAGGCTGCAGAAGACATTTACCAGGACGCTGCCTGGTTTAGAGGGCGTGTGCTATCATGAGGGTTGTTTTCTCTGGATCGGTGGAGGCTGAGGGGGGATCTGATAGAGGTTTACCAGATTGAGAGGCATGGACAGAGTGGACAGAGACAACCTGTTTCCCAGGGTGGAAATGTCTAATACCAGAGGGCCTGCATTGAAGGGAGAGGAGGTAGGTTCAAGGGGGACATGAGAGTAAAGTTTTTTACTCGGAGAGTGGTGGATGCCTGGAACGTGCAGCCTGGGGATGGTGTAGAGACAAATACATCGGAGGCTTTTCGGAGACATTTAGACATGGATGTGCGGAAGATGGATGGATGGGGACATGGTGTAGGTAGGAGGGATTCGTTTTGAGTGTTTTTCATTTGCTTTTTAGCTGGTTCAGCACAGCATTGTGGGCCGAATGGCCTGTTCCTGGGCTGAACTGTTCTATGTTCTTTGTTGTGAATTGTTTTCGATTTGTGGCAGCAGTACAGTGTCGAGATATAAAATAACTATAAATTACAAAATAAGTAAGTAATTTGAAAAGGAATAGCAAGGTAGGGTACAAGGGTTCAAGTCAAGTCACTTTTATTGTCATTTTGACCATAACTGCTGGTACAGTACACAGTAAAAATGAGATAATGTTTTTCAGGACCATAGTGTTACATGACACAGTACAAAAACTACGTAAAAACAACACAGAAAAAAAACTAAACTACAGACCTACCCAGGACTGCATAAAGTGCACAAAACAGTGCAGGCATTACAATAAATAATAAACAAGACAATAGGCACAGTAGAGGGCAGTAAGTTAGTGTCAGTCCAGGCTCTGGGTATTGAGGAGTCTGATAGCTTTGGGGAAGAAACTGTTACATAGTCTGGTCGTGAAAGCCCGAATGCTTCAGTGCCTTTTCCCAGATGGCAGGAGGGAGAAGAGATTGTATGAGGGATGCTTGGGGTCCTTCATAACACTGTTTGCTTTGCGGATGCAGCATGTAGTGTAAATGTCTGTAATGGCGGGAAGATGATGAGGAGATGAACAGGAGTGAGATAGGTCAGCTGGTTAACTGATGTCAAAACAACCTGGCACTCAACATTAGTAAAGACCAAGGAACTTCAGGAAGGGGAAGTTGAGGGAACACACACCAGTCCTCATCGAGGGATCAGCAGTGGAAAGGGTGTGCAGTTTCAAGTTCCTTGGTGTTAACATCTCTGAGGATCTATCCTGGGCCCAACATATTGTTGCAATTACAAAGAAGGCACAGCAGCAGCTATATTTCATTAAGAATTTGAGGAGATTTGGTACGTCACCAAGGACACTCGCAAATCTCTACAGATGTACCATGGAGAGCATCCTAGCTGGTTGCATCACTGTCTGGTATGGAGGGGCCAGAGCACAGGATCAGAAAAGGCTGCAGAAAGTTGTAAATTCAGCCAGCTCCATCATGGGCACTAGCCTCCCCAGCACGATGCCTCAATAAAGTCATATGTGTCAATAAGGGCCTCTCATCACCCAGGACATGCCCTCTTCTCATTGCTACCACCAAGGAGGAGGTACAGGAGCCTGAGACACACACTCAACATGTTAGAAACAGCTTAGAGCATAAGACACAGGAGTAGATTTAGGCCATTTGGCCCATCGAGTCTGCTCTGCCATTTCATCTTGGCTGATCCAATTTTCCTCTCAGCCCCAATCTCCTGCCCTCTCGCCGAATCCCTTCATGCCCTGACCAATCGAGAACCCATCAACCTCTGTCTTAAATATACATAGACTTGGCCTCCACAGCTGCCTGTGGCAAAGATTCACCACTCTCTGGCTAAAGAAATTCCCCCTCACCTCCGTTCTAAAAGGGCACCCCTCTATTCTGAGGCTCTGACCTCTGGTCTTACACTCTCCCACCTTTGGAAACATGTTCTCCACGTCCACTCTAACAAGGCCTTGAAAGACATTGCCCTCATTCTTCTGAATTCCAGTGAATACAGATGCCAAACGGCGTTGCCTTTGCTTACATCTTCAGAAACAGCTCTGTTTCCATCTTTAATATCTCTATTTTTCCCTTTCAGGGTTCTTTTGAAGACCCTGAGCTGGAGTTACACGCTGACTTCGGTTCTTTGCGGGAACGGGACCCGTCCTCGGGACTCAGACTGAGCCGTTGTTCAGTACGCCAAGGGGTCGGCCTGAGAGTCGGCCCAGTGTTTGAAGCCTCAGATCTCAGGGCTGTGGAGACGGGCGGGTCGAGGGTCGGTGTCACGGCAGGAGACTCGTGTGCCGTCGAGGCGCCTGGAAAATCTTTCGCCGCGGGCCCAAAAACCCAAGACCTTCGCAATCTTTGGGCACAGAGCTCGTAAAAAGCGACGAAACAAACCTTTTAACATCATAAACCAGCGGGTTGTTGTTATGTCTTCCGCTCGCTGTGAAAATGGGGGACACCTCCCTCTCCTTTGTTAGGGAGGGAGAGAAGCCGTGGGCTGCCGAATGCCAGATGAATTGCGATAGTCTTTGGGGTAACTGCAAGGCCTGTGTCTTTGCTGTCGCCCAGCTCACACTGGTGCTCTGTAGCGGGTGCACTTTTTGTTTTGCCAGAGGGGGGAGGGGGGATTGTTGATCGTCGCCGCTTACGTGCAGGAGGGGGGAGCTTGGGGGGGGGGACTTTGGAGTTCTCACGTTTATCTGTTGTTCATTCTTTGGGGCACTTCTCTGTTTTCGTGGATGTTTTGTGAAGAAAATACATTTCAGGATGTATATTGTATACATTTCTCTGACATTAAATTGAACCTTTGAATACAGGCCCAGAACCATCAAACACTCTTCATATGACAAGCCGTTCAATCCTGGAATCATTTTCGTGAACCTCCTTTGAACCGTCTCCAGTTTCAGCATGTCTTTTCTAAGAGAAGGTGCCACAACTGCTCACAATACTCCATGTGAAGCCTCACCAGTGCTTTATAAGGTCTGAACATTACATTCTTGTTTTTATATTCAAGTCCTCTTGAAATGAATTTGCCTTCTTCACCACTGACTCAACCTGCAAATTAATCTTTAGGGAATCCTGCACAACGACTCCCAAGTCCCTTTGCACCTCAATTTCATTATATTTTCTCTCCATTTAGAAAAGTCAACCCTTTCATTTCTTCTACCAAAGTGCATGATCATACACTTCCCGACACTGAATTCCATCTGCCACTTCTTTGCCCATTCTCCTAATCTGTCTGTCCTTCAATAGTCTACTTCCTCAAAACTACCAGCTCCTCCAGCTATCTTTGTATCAACTGCAAACTTTGCAACAAAGCCATCAATTCCATCATCCAAATCATTGACATATAATGTAAAAGGAATTGGTCCCAACACAGACCCCTATGGAACACCACTGGACTCCAGCAGCCGACCAGAAAAGTCTCCCTTCATTCCCACTTTTTGCATCCTGCCAATCAGCCACTGCTTTATCCATGCTAAATTCTTTCCTGTAATACCACGGGCTCGTAGCTAGTTAAGCAGCCCCATGTGTGGCACCTTGTCAAAGACCTTCTGAAAGTCCAAATACACAACATCAATTGAATCTCCTTTGTCTGTCATGCTTGCTATTTCTTCGAAGAATTCCTACAGACTTGTCAGGCAAGATCTTCCCTTGAGGAAACCATGCTCACTACGGCCTATTTTATCATGTGCCTCCAAGTAGCCCAAAACCAAATCCTTAACAATCGACTCCAATGCCTTCCTAACCAGTGAGGTCAGACTAACCGGCCTGTAATTATCTTCTTCTGCATCTCCTTCTTCTTGAAGAGTGGAATGACATTTGCAATTTTCCAGTCTTCCAGAATCTAGTAGTTCTTGAAAGATCATTACTAGTGCCTCCACAATCTCTTCAGCCACCTCTTCCAGAACCCTGGGACGTACACCAGCTGGTCCAGGTGACTTATCCACCTTCAGACCTTTCAGTTTCCCAAGAGCCTTCTCTCTAGTAATGGCAGCTTCACATATTTCATGACCGCTGACCCTCTCGAACTTCTGGCATACTGCTAGTGGCTTCCACAGTGAAGACCGATGCAAAATACTTATTCAGTTTGTCAGCCATTTCCTTGTCCCCCATTACTACCTCTCCAGCATCGTTTTCCAGCGGTCCGATATCCACTCTCACCTCTCTTTTACACTTTATGTCTCTGAAGAAACTTTTGGTATCCTCTTTAATATTATTGGCTAGCTTACTTTCAGATTCCACCACCATCTGCAGATTTTCTCTTGTTTGTCATTTGTTTACCTTCTTAATGACTTTTTTAGTTGCCTCCTGTTGTTTTATAAAAGCTTCCCAATCCTCTAACTTCCCACTAATCTTTGCCTCCTACTAATCTTATACGCCCACACTTTGGCTTTTATGTTGGCTTTAACTTCTCTTGTTAGGCACGGTTTGTCATCTCACCTTTAGTTCTTCCTCTTTGGGATGTATATATCCTGTGCCTTCCGAATTGCTTCCAGAAATTCCAGCCATTGCTGCTCTGCCGTCATCCCTGACAGTGTTCATTTCCAATCAATTCTGGCCAGCTCCTTTATGCCTCTGTAATTCCCTTTACTCCACTGTAACACTGATACATCTGACTTTAGCTTCTCCTTCTCAAATCTTAGGGTGAATTTGATCATATTATGATTTGTCCCTCAGGGTTCTTTTACCTTGAGCTCTCTAATTAATTCTGGTTCATTGCACAACACCCAATCCAGAACACCTGATCCCCTCATGGGCTCAACCACAAGCTTTGGGCTCAACCACAAGCTGCTCTAAAAAGCCATCTCCTCGGCACTCTAGAAATTCTCCCTCTTGGGATCCAGCACCACCCTGATCTTCCCAAACTACCTGCATTTTGAAATCCCCCATGACCATTGTAACATTGCCCTTTTGACATGCATTTTCTATCTCCCGTTGTAACTTGGAGACCACATCCTTACTACTGTTTGGGGGTCTGTATACAACTCCCATCAGGGTCTTTATACCCTTGCAGTTCCCTAGGGCTATCCACAATGATCCAACACCTTCTGATCCTATGTTACCTCTTTCTAATGATTTGATTGTGTTTTTTACCAACAGAGCATCGCTACTCCCTCTGCCTTCCTGCCTGTCCTTTCAATACAATGTGTATCCTTGGACATTAAGCTCCCAGATATGATCTTTCAGCCAGGATTCAGTGATGCCTACAACATCACGCCAGCCAATCTGCAACTGTGCTACAAGTTCATCTACCGTATTCTGTATACTGCGTGCATTCAGAATCGACACCTTCAGTCCTGTATTCACCCTTTTCGATTCTGTCTGCCTTTTACATTGCAACTCATGCCGTTGACGGCAATTTTGCCCCACCATCAGTTTCTTTCCCTCTGCCATCAGATTTCTGAATGGACAATGAACCCACGATTACTACATCTCTAGCTTCCCCTCTCTTTGTGTACTAGTTTATTTTTTATATATGCTAATTGTAATTTACAGTTTTTATGACTTGTAGTGTAGTGTCCTGTTGCTGCAAAGCAACTTGTTTCATGCCACATGCCAGTGATACGAAACCTGACTCTGAGCGATTGAGTGTGGATCTTCAGGCTCCTGCACCTCCTACTGGATGGTAATAATGAGAAGTGGGCATGACCTGGGAGGTGAGGGTCCTTAATGAGGAATGCCATGCTCTTGGTGGTGGAGAGAGTCATGCCCGTGATGAGCTGGCTGTGTCAACGAACCTTGCGATCCTGTGCTTTGGACCCTCCAGACCAAGTAGGGAGGTAACCAGTTGGGATGCTCTCCACCTTACAACTGTCGAAATTTGTAAGAGTTTTGGGTGACATGCCAAACTTCCTCAAAGACGTGCCATGAACAGTGTAAAGGGCATGGAGCACAGGACTTGTGATGTCATGTTGCAGTTGTATAGGATGTTGCTGAGGCCACACTGGGAGTGTTGTCAGCTTTCATTACACTGTTATAGTAATCGTTATGTGCCGTGTCGTATGACATCATTGTTACATGCCGTGTCGTATGACACCATCGTTATGTGCCGCGTCATATGACATCATCGTTATGTGCCGTGTTGTATGACATCATTGTTACATGCCGTGTCGTATGACACCATCGTTATGTGCCGTGTCATATGACGTGGGCAATCAGGGCCTCAGTGACCATGATTGCTCTTGGCAAATGTTTCTACTGAAATGGTTTGCCATTGCCTTCTTCTGGGCAGTGTCTTTACAAGACGGGTGATCCCAACCATTATCAATACACTTCAGAGATGGTCTGCCTGGCGTCGGTGATCACATAACCAGCTGCTCATATGACCATCCACCACCTGCTCCCATGGCTTCGTATGACCCTGATCGGGGGCTAAGCAGGTGCTACACCTTGCCCAAGGGTGACCTGCAGGCGAGCGGAGGGAAAGAGCGCCTTACACCTCCTTTGGTAGAGACATATCTGCATCCTGCCACCTACACTGTCACAGTAAAGGCAAAATTAAGCCGAAAAGGGTGGAAAGAAGATTTACGAGCGCGTTGCCCGGATGTGAGGGCCTGAGTATAGGGAGACATTGGGCAGGCTGGGATTTTATTACTCGGACTATAAGAGACCAAGGGGTGACCTTACGGAGGTGTATAAAACCATGAGGGCAGAGGTAGGGTGATGCACACGGTCTTTTTTCCAAGAACCAGCATCTTGGGGGCATAGGTTTAGACCATAATACATGTGTAGAATTAGGCCATTTGGCCCATCAAGTCTGGTCTGCCATCCATCATGGCTGATTTATCCCTCTCAACTCCATCATCCTGCCATCTCCCTGTAACCTTTGACTCCCTGACAAATCAAGAACCTATCGGCCTACAGAGTGATCGATTTAAAAGGGTCCTGAGGGGCTGTTTCCCGCCGAGGCTGGTGGACAAGCTGCTACAGAGGGCAGTACAGCACAGAAACAGGCTTTTCAGCCCATCTAGTCAGTGCTGAACTGTTATTCTGTTTAGTCCCATCGGTCTGCACCTGGGCCATAGCCCTCTTTATCCTTCCCATCCATGTACCTATGCAAGCTTCTCTGAAATGATGAAATTGAACCTGCATCCATCACTTCCACACCCACACCACCCTCTGAGTGAAGAAATTCCCGCTGACCTGCCCCATATTTCACCTTTCACCCTTTACCCATGACCTCCAGTTTTAGTTTCACCCAACCTCAATGGAAAAAGCCTGCTTGCATTATTTGGTAAGTACATGGACAGAAAATGTTCAAAGGCAAGAAAACGGGAGCGATTTAGGTGGAAAATGTGGACTGATGGGCCTGTACTGTGCTGAACTTTTCTCCGAGGTGGAGAGGCTTGAGAGTTCCTGAGATCCTGAGAGTGATACCGTCTGGAGCTTGGCTCCTGGTAGGGTCACCCATGGGGTAAGGTCAAGCAGGAGGATCTAGTCTACCAGTGATCCAATCAGGATCTCAGCAGTGGAGCTGCCGGAAGATGGGAATCATTAATGGAGTTACTCCTAGAATAAGTCCCGTGGCGAGTGTTGGATTGTGAGGTCTGGAAGCCCTTTAGAATGTGTGGATCCTGGATCACCTGAGGACCCACCAATACACAATCCCTCAGGGGAACACCACACTAGACTCGAGTGATCACAAGGAAGGAAAGGCTGTTTTACATTCAGAGGCCACGTTATTAGGCAGCTCCTGTACCTCATGAAGAGGCTACTGAGTGTATGTTTATGGTGTTTAGCTGCTGTAGCCCATCCATTTCAAGATTCGATGTGTTGTGCATTCAGAGATGCTCTTCTGCACACCACTGCTGTAACGTGTGGTTATTTGAGTTACTGTCACCTTCCTGTCAGCTTGAACCAGTCTGGCCATTCTCCTCTGATCTTTCTTGTTAGCAAGGTATTTTCACCCAGAGAACTGCCACACACCGGAATTACTTTGTTTTTCGCACCCTTCTATCAGGTATATAGAGGAATTTAAGGTGGAGGGGTTATATGGGAGGCAGGGTTTAAGGGTCGGCACAACATTGTGGACTAGAGACTGTTGTGCATGAAAATCCCAGGAGATCAGCAGATACTCAAACCACCTCATCTGGCACCAACAATCATTCCGTGGCCAAAGTCACTTGGATTACATTTCTTCCCCATTCAGATGGTCTGAACAACAACTAAGCCTCTTGACCACATCAGCATGCTTTTATGCACTGAGTTGTTGGCACATGATTGGCCGATTAGACATTTGCATCAACGAGCACGTGTACCTAATAAAGTGGCCACTGAGTACGCGTGCTTCGTTGGGTGACAAGCCGAACTTCGTCCACAAGGTGGTGGCCGGTACAGATTCAGCCTGGGACAGCCGGGTGTCTAAGGTCCCAACAAAGGATGGAATGTAGAATTTCTGTGGGGAATCAATTCTAAAACGACGTATTTCACTGCTAACTGTATATCGGTGATAATAAACCTGATTCTGATTCTAAAATGTGTTCCCTCAGTGAGAGAAAAAAAAACACACACACATTCTGGAATCTTCTTGTTTTCCCTCAGAGAGTGAGGGAATGTGGAAAGTGGACTCCTAGGAAACGGTTGCTACGAGGCAGCGAGCAGGACCTCGATGTGAGTGGAGACATTTGGACCAGAGTGACAGTTAAACCTAGCCGTCTGGAGCGAGTGGCCGGGAGCCACTGTCAGCTGAACGAGCCACGCTCCCATCACCCTCGTCTCAAACCCTCCTCTCCCGCCCACTGGCCTGGGCATGACGGAGGCGGCAGAGGTTGGGATAGACGAGGTGGGCGAGTGCCGAAAGAGGGGCTACTTGCTGAGCCGGAAGAAGATAGGTTCCGGGTCTTTCTCCAAGGTTTACCTGGGTGCGCCCACCCTGCAGAAGGTCAGATCCAACGGCCGGCTGGCCAGTGGGCTGAAGAACAGGAAAGGAAACTGGGTGAGTGGAATTCAGCAGGTCAGGCAGCAGCCATGGAAAAGGACAAACAGTCAACATTTCAGAACGAGGTGTTTCATTAGCACAGGAAAGGAAGGGGGGAGATGACAGAATAAGAAGGTGGGGGTGAAGAGGGGAAGGAGGACAAGCTAGGGGGTGATAGGTGAAGCCAGGTGGGTGGGTGAGGGGAGATGAAGTAAGAAGCTGGGCGGTGACGGGTGAAAAAGGTAAAGGGTTAGAGAAGAAGAAATCTGATAGGAAAGGAGAGTGGACCATAGGAGAAAGGGAAGGGAGGGGGGATGATAGGCAGGTGAGGAGAAGAGGTAAACGGGGGCCAGAGCAGGGAATAGAAGGGAAGGGAGAGGAGGGAAAGAAATTACCGGAAGTTGGAGAAACCGATATTCCTGCCATCAGGTTAGAGGCTACCTAGACGGAATATGAGCATTGCTCTTCCAGCCTGAAAGTGGCCACATCACGATAGAAGAAGAGGCCACGTACTGACATGTCGGAGTGGGAATGGGGATAGGAATTAAATGGTTGGCCATTGGGAAACGCGAACTCTTGTGAAAGGAGTGGAGGTGTTCAACGAAGTGGTCTCCCAGTTTCCACTGGCTCCCTCCAGTGTAGTCCAGGCCACATTGGGAACACCTGTTGGAGGGGGAGGGGGGGATAGTGTGGAAGAGTTCAGGCTGGGACTGGAAGACAGCAGCCCACCCACCTGGATAGCCATTCAGCCCATCTAGTCTCTGCCATTTCCCAGATCAAGACCTGGAATTGGTTCAAAATTGTCACACGTTCCGAGTTAACAGGGAACACCTTGTCTTGCACGCTGTTCATACAGATCGAATCGTCGTAGAGTGCCTTCCAGTGCAGTACAAAGTGTAACAATCACAAAATGCTGCAGGAACTCAGCAAGTCAGGCAGCATTGTGAAGCCTCTTGGGACAAAATGTTGACTGTTCCTTCATTTCTATAGATGCTGCCTGACCTGCTGAGTTCTCCAGCATTTTGTGTGTGTGTTGCTCAAGATTTCCAGCATCTGCAGAATAACGTGTAACGTGACTGAGCAAGTAGCGTGCAGGTAGACAGTAAGGTGAGGAGTCATAGGGAGACCATTCCCCCAGTGCCCTTGGTGAGGCCTCACTTGGAGTATTGTGAGCAGTTTTGGGCCCCAGGATGTGCTGACATTGGAGAGGGTTCAAAGGAGCTTCACGAAAATGATTCCAGGCTTGTCACATGAGGAGCGTTTGGTGGCTCTGGTCCTGTACTCACTGGAATTCAGGAGAATGAGGGGGATCTCATTGAAACCTATCAAATGTTGGAAGGCCTTGATTGAGTGCATGTGAAGAGGATGTTTCCTATGGTGGGAGAGTCTAAGACCAGAGGACACAACCTCAGAATAGAGGGGCGTCCTTTTAGAACAGAGATAAGGAGGAAATTCTTTAGTCAGAGGGTGGTGAATCTGTGGAATTCGTTGCCACAAGTGGCTGTGGAGACCAAGTCATTGAGTATACTTAAGGCAGGGGTTGATAGATTCTTAATTAGTCAGAATGAAGGGATACAGGGAGAAGGCAGGAGATTGGGGCTGAGAGGGAAATTGGATCAGCCATGATGAAATGGTAGAGCAGACTCGATGGGCCAAATGGTCTAATTCTGCTCCTGTGTCTTACGGTTTTAACCTGCCCTTTTCTCTCTCCGGTCACGTCCCACTCGGCTGCAGGCTAGCTTCTGGCCCGCCATTATCCAGCTTCTGAACGGACCTTGTGTTTTCTGAAGCTGAACTCTGGATCTCCCCCTCTATCTCGTCACAGCCCTTGCACCTTATTGTCTGCCTGCACGGCACTCTCTCTGCAGACGTACCACTCTGTTATTGTTGTCCCTTGTGCTGCCTCAGTGGAATGCAGACTCTCCCTCTGCATACAAAGGGCAGCAGGTACAGAAGCCTGAAATCACACACTACCAGGCTCAAGGACAGCTTCTAACCCACTCTGAGTCACAGAAATCTACAGCACAGAAACAGGCCCTTTGGCCCATCTGGTTCCTGCTGAACCATTCTACCTCTGCACCATTTGCAAGAAGCAGTATTTCCCAGAGGCTAAATCCCATCGACCTGCACCGACCGGGACCATAGCCCTCTGTACCCCTCCCATCCATGTACCTATACCAACCTCTCTGTGAATGGACCCCTTGCAGCAAAATCAGGTTTAACCATCGGCATATGTTGTGAAATCGGTTGTTTTGCTGCAGCAGTATGGTACAACACATAAAAGTGACTGGTTATCCTTCACATCTGACCATGACGGGAAGCTCCATACAGATGGTGAGGCAACCAGTCAGAACATTCTCCACGGTACATCAGTAGAAATTTGCTGGAGTCTTTAGTGACATTCCAAATCTCCTCAAACTCCTAATGATATACAGCCACTGTCTTGTTTTCTTTGAAATTGCATCAATATGCGAACTCTTAATCTCCGTCTAACCTTGTATTTCATTGTCAGCCTGCACTGCACTCCCTCCAGAACTGTAACTTTATTCTGCTTCCTGCTGGCCTTAGTGTTACCTCGATGTACTGATGAATGGAATGATTTGTCTGATTATCAGTACACGTGGCAATAATAATTGAATTACTAATTCTCATCAACACCTCCCCCCAGGTTCCTCCCCCCCACCCACATGTGAAGTGTGGGAGGAAACTGGAATATTGTGTAGAACTCTGGCTAGACCACACCGAGTATTGTGCTCAGTTCTGGTCGCCTCGTTATAGGAAGGAAGTGGAAGCTTTAGAGGGAGTTCAGAGGAGATTCACCAGGATGCTGCCTGGATTAGAGAGGGTGCAGAGGAGATTCACCGGGATGCTGCCTGGATTAGAGAGGGTGCAGAGGAGATTCACCAGGATGCTGCCTGGATTAGAGAGGGTGCAGAGGAGATTCACCGGGATGCTGCCTGGATTAGAGAGGGTGCAGAGGAGATTCACCAGGACGCTGCCTGGATTAGAGAGGGTGCTGAGGAGATTTACCGGGATGCTGCCTGGATTAGAGAGGGTGCAGAGGAGATTCACCAGGACGCTGCCTGGATCAGAGAGGGTGCAGAGGAGATTCACCGGGACGCTGCCTGGATTAGAGAGGGTGCAGAGGAGATTCACCAGGACACTGCCTGGATCAGAAAGGGTGCAGAGGAGATTCACCAGGACACTGCCTGGATCAGAAAGGGTGCAGAGGAGATTCACCAGGATGCTGCCTGGATCAGAGAGGGTGCAGAGGAGATTCACCAGGACGCTGCCTGGATCAGAGAGGGTGCAGAGGAGATTCACCAGGACGCTGCCTGGATCAGAGAGGGTGCAGAGGAGATTCACCAGGACGCTGCCTGGATTAGAGAGGGTGCAGAGGAGATTCACCAGGACGCTGCCTGGATTAGAGAGGGTGCAGAGGAGATTCACCAGGACGCTGCCTGGATTAGAGAGGGTGCAGAGGAGATTCACCAGGACGCTGCCTGGATTAGAGAGGGTGCAGAGGAGATTCACCAGGATGCTGCCTGGATCAGAGAGGGTGCAGAGGAGATTCACCAGGACGCTGCCTGGATTAGAGAGGGTGCAGAGGAGATTCACCAGGACGCTGCCTGGATTAGAGAGGGTGCAGAGGAGATTCACCAGGACGCTGCCTGGATTAGAGAGGGTGCAGAGGAGATTCACCAGGACGCTGCCTGGATTAGAGAGGGTGCAGAGGAGATTCACCAGGATGCTGCCTGGATCAGAGAGGGTGCAGAGGAGATTCACCAGGACGCTGTCTGGATTAGAGAGGGTGCAGAGGAGATTCACCAGGACGCTGCCTGGATCAGAGAGGGTGCAGAGGAGATTCACCAGGACGCTGCCTGGATCAGAGAGGGTGCAGAGGAGATTCACCAGGATGCTGCCTGGATTAGAGAGGGTGCAGAGGAGATTCACCGGGATGCTGCCTGGATTAGAGAGGGTGCAGAGGAGATTCACCAGGATGCTGCCTGGATTAGAGAGGGTGCAGAGGAGATTCACCAGGATGCTGCCTGGATTAGAGAGGGTGCAGAGGAGATTCACCAGAACGCTGCCTGGATTAGAGAGGGTGCAGAGGAGATTCACCAGGACGCTGCCTGGATTAGAGAGGGTGCAGAGGAGATTCACCAGGACGCTACCTGTATTAGAGAGGGTGCAGAGGAGATTCACCAGGACGCTGCCTGGATTAGAGAGGGTACAGAGGAGATTCACCAGGACGCTGCCTGGATTAGAGAGGGTGCAGAGGAGATTCACCAGGACGCTGCCTGGATTAGAGAGGGTGCAGAGGAGATTCACCAGGATGCTGTCTGGATTAGAGAGGGTGCACAGGAGATTCACCAGGACGCTGCCTGGATTAGAGAGGGAGTTCTGAGGAGATTCACCAGGATGCTGCCTGGATTAGAGAGGGAGCAGAGGAGATTCACCAGGATGCTGTCTGGATGAGAGAGGGTGCAGAGGAGATTCATTAGGACGCTGCCTGGATTAGAGAGGGAGTTCAGAGGAGATTCACCAGGACGCTGCCTGGATTAGAGAGGGTGCAGAGGAGATTCACCAGGATGCAGTCTGGATCAGAGAGGGAGTTCAGAGGAGATTCACCAGGACGCTGCCTGGATTAGAGAGAGTGCAGAGAAGATTCACCGAGATGCTGCCTGGATTAGAGAGGGTGCAGAGGAGATTCACCAGGACACTGCCTGGATCAGAAAGGGTGCAGAGGAGATTCACCAGGATGCTGCCTGGATCAGAGAGGGTGCAGAGGAGATTCACCGGGATGCTGCCTGGATCAGAGAGGGTGCAGAGGAGATTCACCGGGACACTGCCTGGATCAGAGAGGGTGCAGAGGAGATTCACCAGGACGCTGCCTGGATCAGAAAGGGTGCAGAGGAGATTCACCAGGACGCTGCCTGGATCAGAGAAGGTGCAGAGGAGATTCACCGGGATGCTGCCTGGATTAGAGAGGGTGCAGAGGAGATTCACCAGGATGCTGCCTGGATCAGAGAGGGTGCAGAGGAGATTCACCAGGATGCTGCCTGGATTAGAGAGGGTGCAGAGGAGATTCACCAGGATGCTGCCTGGATCAGAGAGTGTGCAGAGGAGATTCACCAGGACGCTGCCTGGATTAGAGAGAGTGCAGAGGAGATTCACCAGGATGCTGCCTGGATTAGAGAGGGTGCAGAGGAGATTCACCAGGACGCTGCCTGGATTAGAGAGTGTGTCTTATGAGGATGGGTTGAGTGAGCTGGGGCTTTTCTCTTTGGAGCAAAGGAGGATGAGATGTGACTTGATCAAGGTGTACAAGATGATAAAAGGCATAAGCTGAGTGGAGAGCCAGAGACCTTTTCCCAGGGCAGAAGTGGCTCATCTGAGGGAGGCATAACTTTAAGGTGATTGGAAGAAAGTATAGGGATGATGCCTGGGGTGGTGGCAGAGGCAGATACATTAGGGACATTTAAGAGATTCTTAGATAGACAAATGAATGAAAGAAAAACGAAGGGCTGTGTAGGAGGGAAAGGTTAGACTGATCGTGGTACAACACTGTGGGCTGAAGGGCCTGGACTGTGCTGTAATGAGAGAATGTTGGGGGACCCACGTGTGGTCACACGTTGAACATTCACACACCACACAGTCAGCACTGTGGGTCGGGATTAAACCCCGGTTCAGAAGCTGGAAGGTACCAGGTCTATCAGCTCTACCACACAGAGAAGACATTCCCAGAGACCCGAGGAGACACCACTGTGTGGAGCTACAGGAGATGGTTGAGGTTCCTAATCAATATTTCTCTATGTTTTGACCGTGGAGAATGCACACAGCATTTATCCGCAGGGTTGGGGAATGAAGAACAAGAGGGCACAGGTTTAACATGTCAGGGACAAGACTTAAAAGGCACCTGAGGGTCAACTTTGTCACCCGGTAAGTGGTCAGTATATGGAAAGAAGAAGTGGTTGAGGTAAGTACATTAAGAATGTTTAAAAGACACTCGGACAGGGAAGGTTTAGGCATAGGAGAATAATTCAGTCCATCAAGTGTGCAGTTTCAGAGAAAATTTACAGGATGTTGCCAGGCCTGGAGGACCTGAGTTGTAAGGAAATATTGCACAGGTTTGGACAGTATTCTTTAGAATGTCGAAGATTGAGGGGAGATTTAATAGAGGGATACAGAATTATCAGGGGTATAGATAGGGTAAATGCAAGCAGGCTTTGCATGCAAGCTCAATTTCGGCGTTTGAGAAGTTTGATAGCAGGAATGCGGAGGGTGATGGTCCCAGTGCAGGTTAAATGGTTTTGGTATGGACCAGATGGGCCACAGGGTGTTTCTGTGCTGAACTTTTCTATCACTCTACGAGTCTGCTCCGCCATTCCCTCATGGCTGATTTATTATCCCTCTCAACCCCATTCTCCCACCTTCTCCCCGTAACCTTTGACGCTCTGACTAACGCACCCAGTGACTTGGCGTTCCCAGCTGCCTGTGGTAATGAATTCCACAGATTCACCATCTCTGACTAAAGAAATTCCTCCTCACCTCTATTCTAACGGGTCATCCCTCTGTTCCCGGGGTTTCTAACCTGGGCTCCTCGGACCCCGCAGCTAACGGGTCATCCCTCTGTTCCCGGGGTTTCTAACCTGGGCTCCTTCAACCCCGCAGCTAACGGGTCATCCCTCTGTTCCCGGGGTTTCTAACCTGGGCTCCTCGGACCCCGCAGCTAACGGGTCATCCCTCTGTTCCCGGGGTTTCTAACCTGGCTCCTCGGACCCCGCAGCTAACGGGTCATCCCTCTGTTCCCGGGGTTTCTAACCTGGGCTCCTCGGACCCCGCAGCTAACGGGTCATCCCTCTGTTCCCGGGGTTTCTAACCTGGCTCCTCGGACCCCGCAGCTAACGGGTCATCCCTCTGTTCCCGGGGTTTCTAACCTGGGCTCCTCGGACCCCGCAGCTAACGGGTCATCCCTCTGTTCCCGGGGTTTCTAACCTGGGCTCCTCGGACCCCGCAGCTAACGGGTCATCCCTCTGTTCCCGGGGTTTCTAACCTGGGCTCCTCGGACCCCGCAGCTAACGGGTCATCCCTCTGTTCCCGGGGTTTCTAACCTGGCTCCTCGGACCCCGCAGCTAACGGGTCATCCCTCTGTTCCCGGGGTTTCTAACCTGGGCTCCTCGGACCCCGCAGCTAACGGGTCATCCCTCTGTTCCCGGGGTTTCTAACCTGGCTCCTCGGACCCCGCAGCTAACGGGTCATCCCTCTGTTCCCGGGGTTTCTAACCTGGCTCCTCGGACCCCGCAGCTAACGGGTCATCCCTCTGTTCCCGGGGTTTCTAACCTGGGCTCCTCGGACCCCGCAGCTAACGGGTCATCCCTCTGTTCCCGGGGTTTCTAACCTGGGCTCCTCGGACCCCGCAGCTAACGGGTCATCCCTCTGTTCCCGGGGTTTCTAACCTGTCTCCTCGGACCCCGCATTTAACGGGTCATCCCTCTGTTCCCGGGGTTTCTAACCTGGGCTCCTCGGACCCCGCAGCTAACGGGTCATCCCTCTGTTCCCGGGGTTTCTAACCTGGGCTCCTCGGACCCCGCAGCTAACGGGTCATCCCTCTGTTCCCGGGGTTTCTAACCTGGCTCCTCGGACCCCGCAGCTAACGGGTCATCCCTCTGTTCCCGGGGTTTCTAACCTGGGCTCCTCGGACCCCGCAGCTAACGGGTCATCCCTCTGTTCCCGGGGTTTCTAACCTGGGCTCCTCGGACCCCGCAGCTAACGGGTCATCCCTCTGTTCCCGGGGTTTCTAACCTGGCTCCTCGGACCCCGCAGCTAACGGGTCATCCCTCTGTTCCCGGGGTTTCTAACCTGGCTCCTCGGACCCCGCAGCTAACGGGTCATCCCTCTGTTCCCGGGGTTTCTAACCTGGGCTCCTCGGACCCCGCAGCTAACGGGTCATCCCTCTGTTCCCGGGGTTTCTAACCTGGGCTCCTCGGACCCCGCAGCTAACGGGTCATCCCTCTGTTCCCGGGGTTTCTAACCTGGGCTCCTCGGACCCCGCAGCTAACGGGTCATCCCTCTGTTCCCGGGGTTTCTAACCTGGCTCCTCGGACCCCGCAGCTAACGGGTCATCCCTCTGTTCCCGGGGTTTCTAACCTGGGCTCCTCGGACCCCGCAGCTAACGGGTCATCCCTCTGTTCCCGGGGTTTCTAACCTGGGCTCCTCGGACCCCGCAGCTAACGGGTCATCCCTCTGTTCCCGGGGTTTCTAACCTGGGCTCCTCGGACCCCGCAGCTAACGGGTCATCCCTCTGTTCCCGGGGTTTCTAACCTGGCTCCTCGGACCCCGCAGCTAACGGGTCATCCCTCTGTTCCCGGGGTTTCTAACCTGGGCTCCTCGGACCCCGCAGCTAACGGGTCATCCCTCTGTTCCCGGGGTTTCTAACCTGGCTCCTCGGACCCCGCAGCTAACGGGTCATCCCTCTGTTCCCGGGGTTTCTAACCTGGCTCCTCGGACCCCGCAGCTAACGGGTCATCCCTCTGTTCCCGGGGTTTCTAACCTGGGCTCCTCGGACCCTGCAGCTAACGGGTCATTCCTCTGTTCCCGGGGTTTCTAACCTGGGCTCCTCGGACCCCGCAGCTAACGGGTCATCCCTCTGTTCCCGGGGTTTCTAACCTGGGCTCCTCGGACCCCGCAGCTAACGGGTCATTCCTCTGTTCCCAGGGTTTCTAACCTGGCTCCTCGGACCCCACAGCTAACGGTAGGGGGCCACGGCATAAAAAAGGTTGGGAACCCCTGCTCTATTCTGAGGCTGTGCCGTCTGGTCCCAGACTCCTCACTATGAGAAACATCCTCTCCACATCCACTCTATCCAGGCCTTTCAATATTCGAGGGATATGGGACAAAAATGGGTAAGTGGGACGAGGTTGGATGGGAATGTTGGTCGGCATGACCCAGATGGGCCGAAAGATCTGTTTCCGTGCTGTATGACTCTGTCTGGATGGAATCGGAATCAGGTTTATGATCACCGATGTTCAATGATTCAACTTGCTGTTTTGCGGCAGGACTGTGTATACAGAAAAAACCCCACAAATTACAATAATATATTTAAAAATTAAATGAAAATAAGAGCAAAATATTGAGGTGGTGTTGATGAGTTCAGTGTCCATTCAGAAGTCTGATGGCAGAGAGGAAGAAGCTGTTCCTGAAACATTGAGTGTGTGTTGATGGGGCCTGTTTCTGTGCAGAAGAGCTCGACGTCTCTGCATTGCAGCCCAGATGGCTGGGGTGGGGAGGGGTGGTCTCGCTCCTCCTAACCTGTGCACGTTCCCACTGGCAGGTGGCCATCAAGGTCGTGCCCATTTCGCACAGCCTACAGCAGCAGTCTCGCCATAGCCTCTCCAGGGAGGTCAACGCTCTGCAGACGACGTACAAACACCCGAACGTGGTAGGAATCCCCAGCCTGTCCTGTCGCTGCCCTCACCCCCACCCACATCCAGCCCTGGGCAAAGTGACATGGGGGACAGTCACAGAGCCTGGACTAGGCCCAGGGCAGGTGTGTACACAGGCGCTGGAGGAGCTGCTCTCTCTCTGCCTGATCGTTCAGCCTTGTTGATGAGAATTGGCCCACACTTCAGTGCTGTGGATAGAGGCCGAGGCTTCTGGGATATGTTCCTATCCCACCATGCCTCTCCATGACGTTTTCCCTCTCCCTCTTCCCCTTGCTGTCCCTCTCTCCTTCTCCCCTCCTCTGCCCCCCTCTCCCTCTGATTTATTTTCCCTCCCCGCAACCTTTGACACTCTAACTAAATCAAAAACCTATCAAACTCTGCTTTATATATATCCAATGACTTGGTCTCCAGAGCCATCTGTGGCAACAAATTCCACAGATTCACTACCCACTGGCTAAAGAAGTTCCTCCTCATCTCTGTTCTAAATGGACATCCCTCTATTCTGTGGCTGTGCCCTCTGCTCCTAGACTCCCTCACTTTCAGAAACATCCTCTCCATATCCACTCTATCTTTCAATACTCAATAGGTTTCAATGAAATCCTCCCTTGTTCTCCTAAACTCCAGTGAGGACAGGCCCAGAGCCATCCAAAGCCCTCATATGACAACCCCTTCATTCCTGGGATCATTCTCGTGAACATCCTCTCCAATGCCAGCGTGCTGACAGTACCCCGTGCAGTCCCATCGATTCCTTATAAAGCTCCAGGATTACATCCTTGCTGTGAGATGACAGTCCCCCAGAAAGGAATGCCGTCACTGCTTCCTCGCTCAGTCTGCAAATTAACCCTTGGGGGATCCTGCACGCCGATTCCCAGGTTCTTCTGCACGTCCGATTTTTGAATTTTCTCGCCATTTAAGAACAGTCCAAGCCTTTATTTACCAAAGTGCATGGCCACACTATATTCTCAGCCACTCTGCCCATTCCCCTAATCTGCCTCGGCCTTTCGGCTTCCTCGACACTAACTGCCCCTCCGCGTATCTTCAACTTGGTCACAAAACCATCAGTTGGAGAGGTAGTAATGGGGGACAGGGAAATGGCAGTCAAACGGCATAAGTATTTTGCATCCATCTTCACTCTGGACTGTCAATGTTTTCCTTCAGACCTTTCAGCTTCCCAAGAACCTCCTCCTTAATAACAGCAACAACACTCACTTCTGCCATTTCCTTGCCCTCTTGTGTGGGTGAGGTGGGGGGGGGTACAAGGTCCCACTGAGGCTCCTCTACCGGGTGGGAGGGGCAGTGGTGAGGGGGGAGGAACCCACTGACTCTCCCCGCATCCCCACAGATCCAGTGAGGGGGGGGGGAGGGACCCACTGACTCTCCCCGCATCCCCACAGATCCAGTGAGGGGGAGAGGGACCCACTGACTCTCCCCGCATCCCCACAGATCCAGTGAGGGGGAGGGACCCACTGACTCTCCCCGCATCCCCACAGATCCAGTGAGGGGGAGAGGGACCCACTGACTCTCCCCGCATCCCCACAGATCCAGTGAGGGAGGGAGGGACCCACTGACTCTCCCCGCATCCCCACAGATCCAGTGAGGGGGGGGGAGGGACCCACTGACTCTCCCCGCATCCCCACAGATCCAGTGAGGGGGGGGGACCCACTGACTCTCCCCGCATCCCCACAGATCCAGTGAGGGGGGGGGAGGGACCCACTGACTCTCCCCGCATCCCCACAGATCCAGTGAGGGGGGGGGAGGGACCCACTGACTCTCCCCGCATCCCCACAGATCCAGTGAGGGGGGGGGAGGGACCCACTGACTCTCCCCGCATCCCCACAGATCCAGTGAGGGGGGGGGACCCACTGACTCTCCCCCGCATCCCCACAGATCCAGTGAGGGGGGGGGAGGGACCCACTGACTCTCCCCGCATCCCCACAGATCCAGTGAGGGGGGGGGAGGGACCCACTGACTCTCCCCGCATCCCCACAGATCCAGTGAGGGGGGGGGGACCCACTGACTCTCCCCGCATCCCCACAGATCCAGTGAGGGGGGGGGAGGGACCCACTGACTCTCCCCGCATCCCCACAGATCCAGTGAGGGGGAGGGACCCACTGACTCTCCCCGCATCCCCACAGATCCAGTGAGGGGGGGGAGGGACCCACTGACTCTCCCCGCATCCCCACAGATCCAGTGAGGGGGGAGGAACCCACTGACTCTCCCCGCATCCCCACAGATCCAGTGAGGGGGAGGGACCCACTGACTCTCCCCGCATCCCCACAGATCCAGTGAGGGGGGGGAGGGACCCACTGACTCTCCCCGCATCCCCACAGATCCAGTGAGGGGGGGAGGGACCCACTGACTCTCCCCGCATCCCCACAGATCCAGTGAGGGGGGGAGGGACCCACTGACTCTCCCCGCATCCCCACAGATCCAGTGAGGGGGGGGGAGGGACCCACTGACTCTCCCCGCATCCCCACAGATCCAGTGAGGGGGGGGGAGGGACCCACTGACTCTCCCCGCATCCCCACAGATCCAGTGAGGGGGGAGGGACCCACTGACTCTCCCCGCATCCCCACAGATCCAGTGAGGGGGGAGGGACCCACTGACTCTCCCCGCATCCCCACAGATCCAGTGAGGGGGGAGGGACCCACTGACTCTCCCCGCATCCCCACAGATCCAGTGAGGGGGGGAGGGACCCACTGACTCTCCCCGCATCCCCACAGATCCAGTGAGGGGGAGGGACCCACTGACTCTCCCCGCATCCCCACAGATCCAGTGAGGGGGGGAGGGACCCACTGACTCTCCCCGCATCCCCACAGATCCAGTGAGGGGGAGGGACCCACTGACTCTCCCCGCATCCCCACAGATCCAGTGAGGGGGGGAGGGACCCACTGACTCTCCCCGCATCCCCACAGATCCAGTGAGGGGGAGGGACCCACTGACTCTCCCCGCATCCCCACAGATCCAGTGAGGGGGAGGGACCCACTGACTCTCCCCGCATCCCCACAGATCCAGTGAGGGGGAGGGACCCACTGACTCTCCCCGCATCCCCACAGATCCAGTGAGGGGGGGAGGGACCCACTGACTCTCCCCGCATCCCCACAGATCCAGTGAGGGGGAGGGACCCACTGACTCTCCCCGCATCCCCACAGATCCAGCTGTACGAGAGTTTCCGTTCACCGAGCCGTCTGTACCTGGTGCTGGAGCTGGCATCCAGGGGAGACCTGCTGGAACACATCAACCGCAGGGCCGAGCGCTCGCGGCTCCGAGGGCTGTGTGAGGCCGAGGCCCAGCAGATGTTCCAGCAGCTGGTGGGGGCCGTGTCCCACTGCCACACCAAGCACATTGCCCACAGGTACCAGCACACGCAGCGTGATCACCACACGTCATTCCTGAACGCTCTCGTCCCAGCACAGACCAGCAGGTACTGCCCATCCCAGTACAGACCAGCAGGTACTGCCCATCCCAGTACAGACCAGCAGGTACTGCCCATCCCAGTACAGACCACAACACATTCATCATCCCAGTACAGTCTCGTACACAAACCTAGTACAATCTCACACACACTAGCCCAGTACAATCACAGACACATCCACAGTACACTCTCAGTTTCTCACTTCCACAATCCCAGTACAACCACACACAAATATCCCTGTACAATAACATAGAAACATAGAAAACCTACAGCACAATACAGGCCCTTTGGCCCACAATGCTGTGCAGAACATGTACTTACTTTAATTACCTAGGGTTACCCATAGCCCTCTATTTTTCTGAGCTCCATGTTCCTGTCCAGGAGTCTCTTAAAAGACCCTATCGTATCCACCTCCACCACCATCGCTGGCAGCCCATTCCACCCACTCACTACTCTGCGTAAAAAAAACTTATCCCTGACATCTCCTCTGTACTACTCCCAAGCACCTTAAACCTGTGCTCTCTCGTGCTAGCTATTTCAGCCCTGGGAAAAAGCCTGACTATCCACATGATCAATGATCATCTTGTACACCTCTATCAGGTCACCTCTCATCCTCCGTCGTTCCAAAAAGAAAAGGCCGAGTTCACAATCACACCCACACAATACCAGTACAATCACACACAAATCCCAGTACAATCACACACACAATCCCAGTACAATCACGCACACAATCCCAGTACAATCACACACACATCCCAGTACAATCACGCACACAATCCCAGTACAATCACACACACAAATCCCAGTACAATCACACACACACACACATCCCAGTACAATCACGCACACAATCCCAGTACAATCACACATCCCTGTATAGTCATACCACACATACACATAATGCCAGTAGAGCCCACATTTCATACCCATGGAACAGACATTCGGTGCCCGCGTCCCACACCCGCTGCCGCTCCCCATTCCCGCTGACTGTCTGAGCCGGGTTGGACGGCGTGCGTGTTTGAGGAGCTGATGGAACTATAGCTGAAACCTCTGTCCCCAGAGACCTGAAATGTGAGAATATCCTGCTGGATGAGCGAGGATTCATCAAACTGTCAGGTGAGTGAGCAAAGACCATCTCCCCCCCCCACCACCATGTCATCTGGAGACCACGTGGTGGGGTTAGGTATCGGGGAGGGGGGTGGTCCTGACAACCGCGTGCCTGGAATCACGCCCCAGGGTCCAGAACAGGAGCTGAAATATGCAGTGGCCAGGCAGCATCTGCAGAGAGAAAAACAGGGTTTGCGCGAGCTTCCAAGAGTGTCTGTGAGCTGCAGACGGGAGCGAGGGGTGGTCTGGGAGAGGTGAGGCGCCAAAGAGAACTGGACCAGACTGAGGGGTGGTGGAGCGGGCGCAGCGGGGAGTGGGGAACTGATTAATCAGGGCTGCCCAGGCCTGACAGATGTGTGAATGTGAGAGATGGATGCGGGGGAAAGGGATGAGGGAGGAGAGAAAGAGGGACAGAGAGAGAGAGGGAGGGAGGAAATAGCAAGCGAGAGAGAAGGGCAGTTGGAGAGTTAACCTCTCCATTAACTCCTCTCCCCGCTGACCATCTCCTCTCCTCATTACCCTCTCCTGCTCATTAACCCTCTTCAATCCTTGTTATCCCACTCCTCTCTGCTATTAACCCTCTCCTTTCCCATATCCTCTCTTGTCCTGGTTAACCCTCTCCTATCTATGTTAACATCCTCCTCTTCCCCCAGACTTTGGCCTGGCCAGCAAATGCAGCAGGAACAGCCTGATGAGCACCTTCTGTGGCTCCTTGCCCTACACCGCCCCCGAGATACTGCAGGGCCTGAGGTACAGAGGGGACCAGGCCGACATCTGGAGCATGTAAGATTGCCCAGCCCTCAACGATGGGGTCTCAGCCCCAGATCTCTCCTCTCCTCTCTCTCTCTCTCTCTATATATATATAGATAGATAGATATAGAGATATATATATATAAGCAACATTGGCCGTGCCTCTGGCACTGAGTCCGGCCCTGTGGCTCAGAAGGGTAGGGAACTGAAGAGGATGGCAGACTCTATAGTCAGGGAGACAGACGGGCGATTCTGTGGATGTAAAAAGGAAACACGGATGGTAGTTTGCCTCCCAGGTGCCAAGGTACGAGACGTTTCTGACCTGTCCACGATATCCTGAGAAGGGAGGGTGAGCAGCCAGAAGAAGTGGTACGTATTGGTTCCAACAATAGAGACAGAAGAAGGGACGGGGTCCTGAAAAAAGAATACAGGGTGTTAGGAAGGAAGCTGAAAACCAGGACCCCAAGGGTAGTAATCTCGGGATTACTGCCTGTGCCACGCGACAGTGAGAATAGGAATAGAATGAGGTGGAAGATAAATGCGTGGCTGAAAAATTGGAGCAGGGGGGAGGGATTCAGATTTCTGGATAATTGGGACCTACTCGGGGGGGGGGGGGGGTGGGACCTGTACAAAAGGGACGGGTTGCACTTGAATCTGGGGGGGGACCAATATTCTTGCAGGCAGATTTTCTAGAGCAGTTGGGAGTGGTTTAAACTAATATGGCAGGGGGATGGGAAGCTGTATGATAGAGCCGAGGATGATTCAGCAGTTTACAAGCAGATGATGAAATATGAAGTACAAGCCAATAATTGGGTACAAGTGCAGACAGAACAAAGAATTAAATTGTACCACAGAGGTAGAATTCATAAGGGCGAAGAATGCAGGTCTGAAGGTGCTGTATTTAAATGCGCGTAGCATTTGGAATAATGTGGATAAAGTTGTGGCACAATTACAGATTGGTTGGTATGACGTTGTAGGCATCACTGAGTCGTGGCTGAAAGAAGGCCATAGTTGGGAGTTTAATATCAAAGGATATACTTTGTATTGAAAGGACAGGCAGGAAGGCATAGGCAGTGTGTGGCTCTGTCGGTAAGAGATGGAATTACATCTCTGAAAAGAGGTGACATAGGGTCAGAGAATGTTGAATCTTTGAGGGTGGAGTTAAGAAACTGCAAATATGGGAATCATATAGGCCTCCAAATAGTAGCCAAGATGTGGGGTTGAGATTGCAGAGGGAGCTGGAAAAGGCGTGTGATAAGGGTAATGACACAATTGTAACAGGGAACTTCAAAATACAAGGGGATTGGGAAAATCAGGTTGGCGTCGGATGGCAAGAGATGGAAATTGTTGAATGCCTACGAGATGGCTTTTTAGAGCAGCTTGTGCTTGATCCTACTGTGGGAAGGGCTGTCTTAGATTGGGTGTTGTGTAATAATCCAGATCTTATTAGGGAGCTTAATGTAAAGGAATCCTTAGGAGACAGTGATCATATGATTGAATTCATACTACAATTTGAGAGGGAGAAGCACAAGTCACATGGAATCGCAATGGAATAAAAATGGAGGCATGAGAGAGGAGCTTGCCCAGGTGGATTGGAGAAGGATACAGGCAGGGATGACAGCCGAGCAGAGATGGCTGAAATTTCTGGGAGTAGTTCACAAGGCGCAGGATAGATATGTCCCAAAGAGGAAGAAGTTCTCAAATGGCAGGAGTAGGCAACCATGACTGCAATGACTAGTGGGGTACCGCAAGGCTCGGTCCTGGGACCATAGCTATTTACAATATACATTATGGATTTACATGAAGGGATTAAAAGTAACATTAGCAAATTTGCAGATGACATAAAGCTGGGTGACAGTGTGAAATATGAGGAGGATGTTATGAGAATGCAGGGTGACTTGGACAGGTTGGGCAAGTGGGCAGATGCATGGCAGATGCAGTTTAATGTGGATAAATGTGAGGTTATCCACTTTGGTGGCAAGAACAGGAAGGCAGATTACTACCTGAATGGTGTCAAGTTAGGAAAAGGGAAAGTACAATGAGATCTAGGTGTCCTTGTTCGTCAGTCACTGAAAGTAAGCATGCAGGTACAGCAGGCAGTGAAGAAAGCTAATGGCATGTTGGCCTTCATAACAAGGGGAGTTGAATATAGGAACAAAGAGGTCCTTCTGCAGTTGTACAGGGCCCTGGTGAGACCACACCTGGAGTATTGTGTTCAGTTTTGGTCTCCAAATTTGAGGAAGGGCATTCTTGCTATTGAGGGAGTGCAGCATAGGTTCACAAGGTTAATTCCCGGGATGGCGGGACTGTCATATGTTGAAAGATTGGAGCGACTGGGCTTGTATACACTGGAATTTAGAAGGATGAGAGGGGATCTGATTGAAACATATAAGATTATTAAGGGATTGGACACGCTAGAGGCAGGAAACATGTTCCCGATGTTGGGGGAGTCCAGAACCAGAGGCCACAGTTTAAGAATAAGGGGTAGGCCATTTAGGATGGATATGAGGAAAAACTTTTTCACCCAGAGAGTTGTGGATCTATGGAATTCTCTGCCTCAGAAGGCAGTGGAGGCCAATTCTCTGGATGCTTTCAAGAAAGAGTTAGATAGAGCTCTTAAAGATAGTGGAGTCAAGGGATATGGGGAGAGGGCAGGAACGGAGTGCTGATTGTGGATGATCAGCCACAGTGAATGGCGGTGATGGTTTGCAGGGCCGAATGGCCTACTCCTGCACCTATTGTCTGTTGTCTATTGACTGACAAGGAACATTAAGGACTGTGTAAAAGCCAAGGAAAGGGCATATAAGGTAGCAAAAGTGAGTGGGAAGTTGGATGATTGGGAAGCTTTTAAAATCCATCAAAAGGCTACTAAAAAAGTTTTAAGAAGGGAAAAGATGAACTATGAGAGCAAACTAGCCAATAATATGAAGCAGGATTCTATAAGTTTTTTCAGTTATATAAAGGGTAAAAGGGAGGTGATCCCAGACCCCACTCAACCCTCTGACTTCAGGTCTGGTGTGGCATCCTGAAGAACGGCAGTGAAGAATAGTGCAAACAGAGTCGGAGCCAAAACACAACCTTGTTTTACACCGTTGCTGACGGGAAATGGGCCTGACAACTCACCACACGTGTTGGTGCCGCCTTCCATGCCTTCGTGGAACTGATGGATGATGTTGGTTAGGTGTGGGGGGGGCAACCGAATTTTGGTAGGAGCTTCCACAGGCCATCTCTACCAACAGTATCAAACGCTTTTGGTTAGATCAACAAATGTGACAGAGACTTCTCTGCTGCTCAGCACATTTCTCTTGGAGCTGCCTCAGTGAGAAGATCATGTCCACTGTACTGCGGCCTGTTTGAAAACCACGCTGGCTTTCTGGAAGGATGTTGTCACTGATGTTGGACACCAAGTGTCTAAGAATGATCTCCGCGAGGCATTTTTCCGCAACTGACAGAAGGGAGATGCCACGGCAATTGTTGCAGTCTCTCTTGTCTCTCTTGTTCTTGTAGATGGTCACGATTGATGCGTCTTTGAAGTCTTGTGGTAGTTCTGCAGCTCCCCACAACTTTGTGAACAGCCGGTGCAGGCATGATGTCAGTGTGTTACCACCATTCTGGTAGATCTCGGCTGTGATACCGTCAGACGCTGGTGCTTTTGATGGCTTTGATGACCTCGTGAAGAGTAGGGGGAGCATCTAGCTCGAGGGTGAGTCGAGGGTGTACTCTGCCCAGTGCTTCATCGGTGATGGTTCCTGGTCTGTTCAGCAGCTCGTGGAAGTGTTCTTGCCATCTTTTCATGTGCTCTGACTTCTCAGTGAAGATGGATGTACTGTCCTTGCTCAGGAGTTGTCAGGTGCCTTGTTTTGATAGACCATACACAACCTTGATTGCTTCATAGAAGTTTCTTGAGTCATTACAGTCAGTGAAGGCTTGTAACTCCTTGGCCTTGTTCACTGGTCTTTCACAGCTCTGAGCTGCCTCTGCAAAGTTGATTTTTCACTCAAAAAGGCACGTTTATTGGAACTTGAGTTTGGGTGTTGATGAAGAGCCTGGTGTGCAGCTGCCTTGGCTCTTAGAAGGTCCTGCACAGATTGGTCGCTCTCATCAAACCAGTCCTGGTGCTTGCGCTTGACTTTCCCAAAGGTGTCCTGGGCAGCCTGTAGACCGTTTCTTTGAAGGCATTCCAGTGCTCAGTAATATCGTCCGGTGGATTCTCAACCAGTCTGCTTACAGCAGTTTCCAGAGAGGATTTCAGAGCATCAGCATCTCACTGTGTTTCACTTTGGTGGTGTTCAGCTGTTTGGGTGGCTTGGCAGCATTCAGTCTGCATGGAGGTTTGATCGATAGACATAGACCCAATCACACCATTTGATGATCAGTTGAGCACTCAACTCCACGCTTAACTCTGGTGATACGAACGTCAGAAATGTTTCGTTGTCGGGTGATGACACAGTCAATGAGATGCCAGCTTTTAGATCGTGGATGCATCCATGTGCATTTGAGCTTGTCTGGCAATCTGACCAGTGTGTTAGTAATGCACAGTTTGAATTCTGTGCACATCGCGAGGAGCAGTAGACCGTTACCGTTACTGTTGCCAACCCCTTGGTGTCCAATCACACCAGGCTACACAGTGGACTCCTTGCCAACCCGAGCACAGCAACAGCAGCTTATCGGAAGTTGCCACGCTACTGATGGTGGTTTTCAGCTCACTGTAGAATGCCTCCTTGACTCCACTGGGATTAGTCAGAGTTGGGGCGTAAACATTGACTATGGTGAGGTGGTGCTTTCCTTACAGAGGTGTACGCAAGGTCTGGATTCAGTCATTTACAGCAACAGGCAGGGTTGGTAGCTCTGCTGCCAGGCTTTGTCACTCTCTGGATTTCACCCAGAGAGTGGTGGTTATGTGGAATGCTCTGCTCCAGAAGGCAGTGGAGGCCAAGTCTCTGGATGCATTCAAGAGAGAGTTAGATAGAGCTCTTATAGATAGCGGGGTCAAGGGATATGGGGAGAGGGCAGGAACAGGGTACTGATTGTGTATGATCAGCCATGATCACAGGGAATGGTGGTGCTGGCTAGAAGGGCTGAATGGCCTACTCCTGCACCTACTGTCTATTGTCCAGACCCACCCTCTCGACATCCCCTCCCGTTTCCAGCGGCATGCTGGGGTCCAAGACGGCTGCGGGAAGTTCTGTTGCAGTGAATGGCCAGACCAAGCTTCGATGCAAGGGATGCCCTTCCACGCTTCACGGCACGTGTTTGCTAGATGGCCATTGACCCTACGAGAGGGTTCATCGCCCTTTGACAGGTCTTGTTTATCGTTATGCAGGGTGTCTAGCCCCCCCTCCTCACCGGGCAAGCCCAGGGTGAGCTCCTCCATCATTTTGTCTGTGTTACTCCAGAGTCGGGGAGTTACGTTGCAGTTTGTGTAACTCTGGTTAGGCAGCATCTGGAGTATTGCTTACAGTTCTGGTCACCACATTACAGGAAGGATGCTGATGCTTTGGAGAGGGTGCAGGGGAGGATCACCGGGATGGTGCCTGGATTAGAGGGTGTGTGCTTTAAGGAGACAATGGACAAACTTGTGTTCTTTTCTCAATTGATTGATGGAAGACCTGATACGAGTTTACAAGGTTAGATATAGGAGTCAGCTGGCACCAAATGGCTTGAAATGTCTGACACCAGAGGGCTTTAGGGTGGGAGGGTTCAGGGTTGAGGTGTGGGGCAAGTTTTTGTAACACAGAGTGCAGAGGTGCTGCTGGAGAGAGGTGCAATAAAGGCATTTAAAAGACGATCAGAAAGGTGCACGAGTGTGCGGCAAAACTCATAAATACAAGAGATTCAGAATAAAAATCAGGTTTAGTATCGCTGCCATAAGTTGTGAAATTTGTCAGTATATATATAAAAAATAAATTCAATAAGTAGTTCAGAAAAAGAGGAAACCACAGTGAGGTGGTGTTCAGAAATCAGATGGCAGAGGGGAAGATGCTGTTCCTGAATCACTGGGTGTGTGTCTTCAGGCTCCTGTACCCCCTCCCTGATGGTAGCAATGAGAAGGGGGCTGCTAGAGCTCAAAAGGATTTAAACTGCACACAAAACATTGCCACCCTCTACCTCGTTGGCATGTTAAGTATTTTTCACTATCACATTTCCTTTTCCGTTTTCTGATGTGGATGGTGTTGACAATGTGGAATTTGCGATGACTTGCCTGCAGATTTTAGAACTGGCTTACTTATACTCTTTTATCGAATAAATTATTCAGTGTCCACGTGTTGTTGTTGTTGTCACTGGGCAAAAAATTGCACAGCACAGGATTTCTGCCCACATTGGTCATTACAAATGACAGGACCTTGGCGTTGGGATCCTTAATGATGGTTCCGCCTTTTGAAGATGTCCGTGATGCTGGGGAGGCTAGTGCCCACGACGGAGCCGGCTGAGTTTACAACTTTCTGCAGCTTTTTTTGATCCTGGGCAGTGGCCCCTCCATACCAGAGAGTGATGCTCTCCACGCTGCAGAAGCTGGAAATCCAGACAATTCACACAAAATGCTGGTGGAGCTCAGCAGCTCGGGCTCACCCGTCACCGGGAACTCCTTCTGTTCCTCCCCACTTCTACCCCCTTTCCTTTCCAGTCCAGATGAAGGGTCTCGACCCAAAAAGTTGACCCTTTTCTTCCTCTGCCTAATCTGCTGAGTTCCTCCAGCATTTTGTGTGTTGCTCACGTTGTGCAGAGAGTGGAGGGTTATTGTCCACGTCCAGGCAGCAGGAATTAATGATCATTATCTGATTTGGTTCAGCACAGTCATGGTGGGCCAAAGGGCCTTTCCCTCACACAGTTCAGTGTGAGGAGACAGATTTCGGTTGGATCTAATCTCCGGCATCACAGAGTCTCTCACAGTTTCCCACTGGTTCTGGACTAGCGCTTGAGGTCAGCACAGTGGGGAGAGCTGCTACCTCACGATCTCAGAGACACGGATTCAATCCCGGCCTCCGGTGTTCCGCGCGGAGTTTGTATGTTTTCCCTTTGACCACGCGGGTTTTCCCCACCGCTCTGGTGTCCGTCCACATCACAACAGCGTGCAGGTCGGTGGTTTAATTGACCACTGTACGTTGCCCCTCGTGTGTGGGTGAGGAGTGGAATCCGGGGCAGTTATTAAGAACAAAGTCAGGATGAAGTAAAATTTGTGTCAGATTGGTGTAAAAAGCTACTGATGGTCAGAGCAGACTTGATGGGCTGAAGGGCCTGTTTAGTGGAGAGGGCAGAGATTGATTGCTGCTTTTTTCAATTTTATTGTCATATGTGATGTGTCACCCTCTTGCGAGGACAAACCAGGGTAAGACAGCGGTAGAAAACAGTGGTCTAGGAATACAGGTCCATAGTTTTTTGAAAGTGGCATCACAGGTAGATAGGGTCGTAAAGAGAGCTTTTGGTACATTGGTCTTTGTAAATCAAAGTAATGAGTACGGCAGTTGAAATGTCATGTTTCATGGTGAGGCCTAATTTGGAGTATTGTGTGTGGTTCTGGTCACCTACCCAAAGGAAAGATATCAACAAAATTGAAAGAATACAGAGAAAATTCACAAGGATATTGCTGTATTTTGAGGAGCTGAGTTATAGGGAAGGACTGGGTAAGTTAGAACTTCATTCTCTGGAGCGTGGGCGAATGAATGATCAAGGTATACAAATTTCTGAGTGGTATAGATAGGGCACTGTAAATGCAAGCAGGCTTTTTCCACCAAGGTTGGGTGAGACTACAACTAGAGGTCATAGGTTAAGGGTGAAAGGTGAAATATTTAACTGGAACCTGAAGGGAAATTTCTTCACTCAGAGGGTGGTGAGAGTGTGGAACGAGCTGCCAGCGGAAATGGTGCATGCAGATCCGATTGTAACGCATAAGAGAGTTTGGGTAAATACATGGATGGTAGGTGTACAGAGGGCTATGGTCCAGATGTGGGCTGGTGGAAGTATTACAACTGTTCAGCACAGACTAGACAGGCCTGTTTCTATGCTGTCATGCTCTATGACTCTGTAAACCTGTTTCTGTTCTGTATGACCTTATAAGGTGAGGGTGGGGATTTTATGTTTCTTTAAAATTTTTACTGCCATAGATAAATCATTCATTTGTATGTCACCCAGACAAATCAATCGGCACATACGCATTCAGTGTGGCTTAAAACAGTCCACGCTATGTAAACACAAAGTCTGCAGAGGCTGAAAACCCAGAGCAACAGATGCAAAAGGCAGCAGGTCAGGCAGCGTTCAGAGAAAGGAATAACCAGTCAACATTTCAGGCTGAGACCCTTCACCAGCACAGGGTAGGAAGGGGGAAGATGCCAGAATAAAGAGGTGGAGGGAGGGGCAGAAGGATAGCCAGAAGGTGATGGGTGAAGCCAGCTGGGTGGGTAGGTAAAGGGCTGGAGAGGAAGGAATCTGATAGGAGAGGAGAGTGGACCATGGGAGAAAGGGAAGGAGGAGGGAAGGTAGGGAGAGGTGATAGGCAGGTGAGAAGAGGCAAGAGGTCAGAGTGGGGAATAGAAGAGGAGGGGAGAGGAAGGAGAAATCGATGTTCATGCCATCAGGCTGGAAGTTACCCAAACAATATGAAGTGTTGCTCCCCCACCCTGAGGGTGACCTCATCGTGGCACGAGAGGAGGCCACGGACCAGCATGTCGGAATGGGATTGGGAATTAAAATGCTTGACCACCAGTAAGTTTCACTTTTGGCGAATGAAGCAGAGAAGTACCCCAATTTATGACTGATCTCACCTCTGTAGAGGAGGCTGGATTGGCAGCAACAGCCCCAGCAGATTCACAGTGAAGTGGAAGGGCTGATGGGAGGTGAGGGAGGAGGTGAACAGGTGGGTGGAACACTTGGGCCGCTTGCAGAGATAAGTACTTGGAGGGAGGTCAGTGGGGAGGGACCAATGGACAAAGGGGGTCACGGAGGGAGCGATCGCTGACGAGACAGAGGTGGGGATGAATGTAAAGATGTGTCTGGTGGTAGGATTCCTTTGGAGATGGCAGAAGTTGCAGAACATGATGCGTTGAATGCAGAGGCTCATGGGGTGGTGGGTGAGGTCAAGAGGAACTCTTATCACTGTTAGGGTGGCAGGAAGATGGGGTGAGTGTGGATGTTTGGGAAATGGAGGAGTTGCAGGTGAGGGCAGCATTGTTGGTGAAGGAAAGTGAAACCCTGTTCTTTAAAAGAGGAGGACGTTTTCTCCTGGAACAGAACGCAACATCCTGGGAACAGATGTGGCAGAGTGACAAAACTGAGGAAAGGGAGTAGCATTTTACACGAGGCGGGGTGGGAAGAGGTATCGTCAAGATAGCTGTGGGATAAAAGATGTCCGTCAACCGTACATCTCCACAGATGGAGAGAGAGAGGTCGGGAAAAGGGAAGGAGGTATCAGAAATGGAACAAGTAAATATCGAGATAGAGGAGGGATGGTCTCTTGTTGATCCATGGATTTGCCCTGCATTTGGAGTGTTTTTTAACCCATCATACCCTCTCTCCACAGGGGAATCATTCTCTATGCCATGGTTACAGGTAAACTTCCCTTCAACAAACTTCAGCCTGGCAAACTATTGGAGGAGATAAAAGGAGGTGTGCTGTACCACGATCGACTTTCACCAGGTAGGTCACTCCGAAAAGAGGCCCGTCACTCCTATCACCCTGCAGGTGTTAGACCAGGAGTCCCCAACCTGGGCTCCACGTCATAAAAAAAGAGTTGTGAACTCCTGTATTAGACCTTCACACCTCATTTTCCAAGGGGTGTCTTAACTGCCATTCACCGAAGACCAGTGCACAGGCAACTGTTGAAGCTAACAGAACGTTTTCGTTTATTACATAGATGATGATACAGAGATGTTAAGTTTCAGTTCATAGAGTAGTACAGCACAAAGCAGACCATTCAGCCCATCCAGTCCATGCTAACCTTACTTCCATCTGCACTAATCCTATTGGCAAATTTAAACATAAAACATTGTAATTGCACTCATCTCATTACAGCGATGTGCCTAACAAGTGCTACACCTGCCCCTACACCTCCTCCCTCACCACCATTCAGGGCCACAAATGGTCCTTCCAGGTGGGGTGACACTTCACCTGTGAATCTGTTGGGGCCATTTACTGTGTCCAGTGCTCCCAGTGTGTCCTCCTGTTTATCAGAGAGACCTGACGTAAACTGAGGACCGCTTTGCTGAGCATCTATGCTCCGTCCGCCAGAACAAACGGGATCTCTCAGTGGCCACCTATTTTAATTCCACTTCCCATTCCCATTCCTACATGTCAATCCATGGCCTCCTCTAATGTCACGATAAGCCCTCACTCAGGTTGGAGGAGCAACAACTTATATTCCATCTGGTTAGCCTCCAACCTGATGGCAATACCATCGATTTCTCCCCCCCCCCCCCTTCACCATTCCCATTTCCCTCTCTCACCTTATCTCCTTACCTGCCCACCACCTCCCTCTGGTGCTCCTCCCCCTTTTCTTTGTTCCATGGTCTTCTGTCCTCCCTGTCATACTCCCCATTCTCCAGCCCTGTATCTCTCTCACCAATCAACATCCCACTCTTCACTTCACCCCTCCCCGCCCGGTTTCACCTATCACCATGTGTTTCTCTCTCCCGACCCCCACCTTTAAAATTTACTCCTCATCTTTTCTTCTCCAGTCCTGCTGAAGGGTCTTGGCCTGAAATGTCGACTGTACTTTTTTCCAGAGAAACTCAAAAGAACTCAATAAAAAAGAACACAATCAAACACCCAATTTACAAAGAAAACTCAAATTGTGCCAACAAAAAAATAAACAAGCAAATAGCATTTGCTTGGGTTTGGACACCAGGGTCCCTCTGTATGTCAGTGGGTTTGGACACCAGGGTCCCTCTGTACGTCAGTGGGTTTGGACACCAGGGTCCCTCTGTATGTCAGTGGGTTTGGACACCAGGGTCCCTCTGTACGTCAGTGGGTTTGGACACCAAGGTCCCTCTGTACGTCAGTGTTTTTGGACACCAGGGTCCTTTCGAACATCATCTTGGTGTTAACATTATCCACACCCGCACTGCCGGGGTACGATCTGACTCCTTTTCTGTCTTTCGAAGCCTGCCAGGATCTCATCAACAAGATGCTCCAATGGACACCCTCAGCCCGTCTCACACTCAGTGACATCCTCATCCATCCTTGGATGCTCCCGGCCGCATCCTTCCTCTTCCAGAAAGTCCGGGTCTTCTTGGCTGAGTCGCCGCCAAAGAAACAGGAGAAGGCAGCAGCCAACAAAGGTTAGTGTGGTGGGGCTGCTCCATCTGCACTGCCCATTCTCGCCACTCCTCCCAACAGGGCAGCACAGCGGTCTAGACAGCCCTGGTTGGATCCCGACCCCAGCGCCGTCTGTGTGGAGTCTGCACAGTCTCAATGAGACATCTCATTAGAATGACTATTGCAGCTGGGGCCGTTCCAGAATCCAGAGATCAGTTCCAGTGCCATTCTGTACGTCCTCCCCAGGGAATGCATGGGTTTTCTCCGGGTGTTCCAGTTTCCTCCCACAGTCCAAAGACCTGCTGGGTTGGTAAGTTGTCCTGTGATTAGGTTAGGGTTAATCGGGTTTGTCCAGGGTTGCTTAGGTGCGAGAATTGAAGGGCTTGGATGGCCTACGTGCGCTGTAACGATGAAGAAAATAACCATGGGCTTCCTCCGGGTGCTTCAGGGTCCTCCCACGTCCCAAAGACGCACGGCGTCAGTGGGTTAACTGGCCGCTGTAAATGGATATTCTGTAGGTCAACACACCCTCATCTATGTAACACCCTCCTCAGCTGGATCCACCTATCACCTGCTCCACCCCTTCAATCCACCTCAATCTCCAGGTTACCTCTGACAAGCTGTGCGGTGATGGCCCAAGTGCAGAGAGTGAGAGCAAGAAAGAAAGAGTGAGAGACTTGAGTAGGTCAACATTTCACTGACTTTAATGGGAACTGTGCAGAGAGAAAACAAACACGAGGCCAACAGGGCTGCTGACTAGAACTGTCAAACTAAAGCTAGCACCCATACAGTGGCATTGCCGGCTGGTGGCATACTGACATCAGCACTGGACTTCGGAGCGAAGGCTCCCAAGTTCGAATCCAGCCGGCCCCCTTACACGCTTTCCATCTACACTGGGTCGAACGTCGAGCTAGCAACTCGGCCTCATAAAAATAAGAAGAAGCCGTCAGCTGCTAAATGACAAACTGCCAAAAGAAAATGACAACTGCTAAAAAACCGAGTCACAACGGCGTCCCGATGGCTCCACTCAGAGTTACGGGCTTTCTTCTCCTCTTCATACAGTAGCATTCCCTAACAACATCAGGTTAAACAGTAAACACGGACAAACAGGCTGGATGAACTCAGCAAGTCGGGCAGCATCCGTTGAAAGGAGCAGTCAATGTTTCGGGCCAAGACCCTTGGTCAGGACTCATCAGGTTAAACAGTAGTCTTCTTTCCCAGGACCTGGACAATGGTAAGCAGGAGCTCAGATGTTGTTGGGCTTTTGGTCAAGTCTCGACAAGACTGAAATGAGAGGAAGAGACTTGTTAAAAATCTATTCATTTACGGGATGTGGATATCGCCAGCCAAGCCGGCATTTATTGCCCATCCCTAGTTGCCCTTGAGAAGGTGGTGATGAGCTGCCTTCTTGAGCCGCTGCAGTCCCCGAGGTGTAGGTACACCCATGGTGCTGTTAGGAGGAAATTCCATGATTTTGACCCAGCGACAATGAAGGAACGGCGATATGTTTCCAAGTCAGGATGGTGAGTGACCTGGAGGGGGATTTCCAAGTGGTGGTATTTCCAGGTATCCGCTGTTCTTGTCCTTCTGGATGGTTGTGGTTGTGGGTCTGGAAGGTGCTGCCTTAGGAACTTTGGTGTGTTGTTTCTGTGCATCTTGTAGATAGTACACACTGCTGAGACTCTTGGTCGATGGTGGAGGGATTGGATGCTTGAGGAAGGGGTACCAATCAAGTGAGCTGCCTTGTACTGGATGGTGTCGAGCTTCTTGAGTGTTGATGGAGCTGCACTCGTCCAGGTGAGTGGTGGGTTTTCTACTACACTCCTGACCTGAGTCTTGTAGATGGTGGACAGGCATTGGGGAGTCAGGAGGTGAATTACCTGCTGCAGGATTCCCAGCCTTTGACCTGCTCTGGTAGCCACAGTGTTTATATGACTAGACCAGTTCAGTTTCCTGTCTATGGTAACCCCTAGGATGTTGATAGTAAGGGATTCAGTGATGGTGATGCCACTGAATGTTAAGGGACAATGGTTAGAGACTCTCTTGTTGGAGATGTCCATTGCCTGGCACTTGCGTGGCTCGAATGTTACTTGCCACTTGTCAAGCCAAGCCTGGGTCTTGTCCAAGTCCTGCCGCATTTGGGTATGAACTGCTTCACTATCAGAGGAGTCACAAATGGTGCAGAACATTGTGCAGTCATGAGAGACAAACATCCCCACTTCTGACCTTATGATGGAAGAAAGGTCATTGATGAAGCAGCTGAAGATGGTTGGTCCCCGAACATTTCCCTGAGGAACTCCTGCAGTGATGTCCTGAGGATGAGATGATTGACCTCCAACCACCACAACCATCTTCCTTTGTGTCAGGTATGATTCCAATCAGCGGAGTGTTTCCCCCCCAATTCCCATTGACTCCATTTTAGCTAGGGCACCTTGATGTAATATTCAGTCAAATGCTGCCTCACCTGACCTCTGGTATTTAGCTCTTTGGTCCATGTTTGGACCAAGGAGGTGATGAGGTCAGGAGCTGAGTGGCCTTGATGTGTTACGAACCCCGTAACTGGGTCACTTACCAGCAAAGATAGAGAGGTCCGTTGAAGTCTGATGGTACTATTTTTAACAGTATTTATTAGTAAAAATACACAAAAATATTATCAGTGCAACCATACAGATAATATACGTCGTCAATACTAAATCTAGAAGCGCGGGTAGAATAATAATCAATAAGAAATAAGCTCTATCGTTGTCTAGGGGATACTGTATTGTCCGATGGAAATATAAAAGTCACTCAGTTCATTCAGGCTGCAGCCTTTGGTTGGAGAGAGAGAGATTTTTTAGAAACTTGCCGGCTTTCCTTTTATGATTTCGATCCTTCGGGAGTCCCGTTGGGGTGGCCGTTCACTTGTGGCCTTTCCTTTAGCTAAAGCCGTTCTTCCGTGGTGAGGCCGCCAATCCCAGGCAAAAGGGAAAGGACGCACACGAGCCCCCCACAGGCTGTCACTATTAAATGCTGTCACGGGATTTCTAGCGTTTCTCCTGGTGCGTCTAAAGGGGTTGTTCCCCAGACCCTCTTTTATCCTTACTCACGGGGTCTCAGATGTCAATCAGGTTGGGATGATGCAATCCCTCAACCAGCCCACTCTGGTCATCCCCTGAGGGCTTCAATGAATAGTACAGTACTCAATACACAATTCCATCTCCAAGAGACAATGGCCGTTATCAGGGGCTTTGTTTCCGCTGAGGCCAGGACACATTCCAAAACCTTGAGGATTCTCTCTCATTTCCTGGGTCCCAGACCCGAATTAATAGCGATCTTGCGATTCTCAAGAAGGAGGGGGTTACTTTGTACCCTTCGGCCCCTCAGAATTGTGGCACATTCGTAACACCCCCTTCCTTCAAAGATTTTTACCATCAGTAAAAATGAATTAATACAGAGTCTTACAGGATTTTAGAATCTAACACAATACAAAAGAGTTTTTTTTCACTACAGAGTAATACAGTTATACATTCAATTCAGCATCTAAACAGTTAACGATTACATTGTCACTTCCTTTAATATCTTAACATCTTGTGCCTTAATAAATTCTTGTAGCATCAGACTCCAATTTAATAACTACCTATTTTTATTCCTTTTCTTCAGCAAACAAAAACTAAAGAGTTGTGATCTTAGCTTACGTGTATACTACAAAAGTTCATGCAAATATTAATCTTTATTTTACTTTCAAACTTAACAGTCAATCTTCCATGGGGGTTGTCTTTATTATTCACATGCTTTGTCAAAATCCCTTAAAACCGGATCCTGTTATTTAAAATGCCATCCCATAAACCCTCGCCCCTTTTCCAGTTAACTCCCATTTGGTTAACTTGTATACTAGTGTGGAATAAGCTTTCACATGCTCCTTTCATAGGAGTTATTTTATCAACAATGTGTTCCAAACTTAGACCATTTTCCAAATTTCCACACAAATCTTTAATTTTAAGCAAGTTGCTAGTTTTCTCTTCAGGACCCTTCATGCTATTAGTTTTCAATTTAAACTCTTTGTTCAAACAGCATTTCAAATTCTGCTTTTTCACAGCACACTGTTGAATAACAATAGCGTGTGGGGCACCTTTACATTCCAACTCAACCTGTAATTGATTCGCAGGCACCGTGTTAACAAGCCATTGTCTCTGTAGCCTGGTGGCTGCTTCTGACATCAATCCAGACTTTAAATTTTCTTCATTCAATTTAGGAACTACACTTTTCCCTTTTCCTTCAATAATAAGATTCACATCACCACCTTTTATCTCCTCACTAACTTTTAACACACCTTCGAACACAAACAACTGGGAATTCTCACTTCCCACTATTACCAAGGTTAACCCTTTCTTCACTGAACCAAGTCCATCTGACCCACAAGGATTGCATTCCTTTTCAACTGAATCAAATACCCCAGACTTTTTCTGAGCTCCATTACTAGGTTCAGTACCACGTGCGTTCACATCTTGAACACACTCAAACGGGACATTTGCCTCTTCCAGGCTTTCAATACCCATATCCTTTTCAAATTCTAAATTCCCTGATCCTCCCAGTTACTCTCTGGGCAACTCCCTTCCGGAGTAAACTCAACCCCGCGGGCTGAAACAACCTCATCTGCCAACCCAGCAGACTTCTTCAAGGTAATGGCATCCTTTTCATCTAGGACTGTCCTCATTTCATTATCAGGAACACCTTTAGAATTTTCAACTTCTTCAAACAGTTCTGCCAAACCAGACAGATCATCCATGTCCAACTCTGGACCTTTTAACAGCCTTATCTGTTTTTCATCTTTACTTTGTGCCTCTATAAATTTCCT
This sequence comes from Hemitrygon akajei, assembly GCF_048418815.1. Lineage (NCBI taxonomy): Eukaryota > Metazoa > Chordata > Chondrichthyes > Myliobatiformes > Dasyatidae > Hemitrygon > Hemitrygon akajei. The sequence continues at coordinate 174,581,476 of NC_133131.1, read as the reverse complement.
CCTGGCTAAGGGTAGGTCTACCTCCTCTCCCTTACTCTCTTTCACTTTCCTATTCTCCGTTTTTCCACCCTCTAAACCCTCTTGGTACAGGGTCGGTAAAAACGTCTCGGCCAAATCGATACTGGCCGGATTTAAACTGGTCTCGTTCTCAGCTGCCTTTCTCGACATGCTGCGAGTGATCGCGCATGCGGGATAGATCTTGGAACCTAGGGGCGGGACCTCAACACTTACAGGCTGGCTCGGCAGCTCCATGGCCAACCAGACTTCACCACCAGCTAAATCGTTACCCAGAAGGATGTCTACATCAGTTCTCGGGAATTCTGATCGCACCCCTATTTCAACTGGTCCAGATACCAGCTCACAATTTATAATGATCCTATGCAAGGGCACCGCTTCTGTCCCTTTTCCTATGCCTCTCAAAGCCACCTCTCCAGTCTTGCGACCAAAATCCAGTACCTTACTGCTAATCAATGACAGCTCAGCTCCCGTGTCTCTCCAGATCCGCACTGGAACTGGTGGGTCTCCCTCTCTCACAGACACGGTTCCTTCTGAAATACATTTCTCAGACCCTTCTCGTACTCTGTCTACCTGGGGCTCTCTCGTCGATTTACTGATCACCACAGCACATCCTATAGGGACTGCTGCTTTCCATTTTCCTGTCTCCTTCCTCGGAGCAAGGCACTTAGATGCAATATGACCCACCTTTCCACAATTAAAACAGGTCAAGCCAGGACCTCTCCTGCCGTCTTGCCTCTCCTCCTCAATTTTACCTCTAGCTCCTGGCGGGATCTCTGCCTCAGCCGGCGGGCTTTCTCTACCTTTCCCATGGTCTCTCTGGTAATTTTTATTCGAGGAAAACTTTGTCTTGTGGGATAGGGCATATTCATCTGCGAACCTAGCAAATTCGGAGATGGACTTATTTGGCTTCTCATTCAAATACATCCAGATATCATCCGAAACACAACCTTTAAATTCCTCAATCAGAATTAACTCCCTGAGATGCCAAAAATCTTCTTCCACTATTTCTGCTGCACACCAGCGATCCAAGAGCACACCCTTCTCATAGGCAAAATCGGTATACATCTGATTCCACCCTTTCTTTAAATTTCTGAACTTTTGTCTATACGCTTCAGGTACTAGCTCATAACTCCGGAGAATGGCCTCCTTTACTTTCTCATAATTCTCCGCCTCTTCCTCCTCCATGGACAATGCCGCATATGCCCGTTGTGCCTTCCCTTTTAACACACTTTGTAACAACACCACCCACTGCTCTTTGGGCCACTTCTGACTCACTGCCACCTTTTCAAAATGCAAGAAATAACTATCAACATCCGTCTCCTCGAACGGAGGTACTAACCTAAACTCCCGACTAACATTAGACCGCTCCTCTCGGTCTGGCCCTTGAGCTCTTCGCTCTTGCCTTAACTTCTCCATGTCCAAGTCATGTTGCCTCTGTTTCTCCTTCTCCCTATACTCTCTCTCCTTCTTGGCTCTCTCCTTCTCTTTTTCAGCTGCTTCCAGCTGTTTTAACTGAATTTCATGCTCCCTTTCAGCTCTTTCCTGCTCCCTCTTCACCTCTAACTCCTTTAGCTGGAGCGCATGCTCCCATTGCTTTTCGGCCCTTTCTTTTTCCTTTTCAGCTGCTTCCAGCTGCTTTAACTTAATTTCATGTTCCAACCTTAATTTCTCCAACTCTAACTGAGCCGTCCCACTAGCTGGTGCCTTTTCAGGGATATTTTCCAATACCTCAGCTGAAAACACATTCTTCACAATATAATACTGAGTTATGGCCCTCCGCACCTCCCGCTTTTTCATTGACAACCTCACCTCTGCGAGGTTTAGTCCTTTCGCAATATTTATCAATTCCGACTTTGTGGCCGCCTCTAGCGCCTCCAGAGTCGGGTTTTCTATAAATTCATCCACGTCCATCTTTGCTAGTTTCCCATCTGGCTACCCGCGCAACCAGACCCATGTTTGGACTTAAGCCCGATTCACTGGCCCTCCAATTTGGTATCAAATCCCGAGATGAGATCCCCACTTTGTTATGAACCCCGTAACTGGGTCACTTACCAGCAAAGATAGAGAGGTCCGTTGAAGTCTGATGGTACTATTTTTAACAGTATTTATTAGTAAAAATACACAAGACTATTATCAGTGCAACCATACAGATAATATACATCGTCAATACTAAATCTAGAAGTGCGGGTAGAATAATAATAAGAAATAAGCTCTATCGTTGTCTAGGGGATACTGTATTGTCCGATGGAAATATAAAAGTCACTCAGTTCATACAGGCTGCAGCCTTTTGGTTGTCGCTGTGTTGCACTTTGTTGGAGAGAGAGAGAAATAGGAATAGAATGGGAACAGGTACCGCTACGGGTTTTCCAACCTTTATAACTTCGATCCTTCGGGAGTCCCGTCGGTGTGGCCGTTCACTTGTGGCCTCTCCTTTAGCTAAAGCCGTTCTTCCGTGGTCAGTCCCGCCAATCCCAGGCAAAAGGGAAAGGACGCACACGAGCCCCCCACCGGCTGTCGCTATTAAACGCTGTCACGGGATTTCTAGCGTTTCTCCTGGTGCGTCTAAAGGGGTTGTTCCCCAGACCCTCTTTTATCCTTACTCACGGGGTCTCAGATGTCAATCAGGTTGGGATGATGCAATCCCTCAACCAGCCCACTCTGGTCATCCCCTGAGGGCTTCAATGAATAGTACAGTACTCAATACACAATTCTGTCTCCAAGAGACAATGGCCGTTATCAGGGGCTTTGTTTCCGCTGAGGCCAGGACACATTCCAAAACCTTGTGGATTCTCTCTCATTTCCTGGGTCCCAGACCCAAATTAATAGCGATCTTGCGATTCTCAAGAAGGAGGGGGCTACTTTGTACCCTTCGGCTCCTCAGAGTTGTGGCACATTCGTAACAGATGGAACCCAAACTGGGCATCCGTAAGCAGTTTATTGCTGAGCAGGTGCTGCATGGTAGCACTGCTGATGACAGGGGAGATACGGCGCAGTGGTAAGTACCACTGGATCATGCTGGGGATCAGCTTGAATCCCATCATGGCAGATGGTGAATTTGAATTTGATAAAAAGATCTGATAATCGTGAAACCATATCGATAGTCGTAAAAACCCATCTGGTTCACTAATGTCCTTTAGAAGAGGAATCCTGCTGTCCTTACCTGGTCTGGTCTATGACTCCAGACCCACAGCAATGTGAGTGACTCTTAAGTGCCCTCCGAAATGTCCCAGCAAACCATTCAGTTGTATCCAGCTGTTAAATACCACCACAGTGAAATTCTTCTTCCTCTTCGGCTGCCCATCGATTTCAATGTTGACTGTGCTGAGAGTTTAGTCTCTGCAGGCATGTTTATGGGCCACAAGACCAGCACTGGATTGGCACTGTCTCCCATATCGGTTACATTTGTGATTTGACTGGTCTAGCACTGAATGTCTGCGTTCATGACCTGCTTCATATTTCTTCTGCCTTTTCTCCTCAATAGCTGGGATTAACCACTTGGCGCGTGACCATGTGGTTAAGGCGTTGGACTAGCGATCTGAAGGTCGTGAGTTTGAGCCCCAGCCGAGGCAGCGTGTTGTGTCCTTGAGCAAGGCACTTAACCACACATTGCTCCAGTCCACTCAGCTGAAAATGTGTACCGGCAAAATGCTGGGGATTGACCTTGCGATAGACTGGCATCCCATCCGGGGGAGGGAGTCTCATATTCTCAGTCGCTTCACGCTAGGAAACCGGGATAACCGGCATTAGAACAATGAAACACTAATTTGCTGGAACGTGTCTACCCGTTCTGCAGCTGGCCTGTCTGTGTTGTGACAATCTCCCCCTTTCTTTCCTGTCCAGATGAAGGTCAAATTGGTTTATTATTGTCACATGTGCCCAGGTAAAATGAAAAATTTGTCTTGCCTAACATCCATACAGATCAATTCATTATAACATTGCATTAAGGGAAAACAGTAACAGAAAGCAGTATAAAATGTTACAGCTACAAAGTGCAAGGCTCCATTTGTGTGGTACTCAGGGACCATTCAATGGTCTTATGACAGCAGGATGACTGATATTCTTGAGCCTGGTGGTACATGGATCCCTTCCACACATCTCAATCTCTTTGACCCACTACTGTCAGAAAGGAGGTATTGGAGCATCAGGACTAGGACTGTCAGACTGGCTAATAACTTCTTCCCTCAGGCGTGAGACTTTGAATACCATAAGACATAGGAGCAGAATCAGCCCATTTGGCCCATTGATTCTGTTCTGCCATTCCATCATGGCTGATCCTTTTTACCTCTCCTCAACCCCACTCCCCGACCTTCTCCCCATAACCTTTGATGCCATGTCCAATCAAGATCCTATCAATCTCTGCCTTAAATACACCCAACGACCTGGCCTCCACAGCAGCCTGTGATAACAAATTTCACAAATTCACCACCCTCTGGCTAAAGAAATTTCTCCACATCTCTGTTTCAAATGGAAGTCCCTCTAGTCCTAGACTCCTCCACCATGGGGAACATCCTTTCCACATCTACTCTGTCCAGGCCTTTCAACATTCAAAAGGTTTCAATGAGATTCCCTCATCCTTCTAAATTCCAGTAAGTAAAGATCCTTCCTTGTATGATAACCCTTTCATTCCCGCAACTATCTTTGTGAACCTCCTCTAAACCCTCTTAAACGCTAGCACATCTTTTCTTAGATGAGGAGCCCAAAACTCTTCACAACATTGTATTTTCCAACATTGTATTTCATTTGCCACTCTCTTGCTCATTCTCCTAATCTGTCTAAGTCCTTCTGCAGCCTTCCTGTTTCCTCAACACTACCTGCTCCTCCACCAACCTTTGTATCATCTGCAAACTTGGCAACAAAGCCATCTATTCCATCACCTAAATCACTGATATTCAGCATAAAAAGAAGTGGTCCCAACACCAACCCCTACGAAACACCACTAGTCACTGGCAACCAACCAGAAGAGGATCCCTTTATTCCCACTCACTGCCTCCTGCCAATCAGCCAATGCTGAACCATGCCAGTAACTTGGTAAGCAACCTCATGTGTGGCACCTTGTCAAAGGCCTTTTGAATGTCCAAATATACCACATTTACTAAACACAAAGTACTCTTCAGATGCTGGGGTCAAGGCAACACGCACAACACGCTGGAGGAACTCAGCAGGTCGGGCAGCATCCGTGGAAACGAACAGTGAACGTTTTGGGCCAAGACCCTTCGTCAGGACTGAAGAGGGAGGGGCAGGGGCCCTATAAAGAAGGTGGGGGGAGGGTGGGAAGGAGAAGGCTGGTAGGTGCCAGGTGAAAAACCAGTAAGGGGAAAGATCAAGCGGTGGGGGAAGGGAAGCAGGGAGGGGATAGGCAGGAAAGGTGAAGAAGGAATGTAAGGGGAAAGCACTATGGTTAGTAGAAGGAGGCAGAACCATGAGAGAGGTGATAGGCAGCTGGAGGAGGAGGCAGAGTGAAACTGGGATGAGGGAATTACCGGATGTTGGAGAATTCAATGTTCATGCCAAGGGACTGGAGACTACCCAGAGAAAACTTACAGGGATGTTGTCAGGTATGATATGGCCATCACTGAATCGTGGCTGAGGGATGATTGTATTTGGGAGCTGAGTGTCCAAGGTTACACGTTGTATCGGAGGGATAGGAAGGTTGGCAGAGGGGGTGGTGTGGCTCTACTGGTAAAGAATGGCATCAAATCAGTAGAAAGATGTGACATAGAATCAGAAGATGTTGAATCCTTATGGGCTGAGTTAAGAGACTGCAAGGGTAAAAGGACCTTGATGGCAGTTATATACAGGCCTCCCAAAAATAGCTGGGATGTGGATCACAGATGACAACAGGAAATAGAGTGGCATGTGAAAAGGGAAATGTTATGATAGTCATGGCAGATTCATTCTGCATCTATCCTGCACCTTCCTCATTTTTCCCAGAAACTCACACCATTGCTGCTCTGCTGACATCCCAGCCAGCAGCTCCTTCCAATTTACTTTGACCAACTCCTCTCTCATACCACTGGAATTTCCCTTACTCTGCTTAAATACTGCTACATCAGACTTTACTTTCTCCCTATCAAATTTCAAGTTGAATTCAATCATATTGTGATCACTGGTTCCTAAGGGTTCTTTTACCTTAAGCTCCCTAATCACCTCCAGTTCATTACATAACATCCAATCCAGTATAGCTGATCCCCTAGTAGGCTCAATGACAAACTGCTATAAAAAGCCATCTTGTAGGCATTCAACAATTTCACTTTCTTGGGATCCATTTCCAACCTGATTTTCCCAATTGACCTGCATGTTAAAATCTGCCTTGACTATCATAACATTGCCCTTTTCACATGCCACTCTATTTCCTGTTGTCATCTGTGATCCACATCCCAGCTATTTTTGGGAGGCCTGTGTATAACTGCCATCAGGGTCCTTTTACCCTTGCAGTCTCTTAACTCAATCCATAAGGATTCAACATCTTCCGATCCTATGTCACATCTTTCTGATTTGATGCCATTCTTTACCAGCAGAGCCACACCACCCCCTCTGCCTACCTTCCTACCCCTCCGATACAATGTGTAACCTTGGACACTCAGCTCCCAATACAATCATCCCTCAGCCACGATTCAGTGATGACCACAACATCATATCTGACAACCTGCAATAATGCAACATGATCATCCCACCTTATTTCTTATACTCCGTGCATTGAGATAACACTTTGAGTACTGTATTTGCTACCCTTTTTGACTCTGCATCCCTAATGCATCAATACTCACCCTGCTGGCTGAAATTTTGTCCTGTCATCTACCTGCATGATCTGACAGTCTGACTGCACACTATCTTTGCTTTTTTACCATGTATCCTATCCCGAGTCCTTTCACACTGGTTCCCACACCCCTGCCAAATTTGTTTAAATCCTCCCCAACAGCTTGCCCACGAGAATATTAGTTCCCCTTGGGTTCAGGTGCAACCTGTCACTTTTGTACAGGTCATACCTCCCCTAGAAGAGACCCCAATGATCCAAGAACTTGAAGCTCTGTCCCCTGCACCAGCTTCTCAGCTACACATTTATCTGCCAAATCATCCTGTTTCTACCCTCACTGGTGTGTGGCACAGGCAGCAATCCAGAAATTACTACCCGGGAGGTCCTGCTTCTCAGCTTTCTGCCTAATTCTCTAAATTCTCTTTCCAGGACCTCATTGCTTTTCCTTCCTTTGTCATTGATACCAATATGTACCGAGACATCTGGCTGCTCTCCCTCCCTCTAGGGATCCTGGCCCTGGCACCTAGGAGACAACATACCACTCGGGTGTCCCGTTCACATCCACAAAAAACCCTATCACTACCACTCCCTTCTTCTCTCTCTTTCCGTTCTGTACCATGGACCCACGCTCAGTCCCAGTAACCCAGTCTCCATGGCATTCCCCTGGGAGGTCACCCCCACAACAGTATCCAAAACAGTATACTTATTATTGAGTGGAATGGCCACCGGATGCTTTGCTCTAACTGCCAATTCACATTTCCATTTCTCCTGACAGTCACCCAGCTACTCAGCTCCTGTAATTTCGGGGTGACTACTTCCCTGTAACTCTGATTGATTATCTCCTCACTCTTCCGTACAGCCCGAAGGTCATCCAGCTGCTGCTCCAGATCCCTAACACGGTCTTCAAGGAGCTGCAGCCGGATGGATTTCACGCAGATTTAGTCCCCTGGGAGACTGGGTCTCCGGGACTCCAATATCCAGTGTGGAGAACACACAACAGCCAATCACTACACTAGGTACAGCAAGAGAGAGAGAAAATGAACCCTAACAGAAGCTTACCTGGAGCCAAAGCCTCCTTCAGACTCAGATTCAGAATCAGGATATTATCACCGGCATGTGACGTGAAATGTGTTAACTTAGCAGCAGCAGTTCAATGCAATACATAATCTAGAAGATAAAAAACCAAAATAAAATAATAAATAAATCAGTTACAGTATACATATATTGAATAGATTAAAAATCATGCAAAAAACAGAAATACTATGTATTAAAAAATGTGAGGTAGTGTCCAAGGGTTCAATGTCCATTCAGGAATTGGATGGCTGAGGGGAAGAAGCTGTTCCTGAATCACTGAGTGTGTGCCTTCAGGCTTCTGTACCTCCTACCTGATGGTAACAGTGAGAAAAGGGCATGCCCTGGGTGCTGGAGGTCCTTAATAATGGACGCTGCCTTTCTGAGACACCGCTCCCTAAAGATGTCCTGGGTACTTTGTAGGCTAGTACCCAAGATGGAGCTGACTAGATTTACAACCTTCTGCAGCTTCTTTCAGTCCTGTGCAGTAGCTCCTCCATACCAGTGATGCAGCCTGTCAGAATGCTCTCCACAGTACTATAGAAGTTTTCGAGTGTATCTTTGACATGCCAAATCTCTTCAAACTCCTAATGAAGTATAGCCATTGTCTTGCCTTCTTTATAACTGTTGGGACTAGGTTAGATCCTGAGAGATCTTGACACCCAGGAACTTGAAGCTGCTCACTCTCTCCATTTCTGATCCCTCTATGAGGATTGGTATGTGTTCCTTCGTCTTACCCTTCCTGAAGTCCACAATCAGCTCTTTTGTCTTACTGACGTTGAGTGCCAGGTTGTTGCTGCGGCACTATTCCACTAGTGGTATATCACACTCCTGTACGCCCTCTCATCACCACCTGTGATTCTACTAGTAATGGTTGTATCGTCAACAAATTTATAGACGGTATTTGAGCTATGCGTAGCCACACAGTCATGTGTATATAGAGAGTAGAGCAGTGGGCTAAGCACACACCCGAGGTGCACCAGTGTTGGTTGTCAGCGAAGAGGAGATATTATCACCAATCTGCACAGCTGTGAGCCAGTCTGACACTTCTACTCCCACCACGAGCCTATTCCTGACGATGACCACCCCGCTTATCCCTTCTGCGCGCTTAAACAAGCATCACCGACCTGCGGGAAACCTTGTCACTGTGGCCTGTTCCTGCCGCTGAGTGGGTATTCAGAATACCGTCACCAACGAGGTCTTGCCACTAGCACAGTAAGCTGTTTACCGTTTACCTGTGCTGCACAGTACATGCATTTTTAATTTATTTGTGGTAATATTTTGCTTTAGGTGCTGTGTGTGATATGTTTTGTGGGTGCACCTTGGTCCGCAGGAACATTGTTTCGCTTTGTTGCATCAGAATCAGGTTAAATATCACTGCCATATGTTGTGAAATTTCAAACAAGAGAAAATCTGCAGATGCTGGAAATCCAGCACGTTGTGCGTGTTGCTTGGAGGAACTCAGCAGGCCAGGCAGCATCTATGTACAGTTGATGTTTCAGTCCTGCCAGAGGGTCTTGGCCCGAAAGGTCGATTGTACTCGTCTCCATCGATGCTACCTGACCTGCTGAGTTCCTCCAGCATTTTGTGTGTGTTGTGAAATTTGTCGTTTTCTGGCAATAACTTACAGCAAGTATATTCGGTATAAATATTAGATTAGAGCAAAAAGAGGAATAATACTGAGGTAGTTAGTGTTCATGGGTTCATTGTCCATTCAATCTGATGGCAGAGGGGAAGTGTGTGTGTGTGTGTGTGTGTGTTACACACACATCAGATGACAATAAACGTGAACTTGAACTTTCAAGCTTTTGTATCTTTCTGCTCAGTGGGAGAGGAGATAAGAGAGAATATTCTGGGCGCATGGTGTCTTTGAGTATGCTTGATTTTCTTTAGTCTTTTCATTTTATCTTTGATTACCTAAATGGAGAGAAAATACAAAAATATGAGGCACAAAGGGTCTTGGGGTACTAGGGCAGGATTCCCTTCAGGTTAATTTGCAGGTTGAGTCTGTGGTGAGGAAGGCAAATGCAACGTTAGCATTCATTTCAAGAAGACTAGAATAAAAAAGCAAGGATGTAAAGTTGAGACTTTATAAAGCACTGGTGAGGCCTCACTTAGAGTGATGTGAGCAGTTTTGGGCCCCTTATCTTAGAAAATGAGCTGAAACTGGAGAGGGTTCAAAGGAGGTTCACAAAAATGATTCTAAGTTTGAACGGCTTGTCATATGAAGAGCGTTTGATGGCTCTGGGCCTGTATTCACTGGAATTCAGAAGAATGAGGGGTGACCTCACTGAAACCTATCCAATAGTGATAGGCCTTGATAAATAAGAGTGGATGTGGAGAGGATGTTTCTTATGGTGGAGGTTCCAAGACCAAGAGGACACAGTTTCAAAAGACGGACATCCTTCTAGAACGAAGATGAGTAGGAATTTGGGGTTGAGAGGGAAAACGGATCAGCCGTGATGGAATGGCGGAGCAGACTCGATGGGCCGGGTGGCCTAATTCTGCTCCTGTGTCTGATGGTCTTACATTGGCTGCTTCACCGAGACAGCGGAATGTGTAGTCCGAGTCCAGAGACTTCAGACCCAAAACACTGAGTGTCCTTTTCCTTCCTCAGATGCTGTCTGACCGGGTGAGTTTTCCCAGATGCTGACGAGTTGAAGGGTGCTAGGTTTTGTCCTGCCCCGCCTCTCCGCATTAAAACAATTATTCTGTCTGAGCACTCAAAGGCAAGTCCTCACAGCAGGCTTGTGAACGCAACGCACACTTTGATAGTAATTGAAAGATCTAAACCTGCAGATGCTGGAAATCTGAAACAAACCCAAAATTGTAGGAACTAGTTGGTGTCTGTGGAAAAGGAAACAGGCGACAGCTGAGATATCTAATAAAACAATGATGTGGGAAAGGATAGAGTAGAAGTTCAAAATAAAGCTAATATCAAAGTACATACATGCCACCATATACAACTGAGATTCATTTCCTTGCAAATGTACTCAATAAATCTATAGATGACAACCATAACAGAATCAATGAAAGACTGCTGGTCATTCACCCAGTGTGCAAAAAACAAAAAGAAACAATAATAAAAAATATCGAAAACATGAGACGAAGAGTCATTGAAAGTGAGTCCATAGGTTATGGAAACAGTTCAGTGATGGGGTGAGTGAAGTTGAGTGAACTGCTTTGACTTCAAGCAGGGTTTCCCAACATGGGGTCCATGGACCCCTCGGTTAATGGTAAGTCTACATGGCAGAAAAAGATTGGGAACTCCGGATTTAAAGATACAGTAAAGAGATTGACGTAAAAGCTGCCAAAGGCGGGCCAGAGATGTGGATGAAAGTGGAAATCAAACAGAGAGTGCTCGAAATGCACAGCAGATCAGACAGCGTGTGTAGGGAGAAAAACACCACGATAATAATAGACGGCTGAGCTGGGATAATACAACAGCGCTGCTCCTTCCCAGCTCCAACTGCCCCAGCATAATCAAAGACCCCTCCCACCCCAGACATTCTCCTTCCACTGGGCAGAGGATTCACCAGGCTCAAGGACACTTTCTATCTCCCTGTTATAAGACCACTATACGAGAAGATCGAGGATCAAAGACCTGATAAAGTGGCCACTGCATTTATATTTACATGTTAGGAATATGCTGTGGTACACTGGCGCAACTTGCAACAAGAAAATGGATTCTTGATCTCACAATTTACCTCATTATGATCTTGCAGCTTATTGTCCAACTGCACTGCACTTCCTGCGTAACTGTAACCCTTTATTCTGCATTCTGTTTTTGCTTTCCCTTGTACTACCTTGACGTTCTGTTGTACTGAAATGATCTGTTGCAGTTATGAGTACGAATGAAGCATCTCAGCCCAAAATGTTGGATGTTTATTCCTGTCTATAGATGATGCCTGGCCTGCTGAGTTCCTCCCGCGTTTTGTGTGTGTTGCTCTGGGTTTCTAGCGTCTGCAGAATCTCCTGTTTATGATTTGCTGCAACATAACATAGAGTCTTAGACTTGTAGAGCAATTTAGCACTGAAACAGGCCACTCAGCCCATCTAGTCAGTGCTGAACTTCCCCACTCTTGAGCAAAATCCTGGAGGAACTCAGCAGTTCAGGCATTTTTAGAAGGCAATAAGAGTCAACATTTCGGACTGGCCAGAACAAGAATGTGGTGGGGAGGAGTAAAAGTGCAAACTGGCAGGTGATGGGTGAGACCAGATGAGGGGAGAGCTGGGTGGGTGGGGTGAAGTGAGAAGCTGTGAGGGGAAAGGCGGAAGAGGTAAAGGGCTGGAGAAGAAGGAATCTGACAGGAGAGGAGAGTGGACCATGGAAGAAAGGGAAGGAGGAAGGGCACCAGAGGGAGGGGAGGAGAAAAGAAGGGGTGAGAGGAACCTGAGTGGGGAATGTTAAAAGAGTGAAGGGGGAACGGGGAGAAGTTACAGAAGTCACTGTCCATGTCATCAGTTTGGAGACCATCCACAAGGAATAAGAGGTGTTCTCCTGTAATTTAAGCGTGGCCTCATCATGGCAATAGGGGAGGCCATGGACAGACGTGTTGGAATGGGAAATGGATTTGAGTGTGAGGGGTGGCCACTGGAAAAGCCCGTGGCAGACACAGCAAAGGTACATGACAAAGTAGACTTCAGGCAAGTGTGCTACAAAGCTTTTGTACCAGCCCATCCACCTGTGCAGTCAGTTCAATGGCGATCGAGGCCACAGCAGTAACAGACGGTGTCTTCTCGCTACAGGGGGGAGTCTTCCATCGGCAGGGGCCACAATCGCGAAGAGGGACCTTGTCATTTGCAGCTCTGGCAGACAGAAGGAGAAGTTGGCATCGCTGCGGAAGATGGTTCCAGGCCCTTTCACACCACTGGCACAGCCTGGAGAACGGCACCAACCTGTGCCCAGAGGACAGCCGCCTGCCAGCCGCCCAGGTGAACTCTTCACCCGGGTGCCCAGACCTCCAGCAGCCTCCAAGACCCCCACCTGTCCCAGCGCTCGGAAGCGGCCGGTGTCGGCCTGCGTGAGGAAGGTGGAACTGGGTGGCAGGGTCCCAGGTTCCCAGGAATGGACCCAGCAACTGGATCTCTCCAAGTCCTCCCACCACATTGTCCCACTAGCCCATTACCTACCCCACTGCTTGAAAGGGTTTTAAATCAGAAAATTCATACCCCCACCCCTCATTGCTGTCTTCCCTAATGATCCTTCCTCTGTGTCTGAAATGGATCTGTTATTGTTCAGCAGTTCTTATATCAAGAGACATTAACCAATAAAGAAAAGCATAACTGGCAGCCAATAGGGGTTCTGTGTCTCAAGTTCACTGTCATATGCACAAGTACTGTACACGTATGACCAGGTGCAATGAGTGACTTACTTGTAGCACCACAGACATATGACATTCTCCTGCCTTCTCTCTGTAACCTTTGACAGTAATGTTCCCTATAACTTATTTTCACAGCTGTGTGGACCAACCATTGTTCTGAGCACAGCCTGAAGACTGTGCAACACTTGAGATTTTTTTTGTTATATACAATGAATATTGAGAATGAAAATGGAAAATAACATACTTTTGATTTTATTAATTGAAGAGTATAATGCAAACTGTACAACAAAGAAAATCTTTCACATTTCGTAGACTTTTTGTAGCTGTGTTCAAATTCCAGAGCGCAGCATCAAAGGCTATGTGCACGGGAGCATTTCAGCTACTGCGTGGCTGTGCAGGTTAGAGAGAACAGTGTTTGACACCCTTACTAATCAAGAACCTATCAACCTCCACTTTAAATGTATCCAATGACTTGGCCTCCACAGCCATCTGTAGCAATGAATTCCACAGATTCACCATCCCCTGGATAAAGAAATTCCTCAACTATGTTCTGTGGCTGTGCCCTCTGGTTTTTGGCTCCCCCAGAAGGGGAAACATTCTCTCCACATCCACTCTATATAGGCCTTTTGAATTTTTGTTATTCAATGAGACCCCCCCCGCCCCCGGCCCAATCTTCTAAACCTCAGCACGTACAGGCCCAGAGTCATCAAACGTTCTTCATATGTTAACCTTTTAATTCCCAGGATCATTTTTGTAAACCTTCCTCTGGACCATCTCCAATGCCAGCACATCTTTTCTTAGATACAGTACCCAAAACCACTCACAATATTCCAAGTGCAGTCTGACCAATGCCTTCTAAAGCCTCAGCATTACATCTTTGCTTTTGTATTCTAGACCTCTTGAAATGAATGCTAACATTGCATTTGCCTTCCTCACCACCAACTCAAACTGCAGATTAACCTTTAATGAATCCTGCACTAGGACGCCAAAGTCCCTTTTGCACCTCTGCTTTCTGAATTTGCTCCTCGTTTAGAAAGCTGAGGAAAGACGATTCTGACTGCCTACCCTATTTACATCTCTCAGAATTTTCTAACCTTCTATCAGGCCCCTGCTGCTCCAGAGAAAACCCAATCCTGTTGAACCTCTCATTATAGCTCATGCCCTCTGATCCTGGCATAATCCTGGTGAGCCTCTTCTGCACCCTCCCAAACTTTCACACCTTTCCTATAATGGGGTGACCAGAACTGTATCAACAGAAGAAAGGAGCACAGAAGGCAGGAGAGTTTGGAAATGATTTTATTTATATCAGTCAGCAAAGCTTGGGAAAATGAGATCTCCGCTTGCTCCAGGGACATTAGGCTGGATCTGAACTTCAGCGATGGGGGCTTGTGACACAGGGGTGGTAACCGTCACCTCCCAACATCCACAAAACCAAGGTCTTCTACCAACCTGCCACTCTGAACATGAAGTTATCGCAGGTCTCCACACAGGCATACCGTCATCTCTCCAGAACCTCTGGCATTTCTCCTGGCGCACCCTCTCCAGTCTTAAGAGGCTCGCCCTCGAGGCGCCTCTGCTCCTCCTCGTCCTGCCGCCTCAATGTCCTCTCCACGTCCTCGGGGATCTTCACCTCCAGCAGGTTCTCCATCCCAGCCTCGGGCTCGTCAGAGATCAGCACCTGGGGGGGTGGAGGAGGTACCAGGAGACTGTGGACAAATCAGTGACACCGATGGCAGCCATCTCCCACCTCTACAAGTGGGTCCTTGCCCAGTCTGATGGGGAGCAGATCAAAATGGTTTACTGGTGCAAGAAGATGAACTCTTGACTTCATAACGTACCTCACAGTCATAGAGTACTACAACACAAAACAGGACTTTCAGCCCATCTAATCCCCATATCTACAAAAGGATAGGCCATGTATTTAAGAAAGCATGCACTGGCATTGCAGAGGGTCCAGGAGAGGTCTGAGAGAGCGTGCAAGACAAGCATTTTACTGGGTTTTGGTACACGTAACAACAATAAAGCAATACTAATTTTACCTGCTGCTGTCCTCCCTTGGTGACTGCATTTGATAATCCCACTGGCAGGATGGTACTTCCACAGCACTGGCCAACCCATAACCCACCCCCCAATTCTCTCCCTCAGCATTGACGAGTCCAGATGAAAGATCAGCTGTTGATTCCTGTCCATGGATGCTGCCTGACTTGCTAAGTTCCACCAGCATTTGCTACCCTTGGTACCGATTCTCTCCCAACACATTCAACAAGGCTGCATTCGCTCGACACTGCCCTCCCCACAGGGCAGCACCCTCAGTCCCACAACACTGGAATGTCTTACAAAACAGTCGGGGGTTCTGGAATTATGACTAATTATGGGTGAACCAAAATAAGAACCAGTCTTTAAGGAAGAAAACTGGTACACAATTTAACTTCCAACTGAAACTTAGTAGCTACTGAAAACCAATCATTGGGTGTGGAACATTGCAGCTCTGTACGATTGGTAGGGGGAGACAACAGATGAATGTTCCTGCACAAATGCCAGAGCAATTCAGCAGGTCAGGCAGCATCTATGGACAGGAATTAACAGCTGACATTTCAGGCCAAGACCCTTCATCTGAACATCCTGATGAAGGGTCCCAGCCCGAAACGTCAACTGTTTATTTCTCTCCATGGATGCTGCCGAACCTGCTGGATTCCTCTAACATTTTGTACGTGTTACTTTAGATCTCCAGCATCTGCAGAATCTCTTGTGTGCTCCTGCCATTCGCACATTTAAGGCACAGTTCTGATTTGTCACTTAACCTTCCGGTAAGTTGTATACTCACGGAGACAGCCTTCAAAACTGTTACAAAGGGGGTACATTTTGGGTATCTGGCTTTCGGAACAGATACCAGCGTTGAATATTCAAAGGGACATGCTGCCATTGAAGAAATTCTGTAGATGTACCTGACTACACTCAGTGGCCACTAATGTAAATATCTAACCAGCCAATCGTGTGACAGCAACTCAATGCATGAAAGCATGCAGATATGGTCAAGAGGTTCAGTTGTTTTTTCAGACCAAACATCAGAGTGGGGAAGAAATGGGATCCAAGTATCCTTGACCGTGGAGTGCTTGTTGGTGCCAGACGAGGTGGCACCAGATCAGTCAGTGAGAAACTGCTGATCTCCTGCACAACAGTCTCTAGAGCAGGGTTTCCCACCCTACTTTATGTCATGGACCCCTGGTCTAGACATTACAGAGAATTGTGAGGGGGAGAAATAAAACATCAAGTAAGCAGCAGTTCTGTGGGCAAAAATGCCTTGTTAATGAGATGGGTCAGAGGAGAATTGTCAGATTAGTTAAAGCTGACAGGAAGGCAACACCAATTCAAATAACCACCCATTACACCAGTGGCGTGCAGAAGAGCATCTCTGAATGCATAACACATTGATATTTGAAGAGGATGGGCTACAGCAGCAGACCACAGCAGGTTCCACTCATCTACCTAATGAGTTAATTCAAGTTGTTAAGGTTCAGTCTGTGACTTTAGCAGGTGAAAATGTAGTTAATCGGTTATTGTTCTCTTTCAGTTGAAAAAGTTATAACATCGTGTCAGGACTCTCTCCCTTCTGGAGGTTTACTGTGTGAATAAAGACTTCTTCATTTCCCAGTTACAACCTCCGTGTGGTTTAGTGCTAGTGATTCTCAACAGAAAAGGATCACGAGAGGCCTCAGCAACAGGCCATGCAACGTCTGTGGAGGGAAATGGACAGTCGACTTTTCAGCTCGAGACCCTTCATCAAGGACTGGAGAGTGGGGAGTTTGCCAGAATAAAAAGGTTAGGGAGAAAAGTGGAGGAAGAGCTGGCAGGGGAAAGGTGGATCTAGGTGAGGGGGTGATGGTAGGGGAGTGGTAAGAAGCTGGAGGTGATAGGTGGATCTAGGTGAGGGTAGGGGAGTGGTAAGAAGCCGGAGGTGATAGGTGGATCTAGGTGAGGGTAGGGGAGTGGTAAGAAGCCGGAGGTGATAGGTGGATCTAGGTGAGGGGTGAGGGTAGGGGAGTGGTATGAAGCTGGAGGTGATAGGTGGATCTAGGTGAGGGTAGGGGAGTGGTAAGAAGCTGGAGGTGATAGGTGGATGTAGGTGAGGGTAGGGGAGTGGTAAGAAGCTGGAGGTGATAGGTGGATGTAGGTGAGGGTAGGGGAGTGGTAAGAAGCTGGAGGTGATAGGTGGATCTAGGTGAGGGTAGGGGAGTGGTAAGAAGCTGGAGGTGATAGGTGGATCTAGGTGAGGGTAGGGGAGTGGTAAGAAGCTGGAGGTGATAGGTGGATCTAGGTGAGGGTAGGGGAGTGGTAAGAAGCTGGAGGTGATAGGTGGATCTAGGGGAGGGTAGGGGAATGGTAAGAAGCTGGAGGTGATAGGTGGATCTAGATGAGGGTAGGGGAGTGGTAAGAAGCTGGTGATAGGTGGATCTAGGAGAGGGTAGGGGAGTGGTAAGAAGCTGGAGGTGATAGGCGGATGTAGGTGAGGGTAGGGGAGTGGTAAGAAGCTGGAGGTGATAGGTGGATCTAGGTGAGGGTAGAGGAATGGTAAGAAGCTGGAGGTGATAGGTGGATCTAGGTGAGGGTAGGGGAGTGGTAAGAAACTGGAGGTGATAGGTGGATCTAGGTGAGGGTAGGGAAGTATAAGAAACTGGAGGTGAAAGGTGGATCTAGGTGAGGGTAGGGGAGTGGTAAGAAGCTGGTGATAGGTGGATGTAGGTGAGGGTAGGGGAGTGGTAAGAAGCTGGAGGTGATAGGTGGATGTAGGTGAGGGTAGGGGAGTGGTAAGAAGCTGGAGGTGATAGGTGGATCTAGGTGAGGGTAGGGGAATGGTAAGAAGCTGGAGGTGATAGGTGGATCTAGGTGAGGGTAGGGGAGTGGTATGAAGCTGGAGGTGATAGGTGGATCTAGGTGAGGGTAGGGGAGTGGTAAGAAGCTGGTGATAGGTGGATGTAGGTGAGGGTAGGGGAGTGGTGAGAAGTTGGAGGTGATAGGTGGATCTAGGTGAGGGAAGGGGAGTGGTAAGAAGCTGGAGGTGATAGGTGGATCTAGGTGAGGGTAGGGGAGTGGTAAGAAGCTGGAGGAGATAGGTGGATCTAGGTGAGGGGTGAGGGTAGGGGAGTGGTATGAAGCTGGAGGTGATAGGTGGATCTAGGTGAGGGTAGGGGAGTGGTAAGAAGCTGGAGGTGATAGGTGGATCTAGGTGAGGGGTGAGGGTAGGGGAGTGGTAAGAAGCTGGAGGAGATAGGTGGATCTAGGTGAGGGTAGGGGAGTGGTAAGAAGCTGGAGGAGATAGGTGGATCTAGGTGAGGGTAGGGGAGTGGTAAGAAGCAGGAGGTGACAGGTGGATCTAGGTGAGGGTAGGGGAGTGGTAAGAAGCTGGAGGTGATAGGTGGATCTAGGTGAGGGTAGGGGAGTGGTAAGAAGCTGGAGGTGATGGGTGGATGTAGGTGAGGGTAGGGGAATGGTAAGAAGCTGGTGATAGGTGGATCTAGGTGAGGGTAGGGGAGTGGTAAGAAGCTGGAGGTGATAGGTGGATCTAGGTGAGGGGTGAGGGTAGGGGAGTGGTATGAAGCTGGAGGTGATAGGTGGATCTAGGTGAGGGTAGGGGAGTGGTAAGAAGCTGGAGGTGATAGGTGGATCTAGGTGAGGGTAGGGGAGTGGTAAGAAGCTGGAGGTGATAGGTGGATCTAGGTGAGGGTAGGGGAGTGGTAAGAAACTGGAGGAGATAGGTGGATCTAGGTGAGGGTAGGGGAGTGGTAAGAAGCAGGAGGTGACAGGTGGATCTAGGTGAGGGTAGGGGAGTGGTAAGAAGCAGGAGGTGACAGGTGGATCTAGGTGAGGGTAGGGGAGTGGTAAGAAACTGGAGGTGATAGGTGGATCTAGGTGAGGGTAGGGGAGTGGTTAGAAGCAGGAGGTGACAGGTGGATCTAGGTGAGGGTAGGGGAGTGGTAAGAAGCTGGAGGTGATAGGTGGATCTAGGTGAGGGAAGGGGAGTGGTAAGAAGCTGGAGGTGATAGGTGGATCTAGGTGAGGGTAGGGGAGTGGTGAGAAGCTGGAGGTGATAGGTGGATCTAGGTGAGGGTAGGGGAGTGGTAAGAAGCTGGAGGTGATAGGTGGATCTAGGTGAGGGTAGGGGAGTGGTAAGAAACTGGAGGTGATAGGTGGATCTATGTGAGGGTAGGGGAGTGGTAAGAAGCTGGAGGTGATAGGTGGATCTAGGTGAGGGTAGGGGAGTGGTAAGAAACTGGAGGTGATAGGTGGATCTAGGTGAGGGTAGGGAAGTATAAGAAACTGGAGGTGAAAGGTGGATCTAGGTGAGGGTAGGGGAGTGGTAAGAAGCTGGTGATAGGTGGATGTAGGTGAGGGTAGGGGAGTGGTAAGAAGCTGGAGGTGATAGGTGGATGTAGGTGAGGGTAGGGGAGTGGTAAGAAGCTGGTGATAGGTGGATCTAGGTGAGGGTAGGGGAGTGGTAAGAAGCTGGAGGTGATAGGTGGATCTAGGTGAGGGTAGGGGAATGGTAAGAAGCTGGAGGTGATAGGTGGATCTAGGTGAGGGTAGGGGAGTGGTATGAAGCTGGAGGTGATAGGTGGATCTAGGTGAGGGTAGGGGAGTGGTAAGAAGCTGGTGATAGGTGGATGTAGGTGAGGGTAGGGGAGTGGTGAGAAGTTGGAGGTGATAGGTGGATCTAGGTGAGGGTAGGGGAGTGGTAAGAAGCTGGAGGTGATAGGTGGATCTAGGTGAGGGTAGGGGAGTGGTAAGAAGCTGGAGGAGATAGGTGGATCTAGGTGAGGGGTGAGGGTAGGGGAGTGGTATGAAGCTGGAGGTGATAGGTGGATCTAGGTGAGGGTAGGGGAGTGGTAAGAAGCTGGAGGTGATAGGTGGATCTAGGTGAGGGGTGAGGGTAGGGGAGTGGTAAGAAGCTGGAGGAGATAGGTGGATCTAGGTGAGGGTAGGGGAGTGGTAAGAAGCTGGAGGAGATAGGTGGATCTAGGTGAGGGTAGGGGAGTGGTAAGAAGCAGGAGGTGACAGGTGGATCTAGGTGAGGGTAGGGGAGTGGTAAGAAGCTGGAGGTGATAGGTGGATCTAGGTGAGGGTAGGGGAGTGGTAAGAAGCTGGAGGTGATGGGTGGATGTAGGTGAGGGTAGGGGAATGGTAAGAAGCTGGTGATAGGTGGATCTAGGTGAGGGTAGGGGAGTGGTAAGAAGCTGGAGGTGATAGGTGGATCTAGGTGAGGGTAGGGGAGTGGTGAGAAGCTGGAGGTGATAGGTGGATCTAGGTGAGGGTAGGGGAGTGGTAAGAAGCTGGAGGTGATAGGTGGATCTAGGTGAGGGGTGAGGGTAGGGGAGTGGTATGAAGCTGGAGGTGATAGGTGGATCTAGGTGAGGGTAGGGGAGTGGTAAGAAGCTGGAGGTGATAGGTGGATCTAGGTGAGGGTAGGGGAGTGGTAAGAAGCTGGAGGTGATAGGTGGATCTAGGTGAGGGTAGGGGAGTGGTAAGAAGCTGGAGGTGATAGGTGGATCTAGGTGAGGGTAGGGGAGTGGTAAGAAACTGGAGGAGATAGGTGGATCTAGGTGAGGGTAGGGGAGTGGTAAGAAGCTGGAGGAGATAGGTGGATCTAGGTGAGGGTAGGGGAGTGGTAAGAAGCAGGAGGTGACAGGTGGATCTAGGTGAGGGTAGGGGAGTGGTAA
This sequence comes from Hemitrygon akajei, assembly GCF_048418815.1. Taxonomy (NCBI): domain Eukaryota; kingdom Metazoa; phylum Chordata; class Chondrichthyes; order Myliobatiformes; family Dasyatidae; genus Hemitrygon; species Hemitrygon akajei. The sequence continues at coordinate 174,560,597 of NC_133131.1, read as the reverse complement.
GAAACTGGAGGTGATAGGTGGATCTAGGTGAGGGTAGGGGAGTGGTTAGAAGCAGGAGGTGACAGGTGGATCTAGGTGAGGGTAGGGGAGTGGTAAGAAGCTGGAGGTGATAGGTGGATCTAGGTGAGGGAAGGGGAGTGGTAAGAAGCTGGAGGTGATAGGTGGATCTAGGTGAGGGTAGGGGAGTGGTGAGAAGCTGGAGGTGATAGGTGGATCTAGGTGAGGGTAGGGGAGTGGTAAGAAGCTGGAGGTGATAGGTGGATCTAGGTGAGGGTAGGGGAGTGGTAAGAAACTGGAGGTGATAGGTGGATCTAGGTGAGGGTAGGGGAGTGGTAAGAAGCTGGAGGTGATAGGTGGATCTAGGTGAGGGTAGGGGAGTGGTAAGAAACTGGAGGTGATGGGTGGATCTAGGTGAGGGTAGGGGAGTGGTATGAAGCTGGAGGTGATAGGTGGATCTAGGTGAGGGTAGGGGAGTGGTAAGAAGCTGGAGGTGATAGGTGGATCTAGGTGAGGGTAGGGGAGTGGTATGAAGCTGGAGGTGATAGGTGGATCTAGGTGAGGGTAGGGGAGTGGTAAGAAACTGGAGGTGATGGGTGGATCTAGGTGAGGGTAGGGGAGTGGTATGAAGCTGGAGGTGATAGGTGGATCTAGGTGAGGGAAGGGGAGTGGTAAGAAGCTGGAGGTGATAGGTGGATCTAGGTGAGGGTAGGGGAGTGGTGAGAAGCTGGAGGTGATAGGTGGATCTAGGTGAGGGTAGGGGAGTGGTAAGAAGCTGGAGGTGATAGGTGGATCTAGGTGAGGGTAGGGGAGTGGTAAGAAACTGGAGGTGATAGGTGGATCTAGGTGAGGGTAGGGGAGTGGTAAGAAGCTGGAGGTGATAGGTGGATCTAGGTGAGGGTAGGGGAGTGGTAAGAAACTGGAGGTGATGGGTGGAAATGACAAAGGGCTGAAGAAGGTGAAATCTGTTAAGAGAGGATGGTTAAGCATGGGATAAAGGGAACCATAGGAAGGAATGTGCTGGTGACGGGCAGATTCAGAAGGCTGGGGAAAGGAAAGGGATGGATGATGGGTGCCGGATGCCAGTGGGAGAAGGAAAAAAAAGGCATGGGGTGGGGTGGCTGAGGGGAGTTGTTACCAGAAGTTGGAGAAATCGACATTCATGCTCATGATTGATAATGGTATTAGTATTGGTTTATTATTGTCACGTTCCACCAGAGTGAAAAGCTTGTCTTCATACTGTTCATGCAGATCAAATCATCACACAGTGCATTGAGGTAGAATTACAATGCAGAATAAAGTGTAAAAGCTACCAAGAAAGTGCAGTGCAGATAAACGATAAAGTACAACACCGTTGATGTAGGCAGGTTGGGGGCAGCCAAGATGGAATACGAGGTCCTCTTCCTCTAATCTGCATCTAGCTTTAAATTTGCAGTAGGGTAGGCCGTGGGGAGACGTAATGTGGGAATGGGAAGAGGAATTAAAATGGCTAGCCAATCTTAGAGTTATCCACAAATTGGATGATTCAGTTTATGACACTATCAACCAGATGATTGCATAAGTACCTGGATAGGAGAGGTATGAAGGGCTATGGTCCAGGTGTGGGTCGATGGAACAAGGCAGATTTGCACAGACTAGACGGCCAAACCGCCCACTTCTGTGCTTAATGATGTTGGCTGGAATGGGACGCTTCAGTTACGAGGAGAGCTGGGGTCTACTCTGGGGTCTGGGGAGAGGCTGAGGGAGTAGCTGTTACAGATAACGTACATAGTAGGTAACAGAGGCCTGGTAAACGCGACCCACTGAACCATATTACTGCCGAATCAAAACAACTCACCTCAATCAACTTCTCGCAAGCAGCCACAACGTCCGGCTCCTTCTCCCACTTGTGTAGTTCCCGTAGGATCACGTAGGTGTTTCTGTCCCTCACCACCTTACGCCCGTTCTTCGTCGCCACAAGCTACGACAGAGTCAGCAGAGATAAATATACAGATTAGCTTCGTCACACGTACATCAAGGCCTGCAGGGAAATGCGCCATTTGCATCAACAACCAACACAGCCTGAGGATGCGCTGGGGGCAGCTCCTAAGTGTCACCACACTTCCAGCACCAACATAGCTTACCCACAGGTCATCAACGCTAACCTGTGGGTCTTTGAGACCGGAACGGCCGGAGGAAACCCATGCGGTCACAGGGAGCACGTACAAACTCCACAGACAGAGGCGGGAATTGAACTGATCGTGGGTGCTGTACGCAAAGTTACACAGGACTAGTGCCAGCTTCCCACGAGGCTACAAGAAGCCAGATAGGGTGTTCAGTGAACGGTAGGGTTCTGGGGAATGTTACAGACCCGAGGGAACTAGATGTGCAAACACATCAGAATCAAGTTTCTGATGTGACATACGTTGTGAAATTTGTTTTGTGACAGTACATTGCAAATTCAAGGACAATTTTAACTATCATTCAACTATACATGAATACCGCCAAACAAGACAGTGTTACTCTGGGGCCATGGTGCAGAACACAGCACCAACATTCACACAAAGCACAAGGCACATAGGTCATATACAAGTCCAAAGTAAGTTTTATTATCAAAGTACATATGTGTCACCATAATCAACCAAAATTACTTTTCCTGCAGGCATACTCAATAAATCCATTACAGAATAATAGAATCGATGAAAGACTCACGAACTTGGGCATTCACCAATATGCACAAGACAAGAAACTATGCCGGTACAAAAATAAAGAAATAATAGTAAGTAAATAAATTAGCAAACAAGCAAGCAATAAGGAGAACATGAGATGAAGAGTCCTTGAAAGTGAGTCCAGAGGTTGTGGGGAACATTTCAAAGATGGGGTAAGTGAAGTTGAGCAAAGTTAATCCCTTTGGTTCAAGAGCCTGATGGTTGAGGGGTACTAACTGTTCCTGAACCAGGTGGTGAGAGTCCTGATGCTCCTGTACTTTCCTTCTGATGGCAAAGAGAGCCCATCTTGGGTGGTGGGGGTCCTTGCTTTCCTGTGACAACACTTCATGTAGATGCTCTCAATAGTGGGAGGGTTTTACCCGTGATGGACTGGGCTGTATCCACCACCTTTTCTAGAATTTTCCATTCAAGGCCACTGGCGTTCCATACCAGTCTGTGATGCAGCCAGTCAATACGCTCTACACCAGACATCTAAGGAAGTTTCTCAAAGTTTTAGATGTCACATCGAACCTTCACAAGCTCCTAAGGAAGTAGAGGCGCTGCTGCGCTTTCTTCATAATTGCACTTACCTGCTGGGCCCTGAAGAGGTCCTCTGAAATAACACTGAGGAATTGAAAGCTGCGGACCCTCTCCACCTCTGATCCTCCGATGAGGACTGGCTCATGTTCCCCTGGTTTCCTCATCCTGGAGTCAATAATCAGTTTTGCTGACATCGAATGAGAGATTGTTGTCATGGCACGACTCAGCCGGATTTTCAGTCTCCTGCCCACGTGCTGATTTGTCACCACCTTTGATTCGGCCTACGACAGTGGTGTCGTCAGCAAACTTAAATACGGCGCCGGAGCCGTGCTTAGCCACACTGGCATGTTCAATGTGAGTAGAGCATGGTCTTGCAGTGCACCTGTGCTGACGGAGACGGTGGACAGCAAGCCAATGTAATACAGTCACACACAGATATAGAACCCAAGTCCATGAATGTTGCAGCAGGCGAACACCAATGCAGCTCATCTTCTTTCAAGCAAACACTTGTGGGGGTGGGGGGGGAACACCGACTCCAGCACTCTGGTAGAGTGCCTGACTGTGCACCTCCCCAGACAGCTGCAAACAGGCAACACCACAGCCTGAGGCCTAGTCCTTGCTATGACTGAGGCCACGTAGCTCCACTGCTGCCTGCTCCCACAATACATAATAAAAAAAACTATAAATTACTGTAAGAAATACATTTTTTAAAATTAAATAAGTAGTGCAAAAGAGAACAAAGGAATAGGAGGTAGTGTTCATGCATTCATAGTCCATTTGTAAATCTGATGGCAGAAGCTGTTCCTAAAACATTGAGAATGTATCTTCAGGCTCCTCTACCACCTGTTTCTCCCCTCATTCTAAAGACCTAGGGTTAGATTTAATAAGGAGTGAACATTTGTGTCACCGACCAAAGCAGTCCGAGGATGTGCTGGAGGCAGCTCGCAAGCGTCACTGTGTTTCTGGCGCCAACGTAGCAGGTCCACAACTTACTAACCCTAACCCACACGTCTCAAAGTGGTGAAAAAGGCTTTTGGCAAACTGGCCCTCAGCAGGTTGAGCAGGTTGGAATTTGCTCCATCAGAGTTTGGGAGAATGATGGCTGATCTTATAGGCACATAAAATAATGAGTGGCAGAGACATGCTTTACCCCAGGATTGGAAAATCAAGAACCAGAGGGCACAGGTTGAAGGTGAGAGGGGAGATAATTAATAGGGAACCTGAGGGGCAACTTATTCGCCAAGTGGCTGGTCTACATATACAGAACAAACTGCCAGAGAAAGCAGTAGAGGTGCAGTTCTAGTTTAAACCCCACCGTGGAGCATTAGCAAACCTTCCTGCTAATCCCCCTCCAGTTCAGGTGCAAACTGTCCCAACTGTACAGGTCTCACCTTCCCTGGAAGAGAGCCCAATGATCCAAAAATCTTACGCCCTCCCTCCTACACCAACTCCTTCAACACTTGCTAAACTTTATGATCTTTCTGTTTCTGGCCACACTAGCACATGGTATGAGTAGCAATCCTGAGATCACAACCTTACCCTTTAACTTGGCAGCTAATTCCCCAAACTCACTTTGCAGAACCTCGTCACAATTCCTATCTCTGTCATTGGTACTTACATGAACCACAGCCTCAGGCTGTTTACCCTCACACTTAAGAATGTTGAGGACTAGATTGGAGATGACCCAGACCATGGCATCGGGAGGCAACATCTTGGAATCTTGTTCTCATCCACCGAACCTCCTTTCTGTTCCCCAAATGAATTGCCCATCACCACGGCTCGCCCACCTTCTCTTCTGAGTCAGTACTCTTGCACTGGCCATTTAACCCCTTTCCGCTTCCTGACTGTCACCCAGTTTCCTGTGTCCTGGACCTTGGGTGTAACTACCTCTCTATACCCTACTTGTCACCCCTTCAGCCTTGGAGTTCATCCAGTTCCAGCTCCAACGCCTTAATGTGGATTATTGGAAGCTGCAGCTGGATGCACTTCTCACAGTTGTAGTGGTCAGGGACACTGGAGATCTCCCTGCCTTCCCCCATCCTGCAAGGGGTGCATTCCACTATCCTGCCTGTCATCTCTACTGTCCTAACTGAGCAAATACTGTATAAAGAAGGAAAAACAAGAAATTGTGTGTATGGGAGAGGGAGAAAATTCTACCTACAGTTTTTTTTTTGGCCTCATCTCACTGAAGCCTCTCCTTGTTGAAACCTTGAAGAGCTCAAGACTGTAACTCTGTCCACTCTGACAACAGCGCTTTGCTTACCCCCGCCTTACTTTAATTTGTTCTTGCCTATCAATTCTGAATGCTGATTGGGCACTGCTTAATACTCCAAACTGCCACGAGTCGTTGCCTTTTCTACTCAGTCGATGAACTTGAGTGAATAACGTCTTCTCAGGCTTCTGCTCTCTGACTGGGTGTTGCTCAAATCGCTTGCGTTGCTGCGCTGCATTTTACCACAGATCAGCTCGTGTGGTATATCACGGCATCTTGTTGTGCAGGAGCTGGCTACGTCTCCAAAAGCAGTCATTGCATTGGGACATGGCATCTTGCTGTGCAGGAGCTGGTACAATGTCTCCAAAAGCAGTCATCGCATTGGGACGTTGGATATCTCTCCCCACCCCCCCCCCCCCCCCCGACCGAGATAGTTTGTCTCCCTCTCCCCGTGTGTCTGCGTCTCACACACACACACACACTCCACGTGTTGTGCTGAAAGCCAGTGTGAGTGAGGGGTCACTGCCCACATCTCTGCCCCCTCCCACTGATACGCACCAGGTTAATGGCCTCAAGCAGCATCCTGCGGATATCTGGGTCCTCCTCACGCCGCTTGTCCTCGGGCAAATACTGTAGGTCCACGGGCAGCCCTGGGTCACAGGTTAGAGAGAGGCCAGAGGTCAGGGGTGTCTACGGGCATCATTAACAGACATTCGTTACTCCCAGAAAGTGAAGACAGGCAAACAGATCGAGTGGGGCCAAAGAGTGGCCTCTGTCAGAAGATGAGGTCTGATGTCCCAACCCACCCTCAGTGCTCACACAAAACACTGGGAGACTGAGGTCAGGCAACATCTCTGGAGGGAAATGGACAACTGACGTTTTGGGCCAAGGCCCTTCAATGGAACTAGACAGGAAAGTGGCGGGGGTAGGGGTGGGGTGGGAGGAAAGAGAAGATTCCAGAATAAAAGCATCCATCATCAGGGATTCCCATTGCCCATGTCATGCTCTCTTCTCACTACTGCCTTCAGGAAGGAGGTACAGGAGCCCCAGGACTCACACCACCAGGTTCAGGAACGGTTATTACCCCTTGACCCATCAGCCTCTTGAACCAGAGTAGATAACTTCACTCATCCCAACACTGAACCTTCCCAAAACCTATGAACTCACTTTTGTGGACTCGTCCCGATATTTATTGCTCATTTATTATAGTTTTTTTTGTATTTGCACAAATTTATCTTTTGCACATTGGTTGTTTGGGTGCAGACTTTCACTGGTTCTGTTGTGGTCTTTGTATTTATCGAGTATGCCCACAAGACAACGAATCTCAGGGTTTTATCTGGTGATACACTGTCCACATCCCAACATTACTGGCGAAATCCTGAGATCAACAAACATGTCCACACAGATCCAGTATAGAACCCTTCTGGAGAAAAGAGAAACAACGGCATCAACGATCAGTGAATCGCCAGTAATCTCGGGATCTGGACAGTGAATCAAACATTTCCAATGGACCTCTCTCGAAGCTAGCCAATCAGAATCTTCTACTGCTAAACCGTTCACAGTGTTTCCAACCAGCCAACCAGATCACGGTGTCTAATCAATATCCATCCAGACCCCAGAGGAGTACACAAGCTGCCATTCTGAGACAACACCCTGAACTGTGCACTGATGCTAGTTTCTCGATTGGAACCGCAATGTCTGTAAACATTCTGTCAAGCTTGGCAATCAATCAAACTTCCCAATAGCCACCCGAGCTACTAATAGTCTGCAAGGTTATCAAAGTATGCATACAATTGAGATTTGTCCTCCCACAGGCAGCCAACCCTACAGAACTCTTCAGCTCATGTTCTCTGTTTATTGCTTATTTATCCATTATTATAAGTATTTTGCATTAGTCGTCATGGTGAAAGACATTAGCAGTATGGTGGAAGTTCCAGGTGTCGAGGGACAGGAAGTGTGTGAAGTTACCATAACAAGAGAGAAGGTTCTTGGGAAACTGAATGGTCTGAAGGTAGATAAGTCACCTGAACCAGATGGTGTGTTCCCCAGGGTTCTGGAAGAGGTGGCTGAAGAGATCATGAAGGCATTAGTAATGATCTTTCAAGAATCACTAGATTCTGGAAGACTGGAAAATGTCACTCCATTCTTCAAGAAGGGAGAGAAGCAGAAGAAAGGAAACTATAGGCCAGTTAGTCTGACCTCAGTGGTTGGGAAGATGTTGGAGTCGATAATTAAGGATGAGGTCTGAGGGTACTTGGAGGCAGATGATAAAATAGGCCGTAGTCAGCATGGTTTCCGCAAGAGAAAATCTTGTCTGACAGATCTGTCGGAATTCTTTGAAGAAATAGCAAGCAGGATAGACAATGGAGAATCAGTTGATGTTGTATACTTGGATTTTCAGAAGGCCTTTGACAAGGTGCCACACATGAGGCTGCTTAACAAGCTACGAACCCACGGTATTACAGGAAAGATTCTAGCATGGATAAAGCAGTGGCTGATTGACAGGTGGCAAAGATTGAGAATAAAGGGAGACTTTTCTGGCTGGCTGCCGGTGACTGGTGTTCCACAGGGGTCCATGTTGAAACCGATTATTTTATGTCATATGTCAATGACTGGGATACTGAAATAGATGGCTTTGTGGCCAAGTTTGCGGCGATATGAAGATAGGTGGAGGGGCAGGTAGTTTTGAGGAAGTAGAGAGGCTTAAGATAGACTTAGATTAGGCGAATAGACAAAGAAATAGCAGATGGAATACAGTGTCAGGAATACAGTGGCAGAAGAAATGAAAGGCTGACCATTTTCTAAATGGAGAAAAAAAATACAAAAAAAAAGAGGTGCAAAGGGACTTGGGAGTTCTTGTGCAAGATTCCCTAAAGGTTAACTTGCAGGTTGAGTCTGTGGTGAGGAAGGCAAATGCAATGTTAGCATTCATTTCAAGAGGACTAGAATATAAAAGCAAGAATGTAATGGTGAGAATTTACAAAGCACTGGTGAGGCCACACTTGGAGTATCGTGAACAGTTTTGGGTCCCTTATCTTCGAAAGGATGTGCTGAAACTGGAGAGGGTTCAAAGAAGAAAATGATTCCAGGATTGAATGGCTTCTCATATGAGGAGCATTTGAAAGCTCTGGGCCTGTATGTGCTGGAATTCAGAAGAACAAGGGGTGACCTCACTGAAACCTCTCAGATGATGAAAGGCCTTGATAGAGTGGAACTGGAGATGTTTCCTATGGTGAGAGACTCAGAATAGAAGGGCGTCTTTGTAGAATGGAGATGAGGAGGAATTTCTTTAGCCAGAGAGTGGCGAATCTGTAGGATTCTTTGCCAAAGGCAGCTGTACAGGCAAAGTCTTTATGTATATTTAAGGCATAGTGAATAGATTCTTGATTAGTCAGGGCATGAAGGGATACAGAGACAAAGCAGGAGATTGGGGCTGAGAGGAAAATTGGATCAGCCATGATGAAATGGTGGAGCAAACTTGATGGGCCAAATGGCCTCATTCTGCTCCTATATCTTATGGTCGTTATTAATCATTTTGAATTTGCCCAGTAGTTTGTCTTTCACATTGTCCATCTTGTATGCAGTTTTTCATTGATTCTTTGTTGTTTGCAGTCCAAGTACTGCACAGAAACAGGCCCTTCAGCCCATCTAGTCTGTGCTGAACCATTTAAACTGCCCTAGTCTCATCAACCTGAACCATCGCCCTCCATATCCCTACCATCTAAGTATCTATCCCTTAAATGTTAAAATTGAGCTCGTGTGCACACCTGCGCTGGCAATTTATTCCACACTCTCACGGCCCCGAGTGAAGATATTTACCCTCATTTTCCCCTTAACTCTTTTCACTCTTAACCTCTAGTTCTAATCTCACCGAACCTTGGTGAAAAAAGCCTACTAGCATTTACTCTATCTATACCCTTCACAATTTTGTATACCTTTATAAAATCTCCCCTCAATTTTCTACTTTCCAAGGAATAAAATCCTAACCTATTCAATCTTTCCTTATAATTCAGGTCCTCCATCCTTTTAATTTTTTTCTATGTTCTTTCAAACTTAGTTAAATCTTTTCACAGCTCTAGAGGACCCTGGTCAGACCCCACTTGCAGTACTGTGCACAGTTCTGGTCGCCTCACTACAGGAAGGATGTGGAAACCATAGAAAGGGTGCAGAGGAGATTTACAAGGATGTTGCCTGGATTGGGGAGCATGTGTTATGAGAATAGGTTGAGTGAACTCGGCCTTTTCTCCTTGGAGCGACAGAGGATGAGAGGTGACCTGATAGAGGTGTATAAGATGATGAGAGGCATTGATCGTGTGGATAGTCAGAGGCTTTTTCCCAGGGCTGAAATGGTTCCCACAAGAGGACACAGGTCTAAGGTGCTGGGGAGTAGGTACAGAGGAGATGTCAGGGATAAGTTTTTTTACTCAGAGAGTGGTGAGTGGAATGGGCTGCCAGCAACAGTGGTGGAGGCGGATATGATAGGGTCTTTTAAGATACTTTTAAATAGGTACATGGAGCTTAGTAAAATAGAGGGCTACAGGTAAGCCTAGTAATTTCTAAGGTAGGGACGTGTTCAGCACAACTTTGTGGGCTGAAGGGCCTGTATTGTGCTGTAGATTTTCTAGGTTTCTGTTTTCTGTTTGTAGGGGCCCAAAATTGCACACAATACTCCAAATTAGGCCTCACCAATGTCTAATACAACTTCAACATAACATCCCCACTCCTGTACTCAAAACTTTGATTCATGAAGGTCATTGTGCCAAAAGCTTTCTTTACAGCCCCATCTATTTGTACCGCTATTTTCAATGAATTCTGGACAATTTCTTTGTATCCATTGTGAATTCCCACAAATAAATGAATCTCAGGGTTATATATGGTGACTTATCTGTACTTTGATAATAAATTTACTCTCAGTGGCCACTCATTTCAATTCTATTTCCTATTCCATTAAGAGCTCTTAAAGATATTGGAGTCAAGGGATATGGGGAGAAGGCAGGAACGGGGTACTGATTGTGGATGATCAGCCATGATCACATTGAATGGCAGTGCTGGCTCAAAGGGCCGAATGGCCTACTCCTGCACCTATTGTCTATTCCCATTCTGACATGTTTATCCGCGGCATCCTCCTTGCTACGATGAGGCCACATTCAGATTGGAGGAGCAACACTTTATATTTTGTCTGGGTAGCCTCCAAACTGATGACATGAACATCTTTTTCTTTTATAAATCCATTGATTCTCATGGCTACTTAGACTATACCTCTTCCCAGCCTGTCACTTGTAAAAATGCCACTCCCTTCTCTCAGTTACTCCGTCTCCACCGCAACTGCTCTCAGGATGAGGCTTTTCATTCCAGAACTAATAAGATGCCCTCCTTCTTCAAAGAAAGGGGTTTCTCCTCTTCCAATATCAACGCTGCCCTCACTCACATCTCTTCCATTTTGCGCACGTTTGCCCTCACCCCATACTCCTGCCACCCCACTGGGGATAGGGTTCCTCTTGCCCTCACCCCACCAGCCTCCACGTACAACACATAATTCTCCATATTTTCTACCATCTCCAACTGGACCCACCACCAAGCACATCCTTCTCTCATCCATCCCCCCCCCCCCCCACAGAGATCACTCCCTAAGCGACTCCCTTGTCTGTTCAACCCTCCCCACCTGCAAGTGGAACAAGTGCTACACCTAACCCACATCTCCTCCCTCACTACCATTCAGGGCCCCAAACAGTCCTTCCTGGTGAGGTGACACTTCAACTGTGAGTCTGTTGGGGTCATATACTGTGTCTGGTGCGCCCGGTGGGTCTCCTGTATATTGGAGAGAACCAGTGCATATTTTGAGAGACTGTTTCATCAAGCACTGGGCTACATCTGCCAGAAAAAGTGGGTTCTCCTGGAGGCTGCCCATTTCAATTCTACTGCCATTCCCATTCTGACACGTCAATCCATGGCCTCCTCTAATGTCGCAACGATGCCACACTCAGGTTGGAGGAGCAACACCTTATATTCCGCCTGAGTAGCCTCCAACCTGATGGCATGAACATCGATTTCTTGAACTTCTGGTGATTGCCCCCCCCCCCCCCCCCACTTCACCATTCCTGTTTCCTCTATCACTCATCTCCTTACCTGCCCATCACTTCCCTCTGGTGCTCCTCCTCCTTCTTCCCTTTCACTGTACGATGAAATATGTGACAATAGACAATAGGTGCAGGAGTAGGCCATTCTGCCCTTCTAGCCAGCACCGCCATTCACTGTGATCATGGCTGATCATACACAATCAGTACCCCGTTCCTGCCCTCTCCCAATATCCCTTGACTCCGCTATCTATAAGAGCTCTATCTAACTCTCTAAAATTGGCTGACTATCTAAATAGTCAACCAGTTTTGCTTCACCACTCTAATGGCCATAGATTTCAATGTTTCAGGGAGAATGGAGGAAAAGGGGACCCAATTTCAAATGCTGCAGTATGTTTGATGGACTCCAGCACTTGACATTTTGGCACCGTTGCATAGTGACTAGCGAAACACATTACAGAACCACCTGTAAGACCAGAGTTCAGTTCCCAATGCTGTCTGTGAGGAGTTTGTACCTTCTCCCTGTGACCTGTGTCCTCCAGTTTCCTCCCACATTCCAAACACGTACAGGTTAGGGTCAGTGACGTGACTGACGGACAATGAGAATAGAAGGAGGCAGCACGGTAGTGTCAGGCTAGCATAACGCTTTACAGTGCTATGACGTGTTCATTCCTCCGCTGTCTGTAAGGAAGCTGTACGTTCTCCCTCTAATCACACAGGTTTCCTCTGGGTGCTCCCGATCCCTCCCACACTGAAAGATGTATGGGTCTGAGTTAGTAAACTGTGGGTATACTATGCTGGTGCTGAAAGTTTGGTGACACTTGTGGACTGCTCCCAACACTTCACAGACTGCACTGGTCGTTGACGTATTTCACTCTATTTGATATATATGTGACAAATAAAACTAATCTCTAATCTCTCTATTTATTTTATTTCAAGATATAATATGGAAAGGCCTTTCTGCCCCTTTGAGTTGTGCCGCCCAGCAACTCACCGATTTAACCCCAGCCCAATCACAGGACAATTTACAATGATCAATTAATACCATAAGATATAGGAGCAGATTGAGGCCATTTGGTCCATCGAGTCTGCTCCACATGGCTGATCCAATTTTCCTCTCCGCTCCAATCTCCTGTCTTCTCCCTGTATTCCTTCATGGCCTGACTAATCAAGAACCTATCAACCTCTGCCTTAAATGTACTCAATGACCTGGCCTCCACAGGTGCCAGTGGCAACGACTTCCACAGATTCACCACTCTCTAGCTTTCCTCATCTCTGTCCTAAACGGACATCCCTCTATTCTGAGGCTGTGTCCTCGGGCCTCCGACGTTCCCACCAGAGGAAACATCCTCTCCACATCCTCCCTACAAGGCCTTTCACCATTCGATAATTTTCAATGAGATCTCCACCCCGCTTCCATATTCTTCTGAATTCTAGTCAATACAGGCCCAGAGCCATCAAACACTCCTCATATCATAAGCCTTTCAATCACAGAATCATTTTAGTGAACCTCCTTTGAACCCTCTCCAATGAAAGCACATTCTTTCTTAGATCAGGGGCCCAAAACTGCTTATGATACTCCGTGAGGCCTCACCAGGGCCTTATAGAGTCTCAACAATACATCTTTATTTTTCTATTCCTAGGCTAACCTACTGCTCCAATTAATCCACTAGCTGGTACAGCTTTGGACTGTGACGTGAAGGAATGTACAAGCTTCCTTACAGAGGATGCTGGAATTGAACTTTGAGCTCCGACACGGCAACCTGTAATAACGTCACACCAAACAGTTACAGTGCCACGGTCAGACCCTGTTAACTCCCAGTGCTTTCTGTCACGTCCTACCTTCCATTTCGTCTTCACTTAGCTCCTCAGGGCCGGCCAGAGGCAGCAGCAAGAAGGGAAGGATGTCGACGTCACTGCCAAGCAACCACTCGTGACAGGCTATGAACGGAGATAAACACAGGCAGGAATTGCCGAATGGTTTGGTGAGGACATGGTACTTAGAGCAGTAGGCCAGGGGACGAACGCCTTAGTGGGAAACAGAACGAAGGGAGTGTGGAGTGATACACTCAGTGGCCACTTTAATAGGTACACCAGCTCGCCAATGCAATTAGCTAATCAGTCAATCACATGACAGCAACGTAATAACAAAAGCATGCAGACATGGTCAAGAGGTTCGGTTGTTGTTCAGACCAAACACCAGAATGGGGGAAAGAAATGTGATTATTTGACAGTCAATGGTGCCAGACGGGGTGGTATGAGTATCTCAGAAACTGCTGATCCCTTGGGATTTTTACACAAAACAATCTCTACAATTTCCCAAGAACAGTGTGAAAAACAAAAACCATCCACTGAGCAGCATCTGCCAAAGTGACTGGTTTTACCGTGCCAGTAACCCACCTTTGCCCCTTCTCCTGTCAGTAGCAACAGTTCCACAAGGCTTAGCAACTAGGCTACATGCGAAGCTCAGGATTTGAACTTGGTTGTCGGAGGCTATTGGGAGCTGAGCCTCACGATCTGCCCCAGCTATGAAATCCTTAATGAGCCAGGGGTTAGTGATGGAGAGTGGTGATTGAGCCTGTTAAGACATGTGAACGTGCATCATATTCAGGCAGAAGAGATTTAGCTTAATTTAGCACCGCACTTGGAGTACACACTGGGGGCTGTGCAATAGTTTTTAAAATTAAAAACTATTTTTCCAGGACAGAAATGGTTAATTCGAGGGGGTATAATTTTAAGCTGATTGGAGAAAAGTTTAGAGGGGGATATCAGAGGTAAGCTGCTTTTTTATATATATACACACGGGGAGCAGTGGGTGTGTGGAATGTGCTGCCAGGGATGGTGGTAGAGACAGATACATTAAGGACATGCAAGAAACTCTTAGACAGACTCATAGATGTCAGAAAAATGATCAGCCTTGTGGGAGGGACTGATCTTAACGTAGGTTAAAAAGTCAGCACAACTTTGTGGGCTGAAGGGCCTGTACTGTGCTGTAGTGGTCTATGTTTGATGTACACATATTGAAAAGGAGTTGACTATAGTCACACAAACTGCTGTAAAATCAACGTCAAAGGTGTACACAAAAGGAATCTTCAAAAAGGTTCCTCACAGGACGACCGGGAGCAATGACCACTCTGAAACGAAGGCGAGATGAGACACTCACCATAGTCAAAGCAGCAGTTTCGTAGTGTGCCCACCACACCACCTCGTCGCACGCCGGACCCCTCATACTGAGTGTAAGGGAGCAATCGCTGCACAACGCACCTGTGGAACAAAACACACTGGCTGAAGGAGAGGGAACCACACTCGGTGAGGATGGCAGCACAATGCAGTGCACCCAGTTAAAGTGAGATGTGAAAGCTTAAAGTTCAAAGCAAATGTATTATCGACGTTTATGCACATCACCATATACAACCCCGAGATTAATTTGCTAATGGGCATACTCAATAAATCTATAGAATAATAACAATAACAAAGCCAACGAAAGACCACACCAACTGGACATTCAACCAGTATGCAAAAGCCAACAGACTGTGCAAATACAAAAATAAAGCAATAATAGTAATAATAAATAAGCAGTAAATAATGAGAACGAAATGAAGAGTCATTGAAAGTGAGTCCATGGGTTGTGGTAACAGTTGTGCTGGGGTGAGTGAAGTTATCCTCTTTTGGTTCAAGAGCCTGATGGTTGAGGGGTAATACCTGTTCATGAACCAGGTGGTGTGGGCCCTGAGGCTCCTGAACCTTCTACCTGATGGCAGCAATGAGAAGAGAACTTGCCCTGAGTGGTGAGACATGCTCTCTTCTCGCTGCTGCCATTTGAAGAAGCTTAAGGGAGATTACAAGGCAAGCTTTTGATTTAAACCCACAGAGG
Source organism: Hemitrygon akajei (assembly GCF_048418815.1). Lineage (NCBI taxonomy): Eukaryota > Metazoa > Chordata > Chondrichthyes > Myliobatiformes > Dasyatidae > Hemitrygon > Hemitrygon akajei. Next base: position 174,545,213 of record NC_133131.1, on the reverse strand, counting down.
TGTGGGCACTTGGAATGTCCTGTCAATGATAGTGGTACAAGCAGGTATTGTTTTATTTACAGGTACAGAACAGAGCCTTTCGGCCCAACAACTGACCGCCCAGCAACTCACCTACATAACCCCAGCCGAATCATGGGACAATTTACAATGTCCAATTAAGTGGTTCATATTTGGACTGAGAGAGGAAACCGGAGCATCCAGAGAAAACTCACAGGAAGTATGTACAAATTTCTTTTAGGCAGTGTTGGAATCGAACTCCAGACTCCAACGCCCTAAGCTGTGATAGCGTCGAACTAACCGCTATGTGTCCGTGGCAACCTAAGCTGTTTTTGACTTCCGTAGCTGGACCTTACCATCTCCTGGCGTGCAGGAGAATGAGAGGAGTTTTGATAGAGGTATACAAAACTATGCAGGGTATAGAAAGGGTAAATGCAAGCAGGCTATTTCCACTGAGTTTGTGTGAGACTGGAGGTCATGGGTTAAGGGTGAAAGTTTAAGGGGAGCATGAGGGGAAACTTCTTCACTCAGTGTGGAATGAGCTGCCAGTGTAAAAACGGTGGACATTATAGTTATGTTTAAGAGGCATTTACAGATAAAAGAAAGATTAGCTAATCCTTGGTTACCTTTTAAAAACTCTTAAATCACATACAGCGAAAAGTGTCGTTTACATCAAAGCAAAGCAGCCAGGATGTGCTGGGGGCAGCCTACGAGTGCCGCCACACTTCCAATGCCAACATAGCATGCCCACACATCAGTAACCCTAACCCATACATCTTTGGAACGCGGGAGGAAACCAGAACATCTGGAAGAGACCCATGTGGTCATGGGGAGAACGTACAGGCAGTGACAGGAATCGGCTCCGATCAGCGATCGCAGACACTCTAACAGCGCCATGCTAACCACTACACTACTGTGCCACCATGCTGTCACAAGTACGTAGAAAAGCAACAGACCTGTCCTTATCCAGTATGAACCGCCTGGCTTCTGGGAGTTGGGTCAGGTTGGAGAGCAGAGGCCCGAGGTAGTGAAGTGTCCCCTTCTTGTTGTAGCGGTCCGTGCAGAAGATCTCCACGATCTTGGCCAGGCCCACCTCTTCGCTCTGGATGGCGCGGAGCACTTCCCTGCCGGTGTCCTCCCTCCGCGACAGGTTGGACAGGATGGAGCAGACCTGGTCTGCGAAGTCGTGGTCGGGGTCACAGAGGCTGCTCAGCAGGGAGGGGAGGAGGTCGGCCTGAAGCAGCAGGGGCGCATGGACGCTCTCGTCCGCAGACAGGTTGACAAGAGCACAGTGGCAGTCCTTCGCCACGGCCGGGGAAATGTCCCGCCTCAGGGTCAGCAGGGCCCTCAGTACTTCAGCATTGCTCGCCAAGAACCGCCGGCCGTCCGCACTCCCCGTCAGACCCAGCGCATATTGGGTGGCCTGGCTCTTCACGTCCGGCCGCGTGTCCAACGTCAGGAAGCCCAGCAGCTCCTGGGCCTGTGAATCTTCCAGCATAGCGCTCCCGTCGACCAAAGGCTGTCGGTCTACCTGCGGCAGATCCAGGAGCATAGAACATTACTGCACTGCCACAGGCCAATCAGCCTACGGACTCTCTGAGAATCAGGTTTATTTTCAGTGACATACGCCATGAAATTTGTTATTTCAGCAGTACATTGCAATACATCAAAAAATTAATATGCTTAAATAATATAAAAATACTTTTTATAGACACAGTGGAGCTTATCCCCACCCCCTCACCACCACTACCCCCACGGCCATGACAACCTTAAGGAACCCAAGGCTCTTAAACTCTACCAAACCCATTTCAGGCACAACTACACTCACGATGTGAAGTACCTCAAGACATGCTCTTTAAACTACCCCCAACTTTAAAATCATGTTCTCTGGGGTTTCTATCCTGGGGAAGAGACTCGGATTCACGACTCCACTATGTATCTTATAAATTTACAGATCTCCATCATGTCTGCCCTTAGTTGCCAACACTCTTGCGAGAAGAAGCAATGCATGAAGATATGACAAGCACAAGGGGTAGGGAGGTGGGGTGCAGAGAAACCTGCAGACAAGGACTGGGGCTTGAAGGCATCTGTAGGCAGGGCTGAGAAGGGAGGGGACAACAGGGGATGAGGGGGAAAAGAGGGACCAGCAGGTTGAGAGAACAGAGATGAGGAATTTCTTTAGCCAGAGGGTGGTGAATCTGTGGAATTCATTACTACGAACGGCTGTGGAGGCCAAGTCACTGGGTGTTTTTAAAGTGGTGGTTGACAGGTTCTTGATTAGTCAGGGCATCAAAGGTTACAGGGAGAAAGCAGGAGAATGAGGTTGAGAGGGGTAATAAATCAGCCGGGATGGAATGTTGGAGCAGCCTTGATGGGACGAATGGTCTAATTCTGCTCCCATGTTTTATAATCTTATGGATAGAGACCAGCAGACGGGGAAGGGGTGGGAGAGGGACCAACCGACAGGGTGAGTGAGGAGCGAGAGGGACCAGCAGATGGGGGGGGGAGGGAGAGGGTCCATCAGATTGGGGGGGGGAGGGAGAGGGTCCAGTAGACAGGGGAGGGGGGGGAGAGGGACCAACTGATGGGGTGTGGGGAAGGGTAGGGACCAGCAGATGGGGGGGGGGAGAGGGTCCAGCAGACGAGGGGAGGGAGGGAGAAGGTCCAGCAGACAGGGTAAGGGGAGGGAGAGGGTCCAGCACACAGGGTAAAGGGAGGGAGAGGGTCCAGCACACAGGGTAAGGGGAGGGAGAGGGTCCAACTGATGGGGTGAGTGGGGAAGGGTAGGGACCAGCAGATGGGGAGGGGGGAAGAGGGTCCAGCACACAAGGTAAGGGGAGGGAGAGGGTCCAGCACACAGGGTAAGGGGAGGGAGAGGGTCCAACTGATGGGGTGAATGGGGAAGGGTAGGGACCAGCAGATGGGGAGGGGGGAAGAGGGTCCAGCACACAGGGTAAAGGGAGGGAGAGGGTCCAACTGATGGGGTGAGTGGGGAAGGGTAGGGACCAGCAGATGGGGAGGGGGGAAGAGGGTCCAGCACACAGGGTAAGGGGAGGGAGAGGGTCCAACTGATGGGGTGAGTGGGGAAGGGTAGGGACCAGCAGATGGGAGGGGGGAAGAGGGTCCAGCACACAGGGTAAAGGGAGGGAGAGGGTCCAGCACACAGGGTAAGGGGAGGGAGAGGGTCCAGCACACAGGGTAAGGGGAGGGAGAGGGTCCAACTGATGGGGTGAGTGGGGAAGGGTAGGGACCAGCAGATGGGGAGGGGGGAAGAGGGTCCAGCACACAAGGTAAGGGGAGGGAGAGGGTCCAGCACACAGGGTAAGGGGAGGGAGAGGGTCCAACTGATGGGGTGAATGGGGAAGGGTAGGGACCAGCAGATGGGGAGGGGGGAAGAGGGTCCAGCACACAGGGTAAAGGGAGGGAGAGGGTCCAACTGATGGGGTGAGTGGGGAAGGGTAGGGACCAGCAGATGGGGAGGGGGGAAGAGGGTCCAGCACACAGGGTAAGGGGAGGGAGAGGGTCCAACTGATGGGGTGAGTGGGGAAGGGTAGGGACCAGCAGATGGGAGGGGGGAAGAGGGTCCAGCACACAGGGTAAAGGGAGGGAGAGGGTCCAGCACACAGGGTAAGGGGAGGGAGAGGGTCCAGCACACAGGGTAAGGGGAGGGAGAGGGTCCAGCAGACGGGGGGGGGGGGTGGAGGGAGAGGGTCCAGCAGACGGGGGGGGGGTGGAGGGAGAGGGTTCAGCACACAGGGTAAAGGGAGGGAGAGGGTTCAGCACACAGGGTAAGGGGAGGGAGAGGGTCCAGCACACAGGGTAAAGGGAGGGAGAGGGTCCAGCACACAGGGTAAGGGGAGGGAGAGGGTTCAGCACACAGGGTAAAGGGAGGGAGAGGGTTCAGCACACAGGGTAAAGGGAGGGAGAGGGTTCAGCACACAGGGTAAAGGGAGGGAGAGGGTCCAGCACACAGGGTAAGGGGAGGGAGAGGGTCCAGCACACAGGGTAAGGGGAGGGAGAGGGTCCAGCAGACGGGGGGGGGGGGGGGTGGAGGGAGAGGGTCCAGCAGACGGGGGGGGGGTGGAGGGAGAGGGTTCAGCACACAGGGTAAAGGGAGGGAGAGGGTTCAGCACACAGGGTAAAGGGAGGGAGAGGGTCCAGCAGACGGGGGGGGGGGGGGGGTGGAGGGAGAGGGTTCAGCAGACGGGGGGGGGATAGAGAGAGAGACGGACTAGCAGACGGGGTGAAGGACTAACAGACCCCTATTTCCCCGCCTCACCGTTGCCACTCAGTCCCTCACTTCCTTACCCACTCACTCCACACACGCGCGACCACTCGACAACAGACAGGAATTTCCGCCCATTCGCACTGATCGATAGCCACCTTCACCAATGGAATTATTTGCGCGGGCGTTCAGACGGAAGTGAAGCGCAGTAGTAACCGCTGTGTCTTCTGGGATTTGTATTCTTTCTACATGGATGTAGGTGGGTTCTTCCGTGAGGGAGCGCTTCGCTGGGTACCAATATTGAGGGAGCGTCACGCTGACGAAGGTGCAGTACTAAAGGAGGGTCACACTGTGGGGGGGCGGTTCTGAAGGAGGGTCAGTACTAAAGGAGGGTCATTGTGGGAGGGGAGGTACTGAGGGAGGGTCACTGTGGGAGGGGCGGTACTGAGGGAGGGTCACTGTGGGGGGGCGGTACTGAGGGATGGTCACACTGTGGGAGGGGTAGTACTGAGGGAGAGTCACTGTGGGAGGGGTAGTACTGAGGGAGAGTCACTGTGGGAGGGGCGGTTCTGAAGGAGGGTCACTGTGGGAAGGGCGGTACTGAGGGATGGTCACACTGTGGGAGGGGCGGTTCTGAAGGAGGGTCACTGTGGAAGGGGAGGTACTGAGGGATGGTCACACCGTGGGAGGGGAGGTACTGTGGGATGGTCACACCATGGGAGGGGCAGTTCTGAAGGAGAGTCACACTGTGGGAGGGGAGGTACTGAGGGAGGGTCACACCATGGGGAGTGGTACTGAGGGAGGGTCACACTGTAAGAGGGACTATACTGAGGGAGGGTGACACATTGGGAGGGGTGCTACTGAGGGAGATTCACACTGGGGGGTGGTACTGAGGGAGGGTCACACTGGGAGGGATGGTTCTGAGGGAGAGTCACACTGTTGGAGGTGTGGTACTGAGGTAGGGTCACTCTGTAGGAGGGGTGGTGAGGGAGTGTCGGACGATTTGCAAGGAGAAATGGACAGATTGAGTGATTGGGATAACCCTCACTAAATGGAGTTTGATGTTGGGAAGTATGAGGACATGCTCTTCAGGAACAAGAATCAAAATAGGATGTTTAATTGGAGAGACCTGTGAGTCGGCTGGTGTGGTATACTGCGTTCGGTGCTGCCGGTGTGGCCTTTTATATATTGGTGAGACCCGACGCAGACTGGGAGACCATTTTGCTGAACATCTACGCTCGGTTCGCCAGAGAAAGCAGGATCTCTCAGTGGCCACACATTTTAATTCCCTGTCCCATTCCCATTCTGATATGTCTATCTATGGCCTCCTCTACTGTCAAGATGAATCCACACTCATGTTGGAGTAACAACACTTTATATACCGGCTGGGTAGCCTCCAACCTGATGGCATGAACATTGACTTCTCTAACTTCTGTTAATGCCCCTTCTTCCCTTCTTACCCCATCCCTGACATACTTAGTTGTTTGTTTTTTTTTCTCTCTCTCTGCCCATCACTCTGCCTGTTCTTCATCTCCCTCCGGTGCTCCCCCCTCCCCCTTTCAATAGACAATAGACAGTAGGTGCAGGAGTAGGCCATTTGGCCCTTCTAGCCAGCACCGCCATTCGCTGTGATCATGGCTGATCATACACAATCAGTACCCCGTTCCTGTCCTCTCCCCATATCCCTTGACCCCGCTATCTATAAGAGCTCTATCAAACTTTCTCTTGAATGCATCCAGAGGCTTGGCCTCCACTGCCTTCTGGGGCAGAGCATTCCACATATCCACCACTCTCTGGGTGAAAAAGTTTTTCCGCATCTCTGTTCTAAATGGCCTACCCGTTATTCTTAAACTGTGGCCTCTAGTTCTGGACTCACCCATCAGCGGGAACATGCTTCCTGCCTCCAGAGTGTCCAATCCCTTAATAATCTTGTATGTTTCAATCAGATCCCCTCTCATCCTTCTAAATTCCAGTGTATACAAGCCCAGTCACTCCAATCTTTCAACATATGACAGTCCCGCCATTCCAGGAATTAACCTTGTGAACCTACGCTGCACTCCCTCAATAGCAAGAATGTCCTTCCTCAAATTTGGAGACCAAAACTGCACACAATACTCCAGGTGGGGTCTCACCAGGGCCCTGTACAGCTGCAGAAGGACCTCTTTACTCCTATACTCAATTCCTCTTGTTATAAAGGCCAGTATGCCATTAGCTTTCTTCACTGCCTGCTATACCTGCATGCTTGGTTTCATTGACTGATGTACAAGAACACCTAGATCTCGTTGTACTTCCCCTTTTCCTAACTTGACTCCATTTAGATAGTAATCTGCCTTCCTGTTCTTGCCACCAAAGTGGATAACCTCACATTTATCCACATTAAACTGCATCTGCCATACATTTGCCCACTCACCCAACCTGTCCAAGTCACCCTGCATTGTCATAACATCCTCCTGACATTTCACACTGCCACCCAGCTTTGTGTCATCAGCAAATTTGCTAATGTTACTTTTAATCCCTTCATCTAAATCATTAATGTATATTGTAAACAGCTGCGGTCCCAGCACTGAACCTTGCGGTACCCCACTGGTCACAGCCTGCCATTCCGAAAGGGACCCGTTAATCGCTACTCTTTGTTTCCTGTCAGCCAGCCAATTTTCAATCCATGTCAGTACTTTGCCCCCAATACCATGTGCCCTAATTTTTCCCACTAATCTCCTATGTGGGACTTTATCAAAAGCTTTCAGGAAGTACAGGTACACTACATCCACTGGCTCTCCCTTGTCCATTTTCATAGTTACATCCTCAAAAAACTCCAGATTAGTCAAGCATGATTTTCCCTTCATAAATCCATGCTGACTCGGACTGATCTTTCTACTGCTATCAAAATGTGTTGTAATTTCCTCTTTTATAATTGACTCCAGCATCTTTCCCACCACTGACGTCAGGCTAACTGGTCTATAATTCCCTATTTTCTCTCTCCCTCCTTTCTTGAAAAGTGGGACAACATTAGCCACCCTCCAATCAGCAGAAACTGTTCCTGAATCTATAGAACATTGGAAAATGATTACCAATGCGTCCATGATTTCTAGAGCCACCTGTTTAAGTACCCTGGGATGCAGACCATTAGGTCCCGGGGACTTATCAGCCTTCAGACTCAACAGTCTATCCAACAACGTTTCTTGCCTAATATAAATTTCCTTCAGTTCATCCTTTACCCTAGTTCCTTTGGCTACTATTACATCTGGGAGATTGTTTGTGTCTTCCCTAGTGAAGACAGATCCAAAGTACCTGTTCAACTCATCTGCCATTTCCTGGTTCCCCATAATAAATTCACCTTCGTACCTCATTTTTTCTTGGCGTATTGCCTTTTTTGTTATCTTCTGTTGCTCTTTAAAAGCTTCCCAGTCCTCCGGTTTCCCGCTCATCTTTGCTATGTTATATTTCTCTTTTATTTTTATACTGCCCTTTGCTTCCCTCGTCAGCCACGGCCGCCCCTTGCTCCCCCTTAGGATCTTCCTTCCTCTTTGGAATGAACCGATCCTGCACCTTCTGCACTATTCCCAGAAATACCTGCCATTTTTGTTCCACTGTCTTCCCTGCTAGGGTATTGTTCCATTGAACTTTGGCCAGCTCTTCCCTCAGCTCCATAGTTCCCTTTGTTCAACTGTAATACTGACACATCCGATTTTCCCTTCTCCTTCTCAAATTGTAGGTTAAAACATATCATATTATGGTCACTACCTCCTAATGGTTCCTTTACCTCGAGGTCCCTGATCAAATCCGGTTCATTGCACAACTTTAGATCTAGAATTGCCTTCTCCCTGGTAGGCTCCAGTACAAGCAGTTCTAAGAATCCATCTCGGAGGCACTCTGGGGAGGAGAGGAACCCTGGCACTAACCAAATCTCTCCAGGTCTTGCATTCGCAGGTGAAGGAGGCCCACTGGGGAGGAGAGGAACTGGAAAATGAACATCAAGTTTGCCCAGGAGACTTTGTTCTTGTAAAGAACCATCTTAGAAAGAAGCTTGAACCTCACTGGAAAGGACCCTACCAAGTGTTACTGACCACTAGGACGGCAGTCAAACTACAAGGACTTCCAAAATGGACATATCTAAGACATGTCAAAGGTGTGCATTCATGACTAAGCTATTACTGCCTATACTTGTAATCTTCCGTACTTGTATTGTAGTAACCAAGCCAAACACCTTCCTGCCGCTTTGCTATAGTTATTCTGGGGAAACGAACTCACCTGCCTGCTGGGTGTGTGCAGTGATTCCTCCCCATGGGAAAATAGGGGTAGCCATTCCGCTGAACAGCAGTGAATAATGGTCAGTCAGGGCCTTTTCTAATGACACAGACTAGTGAGGCCCAAAATTGCACCAGTGATGCAATTGGAGACTGTGGGTGCTCTGCTTTGATGGTTCCCCCCCCCTCGGAAAAAGCCATCCGATGGGGAGGTCAGACATCGTGGCCCACCACCATTGTCAGATTTGACCAACCAGCGAGTAATATCTGCTACAGTAATTTTGAAGGTAAGGGGACTTGCTTTCTGGGCAATAGCACTTGTGCCATTTATACAACGGCCAAACCACTGTGCCCCAGAACGGAACTCAATGGATTTGCGGGGACACCCGACCTGTGGCTCCCAGGAGAGACAGCTAGCCGATGGGACACCCAACAAAAGAGCAGACATTGGATGGGATGCTGCTTCCTGGCTTACCTTGTACCCCACATGGGAATGCTGAAAACCCTGGACCAGCACCCATCCCTCCTACGGCAAAAGCGAGGAATCTCACAACCAGAGTGCTTTTGGATGATAGCTTTCCCCTTCTACGGGGCGACCAGCAATTCAAGGGAAATCATCAGCCTGGCTGCAGTTTTAGAGGAGATGACCAGTAGTACCGCTAAGGCCATGGATGGCATCCAGGATCAGGTGAGGGCCATCACTGCTGAAATGATGGCGCTGCGACAGACAGTTTTACAGAACTGAATGACCCCCGATTTTGTTCTGGCTGAAAAAGGAGGTGCATGTGCCATTATAGGACAGGAATGCACCTATATCGCAGATGAATCGGAGAACAGCAGAGCCCTGTTGCCAGCCGATGGACTAACATTGTTTTAGATTGCTTCCACCCTACTTACTTTATTGTCTCCTACCAGTTTGTTTTTTTTTTGAAATCTTATTATAATACTTTAATACTGTTCTGCTATGGCTGGGAAAAGAACAAAAGCTTTTGCAAAAGAAAGAGAAACACAAGATGAATCCCCAGTCACTCTGGATGCAACAGTGACTTCCTTAAACGGCAAAAATCAGAATTTTCTGAGGAGTTTCAATGGCTTATTGTCAAATTGGATACAATCCAACAAACTTTAACTGAGCATGAGAACCGAATTCAGGAAAATACTGCAAAGTTGGTGACACTTTGTGGTAAACTATGTATACCTGTCTGGACATGCCCCTCTGCTGACTGCTCCTGTGGCTCTTCCCACAGACCCCTGTATAAAGGCGATTGGAGGCACTGCTCCCCCCTCAGTCTCCGAGATGCTGTGCTCCGTTTTGCTGCTAATAAAAGCCTATCGTTCGCCTCCCATCTCCGAGAGTTATTGATGGTGCATCACACTTGAAGAGGGTGTTGAAGATACAATTAAACTCTACAAGGAGTTATCCTTACCAATGAAAAAATGATGAAAAGGATTATCAGTCTAGAAAATAGAAACAGGAGAAATAACTTGTGAATTCTGGGTCTTGAAGAATCAATTAAAGGCACTGACCCTACGAAGTTCTTTGGAAACTTTCTGAAACAGTTATTCCCTGTTTTATTCACTTCTGAGCCAAAGCTCGATTGAGCATATCGTTCACTGACTTCGAAGCCATTGTCGTCGGCTGCGAGACCCAGGTCAGTCATTCTAAGTTTTCATGAATTTCGTATTAAGGACTTTTTAATTCGCCTTACCCGTCAACTAAGAATGATCGATTTCCATGGTTACTAGGTCAGATTTGTGGAAGACTATTCGCCTGAAGTTATGGCTTAATGTATGAAATATAAAGAAGTTATGTCAGAACTTTACAATAAAGCATTTAAACCATCCCTTTGGTTTCCTACCTGTCTGAGTATTGTTTTGAAGAAAGGATTGTTAAGAAGAATAAAGTCAGTTGAAGATGCAAAGGAGTTTCTGAAGGCTGAAGTCTAAAACTTATATTTCATATTTGATTAAATTTTTCTTCTGTTAATATGAATCTGAAACAAGGTTTCAATAAGCTTACATTTTGGCTGATCATATACTTTTTTATGTGTCTTTATTATATCCCTTTTTGAGGCTTTATTTTAATATAGTTTTAACCATATAACCAAATTTTCTTTGAATTTGTTTAAATTGACCCTTTTGTATTTTTGCATACTGAGTTATTTGTCTTTTTATGTTGTGTCTTGGTAGGGACTTTATTGACCTTGAAGGACCGGGGTTTCTGTCAACAGGATCTTTTGGGGAGGTGTTATGAAACCAGTAACTGGTTTCACTTACCAGCAAAGATAGATATGTCAGTTGAAGTCCAATGGTACTATTTTCAAAAGTTTTATTAATAAAGGGGCACAAAAATTAAGGTTAATACAAACATTCAGATAACATGCGTCAATACTCAATCTAAAACGCAGGTACATTAATAATCACTCAGAAATAAGCTCTTTCGTTGTCTAGGGTATAATACTGAGTCCAATTGGAAATATAAAGAGTCACTCTGAAGTCTGCAGGCTTTTCCCTTTTGGTTTCACGTGTTGGAGAGAGAGAGAGAGATTGTTAGGAAAAGAGAACACTTGCCGTTGTCTTTATGAATCAAATCCTCAGCCTCAGAGGATTTGGCTTCCCTGGTGTTAAATAAAAGCGGTTTTCCGTTGGTTCTAGCCACAAACTCCGCATTCGGAATTTAACGCACGTGGCTTCCTTCAAAATGGCTTCCCGTTCCCACGGGAAGCGGTATCGTGCTTCTCGGTGTCTCCTTGGTGCGTCTGAGGGTCGTCCTCTTTCAGACCCTTCTTTATACTGCCTCACGGGTTCTCAGGTGTCAATCAGGTTGCAGGTGATGCAATCTCTCTCTCAACCAGCCCACTTTGCCCGAGGGCTTTACAATGTCCCTGCGAGTTGGCACGTCTGCAGTTCCCAGGTGTCTCCTGAGAACAATGCCACAGTCGCCAGCTTTTGTCCCAGTGGAATGCGGTATCCAGCACGTCGCTGTCTTTCCATTTCCTGTGTCCATTCGGCATGTTTCTCTCTCTCTCTTGCTCTCTCTCGGGTCATTGACCCCCCTTTCACTAGGGCTCTTGCAATTCTCACAAAGGAGGGGGCTGGTATCATTACAGAGGGAACTTAGTTGTTAGCTCGCTGACTGTCTATTGGTCAGCCATCTGGCTTTGGGTGGGGGAGGGGCTAGGGCCTATTTCTTTCTGGGAGCTGTGTTGGGTTAATTATATGATTGCCTGTTTGACTTCCTTACCTTACGATTTGCTCTCTAGATTTAATAACATATGGCCAGATCTTTTAATTACATGATGATTTGTATTTAAAATGGTTCGAAATATTAACTTATTTAGTTTGAATGTGAAAGGGCTGAATCACCCCATTAAACGGAACAAAGTGTTTGCTTTTATTAAAAAATTAAAAGCACCCGTTATTTTCTTACAAGAAACACACATACACAGCTGTGATAGTTTACGTTTTTTTACTCGGTGGAGGAGTATGGAATTCCATTTTTCGTTTAATGCAAAATCACGTGGAGTTACAATTTTTGTAGATCATACAGTTTCCTTTGTTCAGCATAAAGTTGTTTCAGATCCTAATGGTCGATTTGTTATTGTATCAGGGAGTTTAGACAGTAAATTGATTGTTTTTGCCAATGTATATGCCCTCAACACAGACAATCCAGGATTTTTTGAACGCCTTGTTTCATTTCTGCCAGATTTGTGTACTTACTCTCTTGTAATGGGAGGAGATTTTAACTGCTGGTTAGATCCAGAATTAGATTGCTCATCTGTCAAACGAGCCACACATAATAAATCATTTTGACAGCCACACATAATAAATCAGCTTTGTTTATCCAATCCTTTCTAACTAAATGTGGTATATTTGATGCTTGGCCTTTTCTTCATCCGACGGACAGGGAGTGTTCTTTTTTCTCTCATGTCCATCATTCTTATACCAGGATTGATTATTTTTTTATTGACAGTCGAATGATTCCATTGATTCGATCAATCGCATATAAAGAGACTGCTATTTCTGACCACTCTTCTGTACTTCAATCTCTAAATCACCCTGGTCCTATCCCTAGAAGTAGATTTTTGGCGATTTAACTCTGTTATCTGATGAGGACTTTTAAAAATTTATGAAGAATCAAATTACTCTTCTTTTTGAAGTAAACATGTTGGAAGAGACATCTAGTCTTATTATATGGGATACTTTTGAAGCATATATCCGGGGTCAAATTATTTCTTATACTGCAAATATTAAAAAAGCTAACAAAGAGAGAAACGAACTAGCTAACTGAATTGTAAATATGCTTTGTTACCTGATCCTGAAACATATAAGAGACGTATTGGTACCAAAACTAAATATGATCTCCTTTTAATGTATCCAATTGAAAGACAGCTATTAAAAATAGAAGTCAATTTTATATTCACGGAGATAGAACTGGTAAGCTACTGGCTAATCAATTGAAACCATTTATAGCCAAGCAGCAAATTAAAGAAATACGTAAAATTAATGGGGATATGACAACTGATCACTTTGAAATTAATGAAACTTTTTGGGAATTTTATTCCGAATTGTATAGTTCTGACTCTGTTAATGATAATATTACAATTTTTAAAAAAAATTTTAATCTTTCGATAGATGAACTTAGGCAATTGGGTCAACCTATTTCTCAGGAGGAAATTGCTCAGGCTATTTGAGAATTGCATTCTGGGAAATCCCCAGGACCCAATGGATTCTCTGGAGAGTTTTATAAGGCTTTTTCCTCCTTGCTTATACCACACTTATGTTCTACCCTTACAGGTTCCTTCAAGGTAGGAAGATTACCGCAATCTTTTTACAAAGCTTCCATTTCGCTTATTCTCAAAAAGAATAAGAATCCTACTGAATGTTCTTCGTATAGACCTATCTCTTTACTTAATTTTGATACTAAAATTTTATCTAAAGTGTTGGCTTGTAGACTTGAAAATATTATATCTTCTATAGTTTTGGATGATCAGACAGGATTTAATAAAAATTGATATTCCCATTTTAATATATGGCGTTATTAAATGTTATGCATTGTCCATCTAAGGAAATATTGGAATGTGTGATATCTTTGGATGCAGACAAGGCCTTTGACAGAGTTGAATGGAATTATCTTTTTACATCCTTAGAAAATTTTAATTTTGGACCTAATTTTATTAATTGGATTAAGTTACTTTATTTATTTCCCTCCGCTCAGGTTCTTACTAATCTTCAGAATTCTAAACCCTTTAAACTGCAATGTGGAACTAGACACGGTTGTCCTTTGAGCCCTCTGCTTTTTGATTTGGCATTAGAACCCTTAGAAATTGCTTCTCGAGAGTCTAAAGAGATTACTGGTATTTTAAGAAGAGGTACTATCCATAAAGAGTCGCTCTATGCTGATGACTTATTGCTTTTTATATCTAATGTTACAACTTCTTTACCATTTTTGTTCTGTCTACTGACTAATTTTAGTCAGTTCTCAGGATATAAATTAAATTTACGATTTAATATTTCACTTTATTTTATAACTGTTGGCAGGTGTGTACATAATAAAGAACTTCAGTTCCCAGTGGGCAATGAGGGTGATTCACCCCGGGACCAGAAGCTTCGATGGTGAGCTAGTCACACACATGTAGTGTTGAGCTGAAGCTGTTCTGTAAATGAAGTGTTCTAGCATTTACCTGTGTTCAGTTTGTCTTTATTAAGAACAAACTTAACATGGTGTCAGAAGTCAGTGCGAGGTCTAAACATAGATACTGAGAAAGAGACACTAGTGATGGAGAGAGGCTGACCAGCGAGGCGACAGAGTACGTAGTGTTACAAAGTTCACCATAATCACCAAGAAATTCTGGTAACAGGCCAAAAGTTCCTGTCGTGGATAAGCTAAGTCCTCCCACACCTATGCAGTTTATTGGCAATCTAACTGATAACTGGGATCGCTTCAAACAGAGATTTAATATACAGTTAGCGGCTAGCAGAGTGTGAGGGGCCGATGAAAGATCGAGAGCGTCTATTTTTCTACATGTAATTGGCGAGGATGCTTTGGACATTTATGACAGCTTTCAACTTGATCAAACAGCCTTTACAGTGGATACTCTGATGAGAAAATTTGAGGAATATTGTGTCTCAAGTAACAACATCACATTTGAGAGATACAAGTTCTTTTCCTGTTGTTAGCTTTGACCAATATTTAGCTGAGCTTCACCCACTGAGTGGGTGCTGTGAGTTTGGAGATTTGTGAGACTCACTAGTTAGACACAAGAGAGTTTGCAGAATCCCAAATATTGGGTTCAGAGAAAGATTGCTTTGTGAAAAAGATTTGACACTGGAAAATTCTGTGGATATGTGTGGGACAGCAGAACCCACATGAGCACAGTCTAAGGTGTTACACAAGGCAGACACACCGATACATGCTTTGAAAACAGAGGAGCAGTGCACAGGGTGTTTCCCAAAGCAAAAGCATAGCAAAGAGGTATGCTCAAACAGTAAATGTGGAGGTAGGCACATTCCAAAGATGTGTCCTGCTTATGGAAAGCCCTGCAATAATTGTGGGAAGAGGAATCTGATCGGATGAGCTCGCTGGTCGTGGTGCAAAAGAAAAAGAGCATCTTAGTTTACCAGCGCAGGAGGAGATCATGTCCTGGATTGCAGGTTCCAGGTGGCTTAGCAAACTCAATGCATTGATTGGGTTTGGCAGATGAAGATTGATGAGGCAAGTTCGAGACTATGTACTTTTAACATCCCACAGGGAAGATATCGCTTTCTTAGGCTACTGTATAGGATTCTGTCCACACCAGAAGTCTACCATAAAACATGACCTTTGAGAATATACCTGGTATCGAGACCATGAGGCATGACATCATTGTCTGGGGGTTCGCCAAGGATGAACCTGATGCACGACCGAGACAGATGCTTGACAAGACACGGAATGCCAAGTTGAAATTAAATAAAGAGAAATGTGAGTTTGGGGTTAAGACATTGAATTTCATAGGAGATAGCACATCGGAAGAGAGAGTGAAGCCTGACCTAAGAAAGACATCAGCCATTGAAAACATAGAGAGGCCCCAAAACAAGGAGGAGGTGAGATATTTCTTGGGGATGGTGACTTACCTGGTTAAGTTCACCTCTCAAATGTCTACTATGTCAGCACCACTTAGGTCACTCCTTTGGCAGCAAAATGAGTGGATTTGGTCTCATGAGCAAGAAGAGTGCTTCCAAATGCTGAAAAGAGTCCTAACTGAAGAACCTGTGCTGAAATTTTATGATCTAGAAAGGTGTACTAGGATCTTGGCTGATGCGTCTCAGCATGGCTTTGGAGCGGTACAACTGCAGCAGCATGATGACCCATGTGGCCTATGCATCAAGGGCTTTAACAAGTGTGAAAGTCAATTATGCACAGATAGAGAAAGAGCTTCTTGCCAAAATGTTCCATCAGTGCATCTATGGGCAAACTTTGAAGTGGAGACAGACCATAAACCACTGGTCTCAATTATGTCCAAACCACTGAATGACTGTCCCTTGAGGATACAGCACCTGCTGATAAGACTGCAGAAATATGACGATGCTTTGTCTCGAGCAGTCATCAAGAAAGAAAAGAGTGACCAAGAGATTCACACAGATATACAGGCCTATGTTGACATGATTCTCACCTCCTGATAGACTAGAGAAGATTAGAAAAA
Source organism: Hemitrygon akajei (assembly GCF_048418815.1). NCBI lineage: Eukaryota > Metazoa > Chordata > Chondrichthyes > Myliobatiformes > Dasyatidae > Hemitrygon > Hemitrygon akajei. Next base: position 174,529,065 of record NC_133131.1, on the reverse strand, counting down.
CAACAGGGACAGATGAAAGAATGAATGTACTCAAAGATACAATACAGAAAGAATGGCCAGCAACTAAGAATGACTATCCAATGTGTATTTGGGATGCAGAACTGAACTGTCAGTGGTGGAAGATATGGTCTTCAAAGGGAACAGGTTTATGATTCCAGTGTCGCTATGCAAGAAAATGCTACAGAAGATAAAAGAAGGGCATCTTGGTGATGAAAAATGTAAATGTAGAACTCATGAAGTGATATTCCGGCCAAGAATGAAACTGGATATCAGCCAGATCTTTGTTTCATGTGAAATATGCCTTACCTACAGACCAAAGCAGCAAGCAGACTCACTTACATCATACCTTGTACCAGACAGGCTGTACTTCAAAGTTGTATTTGACTGATTGTAATGGGAAGAGTCATGTTGTTGTAATGGACTACTTTTCCAATTACCCAGAGGCTGTAACACTGCAATTAACATCCAGCAGAATGGTCATCACCTTCCTGAAAGTTGTGTTTGTGAGGCATGGAGTTCCATGTGAGGTGGTATCAGACAATGGTCCACAAGCTGAGCTGTGCATTTGAGTCCTTCGCCAGCGATTGGGGGTTTCAACATATCATTTCAAGCCCACATCACCCAAAATCTAATGGCCTAGCAGATACTTCAGTCAGGGTAATGAAGAAAGCACAAGATGGATGAAAGGGTTTCTACAGAAGTCTAAAGATTTACAGAAGTATGCCACTCCAGAATGGCCTTTCACCAGTCCAAATGCTAATGGGCGCAAATGCACTAACCTTCCAGTGCATGAAAACCTGCTGACACCTAAAGGAGCCCGTAAGATCAAATCGGCTAAAGTGAAAGAGGAAGATGAACAGAAACAGTATCATGACAAGACTGCAAAAAAAACTTACCAGTCCTGAAGCCTGGGGATCAACTGTGAATCTGAAATCACGGTTCATGCAAGGATATGTGCAAGAGGAAGTGGCTCCACATTCTTACTAGATCTAGATGGAGCAAGGGATGCCTCTGAGAAGGAACCCAGTGAATTGATGACCACAAACTCAAACCCATTGCTGTGACACGTCACCTGTCAGTGCACCAAAGGGAGCAGCAAATGTAAAAATGAACTTGTTGATCAGAGTTCTCAGAAAGACACAAATATCAATGCAGCAAATGAAAGCAATACATCTGTGGAAACAAACAGCCTACCAAAAAGGATCATAAAACCACCTCTGAGACTGATTGAACGTTGTGAGTGAATAAGGGTCTGTATTTGCTTATTGCAATTGAAGTTAATGTAGATATCTTTGTTGGAAAGAATTATTATTTCTTGCAGGTTTATGAGGACATAGTGTTGTGTTTGTTTTTCTTTAAAGGGGGAAGGTGTGTATTGATGTGGTACGGAATAAAGAATTTCAGTTACCAGTGGGCGATGTGGAAGGTTCACACTGGAATCAGAAGCTTTGATGGTGAGTTAGTCACACACACTCAATGTTGAGCTGAAGCTGTTCTGTAAGTAAAATAACCTAGTGTTTACCCATGCTAAGTTAGTCCTTATTAAGAACAAACATAACAGTTGGGGTTCATTGGAACTGGCAGAAATGGCAAAGAATGATATGGAGGTTAGTGGGGTAAAAGGTGAAGTCCAAGGAAACTATCCTTATTCTGCCTCAGAATAGGGAGGGAAAGATGTGCAGGAAATGAAGAAAAAGTATGCAGGGCTCCACCATCTATGGCAGAAGAGGAGACATCCTGAAGAAGGAAGACACTTCAGTAGTCTGAGGCCTTGTACTTTGAGAACAAGAGGTGGATTTTATCTTCAGCAACACTCACAAATGCAGGAAGAACCCAACAGGTCAGGCAGCATCTATGGAGAGGAATAAAAATTCAGCGTTTCAACCGAGACCCTGGATGCTGGACATCAGGACTGAAAAGGAAGGGGGCAGAAGCCAGCATAAGAGAAGGAGTACAAACTGACAGGTGATAGGTAAGACCAAGTGAGAGTGGAAGGTGGATGGGTGGGGGAGAAGGAAAGATTGAAGAAGCTGGGAGGTGATAGGTGGAAGAGGTAAAGGGCTGACGAAGAAGGAATCTGACAAGAGAAGAGATTGAATTATGGGAGAAAGGGAAGAAGGGATGGAACTACAGGGAGGTGATGGGCAAGTGAGAAGAAAAGGAGTAAGAAGGAGCCAGAATGGGGAATGGAAAAGGAGAGAAGGACAGAAGTTGTTGGAGAAATCAATATTTATGCCATCAGGTTGGAGGCTATCCAAATGGAATATGAGGCGTTGCTCCTCCAATCTGAGTGTGGCATCGTTGCGGCAGAAGAAGAGGCCAACGACCAATGTGTCAGAATGGGAGGGGGAGGAGAATTGAAATAGGTGGCCACCAGGAGTTACAGATTTTAGCTAAAAGGACAGAAACCAGAAATGAGTATTCAGATAGTTCTATGTCTAGTGTATGACTCACTCAAAGTTAGCAGGTAGGTCCAACAGGTAGTTAAGAAGGCAAACAATGTTTGGACCTGTTGAGTCAAAGTTCAGTTCATTGTCATATGCACAGATGCATCATTGTCATGAAGCATCAGAGGTACAGTATACAATCACAAGAAAAGTCTATATTATGTATAAATTCTAAAAACAAGTACAAGAAAGCACACCATGAGAACAGAAAACGTCAATTTTAGTGCAAAGTGGTTAGTGTGGTCATAGAGTTGCTACTACTGAGGTAGTGATTGGGGTTGTGCCGGTTAGTTCAAGAACTGAATGGTTGGAGGGAAGGAGTTGTTCCTGAACCTGGTGGTGTGGGACTTCAGGCTTCTGTACCTCCTCCCCAATGGTAGCTGGGAGAGGATGTCAACGCCTGGGTGATGGGATCTTTGGTGATAGATATTGCCTTCTTGAAGCAGCACTTCCTGCAGATCCTACCGATAACGGGGAGGAATGTGCCTGTGATGCATTGGGCAGATTTATTGAATAGATGTTGGATTTTAAGAATATGAGGATCTATTCCAGTTGAACGGGTGTTGTTGAGGCCGACCTGGACTACTGTGCAGTTATAATCCCCTTACCTGATGCACCTACCTGAGAAGCAACTTGGATATGCTCCAATTTGCCTACCGTCACATCCTGTTGGGTGTGGTCTTTCATTGATTCTATTGTGTTTCTTTGTATTTACTCTATGCCCGTAATAAAATGAATCCCAGGGTTACATATGGTGACATATATACAGTGCTTTGATAATAAACTTACTTTTAACTGTCAACAAAAGGATATTCTGGCATTGAAGTCGCTCCAAAGAAAATTCACCAGGGATGAGGGGGTTATCCTGTCAAGACAGATTAGACAGTTTAAGCCAGTTAACCTTTGAAGCTTTGAATGAGGGTGACTTAATGCAACATAACAGATCCTTATAATGGTCTCGGGAAGGGTCTCGGCCTGAAACGTCGACAGCGATTCTCCCTATAGATGCTGCCTGGCCTGCTGTGTTCCACCAGGATTTTGTGTGTGATGTTGTTTGAATTTCCAGCATCTGCAGATTTCCTCGTGTTTGCTCCTTATAATGGTGTTGAGGTTGAGAGCTTCAGGTTCCTAGGTGTGAACATCACCAGTAGCCTGTTTTGGTCCAATCACATTAATGTCCCCACCAAGAATGCGCACCAACACCTTTGCTTCCTCAGGAGGCGAAAGATATTTGGAATGTCCCCATTGACCCTTACCAATTTATAGCAGATTTTCCATCATCAGATTTCTGAATGGTCCATTGTAGTGCAATCACATGAATCAGGTGTGATATTCTCCTAAGGATTTGCCTTTTGGTGGGTGCTCAGATGGCTGTAGATTTGGGATCCACTTATTCTGGTGCAGTATGTGCAAGAGTGAGTGGCGGCTGTTCATAGTTCAAAGTAAATTTATTATGCAAGTACATATGCAAAGTTCAATGCAGGAAGTATCATAGGAAAGGCGGATGTGCTCAGGGCATGGATCAACACCGGGAATTATGATGTTGTAGCCATTAGTGAGACTTGGTCATAGGAGGGGCAAGACTGGTAGCTCAATATTCCAGGGTTCTGTTGTTTCGGACATGACAGAGTGGGAGAGATTAAAGGAGGAGGGGTGGCATTACTAGTTAGGGAAAATGCCACAACAGTGCTCCATCAGGACAGACTGGCAAACTTGACTAGTGAGGCGGTATAGGTAGATCTGAGAAATAAGAAAGGATATGACCATGTTAATGGGGCCATATTATAGACCACCCAATGATCCAAGGGATTTAGAAGAACAAATTTGTAGAGAGATCACAGACTGTTCCAAGAAACATAAGGTTGTTATAGTAGGTGATTTTAACTTTGCACAAGTTGACTGGGAAAAGGACTAGGTGGATAGAGTTTGTCAAAAGTGTTCAGGAAAGTTTCCTTCATCAGTATGTAAAAGTCCCAGCATGCAATACTGGATTTGCTGTTAGGGAATGAGACAGGACGGGTGACAGAAGTGTGTGTAGGGGAACACTTTGCATCCAGTGACCACAATGCCAATAGTTTCAAAGTAAATATGCAAAGACAGAGGTCTAGTCTGCAGGTTGAGAAACTAACGGAGATGGGAGTAGACTCTCACATGGTGGATTGGATAGTGGACTACTTGACAGATAGACCTCAGTATGTGCGGTTGGGAGACTGTAGGTCTGACATGGTGGTCAGCAGCACAGGGGCGCCGCAGGGAACCGTACTCTCTCCAGTCCTGTTCACCCTGTACACATCAGACTTCCAATATAACTCGGAGTCCTGCCATGTGCAGAAGTTCGCTGATGACACGGCCATAGTGGGGTGTGTCAGGAATGGACAGGAGGAGGAGTATAGGAAACTGATACAGGACTTTGTGATATGGTGCAACTCAAACTACCTGCGTCTCAATATCACCAAGACCAAGGAGATGGTGGTGGACTTTAGGAGATCTAGGCCTCATATGGAGCCAGTGATCATTAATGGAGAATGTGTGGAGCAGGTTAAGACCTACAAGTATCTGGGAGTACAGTTAGACGAGAAGCTAGACTGGACTGCCAACACAGATGCCTTGTGCAGGAAGGCACAGAGTCGACTGTACTTCCTAAGAAGGTCGGCGTCAGTCAATGTCTGTAGTGAGATGCTGAAGATGTTCTATAGGTCAGTTGTGGAGAGCGCCCTCTTCTTTGTGGTGGCGTGTTGGAGAGGAAGCATTAAGAAGAGGGACACCTCACATCTTAATAAGCTGGTAAGGAAGGCGGGCTCTGTCGTGGGCAAAGTACTGGAGAGTTTAACATCGGTAGCTGAGCGAAGGGCGCTGAGTAGGCCACGGTCAATTATGGATAACTCTGAACATCCTCTACATAGCACCATCCAGAGACAGAGAAGCAGTTTCAGCGACAGGTTACTATCGATGCAATGCTCCTCAGACAGGATGAAGAGGTCAATACTCCCCAATGCCATTAGGCTTTACAATTCTACCGCCAGGACTTAAGAACTTTTTAAAAGCTATTATTAATGCTTTTTGAGATAGTGATTTAGATGTATATCATATTTTTTTACTGAGTTAAGTATTGTATGTAATTAGTTTTGCTACAACAAGTGTATGGGACATTGGAAAAAATGTTGAATTTCCCCATGGGGATGAATAAAGTATCTAGCTATCTATCTAAATTGGAGAAAGGCCAATTCTGATGGTATCAGAAATGATCTGGCAAGTGTGGATTTTTTTTCTAGCAAAGGTGTACTTGGAAAGTGGGACGCCTTCAAAAATGAAATTTTGAGAGGACAAAGCTTGTATGTTCCTGTAAGAATAAAAGGTAAAGAGAACAGGTATAGGGAACTTTGGTTTTCAAGAGATATTGAGGCCCTGGTTAAGAGAACAATGGAGGTGCATAGCAGGTACAGACAGGTAGGAACAAATGTGGTGCTTATGCAAGAGAACACTTACAGAAATCAAGAAGGCTAAAAGAAGGCATGAAGTCGCTCTGGCAGACAACATGAAGGAGAATCCTAAGGGATTTTACAGGTATGTTAAGAGCAAAAGGATTCATTGCATCTGTACTTGGCATCAACTTCTTGGAGCCTGTACAGGTTACAGAGGAGGTGGTGTTTGCTACCCTGAGGCAAATCAGGGTAAATAAATCCCCAAGGCCTGATAAGGTGATCACATGGACCCTACAGGAGGCAAGTGCAGAAATTGCTGGGGCCTTAGCAGAAATATTTAAAACATCCTTCACGACAAATGAGGTACCAGAGGATTGGAGGATAGCTAATGTTGTTCCACTGTTTAAAAAGGCTCTAAACAGGAACCAGGAAATTACAGGCTAATGACTCTGACTCTGGTATATATAATTATCTGAATAGACAGGGTCTGATTAGAAACAGTCAGCATGGATTTGTGCGTGGAAGGTCATGTTTGAAAAATATTATTGAATTTTTTCAAGAGGTTACAAGGAAAGTTAATGAGGGTAAAGCAGTGAATGTAGTGTATATGGACGTCAGTAAGGCCTTTGACGAGGTTCCACACAGCAGGTTAGTTAGGAAGGTTCAATCGTTAGGTATTAATACTGAAGTAGTAAAATGGATTTAACAGTGGTTGGATGGGAGATGCCAGAGAGTAGTGGTGGATAACTGTTTGTCAGGTTGGAGGCTGGTGACTAGTGGTGTGCCTCAGGGATCTGTACTGGGTCCATTGTTGTTTGTCATATACGTTAATGATCTGGATAATGAGGTGGTAAATTGGATTAGTAAGTATGCAGATGATACTAAGGTAGGTGGCATTGTGGATAATGAAGTAGGTTTTCAAAGCTTGCAGAGAGATTTAGGCCATTTAGAAGAGTGGGCTGAACGATAGCAGATGGAGTTTAATGCTGATAAGTGTGAGGTGCTACATTTTGGTAGGACTGATCAAAATAGGACATACATGGTAAATGGTAGGGCTTGAGGAATGCAGTAGAACAGAGTGATCGAGGAATAATGGTGCATAGTTCCCTTAAGGTGGAATCTCATGTGGATAGGGTGGTGAAGAAGGCTTTTGGTATGCTGGCCTTTATAAATCAGAGTATTGAGAATAGGAGTTGGGATGTAATGTTAAAATTGTACGAGGCATCGGTAAGGCCGAATTTGGAGTATTGTGTACAGTTCTGGTCACCGAATTATAGGAAAGATGTCAACAAAATAGAGAGAGTACAGAGGAGATTTACTAGAATGTTACCTGGGTTTCAGCACCTAAGTTAAAGGGAAAGGTTGAACAAGTTAGGTCATTATTCTTTGGAGCGTAGAAGGTTGAGGGGGGACTTGATAGAGGTACTTAAAATTATGAGGGGGATGGATAGAGTTGACGTGGATAGGCTTTTTCCATTGAGAGTAGGGGAGATTCAAACAAGAGGACATGAATTGAGAGTTAGGGGGAAAAAGGTTAAGGGTAACACAAGGGGGAATTTCTTTACTCAGAGAGTGGTAGCTGTGTGGAATGAGCTTCCAGTAGAAGTGGTAGAGGCAGGTTCGGTATTGTCATTTAAAGTAAAATTAGATAGGTATATGGACAGGAAAGGAATGGAGGGTTATGGGCTGAGTGTGGGCTAGTGGGACTAGGTAAGAGTAAGCGTCCAGCACGGACTAGAAGGGCCGAGATGGCCTGTTTCCGTGCTGTACTTGTTATATGGTTATTAGCTGTCAGAAGTTATTGGAAGGTATTCTAAGGAAATAGATATACAAGTATTTTGATAGACCATAGAAGATTACAGCACAGAAACGGGACTTTTGGCCCTTCTTGGCTGTGCCGAACCAGTTTTTCTGCCTAGTCCCACTGACCTGCACCTGGACCATATCCCTGCATACACCTCTCATCCATGTACCTGTCCAAGTTTTTCTTAAATGTTAAAAGTGAGCCCACATTTACCACTTCATCTGGCAGCTCATTCCACACTCCCACCACTCACTGTGTGAAGAAGCCTCCCTCCCAATGTTCCCTTTAAACTTTTCCCCCTTCACCCTTAACCCATGTCCTCTGGTTTTTTTCTCCCCTAGCCACAGTGGAAAAAGCCTGCTTGCATTTACCCTATCTATACCCATCATAATTTTTTATACCTCTATCAAATCTCCCCTCATTCTTCTACACTCCGGGGAATAAAGTCCTAACCTATTTAACCTTTCTCTGTAACTCAGTTTCTCAAGTCCCGGCAACATCCTTGTAAACCTTCTCTGCAGTCTTACAACCTTATTAATATCCTTCCTGTAATTCGGTGACCAAAACTGCTCACAATACTCCAAATTTGGCCTCACAGACATGGACTGGTTAAGGATAGTCAGCATGGCTTTGTGTGTAACTAATCCTTTAGAGTAGTTTGAGGAAGTTACCAGGATAGCGGATGAAGGCAATGCAGTGGATGTTGTCTACATGGACTTAATCAAGGCACTTGACAAGGTCCCACCTGGGAGGTTGGTCAAGAAGGTTCAGTCACTGGGCATTCAGGAGGAGGTAGTAATTAGACATTGGCTTTGTGGGGGAAGCTGGAGAGTGGTAGTAGAGGGTTGTCTCTCTGACTGGAGGCCTGTGACTAGTGGTGTGCTGCAAGGATTGGAGCTGGGTCTTGTTGTTTGTCATCTATATCGATGAGCTGGATGATAATGTGGTTAACTGGATCAGCAAATTTGTGGGTCACATCAAAATTGGTGGTTTAGTGGGCAATGAGGAAGGCTTTCATAGCTTACAGAGGGATCTGCATCAGCTGGAAAACTGGGCTGAAAAATGGGAGATAGAATTTAATGCAGACTAGTGCGAAGTTTTGAACTTTGGTAGAATCAACCGGGATAGTTCTTACACAGTGAATGGTAGGGCACTGAGGATGTGGTAGAACAAAGGGATCTGGGATCGTTGAAAGTGACATCACAGTTAGATAGCGATGTTAAGAAAGCTTTTGGCACATTGGCCTTCATAAATCAAAATATTGAGTACTGTACAGAGATGGGATGTTATGTTGAACTTGCATCAGACATTGGTGAGGCCTACTTTGGAGTACTGTGTGCAGTTTTAGTCACCTATCTACAGGAAAGATGTAAACAAAGTTGAAAGAGAGCAGAGAAAATTTACAAGGATGTTGCTGTGTCTGAAGGACCTGAGTTACAAGGAAAGATAAAATAGGTAGGGATGTATTCTTTAGAAAGTAGAAGATTGAGAGGAGATTTGATAGAGGTATACAAAATTATGAAGGCTTTTTCTACTGAGGTTGGGTAGGACTAAAACCAGAGGTCATGGATTAGACCATAAAACATAGTAACAGAATTAGGCCATTCAGCCCATCGAGTCTGCTCCATCATTCCATCATGGTTTTTTTTCCAGATCGAGTCAACTCCATATACCTGCCTTCTTCTATACCCTGACTGATCAGGAAACAAACAACTTCCACCTTAAACATACCCATGACTCAGCCTCCACTGCAGTCTGTGGCAGAGCAATCCCAGATTCACTACTCTCTGGCTAAAAAAATTCCTCCTTACCTCCATTCTAAAAGGTCGCCCCTCAAATTTGAGACTGTGCCCTTCAGTTCAGGATACTCCCGCCATAGAAAACATCCTCTCCATATCCATCATTTCTAGTCTTTTTAACATTCGGTAAGTTTCAATGAGATACCCTGCATTCTTCTGAATTTCAGTAAGTACAGGCCCAAAGATGCCAAATGCTCCTCATATGCTCCTCAAATGCTCCCTTCATTCCTAGAATCTTCCTCGTGAACCTCCCCTGGACTCTCCAAAGGCAACACATCCTTTCTGAGATATGGGGCCCAAAACTGTTGACAATACTCCAAGTTTGGCCTGACTAGTGTCTTATAAAGCCTCAGCATCATCTCCTTGTTTTTATATTCTATTCCCCTTGAAATGAGTGCTAATATTGTATTTGCCCTCTTTACCACAGACTCACTGTAAATCAACCTTCAGGGAGTCTTGCATGAGGACTCCTAAGTCCCTCTGCACCTCTGATGTTTGAACCTTCTCCCCATTCAGTTGATGGTCTGCACTATTGTTCCTTTTACCAAAATGCATTATCATACATTTCCCAAAACTGTATTCCATTGGCCACTTGTTTGCCCATTCTTCCAATTTGTCTAAGTCCTACTGCTATCACATTGCTTCCTCAGCACTACCTACCCCTCCACTTATCATCCATAAACTTTGCCACAAAGGCAACTATTCCATTATCCAAATCATTGACAAACAATGTGAAAAGTCGCAGTCCCAATGATGACACTTGAGGAACACCACTAGTCACCGGCAGCCAACCAGAAAAGGCCCCTTTTATTCTCACTCGCTGCCTCCTGCCTGTCAGCCATTCCTCTATCCATGCCAGTATCTTTCCCGTAATGCCAAAGAATTTTATCTTGTTAAGCGGCCTTGTGTGGCACCTTATCAAATACCTTCTGAAAATCCAAGTAAATGACATCCACTGCCTTTCCTTTGTCCACCCTGCTTGTTACTTTGTTGAAGAACTGTAACAGATTTGTCAGGCAAGATTTCCTTTTACAAAACCATGTTAAATTTGATTTATTTTATCATTAGTCTCCAAGTACCTTGAAACTTCATCCTTAATGATAGTTTTCAACACCTTCCCAACCACTGAGGTTAGATCAACTAGCCTATAATTTACTTTCTTTTGTATTCCTCCCTTCTTAAAGAGTGGAGTGACATTTGCAATTTTCCAGTCCTCTGGGACCATGCCAGAATCAAGTGATTCTTGGAAGATCATGACCAATGCATCCATTATCTCTTCAGCAACCTCTCTCAGGAACTGACCTCTACCTGGCCGAGGCACAGCGACAACTCTCTGATACCTCCTCTTATTTACCCCTTGATCATGACCCCACTAAGGAGCACCAGGCCATTGTCTCCTATACCATCACCAACCTTATCAGCTCTGGGGATCTCCCATCCACTGCCACCAACCTCATAGTTCCCACACCCCACACTTCCAGTTTCTACCTCCTACCCAAGATCCACAAACCTGCCTGTCCAGGTAGACCTATTGTCTCAGCTTGCTCCTGCCCCACTGAACTCATTTCTGCATACCTTGACACTGTCTTATCCCCCTTTGTTCAATCTCTTCCCACCTATGTTTGTGACACTTCTCATGCTTTGAATTTTTTCAATGATTGTAAGTTCCCTGGCCCCCACCATCTTATTTTCACCATGGACATCCAGTCCCTATATACCTCCACCCCCCATCGAGATGGTCTCAAAGCTCTTCACTTTTTTTTGGATTCCAGACCTAACCAATTCCCCTCTACCACCACTCTCCTTCGTCTAGCGGAATTAGTTCTTACTCTCAATAATTTCTCCTTTGGCTCCTCCCACTTCCTCCAAACCAAGGGTGTAGCCATGGGCACCCGTATGGATCCCAGTTATGCCTGCCTTTTTGTTGGCTTTGTGGAACAGTCCATGTTCCAAGTCTATACCGGTATCCATCCCCCTCTTTTCCTTCGCTACATCGACGACTGCATTGGCGCTGCCTCCTGCACGCATGCTGAGCTCGTCGACTTCATTAACTTTGCCTCCAACTTTCACCCTGCCCTCAAATTTACCTGGTCCATTTCCGACACCTCCCTCCCCCTTTCTTGATCTTTCTGTCTCCATCTCTGGAGACGGCCTATCTACTGATATCTACCATAAGCCTACAGACTCTCACAGCTACCTGGACTATTCCTCTTCCCACCCTGTCTCTTGCAAAAATGCTATCCCCTTCTCACAGTTCCTCCGACTCCGCCGCATCTGCTCTCAGGATGAGGCTTTTCATTCCAGGATGAAGGAGATGTCTTCCTTTTTTAAACAAAGGAGCTTCCCTTCGTCCACCATCAACTCTGCTCTCAAACGCATCTCTCCCATTTCCCACACATCTGCCCTCACCCCATCCGCCCGCCACCCCACTCGGGATAGGGTTCCCCTTGTCCTCACCTACCACCCCACCAGCCTCCAGGTCCAACTTATAATTCACCGTAACTTCCGCCACCTCCAACGGGACCCCACTACCAAACACGTGCACCCAGGGTATAATCACCATGAAAACATGCCTCTTCACCAGCGCCACAGAGAACATCACAGACATGACTGACATAAATTAACAAATCCTACGTAATTTACACAACACAACAACATTAGTGAAAGATTGAGGAAGTCAGAAATAAATACAATCAACAACAGTCAGAAGTCAACTGCCCAGCACATCAACCACACACACAGAGTGCTGGAGAAACTCAGCAGGCCAGGCAGCGTCTACAGAGAGGAGTAAACAGTCGACATTTTGGATCAAGACCCTTCATCAGGACTGGAAAGGAAGGCAGAAGATTCCAGAATAAAAAGGTGTGAAGAGGGGAAGGAGGACTAGCTAGAAGGTCAAACACGAGGAGACCCACCAGCCTCCAGGTCCAACATATAATTCTCCGTAACTTCCGTCACCTCCAACAGGATCCCACTACCAAGCACATCTTTCCCTCCCCCCCCTTTCTGCTTTCCGCAGGGATCGCTCCCTACGCGACTCCCTTGTCCACTCGTCCCCCCCCCCATCCCTTCCCACCAATCTCCCTCCTGGCACTTATCCTTGTAAGCAGAACAAGTGCTACACCTGCCCTTACACTTCCTCCCTCACCACCATTCAGGGCCCCATACAGTCCTTCCAGGTGAGGCGACACTTCACCTGTGAGTCGGCTGGTATGGTATACTGCATCCAGTGCTCCCGGTGTGGCCTTTTATATATTGGTGAGACCCGATGCAGACTGGGAGACCGTTTCGTGGAACACCTACGCTCAGTCCGCCAGAGAAAGCAGGATCTCCCAGTGGCCACACATTTTAATTCCATGTCCCATTCCCATTCTGATATGTCTATCCATGGCCTCCTCTACTGTCAAGATGAAGCCACACTCAGGTTGGAGGAACAACACCGTATATTCCATCTGGGTAGCCTCCAACCTGATGGCATGAACATTGACTTCTCTAACTTCCGTTAATGCCTCTCCTCCCCTTCTTACCCCATCCCTGACATATTTAGTTGTTTGCCTGTTCTCCATCTCCCTCTGGTGCTCCCCCCCCCCCTTTCTTTCTCCCGAGGCCTCCCGTCCCATGATCCTTTCCCTTCTCCAGCTCTGTATCACTTTCACCAATCACTTTTCCAGCTCTTACTTCATCCCCCCCACCCCCGGCCTTCTCCTATCATTTCACATTTCCCCCTCCCCCCACTACTTTCAAATCTCTTACTATCTTTCCTTTCGGTTAGTCCTGACAAAGGGTCTCGGCCAGAAACGTCGACAGTGCTTCTCCCTATAGATGCTGCCTGGCCTGCTGTGTTCCACCAGCATTTTGTGTGTGTTGTTGTTTGAATTTCCAGCATCTGCAGATTTCCTCGTGTAACCTCTCTCAGGACTCTGGGATGTAGTCCATCTGGTCCTGATGATTTATCCACCTTAAGACCTTTGAGTTTGCCTAGTACTTTTTCCTTTGTAATAGCAATGGCACTCACTCTTGATCCCTGACACTCATGGACCTCTGGCACACTGCTAGAGCAATAGAGCAAAGATTAACGGAAAGTTAGAGGATTAGGGGACTTTTGAAAACCAACAGAAGGCAACTAAAAAAGTCATTAAGAAGGTAAATATGAAAATAAGCTAGTCAATAATATTAAAGAGGATACCAAAAGTTTCTTCAGATACATAAAGTGTAAAAGAGAAGTGAGAGTGGATATCAGACGACTGGAAAACGATGCAGGAGAGGTAGTAATGGGGGACAAGGAAATAGCAGATGAACTGAATAAGTATTTTGCATCAGTCTTCATGGTGGAAGACAGTAGCAGTGTGGTGGAAGTTCCAGGTGTCGGGGGCATGAAGTATGTGAAGTTACCATATCTTGAGAGAAGGTTCTTATGAAACTGAAAGGTCTGAAGGTAGGTAGATCACCTGCACTAGATGGTGTACACCCCAGGGTTTTAGAAAAAGGTGGCTAAAGAGATCATGGAGGTATTAGTAATAACCTTTCAAGAATCACTAGATTTTGGAATGCTCTGGAAGACTGGAAAATCAGAAATGTCACTCCACTCTTCAAGAAGGGAGAGAGGCAGAAAAAAGGGAACTATAGGCCAGTTAGTATGACCTCAGTGGTTGGGAAGATGTTGGAGATGATCATTAAGGATGAGGTCTCAGGGTACTTGGAGGCACATGATAAAATAGGCCATAGTCAGCATGGTTTCTTCAAGGGAAAGTCTTGCATGACAGATCTGTCGGAATTCTTTGAAGAAGTAGCAAGCAGGATAGACAAAGGAAAATCTTCTGATTTTCGGAAGGCCTATGACAAGGTGCCACACATAAAGTTGCTTAACAAGCTACAAGCCCATAGTATTACAGGAAATATTCTAGCATGGATAAAGCAGTGGCTGATAGGCAGGAGGCAAAGAGTGGGAATAAAGGGTGGGTTTCCTGACTGACTACCAGTAACCAGTGGTGTTCCACAGGGTTCTTTTTATGTTATGTTTTGAAGACTAATTATTTTTACATTATATATCAGTGATTTTGATGATAGAATTGATGGTTTTGTTCCAAACTTTGCAGATGATCCGGAAAATTATAGGCCGGTAAATTTGATGTCAGTAGTAGGTAAATTTTGGAAGGCGTGTTAAGAGATAGGATTTACAAGTATGTAGATAGACAGGGACTTATTAGGGAGAGTCAACATGGCTTTGTGCATGGTAGGTCATGTTTAACAAATCTATTAGAGTTTTTCGAGGCGGTTACAAGGAGAGTGGATGAAGGGAAGGCAGTGGATGTTGTCTACATGGACTTCAGTAAGGCCTTTGACAAAGTCCCGCATGGGAGGTTAGGAAGATTCAGTCGCTAGGTATACATGGTGAGGTAGTAAATTGGATTAGACATTGGCTCAATGGGAGAAGCCAGAGAGTGGTAGTGGAGGATTGTTTCTCTGAGTGAAGGCCTGTGACTAGTGGTGTGCCACAGGGATCAGTGCTGGGTCCATTGTTATTTGTCATCTATATCAATGATCTGGATGATAATGTGGTAAATTGGATCAGCAAATTTGCTGATGACACAAAGATTGGAGGTGTAGTGGACAGTGAGGAAGGTTTTCAAAGCTTGCAGAGGGATTTGGACCAGCTGGAAAAATGGGCTGACAAATGGCAGATGGAGTTTAATACAGACAAGTGTGAGGTAGATAGATAGATAGATAGATAGATAGATACTTTATTCATCCCCATGGGGAAATTCAACTTTTTTCCAATGTCCCATACACTTGTTGTAGCAAAACTAATTACATACAATACTTAACTCAGTAAAAAATATGATATACATCTAAATCACTATCTCAAAAAGCATTAATAATAGCTTTTAAAAAGTTCTTAAGTCCTGGCGGTAGAATTGTAAAGCCTAATGGCATTGGGGAGTATTGACCTCTTCATCCTGTCTGAGGAGCATTGCATCGATAGTAACCTGTCGCTGAAACTGCTTCTCTGTCTCTGGATGGTGCTATGTAGAGGATGTTCAGAGTTATCCATAATTGACCGTAGCCTACTCAGCGCCCTTCGCTACCGATGTTAAACTCTCCAGTACTTTGCCCACGACAGAGCCCGCCTTCCTTACCAGCTTATTAAGACATGAGGCGTCCCTCTTCTTAATGCTTCCTCCCCAACACGCCACCACAAAGAAGAGGGCGCTCTCCACAACTGACCTATAGAACATCTTCAGCATCTCACTACAGACATTGAATGACGCCAACCTTCTAAGGAAGTACAGTCGAATCTGTGCCTTCCTGCACAAGGCATCTGTGTTGGCAGTCCAGTCTAGCTTCTCTTTGGAAGCTATTTGTATTGCACTTTGGAAGGATAAACCAAGGTAGAACATACAAGGTAAATGGTAGGGCACTGAGGAGTGCAGTAGAACAGAGGGATCTGAGAATACAGATACAAAATTCCCTAAAAGTGGCGTCACAGGAAGATAGGGTCGCAATGAGAGTTTTTGGTACATTGGCCTTTATAAATCAAAGTATTGAGTGTAAGAGTTGGAATGTTATGTTGAGGTTGTATAAGGCATTGGTGAGGCCGAATTTGGAGTATTGTGTGCAGTTTCGGTCACCGAATTACAGGAAGGATATTAATAAGGTTGAAAGAGTGCAGAGAAGGTTTACAAGGATGTTGCCGGGACTTGAGAAACTGAGTTACAGAGAAAGGTTGAATAGGTTAGGACTTTATTCCCAGGAGCGTAGAAGAATGAGGGGAGATTTGATAGAGGTGTATAAAATTATGATGGGTATAGATAGAGTGAATGCAAGCAGGCTTTTTCCACTGAGGCTAGGGGAGAAAAAAAAAACAGAGGACATGGGTTAAGGGTGAAGGGGGAAAAGTTTAAAGGGAACATTAGGGGGGACTTCTTCACCCAGAGAGTGGTGGGAGTGTGGAATGAGCTGCCAGATGAAGTGGTAAATGCGGGGTCACTTTTAACATTTAAGAAAACTTGGACAGGTACATGGATGAGAGGTGTATGGAGGGATATGGTCCAGGTGCAGGTCAGTGGGACTAGGCAGAAAAATGGTTTGGCACAGCCAAGAAGGGCCAAAGGGCCTGTTTCTGTGCTGTAATCTTCTAGGGTTCTATGAGGGAGGGACAAGGCCTCAGCCTTTTTTTCTCCAGTCCTGCCGAAGGGTTTTGGCCCGAACCATTGACTGTACTCTTTTCCACAGATGCTGCCTGGCCTGCTGAGTTCCTCCAGCATTTCTTGTGTGTTGCCTGTATCCATTACCTCCACTGGCAGCTCGTTCTACATCTCACCACCCTCTGAGTGAAGTAGTTCCCTTTAAACATTTCACCTTTCACCCTTAACCCATGACCTCTAGCTCTAGTCTCACCCAACTGCGATCAATGGAAAAAGTCTGCTTACATTTTTCCCTATATACATATACAACCTTGAGATTCATTTTCTTGTGGGCATTCTCAATAAATCCAATAACCATCACAGAGTCAATGGAAGACTGCCCAACTTGGGCATTCAACCAGAGTGCAGAAGACAATAAACTGTGCAGCATCAAAAAGAAATAATTAATAATAACAATAAATAAATAAGCTATAACTATCAAGAATGTGAGATGAAGAGTCCTTGAAAGTGAGTCCATTGGTTGTGGGAACATTTCAATGATGGGGCAAGTGAAGATGAGTGAAGACGTGATGCACTTGTCCTAGATATCATTGACACTGCACTTCAAGTTCAAGTTCAATTGTCATTCAACCATACATGAATACAGTCAAGTGAGACTTTTTTCTTCTGGGACCAAAGTGCAAAACACAGTACCAACTGTCACACACAGCACAAAGCACATATAGTTATGATAGAAGAACATACGGTCACTAAAACAAGTCCCTGAGTGTCATGGCCGGTAGACTGACGGTGCAGCAGTCCACATCACATGCTGGTGCAGCCACAGACGAGCGCAATCCAACATGTCTTTCACTGAGTGAACACTGGAGGGCAGCACTGACAGGAGAGGCCAGCCCCTGAAGTACTGTGTACAGTTTTGTTCACCCTGTTTATGGACAAGTGTGAGGTATTGTACTTCGGAAGGTCAAACCAAGATAGAACATACAAGGTAAATGGTAGGACACTGAGGAGTGCAGTAGAGCAGAGGGATCTGGGAGAACAGATACATAATTCCCTAAAAGTGGCGCCACAGGTGGATAGGGTCGTAAAGAGAGCTTTTGGTACATTGGCCTTTATAAATCAAAGTATTGAGTATAAGAGTTGGAATGTAATGGTGAGGTTGTATAAGACATTGGTGAGACCGAATTTGGAGTATTGTGTGCAGTTTTGGTCACCGAATTACAGGAAGGATATTAATAAGGTTGAAAGAGTGCAGAGAAGGTTTACAAGGATGTTGCTGGGACTTGAGAAACTGAGTTACGGAGAAAGGTTGAATAAATTAGCATTTTATTCCCTGGAGTGTAGAAGAATGAGGGGAGATTTGATAGAGGTATATAAAATAATGAAGGGTATAGATAGAGTGAGTGCAAGCAGGCTTTTTCTACTGTGGCTAGGGGAGAAAAAAACCAGAGGACATGGGTTAAGGGTGAAGGGGGAAACGTTTAAAGGGAACATTGGGGGGGGGGCTTCTTCACGCAGAGAGTGGTGGGAGTGTGGAATGAGCTGCCAGATGAAGTGGTGAATGCGGGCTCACTTTTAACATTTAAGAAAACTTGGACAGGTACATGGATGAGAGGTGTATGGAGGGATATGGGCCGGGTGCAGGTCAGTGGGACTAGGCAGAAAAATGGTTCGGCACAGCCAAGAAGGGCCAAAGGGCCTGTTTCTGTGCTGTAATCTTCTATGGTTCTATGATATGAAGGTAGGTGGAGGGACAGGTAGATTTGAGGAAGTGGAGAGGCTACAGTATGACTTAGGCAGATTAGGAGAATGGGCAAAGAAATGGCAGATGGAATACCAGTGTATGGTCATGACTTTGGTAGAAAAAATGAAAGGGTTACCCATTTTCTAAATGAAGAGAAAATACAAAAATAAAATGGAGGTGCAAAGGGATTTGGGAGTCCTTGTGCAGGATTTCCTGAAGGTTAATTTGCAGGTTACTCCTGTGGTGAGGAAGGCAAATTCAATGTTAACATTCAGTTCAAGAAGACTAGAATATAAAAGCAAGGATCTAATGCTGAGACTTTATAAAGCACTGGTGAGGCCTCACTTAGAGTATTGTGAGCAGTTTTGTACCACTTAGAAAATATATGCTGAAATTAGAGAGGGTTCAAAGGAGGTTCACAAAAATGATTCCAGGATTGAGTCACTTGTCGTATGAAGTGCG